>NC_141480.1:1200000-2400000 GCF_009769465.1 Tauraco erythrolophus | reverse complement strand
ACAAAGAATCAAAATGAAGAGGGAGGATGCAGAAGAGGACACAGATCCTACAGCATCTACCACTGCCCAAAGGTGTCCCAGGGGAAACTGCTCAAGGGTGCTCTGCACGACACCAGGAGACACACGTGGGGCCACACGGACCCTTGAGCTGAACCACTACAGACCTTTTTTGGCTAGCTAAAATCATCAGCTAACAACGGCTAAAGACAAAAGAACCAAAGAATTGGAGAGAACTAAGTAATACAGTAAAAAAGGTATTCACTTCAGTCACGAGTAATTTATACTTTAACTGCTAGTAAATTTTTTAAATGAAGAAAAATTATATCCGCAGTATCCCAAAATTACTGATTTCCTAACTAGCCATTTCAAACATGCAATGCATCTCAATAAGTTATTTTATTTATCACAAACAGTTTGAATAAGAAAAGAATGAAGGAACAGCGTGCAGTAAGCTGTCCGCAGAAACTCAGGATTGCACCTAAAAGCAGAAGGTTTTGTGGGCTGGATCGCTCCCCGGAGCCCAACTCCACCTTTCCCTTTTTCAGCCACAAATACTTGCAAAGAGTATCTGATTTGATTGGTTTTTTTTTTTTAAAAAAGGACAACTTGGTCTAATACAGAGTTACCAACTTTCTAAAACTAGTTTGGCAACAAGGACAGAACATTCAGAGCAATGCCATGATGAATTTCTCCCAGAGACTGCTGAGGTTTCTGACGCTTCCCTAGCAAGAACCATATGAAGTTTAAGGTCCTGCACCTGGGGTGGCATAACCAAAGACCTGTGAGACTGAGGAGCAGCCTTGCTGAAAGGGATCTGGGGGTCCCAGTGGCCAATAAACCAAATACGAGTCAGTGTGCCACTGCGGCAATGGAGGCAAATCACATCTTGGGCTGCACGTGCAGGGGCATCACTTGTAGAGACAGTGATCATCCCTTTCTGCTCAGCACTTCACAGGCTACACCTAGAGTACTGTGCCCAGTTATGGTCCCTACAATTCAAAAAGGAGGTGGATAGACTGGAGAGGGTCCAAAGGAGGGCCATGAAGATGATCAAAGGGCTGGAGAACCTGCTCCATGAAGAAAGACTGAAGGAGTTAGGTCTCTTCTCTCCCTGGAGAAGAGAAGGCTCAGGAGGACCTCATCACAGTATTCCAGTACTTAAAGGGCAGCTACAAAGAGGATGGAGGCTCTTTCTTCACAAGGAGCCACATGGAGAAGACAAGGGGCAACGGGTATAAGTTTCACCAGGAGAGGTTCCATCTTGACAGGATAAATTTTTTTTTTTTACCGTGAGAATGACAATCACTGGAACAACCTCCCCAGGGACACAGCAGTTCTCATCACCAGAAGTTTTCAAGACGTGACTGGACAGGGTTCTAGATAATCTCATCGAGGCTTCCTTCCCAAAAGGGACCACATTGGTGCCAACACTGATAACTGACCCTGCTGCACAATTACCAAAAATCTCATGAGACATTCAGTGTTTTCTGCATCTAATAACTATCGGAAGTGAACCAACCAGCTGATGGTCAGCTCATTTCCTCCTGGATAACAAGAAGGTAATATCCTTCTGTTTTACTACTTCACTACACTTTCATCACCCAAACCATCTCAAACTCCCAGTGGGGCAAGTCAGTACTTATCCTCCACAACCACAAAACACTTGGCAACAATTAGGACTACTCTGAACTTTTACACATCATTTTCAAGCTACCCAGTGCAGCAGACTGAACTGCACCCACTTGATCTCACCTGAAAGTATCTCATTGTCAAGGCACCCAGTTTGAGGTGAGGGATAACCAAAGATGCAGGCGAGACAACAAAAATTGCCACGCTACTGGGACACTGTCTGAATAGAGATTTCCCAACTAACACTAATTTTCTAAATTAATACTTAATTTAGCTTTGCAGTAGTATTTCTAGCTGTACCTACAGCAACATAGGCTATACAGGAAGTGATTCGTCAACTTTCTCCAAGTCTTATGTCTGTAATTTCGAAATTAATTGGCGTATAAATTCCGATGCAGGGTATATTTCACAAGCTAACGGACTGTTTCTACAGGCCCAAGCAGAGTGTGTCTGCAGTGCCATTCCCTTCCTACGCAAACATCATTTACTCTCAGCAGTGAAGTCACACAGAATACTTGGGAATTGAATTAAAAGCTAATTTTGCTATAACAGATTTTTGAGATTGCACATGCCTCGTACAACAGAGCAAATTACATGGTCTTTGACGAGATGACCACCAACCAACTCTTTTGAGAAGCACACTAAAAATGACTGTTAGCCTGAGGACAAATTTCCTTTATGTGCTCCTCAGGAAGGTTTGGCTAAAAAATAAGGCTACAGAAAAGTCATTGCAGAGTTTCTATGGAGGTAACCACTGAGTCCTAAGTGAAGGCATGTTGTAGGAGGTCTAAACTGAGACTTTTGTCTTTCTATTCCACATGCTCTCCAGGGAAAGGAATCAGAAGAACCTCTTTCGCCACAGGGACCATGCTCTTCATGCTGCATTTCCTATGTGACTTACTTTGGGATTTGCTGGTACCTTTCCCCTATGGAAAAGCCACATCTGAGCTTCTGTGCCACAAGTTTTGAAAATAACTATCAGTGTTTCCTGATAGAGTTTGGATATCCAAAAAACACATGTTGAAAAAGCATTGACAACATGAATTTGCAAAATAGTCTTGATCGATGGACACAAGACCTATGAATTACCTTCTCCTACGTGTAAAAGAAGCTTCACCATGTTTCAACCTGCAGTAAATGGTGTGTTTATTAAACATATTCAGAAACATCCTGCAATGAGGGCACTGACCAGAGGATTCACCATCAGAAAACAAATTCCTAAAGGAAGCACAGTCTACATAATTCTCCGGGTGTGCAGTGTCCATTACAAACTCAAATTAATGGAAAGAAAATGAGCAATAAGGAAGCAAAAGTTTCACCTCATTCTTTATTTGATACTCCTTGATAGCAGAGTTTTGTATCAATCTTCCCAAGTCCTGATATGGATGTTTACACCCGATCGATCCAGTCTGGACGCAGTAGAAGCATCAGGCTCCGAGGGAACACTCTGTCCTTTTACAGGCTGCGTAAGCAAATTTTCTGTCCTTGGTTTTACAGATTGTCAGTAACCTTATACCTTATTTGCTTTTCCAAAGTTCCCTGAAATTTTGCCAGCAAGAGTAATACTCAGGAACACGACGGGGTTTATTTCCATGAACATTCCCAGCCCGGTGCCCGCAGGCGGCTGCTGTCACCGCACGAACCGCCCCGCGCCGTACGCCAGCCCCACCGTTGCACCGCTAAACCCACCTCTCCAACTCCAAGGCTAACAGTCCCGATTTTAAGGCACATGTATTTATTATTTTGTTTATTGCTTGAGGTTTTCCCTGTTTTAAGCTGGAACTCATTAACACACCCTCGGAGCGTTAACTGGGATCACCTCTGAGCTTTGGGAAACGCTCCCGCTCAGCCCCCATCGCTCCCGAGCGGTTTGAGGGCAGCAATTTTCCCTTCTCACAGGATACAGAAAGTTTTTACTGTTACAGCCACGGTTAAAAATCTATGTGTGCCTTCGGTTTTAAAAAATGAAATTAAATTAAATTGCCCAACTGGAATGACCACTTGAATGAAGAGCTGTCACCTCTCCCTTTCAGTGACTCCATCCTTGCGCTCCCTTCCCGTGCCTTTTTGATGCCCTTGATTCAACACTTTTCATGCAGTTAACGTCAGAATGAAACAGTTCCACCCAGATTTCCTCCTTTTAATTCCCATTTGCACTTCCAGCCTTCGGATCCCCCTGTTTTTTGGCAGGCCTACCAGGAGGTAGGACTTCACCTTGCGATCCCAAGTACACCTCCCATACCGCCGGCGTTTCCTGGAAACCAAAGCCCTACCAGTGCAGAGGAAAGCTCTGCCTGTGGAGCCAGAGGGTGGGATGGGTTCCCTACATAGCTCGTTCAAGAAGATCTTAACTCCAGACGCTGGCGATGCCATCATCAGCTTGTTCATTTTCACAAGATAACTAATTTCTTTAATTAGTTGAATTTTTTTCTTTCTACAACCTAATGAAACAAGAGCAGCGATGCTTACTGCCACTGATGTACAGTCAGTCTCTCACCAAGAAAACCTTTCTGTATCCCACTTTTTGCTCTCATCCATCCCATTCATTCCATCTAAGGGAAGAAAAAAAAAATACCATGAACTCTGAGACTTTTTTTCTTGGCATCAGTAAGTAAATTATTTTAACCATCTCATATACACTGCCAGTAAAATAATGAGAAACCACCAAAAAACAACTGGAGTTCTCTGAAGTTATTTTGCAGAATCTTCCTTAGCCCTTTTTCCCAAGGATTTCTATAAATTAACTCTGGTTTATGTTCACCTTTTACATATAAGCGACGATTCTGCTCCAGTTTAAAAATGTTTCAACTACACTTAGGGCTGTGTTAATGGCAGAGGAGAAAGTTGCTCCTCTGAGATACAGAAAGAGGCCACTTAGGTTTCCACAGAGAGGGTAAGATGAGCCCAACCAAATTACCTATGCTGACATCAGTCCTCAACTAACTTAATGCAAACAAAAACATTTCCTCCTTAAAGACCACAGATGTTCCACCAGTAGTAGCAGAAAAGAAAATTTCTTCAGATTTTTAAAGAACAGCAATGATGTCTTTTTTTGTTTGTTTGTTTTCAAAGCCAACTGATGGATCAAATATTTGCCCAACAGGTTCAAATAAAATCCTGTAACCTTCAATAACATGATGCAAAGAAAAACAATGCCTATCCAGCTAGACAAACTTCAGATCACTTTCCTTTTTAAAACATACAAAAGATGAGCTTTCTGACCATTTATTTCAAAAACTTGTTTAATTAGCTGCAGGACATACTTACTCAAGTTATTATTAGTACTACAGACATGAATCTCAAAGAAATAAGGACCAAGTTGATACCATTCATGACAGCCTTGCAGTGCCCTGAAAAATATCCTTGTAGTCTTCCTAAAATAATCTGAGGCTTACCAAAAAAATCCAAATCAAAACAAAAGAACCAAACCCACAAAAAAAAAAAAAAAACCAAAACTAAAAGAATTAAAAATCCCTAGAGGCTGTTTTATGCCCCTAGCAGCCAAGAGCTTCTTGGTCTTCGTAGTTCCTACAAGTGTGTAGAAAATAAAATCCTCTAAAGTACTACGTTTCCTTAGTTACAATAAGGTGACATAAGGACAGAACTTCAAACTAAATTCTGGTGCTGCCTTAAACCACATATGTAATGCAATTTTAATTCAGTTTTCATATGTCTAAATTATAGATTACTGCTATGCCTTAACTCACGATAATGCCAAGTGTCTGACACGTAAATATCTCTGCTTTGGAGAAGAGGGGACTTCAGCTGTGAAAATTCACCTACAAAAAAATGTACTGTATTGATGAGAGCTCAATAATACTGGGACTATCCACCATGTAAACACAAGTTGCACTTTTCTTACAACCATCAACTAATACAGATCAACCCTTCCCTGCTCTACTCCCAGTGTAACATTTTTAAAACGTCAAGAATTGTGTTTTGTTATCATGAAAACGTAACAGGAATGTTCAAAAAGACTTCTTTTCAGTGCCAGAGTTCAAATTTTGCTGTTGTTCTCACCACTGAAAACTCATATATTACAAGAGTAAGAAGGGCCTCATCTAAATAATTGGAGTACCAACTGTGACAGTGGCTAGTGATGCTGGGAGCGCCGTAAGGAGCCCAAGTTTCTCAAGTCACTGGAACTCCGGCAGCCACACAGGTGACAGCAGCCCAACGTCTGGGGAGCTCTTGTCCCAAGATGATACTTCAGGGCACAAGAAATTCCAAATCTACATCGTGTTTCATCTCAGCTGAATAATTTATAAACTCTTCTATACACTGATTGGTAAAATACCGTGGTGATGATGGTCCCTCTCCACACATCCTTGGGCTGCTACAACCTCACTCCACCGCAATGACACGCAAGTAACAATCAGCTCCAGGGATGCACCTCGCAGGGCTATGAGGGCACCGATGCTGCAAGCCACGCAGGGCAACGTGTCACCTCTCGGCCAGGAGCTGCGTAAGGAGGCCCTGAGATCTCATATATGCAAAAAAAACCAAAGGAGCACCTATCTTCCATCTACGTTTTCTTTCTGTGTTTGTGAAGAAACGCATTCGTGGAAGCTGGAGGAGCACAAGAGGGTGGTCCTGGACTAGGCTGTAGCTGTAAGCAGAACTGTAACAAAGCAGGTTTAAAACAAACAAAGTCTAGGAGGAAACAAAGGAACAGATAGGTGTTTATTTGCATATTAGGCGCCAATTTCCGATAAAAACAATACTTCAGGAAAAGGCTTTTCTATTGAAAAGTCGGACGACGTGTACTTGCATTTAACCTCAACATACCCTACACCGGGTTGTAAAATCCAAGCTTTCTAGAGTAAAACGAGCCACACAGCTCACATTAAACCATTTTTACTTTAACAAACTATCAAGCAAAAAGTGCACTTCAGTTTTACAGAAAGTATCCTGCAAGTAGTTACAGAAAAGAGTTAAACTTTTAACTAAGTGTGAGAACAATCGTCGCTCATCAGTGCAAGCACTGAGGGATCCGAGCACTGAGTAACCAAGAGGCTGCGCTCCTACTCATCAACTAAGATGGAGAAACAAGGTGACCCGTCCGTGCAGGGGTGAGAAGGGGAAAAAAGGCCAGAAAATATGGAATAGGAGAGACCATAAATACTCTGAGGAGCTGGCTGAAGCTCTAAAAACTCAAAAGATGGCTAAACCACGCAAAGCAAAGCACTCAGGAGGGAAGAGGACCATCGGGAACCAGCAGAGAGGAGCTCCAGGGCCATCACCCACTGCCTGTGCCCGCACACAAACTCACACACCTGGGTGACGAGCACCCCCGGGTCCCACTCCAAGTGACGACGGGGCGCTCCGCACCGCCGAAAGCTGGGCTGGGAGCTACAGGCGTGGACAAAGAACGACTGGAGGGAGAGGCAATGCCAAGAGGAAGAGAAAGATGCTGTCAAAATTGACTGGGGGAAAAAAAAAAAAGCAAGTGAAGGATCAGTTACGCTATTTGCACTGAGAACATTTAAAATTCATCCTGCTAGGGCTACTTTCCATATAAGTGCATTAGCAAAGACAAGGATGACATCGAATCAAATCAAGGACACGCTACCCAAGCTCTGTTTTTCTTCTGAGGAGCTGAAAATAATCTTTAATTGCATGAAGGTTTCAACTCAAGATCTTGGAGATCAAATTGATGCCCTTTGGAATCGGAAGATGATGTTACACTGATTTTACTTACGGGTAACTAAAACTTGCATCATGTCCTTGTGAGACAACAGCAGAAATAGGAATGGGACTGAAAAATGACTCCATGTCTTCTCCTCTAACCCAAACACAAACTTTTACAGAGCAAATGTACCTTGTTATTATGCTTAGCATTATTAGATTTTATCTAAACAGCAGAAAGAGGAGGAGAACAGAAGCCTAGAGAAAATAAATTACTGTCTACTGTCATAAGACAACTTTAACATGCACCTGGGATCTTAAATGAAACTGTTTTCCTTCAGGAAAAAGCATTTTAGAGGCTTAGATGTTAATTCAAAACTCCTTATTTTCTATATAAAGCACATTATCTCAAAAAGCATCCCTTTTTAAATAGCCTCTACAGATACATTACCCAATCACTCCATATTTTCCCCATCAGACCCTTCTGTTACGCAAACAGGGTAACTGCGTACGCATTCTGGGCTTGGAAAATTGTTAGGATGTGCATAAAACTTCTATTACAGGCGAACCATATACACCTAAACCACGACGTTTAGACCTCTCTTTCACAGTGACTTCCATCATGCATCTATGTTTGAGATTCTAATACCACAAAGTGCATTACAGACGATTTAACAGACACTGGTAAGTCAAGATCAGAATTACGAAGATGATCAGAAACTTGTTGAGATACATTTGAATTGTTTAATTTTTTCACTTTAAAATATTGCATTGGTATCAGAGGAATTTAGTTTCATGTAAGTTGCACGTCTCTTGTCCTCGCAAATCCAACCAGTCCGTGGAAGCAGATCTCCACAAGACCGATGCAAAGTCCTCTGCCTTCCCTCATCTTCCTCCAGAGCCACAATGGCTTGACAGCTGGGACTGCTTTGATCACTGTTAGCCACACTCCTCGCTGCTTAACACATTCATCATGTCTGCTTAAGGATGCCTGCATCTATTTAGCTCACCTTCTACAGTCCATCATTCCAGAAAGCGTAGGGGCAGAGACTATTTCTCATGATGTTCTTCTGATATGGGATTCTGCCCTGTAATGGTACCTCCAGACACAACTGACAGAAGAACCACCATCATCTTCCTGCAAAGATGAAGCTGGTCATCTCTCTTGGACACATGTCCAAGTACCAGTGTAGTCTTGAGGAACACTGTTGACCTCTACAAGAGCCTGCACGGAAGGGCTGAAAGGCTCCTACAGCTCATCTTCAGATGCTCTGCAGAAATTCACAACTCTCCGAATTCTCCCTTTCTGTTTACCCTCGTTTCAGCAGCTCTTTATGCAGGAAAATAGGTTGCATTGATAACTTCACAGATGTCTACTCCGTCCCTTTTACTTTCGGAAGCCAAAAGCAACAGAGTTCCTGGGAGATGAGGGGTGCATGCCATGCAAACCGGTGTGGACACCTCTCACACTGGGAGAACATCTTCCAGGAGGTGACGGAGCTCCTAAAGCTGGCTTCTCCCACGGGTCACTCCACAGCCACACAGTTGAACTTCCTTAGGCTAAGGTTAACCTTCAGAAGTTTCTCCTTTACGTACCTTCAGGAAAGCTTACCCTTCTGATTAGTCATATGAAACATGACTTCATTTTGCTCTGATTAAATAGATGTATCATTACACTGTCACATTCAGAACAGCTACAACTACCACTGAGGCAACAGTCCAGACTATTGTCCTACACCAGTTTAAAAGCAACTAATTAAAGTTCTGAGATAGATATCTAAATAGATGTAAGAAATTTCAGATTTAATCACTGAGAAAATAAATGGATTTCAGATGATCCCTGTTCTACGGTAAGAAATAGTTTGAGTTTCAAAATAGTATCACAAAATACTTGACATTTTCAAGTTCAAAGTTATAAACTTGCATATGTAAAATTCTGACATCAGATATTTGTATTTATGGTACAAAGCTCAGACAAAACCAAAACAGAATGAACTCAGGTATAATTCAGCTCATCAGTGTGGTTGCTCCTATGCACATTTCTCTTCAGAGTTGCAGAACATGAACAGACCAGTTCAAAAGTTTGTAGGGGCTGGCAGGAGCTTCGGGGGTCTTTGTGGAGTTTTGCAGAAGGGGGCTACAGGTGCTTTTTCTTTTGTGGTTTTAAAGATAAGAGTTCTTTATTTATGGATTGGAATGCAAAACCAGTCAATATGTTTGCATCAGCCATTAAAAAAAAAAAAAAAAAGAAAGAAAGAAAAAACAAACCTCTCCTTCTCCAATATTTTACACCATTTCATTTTTGAATAGTAAATGAGTGAATAAATGGCTTGACTGGTATGGCAGCAATCCCCTGGGTATCATCCGCAGGGGGCCAAAAGCCCTTTAATTTTTTTTTATATTATTATTTTACCCGCATCAAACCCTTATTTGAGCACAGGGTTTCTTCTTTGGCCCAAACTACAGAAAGAGCAATCTCAGCTGAAATACCATGACTAAGCATTCCCAGTTTTTAAGCAATATTCCATACTGAAACCTCCTCAATAAAGGTGGTGCGGGTAAGCGGAGCTTAAGGAAACTGACCCTTCCACATTTAATGTCTACGGAGTAGGAAGGGAAGAAGAGAAGGAGCCTACATGTGGACTGGAGACACAGATGATGACACAAACAGGCCAGGATTTCCCAGCAGGAATTATCACTCTGTTGGGCACGCAGAGCCCATCTGCCCTTCAAGGCAACGGGCACCTGCAGCTCCGCTTCGCCCGGCGACGGGGGACTCGGCACGTGAGACACAGCCCAAATCCGGGATACACCCATGTATCTACACATGGATTTTGGCAACTGCAAACGAAAACCCTGAAGCTCAGCATTTTCGCCCCCATACACAGGGAGATGCATTTGGATTTTATCAGACATAAAAACCAAGCAAGGAAAACCATCCTGCACAGGGACTCCGCACACCCAGCTGTCCTTCTCCCCTGTGCCTTCCCACACTGTCGTGTCACTTAGACCCTAAACTTTCTGGGACCGAAGTCAAGAGCAAATTTCTTGCTCCAAAGTCACTGCTGTATCTCATGATGCTGAGAGCACAAGGATTTTGCCCGCTGCCTCCAAACCCCGCCGGCTTGCTCACGCAAGAAAGTTGCACAATCTTTATGCTAGCCTGCATGAGCTGCAACTTAAATACAAAATTGTAATAAATAATAACCAAAATATGCCTGGCCTCAGGTTTACAAGGCAATACTCGAGCCTTAGGTGACTACTTTTTGGCAGTAGCATTAATAAAACACCAGCAACTCAGCTAATTTTCTGCACAACCATACCAAATAGCAAGTGTCTGAGAAAAGTATATTTTTAAATTTCTTTAAAGGCTTTTATCTCAATAGCTGGGTTTGCTCGAATGTTCTAGATTTCATTATCTCCTTTAAAAGCAACACCCTCCCTCCCCAGTTTCACAAAAATACTGCGTCTTCAGACACACAAAATAATTTGTGTCCTTTAAAGCTAATTGTAATTACATAGTTCAGCTAAATAATTAACCAGTTCCACAATGCTGCACAAAGGAAACAAGCAGTCGAGCTTCATACAGCTTGAAAATTGGAACATCAGTGGGTTTCTATACCAGTAATTTCAAGTTAGCCAAATATGCAAGCAGTCATAAAAATGTTACACTTCAATACTACTTCCTCCATATTTATAGGCTAAAAAGCAAGCTTCACACATTTCGTAAGCAATTGGCATTTTTCATACGCCCTGTTAATTTGTAAGCTATCGGTATATGAAACAATTCCAAGATTTCAAGACCCCCATCCCCATTCCCGTTCAGAAACGATCCCACAGGATGAGCCCACGCGCAGGCAGGAGCTCAGCATCTCACCCGAGCAGCACCCGGGGTCTGAGACGGAGCGTTGGAACGGCACCGCGGCTGGCAGTACGTGCCAGGGAAACACAGCACACACAAAATCTTACTTACTTTGGAGGCCCACGGCTGCAGGCAGTTGGCATAACATCGAACAAGAAAAGCCATTTCTTAGGTTGGGAGGGGGAAAAGTTTCCTTTCTCAAACAAAAGCCACCGAAGAAAAATACGGAGTAAAATCCCTTCTGGATTCTCTTTAAAAATCATAAACCAAAGCAGCAAACGTACATGCATGCAACTTCTCAGGCTTGAATTTCACACTGAATTCGATTACAGCTTCCACTATAGCTGAGTAGTTTTCAGTATTGCAGTGAGTTAGCAGCAGCAGCAATTCCTATGAAAATGTTCCAGTTTTAACAAGCACATAAATTCAAATCAAAATGTTTCCTAGCTTTTCAAATACAAATATCCATATGTTCCCCCAGGCAAGAGGCATGTACCCAAAAAGTGCTGCTAAAATTGAATTAATTCTGAAACGGATTAGAACTGCAGGTTAAAGCAACAATACATTAAAAGGTGAGATACGAATTCTTCAAATTCCTTTTTTTCTCTTCACTAAAACGCATTTACGAGCGGCTTATCTTCGGGTCCACTTTTCAGAAACTTCACGTTCATATTGTAGATGAAATTTTGCAAAGGCTCTTCAGCATCTCAGGCGATTCAGGAATCCCACACCCCGGATATTAAAGTTTCTTCTTTATACTCTTGTCCATCACAACCGCAAAAAATCGAATTAGCGTCCGGATCGTAGCTCCAGGATATATGCTCTAACAGGTTTGCACTGTGGAATGTATTAAAAGCCTCTGCAACACAAACCCTTTTCTCTTTTGCCCCCCCCCCCTCCCCACCCCCCCCCTTCCTTTTTTTAATGCAGTTTACAACTCCGCAGTGTTGCTCCGTATCCTAACGCCCCGGTCGGACGGCAGGGTTAACCCACGCCTAGCTTTTCCAATTAAAACATTTCTGTAACGCGCAACAAAACGGTACGTCCATGGCTCCGGCGAGCCCGGCTGCTGGAGCCCTAATTCCTACTATCTTTGCTTGCTTCTCAGCAGCTCCCTCAGGAGAAGCTCCCATCGATTGGATGCTCCGCAGCAAGATGAAATATCTAATAAGGAGGAAAGAGAGTGGGAGGGGAAGCGAGCTAAAAGGATGACATCACCTGTATAGAAAGCCTTTAGAAACTGCATTAGATCAATTGGCTACTGGATCTGCAGATGCAGCCAGCAGAGCATCTTTACTGACCTCATCCACACACACGTATCGGCACAACAACTGCTCGGAGCACCCCTGCTCCACGTTAGGTTTTATATCATTTTATTCGTTTTATCATCTATTTATGCATATACTGTCACTCCCAATGTTTCTCTTTTTTTTTTTTTCCTAAATGAATCTCATGTATCTATTAACACTTTCAGCAGCATTTAGGTGGGTTATTTCTCATCTTTGCATCCGAATTTAGAAATAAGTAAAACAAGTATCTGCAGACATTCGCATGCGTACACAGATACACCCATCATCAGTTCACAATAAAACAATCTCTTTTATGTATGTATGTATGTCACACGAGAGCCTCAACACTTTTATCTCATCCTATATGCTCATTAGGAGATTTCTGTCTAGATCAAGAAGTAAATTTCTTATTGAAAGGTGAGGTTTATAATTCTTATAATTTTCATGGTTTGGAAACCATGTTAAAAGTTTTGGTGGGTGGGTTTTTTTTCCCCCTCCCTCAACCAAGTCCAATTCTGTTTCTAACCAAAATTGCCTTAATTCTGCAGTAGTCAATTTAGTTTTATTGTTTCTTTTTGCAACTAAAACCTGAAATATTTGCAAGCAGCTCAGTATCTTGGATGGCAGCCCAGCCATCTCCCTGCTGGAGAGCGGCTCCGAGGAAGCACCTACGGGATCCCACACCTTTGAGCGGGGACTGCCGTCGCGCTTCCAGTTCCTCGAAGGCAAATGACTTCTGCTCCCGTGCAAGAAGGGAGGAAAGCACGGCAGAGAAAGGGAGGGGGACAGAGGGTGCTGGCTCTGTTAAAGCCATTATTTAGTATTCTGGATCATTTAGTTCATCTGCAAGAAAGGGCACTCACTGTTTCCGTTTTCCTCTCTTTGGAAAGAATTTTCATCGCCATGTATCTCATTATTCCCAGTTTGCATCACACTTGAGGGTAATCCTCCAAAACCAAACTAGCCCTTGATGGCAGTAATTCCTGTAGGGAAGAGGAGCTTCTCAGAATGGCCTGGTGGCAGCGAGGGCCAAAAATCCCTTTTTTGTTGCTTGTTTGCTTATTCTTGAATATCGAATGGGAAGTTTGAGACAATCCACTGGAAGGTCTTTTCCAGCTACTCTACAAGGGGCATGTGGAAGAAGATTCTTACATTTTGGAAGCCAAGATGCACCAACTGGACACCCCACCCCATCTCAAACCACAGGCTCCTTCCAGCAGGCACCCACAAGTTGAATTCTTGCTGGCGTATAACCCAAGTTACAATGGGAGTTGCACCTTAACTAAGAAACAACCATCCCCTAGCACCTTCCAAAACTGTCTTAAAAGAAAAAAAAAACGGTATTGATGTCTGAATTTACTTAACCTCTATCAGACAATTAAAATAGATGGATAACGGACAAATAAAACAGATGCAAACAGGCTTCATAAATATTACTGGGTTTAATTTGTATTTAAACATAAATGAAGAACTGAACTTCATTCCTGCACTTGCAAAATTTGCAAACTCAAAATCTATTTGATTTGTAAAAGCTGAAAGAATTTTAGATAATTACTTCAGATTTTCAAAATGCACTACACCAGCTACATAAATAGCTGTTTCTTTTACTGCCCCTTCAATCCTGAACAATAGGCTGGATGTGTCAGCTTCGCCTTACGTGTGGCTGGATCGCATCTTTTCTAATAATTCACAAAAATCATATTCCAAAGCATCTTAAACATCAAATAACGCCACACTGATATATCTTCAGCAGCAAGGAACACCCAAATACTCTGATGCAGCATTACCTGTATCGCAGCTACCACCATCACAATTTATGGCAAGGAGAAAAGAGAACCCACCCAGCTAAAGGAAACCTCTCCCCGCCTGCACGCGCACCGATAGCGCACAAACTGCATCCCCCGGCTAACCGGGCAGATATCCATCTCCCACCCGCCGCGTTGTGCACGGAACCCAATCCGGTCGGGATTTTTGGCATGGATGCCGTTATTTTACAACTACTGTAAACACGAGCTCGAATCATGGGAACAAAATTCTATTTCCTTCTAGTTTTGCCTTTAAGTGAAGATGACATCATCGCTCTGCCCGTGCTGCCAATGAGCGCGGCGGCGGCGGTCCCGGGGGGCTGCAGGCAGCTCCGCGCCGCCCCGAGCGGGGGGAACCTGACCTAGTTCCACACCCCAGCTTTTGGGGCATCCCCCCCCCCCCTCATTTCGGGTTCAGTCTCTTGGCTTATTTTGTTTTTTAAAGCATGCATTTCTGCAGCCCCAGCTCCCCGCAGCACAAGGCTGTAAGTTTTTATAAATCGTGTGTTTAACGACAAGGCTCAAAACTAAAGCAACTGGGAGATAAAAAACAAAATAATCTGATATAAAGGCTGCTCCGTAGTGATCGTTATCAAAATATTTGTGGAGAACTGCAGCGGCGGGCAAAATCACAAACTGTAAATCATCAGTCCCATTTTAAGCCAGATTCCAAGTTTTCAGAGAACCTTAAGGAAAAAAAAAATCCTTCAGTCTACAATCTCTGAATTAAAGGTCTTTGTTTCTTAACACTAATTTCTTTCCATGCTTGAAATATCATTCTATACATTTCTATACGTCATATTCCCTTTATCCTCCTATAACGCTGCCTGAATCCTCCTGGCGGTTAAATAAATCTGCGTGTTCGGATTGTCTAGCAAGGCTAGGTCCCTGAAAAATGGGATGTTTTTAAAAGGAGAGTAAGGCCTTTCATAATTTAAACACACGTTCAGGGTCTTCTTTTATTTAAGGGCATCACGCAGGGAAGTTCTCCGAAAGCAGAGAGCACTCGCAGCCGACAGCAGGTACCCGTCCAGCAGCTCCACTTTTCCCTGATCCATGGGAGAAAGCGAAGCCCATTGTGCGGCGCCGGCGGCCGAGCGCGGATCTCAAAGCCATCACGGCACTGGCTGAAAAGGCAGAAGCCGCCGGCGCGCCGAGGCGAGGGGCCTGGGGCTGAGGGCTGGCTTTACAGACTTCTGTCCCTTTGTCCTCAGAGCTGGGCACGCCGTCCCCGGCCACGTCCCCCGCAGCACGGCTCAGCCACGAGCTGGTACCTTCAGCCCCTCTGCTCCCAAGGAGGGGGCCAGCGGATAAGGGAGCATCCCGACTCCGAGCCTGCGGTGGGGGCTGGGGAAGGAGGCCAGCTGCTTGGAAAGCAATCTGTCATTGCACACGCTCGGGCAAAGATGTTTCAGGCTAAAATAATTCATTTTAACACAGTTTTGCCAGCGGGAATTGCCGAACACAGCAGCATAACGCAGAAATATTTTAGCGTTACGGGCATTTGCATCAAGAGGTTATTTCAATATATGTGAGCACTTTAAATCTTTTGGGGAAGGCAGGCGATGGGGAGCGTGGGGTGCAGGACGCAGAGGCAGCTGCGGCACAAGCTGGATGCAGCCCTGCCCCGCTGGCACAGCGCGCTCGGCTCCGTGCCACCGGCACGCTTCTCCCATTCCTCCCCGCCGCTTGACTTAAGCATCTTAAATGAATCATCATACTTTCATGGCAAGGTTAGACCCTTGTTAGGGCTTCTCGGGAATTCCTGGTTAAAGGAAAAAAGAAAAAAAGAAAAAATACAACCCTCCAGCCTGCTCCTGACCCTTGTAGGAAGCAGAGGCAGGGAAAGCTGCACCGCCAGCTCCCGTTCCCCTTCAGGGTGACATTACGCGGCGCAACCGCATCCTTCTGCGCATCGCTTTCCGCGGTGGCGCTTACTAACAGGCTGCAGAAAAAATCCTACCGAAAGATCTGTAGGACTCATAAGTAGTATGAAAACACAATCCATCCTAAGGGAAGGAGGGAGGGAGAGCGGGAGGGAGCGGGAGAGGGAGGGCAGAGGCTGTCATCATCCCCGAAGTGATGTAAGCTTCTAAATATAGCACCAGCAATACAGAAGGAACAATAAAAAAGGCACCATGGATTCAATTTCTCCATCGCTTTCGCACTACCCCGACCATCTTTTTTCAGCCGTTGTGTTAAGCAGGGAAAGGTCATCTCCTATTTGCAGCAATCCAGATTTATATGGTTTATAACAGTTTCTTAAATGTGCTTATAAATGACAGCTCCCTCCTGCAGATCCGTGTCTGTTGGTGCACACACGCTCTGCGGAGTCGGGCAGCAGCATGATCAGCATCGCAAACAGGGACAACGCCAGCACAGGGGGAAGGGGGAAGGGGGAAGCCCCCTCTGCTACAGACTCAAACCAAAAAGTTCATTTCTACCGTTTGAACCAAAATGATTCATGGCAGGCTCCTCCCTTCCTTCCTGACATCTCATTTCGGCACGGGGTGGGGAAGTCTGGGAAGGTACACAACCCAAAAACCCCTGGTGATGAGAAGGAGGAGATACCAACCCCAGAAGGGTTGGTTGGTGGGACCGAATCCACCCAGAGATACTGAAAGGATGAAATCTCTAACATCCCACAGCAAAATTTCCCAAACACATTTAGAATTTCGCTCACTGAAATGTCACTTTGATCTATTCTCAAACCCGAAATCGCAGCCCAAACCTAACACGGACCTGAACATAATTTCCTCAGCTGTCACCTACCTGGGAAAGCAGTCAGTGTTTCACATTTGGAAACCACAAAGCCCACCAACAAACACACATATTCATTTTCATCCCCAAAAAGTTGATACGAAAGCCCAGACAAAATAGCGCTTTTTCTTCCCTCATTGTGAAAACTGTATCTCAAGTTAAAATGAGCAGATTAAGACCATCTAGAACATAAGGTACCAGCACACCTCTTGCAAGAAAAAGGCCTCTGATTAAATGACCTTGAGAATAATACATTAACTCCACAGATGAGGTTAAAAATCATTAAAATGCCACTTCCAATATTTCTTCTGCCATTTTTCTTGAGGATTAGCACCAAACTGGAAGCCTGAAAGCTGGAAGGGGGGAGGGATCTGACTCCTTCTACCAAATTTCAAAATTTCTCTCTAAGCAAGGGTGATGCCCAACAGCCAACTCCCATGTATTAGTGGCCAGAACACCCAGCCTGAAGAGTGTATGTGACACAAGCATCACCCCAGGCATGACATCTCATGAATGCTTTTTCTTCCCAGGAAGAGACTCGTGTCCGGAGGCATCACCCTGCTCTTCTGTGCACAGAGTCTGCGCCGACAGACTTGCCTGGGCTCAGGAATCCCTGTAGCATAGCCTGAGCTCGTAACGGCACGAAGAGGGGAGAAAGGGGTGAGTAAGGCACCAGCAAAAGTGCTGCCGAGGGCTTTACTGGAAGAGCGACCGCAGCACGACGCAGGGATCCCAAAATCTGCTGCGCTGGGGAGGCGCAGCGCTGGTCCTAGAGCAGCTCTGCAGGGCTTCCCTCATCAGATGGAACACTGCAGCGTAGTGAGTTCCAAACTTCCTCATTTTCTGGTATGAGCCAACCCTTATTGTCTTTGAAAACAGAAAGCCATGTACACTCTTGGAAATTTTTCCCCAGCATCATTCAGGGTTCCCTTCCTCCACTGAGAGCCAAACGGCAGCAGAATCCCAGTTATTCTCACCCAGTCTGAGAAACTGATGTCAACCGATAAAGCAACGGGCGGGCCAGATGCCATACCAACACTCCACGTTGACAAACCACAACTGTTAACCAAACTTTAAAGGAAACAAAATCAAAATCATGAAGACAAGACAAGCATTGTGGCTACGTCACCTCAACATAAATCGTAATCACATAAGAACAAAAACTCTAATACTCAGCATAGAAAGCAACTCTGACTTGCAAGAATAAAGTAAGTATCAACAAGGAATTGAGCTACAACGATCGCCCCATTTAGCCAGAGACCTCATTTAATCAACTATTTCAAGTATTTCAGCTGTCAAATACATCCCCATTAAGAAAATTTCCACATACCGAATGTAAAATTACAAATGCCGTTAAATGTCATTAGATAGCAATCAGTTCTATGCCAAAACCAAAGATATTCTTCTAGCTATTCTCTCGTACAGATAGTGGTTTTCATGCCAAGTTTTTCAAGGAAAACAGGGCATCCAAATGCTTGCGTTACGCACTGACATTTTCTGATGGTGATTTTCACTGAAAATTGCTCAGGATATTCTCAGTCCCTAACTTGGTCCAGAAGGCTTCTGAGGAACACGGCTGAGTTGATGCGAATTTCCACCTTCTAAATCAGAAAACCATTTTAACCTGAATACAAAGTCAAGGACAACACCATCACGGTCCTTTCGAGTAGTCCTTCAGCACTAGGAGACGTTCAACCCAATAACTCAAACTCTTAGTCAGGGGAGATTCAGGTTGGATGTTAGGAAGTATTTCTTCTCTGAAAGGGTTGTCAGCCACTGGAATAGGCTGCCCAGGGAGGTGGTTGAGTCCCCATCCCTGGATGTGTTTAAGAATAGGGTGGATGAACTACTTAGGGATATGGTTTAATGGGGATTAGGGACGGTTGGACTCGATGATCTCTAAGGTCTTTTCCAACCACGAAATCTACGAAATCTACGAAATCATCTACGAAATCATCTACGAAATCATCTACGAAATCATCTACGAAATCTTCAGGCTACAACACCCTGCACATGACTGCTTCTCCCTAAGGAGCGATAAACCTAAGCCTAAGTGAAAGGCTGAGCTGGCTACAAACGAGAATCCAACCAGGCTGCTACACTTCAGCAGAGCATATTGAACAGAAACAGCCCAGATGGAAGACAGGAAACAAAAAACCAGATCCACGCACGCTGCCATCTCCCCGCACGTGGGTGGCCAGCTTGCTGGCTACTGCCCTGTTGGTTCTGTACAAGGAGCCATTCGATACGTCATGTCCAAAGACTGGAACAACAACATTAAAAAGAAGGATCTGACAAAGAACTGCAACTCATACACAACAGATTTTTAAGTCCCCCAAAAGACTGGAATGCCTTTCTCGGGTGCAGAGCACTGCTTTTTACCATTAAGCACCTGGGTGACGTGATACGATTATGGGCTGTGGGCACAACCCTCACACATCATTCTCAGTCTAGTTTGCATAAGAGGCTGCTTATAAAGAATTAATGACTTTGGAATTGCCACCCAACCCCTTAAGGTCCATCAAAACAGAGATTAACTCTCTGAACGTGCTACATAAAATATTTTCTCAGGCGTTTTCCAAGGAACCCAGTTAATTTCTCCCATGGTGTAAATTTGTCTATGCGGTGAAAGGAGGAAGAAGAAGCAGGTAACTGTTTATTGTGTGGAGAGCACATTAATAACGACCCAGATTTTTATTTCTCGTGCATGCTAATTTGCAAAACATCTAGAATTTTTGAAAGGTTCTTCTACCACAAGCTGCCATGGAGCAACAACAGGCACAATGGGCCACCCCTCCCGCAGCACTGCCAGCACCAGCTTGGGTCGCGGTCTGAGCAACTCTCCAGTTCAATCCCAGTTAACGAAGTGTGGAGGTTTCCCTGCAAAGGACAGACTGTGCTCAGGATTCTTTTCCAAACTATTCCAGACTTCCTAGTGGAAGTTCTCAGCTACAAAAACACCGATGTGTTTGGACTGCAAGTAGGAAAAGAGCATAAAAATATCCACAAGTTTTTCTTGAATTATCACAGAATCATTAAGGTTGGAAAGGACCTCTAAGATCATCAAGTCCAACTGTCAACCCAACACCACTGTGCCCACTAAACCATGTCCTGAAGTGCTACATCTACACATTTTTTGAACACTTCCAGGTATGACAACTCCACTTCCCCAGGCAACCTGTTCCAATTGTTTGAACTACCCTTTCAGTCAAGAAATTTTTCCTAATATCTAATCTAAACCTCCCCTGGTGCAACTTGAGGCCATTTCCTCTCATCCTATCACTAGCTACTTGGGAGAAGAGACCAACACCAATCTCATACAACTTCCTGGCAGGTAGTTGTAGAGAGCGAGAAGGTTTCCCCTCAGCCTCCATTTCTGCAAGCTGAACCACCCCAGTTCCCTCAGTGGCTCATCATTAAGACTTGTGCTCCAGACCCTTCACCAACTTTGCTGCCCTTCTCTGGACGGACTCCAGCACCTCAATGTCCTCCTTGTTAGTGTGTTCAGTTTTGGGCACCTCACTACAAGCGCAGTTCTGCTGTTGGCTGCACTGCTGAGCGAAGGGAGGGGAACACACAAACCTGCTGCAGGGACAACATGGGGGTCCTGGGGCCCATCATCACCCCAGCTTTCACCAGCATCTTGGGAGGGAGCAGCTGTACAATTTAGTGTTCCTCTTACTCAAGATGAAGAAAGGTTTAAATAAAATCTTTGAGGCAAGAGAAGAGCAGAAAATTACGGTGTAAGGACTAGTAGGAGGCCAAAAAAAGAAAATAAAAAGAAAAAAAAAAAGAGAGAAAACTTCTTTAAAGCTGCTTCTTCAGCCAGGTAAAGGGTGGAAGATGAAGCCCTGAAGAAAGATGGGTAAGTCAGCCCTGTTGGCAACCTCACAGCGTGGATCCCCTCGGCAGCAACTCGGCATCCTGCTCCCGGACCAAAGCCGGCAGAGCAGGCAAACGTCCGTCCGTCCCGCGGGAGAACGATGCCGCATCCCAACATGGTGCCATCGCCCACTGCCACAGGCAACGAGAAGGGCTGTACGGTACTGCCAGCAGTGGGATTTGAGTAGATACAGGTGCTCGCTTAAAATAAACCCTCCCCAGTTTCAGTCTGATGTGGTTTCATTTGTGCATCGCTCTTAAATGCCGTAAAACAGCTGCAGCACATGTCACCTCCGAACTGAGGTGATGTCTGTAATTCACAGTTTATACATAATCTGCTTGTCAAGGCTGCAAAATCTTCAGGGAAACTCCTGAATGTAAGTTTTGAGTAACTACAACCACTCTCATTATGAATAAATCGGGGGTTAGATGTTGCGTATGCTGTTATTTTTTTTTAAATAAAATTTTAATCTGAAAAACACAGATTTCAACCGAAGGGTAGTATTTTCCAGTAAGCATTTTCTTATTTTGTGCACAGCCTATCCAAGTCATTACTCTCTGGAAACTGCAGACGCTCATTAATGGGTTTGGGAAGCACCAGTGGTCTATGGAAATTCCTAGGAAGATTTGTAACGCACAGCACGCTTCCAGGATTGGTGCTTTGTTAACGACCATCATCATCAGCAACAGAGTTCCAAGGAGTCCTTGACAGCAACGCTGCTGACAAAACAAGCAGGCAGAATCAATATATAAAACGAAATAGGAGCAAACACACATTTGGCAACGTTCCCTGCCGGTCAGTGCCGGGTGCTGTGGCCACCGAGGCTCCCGAGCGCATCCCACCCGTGAGCTGCATCCCAGCGCGGCCACCAGAAATTCAGGATGGAGGTTAGAGCAGAGAGCAATCCTCATGCTGTAAAAACGACGTCAGGAGGAAGGAACTCACGTTACCTCCGTGCATCACATCACACCTCCAGAAAGCTCTCCACAGCATTAATTTCTGCACCCGCTGAGTCCACAGCAAGGCTGATGGATTTCAGCAGGAGCCAAGCTTCCTTCGGATTCCTTCGTCAATAAAGCTAGAATTCTGTCAGGCATTTTTACAAGTGTCAAAAAGAGGAAGCGTGGACATAAACACATTAAAATGCAATGAGCTGCGAAGAGAATCATCCTCCAGCTCAAGAACCAGTGACTGTAGCCACTCACAGATCAGCCACAGCCTCATTAAAATTAACAGATATTCCAAATAAACGATGCCAGCTGATGCTGCGTCCGGGTTTAACAAAAGGCAGCTGGAGACATGTTAAGTCCGTCTTAGTTCTTTTAGATCGATCAAAGGTACCATTTCAGCAAATTTACCTGGAAGTTAAAAATAGATTATAACAGACCCATAGTGGTTTATAGCATTTAAAAGGAAAAGGATTAGTGATGGTAAAGAACGTAATGGGTTTGATCCAGTATATTGAAATGTGACTTAACTTCCTAAATGGTGAGATACCCTACGCTAACTCCAGCCCCTGACAGGATTACATTAAGTAATGATCAAAGAACAAGAAACTTGCCACTCAAGCAGGCTTCAGTGACAGACTTCTCTGAAGATAAATGCTTCTACAAGACTCCAGGAAAATTTTTACATGATGCAAGTATTCAGATACTGTCCATAAAACGTAACATTATAATAAATCTTTTAAACCTCATCATCCTCTTACAAGAGGTTAAAAAAAAAAAAAAAGTAAATTTGCACCTCTCAGAAAAGGGATTACTACTAAGAGTTTGATATTGATTTCTTCATTCTGTTCTACCATGAACTTACAATTGAAAAAATTCAAGACGTTGTCACAACTCCATGGAAATATTCATTACATCATACCTGCACTACTTTTAGATATACAAATATTCTTGATTTCAAAAAAAAAAAATCACAGAGAATTGTCAACAACGCACGTAAGTAATAAATGAGTAAAAAATTTTAACAAAAAAAGATTTGAGCGTACAACTTTGATGGTCATGTAGAAATTTGTATCAATTGTATCAACAAAACCCTATTTTGTTTTGATCACTGCAAGAAATATAAGTGCAAAACTTACTCTTATTTTTTTAATCATGAAGATAAATACTTGAACCATTTATTTTCCAATTGCTTGATCCAAGATCAAAACAGCAATTTAACTTTTTTAAGCACCAGAACAACCATTAACCATTTTTTCTTACAACTCTTTAGTTTGGCAGTCACCTGCTGTGCGGTCACAGAAGTTCAGGACATAGTTAAACAGAGATAACAATTACTTTTTCTTTTGTAAATTAACAAAAATACAGCTGCATCATTTATTGGGCTGAGAACTAGACTAAGAAGTAGAAATGACTAAGTACCCCAGGCGTGGTAACGCTCCGCTGCATGACCCTGGTTCCTGTCTGGATTCTTATCTATGTTACAGACAGTAATATGCACAGGGTGCATATCTCCAAAAAGAGATGCAATCATACAAACAAACAAGATTTGCAGCAGGAGCAGACATAATCAATACCAATGGCACTCTTCTTTCTCATCCATTAAGTCTGAGCAAGAGCTTTCTCCATACGACTCCAGCCTCACTTCTCCCCCCCCAGTCACTCTGGGGATGACATGCAAGACGCAGAGAGTTATCAAGTGACCAAAATGAAAAAGGCAGAGGCCAGAAATGCCCCGGGATGAAGAGATCCCGTGTGACTGCGGGGATGCTAAGACCTCACCTCGCACGTCACCCACCACGACACAGCCGCCTCCTCCGTCACTGCGTGGGCAGCAGGGCTATTTTGTGTCCTGAAAAAAATATCCGAGCAGCGTTTCGCCACATCCACGTTTATCCCCCAGCTCTTGCTGGCTAGCTGTGCTGTAGCAGGGAAAAACCCAGCGCCAGCAGAACCCCGAGACGGCGACCGGGCATCCCTGCGAGCAGAAGCCAGACCTCAGCCTCTCCACCAGCACATGCAACGAGTCCCACAGACTTTCTTGCACACGTATTGCGAGAACAAACTCAAGTCATTACGCACTTGGAAGACATAAACAGAAACATAAACCTGTTCGGTTTGAGTGAGATGACAGAAGAACATTGCCAGCCTATGTTTACTGTATTTTACTGGAAGAAACAAAAAAAAACCCCCCCCCCAAAAAAAAACCAGCTTTAAATACTTATTCTGTAGGAGATCAGTGCTCTTGTGAAGCAGCATTGCTCTATGAACCACAAAAACATAGTAAAGGAGTCCAAATGGTAACTTCTTCATCACCAAAGAAACCAACCAGACAATCCATTTTTAACATTAGTTCATTCAAGAAGAAAAAAAAAAAATTGAAGATACCCACAATAATTTGAATACCAACTGTCCCGACGAAACACAGTGAAATTGAGTATTAGGGCTCTTCTACTTAAGTAATAGGCCTGTGAGAAAGCAAGAGCCCCAAAGATGGTAACAATCATTTAAAATATTACTTAAAGTATCTGCCTATAAATCTTTATTTCATGGCCAATCACAGGGATTTCTCCGGAATGAATTCCGGCAATAACAAGCAGGGAGCTCTGCGTAAGAAGGAGATGCAAGCTCATGTCACAACCTCGTGGGTAATGTTTTATAAAAACAAAGATTAACCTTAATCATAAATCCTAATCACAGTATATTTAATGTGCAGAGATTTACATTTTAAGGAGTTTAAGTAGACATAATTCTCCTTAAAAGCAAACACGAGAAATCTCCTATTTAATCATGAAAGGAAAAATTCCGAGCTGGGATAAAGCGAGACTGAATTTCAATGCCTGCAGGATCCAAGTTTTCTTTAGAAAGCCAAAAACTACGCGTGTCAGAGATTAGGCATTTAAAAACTTAAACCAGCATCAAGCGGAGTACTCCAGCATCGCAGCACTGGAGCCGACTGAGCCCTGGCAGCCGGGCTGCAGAGCCCGGGGCCAGCAGGACTGGAGAGCCCTGGGCCAGCAGGGCTCACAAAGGGTCCGTCAGGCCACGTTCAGCATCTGTCAAAGAGCATTGAGCAACAGGCTGGAGAGGGAAACACAACACTGAGTTCATTCATCAGCCTTACGCCAGAGAGGAAATCTGCTGGCGAGTTTGGAAAGAGTTTTCCCACTCTGGCAGAAATGTTATTGCAAGTTCTCAACAAATGAAAGTTTCATTCACAACCCTCCTCCCTACCCTGCCCCCTCCCACACGGGTTACCCTACAAAGCCTGTTTCTCAAGAGCTTTGTGAACCAACAGCCACGTATGAGCACACTCATCCAGGTAAGGGTTAAACCTGGGCACAGAATGACCCATACCTCAGAAAAATTCATTATTTTACCAGCTTGTAATGGAATATGGAAAAATACAGGCACTCATTTTTTATTTACTTGTCAAACAGGCAGCTGGTTATCGTGTTTTGATTTCTTAGTCATCTACTGAGTTACAAATTACTTTTCGCTACACCAAGCACTGAGACTATGACACTTTCCAATTAGGAGCTTCCAGCCTACAAAGCAAGGATTGGTATTTCAACTCAGACTGCCGAAAACCCAACAGCTTGCAGATTTTCCATCAGAGAGGTGGTTGTTTACTCCTCACCACTTAGCACTCACTCATCCAGGAAAACACCTAGCAGCCTGAACAGGACTCTCTTTATACGTTCCTAATTAACTGACATAAAAGCAGATTTACGAATGTGCTGTTGATTCATCAATTCATACCATTTCCCATCAAATGTTGATCAAAATATATGTATTCGTAAATCTGAGGAAGCCACCAGCTTCGCAACATGAAACCAGACGCATGCGGTCCGTGTGCTCGGGCACATAAAGAAATAAATTAACGTAAAGAAAAATCCTAACGAGGACATCATTTGTTCACTGATCACAATCCTGCGACACCAACTGCTTGCATCCATAACTGAAAACCTCTGAAATTGTTCGAGAAGCCATATTAACTTGGTCTTTCTCAGACCAAAGATGTCAGAGTCCCTTCTCCTCGCCCCACCAAGCAAACCAACAGGTAGTGGCAGCATTGACCGCTCCTGGGGTTCTCCTCCTCTTAGCACTGAAGTCTGAGAATTATTTTCCATGTGCTTATTCAGAGTCACAGAAACACCAAAGAGACCGATTTTGCCATACACCGATTGGAATTTAATTCCTAATAAAGCTTTATGCACCACTGCCCAGAGCACGAGGATCCAACATGTCATCTCGCCAATAACTAATTCAGATGACTTATTAATGACAAAACCCAACACATGTGATGCTTCTTGAAATGAGATGGCAGACGACGTTAAACTTCAAGCAGCATGTTCTCTTCCTGCCACAGCAACGAGAGCTCTTCTGCTTACAAGACAAATGCCAAAGAAACCCTTCCTCACAGACATGCTAACGCTGCAGAGTCTAAAATCACCACCTGCGACCCAACAGCCGCCAACATGCAGAAAAAACAGCAGTTTATTCTGAAACAGAGGAAATCTTTTAAGTTTATGTCTAACCCCACACATCAGATATTTTGAAGTTCATCAACTAAGAGAGGCTTTGTACCTTCTGGGGAGATGAAAAGGAAGATGGGGGAAACAGGAGGAGAAGTTGAACTTGGTTTTTTCTTTTTGGTGAATGAAGACGACTCAAGGTTTGCGTAATTCAACGTTGGTACTAGTTTTTACCTTTTGATTTTCAAAGCAAATCAAAGTATCCAGAACAATTATTTTCAATGATATAATCTGTCTAGATCATCTGTATATCCTGCTACTAAGCAGGAAGCTCGTACGTGAAAAGTAATGGTAAAGAGAAACCTTCATAAAAGCATTGTGGCCTTGAAACCACAGCTGTACGTGCCCTCGCACAGCGCAGATTATAGAGTCTGTGATGTTAAGACCAGCAAACGAGTTGCTGTTACTCCTTCTGATGCTTGAGTTACCACCATGTTATTTTTAAGCAAGTAAACACGACCAAGTACAACAATGATGTTAATACTGTATTGAACCGCATTCGTGACGCACTCATTCCCAAACCATCGTTCAAATTTATTAAGGAAAAAAAAAGAAAACCACCAATTCCTACATCTTGCCAAAAGAACTCCAGGTAGAACCAGCAAAACCCAACAAAACCCAAGAATGACCATTTCTCGGCCCAGCAAGCAAAAACCTCCAAAGCAAAAAACCTCTTCTCTAAGTAGCGCCTGAATCTTCACTTCCACCTGTCGCATTCAAATCCAAAGCACTCTGCTGGTCCCCAACAAGAAAAAAGCGTTCTCAAAAATGACAAACATGGACTATTTCATCTCACCAGCTTTTCTCAATGAAACCAAACGCCAGCGGCCGCGCGGACGGCGCGATGCCAAGGCGACCCGATGACGGCGAGCAGACTCACCGACAGGTAACTGCTGGAATCCACGTTGTCAGTGATGGTCTGACGCTCACCCCTCTGGTTGATCTTCCGAAACCTCCGCCGGGACTGCCTGAGCGGGACTTCTCTTTGCAAGATGTTTTCCTCATTGTCTTTGGAGTTCTCCACCTGAAACACACGTTCAGGCTCCTGGTTAAACATCCAGTTCTTCCATATCACCGAAAGCCGATGGAGCCGTATGAAGCTCATGAGGAAGGAACAAACATAAGTTCAGAGCAGTTAAAACTTTTCTCGAGAAAACGACTGCAGACGTTTCGGAGAACCGCTGCTGCGTGTCTCAGAACTACGTTATTACAATGAGCCGGAGGCCACAGCTTCCTTCCAGGAAACAGTTTTTTTTTTAAAAAAAAAAAGTAAAAAAGGCAGACGTATCCTCTACACAATGTCACTCCTCCGCAGAAACGTTTTTGCACCCACACGTATCATACCACACGAGTTACAGACACTCCTCAAGTCTATCTTCAATATAGAAGTGACCATTTCTTTGAGTATTTACAATCTGCTAAAGGCACTGAATTATATCCTATTTTTACGGGTGTAGTTTTTAAAAATGTAACTCATTTCTAGCACCAGTTACAGCTAAACAACTTCAAATATTCCAGCTTTTTATAAACAGCTACTTCACTCATGTCATACTGACTTCTAATCGCTTCCAGCAGATCGTGAAGAAATAACTAGAACTTGATTCGTATCTGGAAGTTAAATATTATTTGTGACTAAACATTAAAAATTAGGTAAATTTATCTTGTTAGTAAAAGCCAACATGAAACCTTTTAATCTCACTAGCTACAATTCCTTTTTTCTATAAAAAGCAGTCCCATCCTTTCCCATTTCCTTTTGATGTTTTGGAAAAATATCTCCTAGCAGGAAGCAGAACAGACATGCATGCAAACAGGCTGCAGCCAGGCAAGAAGCTCCTCTACATTTACTGTATAGGAGTTTCTACTGTCCTCAATGATTGTATTTATTTTCTTCCCTTCAAAATTTAACTAGAAAATCCTAAATGTAAGATTTTAGAACTGGAACAGGAGAAGAACCTATGTGGTTTTAAGCAGCCCTCACTTCACATACTTGGATAAATTATCCCAAAATTAAAATTGAAAAGTTATAAAGGAATGAAAATCAGAAAGACTTAACAGACAGGAACAAGAAAGTAACCAAAATATCTAAACCATCACAAAAGCAAGATCACATCTACTTTCCACATTGCTTTTTCTAAACAGCTAAGTCTGAGGTCAGAGGAGGTGCAACCAGCTGGGCTTGCCTTGTAGGTTATTTTTAATCCCATATTGAAAAGTATACGTTGAAAACATAGGTTAAAGATACAAAATCAAAAAAGAAGAGTGAATCTCACACCACACAGCGTTGTCAAAAAAGAAAGCAGAAAAGCAGAGTTCCCCTCGCGAGGGACAACCACACATTTCACTAGAATTTTACTACCTGTTTGCAAAGGCACAGGACAATGAGCAATGATATCTAGCAGCAGCGTTGCTGTAAGCACCATGGTCTAAGGATTTAAATTAAAAAAAAAAAACAACACAAACAAAACAAAGATGTAAGCAGACAAACAAATAAACAACAACAACAACAAAAAATCCATTTAAAGAGGCCATTTAGCATCATCAAAAAAAGTAGTAAGAAACTGGATTTAGAAGCCCTTCTCACCTGGTATAAAATGTGGATTTCTAGTTAGCAATAATGTTGCTCTCAAATTATTCAGAAGGCTTCTGGAAGAAAGGAAGTTTCGTTCTGTGCAGTTACTCTATCAAATAACCAAAACTGCGTTGATTTCATTTTTAATTTGTGTACACGAGCCAAGTCAATAAATGCATTATTTGCTGTTTTCTCTAGGTTCAATCTTACGGGGTCACAGAAATAAAACCAGACCAACCTGGGCACCGAGGGCTCACGGAAGCGGCCAGACAACGACTCCTCCAGTACTGAGGACCCTCATAATTAAAGTCCCAACCTGAACAGGTATTTTTAAGGCTAAAGTAAAACAACCATTCGGTGAAAGATGAAGTTTTTCTTCCACAATTCTAACTGAAAACTAAGAAGTGAGCATAAATGAATTATTTGTCACCAGAAAGGCAAAACAGCCAACTGCTGGTGGGAACTCGGAAACCCAGACCACCTGCTTCCTTTGGTTAATGCCACCGCTGCCGACAAAACCAAAGCAGAAATCAGATCCCCACACCACACAGCTTCCAGTTTAGTACCACCAGCACAACCAGTATTTCAAGTCCAGCTGGCCATCGGATTGTTTATCCTTATGGCTTGCAAGAACGTTCACAAACGGTTCTGGATGTGCCGCGCACTGACGGGACAGGCAGGCCAGGGCTCCGTCGCACTGCTCATCACCCAGACGTGCTTTCACCTGGTTAAAACTACGAATTTCAGTTGGCAGAGAGCACGTTCGACCTCCTCACAACCCTCCGAGTGGGATGAATACTCCCACGGAGGAATTCAGCATCCCTGCGGACGCGGAGGGAGCGCCACTCCCCTGCGCCATTGCCGCTGTAGACGACTTCTTATTATTTCGTTTTCCATGTGTAACAAGAAGTTTCAAATAGCAGATTAACTGGTTGATTTCCCATCAAGGGTGTTGTGTTATTACCCTTGAATACTGGTCGCAGCAGAATGCTCCCATACAGCCAGTGTCACCCAGAGCAGGTAAAAATCGCGGAGGATCGTAGGTGGATGCTCCATCCCTGGAGACGTTCAAGGCCAGGTTGGATGAGGCTCTGAGCAACCTGATCTAGTTGGAGATATCCCTGTTCCTTCCAGGGGGGTTGGACTAGATGACCTTTGAAGGTCCCTTCCAGCCCTAATGATTCTATGATTCTATGACTGTCCTCAATTTCACTCTGCAGTCCACGCCAGCAAGGAAAAATTTTCCACCTCTAATACTAGGCTTGCTCGTCTGAAATCTTACACTTAGATCTGAAGAAGAAAATGAAAGCACCAAGGAAGAGCAGAAAGGACACTTCAGTACACTGAGATATGCTGCAATTCTGTGTCATTTTCTTTAGTGATAAATGGACCTATTATTAATGCAATAGATTGTTCAGCCTCCAAAAATATGAGCTGCAATGCCATCCACACACTATCTGTTATCCTCATTAACTTAAGTTGACCACATTTTATGGCCTTTAAAATGGGTCAGTTCCCAGAGGATTCCCGCTACAAAACTGATTTACATTCTAAAAAGAAAGAGGGAAAGAAAAAAAAGATATCAGTCAGCAGCAGAGAACGATGGTGTTCACTAAAGTAGCTAATTCTTTTGCTTGAAGATAAATATTCATTATGTATTAAACCTCATTAGTATGTTGCAAATTTAAAAAAAAAGAGAGAAAATAATAGAGTTAAGATAACTTAATAAGAATTAATCAGGGAAATGAAACTCAAGTACACCTTGTGTTAGTGCAGCTCGTTAGCAAGGTGCACGCCACCACACTGATGCTTTTTTCTCACCCCACTTGAAGTCCTATCTAGACAACTGACAGCTAGCAGTACCTTTAGCTGTATTTACCTATAACACATGCAAATAAAAATAATGAAGCGGCAACTTTGAGCTTTTAATTCTCTGATTTTCCTACAGAAAAATACACTGAAGTTTCAGAAAAGGATTTAAGATGCTTTCAAGTGTCTCTGTACTCTCATTGGCATTTAACTACCACTACAGAAAATTAAAGAGGTTGAAAATATAGAGGACAGTTGTCCAGGCTGAGCATTTGTCTCCCAGAACACCCAGCAGCATTTGAAGTCGCCAACATGGCCAACGGTGGCTTCTCCAAAGACTTTGACAGTGTGTTCCTCTGAAAACACTCATCCCAGTTTTAGCTACTCAAGTTATACACATACAAAACTCTCTAGTTTCTTAAAAAAATACTTTAATAAGGTCAGTTTCTCTCTGGTAGCATACACTGCACAGAAGCTACTCTCTTATTTGCATCTTCTTGGGTTTTGTTTTGGTTTTGGGGTTTTTTTTGGTGGTGGTGGTTGGTTGGTTTGTTTTGGGGTTTTTGGTGGGTTTTTTGTTAGTTGTTTTTTTTTTTTTTTTTAACAACAATGGTGATGATGCCAAAGAACGATGTAGGTATTTCTTAAGAATTTCAAATTATCATGTATTTTTGATGAAATATAGTTGATGCAACTTGCAGGGAGTCCCCAGGCAGCCCTGTAAGGACAGTCACACGCTTCCCATGCCCCCTTCCGACTGCTCCCCCTGCATGGTGGCTGCATGGCCATCTACTCGGCTTCTGTAGGAAGCAGCACATCAGGTCTGGCAACATCTGCAGCCCCAGTTACGGAGCATGAGAGTTGTGTAACTGGTTTATCAGTGAAATTGATCCAAACAGAGCAAATTCTTCTCTGTTACATCAACTTGAAGGATTACAGAGACACAAGAGGTCTATGAGTGAGCATCTGTCGTTCTGTGCCAGCAGGCACCAGGACCGTTGAGGAGCAAGGCTCCACTGGCCCCGAGCAGCGTGCACAGCCGCACTCTGCACACCAAATCCTTTGCAAAAATGCAAAGCAGCCGTGGCAAAGCAGAGCACCTGGGGCATTCACGAGACACAGCTGCACATACCATCACCCCAGCAGTCCTGTGGCATCCCTCCAGGCATACCTCTCTCCCCCAAAACTCCAGCTTAGAGAAGAGACTGGGTAATTGGGAACACACGAGTGAACTATTTCGCTCCAGAGGACTGAGACAGGCTTCCTGCACTCCTACCTGCGCTTACTTCATGACATGGCAGACTGTAGCTTAAGACGTCTGCTGCAGCAAAGAGGGAATTCCTGATCTATCCCAGCCTGTGAGCAGAGCCAGACTGACAAGAAGGGCACGTAGCACAGCACATTCGACATCCACGGCTGCTAGTGCACTGTGAGAACCAAGTTTCTCATAGAAGCTGAATGTTCACAGATGCAATGAATAACAGACATCACCAAATATCAGTTTTAATGTTCCTGTATCTAGATAGAAGGAAGCGACATCAATGGCAGTCTGGAGATCTAAGCCTGCTCAACAGGCACGTGGCTTCTCAGAACAACAACGTTTTTGTTCCAGCTCCATTAGCAACATCTTGTAAGATCAAAGTTGAAAGAGATCTTTGTGTGTCCCCAGCCACGCTTCTAGGGTAGAAACATCAGTCTGCACTAGGGAAAAGCCATCCTAATATTCCAGCTGCTGACAGTATGCGTGCATCAACCTGGGAAGAACTGAGTTACAATCCATACACACACATGAACTTGGTCGTACTAGTAAGTGTTCTGAAGATGCAGAAAAATGGTCAACGACAACCAAGCTGACACACTCTTACGTTCCTTCTCCGCTTACCTAAAAGCCTTCACACTACGTGGAAGTGCAAAGGCCAGGACTAAGAGAGCCTCTCCTGCCAGACCCAGCACGGCTGGCATGGCCGATAAAAAGCAATGAAATGAAGGATGGGGGCGTAAATAAAATATTCAAGATAGCAGTCTGTCGTTGCCTGACTCAGGAATGCTCAACTCAGCCGTAACTGGTAGGCTTTTGAAAATCAAGTAAGCATAATTTTAGAAAGAATGACCTAATCATCATCATCATTTACCCATCTAGATTAAATTTACATAGCTATTGCTGTTACGATAGCAGCCATAGGTATAATTGAAACCGAGGCAATTTGGCTGCAATTTTATAGAATACTTTACAATAAGCTTTCTGCTATAAAACAGAAAGAATTTGCTGATACCAGCAATAGATTTAAATACATTTGAAAAAAATCTGTCTTACCACAATCATTTCTGAAGGCTCCAATATGATACATTCGCATCCTCGTTTTCCTCCAGACTGCTTGCCAAAACTAGAGTGGGATGGAAAAAAAGCAAACGAAAAAGAATGAGATGAACAGCCTATTTTACCTTTTCAGTAATAAAAATAATTGGCAATGGTGCATGGTACAATATCCTTAAAAACAAAAAAGGACAAAAAAAAAAATTATGAAAACTACTGTGTGAAAGATTCTAACAAAGTAGTACCATTTTCAGTTTTTTTAATTTACTCAGCACTTCTCATCGTAGCCTGCTATGTAAAGCCTAAATATAAAGAATGTTCTTTTGTAAAACCATTATCACTTGCAGATACTCAAAACCACTCACAATGCATTTCAGCGTTGACAAAAAAACATTAGTAGAGTTTTAATTAAGCATTAAACAGGCTTTGTAAAAACAAACACACATAAATCACAAAAATTCCCAAGTCCTTCATCGCATGCAGCATTTTTAACGAGAGTTCCCTCAACTCCACGTCGCCCCTTCATCCTCCCAGCAAACGGGAGGACCCAGAACCTCCTCTAAGTCTGAGCCTTAACTTATGACCTCTCTCTGTACATTGCTTCTTGTAGCATCACAAGGAGCACATCAACGTTACAGGTTCTGTTTGAGAATTACAAAAACCACGAATGCACCAAAATGCGATGGGCGGTGTAATGCAGCCACTAAAGAAATAGGCTAAAAGCAAACTGACACGCTTCAGCTGATCGACTCTAAAAGGTGACCACGTTCAGGACACCTAAGAACAGAGGTGACTTCAGGGACCAACTCTGGAGAAGGTACCATGGAAGCAGATCTGAGGGTGCTGGAACTACCAGCAAAAAAGAGCTGAGCTAGATACTGCTGGGGGGTGTGGGGTGTGTCACAGACCAACAACCTCTTAATCAATGAATTTGTGACGGTAGCAGCACATGGAATTGAAAATATCTGGCTTCACATATTAAGTTTGTCTCCACTACAGACCTGTTAGCTTGAGTTAGGTATGCTCGACCTACCCCGTCAACTGAGCTCCGGAGAAAGCGATCCCATACTGACGTTGAATAAAAAAAACCTACTTGATTAACAGCATCATGGCTGGATCAGCAGTTCAGCAGTTGTAGCTGCTGTGTTACACACTCAGACTGTCAACAGCAGTCACGTTTTAACACGTATCTGCAGGTGAAATAACTGAAAACTCAGTTAACTCAAAGCAGAGATTAATGTGTGAATTAGAAGGAGGTTAAGACAAGTGTGGAGATGAATCCTAAAAAAGTGGGTCGGCTCCACTTGTTTTCACTAAGGTTATGTTTGGAAAGTACATCCAAAACCTCAGTTTCACAAAACATTTGAGTTACACCCATGGTCACATCACCAGCACATACCCCCCAAAACACGACCACTGTAGAAAACATTTGAAAGCCTCGTGCTTATGAATCACGTGTCAGGGGTGCCCACAAAAACTCTTGCAGGATACGTGTTGTTTTCAGGAAAGGAACTTAAGCAACTCAACTGTGAAGTCATTCAAGTGAAGATTCAGGGTATTCCAACAAAGAAATGATCGGTGTAATCCAATTAGGATAAAGTATTACAATTAACAGGAGCACAGCAGTTTAAACTGTCAAGCTTTGATTTTGCCAATGGTCTACTGCAAAACAACAAAAAAAGCCACTTTAAATGACATGATTGCCATGGAGTCATAAATGACAACTGATATTTCCTCACCCCATGCTACAGCAGGCCAGAGAAGCACAAGTTTGACACGGAAAAACGGCATTTTTCACACATCTCTAGCAAGCAACGCAGAGCTAAAATTTTGATGCCTTCTTTCATGCTTTTTCCATACAGCCCGTGATCCAGGCGTGACTGTCTCGTGCACTTGCAATACATCAAAAAGAATGGCCAAACTACTCCCACTATCACAACAAAGTTAATTTCGTTCAGAAAATACAGAAATGTCATTTTGCACGCAAGCTCAATGTCAGCTCCATCTTCAAGGCAAACTGAACTTCTAAGTTACGATTTCTACACACGCCAAACCCCAAAGTGAAATCAACTTTGCCAAAGTATCATTTGCAATTGCAAATAAGTATTAAACAGTTCTAATTCTATTCCATACAATAGAAAACTGAAGACCACAGATTATTTAAAAAAAAAAAAAAAAAATCTTAAATGCTAAAGGAATTAGGTGCAACTGCAAGATTCAGTTTCTGCAGCTTTTCAAAACAGAAATAAACACTATCGGTTTTATCACAAAACAGATTACTACCTATTGCCATATCCCCAGTAGTTCAGAAAAAGCTGCAATTTTCTGCTGAAGGTTGTTCAAGCACAGTATTTTTATTGCGTAACAACAATTTATCAAACTAGCGGAGGTTGAGGGAGGGTGGTTTGCTTCTCGTTTTGTTTTACATAAACACATCCATGAAATTCAGCTACTGTCAAGCTCCCCTGTGCTTGTGCTGCAACATTTGCTAATTAAGTAAAGGCAGTAAACAATAATGCCAGGAAAAAGAACACCGCTTGTAACAAAGGTCAAGCTCTTGGCACTATCATTTCTGGTCCATCAAGCACTTTACAACAACCAAACACTCAGAAAAGGATTATGTTCCAAAGACAAAACCCACCCTTCTAATCCTAAAGAATAAACGACTCATATTTACAAGTCGATAGGTCAAGTTTAATTACTTCCTGGTGCCCATCATGGGATGTTTCATCGATTCTACCACAACAGAGCTCCTTCACAAAGAGGCGTCATATGGTTTCTCCCCAGCCATAACAACCACCATGTTTTAAAACCACCAAATTTTAACATGATTCTTAATTAACATACCCAATCTGTTTCAGAGATACAGATTTTAACTTTCTTAATGGCTTATTCCATGCTTTTCTCTAGAACACCAAAGTGTAACGTCTCTCTCATTTCAGAGGTTTGCTGACATCAGCGTATTTCACTAAATCTGTCCTTTTTAACCAGGGCTTCAGAATTATGTTCATTCCTAATTTTCTTGTAAAATTACACAACGAAAGATTTAGAATGAACAGAAACTCAGCCCTGAAACCATTCACCAGGGAAGACTCTCTTCAGTAGCAACACCCACTAACATTAGGAACAGGCAATAAGAAAATATCATTAGCAATTACGTAAGGAAAGATGTACACGGATTTGTCTGACAGAAGGTGGTAAGTGCAACATAGTCACAGTTTATTTATTTTTTTAAAAATAAAGATCATTAATCAACATTAAAGTTCATCTATTTGCTTTATTAGTTTATTGTCACAGAATCAGAGTCTTAACTAGTTCCAAATACATTAAGAAAAATTAAAAATAGCCAGAAGCAGAGTGCATGCACATCCAAGGGAAAGAGAGAGGAGGCACTGGGAGGAGCAAGCAGCAGCATAACAGTCCCAGGGTAATCTAAATGTGCTTTGAAGAGATGGTTAAAGTCCTTGTGGGAATTTTAGGTAATCAGCAGTTACTCACATTTAAAAGAAAAAAACACAAACAAACAATTTCAAGCATTAAATTAATTAATAACGAGCATTGTGACAGTAAAAGAACAGAATTACTAGGTTTTGGAGTCACCTAGTTATGTCTAGTATTAAACCAGCCATCTTCTAGTTAACATTTACATTTTAAAAATCAACAGTACAGTACTTACAAAGGTGTGAAAATGCTTAAGAGATTAATTTATTTCAGTATCAAAATGTAAGAGGACATTTGGAAATGGAAAAGGTTAAGTTGAACAAAGCTTTGGAAATGGATGGAAGCAAAACTTGCTTGGATAGACAAGAGCAAGCTTTTGCATGGAGCATTCTTCCAAAGGAGAAGGAACATTTCTGTGACAACAATCTATTCAGAGAAGTCTTTACAGTCAGACTTCTAACACCCACCCAAACCTAAAATATGCTCCTTCTTTAGGAGAGACCACCACATTCACACAAGACCATGACCACGGAACTCCCTTCCTGGGGCCAGATTTAAGAACTTTAACACAAATACTGAAAGTGTGATAAAACATGAAATTAATGTAAATTAAACTCTATTTAGAACACAGTAAACACCTATGCCAAAGGACATACTATCAAAGGTACAACCATTAGAGTTTTAAATGATCCAACAATTAAAATCTTGCTTGATCTGTATATTTAATCACACATATTTTAACAGAGTCTTAAATTTAACATCATTATTCTATAGCTTCCCACCGTTGGAAGCCCAGAAAAATCAGTACTATGAACTACATTACGCTTTTTTATTTATAATTTTATTGTACACTCCTGTCACTTAATATTCAACTATTACATCTGCATCATTAATTTTCAGACACTCACTCACTGGCTTGCAACACTGTCATGGGAAAAAAATGTCTTCCACATACCAAAGGCGGCTTTGTTTACCCTTGATTTACAGATGCCTCGTTTGCAAGAAACCTTGTTTTCCTCCTGATTCACTGCTATTCGTAATTAAAAATGCTTAAGTAATTGCAGCATGTGAGAAAGGAATGCAAGTTAAACCGGTACCATACACCAACCACTAATGGGCGTCGAGGCCATGGGATCAGACCGGAGCTACCGAAACACAGAATCCCAGAATTGCAAACACCACCATTCCCAGTATCAGCTGTTTCACCTCGTTTCTGCCCCTTTTCCACTGCAGCATTTGCTACTGATGCTACTTGAGAATAGCCCAGTTTTCAAACTCGTGCCCGCTACCCAAAGCGCTGCAAGGTGTGAAACCTTCTTTAAGGCACCGGAGCTGCTAGAACAAACTCTACTTTTACAAAGCAAACTACTTCAACAAGCTTCCAACACAACACATTTTCCACCTAATAAAGTAGTTCTTTAAATAGGCTGTATAGAAACACTTACAGCTTTCTAAACACAAATGTTTAAAAAACGTTTAACATCCAGCTGTTAAGTGACCTGAGCATTTGGTGCTGAAATACATCTGGAATTTCAAGACTGATAAAATTCAGGAACAGCAACCACATTTAACTTGAGAATTTCTTGATATCAAGATGCTGAAATTATTCATTGCTGACGGTTTCTCATAATGCAATGCTCAAAATACAGTATACATACTTTAAAGGTAAAAACACAGGCTGTCCTGAACAGTGTTCAGCCTACAAACAGATGGAGACTGAGACCGAATGCCTTACTATTTATTTGAACACTAATTAGCAGACATCTTCGAATTCACAATATTCTACTACATCCTGAAACAGTATTTTCAGATATTTCACGCATCAAAGCCTTCAATGACGAGATGTCAGACACTTTTAAGATTTGTTCTGTATCTTCCAGGAACTACAAAGTCATAACATTATCCTGACTGGTTTAAGTTGGTATCAACCACACACATTTATCTGTGATTATCGATAACGCTATTTGCAGTAATACTGGGCACTGTATTACATGTGGGACTGGGGTAGGACACTGATATACCAGTTTATCAGCTTAACAAACAAAGGGTTTGCAGTTTTTTTTCCAGGTATTTTGTTCTTATGAATACATTTGTCTGTCAAACTGCCTGGCAGGTTGCTTTTAGGAACATAAAGATGAAGACAAACTGTACTTTTTGCCACTGCAGAGAGAACCCTGTGACCCCACACATCCAGTAACCTGGCTGGATTTCTCCAATGCAGAAACATTTTGCATGCAAGCACACAAGTTGGCCTGGAAGAGACAAGTTGCATAAGAAATGGACATGATGTTTGTTTGTTTGAACAGATGAAAGTGTTTTTTTCCCCACAGGTCAGGGCTTACCCTTCATTTGAAAGGCATTTCATTTTTCCTCTCCTCAAAGGGTGCCTCTTGTGCGAAACAGCTGTTCCAGCAAACACCCGGGATACGACTGCAACGCACCCGCTGCTCGGATCCAAAACCATCCATCCAGTTACCACTGAACGTGCCACACCAGTACATTACGAATGGCTTCCAACAGCCATCAGAGTATTAAACCCCAACCTAAATACTCTAAAAATGTAATTTTACCCTGAAATTCCTGGTCGTTGGCTGGGAAGTCCCAAAGAGGGGAAAAGCCGCGTAGCCGCACCATCGGCAGTAACGCTGCCGCGGATGGAGACGGCGGAATCTGCCCTTCTTACACCGCATGGCATATGAGGGTAATCGACACCGAAATCCTCATGGGAATAACTTGTTTTTCTGGGCATCTGCATGGAGGTCTTAATTTCTCTAGATGTTTCTCAGATCGACCATCATCTAAACAACTGGGCTGCTGGGGGGTCTCCCGGCTCCCTTCCCGGAGCGCGCGGTGACAGTCGGCACGGTACCGCCAGGAGCCCTGGCAGCAGTTTGCAGCATTCGCCATCGCACTGCAAACTGACTGTTTGCAAATGTGCTCTGTTTGCAAAATGGAGTAAGGAGATGGGGGGAAGAAAAGTTACATGAGCACAGACCAAAAGTCTCAGCAAATGCAAGTCGCAGGGTTTTCATGATGCTATATACTGCACAGGTCCTGAGAATTTCAAAGTAACTTGATTATAAAAATATTAGAACAGATAACTCCATCGGAAAATGGTTTAAAGGAAACCCGAAACCACAAGTCACATGGCTGAATCCAAAACACTGATTCCAATTAATGCTCAGTCATCAAATACCATGTCTGCGTCAGCTCTCAATAACACGTTTAGCAGGTTTATCTCTTAAGCTCACTCAAAGTTTTAATTGGGAATCATTTTGGAAGCTGTATAACATGCTACTCGATTTGTGGGCTGCAAGCTCAAGATGTCTGTGCCAATTACTTTATACTCTGAACACGATGATGTTTTGAGGCAGCCTGTATCTTACCTACCACTTTCTGTGAAGCTCTGCAGCTATTCCAGGCCATGTGACTAGAGAGTCTTAATAAAATTGCATTTTGGATATAAACAAATTGCACATTACCCTTTGCTTCCCATTTCACATCTCTTGGACTTTTTTAGTTTAGCCAATAAAAAAAAAATGAAAAAACTTATTTTTGTGGTGCGATCAGCATCCCTTGCACTCTCTAAAATCTCTATAGGGTGGTTGTTGTAAGAAACTATGAACAGAACAAAAGCAGATTACTGGAGGGCAGGGAACAGTGGACAAGATTATTTGGTCATTTAGTTGTGACCAGTCTGAATACAGTTGTCCTTCATGATGTACTCTTTTGGCTTGCTTAGAAGATTGCTCCATGTCAAAAAAGATGCACGACGTGCTCTTAGTTTGCAACTCCTTCCCAGCCCTTACTCAACGGCAGCACCTTCAACACGAGGAACTGCGCCTTGGGAGACCAGGACACGTGGACGCTCACCGGTGTGTTGCCTCTTCTCATCCACGTTCCTTTTTTCCTCAAGAGTATTTCCATCACAGCACTAGCACTGCCAGAGGAATTTCAATACAACCAACCATATCCGAATTAATTAGTTTAACAAAATACATTTATTGGTAGCGTTCCCAAGCTCTATTACAGTGCTGATTTACTTACTGGCTGTCAGGCAATGCTGCAAGTTACAGCCACCACTTACAGAAATACCCTGGGAAAACAGCACCTCATCCAGAGCCACAACGCACTGAATAACCACCGCTGGATAAATCTATCTGGTCTTGGTAAGTACTGGGACGTAAGCCTAAAGCTGTCGTCTTAAAAGCAGAAAAAGAGCCTACAACAGTGAGTTGCAAGGAGCCTGGAAGCCTGAAGCAAAAACACACATTGACAGAGTATCGTCCTAAGACCTCTGCAACTTTGACAGTCACATAAGCAGTAAGAGATTTAAATTGAAATTGTTTCAACCAGCATCACAATTAACAAACATTGGCAACTGCCAGTATGTCAAAAATTACGTTTACTGTACGCCAGCAGTGGACCAGTACACATCGGTATCTAGACCTGATGGAGAAAAAGCAATATTCCACACTACAGCCATCGGGACTCAAATGGCAGAGACTGGGATGGAGATGAGAAAGAAGAGGAAGAGCAGAGGCTCAGGAGCACTGGGACAGAGCTTGGATACAGCAGGTACACTCTCTGCAGAAAGCAGTGTTTAAGAAAGTTGAATCTGGAAATGAAGGATCAGTGGGAGAAAACTGCCAGTCTAGCTTTTACTGGTAGAAGCTGGGAACACAGGAGCTCTGAGCCACTCAATTTTTCAGTGAATGGCACAAATTCACCAGAGTTGGCAGAAAACAGCACTACAGGTTTTAGAAGTAAAACTGGCCTGGTTTTAGATAATACATTCGAGGTATAAATATATTTGAAAACAAAGCTACCTACATCAAAATTCAAATATTTCTAAAATATAAGAAATTTAAGTTGTGCAAATTGCAAGTTTTTAATCCTACGTTCTTACTTACCAACACTGACAGCCCTGTAAAAGCACAGAACTTTCTGTGCTTTTGGTACTTCACACAAAATAGACTGAAACACTATTAACAGTCACGGCAAGTTTCAAAATATATTAAAATATTGTTATTCACAAATATTAACTTAACACAAAAAAAGCCAAAATAATTTCAACCCAAACCACTGTTCATAATGAAAAACTGGAGTTCCTCATTCATTATGACAATTTGCTTGATATGAACATTTGCCTCTTCTCCTTTTACCCAAGAAGAGAGAGAGAAATGGCTGATTGAGTCATTGACACGTCTATAACTCTCGTGAAAAGATATCACATCACAATACAACCATGAGTCCGTTCTGGATAAAGTGGTTTTAGCCAAGAAATGCACTACCTGAACAGGACAGCATGGTATCTCCACTTGTGAGATTCTGGAAGAGCTGTTCCTGAATTTCTTGGAAGGGCTCGGCAAAGAGAAGCGTTTGTTCTCACTAAGACTACATCTTCAATGTTTCAAGTCTTGGAATTTTTCCCTTCGAGGTTCAATTCTCACAGCTGTAGGAGGCTGTCATCCACATAATTGGCTTCAAAAGTTCCTCCAGGCCCTTGATATCTTTCCTATGGCTAATCTTGCTGTGAGTAATCTCCTTCAAATATCCTGTTCACATGAATTATCTTGATTAACAAGTAAGGTTAACACAAAAACTCTTTAATTTGCTGATGTGATTTTCCTTCCACAAAATCCGTCAATCCTGTTCTTTTGTTCCAGTCATCGCTTTCATGTTAGAAGCAAATTCTTTTCCTACCATGCCAAATCTATTGACAGATCTGTTCTCCAGGCAATAGGGTAATCAAGGTTATGTCATCTTTGTACCTGATATTACTGATTGATCTGCTTCTTACCTTAAAAATCTTACTGGGCTTCTCTCATCATGATCATCAGTGTCAGAATACTGAACAGATTTATCGTACCTGGGTGCAAGTTTTACTCCTCTAATTTTTAAGCCAATTTTAAGCTTGCATACAAATTCATCTAAGTCGAACAAAAAGCCCTTCTCAAGCACACTGAGCCACAGCTTTCACCATTACTCATTCAAATACTTATAGAAAGTCAATAAAGCACTGACTTCCCATCTTCTTATGCTTCCATGGGGCTACACCTCTTTCAGGTCTGAATCTATAGACTATTTTATTTCAAAAAGATCTGCAGAAGAAAATCAAGGTTTCCCTGAAGCTCTGTTGACTCCAAAACCACCGAATGGTAGATAGTGGATGACACAAGGCGTGCAAAAGAAGGAGAACTTAACCAACATCTTCACTAGGTTAAGTTTACAGTTGTATTAAAGTCTTCTATCTGTCAAGGTAATCATGGGTCAGATGATAGAAAAAGGACAAATATTGTGAGGAGGTACCAGAAACAGGCAGTAAATCATCAACTTCCAGTCTTATTTATGGAGACTGAAAGTATCTCTCTAACAACCAATTCCAACAGTTGTTTTTCATACAAATATTAAATAAAAGTTGCTAGGCAGTTAGTTTACAACACAATCTTGAATTTTGAAGAACAACTGCCAAATATAACAGATTAAAACCAACAACTTTACAAGAAAAGGGGGCCTTAAAACTTCCTATTGCCCAGGAAACCAGCTTCCTCTAACTGAAAAATATCGATATCCTGCTTCTCACGTTTTACAAAAACCTCTTCCAGCATTCCGGGCAAAAAACCCCGAAGTTCTTTAAATATGAAGGTGTTTGTCAGATGCTCCAGAGGACAAACATAAAACTGAAATTACCATGTCAACATTACAAAGGGATAATTGAGAAGTGGAGGTTGTTATGAAGTGTACACAAGGACTCAGCTTCAAACTAGAACCCATTTGCTAACTATTATCTGTTTTACAAAACGCCTCTGTCTACTCAGTTCTTCCAGAACGACAATTATTCCAACCTGGCTCTTGACCTTTTCAAAGCACTAGGCTTTAATCTGGGGACCTTCTAAATTCTCATCCTTGGTAGTTATGATCTTCCTTACGTTAAGGATCCTGTCTTGGTCCTCATCCATTTTTCCCCAGGACATCCCAAAGCCATCATCAGTCTCCTGCATCACTTCTGCGCAGATGACACCTGTCTCACTCACCTCTGCTCACGTGTTGACACATTTATATCATATTCAACAAATCAAACAGTTCAGGTTTATCTGATGCCAGCGTCTGAGCAGCAACAAGCCTACCAAAAACCCAACTGGCTGGAAGGATGTCTCCATTCACTTCAGCAATCTCAGAACACTTCAAGCATGATAGATGGTTTACACCTAATGCTATACTGTGGGTCATTAAAACTCAAGCAAAAGTGAAAAAACAGAACCAACCAACTTAGTTTTGTTTCCTATCAGAAAGAATAGCTCTGTAATACCCAAGGCAATGAGAACGAAGGCAATTTTGTGTTGTGTTTCCTTACAGACGTGTATTTATGCCTCCTTTGAGAGTGACTCACATTATCAGGAACTTGGTTGAGGACAAGGAATAATGCATAACATTAAATATTACTTTAAATGTAATTAAAATGGTGCTAATTATAATTATAAAAGAATACTACTAAGTTATCTAAGGCACTGTTTCTTACGCAAATAATCTGCAAACAATTGAAAACTGTACAGTTCCCTCAACTAAAAGTGTTATATGAGGTATTCATATAACCAGGGAAAGTAATTTAAGTTTATCCCACTGTTTTAGAGCACTTAAAAGAAAAGTAAATAAAAAAAAATGAAAGTATCAAGACAGCATTATATTTTAAATTGAGGTTGGACAACGTATGTGTTAAATTTGAATGAAATGAAAAGCAAACTGTGATCTCCCCTCCCCTGTTCTCGTGTCCAAGCACCAATTCTCCCTCCCCACCCACATGCGTGGCCCCAGAGTCCCAGGGAGTTTACAGGCGGCCTCAGAGTCAAAAGCACTGGGGGAAACAAAAAGGCTCAAGGATTTTCACTTTTATCCTTTCGCACTCCTTAACAATAATTGTAGTTTATCTAATTGTATGTGTGTGCATTTCTCCTTCAAAACTCTAGCACATCAAAGCTCCTCTGACATTTGAATTTTTCATTTTTGCAATGAAGACACGGACAGGGAACAACTGGCTCTCCTGCAGAGGAGTGCATTCTCTTCCTTTTCACGTGATCTCACTCCTAAGGGGACAATGCACCCCAGGAAGCACATCACGTATACTGCAACCTGCCAGCAGCTCCATCTAACAGAACTCCGGGACCCTTTCACCATCTAGCAGCTATTTTTCCTCGTTATCCATAATAAAACTAGCTGTCATCTTGTGAACTAGCAACAACAGATGTTTTACCCTTTTTAAAAAAAAAAAAAAAAAAAAGCACAAAAAAACTTAACGATGTGCTGAAGTGACTTATTCCTCAAGTTTAGTAAAACAATTTCAGCTAGGTTTTATGGAAATACCAACTCGTATCCTCACTTCTGGCACTGTTGAACTCCAGTTGCTCACAGTGCATTTGGAGGTTACCACCCAGCCTATAGCTAACCAAAACTCAGTCCTACGTGTTCTTATCAGTACTTTCCATGAAATCCAAGCATATGAGCTGGAGTTGACATTAAGTCTATCAACCATGGCCAACTCACATCAAGTAAAGCATCGCTGATTCATCCGAGTCTCATAAACACCTCAGTACAGGTGCGTTTGTGAAGAAAGGAAATACATTTACTGGGGGTGCTGGTGGACAGCAGGATGGGCATGAGCCAGCAATGTGCCCTTGTGGCCAAGAAGGCCAATGGCATCCTGGGGTGTATGAAAAGGGATGTGGTTTGTAGGTCAAGAGAGGTTCTCCTCCCCCTCTACTCTGCCCTGGTGAGGCCACATCTGGAATGTTGTGTCCAGTTCTGGGCCCCTCAGTTCAAGAAGGACAAGGAACTGCTAGAGAGAGTCCAGCGCAGGGCCACAAAGACGATGAAGGGAGTGGAGCATCTCCCTTATGAGGAAAGGCTGAGGGAGCTGGGTCTCTTTAGCTTGGAGAAGAGGAGACTGAGGGGGGACCTCATTCATGTTTATAAATATGGAAAGGGTGACTGTCATGAGGATGGAGCCAGGCTCTTCTCAGTAGCATCCAATGATAGGACAAGGGGAAATGGATATCAGCTGGAACATAGGAGGTTCCGCTTAAACATAAGGAAGAACTTCTTCCCAGTAAGGGTAGCAGAACACTGGAACAGGCTGCCCAGAGAGGTTGTGGAGTCTCCTTCTCTGGAGATGTTCAAAACCCACCTGGACATGTTCTTGTGTGATCTGATCTAGGTGGTCCTGCTCCGGCAGGACTAGATGATCCTTTGAGGTCCCTTCCAATCCCTGACATTCTGTGATTTACATTAAGTTGGTATCTGTTCTTCATTGCTCTCATTGTGCTGTGCTCCAGCTGGAAGGGAAGCAGTCCTGCTGCAGCCCAGCAGTGACAGCACACCGTGGGAGTGGGAGAGGAGGACACGCTGGGGAGCACAAAGGCAGCAGCCGCTGCGGGAGCCCCGCTGCCCGCAGGAGACGGAGCCCATGGCAGAGCCACCACGCAGCAGGAGCGCCTGTGCTTCATCGGGTAAGGGGCAGCAAAGCTTTTATTGATCTCATCAAAAACTATTCAAACTGGCTACCAAGGCAAGTGTAAATTTTTATTTCTTTTTTTAAAGCCGCTCCTGTCTAGCCTAGAAGTGCAGCTTGAATGCAAATAAGTAACGTGCAGCTTCAAGATCCGGAGAAGTAGAATTTCTGAGTGATGTACAAGGTCAGGCAGAGTGTTACAGTGCAGCAAGGTACAGCTCGAGTCAAACACTCTGCTTGAGTGAAAGCATGTCGCAACGTTCGCGGGGCTGCGGCTACGAGATGCAGTCAGGCTCCTGTCACACGATGCTGCTGGGCTCTGTTGTCTGGCTTTGCATAAAAATCATGTATGCCATTAAATGCAGCCTCTACCCAAATGGTAGAAGTGGTGTGATCTACAGTCACGGTTTCTGAGACAAGGAGCTCTACACGAAACAGTTACACAACAGGAATTTGAATTCGGAGAGTCCAAGTTAACAAGCAAACTACAAATTCTCTTATAAACTTAAAAAGCCAAATGAGATTTGAAAACCACAAAGTGTAGTATTTCACACGGAAATTTCAACATGTAGGAAAAGCGAAAGAGTGGAAGAAATATTGAGCTAATTTCATTTAAATTCTATCTAATTTCAGAAAAACAAAATTAAAAAAAAGTCATTTTAAAATTGTGAAAAAATTTACAGTAACATCAACATATAAGAAAGCATTTATTAAAAAAAAATAAAAATCTTGCCTTACCTTAAATGATAATAACAAAAACAACTTCACCTACCTGCAAGGTGGTAAAAACATGGAATCCTTCATGAGCACAGATCCAGAAAGCAGTATATACCAGCATCTTGCAATAGTTTCTGAGCTGTAAGGAAAAAACACACTGATATCTACTTTCTTCTTACAGCAACTCAAAAATACGTTATCCAAAATGTTACTGTAGTGAAATAATAACCTACCACCCTACCAATTTAATTAGTAGACCGGAAATGTAAGAATGCTACCAAGAATTAACTTTTTTTTATATGTCTACATCCAGAATGTGTCTTAATACCTTACAATTTGACATTTAATTTGACTTAAAAATTCCTTTAATTAAAACAAAATTACTAATTTTCAGCAAAAAACCATTCCATTCCAATGAAAGTGTACATGAAAGTACAAATACATGACAGTTCCCATTCCGTGCTGAAGTTGATTAGCATTCCAAACGGACAGTAACATTACACGGAGCTGTCAAGCCTTACAGATAAAACACCAGACTCATACATTTGAGTCCTGCTTTGCCCTCCTCCACCTCAGCACATGCACGTGCAGCGTTGTCTCCCATCGTGCCACTCAACCGCCGATGGACGGATCCGGGATCTGCCAGGGATGTGCCAACGTTTCGACCTACAGCCCGTAGGTCCGTACAGAAGTTACGGTGTTTTCCTGCGCTGGATTTTGCCTCTCCCTACAGCGCTCCATCGACGCTTTCCAGCTACAGCCCAACATCGCCCTCCTGCTCCAGCACACAACCCCACGCACACGCATTGACCTGGCACTGCAACAGGTCCGTGGCACACGTGCACACCCGCCACGCCAAATAGGAGGTGCCATCTCATTTAGACTCCAGTGTTCTGGAAGAGGTGCCTTATATAGAAAGCTAGGATTAGCTGTGAGAGGATAAATACACCAGAAGCAACGCTAAAATATGAGGAGAAAAATGTATTTGCCTCCCAGCAGGAATATAAAAAGAACTCTCAAATACTAATTCTAACAATTTAAAGTAAAACAAGAGATAGCGTTTGAGCTCTGACCCTCCTGAGGATGCTCCTCCAAGGCACTGGGGCTCCCGACGGCGCAGGCAGTGGCAGTTCCAGGGACAGAGTGCCACCTACTGAGCTGTCACCACGGCTCCCACCAACCGCTGAGGTGACAATACCTGCTTTTTAATTGATCCTACCCGCTTTTTAATCAATCCTGCCAGGGCACGGACACCTCTGCTGCCCGTGGGAGCCGTGCTGACAACTCACAGGCACCTCTGAAATGTCAACATCACCTCCTGTCAAAGCTTTAACCAGTCTGGCCAAGCCTAAACGGTGTAAAGTCTTATATTTACACGTACTGGAAAAGCAAGCGATGCGTTACAGCATGCAGAACAGTGGGTTTGTTCACCCCTCTGCTGAAGAACTCCAACAAACGACACGTACTTACCAAAAGAGAACTTGGTTGCCCTTGTACCTCTCATAGCGGGCACTCGATGACATTATTCTGAGGGAGGAGGAGAAGTTTAATTTCAATTTTAATCCATAAAGATCATAAGCCATTAATCACCACATTTCAGCAGAATCGCTTTAAGGCTCTAAGACCTCATATTCAACTATTTTTTTGTTCTAAACAAAGGATGTGCTTAACCATAAAATTCAAATTATTACAGTGTTCTTCATTATCGAAACAGATAAAATACAGCATGTTCTCTAAGTGTTTAAATCACTCCCACACACTGGAATTACCCATAGCAACAGAACCGAAGGCACTAAAATACTTCCAACGCACTTTTTGTGCTTTGTTGGCCTTCTGTTTTCTGTATCCTGACATCATCCGAATGTCTGGAGCATTAAAAAGCTTTTGTAACCTGGAGTTAACATAGGGCACTGTCTACACAGTCCTTTGCAGACAAATGGGAGTGAGCTCTGCCTTCGTTCTCAGCAAAGCTAATTAGTACAGATTCCACACCATGTTATTGCAACGACTTAACCCAGCAACGGACGTGGCCAACACTGCCACCTCGAAGTGCAGGCAGACAGAAGCTTTGTCATCCCTACAAAAATAATCCTAGGTACCAGTTGTGCCATACAACACCACCGAGCTCCACAGCACTTTACCTTAGCTGGTGTTCCCTGAAATGCGAGAGTATGTCCAGTCCATGAAGGAAAGAATAGATAGTATTTAAGTCCTAAAAAGAAAGAGGAAAAAAAAAAAAAAGGCATGAGCAACTTCATTCACAGCGCATAACCACTTCAGCATTACCTGCTCAGATTCTGCAATAAGTTACACAGACTTAGGAGACATCATTTTAGAGACAAAGTCCAAATGAGTAGATAGGTGAGGACACATGCAGGCTTTAAGAACCGTGTCCACGCTTAAGCTGCGGAAGTGAAAAGAGTGAAGTTCAACCAATGCATAAACACTTACCTGAAAAAGATTTAGTAAGAATATCTCTGAAAATATTATTTACATGAACAGATACAGCAGCAAGCAACATGTGGAATAAGCCAAATAGGACAGTCCCATTCATCGAAGGTCAAAAATTGCTGAAACCTTGTAACACCTCTTTAAAGAGAGAATTTTGCAAAATTAATTTGCTAATAGCAAAGAACCCCAGAGAAAACCTAAACCACGTAGCCCAGCCACTACATATGGTGCAGAGAATCACAATACCTGTTTATAGTAAAAGTGTTATGCTTAGAGAGAAAAAGCTATTTCTTGTCCACCTCAGACCACGCTGCTAGCCCTACTACAAACTCTACTCCATCCTGCTGCCTAACGCAGTCCAGTCCTTGACAGGAGGGTCACATTAGAAGTTACTCCAAATACTCTTTGGCAAAGATTAAGACAATGAAGTTTTAGATTTGTCTCCCACTTCCTGCTACTAAGACTCAGCATCACATCAGAGTCACCCGTGAGCAACCACAGAAGCAAACAATTTTTTTTTTAAGCAACAATATTAAAACACGTAGATTATTTCACTTTAAAAACTGGACTTTACATAGAAGCTGTAATTAGGAGACACAGCTGTTGAAACTTCTCACTACAGAGAATCCTCTTCAGTCACAAAAATATCTGTGCTGATGGTGCAGACCACATGCTAGGGAAAGTCTCACTAGGGCTATTCATCATTTAATTTACTATCCTGAACAGGTGGGCTGTTAGCATTAAACACAAGCACAACAAAATCATTATATACCACACAGCAGTCTCTCCAGCTTGGTCTTGGAAAATATGTTCTGAATTTTCAAGTGCTGCATTTATACAGTGTTTACAAAAGATAAATCAATATGAATGCTAGTCTCAGAATTTACAATGGATTTACTTTTGAAAAGTTCTTTGGCTTAATAGTCAATGTTTAGAAATATAACGGATATAGACTGTTATACCAAATGAAAGGTCATACGTAATTGCAGGCCATGTAAAACTAATAAAACTCTGATTTTTTTTTTTTTAAATGTCATTACCAAACCCCACAAAAAATAAACAGAAGGCCTGAATGCTTAACACATACATTTATAAAGCACCCGTTTCACAGTCCAGTCTCATCTTAATCCTCCAGCTGTGAATTGCCACAAACTTGATTTTCTTGGTGAAACACCCAAGAGCACTAGCTCTGAATCAGACTCCAAACACATCACTTGCTTGTGGTGATCAAGGTTGAACACCAAAGCCTGTTAGGAGATGGCCACCTGGCAGCCGCAGGGTCACCCGAGGTATCGGAGCAGCTCCGCTACTGAGCTCTCCCCCTTTCCAAGAAGGAAACTGCCTCAACTTCACCACCAGAAAACATCAGGCACAGGAATACAGCAACAATAACCTCCAACCATCGTAGAATGGTTTGGGTTGGAAAGGACCTTAAAGACCACCCAGTTCCAACCCCTCTGCCACAGGCAGGGACAACTTCCACTACACCAGGTTGCTCGAAGTCCTGTCCAACCTGGCCTTGAACACTTCCAGGGATGGGGCAGCCACAGCTTCTCTGGGCAACCTGTCCCAGTGCCTCAGCGCCCTCAGAAGGAAGAATTTCTTCCTTAGACCTAATCGAAATACAGTGTCTTAGTAGCTGATAGTATCTTCGCAGTCAAAGAATTCATGGAACAACTGAAATAAAACCCGTGTTCCACATTCTTCCCTCTCCACCCGGACTGCACCTCTCCTGGGCCAGAGGAGCACTCGGCCGGGCAGGCACCGGACGGAGGAGCAGCAGATGCTCACAGCTCCCGCTGACACTGGGCCACCAGCCAGGGGGGAGTCAGCACTTGATGTTAACAGCTAAAGCTGAGTTTGTCACTCTTCATAACTCACTGCATCTCTATACGCTCTCCTACATTTTCTGGTATTTTTCTACACAACTGCGACTAAGATGTAATGGAATGTCTTTAAAACCCGTTTTAGATTAGCAGTTCTACTGTCATGAGTCACAGAAAACTGAAAGCAGAACAAAAGCTTATGTTCGTGCTTAATTGCAAAGCTTTTTAAGTTGTACACAGGAAAAATGACCACATCCTTACTTGAGAATCACTCCCTACAACTGCAGGGAGCGCAGCCCCATAACAGGTTAATTTCCCACACTCCACCTGCAGCCGGGCTGGCCAGCAGGACTCCTGCACCGACCCACCACGCCGATGAGGAGCTTGCTGAATGAACAGTTGGTCAATTAAAGAGATAAACATTTGCTTAAAGGGATTCAAGCCTGGAAAGCATCCCTCAGCTCAGCCTTGGGCTGCCGAGACGTGCAGCAGCAGAGAGAGCAGCTGAGCCAGAGCCCAGCACGGAGAGGGAAGGCAGAGCTTCCCATTCCCCATCCCAGCAGCAGGCGTTCGCTGACGCTGGCCAGTGTTACCGCTTTGATGTCGATAAACGGAATGAGAAACATCCTGTTGTTCACTACTCAGCCAGGTGGCTCTCCAACGAGCTAAACGTCCTAGCTACTCACACATCACACTCTACAGGGGTTTTTAAACCAGGATCTGCAACGCTCTCCCTAAAAATAACTGACTCCTAAAGCCATCGCCTCTCCTGGTCAAGCGGAGCCGGTGATGGGGCTCACTCCGCGATCGCATCTCCCGGGAAGGTCTGCGGCCGCCGCTTCCCTCCGCTGCGCCGGAGGTACCGATCCCGCCTGGTTTATGTCTTGGTGGAATAATGTGGGTTTGTTAGTTTAGATGCTTTACAGCAGCCAGGTGAAATTCTTCCTCTCCCCCACGTGCCACTTCAGAGTCTAACACGGGCGGTTACGCGCAGCTAACCCAGCCCAGTTTTTCCTGATAACGGGAAAAATCTCACATTGATCCTACTTTGGGAAGTTTCTTCCATTAGTCCCGTCTCATTTAAGAATAAATGCTTACAACAGCACTGAAGTTATCTCTCAAAGACTACACTCAGAGGCTCGTTTTATACTTTTGCAAGCAAGGAACATCATTTAATCCCACGGCACTGGAGGCGGCGAGCGAGCTCGTGGACGCGCTGCCAACCCGGTGGCACCGCGCGCCCGAAACATCCCCCATCAGAGATGAAACCTTCATTTTCCCATTCCAGCTTTATAAACCTGAAAGTAGGATTAGAAGCCATTGTTTTTAAAAAGTGGATTTATGTTGCCACACTGGTTATAAAGAGCAAACACATCATCACGGTACAAAGGGCAGAGATTATTTTCAGATACCCACTACGAAAAGAAAGGGCTATAAAAGGGCGATGCCAAAGGGCAACAATCAGCGCTGCAGCAGCGGAACGCAAAGTATTTGATGAAAAGTTGCAGACCCTTTCCACATTCTTCCCTATAATCTATTTATATACTTCTTTCTGCAAAAAACCAACCAAAACACAATTATTGATGAAAAACAATGTCTTCACATACTCTAAAACTAGGGACCAAGGTCAAAATTACTTTATTTTGTAATATTTATTTTCAGAGCTTTTCATCGCTGAAATAATAGCTGAAACTAAAACACGGTATCTACCTTTAAAACAACATGCCCACACATATTCTTCGTTTTTGACAGAAAACTACCTTGCCTAGGTTATTTAAGGAGAAATTAACTCACATTTTTAATCCAACTAGCTAAAACCGCAGCTCCAGTGAGCCAAGGGAAGGAGGGAAGCAAGAGGAGTTGCTCATCTTGCTAGGAAGGAGGTTTTCTAGGCTACAGGGAGACAAAACACGAGCGCCACGACCACAGTCACCCCGCACGAAGCTGCCTGCGATGGGTTCTCCTCTTTGCCTCCAGTTCTCACGGCACTGAGTCCACGAGCAGAGGTGTTCTCAGCTCTCTCTCTTCATATCCTTCCCGTGAAGGAACCGCTGTACGGAATAACAGGCGTTTAAGCAGAAATGCAGAAATCAAGGGCTCGCTCTGCCGACGGCAGCGTTATCGCCGAGCCCGGCCAGGGGGAACGTGTGGTCCAGCGTTTATCACCCCTGACACACGCATCCTTCCGACAAAAAGCTTAACCAGCTGCTAAGCCACAGGCGGTGTGAAAACATGGAGATTTTAGCAATGGTGTGATGTTACATAAATCAGCTTTTTTTAATGGTAGTACCTTCATCCCAATATCCTATGAAGTGCGCCACTCGGATAACTAGACCGCTCCTCGTTTTCCCTGCCAGATGCCAACTCGCGCAACTACCACAGGATGCCACAACTGTAGAATAAAGAAAAATAAAAGGAGCACCCGTAGTGTCAACTGAGAACTCATCACATGAAAGCAAACCATAAAGCTACTACCATCGGCCATTTAACCCAAAACATTTTTATATGAAAGTAACTTGCTACTTCCCATTTTTAGGGCAATGGTGAAATACTAATTTCTTAGTTGACAAGAAACGGAACTTTTAAAAATAAAGAAATAACTAAAAAACAGCCAAAAAAATCATCACGAGACTATAATCAAACCTCAAAATTGCTGGGGAAGTGGTGACCATCCTTGGTTTTGTTATCAGCATCTTTTATAAAATACAACCAAGATGTGGATGCTCCCGAACAAGTGCAATAGTGCAGAAGCACCGAGCGCTGCGGGAAGCGACCCTCTCCCCTACGGCCACCTCCACCCCAGCAGCACGCCGAGCACTGCAACAGCCTGTGCACCCTGTTATGAATCCAGGAACCTTGTTCAAGCATAGACTGCTAGTGTCCTAAAGCTAAAGCGATTCAGGAAGCCACCTTTGAAGTTTATTCGAGTTAACTTTTAACAATTTAATGTCCACCCTCAATAAAGAGTCTATCCCTGCCTCTGTCACTTGAGCTGATGAGTGAAGTTTGTGAGTTTGGATTGTTTCCTTCTGTTTCACTCATTTCTCTCCCCATCTTTTGTCTTTAATCCAGAAAGCAACTTTACAAAGCTTGGAGTTAAGGATCCATCTCAAGTATGGAGTTCTGAACACGGTGTTTTCCAACCAGCAACAACAAATCCAGCCAGTACAACTGTCATTCACGTGAACCACCCTCACGCGCTGCAAATCCACAACAAGGTCTAAGACAAATCCCGCTGCAGCGTTAAAAGCGGGCAAAAGCAGTGTGATGCTCTGGAACGAGGATGGAATGATTGCATCAAGAGCAACCGTGCTTTTGATAAACACAAAATGAAAACCTGATGCTTTAGTTGACATGACCCCAGCCAGGTGTCGCAGTAACACATGATTATTTTAAAACACTAAGCAGGAAATCTGCTCTATTTCTCAGGAAACTCGAGTAAATTGTTCTGAAATGACCTCAGTCGCAAATTCTGATAAATCTCACAAAGCGCTGTGGTCAGCGACGGCACCGAGGTCTCAGGGAAGCTATGGAAAACACAAATCCCCACCAATTCCCTTTAGTACTGCCCAGTACGTGATGTGCTTCGTGTCGTATGAAAGGGGAGAGGCAGTGCAGACCCCAACACTGCCCTGACCGCGGGATGGCCGCTCGCTGCGGCGGGGCCGGGATTCACCGATCCAGCAGATGCCTTCCAGCTCCTCAATCCCGACAGGCTTGGGCTTCATAGATGCCCTAGATCCACACTGAGCCTTAAACGAGGGGTCCCAAAGAAGGCAGGCTAGCAGGTACCATTCAGCCAGTCCCCAGTTTTGCACAGGGAATGAGAAAAGAGCAGAAATTCGCACAGCAGCACCAGCACTTCAAAGCCGCCCGTAAGAAACGGCTGCATCAGCAAGTTCCAAACAGATTGCTCTCACACGCAAACCTGTCCCAAAGAGCTACGCAAAACCTGTCTGATTCCACCCCAAACACATTCAATTCCTGCTGCAAGCACCCAGGGCTGGCTCACTGCAGGCTGCCCACACCCAGCCCTGCCCAGCCACCCGGGGCTCCCTGCTTCCCGCATCCCCTGCTTCTGACGGAGCGCAAAGGACGGCTGATGGGATTCTGCACCCGTGCTTTTTCCAAGGGAAGACAAGACAGTTGCTGGGATGCATATTTCATACACTTCAGAGCAAACAAAAATGTTAGCATCTTCTGAAGATCTGTTACAGATTCAGCTGCATTACAGACAACACACTTTAACAGAAACAGGCACACATCTCTGCCTTAGGAGACAACAGTTAAACCGCATGGTAACAGCTTCCCAAATTCCACTGACATTCAAAAAGACCATCAGGAAGGGAATCTTCCCGAGGAGGAAGCTGCATGGTTGGAAGGCGCCACAATCTCCCTATTTGTGTGTCACATCGAGCTGCTTCTTCCTCTTCGCGCCTTGGTCACCACGTGCCAAGCGAGAAACAAGGCTGGAAACGAACTTTCGCGGCATCGAGCGCCCACTTGGTATCAACCAGGATTTTATTGTGCTCTTGGACAGTGGCTGAATTTCTCTGGGTTAAACTTGCTCTGTAAAGGGCCCGGATTTCAGTAAAGCCAAGAGAAGAAGTTGTCGGAGCACGGAGAACAGGCTGTGTAAGCTGTGAGTAGGAGGCTTCCCCCCAGCCTGCTGCCATTCCTCGCGTCGCAGGGATTCCGCAGGCTCCTTAGGCAGACTGAATGCAGCTTTTATTAGGAATCCTGTCAGGCTCAATAAAGACTTTGTCATCCTTTGGGGGGTGTATCTGAAGAGAGGAAATGTTACTCAGCACGGTTTATGGTTTTCATTGCTTCCCTTCCTGTTACTTCATCGAAGGCTGGAAGCCGCACCGTTGCCTTTATTCCCTGTTTAAGGCCAACTGTAAAAATAGCAGTCCCAAATTCTTTCCTGATAATGTAACACCAGAAATAAAAATACAGAAACATGCTTAAGTCCTCTGATCCATGTTTCATGTATTCAGCTGTCTATACAGCAAATTCACCACCACGGTGATGCCGGCTCAGGGAGCCCAGCCCGCGCTCCCGACGCCAGACGATACGCACCGTCGGGAGGAGCAAAGTTTTGATTTGTACTAAAGTGCAAGTGGTGCAAAAGAAGATGAGCACAGGAATCATAGAATCATCTGGTTGGAAAAGACCTTCAAGATCATCGAGTCCAATCGTTCACCCTGCACTGTCAGGGTCCCTAAACCATGTTGCTCAACACCAATGAGGACTCTTCGCTTGGAGCTGGACACCATACCTAGAGTAACAATTCCCTTTAAAGTATCTTCCTATTCAGCTGGAGGTCTTTTTAAAAGAAAAAAAATAATAAAAAATTAAATACAAGCATTGAGGCTCTATTAGGGAGGAGAACGGATGGATTAGTCAGTCAGATGAATGAAAACGTTCTCAAAAGACTTAAACCATGTCATTCTCTGTAAGATATTTTGTTGAAGTAGCACTCATAAGGAATGAGGCATCGTCATGCCATGTAAGAAATACCACCAATGCAAAATGCCTAATTAAAGCACTTCTCATACAACACACTAGCAGCAAACTCCTGCATCATCTTAAGTCTGAGACTGCATCCAACAACATTTGTATAAAATAAACTGGTTCAGTCACTTCAAAATCATATTCTATTATTCAGAAAAAATAGCATATATTCCCTAAAGGAGTTTTCTGCCTATAGAAAGGGGTGATGCTTTTCTGGCCTCAATTGCCAGTCTACTCACTTCAGGCGTTTGGAGCAGCGCTGAGTTCTCCTAAGACCCTGCTGAAAATCATCATTTGTAACACAGCATCACTACACCTGATCTGCTGAACAGCTTCAAATGACCAAGAACTTGATTCTTAGAATTATAGTCTTTCATATGTCCACAACGTCCTGGTGCACATGACCATCGGACAGCTACAGACCGTATCACAACCGTGACACAACTCCTGCCTAAACTCAAAAATTTACATTTACCCATATAGATGACAGATACTGTTTTTTCCAAATGAGGAAATTTCAGTCTAGTTATTATTTTTACACAGAAGAAAACAGATAAAAAAGGACTTAATTTCCTTCTTTTGTAAATAATCCAGGAAGCAATTACAATTGGCAGCATCAGTTAATAACAATACAGCCAACAGTAAGAATGCTAAAATCTGGCTTTTGTTTTTGCAGACTGACAAAAGTAACATTTACTCACTTGGATTTTTATTTTTCCCCCCCTCCCCTGCAAAAGTAGTAAGTCTCTCAATGGGTCTAATAGTTCCCTTACACATTATTTCCTTATAACATACACACAACAGGGCTACAGGCGCAGACTTAAGAATTACACTTCACTCCTAGGAATAGAAGCATCCTCAACAAAATTTGAAAAAGCCAGACTGTGTTGAAGAACAGAGGCCACTAGAATTGCTATTACAGTTTATTTATAGACTCAAAGTACCTCCGTTCAGCAGAATTCTGAAAATTTAAAAAAAAAAAAAGCAAAGTATTTCTACATGAAAGTAAAAGAAAAAGCTTCTCTACTCACCAATAGGTCCCCACACCCCATACAGATAAACACCTTCCATCTAAGAACTCTGGACTATGTCGATATAACACTTTGGTAGAAAGAAAAACATTTAAAGGAATGAGGGAGGGGAAATTTTGTATTATTTTTACTGCTGTTTCATCACACTGAGTCAGCATTTTTAAAACCCTGACTTCACCAGAGGGGAAAAAAAAAAAAAACAAACAAACCAAACTTCCTTTGGAAAAGCTGATTTTGCAGAGTGAAATACCAAGGGCTCTGAACTGGAGAGACGGGAACATCAAACATCATTGCTTCAAAGTGAGCAGCTTATGGAGAGTTTTGACTATCTGAAGCATAGTTCAGCCCTTATCACAGTTCAGAACAAAAGTGCAGTTATGAAAAAAGGATCTTCAAATAAAACATTACCATAAAGTTCCCAGACACTCATTTAGTTTTAAAATATCTTTCAGACTTACGTGCTGACAATAGAAAACCAAAAGCAAGCTGCCTCGAAAACACTGAGCTCCTAAAGTTCAACACAACGGGAAGCTCAGAATACCCAAAATTAATCTCAATGTTTACATCTATCAAAGAGTAGGATTCCATACCAAACATTTTTCAGTAAGAAATCAAAGCCCATAAAAGCAGCCTCCTTACCCAGGCTCTTGAAAAGTCACCCAAAAATCACCAAGTGAACAGGCAATTTCAGGCTTCCCGTTCCACCAACGCTTTGGTAGTCAAGCAGCAGACTCCTTGTCGAGGGGAACTATCTCCCTTCCAGAGGACAGGCAGCCACCAAATAGCAATATTTCAGTTAAACCTTCTTAGTTTTAACTCCAAAAACATCAGCTTGCCTGAATCACAAAGAAACTCCCTGCTCTTTTAAGAGAAGCAGGCAAGAAAGTACCAACATGAAACTTCCTTTTAAGAAAGAAAAGGAATTGTGGTAGGAAAGGTCAGAACATTGAAACGCTAAGAAAAGAAGGTATATTCTTATTAAATAAGAAGTTTGGTTCAGAAACCTGGGGATGAGGAGGGAGGAGGCGGAGGATGAAACCCAAAGGTCAATTCTACGCTTGTCAGTAAGGACAACCTGGGAGTATGTCTGCACACAACTTCGTCACCTCCAACGCCTGAGTTCGTTACCTACATACGACTTTACTCTCATCGTGGACAACCCTGCAGTTTTTGTTCTTTCCCTTCCTCTCGGACTAGAGCTCCACAAGCTACTAATGGAGACTAAAAGTCCCTTTTTTACTGAAATGTAATCCTGCTAACTCTATGAACGATTAGGACAGGATGGCACAGAGGGGATGATGTCCACATGAACACAAACTGGTCCCATGGACATGGCAAGCAAGAACATGCTACGTACAGCGAGATAGGCAGGTAGATAAACAGGCAGACAGACAGTTAATAATAATGCATAAAGGCAGGAAGATGTGCTATTCTGAAAACCATGGCTTCCTCCTCCCATACAAAGCACTGAGCAACTGCTGTTTCATGTTTAAACACACACACTCTGTCGTAAGGATTTTACTCACTCGTTTGCATCACGCTCTCCTTGACGCATCTTTGCAGCCAGCAAATGTTACTATCCAGGTCCCCTAACTATGGCAGCTGTTCAGCAGGCATCTCAAGCAGAGAAAGACTAACAGGCAGAATCATAACACTTTACTGCAGTTTGCTTCCATCACATTAATCTTTAAATTTTTATGCAAATTGGTAAGAATATTGTTATTTTTGTAATGCCATATTTATGATTTTGCAGCATATATTTTCACATTTCTTTGTGAAGTCAAGCAAGCAAAAATCATGTCTGCCAGGAAACTAGGTTCTGCTTAATAAACAATAGTGAAGACAAAATGAGATCTCTTATCAATATTGTCACTTAAGTCACCCACTCAATATCTAGGTAACAGAGAGGAACACAGCTCTACAAACAGTCTCAAAATGTTATAGTCACCACACTGCTTCCAACTAAAACGTTCTGTGTTTTCATTCCACAGTGATGACAATGCACCAGCACATTAGAAAAAACATAAGATTATAATTGGAGAATAAAACATCACACAATGGCAAAGCTCTCCTACAACCTTTTTCAATAAAACCACTGGAGGAAAAAAGAAAAATCAAGCTCCAGCTATTTTATTCCCATAATAAAGCCATTATGAACTACAAAGGAATTCCTGTAGAGGACAACAGTAATCTGTTTACTGGTAATTCCTCCAGCATCCTAGTATTAGGGTAACCAAGCACTACCAAACACAGCAACCCAGGAAAGTTACTGTAGTTTACAGTAGGCTATATCCCTTAGAGAACTAAGTTATCTCAATGCAGATTCCCACAATTAAATTCTGCTACTGCCACAACTACTACAATACCCTCTCACATGCAGAGAAACACTCACGTGCTTGTGTACGTGGGTGTCCAGGTGTTGGCAAACACGCACACATCCCTCACCAAACAGAAAAGTGTGATCAGCAGCTCTGAGCATCTTCGCTTGTAGCAAAAAAAAATAAGGCAGGTTTACCCTACTGCTGCAGTTGAACGCAAACCACCACAGCAAAACTCTAAAAAAAAAAAAAAAAACCACACCTTGCCACTGCTTTAAGGTCTACTTTTGTATTTCTCAACAATACCCGTGCCATAAACCACAAAGAAGCTTACAGATCCAAATCGAGGAGTTGTATTCCATGTATACATATTCATCTATCTAGGTTAACAGGTTTCGAGTTTGAAATCAAATCAACATAAATATCAGAGGCACAGATACCTGTGCCCTTCCCTCAAATTACAATTGATCATTGACGCATAATGGTACAAAGGAAATAATTCTAATTAACAGCTTCAACATTAGGAGAAACAACAAACGAGGGACTGAATCAACCGCGAGATAATATTGCCACTCAGGAATTTCTAGCTCCAAATCCTACAGCCTACCCACCGGGCACCCAGCTTCCCAAGGTACAACAAATTTCACGGCTAACGTGCACAGAATCACAGACAAGATGCAGAGCAACTGCCTTCTCCACCTCCGTCCTACATCCAGCAGGTACTAATGATTACTGGTGAGACACGGGCTACTGCGGGTGGGTTGTGGTGTATTGAGGTGATACGGAAACCTCTGCTCCTCCAGCCAGCCTCTCCATCCTCAGAGAGACCAAAAGCTTTAGAGGCTATAATTACCTTTAAATACAAACCCAAAATAAGCCAATCTCAACTTTCTCATTCCTATGAAACCATGATCAACGCTAATTTGTAATGCAACACGCCAGAGATGCCTCCAACACCTCGCTCTTCCAGCGTTATTCAACCGCAGCCTCTACGGAGGTACAATAAACCCACTTTTAAACAAATCAGTATTCCATCTAAAAAGACGACTTCTGCTTTCAGACAGCAAGGCTACCATTATTCACTGATGATCAAAAAAAACACGAACCCACCCACCTAATACTGAACTTAATCTGAGTATCAAACTTCGGCTTAGAAGCAGCAACACTTAGAATTTAAGACTCAGACTTTTGACTCATCGCCTTGCATGAAAGGAGAAGATTCGTACAGGGTGATAAAAGGCAAAGTCTGGACCCAGCAGCAGAATGCTGCAATAAAGGATTACACCACCCCGATCTCCGATGGAGAACACACATTGTAGAACACAGCCCACCCCCCCAGGAGAAACGGAAGGATCCAGTATTGCAGTTCAGGGACTTTACACAATAATACTGAAAATTAAGACATCCCTGCTGCGTGCTTTCTTGAAAAGCAGGGCACTTAGAGCGTATTAGCCTCTCACTCAATTAGCTAGTCCAGCACAGTGCTTACCAGGTGCACTCCGTACCAGTGTCAGAAGGAGCAGAAGACCTTGTAATCCACAGCTTCTCACTTTATTACATAAGCATTCAAAACTGAGAGCGCTATGTAATTATTTCAGATAAAAATACATTTTTTAAAAAAAAAGTTTGACTAGAGCTTGGGGGGGGGGGGGGGGGGGGGGGGGAATCAAAGCAACACTACTGTTCCCAATACTAACACTGAACTCTGTGACCTCCAAATTCGACGTAACCAGATTTGCTCGATTTAAGAGCAAGGGAAATTCTCAGCTTTTCTTAAAATATAGTTCTGATCAACTCTGACTGGTTATGCAGCAGCTGTTGCCTACAGGTCGGCTATACTCCATAATCCCCTTCTTTTAACTAATGCATACAGGTGGGGTAAAAATCAACCCAAAACAAAGCAGAGTTCCTCTGGAGATGTCAACTCCACCCAAAAAGCACAACCCCATGGCCCAGGAGTCAGGCTGACATGGCAGGCTAGCACAGACACGCAAGCTAAGAGGTCCTTCCTCATGATCACACCAGATGGATTACAGCCCTTAATATCTACACTACAATTGCTCATCAGTTAGGAAGAACCAGCACATTTTGAAGACTCTGCCAAGCATCTTCTAAGTCACATATAATGTCATCTACAGAAGAGTTTCCTGAAGGAAGCACTACCATCCAACACAACTGGAAGCAACAAATCTATCTGACAGGAGGTCAGCAGTCTAACATCAGACTGCCAGCTTCCTTCCTACTTCAAATGGGAAAAGGGAACAGAAACTGCTTCTGCAACAGTTAGAAAGACCACTTCTACTTATCCAAACCAACGCAGCCTTCTGTAGGCTGGGTAACGTTACACAGAACTCTGAGAACGTAGGGCAAAGTGAATCAGATTTAAGTAGAATATCCTCCTTAGATGACCCACCATACCTAGCATTCACTGGCAAGCACAATCCTTTGTGACAAGAGCATAAAAAGTAAATAAATTTAAAAAAAAAAAAAAAAAAAAATCAATGGGCAACAGCAGGAGTGATCCCATCACCTTTTAAGGCTAAACATACAATACAGTTTACAAAGGCAGCCCTCACTCTCCAGCTCTTTCAAAAGCAAATTGTCAAGGTGAAAAACATTACAACGGGTCTGGAACTACATCTTTGAAGGAATTCATAGTTGGCCAACAGGCCAAACTGTACGTGTCTGAAACAAAACAAACACCACAAGAATTCTTCCCCTCCAGACCAAAAAGACCAACATTTGAGGCTCATTATTAATCAGACTATGAAGGATGGACAGCTTAAATGTCAATGCTTTAATGAGGCACAAAAAGATTACAAAGAGAGAATCCCTTAAGGCAGTTACTTTTGTTCTATTTAGCAAGAATTTGCTAGACTCTCTTAACATGCTAAAAGATAACCAATAATTAGCAGAGCTGAGGAACCCAGAGAAACCAGATGCAGAACGCTAAATAATTTGTGCGTGCTTCCCTGAACTAAGGGTATTTCCAAAATACTGCATTGAAATCATCAAAAGAGGAAGAAGGGTGTATCACAGTTTCATCAAACAAAGGAAAACCCTCTATATTTTAAGCCTGAGGTCATTGGAACAAGACGACCTCCTAGTTTTAGAAACAGCTTGTCTGGCATTACTAGCATGAGCAAAACTGTTTTGTGACAACGGCAAGCCTCTCACAAGAAAGGACATCAGAGCTCCAGGCATCCTTTATAGATCTCTTCTCCAATACACTTCTCAATTAAAACTAATTTTTACATTTGCTTGGGGCAGAGACGCTGCAAACTGGAAGTTTATCCAGAACGCACGGTCCTTGGAAGCGTGCAAGTTCTTCACCATGGACAAGACCACCATGAGCCACCTTTGAATGCCAAGAGACTCATTTCCACCTGAAGACTGCCAGCTCTTCACTCTTGTGATGGGAGTATAAGGGACGCTTGGACAACTGCTTAAGGATATCTGCCTGCCTTCCTTCTGCTCCTCCAAAGTGGTAACTGGACACAAACGGGCAATATCTGGGCACTTTTGTCCCAATTCCCTCCCACAGTGCACGTGCATCCAAGTTCATTAAGAGTGAGTATTATTTTATCATTATTTATTCACACTTTAAAACAGATACCAGTTCTCCTTACACGAAGCGATGCAAGAATTGGTTTTGTCAAAATAAACATAATGGAAAAACTCCCCTGTAAAGATTATACAAAATCAGTTTTTGTATACCACTTGAAGACATTTTCTTTTTAAAATTATTAAATTTCTACCATGACTTTTATTCAATATGGTATTTTAGGGCTTTAATACTGTTTCCATGAGGAATTAAACACCTACACATCTTGACTGCTTGCTCTCCACCCTTCGCAGTTTTGGAGAACAAAAGCAGAATAGAAATGCATTTTTCTTCTATTTGGCAACTTTTCTGAACGCCAAATGTACTTGCAGTTCTCCCCCACCTCCTTCCACACCCTCTCCTCGCCCTTCTTCACTATTCTAGTATCTCCAAGGAGTTCCTATTGCAAGGTCAGTAAGGAGGCACTGGGCTTGCCTTTTAGCTCAGATTAACAGTCTTGTAAAACACACCTTTACTACCTAAGGAGTCCCTGAAATTCACTGTTTAAATTCAGATAATAAAATAGAAAATAGGTTTTTAGAAAAATGTTACATTACATATTTAAATTTTAACTCATTGGTGAAAACTTCTAGTTAAATTATCCCTCCGCAGACGAAACTAAGTGCATGACCCCACTGCGTGGGGAAAGGTATATACTAAAGGAAATAAGTTCCAATAAAGAATTCCAGGACTCAATCATAATTTCTGGTTTCACTCTCAGCGCTGTCACAGCTGCCATTCAAATGAAAAACCAGTTTTTCAGGAACAGTAATTGGAAGCAAGGATAGGAAAAGTAATCTCAGAGCAACACCACTTCACACGCTGCCTGGAAGATCCCTGGGAAACAGCCACCCTGATTCCCTCTATTTGCTCCTTTAACAAGGTTGAGGGTTCACATGAAGCCGAAGCCTTATCACCTTCTGAAAAGAACCAAACAGAGCTTGACACTGGAGAGTCACAAGTCCTAGACTGCATGGTCACCAGTCTGACCTTAGCAGACTGGAGCACGCACCAGGAGCCGCTGCGGCACGCTCCCCGCCGTGCCGGATCCCCACAGCTGTTCTGCACCATTAAGAGTCTTCCGTGACAGCAACGTTCAGAAAACAGGAGGCATTTTCCAACCTCCTACAAGCTAAATTTACCGCCACCCTATCGTCACAGTTTAGAGAACCAGGCCTTCAGACATTTGATCAATAATAACGTTTGACCTCGTCTGCAAAATCACATCTGCTGAGCCCTAAATCCTGCATTTACTGTGAAGATTATCACGAAACAAGCTGCTGCGATCTCTGTTCTTTAGTTACAGTTACTTTGGCCAACAGCTTGAAACAGATCCATAAATACTATCTGCGTGAGCTTCCAGCATGCTCCGACAACCACGCGGTGCAAACAGCCAGTTTCTGGTTTACAATAACCTCCCAGACACAAAAGCCTTGTTGACAACTTTATCGTCAGGCCAGAAAACCCTAGAACCACTGCGCGCATCTTCTGAAAAAAACCCAACAGAAAGAACAGGAAGGATGTGCATGCCTTCCAGGACATGCTTGATGCTACAGAGAAAGGGGCCGCGCAAGGAGGCATCTGAAGGCAGATACGCGACAGCGTTGATGCAACCCAAGTCATAGAATCATATGGTTAGGGTTGGAAGGGACCTCATAGATCATCTAGTTCCAACCCCCCTGCCATGGGCAGGGACACCCTCCACTACACCAGGTTGCCCAAAGCCAAAGTCAATGCAGAGGCCACCACAAAGACCTGCCCAAGAGAGCAAACCTCCCTCCGACCGCCCCGACCGCCCCAACCGCCCTGCTGAGCCGTGGGAGCTCTTCCCGGGGGCTGCTGTCGGGATAGACCGAAGGCACGAGGCGGTGAGAGCTTTTCTCATGCCATGCCTCACGGGCAGCAGCACCGGCAACTAAACCCTTCCCCAAATATGAGCGGTCCTTGTCAGAGATCAGGCTGCAGCACCGAACCTCCTGGTTGCACTTTCTGAATCGAGGTGAAGGAAAGAAGAGCGAAGGATGAGGGACTTGGGGAAGGCTTTGTGCCTCAAGAATAATTTCAGAGGAAGACTAGAATCTTGGATGTATTCTGGAGATGTTTGATTAAATACTCCTACCTACACCCACACCAGATTCTCAAATTCCTCTAACCAACAACCAGCACTGAACCAACAGGCACAACGCTAAGGAAACCAGAGCTGGAGTATCTCTTTGTATCGAGATTCTAACAGAATGAGAAGCTTAAAAAAAAAAATAATAAAAGGCAATAAAAAGAGGTCAAACCACACCTGGTAAAAGCGGTTTCAGACAAAGCTGTTCCTACACATACCAGACACTGGACACATTAAAGCACGACACAAAATACTCAAGGAGCATTTCTTACAGGCCAAGGACTGCTCTTCTAGAGGGAAGGTGAGTGAAGATGTCACCATCTGCCACCGCTAACCAGGGAAAGGTTTCTCCCCAAGATCTGCGAGCAGAGTCCCACGAGCACCCTCTAACCTAGCGAGCTCCACCAAAGAACTAGCAACACACACAGACCACCATCATCTTTCTTCCTCCCATACAAGATTCATACATGTAAGAGTGTCTCAGAATATAATTTCCTTTAAAATCCTTATTTTATATTTATCTTTCAGAAAAAGATACCTAAAAATCACATACACAAGGTGTGCAGTAGACACCCACCCATACGCACACGCAGACGGAGAACACTCATAGAAAGCAAGCAACACTGACCCACAAATTAAAAAGCCAAAATGTTTTGTTACTGCTTTTGTTGTGGCCCTACTTCCTTCAAATGAATCCCAACAAGCAGGAGCAAGTAAGATTAGGCAACAGCCTCCAACTTTTTTGTGCAACTACAGACAAGACAGATAACATATGCTCATCATACTCAATTAGGAAGTTCAGATCCAACAATTCCACCAAGTTTTAGACATAAGAAGTGCTCGAAGTTGTGAGACCAGTCAGCACACAACTGTGCTCACCAGTCTCATTAACAGTATTCCTCAAGCTCCCCGAGGATCAGACTTGCAGCTCTGTCTCAGCTAGACCTAACCACGTGCTCTTTTCTCCAGGGAAGCTGGAGTAGCACGCTGAGATAAGAGCACTACACGATTCCAAAGGCCAAGACAATGGTCGAAGACATCCGTTCACTCGTATGCCCTAACAGAACCACGTTCCTACTCACCGCTTCATTCTAATGAATCAGAACTGGAAATTACATTCCAGGATGGTGGAAAGGCTTTTCACCTTGTCATGCGTAACTCAGTGACTCACTAAACACAAACCCTGAAATTTCTGCAAACAATGCCAACACACAGAAGCAATTGTCCACAGAGTTATTAGAGCACCGTAATTGGATCTTCTCTTTAATACATCCATGCTCCATACAGCAAACTTTACACTACATGAAGGAATTTGCATTAGTCATGACCCAAGAGCAGCAGTTGGGAATGGAAAACGAAGTGAACCGAGTTGGTTCTGGCTGGCTACTGAGCACAGAAGACAGGCAGGAGGAAAGGGCCAGGGCAGCTCGCTTACAATAACCCTTCCAGTTCTGCCCACAAAACCAAAAAGCACCACTTGTCACAGAAGCAACATCTGTACGCTTCTGCTCTTACAAGGCCACAGAGGCAAAGGTATTGCAGCGTGCAGCACCAGCACAGGCAGAGGTGAAAGCCTGCTGAGATCCATACCAGCGGCACCAAGGGCTCTGGTTTAGAGAAGCAGGTCCAAGCGGCCACTGCAGATGGAAACGCAAGGGTCTGCCCACCCCGGGGACAGCAGCAGCACGTGGGCCCAACTGCCCTTCTCAGACCCATATTTAAAGGAGATGCCTTAGAAACCAGTGTGAGCATAATCATGGAACATGGAATGGTTTGGGTTGGAAGGGATCTCAAAGATCATCTAGTTCCAACTCCCCTGCCATGGGCAGGGACACCCTCCACTACACCAGGTTGCCCAAAGCCTCACCCAACCTGGCCTTGAGCACTTCCAGGGATGGGGCAGCCACAACTTCTCTGGGAAACCTGTGCCAGTGCCTCACCATCCTCAGAGGGAAGAATTTCTTCCTTAGAACTAATCTAAATCTCCCCTCTTTCAGTTTAAAGCTATTGCCCCTTGTCCTACCACTACATGCCCTTGTCCAAAGCCCCTCTCCAGCTTTCTTGTAGCCCCTTTAGGTACCGGAAGGCTGCTGGAAGGTCTCCCTGGAGCCTTCTCTTCTCCAGGCTGAACAACCCCAGCTCTCTCAGCCTGTCTCCATAGCAGAGGTGCTTCAATGAAGTTTTAACTCCAACAGTCAGTTTTAACACATCACACCAAGCCAAGCACTGCAATGCTTCCAGGAGTAATGTTGATTATTTATTTTACATCATAACGACGTTAACCGCCACATATCTATTTAACCAACAAAAAAGTCTTGATTGGACCTCAGCTGCCAGGGGCATGAGAAACCATGAAGTTACAGCCATCAGATGGAAGAACCATGTGTGTTCTCAGGTATTAGCACTGCCTTAGGTGACGAATAAAGAATGTTCAGTCTAATTTACTTTTCTGCGTTTTTATTACAAGTCTACTTTCTTCAGCATTTCACCCAACCTGGAAGGCAAAAAAGAAAATGGTTTTCGGAAGGATTTTTTGTGGGTTTAGTTTTGGTTCATAATGCTCTCGTGAAAATAATTGATCAGGAGAATTCATACACCTACTTCAGGGCACCTTAAGAGTCACAACGTTTCCCTGTTTACACGCAAATTTCTTTCCTCCTCATACCCCTGCTTGAATTTTCCTTTCCAGGACAATCTTCAACATCCTTACCCACAAGATAGGTTAATATGGACATAGGCTATAGAAACAAAAATCTCACCAGCCCAACTATTTTCTCTACTTGTTTAATAATAATTTTTTTTGAACAAGTAAACTTTGTTAGACAGACTCTAAATTTAAGAATAAAAACAATTTGTCAATGACACTTCAGTAAGCCAGTACATGTAGTTGGAGCTAAAGCAGTGCCCTGAAACCTGATTGATTTGGTTGGAACCACGAATCTATATTTGACTGAAGTCATCAGGCCTTTACTGTTAAGAAAGCTGGAAAAAAATATTTATTCCTGCAAACCACTAGCAAAGTTTCCTTGCAGGTATTTCTAGACAGGTAACAGCTGCAGAACAGCCAACCCAGAAGACCTCCTTTGTGAGTAGGACACCTTGTCCAAGACTCAACATTATCTGTGTCTCTGTGACATAATCAAAAGACTAATGAACACCACAGTGAGTCTTGCTGCTGAAAGCACAACAAAAATAAGCTCAAAAAATTGGTCAAAAAACAAAAAAACACCCAACTTCTTCAGACAGACATTGAAGCTCTTATAGCCGAATATTTACATATATTAACATGTGGTTAAAAACTGGTAAATGCTCCAATATTGTATTTTGGTTAATTTAAAACAACAGATGGATTTTGTTTTTTAAGTGCAACTAATTTAGGGCTGATTTCAGCTTCAGAAAGTGTTGTACTTAAGGTTCCAACTAGCGATCATCTGAATTATTTGGGTACTGAAACATATGCCAGGGCGTTGAGTACTTCTGGCTAAGAAACGGGCAAACCGACGGTACGGCACGAGCGAGGAGCTGTGTCCACATGGCAAAGACAACAACTGCAGCAAAATAGCCAAATATCACCGATTTTAAGTAAGACTTTGTGAATTCAAAGTTGATCCTACGATAAATAATGCAAAAGGAGGTTATTCTTAATTATCCAGAAGAGAGATTTGACCCTGCCCAGTCTCAGGGAGGGGGACACCACGTTCTACACTACTGGTCTCCCAGTGGTGTTTAGCAAGACTGACCGACCACCAGCAAACACGCATGGACTGGTATCTACTTGAATTTTTGGAATAAAATACTGAGACGTGTCTATCGAAGAACTGGAACAGGTTGCCCAGAGAGGTGGTGGATGCTCCATCCCTGGACACGTTCAAGGCCAGGTTGGACGAGGCCCTGAGCAACCTGATCTAGTTGGAGATATCCCTGTTCCTTGCAGGGGGGTTGGACTAGATGGCCTTTGAAGGTCCCTTCCAGCCCTAACGATTCTATGATTCTATGATCATCTCAGAAAACAAGGTGCAAACACCGAGTTTATGAAAACGAATTATCAAGAAACATTTTACTAAGGCAGTACAAGAGTTGGCACGCTTGGCTTTTCTTATGACAGGAAAACCACAGGTCCAATTGAGATGAAGACTCGTGATACTACACCGTATTGAGAAACAGAATAATAAGAGACAACTACCCACCCAAAGCACAAGACAAAAATAGAGGAAAATGTAAGCACTAAAAACTTCCTAACTCATCAAGCTGGCAGCTGAAGAGACGCAGCTCTCCCAAAGCTCCCAGGCTTGTCAGACAATCCTCCAAGATTGTCAACGCTGTATTTATCATGAGCTCAAACACATTAATTTAATGAGCAGCTTGGAAAAAAAGATGGTTTTGTTTTACCTTCAACTGAAAGCTATGTGGCAGGGAAGTGCAGGAGGAAGAGAGGTGGTTTATTACTGTTTCATTAGAAGTCATGAAGAATTTCAGGACCTGTTTCATTAACAAAGAAACTATATTCTGCTTGTGAATGAGACTCAAACAATCTTAAGAGCTGTCAGCCACCAATACAATATCCACCCTTGTCACTCCTCAGGTTCTGTTCTGAACTTTGATTTTACTAGACGGCTATAAAAAGCAAAAAGCTTTACAACACATTTTATTTAAAGAGACTAACCTAATACTTAAGAAAACCTCACAATTCTGGGTCTTTTCCAGTCTTAGATGCTGATAGAATATGGTGTCAAGGAGGCAGCACACCGGACTGGAGCACGTGCACTCTCAAGTCTTTCTCTAAAGCTGCAGCTACTCGACATTTTTGCTAATAAACCAACTGATTTTTTCTGCATTTGATTTTTCAATCATACAGAATGAAAAGAAAACTCTGTCACCTTCACAGGACTGCTTATAAAGTATTCCCCATAATATTACAAGGTTTTATGTCCTTGTAACTGTAAATAAGAATTGCTGTCATACGAGTACAGAAGGGCAATCTGCATCAGGTACACCACGACCCAGCCAGGAATTTATGAGCAGTAAATGGCAGGCACGTCAGTACGTGTTTGCAATCCCTTTGGTTATCTCCCAGTGACAACTAATACATCAACTATAAAGGGCTCTTCTAACTTCCAAGCACAGTCGTGCACAACGACACAACCGAGTCTCTGCAGAGTAAGGGATACGAGTGACGTTGCACTGGTCAGCTCATCTTTGACATGCAGTTTGGGCAGGTCTTCTGGCAAAGACACCAAGGCACAGAGCTACAGAACAGTCTTGAGTATCTTACACCAGGTAGCTGCTGGTTGTCCTCAGCTGGAGCTCCAGAACTGCTACTCATATGACAGAGTCTTAGAAAGCATCAGCTGTAACAGAATGTATCACTAACACAAAAATAGGAATGAAAACAGAAGACAGAGATTAGGTAGTAGAAAATTACAGCAGGAGTCAGGTTTCCATCGCTCCTCTTCCCTTGTTTTGGAGGCCCACATACTAACAGTAAGGAATTTCTGTTAAATACAAACCAGCATCTGCAGCTTCCTTTAATACAAATTTCTTTTCGGCTTTCAGATAACTGCAAGCACCTAGATTTTTGTGGTGATTCTACAATTCTGGTTATGTTAAATGGTTATCCAAAACCAACACTGTTGTTACATGAGCACTGCTAAAAGCTCACTGCAAACTACAGAAACAATGGATTTTAACAAAGGCTAACCCCCTGTTTCACCTACCGAGTTTACAGAAAATTATTAAAAGGATGAAAAAACCCACTTCAAAATACCAGTTATTTCTGGAAACAAGAAGCAGATGTTCTCCTCTGCCTGGCTCAGCTGTGCTACAGTACAAGAGTGCCTTTGTTATGCTGTCGGCAATAATTTATTTTATTTATTACAGCCATTTTATAATGCCCATCAATGTACTATTTGTGCATGATTTAGATCCATGCAGATCTATTTCTCTATATATAAGTCATCAAGAAGCACCACATACACGCTCCAAATAGCAGACCCTGTTATGACAACTGTGCAAATTAGTTTTTTTCTCTTTCCACTGTATTAATAAAAAGGGAACAGGAAGAGAAGGAGGAATTAGTATTGCCAAATAAAGTCGAATTAACATTAATCCAGAATTACTGAAGCAAGACAAAGTTAAGAAAATATAAGAGCTTAACAGTATAAAAATAAACTCTAACTCTTTGAAGTCCAATAAAGGCAAAGCTTTCTGAAGCATGGAAGGGAAACACAGTCCAGAATAAAGTCATGAAGAACTACAAGGAGACTATGTTGGGAGGAGGATCCATTATAAATGGAAGGGAACACGCTTGTGGGGTTGGGGAGGGGAGGAGAAGGAAAGAGAAAGAAAAGGGAACATAATCATTTGCTGTTTTACCCTATCAGCCACTGAGACCTCATGTGTGGTAGGCGTTACACCACTCCCCAAAAGACTAACATCACAGCCTTTGTATGGATCTGATAAGGAATTCTGGGCCTCAAAAAACTAAACCTTTAATAAGAGAGCATACACGGTGGCATAAACATTCGTCCTTCCCTCCTACTGCTTTGAACAAATGACTTCCTTCTATTAAAACATTCCCAAATTACTAATTTAATATGCCCACCTGCGACCCCAGAAACAGGCAGGATGATGTGCAAGACAAAGCCAAAGCACCGCGCAGAAATACCCAAATCCCACGTTCCCAACCCGCCAGAGCTGGAGGATCTGCACACACAAATATTCACACGTTTCACACCGCAGCACAACCCTGGGAGACAAATGTCTTAAATTTTATTAAATTAATAATATTAATTATTATTTTAAAATTTAAAATAAAAATATATAATAAAATATATAAATAAAAAACTTTAAAATAAATATTAAAGTATTAAACAAGTGTACGAAATCCTACAGTTTAAATATAGGTCTGACTATTTTTTTTTTTTTTAAGCAATTAAGCACCCAATTACTGCAAATGTTTCCTCTATCCGACAAGGCAGCGCACACAGAAGAGATGATTTGTTGGGATAATCTGTTATCAGAACTAACATCTGACAGAACTCCCGCAAATTCCGCACTTTCAGGCTGAACCTGAGAGACAGACAGACAGACAGATTTCCACACGGTGTCAGTGCATGGGCACACTCAATCCGTGCAACCGAGGCTGACGTTTTACAGAAGTGGGACTTGCCTCCGAGAGCAGTTTGCCACACAGGTGGGTATCAGCCCACGGGCAAGCATCTTTCTCGAAAGACTTTTCACGAGAAATCAGCTTGCATCACCTATCTCTGCAATTTTAGGATGCACCAGGGCAGAGGGAAGAAAAAGAATTCAAAAGATTTCCCAGACTTGCACAGCACCAACGAAAGTTTCTAAATGGAGTAACAGAACAGCAATTACATAAACACGTATGCATCGTTAAATATTTGCTACAATCTCCAGTTCATCAAAATAATTCCCCCGCCAAATCGATTAAAGATTATAACACATGAAGTATCTGAGCAACAACCACCAAAAAAAAAAAATAATCAAGTGTGTACATGTCTAATATGCATAACTTATACACTTTACCAATTAACCAGCACAGGAATGTTACCACAACACTGAAAACTTGCCCTAACAGAGATTTTCCAAACAAAAATATTTGTAGCATCAAGAATTAAAAATTTTTACTTGAGCAAGCCATCAAGATAATTCCCCAAAATAAGTAAATTACAAAAATATTTTAATATCTCCCTCCTTAGTTCCTTAGATCATACAAATTAAAACATTTTGTCAAGAAAAAGTCCTAAAGATCAAAATTCTATGGAGAGTCGTACCATTTATAAGTGAAATGGGACGTGGGGGTTATTTATCTGTATTTTTCCAGTGACTGCTGGACAGGTGATAGTTATGATGCACCAGACCATGCTACTAATCAGTGCAGCCCCAACCCTGTAATTTGTAATGCCCAGGTGAGCTGCTCCTATCAACTGCAGGGTCAGAAATGGAGAGGGAGGCAGAAAGGGACTTAAAGCGATTGAAGCTCATGCGGTCCAACAGCTTTGGCTCATCATGAAATACCAATCACATTTTGGGGAATTTTGGTGTTTGTTTTTTTTCTTCCCTTCTTGTATAAAAATGCAGCCAAAGTGCACGCGCAGCCCCACGCAGCCGATTGCACATGGGAGGAGCTGATGATACCTTTTTACAAGAGTAGGAGGGGAGAAATGAAGCCACACTTTTTGTCCGTGCCCAACTGGATACTTCCAGACAGGAGTCACCAGCTCGTACACCCTGTGCTGGGACACCCGAAACTGGGGGCTGACCCTAATAGCTGTGCCCAGCGGGTTTTGACTCCCCTCACCCACGTTTTGCAGCCAACAGAAAAAAGCTGATAAATCGGGATGCTCAGCACAATTCAAAAAAATAAAAAATTGACATGGCAATTGTTTCCTCCAGTTCCGTCATCACCCTATATCCATCTGTCATCACCTCTCAGAGCATATACTGGGGAGCTCTGGCAGAGCACACCCACACTGGGCAGGTTTGATTCCTCACTTTGTGTCTGAACAGGTAACAGGATCCAGAAAGGGGGACCACCCACCCCCAGACACACCGCGCTACTGGGAAGTGCTTTCTTAAAATCAGGTTAGTTTCCAAATGCATACAAACAAAAGCACCCCACGAAAACAAAAGTGATTTGCTTGTGATTATCTGCTCAGCAACAGGTAACACGAACAGAGACCCCAGTCCCACCAAGTTTTTTTAAGTAGGTGTTTAACTTTAATCACAAGTAGTCTCACTGTGCAGCGTGCCTGAACGTCTGCCAAAAAAGGGTCGGATTAACATGGGACTTAAGATTTTTTTTTAAAAATCATTTTAGAGGTGCTATTAGCTAGATTAGCAAAGTTTAGGGTGGTTTTTTTTTTCCCCACAATTGAGATACCTTGACAAATTCAAACCTGCATGCAACCTTGATGTGAGTCTCAATGGGAATCTAACACAGATCCACGTGAACTCACAAGCGTGGCTCAGTGCAGACAGACATCACAACAGCTGACAGTTTAACTTTACATGGTTAAGCAAAATATTTATTTTAAGGCAGTTTTAGCCAAAATAAGGTGACAAGCCTAAAGAATCCCATGACAATTGCTGGGGGGGAAATCGAAGATGCCCAGAAAAAAAAAAAAAAAAAATAAAAAGACCAACACAGCTGTGAGGCATCTGTACTGCAAGAAGCAGCAGCGGGCAGATGTTTCGGGCCAGACCAGATTACTTGTTCCCCAAAGTCAAAGCCACGACGAGCCAGCATGGTATGCTGGCTCATGAATGACACTTCTGTGATGAACCCAGTTGCCCAAGACTGCAAACCACACCAGCAAAGGAATTTTCCTAACTGGAGACTACAGCTGAAGAGAAAGAAAGGAAGGTCTGAAGCAAGAGGGGAACGATAAAAATAAGAACACAGAAAGAACAGAGAGCGAACTCTTTTCTGGAGACTGCCTCATCATTAATTTAGGGAGCAGGGACACAAGGAGGGATGTATCAGATATCCCCAAGGCAAGCAAACACTGCAATTGAACGTGTATTTTGCTCACTTACAGACTGACTCAGAGGGGAACTGGGGTCCCTGTCCTGCCAGGACACTCTGCAGCACTTCTCCCTGAGCAGCCTCCTCATCATCAACTTACAACGAAGACCAGGCAGGACGTTCTGCTCTCCATGAAGTATCAAGGGAGAACAGATGTTTCCCGGTCTCAAAGGGACAAACTCAAGAGCGTACCATTTCATACCACTAATTCCTGAGCATATTTAAAAAAAAAAAAACAAAACAAAACAAAACAAAAAGAAAAATCACAGTAAGGGAAACAAACTGAAAAAGACTAGGGTAAGCAAACAAACTTCAATCAGCCTTTCAGTGAAATGCAAACGCTATCAAACATATTTCATTATTAAATTAAAGCTCCATGACATTACCATTCCCAAAAATACTTGCCTGATTACAGACTAGCTTGTGGGGAAGGGACAGAGAAGGCAGTTAATTGGAAAACGTGTTTTATTGTAGCTAACCAGCCTCGCACATTTCTGCACTCCCACTCACTGGAGAAGCATCTCTTTATGAAGTCTGCGAAGCATAATTACTTCGGTTTTGTTTAAATCTGCATCGCTGTACAGGTAAGGAAAGTCTTTCAGCTCCCTAACTTTTCCCAGAAGTTTTGCATCACTGAAATACCCATAATTTTACTTTCCAGTGATCCACCTCTTCTTCCTACAGCTTGCTGAAGTAGCTCATAAAGCGTCTCATGGCCATACTCAGCGTGTTTAAAGCAGTGCTGGTCTTGAAAGGCCCGACTTTGCAAAGCAGGAATAAATCAATAACGCAGCTCCGCAGAGGAGAAAAGTTTGCGAGTGCCAAGCTCGTCCTGCGCACCCAGCCTGTCGGAACGCAGATTTCCGCCGAGGAAAAAAACAAAAATAAACAAAAAGAGGCAGCAGGGAAGGAGCTGGAGCCGCCTTACCTCCGGAGTCCTCTCCGCTGGTTTCTTTCGCAAAGCCTGTTTAATCCTGGGGTCCACCGGAGCGGTCATCCTACTCCCCTGCTCCTCCCGCTCCGGGCCTCCTCCGGAATCGCTGGCGGGGGGCGATGCCCCCGGGCGCGCGGGGCTCTCGGGACGCCGCGGAACACCGCGATCAGCCTCCCGCTCGGCAGCGCCGGCGCGGAGCGCGGCCCGGCCCCGCCGCCACGGGCGGCCCCTCTCGCCGCTGCCCCGTGGCGGGGCGGGGGACGCGCCCCGAAACTTTTCCCCGCGCCGGGAGCCCGGCGGAGGCCGCGCCGCCTCGCACACCGCCGCGGGCCCGGCAAAGGAGAAGGCCGAGGCGGGAGCGGGGACCGGGGCCGGGGGCGGTGCGCGCTGCCGGGCTGGCTGCCCACCAGGCGGGCGGCTCCTCCGCGGCGCTCGGGGCGCCTCCGGCTGCCGGCTCAGCAGCGGCGCGGGGGGCAGGTGGCGCCGGCTCCCGCCGCCGCGTTCCCCCAGCGGCCGCCGCCGCTGCTCCCCATCGCGCCGGCCCGGGCGGCGGCGCGACCCCACCGCGAGCACGAGTCCGCGCGGGCTGCGGGAAGTTACCGGCCGGAGCGGGACTCTCTGCGCCCGCCCGCTCGGCCCCTACGCCGAGCGGCTCCGCCCGCCGACGCCCACAAAGCGACGCGGGCGGGTGAGGAGTTTCGCGACGCGGCGCCAGAGACTCCTTCGACTCGCCCCGCGGCTGGAGCCGCAGCCCGGCCCGCTCCTCCCCTCAGGCCGCCAGCAACCCCCGCCGCCGTGCCGGCCCCCTGCCCCGCTCACCCACCGCACATTCCCCCTCGCAGACAGAAATTCGCGACGGCGGGCTCTTTAACCCAGAGAATCAGCAAGAAAGGCGAGGGGCGGGGCGGAGGGAAGGGCGGGGCTGGGGCGTGCACTCCCCCGCCCGCGGTAGGGTGGGGAGAGGGCGGGGACAAGCCGCGCGCAGCGAAGACTCGCGAGGGTTGGGAGGGGCTCGGCGCATGCGCGCTGAGAGGGCGCGGCGGCGGGCGGGCCGGGTCGGGCGGCGGCCGCTGGGGGCGGAGCGCACCCCCGCCGGAGCGCACCCCCGCCGGAGCGCACCCCCGCCGGAGCGCACCCCCGCCGGAGCGCACCCCCTCCGGGGGCCGGGGCCGAGGCCTGAGCTGCCTGTTGGAGCGGGCCAGCGGCCCTCCGAGGGCCTGGCCGGCGCCGGGCGTTCCTGCGCCCTGTGTCTCCTCACAGAGGGGCACCCGCGGCGTTTCACCTAAAGACACCTTCCGCTCCGCCTTCAGCTCGTTTTCTGCGTTCATTGCGTTTCGCCATAGGACGGGACGTGCTTTCGTTCCCCTTTCAGCGGCCGTGGGCAGCGATGCGTTCTTGTCACGGCACCCCACGGTGGCCTGTGGCTTCCTCGCCGTTACTAGTGTGCTTTGGGTGCGTTCCCGCCTTTTCCTCACAGTCACGGTTCAGACATTACCTACTGGAGGTTCTAAAAGGCTTCGGGCCCGGAGCTGTGGGGTGGAGATGGCCCGGGATCGCGCCCCATCCCTGCGCTGCCCACCGAGGCCTGGCACAGCGAGCAGCACCGGGGCGGGGACACCCACCTCCCCAGTTTGGGTCTCAGCCTTGAATGAAAAGCAGCCGTACGGCTCAGAAGTCCAGTGGGGTTTTTCCAAAGGACCTGGACTGGTTCCCAAGTCCTCCCAGGACAGGTTTGCGGTGACACCGCACAGCAGCCATGTATCAAACGTGCCTCGGAGGGTTTACTTCCTTGCCCCAAGTCCAGTTTTGTAAATTTATGAGACCAAAGCTATGCAGGCACGCAACTTGTGTTTGTCCTTTTTTTTTTTTTTCTTCCTAATAAACAAGCGTATTCTTGTTTCTTCCCTTTCTCCAGCTATTCCTTCCCGTTCTCTTTGCCGCTTGCCCTTTATGGCACAATTGTCTTTGTTGTACTGAAGGACTTTATTAGCCGTTCCAAGTTGGTTTATGCTATTTCTAGTGTTTCCTCCAAAGAAAAATCTGACAAAATGTGAGATTTCCTCAACTATAGACTTTTTTATTGCTGTGCCTCGTATCATTGCAGGCAGAACAACAGTGGAGTGGACAGCCCAGATCTTAAAAACATCTATTCTTAACATCACAAAGTCATTACACTGCTACCACTAGAGAGACAATATAAGATGCTCTCAAAAACGACAGTCAGGTAAGGACACAGTTTCAGTCCCATAGAGTCTAATTTGTTTGGGTTTTTTTACTTCATTTTGAACTTCCGTGGTAAAATTTAACATTTCCAAATACCAGGTCTGTTATTGTTCCAAAGGTCAGAAGTTTGTACTAGTTATTTGGCAGAACACGTTATCCTTTTTCAACTTCAGTACATAAAATACTATTTCCAGTAGTGTGGGAATCTTCTTAGATTCCCTGCCAGCAGCCCAAATCGAAAAGCTCCTAAGGAGGACAAGCAAGTAGAAAAGAACTGAAGCATGAATTATTAGGAGATTCTTTTTTTTTCTTATTTTTTCCTTCATGCCTGATTTTTTTTTTTTACCAGAGATGTAGTAGTGAATCAAGTAATTTTTTCTTTCTCACCTCAGTTTATAGTTAAGCATCACGTAAAAGATTAGTCGATACTCCCCAAGTGCAGGTGGCTGGAAAAAACGTAATGAGTCTGTTCTCATGGATCTGTAACAATTAAACCCTAATCTCTTTTTTTTTGAAGGTAACTCATTCTTTCCTCTATTCTAGCTGTTCAGCATTGCTGCAATCAAAATGACACAGAAGTGGACACTCAACATGGGAATAAAAGTAGTAGCCTAAGAACTCTTTTTTCTTTGGCACACAAATTATCTTTCTTACGTGCATCAGCCAAGAGATGCACACGGAGCAGAAAGGTGGACAGAGGTGCTCAACAGGAACCAAAGCTGCTGTTCCAATTTAATTGCTTGGCTCAACTGACCCATGAAACAAGATGGTCCTCACTCCACGAATACCTGAATGTGGGTAGGTAGTGGCTCTTAAAGCTGCAATTATTCCAGGGGCTGTTTTAGCCGTCAGGTTTGTTTTCCCAAATATCTGGAGAACAATGGAAACGAGTGTCATGATCCCAGCTGCTTACTGGTGTTACGGCCCATGTCTCCACACGGCAAAGCCTACGTAGTTAAACACAATTAAGAAGATTTCACAAGTGAGTAATTTCAGGGCTGGGATTAAAGGATGTGGCAGAGCAGGATGCCTGTTGTCTGTGCAGAAGGGAAAATTTGCTTCCTTTTTGTCTGGATTGTATCACACTGCCCAAATAAAGCATCATTACTTCTCGCCTAGTTTTTTATTTACTGAAAATAACAGGATCTCTAGTCTTACCTATAAGAATCGAAGGTGTCTTGCTGTTTATACAGATGAGTTGTAATCCTAGGAGATTCAATGTTTCAAACATCCGTGGATTTGAGAAGATCAGCTAAATTACGAAGTACATCTCCTCCTCCTGGTATGTTCCTTCGATTGTTTGGGTTCACCGACACTCCCAAAGATGTCTTTTATTCTCGTGCCTTTCACCACCATGTGCATATCCCAGATTCTTCAGAGTAAAACTCAACTTCCTCATCTCTCCCACTGGGAAAGATACACAATCATCATACACTGAAATATTTTTACTTGTATTTTTATGTATTCTATGCATTTCTCATTCCCATGAGTTTTATTGCAGCCTAGCAATTTCCTTCCTCTGTTCTCCAATACGGCTGTTAGGCTATTGTGTTGGATTTCTTAGCTTTGGAAAAAAATTCCCCTTCGGAGATTCATCCACATCATTGGCAATGACTACTAGCTAAGTTTGTGGTTAGCACGCCGCAGGGAAGACACACAAACTAATTCTCTGCCTGACTAGAGGAAAACAAAATGTTCTGGGGTCCCCCAGTGGGAAGAATCCCTTCAGACTATTTTACCATAAATGCTTATTCTGATGATTAACTTCCCAAGTAGAGCACGTTCGTGGCGGTTCAGTGAAAGTGTGTGAAATCCAGGAGGCAAAGGGAGAACTGGTAATTTTTGGGCGAGCGCACCTTTTGCAGGAAAGTTGCATTTTTGCAAATGGCGCAGCGCTAACCGGACACCCAGGTAAGAACACTGATCTGTCAAAAGCAGCACTTTGCAGCTCAGAATTTCCAGTTCTGAAATTATGTCCCGGACAATGTGAAATACCAAGTTACTTTTGCAAAATCAAAAGTGAGAGAGTCGTTTTGTGTTGTACCACTAATTTCGCTCCTTCTGAGGCAAAGCTCCCCGCTTCCTAGAGCTTCGGTGCAAAGGGCAACAGTAAAATGTAGAAATGAAGCACGAGAATTGCGAAATCTTTGTCTTCCTGCTGTATCATAATAAAATTTGTGAAGCTAAAACCCAGCTTTGTTCTCTTTAAGTCGAGACTAGCATGGCTTTCCTTCCACGCACAGATTTTTCCTGACGGGTGCAACTGGAAAGCCCCGTGCACATGAGCAATGACATCCTCAATCAACAGGACTGGAAGAAATGGGAAGCCCAACAACTTTTAAACGTGCGGATACCACGCTTTCTCTGCCCAGGCTTTACCTTCAGCAGCGATTTTCCTGGCTTTTCTTGTTCCCTGTCACACATCTTGGATGGTCCGTGACGTGCTGAGCGCTGGTGTGAACATACTGTGAATACAGGGAGCCTCAAGATTGAAAGGTTTTGAGATCATATTAACATGCAAAGAGAGGGGGATGACAAGCCCCAGCTGCTCCCTGGAGCAGACTGAACCATAGCTCCTGTGTGGAGGGATTAACCCTTTCCTACACCTTGGCTCCCAACCGAAGGGAGCGTCTCTGGACTGAGGGTACTTTATGGGATCTCCACGGGAAAGGCTTCATGGAGGCCAGGTGGAAATTCTGAAATAACGAATATATTCATGCTGGAGGATGCACAGTGGGCTAGGAACGTCGCACCCTGGCCATCGTGTCAGGCAGTCCCCAGCTTCTGGTGGTTCCCAAGGGAGGAGCAGCCTGCTGAAGGAAGCGGAGAATTGGGATATTTGCTACTCATTTACCAAGGCTGCTCTGCAAACAAGGACGTGCCTTGATACGGGCTCTGAAAGCTGCCAGGGAGGACACAGAAAGCTGTTTATATGGAACAGCACCAGCCATCCCGTGACGCTTACACGTACGTTCTCATCTACCTCATTTCCCTTCCGTGTCCAAAAGTGAAAGGACACATCTCGGGAAGGGCATTCCTGCCCCTCGCTGGCTGCCGAGTGACGCGAGAGGTGCAACCGAAGGCATGGCTGGCTGCCCGTGCTGCGCCCGCCGCCCCCCTGCCGCGGAATTACCGGGCTCTGGCCCGTGCGAAGGAGTGGGATCAGGAGGGAAAGGATTCCTGCCAAGTCTCCAGAGCATCCAGCCTGCCCCAGGCACGGCGTAGTGTCCAATAGTATCAAAAACGTCTGATAAAACAGAATAAGAACTGACAAAGACATTCAAAATCGTTATAAAATACCATCTAAAATAAAAACAGCTGGTTTGCTCAAAGCCAGAAGTTCTTGCCCCAAACAGATACACATTCTGCAGTGCAACAGCTCTGTTTGAAACAGGCTCTTTTATCAAACGGGTTGTCTGCCTTCTGCCATTTTATTTTTACTGTGCACAACCCACAGATATTTGATTCCAACCCCAGCACTTTGTTGGCAAAAGCTAAAAGAGCATATGGACCTGTCTAGATATCGGAGGTATCCAGCAACAGCGTGCAGATGTCCTCTAGTCTGAAAAAATTAAAGATGGGGGCGGCGGGGGCAGGGGGAAACCTGCCCTGACAGGAGGCAATCTGGAGTCTAGGGACTACCTCATTTGCATTCTCTTTGTTGTTATAATCAGGTTAAAACTTCAGCTGAAAGATTTTCTTCAGCTGTTGTAGAGAACCTCATGCCGAAAAGGGAGGGTGGGTGAGAGAATGGGCTGGGGCATAGAGAAAAATAAAGAATAAAAAGAAAAACCTGCAAAGAAAGAACACTCTTGCCATGGGAAACTCCCCACCAGTCATCTGGCACCCGTAGCCAATTCAATATATCTCATTCCAAACGTTGAATGTCTCTTTCATTCATTTTTGGGGTCCGCTTAAAGTTGTACAACCAGAAGTTGCGAGATGGTTTCACAAACAGTGGGGATTTTGTGACTGTGACCTGTTATAACCCAGAGAGAACATGCCATGGGATTTGTGTTTTCCTACTGAGTAGTTATTTTCAGAGGCAAAAAGCCAAACACTTGCATAACTCAGTATTACCGCTCTGTGTATCCATGACATTTGTAAGTGGACACCACTTTGGCCGGCGATGTTGAGCTAGCAAAAGAACAGGGCATGTCTACGGAGAGGAGCCAGTTTAAATATGATAAAGATTAGAGTAAATAGGATTTCAGTCCTTCTCCTTTTTTAAGTAAATGCAGTAATTCTCTGAGCATGTACAAAAATAATAAACAAGCTCTCTGCTGCCAAATAACAGGCCAACAGTCTAGACTTCTTAACTGGCAATCAACTAGATGAAGAAATTGTGAATAAACACCTGACATGCTGTTTCTCTGCTTTATGCAGTTGAATACGTGCTACTTTTTTGAGAAATCCTACGAGAACTATTACAGCATTTGAATCAAGACCAAGGCTGGGGAAAACTTCCAGTTCTTACCGTTTTCTTGCTGCTGGTGTCAGTGCCGGGGTACTTTGCAACCGTGGGCATTGTCCTCTTAGCCGAGAGCAGTGCAACAGTTCAGCCAGCGGCACATCAGCTTCCCACTTTGTATGTTTGTAGGAAGAGACGTGTCCGTGTGTTTGTGTTCCTCTGTGTGTGTATAAACTATAATTTGATTACGAAGAAACGTTGTAGACTCAGTTCAGGCCTGGAAGCCAGGAGCGCTCGGTGAAGTCATTGCAAAGTTATGTGGGCCAAAATTCCCTGTATCATCCTCTGGTTTTAGCCTCATTCCGATGCTGCTGGTGTGATTTTTCTGACGAAGAGAGCACAAACAGCTCCCGCTGACATTACTGAGCGAGCAAGTGCTCAGCTCCTCCACGCTGTCCAATTGGGTCTCCTGGCGTCGCAGCGCTCGGTGTCAGGCGCGGTTGCTTTTATCACCTGTCTTCGCACGACGACGTACATCCTTATTATTCCTTATGATCTGCTCCCCGGCTTTTAATGACCCTACAGAGCTAATGAGATGTTTAGTTCCCCCACCCAAGCGCAGCCATATGGATGAGATGGTATCAGGCCGCGCGCTGAAACCATTCCATCTCGGGCATGCAGAATATCCAGAAAGTTCCTGTTTTCAGCGTGTTGGTTTTAGTCTTCAAATGCAGAAGCGTATGGCATACTCACATGATGTCAGCAGCATAACAGAACAAACTGTCTTCTGCAGACAAAATCCTGTCTATTTTTAACTTGAAAAAGATCTGCAGATCTTCTTCCACTTTTCCTCCCTTCCTCCCTCCTTCCCGAGGCCCCGGACTTGGTCATGTCAAGCAGTAGTTCTGTATCAGAGATGATGCGGTGGCAGGGGATGTGTCCCAGAGCCTCTTCCTGCAGCAGACAGCTGAAATGCTCCTGCTGAGAGACCACCAGACTCTCTTTTACCTTCATGAACCAAAAGCCAAGCCATCCAGGGATGCTGGCGTCCTTCCTCAGCCACAGGGGAGGGACACGAGTGCGGACGCAGGAGAAACGGCCTCATTAGGCGCAGAGCAGGAGCTGAAGGTGCAGCGTGTAGAGTTAGACTCCTCCTGGAAGACCTGCTCGTTTCTCCTTTTGACGTTCAAAACGGGGAGGGACCCTCATTGCAAACCCGCCGTCCCACCCCGAGGGTCTGCCACGTCTCCCAGCAGGGATTTCACCCGGGAGGGGAGGCTGTGATAACGTATGGCAGCTCCTGCGGTGCCCATGGGGTGTGGGGGGTGAAATGTGTAACTCCATCCTGTGCTTTTCCAGTAGGTGATTGTACCGGTTGGGTTTTCACGTGCTAAAAGTGCAACCATTTGTGGTCTTCCTGGAATGAAAGGAAGCCTTGTGTACGAAACACAGGAAGAATTTCCTTTACTGTAACTGGTAGGGAGCACAGGAAATAAAAGCAGAAGAGCAGCTGGATGAAGGTCAGATGATGGCATGAATCATACGGTGATGCAAGGTGCCGAGTGCGCGGCTCAGTGCACCGCCCAATCCAACCAGATGCCACCCAAGTAGACAAATACCACTTACCTGCCATTGCTTACCCCGCATGGAAGTAATTTCTCTTGCTCAGAGCAGAACAGGCTGCCTTTTTTTGGTTTCTTGCTATGGTACTGTGAATTTAAAAAATCAGATATGACAACAGTGATGATATTGAGGCAGAAGCAATTTCTTTAGATTTTTAGGCATTTCGTTCCACCTAGGTGAAGGCTGAGACACAAGCATTCCCCGGTGGGAAATACTGAGGCCACGAAGATGATCAAGGGCTGGAGCACCTCTGCTATGGAGACAGACTGAAAGAGTTGGGGCTGTTCAGCCTGGAGAAGAGAAGGCTCTGGGGAGACCTTCCAGCACCTTCCAGTATCTAAAGGGGCTACAGAAAAGCTGGAGAGGGGCTTTGGACAAGGGCATGTAGTGGTAGGACACGGGGCAATGGCTTTAAACTGAAAGAGGGGAGATTTGGATTAGATCTAAGGAAGAAATTGTTCCCTCTGAGGGTGGTGAGGCAGTGGCACAGGTTGCCCAGAGAAGCTGTGGCTGCCCCATCCCTGGAAGAGTTCAAGGCCAGGATGGATGAGGCTTTGAACAACCTGGTGTAGTTGAGGGTGTCCCTGCCCATGGCAGGGGGGTTGGAACTAGATGATCTTTGAGGTCCCTTCCAACCCAAACCGTTCTGTGAGTCTATGATTCTATGACGGAGGCTGCAGTTGGGTGTTGGCAGAGCTGGGTCTGGAAACACGTTTGCTATTGCCACGAGGAGGGGGAACACCACGAAATCCACGCGGAGAGCTGCCTGGCCTGCAGGAAGCACGTTGACTTCCAGAAACTCCGTGACACCAAGAATAACCGTGTCAAGGAAATGTTATTTTTAATGACTGCGTATGAAATGACTGCGCACCCTGAACCAGCACACTGTAACTTCTCTGGAAAGCTGAGTGGGGCTCACTGTGTTCTGCCATGGCGCAGAGGAGCTGCCCTCCAAGCACCCTGGCTCCCCCCGATGCACTAGGAGTACTCTCAGTGCCATACCAGCACGCGAAAAGCCATGGGTGGTACCAGCAGATACCTCAACATCTGAATTTTTCCAGTTGTTTCAATGACTAATATTTTTCTCAGAGCTTTGGCCAGTGGGCAGATTCTTTCCGTGGAAGTCTGCGTTGTGTTTAAACAGCCGGGTTCCATTGCTGTCTTTGTGCAAGACAGAAGTGCCTTTGCCCTAGAAGTGTTTTCTTTGACATAAACAATTGCTGTAGTAGTTGCTGTCTTGTGAACTACTAATTGAGCCTGTCTCCAGGAGGGAATTACAAGTGTCCTGCACTTGTTAAAGAAGGTATCAAGAGAAATGGAAACAAGTTTGCAGGCTTGCAGTTAGAGAGATCTTGAGGTAGCAGAAACCACCCCAGAGTTTTTTCCAGTTGTAGTCTAAAAGAAGGATTTGCACACAAACGGTAAAGAATCTGCAACCAAAAGCAGCAGTAAGAGTATTGCAGGAAGTCAGAGAGTAGAGCTCAGCTGAATCATAGAACGTGGAATGGTTTGGGTTGGAAGGCACTTTAAAGATCATCTAGTTCCAACCCCCCTGCCATGGGCAGGGACACCCTCAACTACACCAGGTTGCTCAAAGCCTCATCCAACCTGGCCTTGAACACTTCCAGGGATGGGGCAGCCACAACTTCCCTGGGCAACCTGTGCCAGTGCCTCACCACCCTCAGAGGGAAGAATTTCTTCCTTAGATCTAATCTAAATCTCCCCTCTTTCAGTTTAAAGCTGTTGCCCCTCGTCCTATCACCATATATCCTTCTCAAAAGCTCCTCTCCAGCTTTCTTGTAGCCCCTTTAGATACTGGAAGGTGCTGGAAAGTCTCCCCAGAGCCTTCGCTTCTCCAGGCTGAACAGCCCCAACTCTCTCAGCCTGTCTCCATAGCAGAGGTGCTCCAGCCCTCGGATCATCTTGGTGGCCTCCTCCGGACTTGCTCCAACAGCTCCATGTCCTTCTGATGTTGGGGACCCCAGAGCTGAACGCAGCACTGCAGGGGGGTCTCAGGAGAGGAGAGCAGAGCAGAGGGGCAGAATCCCCTCCCTTGACCTGCTGGCCACACTGCTGTGGATGCAGCCCAGGACATGGTTGGCTTTCTGGGCTGCCAGCACACATTGCTGGCTCGTGTTGAGCTTTTCGTTGACCAACACCCCCAAGTCCATCTCCTCAAGGCTGCTCTCCATCCGTTCTCTGCCCAGCCTGTACTGGTGCTTGGGATTGCCCAGAAGCCTGTGTCCATGATGGGAATCACCAGCAGTTGCAAAGGCATCTCCGGGGCCTGGCCAGTAGCTGGCACTGATGGATCATAAGTGGAGATGGGTGCCAGAGACAACCCAAAGGCGAAGGGGTGGTGACCGTTGCACAGCCCACCGGTGACGGTGGTCCAGCAGATGGAACTGCTGGTAACACCACGGGCAAGGAGGGGGTTACAGTTCTGTTGGGGAAGGTATTTTCCTCGCTGAGATGGCGATGCCGAGCCCGCCACGTGCTCCAGTAATGATGCTCAGCTGCCTCTCCAGTTGACAGTCTGAACAGGAAACAGCCGGATCACACAGTAATTAGAAGCACTTAATGAGCTCTCAGGCTTTGACTGGAAGGGGTGAAGGCAGAGGACAGACACTGCTGATGGAGGACATTGCCTGTAAAACCTCCTCTGTTGTACTGTTCTGAAAAAGAGGGAATTCGCTCCATATTTCTCATCCCGATGACTTGCGTGGGCTCCTGCCGAGGTGCCCCTTCCTTGGTGGCCCAGAGGGCAACCTGCCACAGGAACTGCCATCCGACTGGGCCAACAGCTTCCCCGTGAGTGCTCCCGGGAAAACACAGACAAGGATGCAATGGGCAGCTACAACATATTCCAAAGGTTGTATTGACGTTAAGGATTATTTTCCCCCGAAAAACGGGAGTCTGAATTCATGGTTGTGAAGAGCTGCAGCTGCCTGGAGCAGCGAAGTTCTCACTAGCCCAGGACACAGCCCTCGATTTTAATACTAAATCAGTTCAAGCCTCTGGTTCTTAAAAAAGTGTATCTGTTTCCGTGGGAAGAGCCTGCTTTTCACTAACCTATAATTTAAGAAATGGTTCGCAGATTTAAACTGTATTTTGAAAAATAAATTTGCCTCCAGGCTGATGGCTTTTACAGCCTCACCAGCTTCAGAACAATGTCATGGGAAAAGACAGAGATCAAGACCTTTATTTAAACTGTTGGAGCTGTACAAGAAAAACAAGCCTGGAGAATAAAGCACACGATCATTAATTATTGCAGCACAGGCAACACAGCTGTAATTATCTTGTTCGCTGAGAATGTCTCCCGCAAATTTTATCAGTCATATTATTAATACATGGAAAGAGGAGCCCTTATTCTTTCTGCTCTTTCGGTAGTGATCAAAATTAGACAAGATTTCTAGTTACAAGCTGCTATTAATAAATCTGCTCCTTGAAAATTTGGTAGCTAATTTCTTAGGATTCAGAGCACTCAATAAGCTTTTGAAAAATATAATTGCTCGTGGCTGTAATTTTGAAGTAATTACAGAAGAGTTGCTGAATGTAGTCTTTTCAAACGCATCGAAGTTCTCCAAAGTGAAAAGCATCTCTGGCAGGAGAATCAAGCGCACGAACCCATTTGTACCCCCTTCCCAAAAGTCACTGTCTCTAAACGCCTTTGGAGCGTAATGACCTGTCGCAGTCCCCACAGCAGAGCCTTCAAACGAGGGTGTTTGCTCAGGAGAGGTCCCACCACCGCTGCAACATCAGCGCCGGGAGCCGACCGAGTCACTTCCCGTGGTCACCCCTGCACGGGCTCCGGCTTTGCCTCCGTGCGCTCCCACCGCTGCTTTCCCCGCTGCCTCTGGGCCCTTTAGAAACCATTTTTCTTTTGGTGACATCAGTGGAAACGTTCTACAAGTTCATTGTGTTGGCCAAGAAAACTAAAATAATTTAATGCCTTTAGGAAGTAAGATGCTCAGTCTCCAGGAGAGGCTCCCACCCAGCTTTTCCAGCCCAACTACATACACTTGCATAAGAAACACCAGTTTCATTTTCTACCCCACTCAAGGAAAACATTTGTTTTCCATTAACAGACTGGGACAAACCCCACTGTCAGCTCTCCCACCTGGCCCCAGTGATGCCGCGAGCGATGCATCCGTATGTCCCAGAGCTGGAACTTCGGTCCTACTCGAGAAGGAAACACCACCACGAGCAGCCCCACGTCTTGCTCATCGCAACTGCTCCAAGGCAGCAGAGCCACGCGGGATGTGGGTTTCCTTAAAAAAAAAAGGAAAGGCTTCTCCGGCCCCGCGGGGGTTCCCCCAGCCAAGCAGCTCCCTCTTGTTCACGTGAGGTTCTGATTTTGTAACGGGAAAAAGATGAGCCAGGGGAGGATGTTTCCCTCCTGCCACCCCCACTCTGAGATAAGAAAAGTTGAAGACTTTTCTTGGTCTATAACTTCATCTCTGAGAAGACGTATGTGCAGAAAAACTGTTACCAAAGGAGCCGGGTTGAAGGTCCTTAGGGAGAACAACAGTGAATGGCACAAAGGGTGGATCACCCCGGGACCCCCCACCAGCACTGAGGCTTCACCGAATCACAGACTGGTTTGAGTTGGAAGGGACCTCAAAGATCATCCAGTTCCAACCCCCCTGCCACGGGCAGGGACACCCTCCACTACACCAGGTTGCTCAAAGCCCCATCCAACCTGGCCTGGAACACTTGACACTCACCTCCCTGCCCAGAGCCCGGCCGGAGCTGGGGCACCCCCAGAGCAGCTGTGCCACAAGAAACAGGGATCTGCTTATCTCCTGCGCTGCTTTGGAAATCTGGGACCAACCTATGGCCCAAATGCTTCCTTTGGGACGCGTCCATAAGGACCTGCTGGCTGCTCTGGGATTCCTCATCGACGCCGAACGGCAGCGGAGCTCCACCGTGCTTCCCAGCTCCGACCGGGAGTCGCGGTCCCTCGCCCTGGGTGGTGGTGGAGCACCCAAACAGCCGCTGCACCATATTGCACGGCTCCAGTATGGAATTTTGGTGGCAATCTGGCCTTGGGCAGCGAGTACCTGCTGCAGGACCGGAGCAGCCAAGCCCCGGCGCGAAGCAGCCCCGTGGCCACGCTCACCCCGCACTCCGCCGGGGCCGGTACTCGGCACCGCGCCCGCCGCAGCCCGGATGGTGCCGATGGGCCAGAGCCGTGCGGTGCTGTGCCCACAGACCGGCCGCAACGGGCACTGCACAAACCCGCGGGGCCTCCGAGCAACAGCGCCCGGGCGGAGGCAGCGACGTGCGGCGACGTCCCGGCCCGGGAAGGGGCACGCGCCGCGGTGCCACGGCTCGGAGCTCCCATGGGAGGCACGGCCCGGGGCTGCTCACCGCAAACGCTCGTCGCGTTCCTCCGGTTCCTTCAGCCTCCACCCGCGGGACCGGCGACTGGCCGCCATCCGCCGCGCTGCTGCCCCTTTCCACCGGCGCAGCAGTTCCCTGGCGCTAAGGGCTCTCCGTGCCCGCTGCGGTGCGTTCCCCGGGAGCGCAGGCTGGCTCCCGCCCTCGGAGCAGGTGTCTTCGGCTCCAGCTGGGAGCGAACAGCTGGAACGGGCAGAGGTCTAGAAATCAAACTCTGCCACTGTACAAACAGTTTTGGTAACGAAAACAAACAAGGACAGGGGAGTGACACGCTTCCTCCCGCTGCTCTGCTTCCCAGGAGCAGACGGGCTGCGGGAGAGCAGCGGAGCTGCGCGATGCCCACGCAGGTGGCACGCGGATGGGGGTCCCACGGAGCCGTTGGTTCGCAGAGGCCGCACGCATCCGGCGCAGCAGGACGGGCAGCGGGTGTTGCTGAGGCAGCAAACCCCCCAGCACGGATCCCTCAGGGAGAGGAGAGCCACAGAACCCCCGGACACGACCCTCGTGCCGGCTCCTCAGCAGGTTCCCGTGGGCATCCCCGGCTCCGTGGGAAGCTCCACGCTGGCACTTGCTGTGCCGGTCGGGGCAGGACCTCGCACCGCCGTACTTCGGTGCTGAGCCGCGCGTCGTGCGATGACGCTGGCTCAGCACAGCTGAAACCTGGAGGAAATAGATTTTAAATAATGTTTTTCTGTTAGGGAAGGTGTAAAAGGGCACGCTGCAGGTCAGCAGCGAACCCCAGCTCTGCAGATTGGGAACTGGGACGTGCCTCTGGTGTTACCGGATCCAAAATCTGTCCGTGTTCCCCCTCGTCTCCCCCCAGAAGGCAGCAGGACTGGCAGCACCAGCCATGGGGGTCGCTGCCCTGCTCTGGGGGCAGGACAGGAGACACCCCCGTTCCTTCCCACTGATCCCCAGGGAGGAGGAAGAATTAACCACCCCTTTAGGGGAGACACCGGGCACATCGGACACAGCCAATTTACCTCCAGCTCCTCTGCCAGGAGAGGTCTCGAAGCAAAGCCCGCGCTGCTGGCGAGCCAGGTCTGCTCTGAGAGCCTGGATAGATCCCACCAGGATTTGAACTTGTGGTTCTTTGACTGTCCAAGTTGAAAACCAGCGATTCCAGTAAAGCAGCGTCTCCAGCGAGCACCAGCAGCACTTTTCAAAACCTCGAGCACTGGTGTGTTCAGTTTCGCCTTTAGCAAGAACAGAGATGATGATGATGATGATGTACACAGGGAAGGCAGGAAGGGCATTCCGTTGGTGAGCGGAGCCTGTAACCGCTCCCGTAGCCCATGAAAAAAACGGAGGGGATGGCTGGAACAGAATGTGCGCGCTGCAGTGCACAAACAGAGGCGTTCCGTTCAGCAGAGAGCCCAGAGGACGTGAGCATCTCCAGGGCGTGTGCCCCATTCCAATACCAGTCCCGAGGCTGCTGGTTTTTTAAGTTTAAGTCATGTTTGCAGAGAGAGAAGGAAGCGACAGCAGAGTTCCGAGTTTGGGAGCTCGGAGCATCCGTGCAGCCGACAGCGACACGAGCTGCTTCCTGCCCCGGGGCTCCGAACTCGTCCTGGGGTTGCTCCGCGCTGAGCCGCGCAGAAAATAATCACGCGGCATCACACAAGGGATGGAGGATGCCGTGGTGCTCGCGTGCCTGTGGCTCACTGCCCTGCCTCTGCCTGGGCCACTGAATTAGATTTCCCTTCTTTTTCAGGAAAAATAATGGAATTACAGAGAAAGGAGTAACAACATATAAAAAAATATTGGTTAGCAAGTGCTATATCCCAGTCTTGCTGGAGAGGTAAAAAGGAAATCAGTTCTGGGCATTAACATTGGTGTTTTCTGGATGCTGCTGTGATTTTGCTGCAATTTCCTGACAACACAGTCGCTTGCCAAACACCCACACAGACACACATCACCGGCTCACCGCGTGCATCCCGTCGGGAGGGCACCCCACGACCGTCTGCTCCGGTAACACGGAATTCCCTGTCCTCTCTTGGGTGGAAAAACACTGCAGGAGGCCCGACAGCCCGTTCGGAGCAGCGATGCCCGAGCGTGTGTCACCGAGAGCCGCGGCGGAGCCTCCTGCCTCTCTCCCCTCCACTGCCGGCAAAGGCTGCGCGTCTCCTGCCGCGGGTGCCGCTGGAGCCGGGTGCCACCCGCTCCGCACCTCTGGCACTGCTGTGGGATCGTGGGCTCTGCCTTTGGAATCCATCAGGGCTCGGGCCCAGCAATAAACCCCTGTGTTCTAATCATGAAAAGGCGACTGATGCTCCATCGAGTGCTTTTGCATTGTCCCACCCGGACGGAGCATTAAGCCACTTGGAATGAGGCCACTCGGGATGGGGACTGAGAACGCGGAGCCTGAGCAATGCAGCGTTCCCTGCTGGTTGGGAAAGCTCACAGTGGTGTTACAGGACCACGTCAAACACCCACGAGTCTGTCGTTACAGCTTCCATTCCTCCTGCAGGTGAAAAAATGCCAACTCTGGTACCAGGCACCTTTTTACAAGGCAGGACTTGGCAGGTGCAAGTGGAAATCCCGGAAAGCTCCGGTCTGTGCCGTCCCGCTGCGCTGCCCGTCGGATCTGCCGAGTCCTGCCCAGCAGCTGGTTTCTGCAGGACGGGACCAGGGGCCACTTCCCTCTGCTCGTGCCCCGGCTCGTCCCCGGGCCGGTGCCCAGCGAGGGCACCTGGGCACAGCCTGTACCAGGAGAGCAAACCACGAGAAAGTGTATCGAAAACAGCGGAGGCAGCTACTTCAGGCAAAGCAACGTCTCCATCTTTCCCTGATTATTTATTCCCTCTTCAGGAACACAGGACCTGTATTAATCTGAACACTCTAAAAGCCGTCGTACGTACACTCTGCTTCATCTTCCCAAGTTAATTCTTTTTTTCCTGTTGTATGATGATTACTTCACTTTTCCTGACAGCAGCACTGCATCATAATGTGAATTTATATTTAATAAAACCTTACGAGCACTTCTCAATCACCTTTATTCCTGCAGCAGCCCAGAGGGAGAGAGAAGGGCTTGTAACTGAGCAGAGAGGCACAAATATGGTAACTTCTAGGAGAGGAATTACAAACAGTTTACGAGCGTGACAAGCTGCTTTGCAGGTAATTTTGGGAATGGATGTATGGAGCAGTGCAAGGACCCCACGGCTTTATGCATATACCTGTCCTCCTTGTGCAAAGTGGAGCATCAGTACGGACCCTCAGGACCACCCTCCCATCCTACTACCATTTTTCAGGCCAACGACATTGACAACTGACAGGACAGCAAGTTCAAACACAAATTCCTACTTGGAATGACTAATTCTGCAAGAAACCCCAAACGAAATGGCGGCAGCACCTCCAAGTTCCAGGAAGGATGCCCCAAAAGGGATGCGTGACAGGAGACGGACGGATGAGATGGCTGCAGTTTATATGCTCACCAACACTCTCCATACTACAAGTATAAAAAACAGACACGAAATGTACCAGAAGTAAATTGACATACTGTATTTATTGCACAAATTTCCCCTAAAATTGGGAATGGTTATTATAATACAAGTGCACATCTTGGGAAATATATACAAAACCAGAAGAGATAACAAGTATGTACATTTTACCCAGCATTTTACAAGTACCACCATCTAAATAATTTAGAGAAAGCAAAAAATTGTCATAAAACATCTATAACAACCAATAGGGAGAACATACGCAAGGTGTAAAATTCTTTCTTTTCAATATTTTTTTTTGTTCTTAGCAGCCCAGAGTTTGCCAATTGCAACAAAACCAAATTTGCTCATTTGTGTGCCTGGTACACTTAGTTTCCAGCCGGAAAATTAAGACATGTTAATGGAGATTGGTAATAGTGGAAAAAAGAAATCAAACATTAGTTTTCTAGTCACATAAAACGATCGTGATATTTAAAAGTCGATGCTGTAGCCCTGTAAAAGATCCCTTTTTGTATTATTTAACAACCAGACATACGTACCACGTTGTTTGCGTACCCTAAAAGTTACCTTATGGAATAACCTCCCATCAACGAGGGTTTTGGTTGTTTTGACCACATGGGCCAAACTGCTGGAGAAGGTGCCACCGCGCGGCCCCGGGGGCTCTGTGGGCACCGGCACCCGCGGGTGGGCGGAGGACGGGGAAGCTGCATCCGCGGCCGCTTCATCCGGGACCGGTGAACACATCGCTAGGACGACATCAACGGGCTGTGTTGGGCAGAAGAGAGCAGAGAAGGGTGGGTGCCACCCAACAACCACCTTTTTCCCCTTCTCAGGTTAATTCTGGTTTCGAGCTGCGTGAGGGCCCTTCTCCAGCAGCACACCGGTTCTGAAGCAACACCCCCAGTTCACCTAACGATGGTTAAACGGAGGGGAACGCGGTGTTTTCCTGGAAGGATGCGTTGACAAGCACAGTCCTGGGAGGTGCCAGGAGTACGGAGCGGTGCTGCCCGGCTCTGCGGGCCCATGCTATGGAGGAACCCACGTGAGAAGCCTCCACGGAGGGACGGGCAGGGGTGCACCCACGGGGTTCCTCGGCCAGGAGCAAACTCCAGCCCCTGGCAGCAGTGACATCGCCAGGATACAGCCCCAAATCCATGTACAAGGCGCAGAGTCGTAACTACCGGCTGTATAACGTATCGTAGCAAAGAGTTAAAACCAGTCATGCTCTGAGCCCAGTCCTACATTTCATCAAAAACGTGTTTACACAACTGGGCCCCTACGTTCTGTGCTCATTCCAAAAGCCAGATGTAACATAATTGTGTGGTGCAGAAAGGACGTTTGAAGAACAGGGGAGAAACATACCCTTGGATCTCGTATTAAACACGAGTTCCTTCCCTGCAGCAGTCAGCGTTGGATTTTCTACACGAGAGAGTTTCAAATGACACTGCCTACACTAACGTTTGGTTTACTCACTGATGTAGACTCAGTCCTACATGGAAAGGGGTGTGGGTTTGCCACGTACATCTTCCCTGGAACAGAGCCTGAAGTTACAGATTTTAAATATTACTGACAAAACGGGTGAAATCCTGGCCCCAGCGAAGGAAGGGAGGAGAGCACTGTCGTGGACAGCGGTGGGGCAAGGATCTCTCCTGTTGTTTTCAGGTTTATCAAATGGCTAAAAGAGATTTGTCTTTAAAATACCTCTGCAAACACCACTAGCAGGCGTGCTACCCTACTGAAAAGACGATTACAGAACGACATATTCGCAGAACTGTTTATAGAGTTCAGCACCCAAGGGAACGCTTACTCCTACTTCTGTGGACAACCCATGAATTTCAATACACTGAACGTAACTGGTGAAAACAGAACCTAAAAATCAGCAACACTAACTGGCTGCCAGGACAAACGCGCAAAGAAAAGCCTCTAATGAAGTGTCCAGTTAAACTGAGGTAGAAGAGCCTTTGGAAACACAATCCACCTACCACTGTGTATTTACACTACTTACACCAGGTTGGGTCCACCAGCTGTTGGTACAACTGTTGTATATACAATGACAAAAGAGTGATGGCTGAGCAGAGGAGAAATGCTGAAAATAAAATAAACAACATTTCCTGCTGGTAATTACACAAGGGAGTAGAAAAGGGATTAGAGTCATCTGCGCCAAGGGTGTATTTGTCAAAAAATAATTTTGATACTACTATACTATGGTGTAATCAATGTTCATTTTTTGTAGAATCGTTTTAAAAAATATATCAATTAGTTACCTGAGCAATTAAGGGTAATAGTCTATTAGTTTGTGTTTTTTTCCCCAATGCTTTGGTACAATTATTTCTAGTTCATTATCTCAATAGCTGACTGACTGCTGTAAAAAAGAATATGATGTTGCAAGAACATTACAGACCATAAAAAAGGTAGAGGTAATAGTCATGTCATTCTGGGGACGCCACGGGGAAATTTCAGCCAATGTTCTCTTTAGATTTTTTTTTTTTCTTTTTAAACATTTTGATTACGCTGTGAAAGAAACGCATCACTTAGTATAAAGCAACATTTAAACATTATAAATATTTAATACTGGTTACAACATCCGGCCAAGAAAGAAGAGAATCTCCCATCGCTGGTTTGCCTGTTGGCCTCTTCCTCCCTCCTCCCTGTCCCCTGCTACACCCCCCACTATTCCCTCTCCCCAGGAGAAAGATCATAAATAAATTTTCAGCTGAGTGTCATTAATAAGCTTTTTACAAAACAAAACCAACCCCCCCCCCTCTAACCCCTGTTCTTCCTCTGGGAAGTATCCAGAATTGGACTATGACATGAAAAAGTAGAAGTTGTTTACAAATCACTGCAGCTTGAGAATCACGGATCTTCACGAGATCCTCACCAGCAGAAGCCAGGCTGAAGCCAGCTGCTGCATTCTCTCGTTCAGTTTATAATTGGTGATGTATCATGTATTTCTCCCAGCAGTTCTTCCTCGCCTTCCCCAGTATCAATTACAGTTCGCCACTGTGGCAGAAATGGATAAAAAACACCCATCTCCAGCTTTTGCTAAAATCCTTGCTTTTCTGTGGTTGAAATCTTGGGCTTACTCATTTTTCTTTTTTTTTTTTTTTTCCCTTCTTTCTTTATCCTTTCTTATAAACGACCAAGCAGGAGAGGAAAAGTCTCCAACTGTTTGCATAACGTGCAGTCATACATGGAGGTGCTGCAGCTCAAGTTTGTTTTAGTTGCTTCAAAGAGAAAGGAGCCAGAACAAGTTGTCTTCCACTTTTGTTTCCAGAGCAGGGAAAACAGTCAGTGTCTACGGCCTCTGACATTTTAAAGTAGTATCTGGGCAACATACGGAGAGTGAGTGCTTGCCACAGCTGCCAGTAAAGGGAGGTCGCTGGATTCAATCCTAAAAGGAAGCAGGAGAGTCACATTTAATCTAACCAGGAACGTAGCTGGGCTGAACACGTGTGTTAGTGCCCACACCACCTGCCCATGCCCACGTGCTGGTGCTGGGGCCGTGGGCGGCACAGCTCCAAGCAGCAGGATGTTCTCCAGGACCATCGAAGCCCATTGCCAGCTGGGTTCCACACTCCAGACACCGGAGTGCTTCCAACATCTCCTCCAGATGTGCCTGCTCGCGCTGAGGAGCGACAGCTCTGTGCTGTCAGTGCTGCCTTAGCTCCTACCTGCATCCTGTCTTTTTTTTTTTTTTTCTCCACAGGGCCAACAAACGGGTGAGACAGCAGATGGAGGGAGGAAAAACAGCAGATCCTACCCTCGAAGCAAAGGAAGCAATATTTGGGGGACAAGTGCAGGAGCAGAGGACTAGGCTAAACTACTTCTGCAGCTACCAAGGAAGCCTTGGCACCGTGCTGCAGCTCACCCCGCTGCAGCTGCTGCCCCGTCTCCAGCTCCACACGTGCTCCGTGTGCCTTCCTGCTCACCCTGTGCTTCTCTGCATAAAAAGATATTCAGAGCCTTCCTATAAACACCCCACAAATAGCTTCTCTGCCTGTGCCCCACACCCACAGAGAGGTTTTATGTGCCTTACATGACACAGAGGCTGTTTTCTGCCATGTAGGGAAAGCCAACCTGGAGGAATCAGGTGCCCTGCGTTGTTCAGTGATGACTGACCAACTAAGGAAGGGGCCTGATAAGCTCTGGAGTGCTGAGCCCATCTTCCTGCCCGGGGGGAAGGGAGAAAGGCTGGGGGATCCTTGGGATCAAGCAATGGCTAAGGAGAAGCCTGCAGCCATGGGTGATTTATGCCACACTGCGGTTCCAGTCCCGTTTAGGAATCATTTCACTGTGCTCAGGACAAGCCCAGGCAGAGGATTTGGCACCAGGAAAGCCAGGGCAGCACTGCTCGGAGGGAAGCTGTGATCTTACCCCAGCACCACGCCGAGCTCCTTGACGTGAACTCTCATCTGGCCCTTGAGATACTCAGACAGCATCTTGCTTTTGAAGTAGAGCTCCTGCAGCCGATCCTCCAGGTGCATGACACACTAGAGAGCAAAGGGAGTTGCGTCAGGAGCAGGCAGCGCCGTTACCCAAACTGCAACCAGCCTCGGAGCGAAACGGCACAGACCCCCTGCGTCTGCTGCCTCTTCTGTGGCCGTGTCCAGGTGAACAATGAGCGAGATAGTCACTGGCAAGACTCTCACTTTTGAGCCGAAGCCTCCGATTACATGTTAAATCAGAATTAATGTGACAGCTGTCTTGATCGCAAAGCGGCGCTGAGATGGACAGCTCGAACAGATACATAGAATCACAGAACGGTTTGGGTTGGAAGGGACCTCAAAGATCATCCAGTTCCAAACCCCCTGCCACGGGCAGGGACACCCTCCTCTACACCAGGTTGCCCAAAGCCTCATCCAACCTCTGGCTACTAAAATTGTGGCTACAGATAAACAAACTAGGCAGAATCCTCTTTAACCTATGAAGTGAATGGATGCTTTAAAAACCATCACCACTCATACTTACAAAGTTTGGAGATAAATTATGCTTGTAAAGCTGAAGAGTGGAATGAAGCAGGTTGGAGACGAGACTCGAGACTAACACTTCTTTTCCCAGCTTATTATCAATCATTCGTCGCTGGCTACTGGCCACTTGCACCGTCCATTTGTCCGTGTCTGCAATAATGCAGACAGCTTCTGCGATCGGTTCATCCAGAACTGGATGCTGGAAACACAAAACCACAGAGCTGAACCCTGAGAGTGACAAATGACAATGGTCTTTCCACAAAACGTCGCTGTCCTGGATGGCAGGGATAGCGTCCCAGACACGGCTGCATCTCAAATACAGCAACACGTGCTAAGAATTGCATTCCACCTATTAAAACCAGAGCGTTATTGTGAGCAAGGCACAGTCCTAGAAGGATAGTCACCATTTTACATCTTCTTCCAGGCTTCCCAGTGTGTCACTGGCTAACAATTATGTCTCTTGGTATTTGATATAAAGAGTTCTGACATATCTAAAGTATATTTTAAACCCCTAAAACTGGAAGTACCGAAGTCCAACATGCTGTTCAAGACAGCTGTTACCGAGGTCGGTTGTGTTCCCAGTTGTCACTGGTTTCCTTTACGGAGTGCCAGCAGAGGGAGTGAGGACCCAGCCTGCGCACAGCTCCTCCAGTCCCTCCAGGCAACAGTTCAGCTCTCTGAAGCCACAGAGGCTTTAAAAAGGGAGTATTTGGAACCCCACTCTCCTTCCCCAGTACATTTTTTTGGGCTGGACTGTTGGGAAACATCTCCTTCCAGAGAGTCCCACAGGGACTCCACACAGGGCTAGGATGCAGTTGCTATTATACTTGACAACAAGGATATAAAATCTTGCTCGGACCTTTCATGTCCTCAATCTTTGACTTTTGCAACTGAAATTTAAGTCTGCTGAGGGACACACACCGCTGTCGGGTCATATTTCAGCTACATCTGTTTCATAGCAGCAGCTACCTCACGCTGAAGTTCAGTTAAATTTTACAAACAGCTTAAACATTGAGCCTAAACCACGATGGCCTAAACCAGCACCTAGGAGAGCCCCACAGGGAGCAGAACTCCCCCCACGCCCAGGGCTGGGCAGAAGGAAAGGGGACAGTAGGGTTGAGATGGTCACAGGAGGGGTGGCGGTGATGTCTGTGTAAGGTGTGATGCACCTTGTCAACTCCAGAGGTCTGGAAGAAGGGGACATTTCGGAGGCTCCCAGGGGAGCGCTCAGAGAAGCGGGCTGCCTGCTACCAGTCTGTGCATGGTCCTTCCCCATTCCCTTGGGAATAAACTAGAGGGGAGCAGGACCACACTCTTCAGTGACAGCCTGTTTTCCACTCCTGTCCTGGTGACTGTAAAAGGGGTAGGAAATACCATGCTTCCCAGTCATGCCCAGTTCATCAAGGGAAAAGCTTCTGTAGAGAAGAGATGATTTCCAGCACAGATGAGAAGTGGAAGTCCCCTTAGGACAATTATTTTCATACAGGTTCCTCCTTTTCCAACAACGCTGGCACTATCGGACACTTTGACTACAATCCTAAAAAAAGGAGTAGTCTCCCCAAAATACTGAGCGCTGGTTAGATGTGCATGGGGAGAGGAAGGAGCAAAGGGAGCTTCTGCACACCTGCTGCAGCAAGACTCCATGCCTGGGAAGAGATGGACAGCAACCTCAGTGTTTGGTCTCGTTTAACATCATTCCATCCTGTGGGCACGCGACCATCGGCAGGCTGCCGTGCCTACAGGAGACGACGATTCCTCTTTGGCTTGGCACAGAGATCTGGCTTCCCAAGGGCACGAGCCTCTCAGCTGGATTCAGCCCGAGTCTTAAGTTTTTGTGCTCCAGATTTGCAGTGAAATAACCATGTTTTTCAAATACATTAATTGAAAGAGAAGAAAAAAAATTGGTGACTTGGGACTGGAGAAACCTGAAGGGAGCTGCGGCAGTAAATATTTCCGCTTCCAGCAGGTTTGTACATTCAAAAACATTTGCCTTTCCCTACTGTGACAAATACATTTACCAAATATAGCTTAATTACCTGCACAGCGTGAGACAAATCTGACACCAAACAGTGCCTCAGCTTTTCATCGCTGCCTATTCCTTGCAAAACGAAGTCGGGGACGTAAGATGAACAGTAGCCACCTAGTAAGGATCTTCCGAAATTGGCAATACTGGGCTGGACAGAGTTCACTTCAACTAATTTTGACCTGCAAAAAAGGCATATCGAAGAGATGTACAACAGTCAACACCAAATTCAGCTTACAGAGAGGTTGCATTCTCACATTTGTCCTATCTCTTCTAGCTTCCTTTTACAAAGAAAGAGTTTCAAGTCAGCTCCTGCAGTCAGACCACTGTGGAAGAAAAGGATATGAGCCAAGATCGCAACACACAATTAATATTTTTTTCCAGACCACTGATCTCTCTATATTCTTTTACAACCAGCAGGCTCAAGAGACAGCTACTGTTCTTCTACTGTTCTTCTCCAGCTACTGATGCCAAGTCAGGCTACGTTCCTCCAAACATGTGACATGAGAAGAGGCTCCATCTTTTTTAGGCTCTATTTCTGCTGAATAGTACTTACCCAGGAAAAGGAATCTCATATTCTTCTGCCCAGTCTTCTTGCTCTCCTCCGTAATAGTTACCGCTTGGTCTAGTTAGATCGTGACCTGTGTCCTCACTTTCGCTGTCACCCAGGGCACTATCTGAACTCTCATTTCTTGGAATGTCCCAATCAATTCCCGGGGCGACTTTTTTCTCCACGTTTTCTCTGTCCCCATGGGGGACGCGAATAGAGATTTTCTCTCTTTGGTCCTGCTCATTAAAGCAGTTTTTGTAGGTCTCTTGTCGAACAGAGTCCATAAATCTACAAAATTCGCTAGGTGGTTTGCTGGTCTTTGTACACAGCTTTTTAGAAAACTCTAAACTACTGTTGTGAGCAAGGTCTGCAGCTGCTTGCCCTGGAATATCATCAATAGTCCGGGTTTCGATTGAACTGTCATCAGTAAAATATTCGTCAAACAGACTCATGCTCTCAGCGTTGTAGGGATTTGGATTCCAGCTCTGATGCTCACTAGCAACTTGAGGAAAGGGTTCAGCTGTCCCACGGTCTCTATTTTGGTCCTCAACAGTTTGTTTAGCTTCACAGTTCTGATCAGCAGACACTCCTTCCTCCGTTGCTGGCGGGCTGTGATGCCTAGCAATTTGTTCCACCACTGCCTGACTTCGGAGTTCGATGTCTGAGTCGGGCGACATGGAATCTCCGATGAGGAAAGTCACCTTTGTCTGAGCTTCAGCAGCGCTGCAAGGAAAGGCGTCGCAGAAAAGCTTATCCGGCGGCTTCTTTTCCACCGCGATGCCGGGTGACCTCGCTACGCTGGCCGCCTGGTTGCCCGATTCCAGCGAGTCTTCGCTCCTCCACGCGTTTGCTGTTGGCTCCAAACCAGATTCCGTCACTACACGTTTTTCTGGTGAAGCTGACCCAGTGCACACCACAGTCTCTAGTTTTGTGTCCAGGCAGGGTCTTGGTTGCTTGAGGTCAACAGCATCTTCCTGGCAATCGTCAGGAACGATAGTCCTGTTCTCATCTGAAGAAGTCTCCAGCTCTACCTTAGGAGTGTTTTGTGCATCTTCTCTCTCTGGCTGGGAAACACCTTCTATGTTTTGTGCAAGGGAAATGGGACATTTGCAATATTTACAGCTGCAGTTAGGAGTTCTCATTTCTTCAGACTCCGTCGGCAGCAAGTTGCCTCTGTTCTTGTGCATCGTGACAAGCACATACTCAGATTCTTCTACTTCTCCTTTCTCCAGCGTGGTAGTTATAACAGTTCCAGGCATGACAATGGCTTCGTCTTCCCCATTTTCTAGAAGATGCGTCTCTTGAAGTTCAGAGCATCTGATGAAGTAAGTAAGGAAATAAAGCAACCTCTGCACCAGGTCATGCCTTTTGCCAACCACAACTGTTTTGGCTAATCTCACAGGTGATCCAATAGCCCCATACAGGTCACCTAGAACAGGAAATAAACAGACAATTATTTTGCATCTTTAAAATAAATTATTCTTAGAATCATAGAATGGTTTGGGTTGGAAGTGACCTCAAAAATCATTCAGTTCCAATCCCCCTGCCATGGGCAGGGACACCCTCCACTATACCAGGTTGCCCAAAGCCTCATCCAACCCGGCCTTGAACACTTCCAGGGATGGGGCAGCCACAACTTCTCTGGGCAACCTGGTCCAGTGCCTCACCACCCTCTGAGTGAAAAATTTCTTCCTTAGATCCAATCTAAATCTGCCCTCTTTCAGTTTAAAGCCATTGCCCCTTGTCCTGTCACTACATGCCCTTGGAAAAAGTCCCTCTCCAGCTTTCCTGTAGGCCTCCTTTAGGTACTGGAAGAAACTTAGAATTCTTCTAACAGGCCATTGTCGTGGCCACTTTTCAAAGGCCGGGTCTGCAGCAGAAAAACATAAAGCAGAAGAGGGAGGACAGCTATGCTAGTAGTTTGTTTTCAATACAGAGAATCCCAAAGATGCTGTTGGTATCGTATGTAAGGTGACACGCTGGTCAGGGAGACATCTGATCTCACATATTAGGGAGCATTCGCACCACCTAACTTCAGTGCCTAGCTTTGGAGGCTAGTCTCCGAAATTCCTTATATAGCCACGGGTGAGAGGAGGCATCTGCTCTGAATTACCCTGGATAGTCTGGAAAATAAGCTGAACTTTTACCCACCAAGAGAAAGCTGTAGGGAGAAACAAACCCATGCCAAGAACGAGGGCAAAAAGTGACAGTGGCGGGCGCACAGCTGAAGCCAACCTCCTTCTCCTCCCTCTCCTGGAGCTCTGCTATGGGTTGGATGGCTTGTTTGGACTGCACTCCAGAGTCACCTGGGGAAGTGTCTACGAATGTGCTGTTCTGGACGTATGAGGGCCCTGCACAAATGCAGGGAAGAGGGGACAAGGGATTCAAGAGACCTCAAAGGCCAACCTAACCACAGCAGATGCCTGGAGTCCTGTGAGCTCTGAAATCAAGTCTTCTTGCCAAGTCCCTGGCCATTCCTGCCTGTACCAGAATAAGGCAACCTCACAAAACTTTCCTTTCCCTTCCCTAACCAAATTCCACGAGAGTTTGTGTGCAGAGCAGGACAAACCGATCAGAGAGTAGGAAGCTCATCTCCTCTTTACTACCCTGCAATTAGAAGACAGTCTGACTGGCTACTCAATGGACCAGGCTTTGAGACCCTACCCAGGGGGTGCCTAGTCATGATTTCCTGTACTGCGTCACTCCTTTGCCCGCTGTATTGAGAGTACATTCATTTCTCATCAAAAGATGGACTTCCTTGATTTGCTCTTTCCAGAACCAGGCTTTCTGATAGCAGCATCCCAAAAAAATAAAAGTTGATTTTTCTTATGGAGGGAGGACCAGAGGAAGTTTTTGTCTCGTTTTGAATTAAAACCGAAAAAATTAACTTGGGGGAAGGAAGTAACGAGCATCCATAAAAACCACCGTGCGCATACCCATAGACATAAAGCTGTTGGATGGTTCAGAGACGTTTGCCACGTACCGAGCTGTGCCCACAGTGGGTTGTATGGATGAGTTTTGGCCAGCATGTCCACGCTCTGGGAAGAATGCTTTTCCAGGAAGATTCTTATAGGCGGCTGGCCATTCGGCATGACGGTGGGGACCCAGGCCAAGTGGTTAGTCAGGACTGCAGTCAGTAAAGCTGGTAAAAACCTGAAAACAAAATGTTTGACATCATTTTTTTTTTCCAGATACAGACTCTGGATGTTAAACTGGCAGCAGTTCTACAGTCTACATGGATCGAGGATTGCAGAAACAGCCTAAAAGTCAGCAGAGATCATCCCTTCAGTCTTAGTTCTTTGGGGAGAGAAGAGAGGGCTCTACCCTCCCTCCCACCCCTTCAAAGCTCTTTTTTGGAACACACATTTAAAGTAAAATGAAATATTTTAAACTTGTGGCATCTCAGTTCCCCTGTTTAGCAATAATTATGAGACTTCCTATTTTGCAAGCTTTAAGTTGTAAAACATCTCAAAACCAACTTACTTTCCTCACTTTAAAAAAACAGTGGCATTGTGTGGCCTCTGTACTCCAAGAAGGAGACCCCAAACCCTTAAGATCTCTGATTATTGATGAGAAGGAAGTCTAACTGCTACCAAACCTGTAAAAGAGCTAGGTGCTGTAGTCTTGCATCTAACTGCTACGCAATTTAAGCACATATGGCAGCTCCTCTTCAAAAATAAAACCCCTCAAAGTTCTGTAACACCACCAATAAAAGCAATAGCTCAGCCAGAAAGACTGCGTCCTTACCCCAGCAAACCAGTTTTCACTAGCGAAGCAAGTAAGGCGAAAAACCTCTCTGAAAAATGTTAACTATCTGATTTATTGTAACGATAGCGCCTGGTTCCTGCTCGGTGGAGGAAAGGCCTTCCTTCCCAGTCCCCGTTCCTGGCAGGAGCGTGCAGGAGTGCTCCAAGAGCCGCCCGCGTGCCGACAGATGGTGCTGGCGGCCGCCGCAGCGGCTCCAGTGCCTGGGGAGGAACACAGTCAAACACCACCGAGCCCCAAAACAACACTGTTGGAATAGTTTACAAGCATCAGGAACCCTACAGTTTAAATTCACCCCTGTTTCCTCGCTAGGGACAGCGAAAGGAGGAAAAGAGATTTAAAACTGGATTGTACAGGACATAGGGCTTGATTTTACTTTTGCTTCCATCAATGTAAATCTTACTATAGTTAAAATAAAGCAAGAAAAAAAAACCAAACTAATGACCATTTAAAGGTCACCACGACGTAGAGGGCTCAGAATGGCAGGGACTGCAGGAGCTAACCCCAGGAAAAAGTTTCTGTTGCAACATGAAATTATTTTAGGAAAATACATTAGAACCCCTAACAACTCCCTAAACTTTCTCCCATTGCACTGAGGCTGGAGAAGGTGGACCGTGCTGAGCTGATTTGTCCCGCTCCCATCTCAGAAAGAGAAAAGATGACAAAGTTGGTGGCAAAGCTGGAAGACAGTGAACAGCAGCCCCTTCCCCACCCCACAGAGAGCAGTTTCCCCGGAGCTAACAGCTGGTCTTCCAGTGCTATTCCCACTCAAACTTCACATGTTTGTGCTCGTTTTAGGACTCTGATGGAGCCAAACGCTTTAAAAGCTTCCCCTATTCATGCCCGGGGGAAAGAGGATGAAGTGTTGACAAAAGAGTAAACTTATCAGATTCTCCCCAGTTTATCAAGAACTTTGGCTTTCTCAATTTTTAACAACTGCTCACGGCTTTGCCTCGAGGGCAGAAAGGCGAGTCCTAATGAAGCACACCACTTCTTCAGCGGCGTTTTACAGCAGTCAGCTTTAACAGCAATTTGTGGTCAGACAGTATTGCAGACATGGCTCTTCCTGAGAGTCTAACCCTGCTCATCATATGATAACTGATTTGGGAAGGTAGATAAATGCGTTTCGTAAGGTGTGTTCACCCCCTTCCAGACATACACACCCATCACGCGCTTCCTATGGACACGTTTCAAATGTTTAGCCTCCACCAAGATTTAAGGATTGTGGGGAAGCAGGCACTTAATAAGACACTTTCTTATTTCTTTTTTGTTTTAAAAAGAAGGTGCTTATGGATGGTCTTTTGATTCTTTGATTACCTGGATTTTTAAAGCAGATTTAAAAATTGGTTTGAAATACAAAGGCATAAACACATTTAAAAACTAAAATCCACCATACTGGTTTTTAGAAGCGTTTTCCATCAAGAAAGTGAATTCCTTCATGAAGCGATGGCAAAGCTGGTTCTTTTCTGGTGTTCCCGACATCATGGTAAGCCAGACGGGCTCCCCAATCCGTGGCATCATGTAGAGATTGCAAATAGTTGTTCTAGAAAACAAAAAGAATCCAGAAGAGTAAACAAAATTACCAAAGGCAGAGATCCCTATTCAAAGAGCGTACTGCAACACTTAGTTCCAGCTGTCATTTCTATCAGAAACAAAATTTCTCTCATCCACCATTATCCAAACCACATTGTTTATTAAATAGTTAGGAATTCACCCTTCCACCTCGAAGAGTTAAGGTTCTTCTGCATGCACCTGAACTGATCCCAAGCACAGCAGCATTCACTGGCAAAAGTCAAGAGCTGCCCTGTTCCGAATGGAGAAGAAACAAGTTATTTTTTCTCGTCGTTATCTCCCTGCTTTCTCTCCATTTCATTCTAAACATGCAAATCCTCCATAGTTCTGCTTGATTTATGACTAGGGCAAGTTTATGTGCATCTGACTTATAAAAATACTGTAACTTCCTCCTTGCTTTAAAAAACTGGTGCATCTCCAGGCCAAACCCACCAAAGTGTGGATCTGTAGAGAAGGGGACCAGGTTACTTCTTTAGCTTTTAATAAAGCTTATGAGAGTCCAAGCTACCCCACAGTTTCAAGGATTACGCACCTACCCACATCCTTTCTGACTTTACAGAGAACAGTAAATGTATGATTAAAACTTGGCTTTGCAGTAAAATACCAGATTAAAACCCCTCAGATTACTGTTAAACTCCTCTACAATCTAAACAGAACTATAGTTCTAAGTACAGTGCCTACGTTATGACACTATGGGAACCTGTATTTTCATACAAGCCTGAAAAATACCCAAAACAACAAAGGAAATGACTGATCAGTTCAGGTTTCTCCCCACCTAATGCACTACTTTTTCTAGAAGAGATCTTTTTGTTTTGCAGGACAAAGATTTACATTATCCCACTATCCTTAGCACCACCCCTGATTTAGAAAGATCTTCTCTAGATATGTTGGTCGAAAAATTTACAGACTTTTCCAAAAGTAGAGCAATGGCCGTGCACAGCAGGCAGGCAAACGCACTCGAGCAGCAGCTGCCAAATCTTCCGTGGTTTAGTGTTTAAAGTGAAACTCCCAGGAAGCGAGAGCCCAGCACACAACGGCACCGGTACGGGGGGCGCTCAGGGGAGGAAGGAGTTATTCCCTGGTTACCCAGCAGAGAAGAAAGCAGCTGTAAGGTGACAAGACCCCCAGAGCAGCTCCCCACAGGGCAGCCAAGGTGACCGTGCCGGAGTCACTGGGACTGCTCAAGAAGAAAGGGGGTGAGGGGGACAATGGCATTTTCTACCTTATTTCTTCTACCCGTTTTCCTTAAATACAAGATCTATCCTGTGTGTTCACAAGAGTCAAAATCAACCCTGTCCTCCTCAAAGGTGAGGTTTTCAGATGTGCCACAGGCACGATGGGAAAACCAGGAAACAGTCAATGGGCTGCAGAGGGGGAAAGTCCAGTTACCTTTGTGCTCAGCTGACCCACGGCACTCTGGGGCTCACTGTTTGCCTCGGAGCTGGTCCACGCTCCCCTCTGCTGCTGCTCCCCTCTTGGGAGGGCAGCACGGACTGATTACAGACCGGGGCACGACGGTCCTGCCAGTGGGGCACACAGCCGGGGGGATCCGGAGGGTCTCCAGCAGTGCAGCGCTCTCGGGGCACTGGGATCTCGTGCCTTGGCAGCAGTGAGTTGGGACCAGAGGTGGGATTAAGGGAAATCTTTCTGTTCACAGCCCATTCACTGGAGTGGATGCAAGAGGCCCAAAGAAAGGGAGAAATCCCAAGTCCAGTTCAAAGCTCGGTGAGATTCAAAGCTCAAAGCAAGTATCGAAACTTACACCTCCCAGACACAGCTGACCTTAGAGGCTGAAGATAAATCACACAACTTTATGTAAAACACAGCTTATTTCTCCTTCATATGCAAACTAACCCAAGCCAAGCCTCTTGCAGCTTGGCTGTTTTGAAAAAAAAAAAAAAAAAGAAATTACTTCTCTACTAAAACCAACATATTAAAATATTTGTTTTTGTTGAAAAGATAGACCGAGTCTTGTGATTCGTTATTTACTATTCTGGTAACCCTGGCTGCATCTGCAACTGATAGTGTTTCCTCAGAGAGCGATCAGATTGCCCTGGCCGGCGGCCAGCAGGCATGTGACTGCGGCGCAGGGAACCCTCCATGCCAGCGCGGGCAGCAATGGCACAGCAACCAAGGGCACGGATGAACTGCTTCCCAGCTCTGCAGGCACCCAGGGAAACGCTCTCCTGCCATTTAGTAAAGAACAAAACCAAAACAAAGCGGAAAAAAAAAAACCAACCCAACAACAACAACAACCCAAAACACTACAGGGAAGTTAAATGGGTTTAAAAAATAACAACCACTAAAAAAAAAAAAAAAAATCAAATTGGCCGTCTCAGCTGCCTGCAGCATCAGCCCCCTCCCCTCTGCTCTTCCAGCATCACGCAGCAGCGTGCAAGGGGAAGTTGAGTTAATGAGAGAACCTTTTGGGGGTTCCAGTACACTTCAAATGGTTTACATATGGAAATGCTTCTGGGAGGCTGAACTCCTGGGCACCTCGACACCCACCACGGGCGGGCACAGCAGGCACCAGGGTCTGGGGGAGCCCCCCAGGAAACACCTTCGTGTCTCACAGCAGCTCGAGACCCAACGAGGCCCAACCCAGCTGAACGAACACAGAGGGCTGAGCAACACCACCCCTGTGAACCCCCGGGGGTCTGCCTGCTCTGCGGGCACAGCTGGCACCGCAGGCACCACGGCAGCCGCTCTCCGGCCGGCCACGAGCGAGGCGGTGTGCTGCTCCCCGCGTCACCCGCACCCAAACCTCCCCGCTCTGAGTCCCAGTCCCAGATGTCTTCCCCTGGTGCTGTGCAAACTGAACAAGATGGATGGCTCCTCCTAGATGGGGGCATCCCTCTGCAGCCCCCTTCTTCCCCCAGGGAAGCACCTCCGACCCTCAGCACCGTGCTGCGACAGCTGCTCTGCTGGTTCAGAGCTGCGATATAATGGCAAAGCTTAGCGTGTCTTTAGAGACTGTTTTGAAAAAGAAAAAAACATCAGTGGCTTATAAAACTTAATTCACAAGCATTTGTCCCCTATCTTCACTCCTTCCTTCCAAAGCTGATTTTTCCTTAAGGAAAAAGGAAGCAAAGGCAATAATTGGTGCAGAGAGCACAGGAGCAGGGAGCCCCGTGGGACTCCCGTGCTGGCAGCGGGGCCGCCTGCGCCGCCGAGCAAAACGCACCGCTCGCTTCACAGCAGCATAAGCTGCTTAAAAATTACTGGCATAAACCAGGCTCAAATTTGGCTGCCAAGAAGCAGAGAGAGGTGTTTCCCTAGGCCTTGTGCTCAGCGTTTTCCTCGCCAGCCCGAGCATTTGCCCCACAGGTATCAGCCAGATGCACGATCTGTGTTATCGATGTGCTGCACCGGCCGCAGGAGCCGAAACGTTTATGCAAGTACAGTAGCTTATTTCATAAGTCATGTGTCTGCACAGCTGACATCTGAAGAGAGCCTTAAGCCTCTAAGTCAAGTGTTAATAGCTAAATCCATTAGTGCTTCAGAAAATTAAAAATGGCTGTAAAGCGAATAATGAGGTAAGGGCAGGCCTGGAGCTGGGCACCAAACCGATGGCAAATTTATCAATAGCATCAATTTGCAGAAGCAGCCCGGGCCGTTCGGAGAAGGCAGCTTTGTTTTTCCCAGGATGAGACAAGAGCAAAGGAAGGGGTCTGTTTTGCTGTCTTCTTCTCTCCTCCTCAATCCCCAGCACCAGCAGGTAAATGCCTGTAAACACCTGCTGACCCTGCAGCCAGCTCCCTTACACTAACCCTCCTTGCCAGCTACCAGGCTGACCCACAACCTCAGCACCAGAGCAGGACTTCTGGGTGGCAGGAGGCTACGGTAACGACTGGCACGCTCTCTCCTCCCTTCTCTGATCAGCACAGCAGTGTGTAGCCAGTCCCCCACACCCTGGTGATTTGAAGTTACTCCAATCATCAGAGGAGTGCACATCAGCTACAGTTGAGAACCTCTAAAAGTCTGTTGTTTTTTTTTTTTAAATTAAAAATTCTTCTTAAAAAAACAACAAAAAAGGACTGCAATGAGTTAAACCAGCACAGGATTTTAGAAACACCAACCCACTGAAGTCAGCAGCCTTCTTCCCTCCAGCAGAATTTGCTAAGAGGGCAGGAATCAAGGCAAGTCTCAGGTTCACCAAAGGACTCAGGCTCCTGACTTCCCCGTGACTCCAGTGGGAAAGCAGACGCCTAAAGAGATAACAGTGGCCTAAATGGGTTTGCTGAACCTGTGCCAAAGCATCTTTGCATCCAGCCTTCAAGTATTTAAATAACGTCTTTATTTCTTTTTTTTTTTTTTTTTTTTCTTACTAGACACATACTGCATTGCTTTGAAAAGCAAGTAGCTCTTGGATGGTACAGAATGCTTTTCTCGATGGCAGCAAGACACCACGGGGGCACGACGACCGGCCCGGGCTGGGGGCACCGGCTGGAACGCGCCTCTGAATCCACTCACTCCAAAAGAAAAAATAATTAAAAAAAATCCGCAGAATTGCCAAAGTCTGCTGCCCCAGGAAATTCATTTATATGAAATTAAACTGGATTTAATTTACCTCGTTACACTATTAAAGAGTAATATTTATATCACCATGGAAACCCCTGCATAAAACTGGTAGACACACACATGCTTCCAGTGCTGGTTACGCAACGGCCGTGCCATGGGAATGATCCTGTCTTGCAGCGGCTCAGGAGAGCCCAAATCCCCCCGTGTCCCGTGGGACATTATTTTCCTCCTCAGCCCGACAAGGGTTCCTCATCCCATCCCAGCTCAGCACTGCCAAGCTCCCCTCCAAGCAGGAAAAAGCTGGCACGGGGGATTTGCCTTATGTTTCCAGGTTTTTTTTTCCCTATGCGTGACTCGGGATCCGTGCCCCTCCCCACCGCTCTGGAACTGTTTAACTTGGAAGGACAAAGGAGAATGGGCAAAGTCCACTGAATGTATCTTGAGAGGAATGTTTTGGGGGAAGTTTTGGGAAGGGGAGGTGGTGTTATCAGGGGGTGGCGACGCAGAGAAACAGCTCAGGGTGAGAATAGGGAGGAGAGGCAGAGCTGGGGGAGCGGGGGAACCACCGCGGCTGCGCGGAGTTGCCGAACTCGTCTCGGGCCCCTGGGCAGGATCGGCAGCTCCCAGCAGTCACGAGCTCCCTCTGTTCCTTCTCTTGGCACTGCTTATCCCATCCACCTCTCGCCGCAGGGCCACGTGCTCGGCTCTTCCCTGCCTCCCGTCCCTACCCAACACATCCTCTGCCCTGCCTCCCAACTGCCCAGAAGCGAGGTTCTAAAAAAAATTTAAAAACTTTAAAATATACTGTGCCTTCGTCCTGCAACGCCACCTAATCCATGGCATTCAGGGAGTTAAGTGCAATCATAGAAAAATGAGCGAGCCCTCGCGATCCTTCACTGTTCGGTACAATGCATGCTGATGTCAAAACTTTCTTTTTACATCAGAGCACTGCCTTCTACAACAGCTTTAAAAAGTAGCTCTAAACTGGTTGTAAAAGGAAGCAACCTGCCACTCCCATCTGAGAAGAGATGAATCACTTGAAACAGATGGATTTCATCTTAATTCCCTCCCCATGACTTAAACGATGGAAAGAAAATACAGTTGAATGCCAGGGATGCGCTTATCTGCGTTGCTTCATTTATTAACTGTTGAACAGAGATGCTCTGCAGGTACTGATGGCAAGAGATTGCAGTACTGCATTTTATTGTGTGAAAAAGATAGTCCTCCTTTTTAGTAGCTGGTTATCTGAAACGCCTTTAAAGCAGACTTCAGAGCAGGGGAAAGGTCTCGCTTTGCTCACACATCAGGAAAACACACACTAGAGGAGGATTTCCCTAACATGGCTTTGCAATTCTTTTCCTCCTCTCAACGGGCCACTGAAGGTAATTCAAGAGGTTGCTGGGAGCTTCATTACTACCTAAAGCACAGAAGACTTTGATCATCTATGTCCTGTTCACACTGGGCTCTGGTGGATATCCACACTTGACAAAATCTAAAACCAGATTACAATGGCTTGCTAGCCAACACCTTTATTGTACTTACTTTTGCAGAACACTTGAGCCATTGCAAGTAACTTATCCTGCACTAAGAAGATCCTTCTAAAACAGACACAAAACTTAGAAGACAAACTGCTCACCTGAATTCATTAAGGGCATCGACAATTCTGTTATATGCCAAACTCCGCTGACTGGCATCAGCTGATCTACGACTCATTTTCATAGCCTTGAAAACAACCATTAAACAGATAAGTAACACACAGCTACAGAAACACAGAAAATGGAAAACAAAGTCATGTGTTTGACTTTATCACTCATGCAACTAGTCATGCAAATAACTTTTTTTTAAAGTGATAAAACGATGGTACAAGTGCCAGTTTTCATATCTGAGGAAAGATAGGTGAGGCACATGCAGTTGCAGCTTCTTCTGTGCTTTTCATCATTCAAGGCATAAAAGGGGTCAAAGTTTTCACTGCAGTGGTAAAGTAACCTCGAAGTATTTCCTAGAAGGGAGATCTGAAGCAAATCTAACTGCATATTTGAAACTTTGATCTTTGAAAATTTCCTACACATCGGCATCAGCAGGTTAAAAAAAAAAAAAGAGAAAAAAAAAAGCTCGATATTTATTTACAGCTTGGAATAGCCTAGAGAGAGGTTCTGACCCTGCGATCCACTAGACTCAGATACAGCTGATGCAAGGAGGGAGAGGTGGCATTAAAAGCATCTTTCTTCCTTGGCTGATCCAGGGTTTGCTGGGAGCTTCCTCAGCCTACTGACTGTCCCAGCTTTCAGCAATCCCCGCAGTGTAACACAGCATGCTCTGTCCTCCCCCTGCGCTGTGCTTTTGCTAGCAATAAGAAACATCATCAAACTTGCTGCAGAGCAAAGCTCTTCTCTGGTGCAATTCCAATACCCAACAGCAAGTTGATCCCACTTTTGTAAACTAGTAACAGGAGTTAGGAATTAAATCTGACAGGGCTGGGGGGAACATACAGCAATACAAGTGCAAGAATCAAAAGAGACTGTGTTTACCTGCTCTATTGCACTCTTCAGTTTGTTCATGTGACTCTCAAAAAGAGGAAAGTGTGAGAAGAAGAACTCATTAAATTTGTTGTTTTCATCTTCATCTCTTGAGAGTGAAAAAATAACTCCAATTGCTATCTTTTTCTTCCTAACGATTCCTGGGCTCGGACCAGAGCTGTCATCTGACAAGTTAAAGCTTTCATCCATGGACCTTGAAGCATGAAAAAAATGAGAAAGTTAACGTAATCCACTGTTTAAAGTTGTACCTTGGTTTCCTGTGTAATTCAATTCTTGAACATTTAACTTCAATAAACACCTTTTGTTTGCACGTGTTGTCAAATCGTCACCTTTGATAACATTGACTTTGCCATTTTTTACAAGCAACCATTAATTGATCCTGCAATCACAGAAGCTGGAACCAGATTCAAAGCGTTTGCGGGATCAGAATATGTTATTCTCGTTCCCTCCCATGTCTGCCAAGAATTTGTGTTTTGAGTAGGATTTTAGGGCTTCTTCTCCTCAGAAGTACAACCTACAGGTTTACATTTTGCTGAACACTGCAAACAACAAATGCCATGAAGAAAAGAGATACTAAAAAAGATCAGGCGTTACTGACTTACACCTCTGTAAATACCCCACAGAAAGCAACAGCAAGAGCAGATGCACGTATGCAAGAGCAGAACCAAGCTGACAACGGTGGAAAATTTACGGGCAGCAACCAGCATTTTCATCCCCAGCTCACCATCGAGGGAAGACCCCATTCTCCAAGCTGGTAGTCTGGCTGCGACGCCAACGCCGCTGGTAACTGCTAGCACAGCTTTTGTTAAACGAAGAGCCCGGAGATGGAAACGGAGTGATGAGCAGACTGCTAAGAGATGCTGCAATAACAAGAGGAATAAATAAAAATCTCTCCAGGAGAAAGAGCATTTGGAAAGTAATACCAGCAACTGAACGAAGCCCCTCAAGATGAACTGGTGTTGCTGCTCAAGTGCCTTCTCTTTTGCTTATCTATGTTTCTTATCTAAAAATAACCAGTTTATAATAATGTTAACAAGACATACAAGCACTACCAGGGTGGGACAGTCCTGCAGCTTTATATAACAGGCAACACACAGGCTGCACCTTGCTTATCAACCCTGAGCATCATAATAAATAATAAATCAATAATAATAAATAATAAATTAATAATAATACAGAATAAATTCTTTGTGGAAAGGAGTAACATGACTCACAGCCTTTAACAGCCTTTCCAATCCCAACCTGAAGTGCCCAATATCCTGAATTTGGGGGGAGGAGAGGGGTATGGCAGAGGTGAATTCACCTTTTAATGTTACCGTCCTCCTCACTTTGGAAAGGAGATGACGAGTATCGCTTAGAAATGCTGCAAACCCCCTTCAGTAATTAATTTGGCTTGCTTATTTGCAGAATGCTTTAATAAATTGCACTGCTGTTAAGATTACCTCCGTGAGGTTCCTAACGCAACACCCTTGACACCTACAGCGTTTGTACATACACGTGTAGGTATGCATTAATGCTTATATATAACAAAGCAGAACAATCACATTTCAGCACAGGAAAAACTGTTTGATGATGTCTAGACATCTCAGTGACGAATGTCACTGAATACTTTGGAGTCTACAGGGTTAACACATGGAACTGACATTACCAGATCTTGCTATACCGCTGTCTCTGTCCTCATTCTGCTCCCTCCCAGGCATATCCATAGGGTTGCTATGAACTGTAAAACAAGGAATACCAATTAGCAGGGGGATATACAGTTCCTTTCTTGTCTGCAGATCTCCATGTAATTAATGAAACAAAAACATGCTCATTAATTCAGATCAACAGCACTGCACAAGGCCATCACCAAGAGAGGCTGCTTAGCTGAACAAACCAAAACACTTCTCTGAAAAGCCTGTGAAGTCCATACACCTATTTTAGTACAAACTAAAACTAGTACACTTTGTTTCTTTACACTGATTATTGTTCAATGAAATTTTAATATACCAAAAGGATGTTGGTCACATTGGTAGTACTCAGTGTACAGACCCACCAAAAAACAATACAAACATGACTTCATTCATATATCAGCTTTCTCAGGTATTTTATATATATATAATTTTGAAAGGATTTTACAATGCTGTCGTGAAGAAAAGAAATACTTTTAAATTGCGAGCAGTGCATTGGCTGTTCAACTAAGCCATAAGCTGTCCAGATTCAGTCTGCATATACACAAGATCCAAAGTGTCTCAGGCTCAATAGTCTTTGAATGTGATATATTTCACAAACACGTATGTGAAACAAAAGCTACTCAGCCATGGAAATAAGACCCAGCCACTAAAAGCAAGAAATCTCTATTTTACATGAACCTAGGTTAGCTTTAGTTGTTACAGTTTGGTTGAAACAAGTCCAGATCAAAATAGTTTGACACTATTGCGAAATATTATTTCCAGAAATATGAAATCCACCATTAAATATCTCTGTTTCCAAAACAAAACAACCAACCAACCCCAAAGAGGACTATTAAAATGCCTGCTGTCCTCTGGGGATTTAAAGCATGTGTCCAGAAAGGTAAGAGAGCAGACATCACTGAGCATTTTGCATTTAAAAAAAAAATAACTAAAAATCTTATTTCCAGGGCTAAACTACGAATCCACAGCATTTTGTCACCCCAGCTAGACTAGGCACACAGCACACGGCACACTGCAAACCTGCAAAGAAAGAGGCGCTCCGGATCAGGCGGAGCGGACCTTGCTCTGAGAACGCCCGCCTGGGGCTGCAAAGCTGTGCAAGACCTACGTGGCAAAACGTAAAATACACATGAAAGAATGAGGTTAGTAAAGCAGAACAGTCTGCGGGGAGGGGGCCAGGGCAGGGAGAAGATGTAAGCCAACATAAATGCAGACCAACGTACACAGGAGAACGGCTCTTACGCTTAACAAGAACGCTGATTCAAGGATACAGCTCACAGTTGGACTATATAATATTTACAGAATTAAAATAATAGACCCAGCTTTACACTGTCTCCCATACAAGGATGGAGTTTCTCTCCAAGGACATATTTTTTTTTTTTATAAAAAGAAGTTGAAAATGACTAATTCATGCCGGCTCGAAGCCTAACTTGATCACAAACAGGAGATTCATGGTGGAGTACAATGTTTGTTTTAACATCCACACTGGTGGGGTGGCTGAGGAACACTGTTGCTGAAGATGATGGGGAGGGAGGGGGGAGAAGGCAGGCAGAAATTCGTCTGAGCAGAACCAACACAAAATCATAGGCTGCATAGTTGTTCTGAGGACAGCCAGTACATCAGTTTAGTGAAATGATCACACAGAAAATAAATGTTAGCAGTCTCAGTAGTCCATTTTTAAAGTAACACTGGATTGTAGATGCACCAGCGAAAGAGTGTATTTATTGTACACAGAGCCAGGAAAAACACATGGGTATTTTTAAAGGGTTAATTGCCAGTCCAGCTCCTAAATTTGAAGGTACTGCTCACTCAAAGTTTTCTGATTTTACAAAACACAAGGGCTGCACCTCAGCAAAGCTCCCTTCCATTCTCTTACATCTTCACTCATTAAAGGGAAGGACATGACCAGTGCTGCTTTTTTATTTTTTTTTAAACCAGCATATCTGAAAAAAGCAGCTTGTAAATAGTTCCCAACCAAAACACACAGGCCCTTGTCCTATGGCAGGCTGGAGAGAGCCAGAGGGTCAGGAGCAGCCTTGGCTGCTGAGCACAGCTGCTGGAGACGCTGCCGTTACAGATTAACTCCTTCCCCTCCTTCGCCCGTGGTTCCCTCCGCGCCGAAATGGGAACTGTAAACAACCACTGGAGACCCGGCTGGAAACTTGTGCAGCTCAATTCCACAGAAAGTTTCACCATCCTCTTCCAGAAGGCAATCCCATCGCTGCTTGCTGCACGTCCTTGCACCGAGGTGCCCACGCCTGCAGGCCAGCTCTCGGGGCAGTTATCCTTTCTGTCCGTGGGGAAGAGTCACCCTCCCTCCAGAGCCGGACATGGATGAACGTGCAGCACTGGTTACACCTACATCATAGTGAGTCCACACCTCATAGTTGCACTATCCGAATTTGAACTTGCAGTTTAGATTGCACTGGTGATAGAGCAAACTTTTGCCAAGCACAAAGCACAACAGAACCCTAAAAGCAGATGAAGTGAGTTCCTCTCTTTTGTATCAGGTACCTCATTTGCTCCTGCACTGTGAAAAATCACAATTGAATTCTGAAAGGAAGACTGAATTTTAAGGAAAATGGATCTTTTTAACTTTCCTGACTTATTAAATTCAGGAAGCATTTAATAGATAATAGGTTCTTACAGCTTTAATTGGCTACCCTTATAAACAGACTATTGGGAATTATTTTAACAAGGTATATGGCTTTCGAGCCTGAAAAGCATTTAAGCCCAAGCTTAGGTATAGTCTTATCCAAGTCAGTGTGAAGGAGAGAAGTAAACACACCCAACAAGAATTAGGACCATGTCAAAGCTAGAAACCCAGTTAGAGGAAGGAAGTCATCAAATCCACTCCTTACTTCCAAACCTAGAAAAGTGTATTTTACAAAGAGCAATATTCTGGAAAGCAAATGTAAAAAGCAGCTCTTTATTCCTCTTACTAGAACAGACATTTGCTTGGAAAGTCAACAGCCTAAACCAAGGGAAAGGAAGGATCTGAAGAGCTCATCAAGCTGCTATATTGGACAAATGAGCCCTGAAGTACAGCATCTTTACTAACAGCTCTACCATTCCCATGGGCAAAAGCCAAGACCTTCCCCTCTTTCTGTAATCTAATGTTCATGGAACTTTCACCCACAGTACTTCCACGAAGGCTGAGAAACAAAGATGCCAGGTGGTTTTTCAAGACTGCTTAGCTTCCATGGTCAGGCAGAAAGAACAGAGAACAAAAAGATATTTTGTTTAATCCAATCAAAAACTCCAGCTCAACAGTGCAAGGTTAACTTGGACTAGTATGAAACACACGGCCACACGTGCTCAGGTGGCCAGAGTACAGAACAGAATGAAAATTATTAACGAAAATAAAACTGGGGAACCGAGCCAGGCAGAATCAATCCTGCCTCATCTGAGATATGCTGCTTAGAAAGTTCTACAGACTTATTTTCCAACATTTTCTATATTTGAACTGAAGTATAACCAAATATTTCTATTATATATTTTATATACAGCTGTATATATTGAACCACCGCTAATTCCTTGAACTGTCCAATTTATTCGCCTCCAAACTCCACCAACACTAATTTTGTTATGTCTTTAGCTTTCTTTTTTTAAACAGATTTTATTCTATTTAGAAGACTTTCATATTCTAGAATCTATGATTACTCAGTTAAAGACATGAGGAAATAAATGCATTTGTAATTACCTATATTCCCAAGAAGTCCATTCATAATTGTACTGTGGTCAGGCTTTAACGTATTGCTGTCTTGATTAATGAACTCAAGACTGTCCTGCAACCTATAGCAAACATAAAACATATAATGAAAGCAGTGATTTGCATTTCAGTAGGATACAGTGTTACTTCATTACGCCCAAATGGAACGGACAGGATAAGGACGTAGGCTTCCACTAGAAAAAGCTTTTATAGCCTAAGCCACCCTTCTCAGCTGGGTCAATTAACACACAGAAAACTAAACACTGAACCCTCTGCAGTCAGATGTTTTTGTAACACCTTTTTCTTCATCTCGGACTGAATTCCCCAGCTCCAGTGTTCTGTCCTCATCCCTTCTCCTTTGGTGACTGCAGGTACTTTGTACCTTACAACATCCAGCTTCACCACATCAGCACTAAAGGAATGGTTCATTCATTCGCGTAAAGCAAACGGAGGTGAAGATAACCGCACGGGAAAGGTGAGGACACTAGTGACATGACGTCACAGAACAGGGAACAAGAAGTTATTTTGCTAGAGAAAAATCCTGGAGGGTCAAAACCAAAGTCTTCTGTGTTCTTACGTTCACCCGCTTGCGCGCAATAGATACCATCTGTAACGGACTCACGTATTCAGACTTCCGTAGATGCTGCTTCCAGTGCGAGCTGTGAAAACCTTGCTGAGCATGAGCTGAGGAGGCGAGCTGGAGGACAAAAAGGAAGATGTCAGTCAGAAACACAGGGCCAAGACAGGCTTTGCTTTCCATTTCACAACCCTTCGGATTTTATAGACTTAAACATGACATAGCAGCCTGTTGAGTCGAAAGTGACATCAGAATAACCTGAAAGCAAACCCAGAAATTCCTTTCATTCTGCACTTGTGGCATTCAATTCATTACATTTTAGCACTAAGGAGTAAGTCTCCTGAAAAGATCAGCACTAATAAAATAATCTTACCGGATCTGGTGAATTTTTAATGTGGAGCCCTTGTAGCTCATGGCCACAGAGCCAAACATCATCTCTCCAAGCATGTTAGCATCTGAGGAGCACCGAGAACCCTGAAAAAAAAAACCACCAACATTTGTTTTTAAGCATTTTAGAAGCACGTTTCAATTAAAGCAACACACGATCAAGGAAAATCTTTATTTAAAAGATAAACATGCGAAATATCTTGCTGTAACACTGTTGAACACACTAAGTTGGACAGTTCAATAAAGGTAATGCTAGTGTAGAGAGTGCTCTTCACATTGGCTGTGAGCTAAAGCACTAAGACCATCAAGCAAACCCAACCCATCTCCAGGGGGTGAGGGGAAGCAGATCCAAACTGCCCTGAGTCGGGGACTAAAAAGTCTTAAGAGTATGACAGCATACTTTGCTCAGAACCAGTAAGCCTAAACCTTGCGTCTGCTTGCCAAGAAGAATCACAAGTTCACTGGAGATCTTATGCAGACTGTGCACTGGGGCCAAGCTGGACCAGTGCTTTCTTGACAAAGTCTGATTTGCAACTTATCCATGGATGGTATTTTATATTGGATGCATCTTTCCCTGGTGCTCCGGTGATGGTACCAGCAAAGAGCTGTAGCATCATGATGCCAGGCTTAAGCTGTGCGATTCCTGCATCTGGGCTGGTGAGAGCTTGCTGCAAGGCATACTGGCTAAATACAAAGGAGGAACGTCACCATGCTGCATCACAGGCTAGATCAAACACCGCAGACAAAACCCTGAAATTAAAAAGTTACTCAGGGCAATCAGCTGGAGACTGCTCAGCTGACAGTCACCCTATTTGTATACTTCCAATGACTGAGATTACTATCCCTTTATCCAGGGCTGTTCCATCTCGAGGCTAGCAGAACGTTAGTGCTGGCTCGCCGTCTGTGCCTTGCCCTGAATAATTTCAAATCTCGTGATCAGTCACTCGCAGAGCTCAGGCGGTTCAGGGGTGAGGCACTCGGGTACTGTGCAAGAGAGCAATACATTTCCTTCGAGGTGCATGGTAACTAATAACCCTTCCTTGGAGTAATCCTTCAATCCTTAGGGACCAAAAGGTCCCTAAAACCAGTCAGGGAAATAACCTTGTGTTTGGAAAATGCTAAGTGCCATACCTCCATATCCCTTATCCAAGCTCTGAACAACCAGGATCCTCACCCAGATCCCAACACAGGCTTGGAATATATCTAAGCATTTTGCTCAGCACCAGACAGGGAGCTCAGAGGACAAACAAGGACAGGGCGTCCACACCATGGATTCCCACCAGCAGTAAGGAGTGATATGAAAATGACCACTCGACGTTTCTGCTCACGCTAGCCCGCAGAACAAGGGCAGGAACAAGGGAATGCTCATCAGCCAAAAGGCGACACACTTACAACGCTTCCCAATTTTTAGCTCTTCTCGAGCACTCTCAATTAAGATGATGGTACTTTAACAGACATACTCTGAACCTCTGAAATCTGCTACCAGTGCAAGAAAGACAGGCAATGACTGAAAGTAGCAACCAGTTATAAAAATGAGGATACAACTGCAAGGTTTGTTAGCGTTCATATGACAGGGCAAAAGCTGATAAAAAAAATCAAAACCGCAGCTAATGAGCTGGGTCTCGGAGAAATTTCCATCTTTACCTCCTGGGATACTGTACTGCCTACGTGCACTGTAGGCAGTACTGGAAAAACGAGACTTTAAAATCAGTCAGAATGACCCAGCAGCTCCAAGGAAATAAAAGGATAGATGTTAATGGCTCTAGGAAATTATAGGTCTGCCAGCATCATGAAATCTTGAAGTAAGAACACGGCAAATTACTACAGCCAAATGTTATGATTGTTATTTTTAAATCTGTTGCAGATCTCCAGCTGAAGGACTCACGCTGAATAAATGACGAGGCCTTGATGGTTGGTTTTGGTTTCAACTTTCTGCTGTTGTGAAAATCTAATTCTAAAGCCGAGGAAAAATCTTTTATCTTAAAAGCATTGATTTTCTTTGTCAAGCAACCAAATTAAAAAAAGCAAGTGAAAACCAGCCGCTTTCAAATTTAATTATAGGGGTTTCCCTTTCCTCTGAAAGACAGAGACAATCAATGCCGAAGGCAAAGAGCATGGTAAGGTGCACCCACGGCCTGTTTCAGCCTGGCATTTCATCGACACTTAATCACAATAATTTTACCATGTCTAACAGAAGATGCACATATTTAATGCATTTAGTATGGAAACACTGCTACAGCTCAACTCTTTGGGCCTTTAATGCTGCAAAATAAAGGTCACTCAAGACCAAAGTAGAGTGCAATCAACTGAGGAAAGGGGTTAAATATTAAAACCTCAAACAAGAAATAGCCAAGGAGCATCTGGCAAAAAGGGCACAACCTCCAGCACTGACAGCCTGGACACAAACCAATTCCATAGGTCATGTTTATGAGCTCACATAAAAACGGATCATAAAAACACCCACAAGTGTTTGTTATTGCACATTACCATGTTAGAGGTAGTAAAATCTGCATGATTTGGAAATTCCACTTCTGAATATTGACAGCATTTAATATTCCACTTACTGTACGTACTGTCCTATCAATAACTAAGTAGATATGCAAATTTGAAACGCAGTACAGAAATACACGTCAAATGTCACGATCGACGAGTCAGACTTTCAGTCCTGCCTACACTGACGAGCAGGTACAGAGGTAACACTACTATCACAACGTACCAGTAACTGGGGGCAAGCTTAGAAACATGTTCACCTTCATCTTCATGGATTCTAATTGCATTTGTGAGGGATCTGGATAGGACGTAATTAAAAATATGGAAGCCTGCAACAAAACTCTGTATTTCACCTTGCAATAAAGTTGCTCATATATAGTCAAAGTGTATTTAAGAATCATAGAACAGTCAGGGTTGGAAGGGACCAAAGAACTATTTTAAAAGTCCTACAGCGTTGTATTATTTGGGCTTCCATATTATAGGAAAAAAAAAAAAAAAAAAAGAACAATCTTATAAATACTGCAAGCACATGCAGTAACTTCTGAGGTTACCAGACACAGCAGTGAGAAGATGGGAAATGCCAGGCTGACTGGTGTCTGCACACACTTACCCTGGCCCTTCTGCGTACACGACAGAAAATTTTATTGTGCAGTAAAGAACTCTCGTATTTATGGCTCTCTGCTCACTTGCTGGGGAAGCCTGGAAGGAGCACAGGGAACACGGCAGACAGCTTACAACAAACACCAACTTTTGTGTTGGTTGTGGAAGACCAACTTCAGCTGGAAGTTTCTCACACGCGTTCTGAGCCCGTCACAGAGCCACAGATCACTCCAGTTCAACCCAGTAAGATTTTGACTAAGTGATACGCAAGAGGAAATGGGGACTCAAAAGGGAAAACTTCCCACAGCTTTAAAACCCACTGTCATGCCAAACACTAAAATTCATCTCCTTTAGTAATGCTGTCCGTTGTTTGCACAGAGCCTGCCTGATTGGATGGATAATTTTGGGATAGTGGGGGGCATCGTTTTTCTTGGTCACACAGTGCACGAAGGAGGTTGTTTTGTGCTGGAAGGAAGCTGCTGACAAAAACGTCTCTTTCTTTCACAACCGCAGCTAAACGCCCTTCCAGGAAGGGAGGAATGGAAAACAGATCTTCAGCCACCTTAGTAAAGCTGTGGAAAAGAGTGTGATGAGAAAGAGAAAACAAGACTATGCAGCTCGCCAAATATAGCAAGAGCCAACGTGACAGTGGGAAAGTCAGCACTGAAAGGTGCTTCATTTCTATCTACGGGAGATTAAGACATCAGTAGTACTGTACTCCAGAGCAGGTTGTGGAGATAGCAGCTTCCCTCAAACACACAATTACTTCATTACAAAGAGTGGAAGGGCTTAGTTCTATTTTCGGGTGGCTTAATATAAAACACTTGTGATCCATGGAAGAAGAGATGACAGAAATATATCCGTGTCAGATGACTCCAGCTACTCTCATGGCCAAAATCTCTTATGTAAAACGTAACTCAAGTGCACTGAATCCCTTGTTATAAAGCTGTTACACAGACTACCCGACAGACAGCCCATTTCTCTGTTATTTCCCTGGCATTCAGCAATAAAGCAAAATAAACCACCTCATCTATACCAAGGTAAGATATTTGTGCCAAGTCCGCACGTACCGACCGAGTGTCATCACCCAGGTCATAAGGCAGAACAAATGCCCTGGAGAAATCGCTGCCATTCAAGACACACCCCGAGAGAATCAGCTGGTTGGTTTTAGACTTGTTCAAACCCAAAGCTACAGAATTAAACACTACTGAGTCAGAACCAAAGTCTGATTTTGACTGAAAACTGCTCTCCACCGCCAGCCTCTAATTTCAAGCATTTTAAAACATTCGATACCTGGGTACTGTATTTGACATGGGTTATGCCAAAAAAAAAAAAAAAGGAAGAGTGACTCACCTGGTATTTTGGGCATTGCTCTTTTGGGTCAGAGAACGAGGAGGATGAATTGATTGAACTATCCAAGGAAGAAGAGCTGTCTCCTCCAGGCTTCAGTTGGCAACATTTCCCAAAAACTCTCACCTGAGCATCACTGCAGAGTTTCTGAAATACAGACAACATGTGCCACACTAAGATCCACGTCCCAAAATCGCTGTTTAGCAGCTCTGTACTTACCTGTTCAGGTAAGATAATTAACAGCTGAAAGGCTTATGCATCAGGAAAACAGTTAACAATATTTGTTAGTGTCTCTTGCAGCGTGGCTGTACTGGGAAAGCTGAGCTGGTCTACTCCCAATTAGCCAGGAGCTAACAGGTCACTCCAGCTCCATTCTCCTAAGTAGCCATCTGTCTCTGAAGCTTTACAAATGACTTTTTTAGACCCAGGATTAGGAGAAAGGACGGTACCAAAGCGTTTAAAGGAAGAATGGCAACAATAGCCTCCAGCTGTCTTCATTCTGCTCCCTGTGCCCACTGGGGTGGAGGTGACACAGCAGGACGATGGGGACGGCCCTCCAGATTGACAATGCCAGCCAGATCACGACAAGGAGCGGCTCTGGATGTATGGGAAAACACACTGATTGGAAATAACTGAGCAAGAACAACGCGGAATTCAAGAGAGATTCATGTTACAAGGATAAGTGGAGAGGCAATACATTATTTTCATAGATCTCTCCCTAGCTGTGTGTAAGTCTCCTGGTCTTTTTAAGTAGCACAGAGGGGACATGTTCCTCCCGTCTTCACTAAATGATGGAGAAATGGTCCACAGGGTGATGGGTGATTTCTGATAGAGATGTAGACAGAAGAGATAGCAAAAAAAGGGAATTGGGAGGGCTCAGATGGAGCTGGAACTGACACACAGGATGGGCAGGACATGTGTCCACTCTACACACGCAGCGTTACTGATCACGGGCACAGGAGACACCCCACTACTTTGTTCACTATTTCTAAACATCTGTGATGTCCCCTGTGAATCTCAGCATCCCGGGCACAATCAGCATCCGTGCCAGTGAGCGCTGTTTACGCTAGCATTAGGCAACCCTCTTCACCTGAAGATCTCAACGTATTTTTCATATCCTGGTTACACTTCAAAGCACTCACATAAGGCTGACATTATTTACATTTGCTGGCGGGCAGCACTAGGAGACAGAAATAGTCTACACTGCTCAAAATTACATACTAACTCTGTCCTAAGGCTTTAATTAACATTTTCTATACAATCACCGAACCACTAAGAGGAAGGTGGAAGCAAAGACCACTGGAAGCAAGGTTCAAGGGACCGATGGAAATACAGAATTGCTGTCACATGTCACAGCTTCACCTCTGGGCTCACAGGTCCACATCACAAGTTCCTCCTTCACTCAAAACCGTATGTCTCAATCTTTAATAGCTATGAAAAAGGAAAAGGCAGAAGGAAAAGTGTGGAACACCCAAAGCACAGGGTGTTAACTTCATGACTCTGCTCAACTATCAGCAACAATTGTACAAAAAGACAACTGCCCTTACTGCCGTGGAGGGACTTCGATGAGGGACGACTTGGGAATCTCACACCTCTGTCCTAGGCTTTTTTCCCCCCTAAATCTCACCCACAGTTACGACAGGTGACTTTTATTGGGCCCTAACTGTGGGTGAGATTCAGCAAACCAGCAGAAAACGTGATGGATTTCCGAGCTCCACGCCGCAGCGTGCACCGCTGCTGCCATTAGAGAGCGGCTGCCGCAGAAAGCCTGAAGGAAAAACGTGCAGACAGATCCGTACTTCTGCGGCAGAGGGGAAGGAAGCACTCACCAGCCACTGAGTCCTGTGCTTTACTGACACACACAGCCTCTCCTAGTAGTATCCTCTCATTACGACATGGGGGCGAGTACGCTGAATTCATGCAATACGTAGATTTGCTAACGGTTAGTATCTGTGGCTTGAGCACAGTACACAATGGCTGGAACACGTGAGTGATCATCATATGACTTCAGTAGGAACTCGTGAACTAGAATTGCATTTTATCTCTGACACAAACAACAATGTCCTAGGCTAGGCAAGCGTCATGTGATAAAACCACATAAAATCCACAGGGTTACAGAAGCTTTTGCAGGCAAACCGCACTTCAGCTTGCATTTTCCATCAGATGTTGAAAGTTCCTTCTAAAAAGTTACAAGTATAACTAAGCTTCCTTGAGACTGTAAAGCCAGTAAATGTATTTCTACAGGTGAAAAAAAAAATCTGTGCATTAAAAAAGAAACAGGCCAAGTTTAAAAAATTCTTAAGTAATTTCTTCTCATTATTGCTGCATTTCTCTGCACAGCAGCTTTTCCCAGATCCACTGTGGAGTGTGGTATCTTGAAGCAATAGTTGTCTAATTTAAATAGCAAACCAGGAAAATGGCTGTTGGGTCTTTGCAGTGGAGTTTAATGAACCAAGACTCCTGCGAGGAGCCTGTAAAGGAGGTCAGGATCTTTCAGGTACCGCTTTTCAGAACGTTGCGAACAGCAGATCCCTCCTAAAACACAGATCACTGACAAATTACGGTGTTTGCTCTTCTACAAACTGAGCTTAAGAATAACCTGTTGGACAATGAGATCAAGCACCCGCAGTGCCCCTCTCCTCTGCAGTGTCTGACTCCAAATGTCAATGAAATTTTAGATGCTACAAATCTCAAGATATTACGCATCAAAGCAGTGGGATTAACTTGCATTCCAATATAATACTCCGAAGATATTCAAGCCAGGCTTCCAAAAATAAAAAGGTAACAATTATTTAAGAACTGCACAAGGGAAAGTTTCAAACTCGTGGATTTTCTTTTCAAATACACATAGTTGCAAGAAATCAGCTCCCTAGGCAAAGTGCTGCTGGAGTGCTCCAAAACGCTCCCTTTTGCTGGAGAGCAGAACATCTGCTGGAAGGATGCCGCGGGCAGCTGCCGCCCCGGGCTGCCACGCTGCTCTCCCCACTGCGGTCACACTCTTTGTTCTTCCTCTGCCAACTCGCTGCAGATACCGCCCAGCTCCGAAGACTTCCTGGCAGTCACAGTTCTTACATTCGGGGTCATCATTTGCTGAAAGTCTTGGAGACCTTTCAGGTAGTACTGAAGATAACTTAGAGCAAAATGTCTTTATAGTACGACAGGGTATGAAGTCGTTTTCTTCTACAGTTCCGCTTCTGGAATCTCTTTTCTCCACCTCTATCAGCAAAGACCTTTAACTCTTTGTCACAAGGTCTATAAATTCCTCAGTAAGTGGATAGAACATGCCTAGTGCTGTGCACAGGAAGAGGAATTTCTGCTGAGCAAGTTTTGGTTTGGGGATAAGACAACAGTTGAAAGGAGCCTGGTGCCTTGAACTAAATCCAAACTGTGTGCATGTGTGTTAGGGCTGTGAGTGACAGAAGGAAAAAGAAATGTCATCGTATGCTTTACTCTTTCCTACCTCTCTGCAACAGCAGGTGCTCAAATACCACTGTGATGGTAGTGACAGAGAAATCTATATATCCAAATAAAGTTGCCACTCTTCGAGAGCTCTGTACCTCATTTTAGAGCAGGTTATTTGGCAAAGATGAAATATTATTCCCAAATAGACAAACTAACTCTTTTGCTTCACGTGTGTTGGTCTGAATGTGTAATTAAACACATGCAGCCACCTAGGATATAACAGTAATATGAACAGGCATTCATTCCTTCCCTCCAACGCTGCTGTAAAAATCCAAGTATCTTTCTTAAAATGCAGCTGTCAAGTGCTACATTCTTCCTTTATTTCCAGACTTGTCAAGTTCCTCCGTTACTGAGAGGTCAGTGAAAGAAGTAAAGACAACTCCGTGCTCCCCCACACCACTACTATTCTTCCATTTCTGTTTAGGGAGAACAAGCAGAGCTAAGAAGGTGGGACTCACGTCTCTGCTTACATCTGGTGTCTTCATCCGTCTGCTCAGCCTGACTCACTGGAAATCTGTCCACCAAGAGCCAGATACAGACCAGAGCCTCCATTTCACACAACTCACCTAGAAGCAAAAGGCTCACTATCCAGTTACTAATCCCTCAAAGCAATTTGCTGCTCAACATTTAGCCAGTGCTGAAGTATATCAGAACACGTGGCTAATCCCGGCTTGTTTAAAGCAGCATGCCATTTTTCTGCTTTGGGATAAATATGACATTTGGAGTGAAAGAAATTGCCACAGTAGGAGATCAAGTATCAGACGACCTTTCAGTTAAATTATCCCACAGATAAAGACACCTAGGTTACATGGCAAAAGTAAACTTTTTGCTCCCAAAAATCCAAGTCCACTGTTGCACCTCTAGACCTCAAACTGTGCCTCCTGGACCACTCCTTCTCTTTCGTTTCTTTGAAAAGGAAAACAAACCCTGCTTCTGAAAATCCTCTTCTGACTCTGGGTCCTGGGAACAAGCCACTGCCCTTGTCTGATTTCTTGTTTTTCTCCCTTCCCAGTTAAACCAGTTGAACTCCAGATCCCGCTCAGCACAGTGCACAGCTTGTCTCTTGCATCCTTTCCTCCCTCCTCTTCCTCATGGTCCCTTGACACCCCATTCTTCCTCCCTGGCCTCCACACCTTCCTCTAGGCTGATCTTTAGACTTAGAAAAATCTTTCAGCTTCTCACTTGTCCATCAGCACCTCTCTTCAGTCAAATCCCTAAGGTTCCCTTCCCAGCTGCTTCTTTGGTCTTCTCCCCACTTCTTCATGGCCACATTTCTGTGGATCCTTATCCCAGCGAGCTGCTGGCCCTTGGAGCCAAACTCCTCAAGCCAAGCACGGAGGAGTCAGGAAAGGCAGAGCCGAGCCCGAAAGCTCAGTGCTGGCCCTGGCCAGGTGGCCTCTGCACCTCAACGAGGAAAAGGAGCTGCTTCCTGTGCTTGGTTTGGAATTCCAACCAGGCCCAGTATGACAGCTCTCGGAGGAGCGTACCTGTGCTCGCACACGGCTCTCCTGGAAGCTCAGCACAACCCAAAAGGGCAGACGTGTGCGGGGTCTTGGATGGCCACGGGGCCCCACGGAGCGGGACGGGTGGCACGTGCGAGGGGAAAGCAGGCGGGAGGTGCTGAAGGAGCAGACACGCACAGAAACGAGTCTATTTGTAGAAACCAGTCACAGGTTGTAATGCTATCGCCTGCGAATCCAGTAATCCAGTCCCATTAGAAACGAGACACTTATTGGTAAGAGGAACAAACTGAAGTAACTCTCTAGAGGAGACAGTGGAGCGAACCCACGAGCTTGCCTGTGGAAGTACTTTGACACCCAAAAATCCACGGGATGTGGACGTTTGGGTGCGGACCAAAGCTGTTTAATAAAGGCACTTAGTAATGTCTACTCCTATCAACGCTGCCCTGGGATACTCAGTATGCAAACGTCTGTTCGGATACACTTGCTCACGAGCTGGTGCCACAGGGCTGGAAAGGGCAGTCACTCTCTTCTGGGATACCCTGGCAGAACTTGGGCAGGAGACTTGCCCAATTTTCTGATGCTCCTGAGGCAGCAGCCCTTCAGCTCTGCCTACAGAGCCCGGCCGATCGATAGCCCATCCCCTGGAAAGCCAGGGAAGAACCTCTCCTGCTCAGCACCAAAAAAGGTATAGGACTCACAAAGGGGAAACTCTCTGCCTCCCCTCCATGCCAAGTGCCCACAGCTGCCTAAGGCAGATCTCTGCCTGGCCTCGGTGGAAACGCCTGGCACAGCCCGCGGCCAACATTCCCGGTGCGGCAGCCGCCAGCCCTCCGAGTCACCAGACTGCTCCTTGGCTTTGCTCGCCAAGTTTAACTCCAGCAAGACCTGAGGAAAACATCGCTTCTCCTGCACAACCGAAACACTTCAATGGCCATATTGCAAACTCTCAGCTGCCTTCTGCCTGTCTCCGGACAATACCCTCCCAAAATCCTTGTTTACCTAATATTTAGCTTTATTGAAGACATGAAGAGGCTGATTTAACAGCCGATGAAAGCAAAAAACCCTTATTTGTGTTAGAGCCACGTTTCCCTCACAGATAACGTGAACCTAGTAATGCTTTAATAATTAGAGCCCAGCTTGGTGTGAGCACGAACTCTGCAGTTCTCACTCATCAGAAAGTCAGAGCCCACTGTTTTATTTCTTGAAACATCTGTGTCTGGAGAAGTTTGCTTTGATGCTCCTTAAATTTTACACCCGTATCTTCCCTTACAGAATTGAAATGACTGAGCTACGTTCAAACCTTGGTCAACCGCACACAACTCTTGACATATGTAGAGATCAGATATATAAAATAGAGCAAAGCATATCTCACCTTGCTGCAGCCATACAACTCTTACATGATAATTGCTTTCACGTCTCGTAAGCAACAGAAAATGGCAACTGAAGAGCACGGCAACATAAAGCAAACTGAAACCCTCTCGGTTCCCCACGTTAGACTGATTAGACTTCAACCAGAACGGTCTGGCCACCACTAGGCACTCCTGCAACCCTCCCCCCAGCGTTATTTGTAAACGTAGAGGTATAAATCACGTTAGGAAATGGGGGGGAAGGGTTGGGGAGATGCAGAAAGCGTTGGCTTTTGTGGGGTGGTGAACAGACACCCTTTCAGAAGGGAGAGTGCCCAGCCCACACACGTCTTGCTGCAAAAGGGCAAGAGTGCCTTGGAATGTGCTTAGAGCCAAGATCTGGCTTTGTATAGGCAGGGTGTGTCTCTGTTAATGAAAATCATGATAAAGAGCGAGAAAAATAAACAATGCAATTCCTTGAAAATGGCCAGTACGTACTGCTAACTGTACAAGCCTGTACTCAGCTCACAGCAAGCCGAGCCGAGGACTCTTCTGCACGTTTTTACCCGCATAACGTTTCTGCTACTGCAAAGTTTTGTTTTACGAGGAAAGTTTTGCCTGACGTGACGTTATCTGAGTGCTGCAGAAGGCAGCTATCATGGCAAGCAAACGGTTCAATATATTCTCTTTCGAAGTCTCCTAATGCCACAAAAAAGAAGAAATATATCAAGTTAGTAGAGATGAGTGCTGGGCATTTCCAACACCCTGGGAACAGTCTTTCTCCACCAGTCTCACACGGTCATTGCACAGAGATGGTGAACACAGCTATTTCCCTCCCCCTTAGCAAAGAAAAATAAAGGAGAGATTAATATGGAGCCACAGTAGCTTCACTGTCAGCCATTTATTCTGTTACTGTTGAGCTGCCACGGCCAATGATCTTTCTGAAATAAACCAAAACAGTGAAATTTGCAAGTTCACTGTGCGAGTACAGATCCGTCTTAAAGAGGTTTTAGGCTTTCAAGAAATCAATTGAAATATGGCAAGGGGGTTTATACTGTACAATATCTTTTTTATTAATGAAGTAATACTTTGTAATTAATGAAGTAATAGGAATACGCATAGCCAACAAATTGTACCAATAAACCACTTCTAAAGATCTCTTGTCTTTAAAAAACTATTTTCCTGCCAAGAACACCTAGGAGATCAGGAACTTATAATTTATAAGGACATTCTAACAAGTTAATGTTAAAAAGAAAGATGCATTTTGTTCAACATTTGTGAAACTTGCTTTACTTCACAAATTCTCAAAAAGAACTAGGAAATTGGGATCTTGATTCACAGCTATAAAAGCGCCAGAGTAGGCCATGGAGAAGCTTGGGAGTCAGTGCCTGATGAGACACAAATTGACTCCCAGAGGTCAAGATATGCAGAGATAGGAAGCACTAGGGACCAGGATGAGAAGCATCAGGCTGGCAGCATTCAGCGATAGGCTGGAAGAGTCTACAAAGCTGGATGAAGGATCTTCTGGATGTACTCCAACACCCAACAGGAAAACCAGGGCTTGGAGGTAACATATTGTGTGTATTCCTGCTTACAGAACTTAGTAGGTCCTACAGGTAAAAGCAACCGGGATGATAAACTTCAGTTCACACAGTGCTTTCTGCTTGCAGAGCTTAAAATGGTCTGCAAATGTTTTTAGAGAAGGTGAAAAGGAAGTTCAAAGCAGCAAAATAAGTTGTCCAACCTCACATAATATGATAATAGCACTGTGGCTAGAAATTCATCTTCTGGCCAGAGCCCTTAGAAGGAAGTATCCTCATCTGACTACATCCATGACAGTTTCAATTAATAGATTATCATGCAGACCATGCCAAAAGGAAGAACAGAGGAAAAGTTTTCAAGTAACTTTGTGGGAAAAACTGTCAGCAAAGCACAGAAAGGACGATTGGCAAAAGCTACCAAACAGCACACGAGAGGACATGGGACTGGGAGGACCTTCGGATTAAGAACGCAGACCCCACCACGGCACAAAAGCAAGCCCATAATATCAGTCCATGCCCTGTCTCGGCCCCCCAGCATTGCCTGCTGCAGTCCCGGGAAGGAATCCTTCTCTCTGAAAGAGCAGCAAGTAGACAAGCACAGGAAAAAAGATCACTATAGTATTTAAAGCTGGTGAGAGTGAAATCACTGAAGCCTGGATAATTTGCAACTTAACAGGCATTTAAATATAGCCCTGCGTATAACCGACGTCTCAATGTTAATTTGAATAAAACACAACATTTGTGATTTATCCATCTTGCCATTTTAAAAAATACAAAGCTATAACTGTGTGAATTAGTAAAATACTCACCGACACAGAAACATCCTCTATTTTTCTTTTAGCACTGGAGTCAAACAAGACATTCCGTCCTCTTCTCTCGCAGTCCTGATACACAATCAGTCGGATCTGGCTTGGGTCAAACTCCGGCAAAGGCCAGCTTTAATTGAAAAATAAAAGAGCAGAAGGATCAATTACCACACACTTTATAACACTGTTCCTTCTACATTATCTGTATATACAACTTGATTAAAACATAAAGTTGAGCAAACGCAATGCCATTTCATCAAACCCTTTGATCCTGCAGCCAGAACTATGCCTTTTGGTTTTTTTTTCTTTCCCCTACACTCGCTAAATTACACCAGCATGAATGGCACCAACCCACTACAACCACATACAATGACGTGCGCAGCATTACTGGCTCTTGTGCTCTGTCTTGTGATATGTGATGTTTTCTTCAAGTTCCAGCTTTGTGAAATCGAAGTCATAGAAGAACTCAGCTTTTGTGTTTAAAGACAAAAAAAAAAAAAAAAAGATTCCCTCATGCAAGTACTCATACTCAATGCAAGTACTAAAGCATTCACAATTCAAAAGCAAAAAGAAAAAAGTATATATTCATACTGGGCTCTCCCTTAAGTAATGAATTTCTGCATTTGCAGTCATGAGTTTTCAGCTTCACGGGTTGGTAAAGCACTGAAGAAGTCCACAGCTGAAAAAATGCAAAGTACCTTTCCTGCCCTTCTTCAGGTTTCAAGCACTGTAGTAACGTACGTGTATAGAACCACCTGCAGTAGAACTACAACGGTCATACTGATAGATAAGCTTTTACGCTGGGGAGCAGAGAACCACGTGTAGCTCAGTCTTGACTTCATGCTCAGGTCCTTGCTACATTCCGACTTAGGAATAATCTCCACTTAAGCCACTGGGATTGAAGGCCGTGCTGCTGCGTGGGTCAGCAAAGCACACGCAGCAGTCCCCTTCGAACACACCTATTCCCAAAGTGGTTTTGCAGGCAGTAAAACAAGGAAAGGAGCTTTCCTGAGCATCTGCCTCACCTATTCCCAAAGTGGTTTTGGAGGCAGTACCAAGGAACGGAGCTTTCCTGAGCTTCTGACTTCAGAGGAGCTCTGCAAAGGGGGAACTTGCAGGGCTCAGGCTCCAATACCATTGCATAACCTCACCTTTAAGGGTGCTTTGTAGACACCATCTTAAATTTCCATTTTAAAAAGCCAGCCATGGCTTTAAAGCTCAGCAAGCATTGTTGCCCTGGGCTTGGGAATTCATTTTCACTGATAACTTCTCAGTTCTTGGAAGACAGGAAACAAGACACCTGCTCTATCCATGAAACCAACAGGAATCATCTTTCAGCTGGTTATGTGCCATTTCCTAGATCAAGTGAAATTCTGTCCTCCTTATCCTTGGCTTTTTAGGCAAAGCAGCGTTAGCACAAAACCCCAAGAAGTGAGAAACGAGGCGCTGGAACCTTCCAGCCATTAATGAAGGATACAGGCTCCCAGTTTACAAGAAAGAGATGTACATTTATTTCAGCAAAAAGACACCCATGATTGATAATATGGATTAAAGTAAACCTGCCATGCTAGACTCAGTAAGACTACAGTAAATCTTCCTCTCCTCTGTCCCTCTAATTCACCAACCAAAGGTTTCTTCCTCTGCGCCCGTGCTTTGTGTGCTCAGTACGACGATTTGTCACCCAACAACTTCTGTAACTGGTCACAGCAGAGAATCCAGATCACCATGGTTGTCTATCAGCAGTTTTCAAGACTGTCCAATATAGATTCACAGGCTTTACAACGAGTCTAGTCCCAGCGAGGTGGAACTAAGCACCAAGACATACAGTTACTCGGTCTCTTGAGAGAGGAAATCTGTTTCCTCATCTGCTCAGCCCCACCATTTAGCAACAGGAGAGAAAAACAGAAGCTGTAGAGAAGATAGTGTGCAACAAATGTCAAAAGCAACTTATTACAAGAAAAAAGCTTGAGCAACGTGAAACTAAATAACCTGATGTCTAGATGTGGGGGCAAGGAGTTGCACACCCACTGTTTGGGCACCTAAAGCCAAGCATCATCCACAGAGGGACATGTCCAAGCGAAGAACAGACTGCAAACCAAACAAAATTGTGTTCCAAAACCCAAGTCCAGTGACAAACTCAGAGTAGAGCTTATGTTTATGGTGGCTCTGCTAATGAGCCCCGTCTTGCATTTCAGAAAACGTGAAGAAAACAAAATCCATATTGTTTGATGCACGTTTGAAGTGTCATCAACAGGGAGGCTCAAAGGCACTGCAGCTGGGAATGGTCACGTGTAGGAGCCCGACTTCAGCACAAGGTGAGGAGGCAAGTGAGCCTGCTGGGTAAACCTTCTTCCTGGAGGAACCATCTCCTTATATTTAAGTGAAATCAGTGGAAACCTGGAAACTCATTTTGTTTCCAGACAGGCCACTGTGGTTCCTTTAAAAAAACAGCATGTGACAACAACAACGACGAACTGCTTGCCAAAAAGGTGCTATCGCTTGCTTCACCCTTGCAACGCGTTCGAATTTCCTTCGCGCTCAGACAAAAGCATCTCTTCCATTACCTAGTGCTTTTGATATTTGACTTTGAAATTACTGGCAAAGAAGGGCAGTAGCTGTTCCAGATCTTAGGAAAGTCTACTTAGAAAAAGCCCCAAGAGCAGATTACACACTAAGAGGAGAGAAAGCTAAATATAAAACTCTTGCTGTATTCGGAAACACATCTGATGAAGGTAACAAGAGCTTGTTTACTTCTCAGCTTCTTCCCATGACATTTTAACTTTCTCTAGACAAGCATTTAGCAGATACCATCCATTAGGATTTGTGATAATTCCAAATAAGCGCTATCTCTGTTACATAATAGAGTCCTTAAGCACATTTCAGCCTTGCAAAAACATTCCCTGGCAATAGCGGGCCACTTCCCAAACCAGAAGAAACTTTGGAGAGAGCTGGGGGAACGTTCATTTCAACAGACAGTAAACAGAGGCAGGCTGGCACCTCCGGCTCACCCCACCACCTCCCAGCCAGGCACGTTTTTCTGGAGGAAGCGGGACCTGGAGCAGCTTTAAAGTTCCACTCAGCTCGATATCCGGAGAGATTACCCCGCAAAACACCCAAATTCCTGCGTGCAAGATGCAGGGAGCATTCTCAGACATAACAGGGCAACAGCGCTGCTCTTCAGCTAGATGAAAACTGACCTAGATCTTCTGAATAAAATTAGTTCTGTTTATAAATGGAAACTAACTTTGACGTTTAACTGATGTTTTCTTGAGATTCTTACAGGAAAACCAGGAGATGTAGAATCAAATGTTCTAGCAACGTTAATGACAGGTGAGTCTCCATCTCCCACGCTGTTCTGAAACGATGCTTCTCTTAATGAGGACTTTTTCCTGCGTGACCTATCTACTGCTCTTTGATCTTTCCTTGAAACTGATTTGAAGAAATTTATTTAAAGAAAAAAAAAAAAAACAAAAAACCCAGAACAAACACAAAAACCACCACCAAGAAAACCCCAGCAATCTTTTTTTCACCAGTGGCAGTGTTAGTGACTTTGCCGCACAGTGCTGCGAGTTCACACGTCGAGCAAGAGAAGAAATAGCGATAAACAAGTCATTTCTGAGCAGGACCCCAGTCCTGGGGAGATCTCCACTACACAAACGGTAATTCCTCTAGAAGGAGGTGTTCAGAAACACCTATAGAACAGGGCAGAAATCATTGATGTCTAAATGCTGTGTGAGATAACGCAGAGACAAACCACACAAACCCAGACCTCACACCATCACAGACTGGCTGAGGTTGGAAGGGGCTTCTGGAGATCATCTGGTCCAGCCCTGCTGCACAGAGGCTAAGGCAAGGAGAAAGCACAAAGGGAAAGGAATTACTGGGGACAGAAAGGCAAACTTCCATAGGAATAATGATGAAATTATTAGAAAGTAATAATAACAAAATCAAGGTCTGAAAAATCATATCTTAATGCACGTTCACACTTAAGCCCTACTATTGTTCAGCTCTTCTCACTCACCTGTTCTGTTTTCCTGCCTTTTTTACATTCAGCCACGAGGAATATTATTTGTAGTTCAGATTTACAGATCCATTACATGCTTTCTGACATCTCTGCTGCGAGTTGCATGGCAATCCAGAACTCCAAGTTCTCTAGGGATGGATTTTCTAATTCCTGGAGTTTATTATTGCCGTATAGATGTTTCTCAGCAAAAGGCAACTGAATGGCTTTAAATTGGTATCACTACACTCTGCATGTTTTAACAGATGAAATAACAGACACAGAAATCCTTCGTTATCACTCCACCAATTAAAATACAAGATTTTTCCCCTGTAATTGAAAGCAAGTACAATCCTTCCTCCTTGTTTCTACTACAACATGAACAGCACTTCTTCGTAACATTAAGGGTTTAGTTTAATACTATTTTTCCTCCTGCTTGAGTCTTTACTTTTAAAACAATTTCATACTAACACAGCTGAGGTAGTATCCAATTACTTTTTAATAATTAACGCAGATATTCTAGAATTCTCAAGGAAAAGCAATTGAAGCCAATTGATCAAGATATTAAACAGGTAGGAACTGTAAAACAGTTACTAAGAAGTAAAGTTGCTCAAAGAATATGACTAATCATTGAAAAAGTAAGTTGAAACTATCACTCAATCTATTGTTTTCCTACATCGTGTTACCCATAGTTATAAAAACTGCCTGGTGATGAATCACTTCCAACTATTTTTACATGCATCTACGCAAACGATATTTATAGTTTATGCTAGCTTATCTGTTCTGCGTGTTTTTCATGTTAGCACCTTTCTAAAAGGCTGACAGGAACGGCCAGGGCAGAGCAGACGGTGGGTCCACCTCGCCCCGTGCCCTCCTCGCAGGGCTCCACAGGGAAGAAAACATCTTCCTTTACTCCTGTTAGATGAGCATCACAACAGAGGTGCAGGGATCCCCAGGGCTTATCTCCAACTCCTGCAGACGGTACTCTTCGTGTCTTATTGTTGGTACGGTGGTGCTCAGACCCAGCCAACTTCTACGCAAGCCTGGGACAGAAAGACTGTCCCTCTCTTGAAGAACTGACATTGTAAGACCGTTCCACTGGGTGCACTGGGATATTTCAGATGCAGATTAGCTCCACGTTCCACGGAGATGTACACTCACATCAAAGCACGCTCAACTTTACATACAAATCTAGTCGTATTTAGGATCCTACTTTGTTATAGGGAACGTGAACAGAAGCAGAAGGCAAATGGTCCTGACCTAGTCCAACCACCATATCATACACCTCTCACCTCTGACTGAGATGCTTTTTCCAACACGGGAATTCCTTCTCCTGCCCAAATTCCTCTCCACATTTCTATTATCTGTTACTGGATTTTTTTTTCTTTTGGCCTTGAGAAGATACAACAAAAGCTGGGTACACAGGACATGAGGAAAGTATTAGATGTATTTTAATACATTCTTATAGCAATCCAATAATTCGCTTATTATTTGACCGTTTCTGTACAAAAACGCTGTGTAGGTCTTTCTGAAAGAGCACAACTAATTTGGAAGCAACGAAAACAGCCCTGTGTGGTGTGTTCATGACGCTTCCAGCTTTGGAAGCCCATCCATTAGCAGAGCTTTTTTAAAGAGGCATGGGCAGGTTAGCTATTTTTTAATAATAACACCTGAAGTGCCAACGAACTTCACCAGGATTCCTGTGATAAGGATGATCCAGACTGCACCGCTGATTTGCAAAGTTGGCATTTTCCGTGAGAGATTCAATTTAAATGCTGGTGACAAAACATGACCGTAAGGCTGTGAGGAGGAGGAAGATTCCCGAAGCAGAGAAATCATGGGGCCTGTACTTGGAAAAAATTTTGCAAGATAATTGTCTTCACAAGAGCTGAGGTCACTGCAGGGTTGTGTGACTGTTGTGGTGAACGTCTGCTGATTCTGCAGAGAAAATCGGCGTTTGTGCCTTGACCAAGGCCACGGAGGGAGCCCGTGATGATGATTGCAAAGGAGTTCACCCAGCACCCTGGCGATGCTGCCCTCTGCCACTCTGACCTCAGCTGGGCTTTCGCAAAAGTCAAACGACTTGGACTCTGGGTTGGAGCTTGGAAGAACTGATAGGCGGGGGATCATCTCTGGGACAACCACTCATGACGGATGACTGTCTCTAGCAGTTACGTTTTTAAGGTTTATCACAAGGAAATAATGTTTCTTCTTAAAAAAAAAAAAAAAAAAGAAAAAAAGCCAAGCCACCCCCTTTTCATTTCTTGAAAGAGAGTGGCACGTCCACAGGCGCCGCAGCACCGCAGAGGTCAGCTCCATGCTGCATCTATAAACGTGTCTCGCTCATTTACCAGCTTAGCAATCCTCACCTTGAATAGCCGCTCCAAGAAACTTCTCCTGCTTATACTAAGCACATACTGTACACCAGGCACCTACTCAGTCAGCCAGATATTTCACACTCAGTGTAATAAACTTGGACCTAAACTTCAAGTAGCTTCCAAGGTCCTTGGCTCTGTCCAATTCTTTAACTGTGTATGAAGCTGACTTCAGTTTGTTTTCATTTTTTTCTCCCTTCTACCAAGTCACTTGGCTCTCAGTACGGTACCTAATGTATACTCTGAAGCTCAATACATGAGCCAGGTGCCTTTCCACAAGCAAAAAGACGTAATATATGCAGGTTAGGCGCAGTCTAGTCAACACATTAATCATAATCTGGAGTGTGATATTGAAAATAAGAAGGTTGGAAGGTTTTGTTAAACCTCCAACTCAATGCGCATCATGTTGAGTAACTTCACAATTTATGATTAGTATTAGTAATTTCACAGAGTATTTTTGGGACTACTCCACGTATGTCCTTTCAAAAAGTACCTGCTCAGCTTTCAGCTGATTTAAGCACATATATGCATGCAAACATATGCACACACAAGCTCTGTGCTCTTTTGAAATACCTGTTTTAATAAAAAACACAAACAAACAAGACACAGCTCCTTTCAGCTAAACTCACTAGCACCGAACACAATGTTTTACATTATTCAAGCAGACTGCACTTCCCTTTGCAGAATTACAACAGATAGAATCAATTCAGGGGGAAAAAAAAAAAAAAAAAGAAAAAAACAACAAATGTTTGTGCCATTTAGCATATAATTATAAGAAGAATCATAAAGAAATTAAATCTCTAAAAGCATCACATCTCTGAAAAAGAAATATTTTCATCGCAGCGAAAATATTAAGCTTTCAAATAATTAAAATAATCTCAAGAACTGTGCAGCGACCGTACCTGGGAAGCATCTTTGTCCCCCGAGCAGTTCCACTTTTCAAAATCCCTATAAACTCCTGTTGTGCCCGGCTGCCAGCTCAGGTTAATAATAGCAATGAGCCATATTCATCCAAAACCACAAGACTGTCAGGTGACATATCAAGAGGTCCGAATTTAACTCGAACAAAAGCCTCTCCATGCTGCAACGCAAAAGGCTTAATCCCAGCACCAGGATCACAAAAACCACCTTAAAGCGAGCAGTTTGCTGAAGCGCAGGGCAGACGTTTGCACCAGGCTGCGTTCGCGCTGCCCTGGGGTTTCATAACCCAAATCCTGCCCCTCCATTCCGTGGCACAGCTCGGGATTTCTGCTCCAGTGGATATCGCCCGGCTTCCCCGCTTCTTTGTCTCTTCCAGGGCATTGCTGCAGAGGAGATCAATCTCATTTCATCGGGAAGCTACGCGCTGCTTTGGCAGCCGCCGGAGCGTACATGTCAGTCCCATCTATCCTCCTCCTCCTCCTCCTCTAGCCAACGCGATCGGAGTTGAGTCTCATGACCCAAGTCCCTTGGCAACTGTGGCTGCCATCCGGCACCTCCGCGAGCCGCGGCCGTCGGGAATTCAGCCTGCTGGGACAAGAAGTGGGGGTGGCGAAGCAAAGCGGCCTCCTTCCAGCCTGCACCCCCAGCCTTTACATTCCTGGAAGCGACGGGATGCTTGTGCCGGAGCGCGGGAGAGCGGAGGCGGAGGGGTGGCATCATGTGAGCCAGCTGTCAGCGCGGGCCACCTGCAGCCGCCATCCGTCGCCGCTGAGCCCGGCGTGGCTGCTGAGCCCCGCGCACCGTTTCACCGGTAAAACCACGGCCCTGGAACGCCGAACTGGGCAGCTCTGCTCCGGGTATGGCAGCAGCACCCGCTCCCCCTCCCCAGCGCTCCTATAGGAACAAAGACAGCACTGTATGCCCTGGAAGGGCTCATTAATATTACAAGGGAAGCATCGGGAGCGTGCAAGACAACTCGATGGCAATATATAGGGGTTTTCAGGGGGGAAAAAATAATAGCAATAATCAAAAAATATAGGAAATAATGCCCATGAAGAAATCCCGACCAACCTGACAGCTGTAAACAAGGTTCCACGATTGCGCTCGTGGTATCTCGGGCCATGCTAGGAAGGCTGCCCGGTACATCACAAAAGCAAAGAGCTGGCTATTTAAAGAACTTTTTTTTCCTCTAAATTGCGGGGGAGGAGCAAGAGAGATGGGGAGGGAAGCGAAGTTGGAACCAGGCATCCAAAAAAGCAATGCACATTAAAAGCCATCAAGTCTTGTCACAGGTATATGTGGGGCTAATCACTCATGCTATTAATTTTGTATTATCTGTGGACAAAGATCAAGAAATAAATAAAGGCAGGAGACCATAGCATCACAGCTCCTACTTCAGTCTTTTCAGTGCCTCAAAACCTACCAGTTTTGCCAATATTTCAAATACAAAAACAGCAAAAATCCATTTATCATCAGGGTCTCCTGTTCCACTGCACCCCTCAACACAAAGTTTTGGGCTATTGATGATTCCCGTGTCACGGAGTGGGTAAGCTGATGCTCTCGTCCCAAGACCCAACAATCCCAACGTGCCAGGAGGATGTTTTGCCACCCAGGACGGATTCCACCAGAGAAGACTGAGCTCTCTCTTTTTCTACATATCTCCCGGATTAAGTTCAGGGAGAAATCCTTCATCTGATGACACATCAGCAGTTTTCCTGCTGGCTTATAGGAAGGTAATATTTTCACCTTTGGTGCTGGGCAAGTCTTTTGACACGAACGCAGTAAAACTAAGAGATAGATACTTATTCAGTTCCAAATCCCAAACCACTCTCTTTTGTGACCACGTATGTTTTATAGGAAATTTCTCAGTTAGAAATGAAGAGTTGAGGTCCTGACCCCAAACCAACGTACGTTATAGATCTAGCTTTTCATATGTGACTAGTGCCAAGGGATTCCATGGAATTACTCACATGAGCAAAACTGGGCGTGTGCTGTTTACAGGACCCATGCCTTAAAAACCAAATCTTGCTCTTTAAAGCCTAGAATGCCAAGCTTCAGGAGTTGCAGGCAGTAACATCTGACCTCTGCTACCTTCTTCATCTAGTCAAAGGAATGTGCACAGTCACCTTCCTCACCTGCGTGGCAAAGGCATGGCTCTCTAAAGGTTACTGATGTCAAAAGTGACCTTTTTTCTTAGACATGCAATGGTGAGAAGTTCAGTGCAATGTATTATGTAAACATTTATTTACAGGAGTAACATCTAAGGTTTCCATTTTACCTCAGGGTAACCTGATGCGCATTAAAGACAAGTGCTTTGAAAGCAGACCCAGCCTCCATCCAACTACTGACCAGGAAAAATATTGGAAGGAGTTTCTCTTCAGAGACAGACTCAAAGGGTACAGAGAGTAAATAGTGCTTTAGTCAGATCAGTGAATATTTATCGCTTGAGAAAGGACTTCAGATACTCAATGTTGGGTCAAACACACTGTCACCATTCCCACATCCAAGACAATGCTCAGGCCTCTGAGATTAAACATGCAGCATCCTCTTCTCTTGGTGTATATCCAGGCACAGCGACCATCTTATTTACTGATCTGGAACAGAGGAGGTACGTTTTCAAAAACAACATCTCATTCTAAATTTCTGAGGACAGTGAGGTGTCCTGATCACACTAGTACGTGCCTGTAGTGTTTTAAACCGGAGTCCAAGCCTGCACTCAAATCCAAACCTACTGGCTGCCAACTGCAGACACAAATCCCCATTCAGGGAAGGTTCAGGCTTTGCAGGGAAGGGGGAAGATGCACAGAACCGTACCAGCAGCTTGTAGTGCAGAGGGGCACGGCACAGCCCCTCGGCCACCTCTCCTTGCTGCTTATCTGCACTGTTTCCGGGGGGGGAGGAATAAAAATAAAACCCAAAAGAGGCCACTGGTTAGTAAAAAAGCTATAATTACAATACTGGTTGTATTCCACACAGAGTAACTTGGTTTCACCTATACTGCGAAAGCTTTATGGGGTTTGCAGCAGGCCTATGCCATCTTTCATTGGAAGGTACCTCCAGAGATGCAGTTGTGTTTTTTTTTTTCTACCCCCCTCCAATTCCAAAAAAAGTCCCTCATTTATCACCTAGGTAGTATTTGGCTTTGGCAGGGAATATGATACTCTCCATCTCTTTGAAAGGGCGTGGGCTTTTTTGTGTGCGTGTGTAAATTTGAACTGGAAAACAAAGCTGGTAATATTATCTAGCTTCAGAAAAACAATTAACAATGTCAAAAAACAAAGCGGTCAAAATCTCCCGCGTTAGCCCATCACCTTCCAGAGAGATCCTGGGAGGGCACTTCAGTATCCATCCGCATCCCACCGACTGCAGATGGGAAGGATGCGGGTGACGGTGTCCAGCCGCATGGAACAGCCAAGAGGATGAAGTACATCCCCCCCAGGGGGTTCTGTGCAGCCCCCCGATGCCAGACTGGGGCTGCAGCTTGTTCTTAAGCCAAAAAAATAATAAAAAAAAATCCTCCCAACAAAACAGCACCAAAAAAAAGTTACTTTTTTCATTTTATCCAACGGCATTTCTGAAAACATTCAGAATTACTGGAAAGGCTCATATGCACCTTTAGGGTATAAATCATCTGATTTTAAACTGAGGAGACAATAGTTTGCACCAACCACAAGCTAAAAAAGTAGTGAAATGATTCATTTTTGTCCTCCACTGCCTTAACAAGTTTTTTTAGTCTTTCTCTTGAAAGGCTTCCCTCACACACGTCGTAAACACACACAGCAGAGAGCCAGCAAACCAAGAAATGTTTATTGCTTAGTAATGCATGAAGGTAGGAGCTGGAAGCCACACTAGACAAAAAGAGAGAAAAAAAAACAATTAGGATTTTATTTGAAATCTGACTAGAAACACCTGGATACCATTTCTCTACAAAATATTTGCCTTAGAAGGATTATCACTTAGCTAGATTTTTAAACACAAAAAACAGTGCTTTCTGTGCATTTTTGTATCCCTGCAAAAAAAAAAATCCCACTGAATTCCTCACTGCTGGAGAGGAAGAACGGACAGCATTAAAGCCTAAACCCTGTGTATCCGAGGGGAGCACAGACATACCTGCACCACCAGGGACATGCACACACAAACGAGCCCAGCCCAAGGCCAGCAGAGCCAAAACGATGGGGAAGAGCACTGCAAGCAGTCCGTAGGGTTTTCAAAACCTAAACCCGGGCCCCATTTTCTTTAACAGAAAACAGATTTTAAGATACTGAAAAAAAGTGCTTTTCATATGCAACCCAAAAGAAAAAAAAAAAAAAAAAAAGAAATCAGAGAAACGAAGTTTATTTGTAAACTCTTCATCCACAGGATTCTCACCTGCAGCAAGAGGTCTCATGACTGGAGTAAACTCTCTACGGGCGGTGTAAAGGATATGAAAGATGTAAAGGATATAAAGGACGTAAAGGATATTCGTATAAATACGAATCTGCCTTGGAGCATTCCTGGAGGATGCAACATGGAACATTATCTTTCTTTTAAGAACGTGGATGCTGAGACGACAGCAGACTGACAACTGTCCCTCCTCTGTTGTAGTTTTTCAAGTCATGATAAAAGATGCTTAAAATAAAAATAAACTATCCAAGTAAAAATCTGATGGATGGTTAAGCTCCTGGAACACTCGTGTTTGTTTTGTATCACATTTCCAATCGCAATCCACTATAAATAAGACACCAAACAAACCTCCATAATACCAACTGGTACTGCAAGACAACAGAGCATTTTCCCCCTGCCAAACAGTTATTTTATTGTGCACTCTCGGGTGCGCAGAGCAGAATAATCTTGTGCTGTAGCTATTAAAAATAAAGTGTAAATAGTTCAGTATTGTGTGTGTTTAATGGAAAGTTGGGAAGGACAAAAGTTCCAGTACAAATTGCTTTTGATGCATATAAGCAGTTGTTGAAAATAAAGAATTTTTTTAAGTCACACAGAATTATCTAGTGTAGCAGAGGAATGTTGGGGAGGGAGGGGAAGTCTTCCTCCTCTCCCTTTATACGTTGAGTAGTTCTGGAGATTTCTACATAGATTCTTCAATCCTTAAATCCACACACAAAGCTAACTTCTGTTTTCCATCCCCTCTTCAAAATGTGAATGACAGTATGACACTCCGTGAGATGCAGCCATGAGAGTTTCCAGTGGACAACAAAGCCAACTCAGCCCGTGAAAACCAGCATCTACGTTACATCTGAGCTACCACTGTGGAGAATTACTAATATGATAAAAAAGTGACTGTTCCACAGTGCTAGAAGGAACAAAACCAAGTTCACAGGCTTAGATGTATCAACCACAAAGTTTATTGCTTGGGTAACTTAATGGTGAATTGCTGCTTTTTATTTCGGGGATCAGGGATATTAATAGATACAATAGAGAAAAGAACATGTTTTAGAGTCAAGGTTGACTGCAAGAACTCTGTTGCCATGAAAATGAAGACTTCTTAGAAGGATCGCTATAGCTCTACCAGCACTATCAAATCTAATATTAAAAATAAACCTTTCAATGACTTCTGATGTCTCAAGAGTATGTTGGTTGGGGCATCCTGACATTTTCATCTTTTAATAGACAAGCATTGAATTCCTTGTATTTATCTTCAGCTTAAAGAGTCTTTAAGGCTTTAATTTTCATGCTCTTCCCAGCAACTCTAAGGACTATGGCAGTTTTATTTTCTGCTTTTTACACAAGTGAAAGCTGAGATTCTCCATACCTTACTTCAGGAGATATCAAAAAAAGCTGCAAGGTGCATAAACAACCTGCTAGTGTACTCAAGCTGTGCCTGACATGCCATGTGATTTCTGCACCAACGCTGAGTAAACACATCTAAATAAGTGGGTTTTTAATCAGATATGTCAAGAAATAAATAACTTTTTAAAGGCTAAAAGACTAGAATGCAAACAGCCACAGTTTTTTATTTCCTGCTCTTTAACCCACGAGCTGGGCAGCGGTGCCAGGGTGGGCGCGCGGGGCTGGGTGATGCTGTGCCCAGGGTCCCAGGAGGCAGCGGGTCCTTGCCAGGGCAGCTGCCCAGACCCTGGGTTGTTTTTCTTGGGCTCAGCAGTCCCAAAACCCAGCGGGTTCGCAGCAGGCAGGCCAGGATGACCCCTGGTGGGTATCTTCAGCCTGGAAACATTGCACCACGAACCACGTCGGCAATAAAACCGCCCGCTCCAGACCCAGGTTCTGCTGCACAGCCCAGCATGTCCCACCTGGGAGCCCACCGCTGTGTCAGGGTGGAGGCAGCCATCTGCTTACCCTGATCAAAACATCCTGTAATACTTGTTTCATGAGTGTTATAAGGGGAAAAAAGTACTGCCTTGGTGGTGAAAGTCATCCAGCACGAGCAGGCAGCGTGGGGACTGGAGCATTCCTTGGCTGTAGGCCACCACCATGTAATTGATTAAGGTGGCTGCACTTGTGACCCAGTGATAACTGAGAGCCCAAGAAATCTCCACACAAGTATTTGCCACTCAGAGATGGAAAGCAATTGTGATGGACCCTTCAGAGTGCACTGTGAGTGGAAGAATTACAACTAGTAGTAAAAACATAAAGAACTCCCCAGACCACTCTGAACTTCCTTGCCCAACATTCACATTGTCAGTTAAATTACCAGGAGTGTCAAATGCACAAGGACTACAACTTCGAGCTTTCAAACTCAAATCATTCCAATTTCTCAAGATTTTGTCCAGTACTTCCAAGTCCTCTTTCCCTACCCCAGGTCTCACTTATCTGCACAGACAGCATTGCTTTAGCCAAGGTTTACATGATCTTTTTTCCCTTGGGGAGGCGAAAAAGAAAAAAAAAAAAAACACAAACAGCAAAGCTGCAGCTGTTCAGGGTTCCTCAGAGAAGGAGGAAGACAGATGTAAGTAGTTATTCTCCAAAGATTCACAAGGATCAGTGCCTGAGCAGCATTTTACTGTCCCTCATGTGACTGTTTAATTAGGTGTTGATTCACTCAGTCATGAGACACAAGGAAACAGCAAGCCCTAACGTCAAAGAAAAAGTAATGCCTGTTCTGCCAGTTTCTGTATTAGCAAAGCACAAAGGGGACATCCAGTTCTGAGAAGCAAAACTCATGTTTCCTTACCCATAAGCCAAACCATCAAATCGCTTCAACCTTTCCATATGAAAAAAAAAAAAAAAGGAAAAAAGACATCTCAGCGACTTCGGAGCGAGATGCTTGTGAACTCCCCGATTATTGTCCACGGTCAGAGCTGAGATCAGCTTCAGCGTTTGCAACCAGACCTCCTCGGCCGAGCTCTGCCAGCCCTGTGAGCAGGGTGTGCCCTTCCATCCCATAATCCAGGTCCGAGCTGCTTCGGGATCTCAGGCTTTCTTCTGGGGTTGGTTGCTTTGTTTGCTTTTGAAAAAAGAACACAAGCTCTTCTGCTACGGCTTTATTCCTGAACACTAACAGAATTTCTTAGCTGCCTTATTACCAAAAAGCTTGTCTGTTATGGGGTCCGGTTGCCATAGCAACAGGCTTTTAAAAATATCAAAGAAATTTTCAGCACATGGTAAACCAATTTCGCAAACTGTGTCTATTTGTAATAGGAAAAGCTGGCAGACAATTATTTATATGTACTCAGTTCAGCTGAGGTTTGACGCAGGGATAATCCCAAAATGCTGCTCTCAGTCCAAAGCCTGGTGTTGTAGAAGATTACAGGGAACTTTAACTTGCTGTGCTACCAGGTCATTTATAAAGACAGTCATGCAAAATTCCCAGATGATGACCACTTTTCCAACAAAGGCTACGTTTAAGATCAGTGTGTCACTAAAATGCATTAAACGCCGCAAGCTTTTTTCCCTGAAGAACACTGCCTTAAATCTTTGATTTGTAACATTTTAAACATTGTGTGTTTGCAGTCATACCCTCATTTGTGTAGATTTTACTCAAAAAAAAAAAAAATCAGAGTCTGGATCAGCAACTTATTTAAAACACATGCCTAATGCTAAGCACATGAGCAGTTTCACTGGGAGCAATGAAACTACTTACATACTTCAAGTAAAGCACATGGCTTAAGCAGAGTGCTGACTCAGCCTTATTCCCCCCTCAGATTTCACCAAAAACCCGGCTCAGTTACACAGGAACAACTGCAAACTGAAGACAGAGGATGATTGTACAAACAGGCATAACAAATCCATACCTATGGAATGAAATCCCAGTCCAGCTCAGTAGTACCGATACCCCACAAGCTGGGGTGGATGCTCGTGAATAGTAGATGGTACCATCTACCACGGTAGATGCTCCCCGTGAATTGACACCTCTCTGACACCACCATGTTTGTCACTCATGATCTAAGCATCCTCCAACACCTCCAAAGGTCCGACGCCATGCTCAGCCCAACTCTGCAACCTCTCTGCACACAGAGGGGCCACTTGCTTCCATTACAGCTCCGCGCCTGGAAGCCTTTAACCAACCCTCTTAGTTAACCCTCAAACCACTAAACCAGGAATTTCACTGCATTTCCAGCCTAGTGCCAGGCTCTGAAGCAGAAACAAAACAATCGGGAACACTTTCAGAGATCTGCTAAATAACATTAATGAGTATCCAGGTGGGTTGGATCTATCCTACAGCTGCCTTTCAGGAGGGAAGACTCTTCTAACTTGGCTCCAGCCCATGGACTGAACATCCCTCCCTTACTGGCTCTACAAGTTGAACAGGCCCCTACTTAATTTGCGGAAGGGATGAGATCTTGATTTGCGTAGATATTGCAAGAGTCCAAGACTACTTTGAGGATCCTAGACTGCTCAATTCTCCAAGGCAAGAGTCATGCTGCTCAATTGTTTTCCAAATTAAGCATGCAAAGGTGACCTGAAACTATTTCAGGTAGATCTATATAGAGCAGACACTAAAGGCCTTGCCTGACTTCACTTTTATGTAACTCATAAGGACATGAGGACAAATAAAAAAAAAAATCAGATGCTTGAACAAGCCACATGGCCACAAACTTCATTTAATATCTGCAAAAAAAAATGCAGACTGCTAGAAAATGGAACAGCCTGGCACCTAACCAAGGCACTACAACTGTGAAGTCCTGGATACTTTGGTTCCCCAAAGCAGAAGAGCACTCAAGCATGCGTTTAGCTGTCAGCCAGCTCGTCGTCCCTCTGATTCTGAAGGAGCTGCTCAATCTTTACATCAAGCTTAACAAAGTGCTCTACTGTGTTTGCAATAGAGTGCTTTGCTCACTGCCATGCTGATTCCCGAAATCCTGCCGATTTCAGATTTTCTGCTGTCCCCTTCGGGTTCCAAGGTCTCACTACATGCTCGCCATCTTGGGTTTCTAAGGATGGTAGGAACAGAACATAGAGTGTAGGACTGGCCATTGCCCTGAGGTGATTAATCAAAAGGAGCTTTTCAATGCAACTATCCATCTAGAGGGATTTTCCACTGCACAGCAGCTGAACTGGTCAAGTCGTACGGAAAACTCCACAAGACAAAGAGGTGCAAGCTCTGAGCATCTTTTGAAAACAGCCCCTGTGTGCCCACACAACTTTTCTTACTGTTTAAGTCTTGGTCTGTGATAAAGAAACTGGAGGTTCAGCTTGGCATGGCCTCCCTGGGTATCAGCACCGAAACTCGCTCCGAACACACACCTTCCTTATCGCGGCACCGAGCCGGAACACACGCTCCAAACCAGCTCTGCCTCACAGCTCACAGAATCAACAGAAACACTTGATAAAACCTCCATTGTTCCACTGGGAGAGGTTGTACTTAATCACGAGATATATATATATTTAGTGTATGTTCAGTAAATCCCTTCTTGCCGGTGGTAATGGATCTGACGAGAGCGCAGTTGCAGACACTCCCAGCCAACACAGCTTGCCACCCGCTGTGGCTGGGGCAACTCCTGACTGTCTCCCAGAGGGACTCTCCCAGGCTTGCAGCAGAACAAGCTATTTCCCAGCAAGCTCTGATCAGCTCAGCATCAGCTCTTGCATCTTCTGTAGTTCACGTCCCGCAGTCTAACATGAACAAAAAACCCATTTATTGTTTCCTTTCATTCCTGTGGAGTGGCAGACTCAGCTTTTCCTTCTCACTCAAAAGCATTTTCTTGCCTCATCTTTTTTCGTCCCTATTCAGCCCGTCCACACGAGCATCTGTAAGATGTGGGAACTCGAAGCAGCCCAGTGCTGCGGGTATCCTGCTATGAACCAGTAACAGCACCACATGAAGCCATTTATTCTGCTGCATCAACAGGAAAGGCAGACTCACGTGCTGGACAGCAATAGCTGTCAGTGCCACCAGGACGTTTTGGACTGGGTTGTTTTGTTGGATTTTTTATTTATTTATTTTTATTTTGAAAGGAGCTGTTGGCAAAGTAATCGCTCTCTTGGCTCTTCCTTTCCCTTTCCTCCCCCCCTTCTCACACTACTGCATGTCATTTCTAGTGACACAGCAGTAACCCCAAACAGGATGCACCCTACTGCTTGTGGCAGGAGGAGGAGGGGGTGGTATGGCACCCAGGGGACACGTTCAGAAAGGAGAGGCGGCACTGCAGGTCTCAGACGGACAAAACTAAGAAAATGGAAGGGAAAGTGAGCTGGGCTTCAACTCCTTTCTTCTGCGCGTGTGCGAGCTTACGCATAAATACTAGCTTCCAAAGCAGAGCACCAACCAACAGGGACAGTGATGATGAGGAAGATACATTCCGAGGCTCAGGGATCACCAAGCAGAAAGAATCCTGTAAAAGGTGTGCACTAAGTCACGGCAGCACCATCCAACGGCTTCCAAGCACCCTTGCACAGGTCCCACTGTATCTGTCTCAACACAGAGCAGCTCCGAACCGCCACCGCTTTATACCCAGCATTTCCAGCCCGACTTTTCCTTTTTGTGCTCAGCAGCTGCCACTGGTCATGTCACACCTTCCAAACAAAAGCCCCTGCACCCCTCTCCCCTCTGCTTTGCTGCCACTGTGCAGAAGGTGGAGCGAGACCACCCACCAGCCCCGGCCCCTTTGCTCCATTATGATCCATAAGCTGGATCCAGCTGCTCCAGCACTGCACTGATAAACGCAGGGAACACTCTTTCCATGTGGGCAAGAAAAAGTGAAATAACATAAAGATGATAGTTCTCAAAAGTCTCTCCATCTCCTCTGTTGCTCACATCTTAGCTATCTCAGCACCTACTACTCCCCTAAACCCTGACGCAAAAATCTTACAACTATTTTTCTGATCTAAGAAGCACACGAGTCTGTCCAGTGTCATACTAAAACAATTTGGGTTTTATGTATGCACATACTGAATTTACCTGGCTCCCTGCTGGGTGAAACACAAAAGACCTACACAAAGACAGCAGTCAAGCACTCCCTGAACAAGGTGGGTAGGCTTTTGCTTTAGGGTCTTCCAATTACTCTAAGTTTACACAGGTGCACGTACACTCCATGACAGCAAATGAAGGCACCTGGGTGTATTTTGAAATATACATGTATATTTATACGCACACACACATATATATATATGAAACAGAGATCTGAAAGTAGGGTCTGTCTTGCTCTTAGGATCTCTTTCCTTCCAGCATAAATATCCTTTAGCAAAGCTCAAGGCTGAGGCACCGAAAGCCTTCAAACCCCACCGAGTTACGCTGAGGATGCTCAGGACTCCATAGGCCTGGGCCGCTTTGTATTTCCCTTCATTTCCAAGTTTCTCTTCTTTTTTTTAAATTTTATATAGAAACAATCTCTTGTCAGACTCCCTGTTCCCTGTACATTTTACATTTCTCTGTTTTCTCCATCCATACAGATGAGAACAATTGCCATTAGTGAATTTTACTTTATAATTTTTTTCTCCAGCATGGGTGTGGACTAATGTCATCTCCTGAGTGTAATTCAGCTGATTTGTCCGGCTAGCTAACAGAAAAGACCAGTCTTTAAATGAATATACACCAAATCCAGGTGGAGGGGAAAAAAAATAAATTAAAAAATAATAATCAACAAACAAACAAAACCCCAAAACCCAAACAAACAAAAAACCTAACACCTGGCGTTTTACCTTCTGACCCCAATGTGAAAAAAAGTCTCACACACACACAAAACCAAGCTATCCGGCAGTTCTGGGAGCGTTCAATTGAAAAAGAAAATCTGATGACACATTTTAAAATAGATACGTTTTCAGACTAAAATAACTCATTTGAAGATAACTGCACATAAGATACTACAAAAAAAACACGAAAATTTAAAGCAAGTAAATTAAATCAGTCTTATACCAAAGCGATATTTGCTTATCTGAAAAAGAAAGTTTGATAAACATTTCTGTTTATATAAAGATATAATTCTGTTACAGTCTCGTAAGAATTTATTTTAAGTTGCTTAGATTTTTTTTTTTCTAATTCTATACTTTTTAATTACGTCTGTTTTGGAAAAAAAGAGGTCACAAGTTCATGATTAGCATCTCTTATATGACTAGAATACACATGTAGTTAAGAAACCAACATGCTCATTTTCACCACTTCTTAGCCCTCCATGCTGTCAGTACAGCAATTTCCTTTTCTACCAAGAAAGCAGAGCAATTTCCAGTAACTCACAGCAGCTGAAATATGTTTAAGTACCGAAAAAAACCCAACCACCTTTTTCTGTCTGACTATTGAAGTTGTATGTCAGAGTTTGGGCTGCCTTTAAATAGAAACGCAGTTAGCACTGTAAGCCAATTCACTGTCCTAACGTTGGAGGCATTTCTTTAACTCCGTCTTAAGGGGTAATACTGTTATTTTTCCTGTAGGAACAAGAAAATTCTGGCAGACTTTTTCCTGAAGGAGCTTCCGAGGACAGCACGCTCACCCCGTGTTCTGCAGCCTCTGTTCCCAGCACACACAACCACACACACTTTACATCTGCACCTATTTTTCATTAACACCTGAACTAGCACCGGTTTTCTACCAATTTCTGGGATCAAGTTTTCTGAAAAGGAGTGAACAACCCATTCGGCCAACTCTCCAAACGGCAAGAACGTTTTCTAGGTATGTCTTTGGGAGGGTGGAGGCAAAAAAACCTGACGTGAAATCTCATTCCTGTTTGATAGTTCATTTCCCAGCTAACTGCTCACACGTGCCTCCTTCTGACTTACTGTCCCCTTTCATAATCACCCCCAAACATGGCAAACCAAGTGCTGAGTCCACAGTCTTTGGAGGTCAAATGTTTTCTTGGGATAAGGCTGTGCAAGGAATGCACGAGGCAAGAGAAATGTGGGCATGCAGTAGATGGTGTACATTGCTAGCTAGAAAGCAGAATAATTCAGCAAACGGAGATGTTGATATTCTGGTACTCACAGGAGTTCAGACTGGCCTTTCTTGTGGTCACACTATAGCTGTTCCCTGAACAAACTATGCAGCCACATGTCTACTGTCATCTTCCAACACACCCACACCCTGGCCATCCCCACGTCTCTTCTGCCACAGCCACTGGAAAGAGCAACACAACAAGGTGCAGCCAACTCGGAGCTTCTCGAGTACTAACGGGCAGGAGGCACCCAACAGCACGTGCAGGATTTTCACTGAAGTTACAGAACCTCAGCTCACTTGGACTTCTGATCTCGCATTCTCCATCACACATGACTGAAGTCGATCGAAAGGTTCCAAAATTACTAAGAGGGGAGCGCTGGAAGGAGCGCAGCGCTGCGTGAGCCACCATTTCCGTAGGTGCGCAGGCCAAAATCAAAACAAAGCATTTAACAAAGCAACTGCTCCTACGGGCGATGCTCACACACACAAAAAAAACCAAACCACTCTCTCTCTCTCAAAGTGGAAAATGACACAGGAACTAGGGCGAAGATACTGCTCTGGCTCAAACAGGCACAACGCCAGGACCTTAAGTCAGGGCTGAACTGAGCTCAAAGTTTCTTCATTTATCAACTAAAACAGATGGCAGAGAGCTGTCATTTGGCTCCTGTTTCTTTCCAGTTATACATCACACAAACTGAAAGGGTAGAGGGTTTGTGGTACTATTAGAAGTTTTATGTTTTGTTGACATTTTGGCTGGAGCAAGGGAAAGACATTCGAAGACGCTGCTAACGAGGCAGACGCAGCTCTGGAGGAGTATCGAATACTACGAACATCCAGAGCAAGAACAGTACCTATATTAAAGGAAATACGATTGTTTCTGTGATGTATTTTACTCATTTTAGGCCAAAATCACTGCTGACAATGTTGTGAAAACATCCTGGAGAAACACAGCGGGATCAGTGGCGTGTGATGGATCGTTTCCGTGCTTCAAGATCACGGCTTTCAGCAAAGGCAGCCTCCCAGCTCCGCGCTCCTCCTACAACCCCGCGGAGAGGCGTTGGGTTGAAGTGGACAGGGGCTGTCTGCAGCTGAGCTTGTTGTTACTGACACTGGCATCGCTGCAGAGAGTCCTTCACCTGTACAAAACGGGTGTTTCTTTCAAGGCCACAGTTTCAAAGATAGATGATACACAAAAGCTGGAGGATACCCAGATTATCACCCCAAAAGCGTATCACAGAATGTCAGGGATTGGAAGGGACCTCAAGGGATCATCTAGTCCAATCCCCCTGCTGGAGCAGGACCACCTAGATCAGATCACACAAGAATGCATCCAGGTGGGTTTGGAACATCTCCAGAGAAGGAGACTCCACAACCTCTCTGGGCAGCCTGTTCCAGTGTTCTGCTACCCTTACTGGGAAGAAGTTCTTCCTCATGTTTAAGCAGAACCTCCTATGTTCCAGCTTATATCCATTTCCCCTTGTCCTATCATTGGATGCTACTGAGAAGAGCCTGGCTCCATCCTCATGACAGTCACCCTTTCCATATTTATAAACATGAATGAGGTCCCCCCTCAGTCTCCTCTTCTCCAAGCTAAAGAGACACAGCTCCCTCAGCCTTTCCTCATAAGGGAGATGCTCCACTCCCTTCATCATCTTTGTGGCCCTGCGCTGGACTCTCTCCAGCAGTTCCTTGTCCTTCCTGAATGGAGGGGCCCGGAACTGGACACAATATTCCAGACATGGCCTCACCAGGGCAGAGTAGAGGGGAAGGCAAGACTGTTTAAAATAAAGAGCTTTTACACGTAGTCAAACTGCTCGAGTCCGAAAGTTTAATCACTTGATAAGGGCTATGAAATTACTTTTTCAGAAAAAAGAGAAAACTTTGCACAAAGACATTGTACTCGTGGAGGCATGCTATATGCATGCACCGTTAATAGTCTATATGTAGTTTATGTAGTATTTTGTGCTGCAATTCACATGTTTGAACAAGTTTCTCTGTAGCGTATTGTATTCTGAATAATGGTATCTACAGAAGCTACTGGTTTCAGAAAAGAAAAAAGGTCTTACGCAAACGTGCAGAATTACCTCAATTAAAAGCTTCAGTTGAGCACCAAGCAACAGCACAACGCATTGTTGTAAAAATAAATAAATGCTTTTTGATACAAAGACTAACCGTTCACACTTCTACGGAGCAGAACGCATTTGGGCAGGTATTTTTAGAAGGAAGTGATTAATCCTGCAGAGAGGATCCTGCCCCTTTCCAATGCAATCGTTACGGTCACGTTCCTCAGGCACTGCAGAATCCCATGTCTGTTTTGTGCAAATGAGCTTTTCCAAAGCATTATTTCCCATATATGAATTCTGTTACTACTCGGTGTAAGGTGGAGTAGCTGGTGCATTATCAAGTCATTTACAGATGACTAAAATTACTTCCTGTTTTTAATGGGCATAACTTTTTTTTTCCCCTCTAGCAGATATTTTATAGATTAAGGTTCTCTAACTATACCAAAAACGCAAAATTTTTCAAGTCCTCAGAGACAAAGAGTGCTCTTGGCCGACTCTGGAAGCCCAGCACAGCCACGCTGTGGATTCGCTGGTGCAACTGAGCTCTGCATTTTTCCTAACGTTACTCACGAACATGTGATCTTGCAGACATTCTGCTCCAGATGTAGCAACAGGAGGGAACGCAGCCTCTGAGCATGAAACCACCATGCGCGTTACTTTCCACTCGTAAAACACGCTTCTAAAGTGGTCACCTCCAGTATTCAGCCAAAATTACAACACAAGTTTCAGGCTCTAAGTCACACTGGACCAGTTTACTCCAGAACAGAAGCATGAATTCATCCAAGCTGTCACCATGAGCGTACACTAACTCAGAAGCATACACACAGCAAAGGATAAACCCCTTTGACAACACGGAGACAATCCATCCACCAAGCAGAGTAGCCAATCCTCCCAAGACAGCAAGGTTTACAACACAAGACATGTAAACACACCCTCAGTCATCAGAAAGTGAATGGTGGAATTGTTTCGGGAAAGGAGAAGACCTCACAGTGGACAAACACGTACATACATCCCATGCTCTTGGCACATCTTCACGCCCCTACGACCTCACCTGGAGAAGGAGGGGAAAAAGCAATACCCTGAAGTTTGCAGAAGCACCTTCTTACAACACTTCCCAGCGTAAACCAAGTGTAAAGAATTTTTACTCTAGTACACCTACACGCACATTTCTGGATACATAGAAACCAGGGCAAGATGTCAACACACTCTTCCTCTCACAGTGGAGGTGATGGGCCAGTTCACCCTATCTCCACAGAACAAGCATGGGAGCAGGGTCTGTCAGCTCTGTCGGGTTAAACCCATGAGGACAGCAGATATCTATGCCTTCCAGAAGGAAAACTGCCACATCCCATCAGGAATTGAAGAAAAACTCCAAGTAAAATCAAAGGATTCACCTGATCAGCTGGCAAGATCCAAACCAGTACTATGGCCTGAAGGTGTAACCAGCGGTGATCCCAGCGGTAAAAAGGCACCACCTGATTCACTTGCTCCAGCCTCTCCTCAAAAAGATTTCTGAGAGAGGAAGGAGTTGAAAAGCTGGAAGGGGAACCAAGAAAGCAGCTGCTTCAAGGGCAGCTTAGCGAGGCAGGAGACCACCAGCCATCCTGAGACAGCCCGTGCCATCCCAGGCGGAGGAAGCGACGTGACAGGCTGGGAGGAAGCCGAGCACACCCCGACGGCACTGACCTTGTGACGTCCACCATGGGCAGCGTGACCTCGTGATGCCAAGTTCTCAAGTCACCGCAAGATCCCAGCCACCACGGGAGATGCCAGCAGGAAAGGCTGTCAGGGTGACCCTTAACCTCTGCGTGAGCTCACTGCGTATCTTTACCTCCCAGTAAAGAAGTGGAGAAAAAACGAGCAGACAGCTTTTGCAGTTCATGCTCCCTGTTCCACAGGCAACGGGAAGAAGCTGAAGCGAAGCCAGGCTAGGCAGGGTGCGTTCCCACCAAGGCAGCGGAAAATCCTCCAAGGCACAAAGTCAAGTAGGCACAAGCACCCCAACAGTTTTCAAATTATTTGGTCATTCTCTGCATTTGCATGCACCTAACACGATGGGGGTACTGATACAAGTTAATTCCTTTGGATCTGATGATACCAGTAAATAACAACCACCAGCTGCACCACCGAGCCTCTGGTTTGAGGCTCCTTCAGGCACTGTACAGACCCAGTTTGCAGCACTGGGTCAGGGCTAGCATGTCATTTTCAAGGACATGCTGGATCTTTTAGGAGCAACACATGCCTACCTGGAGAAGTACCTGGAGACCTACAGAGTGGTGTCAAGGAGGGCTCAGAGAGTGTGGCCCCTTCAGCAGAAATTGTCAAAACGTCCTCCATGCTCCAGAGGTGCTTACTGGGACCTATTAATTTGTATGTCTCTGCTTCCAAGACGAAAGTTGACTTAAAGCACTGGAAGGTACAAAAAAGCTCAGATGACAGGAAATGCAAAACAGAATTTGGCAAAAAGAAATACTTTAGAAAACAGCCATGTATTTCAAAATACGGGCCAAAGTCATCATAGCAATGGAGAAAACTGTGCATAAATCAAAGTGAAATATTTATTAAAACTTGCTACACTCAAGCTAATGATTGCAACCAAAAAGCCAAAAACTCAGTTCTATTACAGAAAAGACGGATTTTTTTTTTTATTAAAAAAAAAAACCTCAAGGGACATTAAAGGGCAGAAATGAGCTTAATAAAAACACGAGAACATCTTGGATGTTTAAGAATTTGAATAGTCTTTAAAAATTATCAGACGAAAGCGTTTTAAATTAATTCATCAGATAACTGGAAAAGATGAAAAGCTGGAGCTATTACCAAATGAAGGCCAGCTAAATCTCTTTTTGAAGCTAGACCCTGAGGTGGTGAAATCCCAGGATTTCTACAACTATTGGTGAAAGACTTGCAGAATGCCAGAAACGAACCAATACTAAACCACATTAATTCACTAATTGGGTCGGACTGGCTCGATGCATTGACAGCACCCTTGAGGAACAGCTTTGCAAAGCCTCGTGTGGAACCATTGTGAGAATGAACGTTGTGAGAATGTGTCACGAGGACGGACACGACGGATTTGCTACCCCGGGCTCAGCCAGGCTGCACCCAAAGCTACCTGCTGCTGATAAAAAAGCCTTTGACTGGGTGGAGTGGGATACCTCGTTTGCTGTGGAAGGTTAATTCAATGAGAATTTTGGTAGCGTTTTTGCCAGTTCAGTTGTTTAAGGTCTCTCCCAAACCTCAGACCTGATGACACTACGGTGTCCAGACACCACTGGCTCCGAACTCCTTCGGCATCTCATGAAGCCATACCTTAAAAATGGGAAGTGACATGGCAATCTGTGGTGGTCAGCCTTGCTCTGAGCACAGGAGGAACAGATACAAACCAGTCCCTGTAACAACACCACATCATTTACGTGACCGGTGCAGCCACCTTCAGAAATAACGTGAAAACTTACCATGAAGTTTTGTGTGTAAAACTTTGAAAAAAAAAATAAATGTAAAGAATCATAGAATGGTTTGGGTTGGAAGAGACCTCAAAGATCACCCAGTTCCAACTCCCCTGCCATGGGCAGGGACACCCTCCACTACACCAGGTTGCTCAAAGCCTCATCCAACCTGGCCTTGAACACTGCCAGGGATGGGGCAGCCACAGCTTCTCTGGGCAACCTGTGCCAGTGCCTCAGCACCCTCAGGAGGAAGAATTTCTTCCTTAGATCTATCTAAATCTCCCCTCTTTCAGTTTAAATCCATTGCCCCTTGTCCTATCACTACACACCCTTGTAAAAAGTCCCTCAAAAGTTGTCCCCTAAAGACAACTTTCCTGTTCCTCCTTCACCTTACTCCAGCCTCCACTTTAAAAAGTCCCCAGCTATAGATCGTTCAGATGCCTCTGAGTCTCTTTGCAGTTTATTTCAAGTTTTATTTCAGCTCTTGGTTCAAGAAGCACTTACGCCTTTGTAAGAAAGCACAGAGCATTTTCACTGTGCAAGAACGATGGCTCTGCCGAGGAACCGGCTCGTGAAGCATCTTTGTGCCATACTGCCCATTTCCAACTCCAGCTTTATTGCAATTCCCTTGATGAATTCCGCTGCCAAAAATTACGTGAAAGGAATATATCTCAGGATAGCATTTAAAGTCCCTGCCACAGAGAACAGAAAGAGTCTGGGCTGATGGGGGATACCTGCCTAGACAGATTTCAGGAAATCCTACTTTTCAGCCAGCCTTAGGCCTTTCACATCTCGGGAACCTGGCAAACTATTCTCTCAGTAAAGGAGCAGCATATATTACAGCAAGATCCCAAGAAAGGACGTTTCCAGGATGACTGAAAATGGCTTTCTCCATAAATAAGGAACGTTTGAAGTTATTTATTCCTATACCTTCCCACTGGGAAAACTGCACCCATTCTCAGAAATGCCCAGATAACCAAAGCAAACCCCTAAAGCAAGAACGTGCCCAAAGATACCCCCCACCGTTGGTACGACTCGAAACTGGAAGGGGTTCTTTCAAGCTTGAACAATCACCACACAGCTGTACCTCGGCAACAGGTGCTTTAACAAGAGCAAAACCGAGTTTGCAAACATTGGTGGAATGCCCCTCAGGGTGAGATGGTTTTTCGAGCTCCCTAGATTAAAAAAAAAAAACCAAAGAGACACTGAAACTTTTATTGAGCTGTAGTGTAAAAAGAACTCCTAATTAATAATCCCTCTGTCCCCCAGTGCAAGTGGGAAGGATGTCTAGAGATACAAGGGAACAAGTATTTGAACTTTATACATAAGACGGAAAGAAACTCTGAGCTTCCCTCCTACATCCCACCCCAAAATGGACCAGTCCCATAATTCAGTATGACAGGACCATCCCTCTCCCTCTGCAATAGATGAACAGCGCTTCGAGCCCAGTTACTACCTCGACGGAGACGCTCTCCTGCAGAAACCCTGCTGCAGCCCTTGCAGCTGTATTTGCCACGGCAGCACTGCAACCTGCCTGAGTACCAAAGACACGAAGCCTGAGACCTCTCGGTCATTTACTGAGCCCGTTTTGAAGAACAGAAAGGTGGTCAGCAGTGGTTTAGCAGCTCCTTTTTCTCCAGAGCACTGAAGCAGGCCCCTAGAAAGCCAGAAAACGAATGGTAGTGCAGTGGAATACTTTGTGTGCCCATCTAATATTTAGCATAAATGTGTGGCTTTAGTTTAAGGAAGTTTTTGTAAGATTGTTTCTATTTTACCAGGGAAATTGATCAGAAAATTCCAGAAGAGGGTTCGTTTAATTGCTATTTAAAAGTGTACATACATTTATAGACATGTACAGCACACAACTCATGTAAAAATACATCAAGCTGTTCACAACAGGAATATTTTGATTCTAAAATTCTAGAAAACAACATTACCTGAAGTCTCATATTCCTAATAACTGTAAGAGCCTCAGCCTGGGCTGACCTCTCCTGTCACCAGCAGCCACCAGTGCCAGATGCTACAATACGGCCAAGAGCTCCTATTTATAGTAAAAGTTACCCTCAGGGAAAATCCACTCACGTGAGTATTATTTGCAGCAGGCAGCGGGTACTCTACACCTTGGAACTTAAGAGTTTGTCTCGTCTCTAGAATACTTGCAGGTGTCCCTGTGCTTCTTGTAAATAGATTTTACCACTGAAATTTTGAATATTCTTGTTCATCACGCGCATGTCGAGCTGTATCGAGAGACTTCAGTCTAAGAACCAAGCCTGCCAACTGCCCTCGATTAAACTAAAGAGCTAAAATACTAATATGTAGTGGATCTCTTGTGATTTCCTAAGGCTTCTTCCTTAAAATAAACTGCTTTAAAAAAAATATGTATATAAGGCAAACTGGTACTTTACTGCTAACTTACATGTCACATCACTAGAACTGCTAACCTCTCCAGCACTCTAGTTCTGAAGGATTTTACACAGTTTGGCTAGACCCAAACTCATAAAATTTCACACACCCACAGCACAGAAAGAGATTCTGGCCAGGAAAACAAACAAACCAACAACTAAGCAAAATACATTTTCCCCAAAAAGTATTATATAATTTTTTTTTTTTTTTTTTGAAACAGTGTAAACTCAGCTTAAGTAGAATTTGTCTCCTGGTAAGTTTTCACAATAAGCCTGACAGAAATGCAAAACATCTTCAGAGTCAAAAAAGGAATGAGCATCAAAATCATCCTTAAATGTTCTGATGTCAGTGCCAGAGTAGTTGGGCTTTTCTAAGTACATATTATCACAAAATATATTAAGAGAATGTATCTATTTTTTAAGGTTATTCTACACAGTCTCCTCAGTAAGAGGACCAAGCTTTCAAAGTGAAGACAGTCAGAAATAACAGGGCTCAGGATATTCAGACAGTGTTCTGTTATTTAGAATATAAACAGATAATAACATATCAATCCATAAACATAACCCCGCCCCACCGAAATTGGTGAGGCTGTTGCCTTCAGGTTTACTGGAACCAGGAACAGCCTGAAAATCCAGAGTGCTTGTTCCCAGTCTCTGAAGACCCAGCTGTAATAAATAACAGCCTTTATTTTGTGTATTATCCAAAAGTTTCACCAGTAACTGGTAAGACCATACATCGTGAACATTAACTAAAGACTTATCCCCATTTGGAAAATGAAAGCAGCCATTAGGCAACATGCCTAGAGGGCATCTCTATTATTCTTCAAAAAATAGTATTTGGTTCTCCTAAGCAAGAGCTGGGTCTCCCACCCCCCAGAGCCTTACCCAGAAGAGCCACGAGCCTGCTCCTGGATTTTATAGCCCTGAGTCCACAAAAAAAAAAAACCCAACTGCGAATTCACTAGTTACCGGTCGACGGTTCACATCACAAAGTGAAACAGCACTACAAAAACGGGGGAGAGGACAAGTGACACATCTTTTTTAAACTCTGCTTCCAGTTTGGCACAGAACGATGCAAGTGAAGAGGGAGGAAGAGACCTTGCAGAGTACTCACTCTTGGTCCTTTCAACGCGGGCATGATCCCCATGGGTCTGCGCTGCAGCACAGCAGAGGGGTGTGCGAGCAGCTGGGATCAGTGTCTTTAAAAGATGTGTGCCACCAGTTAAAGCCCTGGACTTCAGTGGCCAGGAGCGTGTCCAGACTCTGTAAGGACTCAAAAACACCCACCAATGTTCTGTGGAAACTGACACGCTCAAATTGCTGCACATCTACTATTAACCACCTAAATTGTATCACTGCAGTTAAAAGGAATATTCCTCCACATAAAATTAAGCCCATCAGCACCCAAGAGATCTCCCTTCCGAGAGCAACCCAAGGGCTGATCATTTGTAGGCAATAAATTTCACGGCGGTGGGTGGGAGGAGAGCGTTACCACCGTTAGAAGCGTTTTGAGAAGCGTAACTCTTACTAACGAAGCGTGTTGTGTTTGCATCCCAGTCACAAACTCAGCGCTTTAAAGCGATTTTGCAGGTTACCCCTTCGCCACGCCAGCCAGGACGGGACCGCATCGGCTGCAAGCGTTACCCGCTGATGGAACAGCGCTGATTCCACAGCCGTGAAAACTCCCTGCTTCCAACTCCCCGGCTCACGTCCAGGCCCTGGTGCAGAAGCGCCGAGCGAAGCTTCTCCCCGCACCAGGTCCCCACGCAGGACCGTGAACCGGAGCTGTCGCCAGAACCCCACACCGAGGGGGTCGGAGCCCCCCCGCCCCGGGGGAGGCAGAGGCAGCGCTCCCGGGGCCGGGCCGCCTTTTCGGCCTCCCCGTGCGGCGCTTGGCACCTCTCGACGGCTCCGCGTTCGCTGCGGTCAGAGCATGACAAATTTCACGAGAAACCCTGCGCCTCTCGTGGGCAGCGGCCAGAACTTCACGTTTTCTCTCCCGTTCCTCCACGTTGTTCCCTGGGGATCGCCGGTGCCCTGCTCGCCCCGAGCGGAACGGAGCCTTTCCCCCCTCCCCGGCCCGCAGCATCCCCGGAGGGAGCCGCGGGGGCCCGCGGCCCCACACCCGCCCCGCCGGGGGCCGCCGCTGATCGCGACGGAGCGAAACCGACAGGAAGGCGGCGACGGACCGGCCCCGGGCTGAGCCCCGCTCCGCGGCCGGCAGCCCGGGGTGCGGGGGCCGCCCTGAGGGGAGGCAGCCCGGGGTGGGGCGGGGGAACCCAGCCCAGAGAAGCGGCAGCCGAGAGGAGGCAGCGCGGCGGCCCCGACGTGGCGGCCCCGGGGGGCTCCCGCTTGAGGGGCCCGGGCCGAGGGCTGCCGCGGCGGGGCGGGGGACAGACACCGGGCCGGCGTCAGGCGCCAGGCTGAGGCGGGCGCCGGAGCCGCGCCGAGCGGCCCCGCTGCAGCACGGGCGGCGGCCGAGGGGGAACGGGGGCGGCGGGGAACTCGGCGCAGAAGTTGGGGTCAGGGGAGGAGGGCGGCCCCGTCCCGCTCACCTGAAGACACAGTCGTCCCTGGCGTCCCGAGTCGGGGAGATGAGCCCGTGCTTCTTGTTGAAGAGCTTCTGGAAGAGGGTGGGCGGCATCTTGGGGCGCCGCCGAGGCGCTGGGCTCCGCGCAGCGCCGTCCCCGCGCCGCGGCTAGTTCCGCCCGCCCGACTCCATTCGGTGTCACAGTCATATGACGGACATTAGTCACTCGGCGGGGCGGCAGGGGCGGGCCGGCGGGCGGGGCGCCGCGCTGACTGGCGGCGGCCCCACGGCGGGGGCGGGGGGGGGAAGCGGCCGCGGCGGGGCCGCCCCCGGAGCCCCGCGGCCCCCAGCCGGGGAAGCGCCGAGCGGCGGCGGCGGCTGGGACGCGGGGAGGGAAGCGCCGGCCGCGGCGGGGAAGGGGGGGGGGTCCCCTCCAGCCCCGCTCGCCCTCCGCAGCCGGGAGCGGGTGGATGCGCCCGCTCCGCCGCGGGTCTATGTCGGGACCACGGTGTTTCCCTTAGGGGCTGGGCAGCGAGGGGGGGTGGCACCACCCCGCCCTTTTGTTTTGCTTCTTCAGAGGGAAGTTAAAGACAAGCACCAAAAAAAAAAAAGGAAAAAAAGAGGTCAAGATCTAGGTATGCAATTCTTCTCGTTGGGAAGAATTTTAGGGATTTCTCGTGCAGGGATGCAGCAGGGACAGGTGGCTTTTAGCCCCAACCTCGAATATCCGGCCCCTGCCCCCTTTCTTCCTCCCGGGTACACGAAGTGATCCTCCCGCAGCAGGAACAGAAACAGCACGGCTCAATGTGCTCGATTCCAAGCCTGCAGGGAAGGTGGTCCACGTGTGTCTGCACGCAGAGGAAGCCCTCGCAACAAATAGAACATCCATCTGCACGTAATACGTGGCAGGTGAATCCAGATCCAGAACAGAACAGCAAAAAAAAAAGTGTGACAGATTTTATAAAATCGAAAAGATTTGTGCATTTTTGCAAAACTCTTTATTGGTAAACGCTCAAATGAAATTGGAACATTGGTTGCAGTTAACAGTCTCCTTTGATGCCTCACTGTTCCGATACAACACTACTACACGTTTAATTAAGAACTGACAGGACTGACTCATCTGCTTTCCCTAGAAAATGGAATTAAACTAAAACAGTGTATGATGCAAGATTAAATTAAGCAGCTTATTTTTAAAAGGCGTATTTAGGCATGCATAACATCTATATAACAATTCCTCAATCAATCAGCCATCTGTAGAAACTTTTTCATCTACTAGAAGTCAAAGATAATTCTAATAGGAAACAGGAATTCATGTTCAGGTGCATCTTTTCCCCTTGTACCTTCCACACAGAACACCTGCCTGCCACAGATTTACAGCTGATGGGTCTTTACATCCTTTCACCATGAGAAAGCCTCTTAGCTTCAAGATGAGCATGTTAATACAGTCTCAAATACAAGAAGTCCTCAGAGAACACTACGAAACAACAGAATTTTGGCCAGGATATAGCACTCGGCTTTCAGTAGTTTCACAATTTATAGCGATGGAGATCTAGTGAATCTCAAGGGCGTTACAAATCAAGCTAATACAGTCCCTTTACGTATGAACCTGTTCCAAAACTCCTAAATTAACAGCAAGTGATTCTAATAGGCTTGATTGACATACCTTAAATCGAGGGAGTGGAGGATAGACAGTGAGAGAAAAAAGGGATAAATGCGAGTGCAATCGTCCAATTTCCTGTGAAAACCTCCCTGTAGGCAAATCTTCGTACCTACACAAGGAACGTGAATTTCAACCAGTGTGTCCATTCAGCACGCACTGCCCTGGGCCCCAGACCTGCCCCTTCTGCATTTGGAGATTATGAATCAAAGCAGAACCACGTGCACCTAAGGCCTTTACCCTTCAACAGCAAGTGCACGTACCCCTATAGCACTGCGGCGCAAGAAGCAAGTGTCCTTCATCGTCTCTGAGCACTTTAAGTCAAAGTCTCCTAAAAGTACACTGCAGATAACAAAAACAACTCGACAGTGTTAATGAAAACCCTCTTACAGATTTATGTACAATACATTTACTAAACATGCATCTGCAACACGCAACTCCCAGTGATAAAGGCGTTATCACGGTTCTTGCACGGGCTGACTCACTGGAAGCGATTCCATTCAAGCCATTAAGACTTCATCGTGTCTAAGACGTGACGGGGCAGCCCTACTGACACTGAACAGATTTCGCTCCTGAATCACTGCACAAACGAGCTCTTCTGTACTACTCATTAACTGGCAGTGACCCATAACCTTCATCCACTAATATGGAAGAGCCAGTTTCCACTTTGAATGAGATGTTATGTAGTCATTCCTCAGTTTAAAACCAAAACATGGGAAAACGCCTTCCCTTTGAGAAAAGCAGAACAAGAGGAGATATTGTTGCGGCCTCAAAATGAATAAAATTTCCTTCCCTGGGGCACAGAACTAGCCTGGTAATTAATTATACTTTCTCCAACAGTCAGACAAAAGATGAAAATAAGAAGCAGCGCTTTCGTAACTGAAGGGAAGGACAAGAGAAGATCGTGGTTCATGATATTTCTGTCCTCCTGTGTAGCCTCATCACATCCAGAAAAACAAAACTTGGCAATTTTCAGGCTGCTCCAGCCAACTCCACAGTTATGCACCATATTTTCTTCTCTTGTACTCTCCAATTAGTCTGTCAGTATGAGCCTGTTTCTTGCATAGAAACTACAAAACGGTTTGGGGCAAAGCAAGTGCTTTTTCCAAGGGCTCCTAGAATACTCTTACGATGAACACCCCTTTTCTTCTGGACCATCCTTTACTTGAACAATCATCATAATCACAACTTACTAGATATATAACTTTCAATTTTGCTTAAAACTACATCAGAGGTCACCTCTATCTCCTGGGGGCTCTAGATTCTTGCGTAACTACCAGTGGCTCAGTATTTGCAAGAACAAGGATATTGATAATTAGAAGCATACCCAAGAGGACTCCAAGGAGTTATTGGCAGAACTCATTCTAATGCTTAAAAGAAAAATAACTTAATGGCATAATTTTTAACCTTGAGCCATACAGTATGTGTATACAAAACTTGTTCATAGACTAATCTAGCAGCATTTATTTGCACTTCCTTCTACCCCAGAGCAATGAGAAAAGGCTCAGGGTCTGAACTTCCACAGGTATTTCCAAAGGTAGCCAAACTAATTAAAGTTGTGGATTTTATGTCTTTTTGACATGCTCTTTCTGGAAACACAGAACTACTTTCCAGGGCATGAACATTCTGGGTGATAATACTGAGAAACAAACTCAGACTTCAAGAGGTTTGGAAAGCCATACTGTAATTTTAAAACATTGAAAAACTTCCTTTTTGTCTACAAAAGAGTCTGAGTAAGGGGTGTTGTAGTGAGAACATTGTAGGGATCCAAACTACTTCAGCCTGCAGTGAATTCAAGTGGAGAAAAACTGTGCTCTTGTCAGTGTTTTCGGTGGCATTCAGCACACTGCTGAAGAACGACGTTTATGGATTAACAATCCACAAGCTGAACTGGAAGCACTGGGAATCTAACCCATGTGCCACGTAGTGTGAGCAATAACCTGAAAATCCAAAATGCCAATATCCAGCTCTTGAGATAGTTCAGCTATAAAAGGTTTTTTCCACCCTTCTACTCATGTAAGGCACCTATTTCCTCTGCGCAAGTCTGAAGCCAGTAGAAGAAACATTGACTGAGATAGGTGACATGACAAAACAACTGAAATGAAATGGGAAGGACTCTGAGGTGACAGCGGTTGGGCAGTGGATGTGCCTAGAATGGTGATATCGCTAATCACAAAAAGCTCGCTTGCAGTGATAGTAGGGTGAAGATCTATAGTCATGTTTAGAAATCAATTTACAGCAGAACAGAGTTCTGTACCTCCAAAGTTCTGCAGGCCTAAGCATTCAGAGAGTTTAATGGTAGCATACTATTGACTTCTGAGTCACTGAGAGTGCATGAATGCTTTGCATACCCATTTCCAGGACACACAGTTACCTTTACAAACACTGTTAACACTTCTTAACTCAAGCAGAGGTCCCATCTTTACAGGCTAATGCTCTTAGAGAAATCTAAGAGTCTTGGCAGAGCAAGAGTCAAAAATAATTCCATTAATACAGTCTGGTCTGCTGTTCTTGAATCACATCTTTTTAAAACCTAAAGAAACCAAAAAATAATCTTTATGGAGTCCTTACAGAACAATGCCCAGAATAAGATCTAGTTGCTTGTACAAAATAATTTAATATTAAGTACCTGAGTAAAGTATTTACAAGCTTACTGTAAAGCATTATACTAAATTTCAAACAATGTATATGCCAAAAAAATACGGCCATTATTACTGGTTAGTAGTTTTGTTTCACCTCCCTGCACAGTACAAGACAGTTACTTCTTCTGTTGACTCCTGCTGAAACCCAGAAATCTCATCTGTGTTTACAGTAGATCCAATTTTTGGTACTCGTAATAGTATCTGGGGAAAAAAGTGGTAAGTTAAATACTGTCAGTAAAGAGGCACATTCTCAAGTGTAAGAGAAAGCTCATTGATCTGACAAGCTGTTTAGATGTTCAACAGATATCTGTGGTATCATATGTTTGGAGGAACCTGAATCTTGTAGGTCAACTGTCAGTGAGAAGAGAACAGTATTTTTGAGTGTATGTACGTTCCTAATGAAAGAGAGCATCATCTGAAAGACTCCTTGAGAAGAGATGACAACATCCAGCATGAAAAACACCACCACCACCTTTAGGCAGTCTAATTCCAGATTCTCGGGCTCCTCTAGAAAAGCAGTAACAAACCCAAACTTTTGTTCTGACACCACCACTTGCTGATTGCAGACACTGTAAAGAACAACTCTAAACTTAGGAAGACATGTGCCATCCAGTGGCACACCGAGAAACTTCAAGAGAGATGGGAAAGGGAGGGGATCTTACCTCTATGGTAGTGATCACTTATTTTATACACAGTTCTCATTTTTGTTTAACAAAAATCTAGGAAGTGAAGAAGAGAGCTTCCCCTCTTAAGGGTCTCAGGAGAGAAGAAGAGAAACCTTTAGAGAGAAACTAATAATCTGTAAAGAGAAACACACCCCATCACTTGAATCGCTTTCAGGGGGAAAAATACTGGATGCTGAAGAGCTGAGTTTAGCTGAGCGAGACATAAAACACATCAATGGCTGAAAGCTGAATTCCAACATACTCACCCTAGAAATAAGGCACAGGATAATAATTTACTAAACAAGCTGGTATCTTTTCTAGGGAGTGTCCATACCAGCAGTGAAGCTCCAAGTTGTGTTTAGGAGGAACCTGAAGAGGTGCAGGTATTTCCAGAGCTACCTAGTAGCACCTTCTGGCCATAATGATCTAGCCTAGGGAATGGCTCGATTGTACTAATTCCTCTGCTAAAAATCCTTGGAGGACAAAGCGTTAGAGTAGTTTGTTAGTGAGGTACTGTTCCATGGGAACACCGGTAAGTCAGAAATCTTAAGTCTTCCACGTCTTTAATTTAGCCTTGTGATTTTTCCAAATATTCAGACTTAAAAAAACCCTCACGAACAAACAACCTTTAAACACTCAAACAGCCAGTTACCATCTGCGCAGCGAACCAGTTCCATGTTCTGTTACCTTCAGGCACTCCTTCGGGAAGGCGGAACGCTTTCGTGTTAACTGGAATTTGGGGAAGCCTGGGAGGCTTCTGGCGTGGTGAAGTTCTAACAATGGAGCAGATTTCTTGTCTGCCGCACAGAGGCTGAAAAGATTAATGACATTTCATTCACACAACTATTTCCACTGAAGAAATATTATTCTAGCTTTCTGCTAGGGAAATTAAGGGATGTCATTAGAAAACATTTAAGACTACTAAGTGTGTACACTTAATATGCTATTGGAAGGGGTAATAGAAAGCTCCAAAGCTTCAACATTCTCCTCAGCTGTTAGTAATACTGTAAGGCTTAAATGCATAGTATATTACATCATAGCATGCCAAAACTGGATTTAAGGAGTGCAATAAAATTAGAACCTTAAAAATATTCTTTTCTTCTGGACTTTGAGGAATAATTTCTTTTTCTGAGCTCAGAGATGCAGGAACAATTTCTTCTGAATTTACATATGGACCTGTGGTATTCAGGAATAGGTCTTCCCCAGGTGAGGCTTTGCACACTGGTGACAAGCTAAGCTACAGCTCCGCCAAAATACAAAACATACAGCAATAACTGCCCAATTAAATAACAGACAATTCAAACTGGCCAACATTTGTTGGCTCACACAAAAGATGTTCTATTGCTTCAAAAATATGATTTAGGACTCCAGTGATTCCTGTCTTCAGCCTCCGACAAGACCTTGATGTTCTCTATTTGCTAATCTAATATCCACAACCTCAAGTATCCCTGCAGCAACACTAGGAAAGGCCAATATGTTTTCCTGCCAAAAAACCTGGTGCAAAATTAAGCAGTCTTTCTATTGTAACAGTTTCCCTTTTTCTAAAAAATTTTCTTTTCCTGATTCAGTTGGGAGTTATGGAAGGAAAGTGACAGATGTCACTTCTATTCCTGCAGAGAAGCAGTAGTGCTATACTACCTTTACTGACAAAGAATTCAAACTGGCATTCAAATACCAAGTTTGTTTGTACCAAAGGGGTAGTGCAAGTAAGGCTACTAGGTGCTGCTTTTACATTAGAAGATGCTGTAAAAACACACAACAGATGCCTAAGGTTTTTGTTGCAGTTTAACTGTCCAGCTGATTGAATTTAACATGAGTTTGTTGTGCAATTTGTATTATAGCATAAGAATAGCCAGAATCAGACTGTGCTATGAAAAATAATTTGTTTGATTTTAATCACTAAAAAAATTATCAGGATAGACACTTACATCCAGCTCTGCAGGCTGAGCGCAACCAAGATTTTTTAGGGCTTTATCTTCCTCCATGCTCAGCATGGTGGAACTCATTTGCTGAACAAAAAAAAGAGAAAAATTCAGGATTAGTTTCCAATTCTTTGCTGTTTATTATTAGTCCTACAGTATTCCCCTAATACACAATACTATTTGTAACAACTTCATTTAGAATTACTAATAGTTATTGAACTACTGAATTCCGGACATTCACTTTTTTTTGGTCTTACGCTCTCCAAAATTAAGATAAAGAATCAGTTTACTGCATCACAGAATACAGACATTTTGAGTCCTCTTCACATCCAGGGGATAAACCACTTCCTATCACTTCTCAGATTTAATTTTAACTTTTCTCATGATTCAAAACTTTCACTTTAATTTTATGCCTTTGCTGATCAGCAGGGCACAATGGGAATACTTACCACCACAGCATCTGTCTTTTTGGATGGCAGGACTTCTGCTGCCAACCCCACTGATGTGGCAGAAGCGTTTCCTGGAGCATCAAGCTGACCAAATGACAATGTATCTTCTTCTAATGTATTAGAATCTTTTTCTTTTTTCTTACACTTCAGCCTTTTGCGTTTAGCAGTTTGACTGTCAGGCTAAAGGGTGAAACAATTACGTTTTGTGTTATAAAGTGGAACTCTACAGTCTGGTAAGCCCTAACAAATAGAATCCCCCTGCCACACTTGAGCTCTACACAACTGATTCAGTACCACTGACACAGTCGGTCTGAAAAACAGTGAGTTTAGGGAGCACCCATGACCACTGCTGCTATCCAGAGGCAGAGGCAAGCTATGTCTTGCACCCCTTTCCAGGGAACCACTACACTTCTAGGTGGGGTATTCCACCTCTACAAGGAAGGAGCAAGTCATCTATGTTATAACCTGGCTGATTTATTAAGGATCTTTCACCTTTCTTTCCGGTCCTAACGGTGAAGAACAGCGCATACCAGTTTTTACTTCTGGAGTTCTCTCTCTTGCAGCTGTAATTTTACAGACTTTTTTTCCTGTGATAAATTTCCAACAAATTAATTAACTTTGAGACAAAGACCACAGCTACTCTCCAACCCACGTCTCACAGGACGGTTTCCAAAGAGATCTATTCTAAAGCCACCCATGTAAACACACTTCCTCCCTTCAATATAATCCTCATCTCCCTCTCCCCACCAACAGAGCTGCTTTACTCCTCTCCCCTTTCCCTGAGGAAACAAGGTTGCTTATTAACCTTACATTCACCTGGCTATTTACTGCTAGACACACAGGCTGGGGGAGCAGAGGAACTGCATAATCACAGCAGTCTTTGCCAGTGGCAACTTCTGCTGCTACGACAGTCCAAATTAAGTAAGGCAAAATTATGTGGGACCTGGGCCACAACCCAGTTGCACCAGTCACAGTTCAGAACTGTAGTTACATGAGGGATTCCTAACAGTATTTATGAAACTGCTACGAAGTAAGTTCAAGCAAGGAGCATGATACAAACAGTTCTGTTCCTGGATAAGTTAAATAAGAAATGCCAATTTTCCTTGAGCATCACAGGTGATTAAATGCAAAAATGCAGGGTTTGGGGTCTTGGGGTTTTTTCTTCTTCTCCTGACACATTAATTGGAACCAAGCCTTATTTACAGCAAAGCTTTTCAGTTCACGTTTTCCCTTCTAGACACAATTGAGCTTAGCCTGTGCCAGGGGGACAAATGACCCAGTGGAAGCCTAGTTCTGATATTCTGCTATCATTTCAGTTTGGGTAGAAAAGTCTGTTGTCTCACAGATAGTAGAACTGCTTCAGGTCATATTTTACCTGCCAGAGTAGTTGAAACAGTTAATGCTGAAAAATTGTCATTGTAATTTGATGGTCTCTTTCTAGGAGAGGAGGAAAAAAAGTGAACAACTATTCTGAATGAATGTTAATGTTCAAAAAAAAACCCAAAACAACAACAACAACGTATAAGGAAACCATGGGAAAATGCGGACTGAGTGAAAATGGATAAAGCTTATTTTTAAAAATATTGTTACTGAGTTACTTCATCACACTTCACAGTTATTTGATAGTTTATCATCAAGTCACAAAGCTTATTCTGAAGATACTTGCAATTTAAGACCTATAGAAGACATTCAGTAGAGTACTCAGCACTGAAGCATACTAGGATAGAACATATTTAAGGAAAACGCAGGGAAAAATTAAGTTCACAAGAAAATTCAGACTGAATTGTGTAGAGATCTGTAACAGTAAAATTGGTATAAATGAGTTATGAATGAAAACGTCTGCATGTAAGCCTGGAACCAGCAGCACAGTGGTTGAAAGGAAGGATTCAGTTCCTACAAAAACACTCATGTTACTCAGATTTTTACGTCAGGACCTAAAGGCACCACTGTGACAAGGTCAAGTATAGAAGATCCTTCATTGTGATAAAACCACAGCACAGATGTCTTGTCAACAGAGAACCTGTCATCCTGACAACAGCAGGGTGGCAAGAGGGTTGCAGCATGGCACATTCACCACTCCGCTTCCTGGCACACATGTATTCCAAACAAGAAAACACTGGCAATGGGAAGCAGCTCGGCCCAAGGTTTGCAAAGGCTGAAGTCAGCAAGATTTTGGAGCAAAGAACTGCCCCCTATAATGCCTGATCATTTCTAAAGAACGTAAAAGATCTGCCCAAAACCTAATTTTGTCCTGGGCAAGCACAGAACTCCGGAGACTTAACAAGGACTTGACAACAGGTGCCCCTCGTACTCTGTTCTGCACAGGTAGTCCTGGCCAGACCACCTGGGCACATACATCTCGCTGCCTGCGACTGACTGAAATCTGTCACAGTAAGTGCAACTGGATAAAAAACCAATTTATTTGGGGATTTTGTAAATAAACGGCACCTTCCCCTTCCATAAAAATCCTTCGCTGAGTTTTCTTACATCCATTTCCCTACAGCTGCAAGGCCAAAACAGAAGCCTGGAAGGCAAACTCTTACCTGACCTAATGCACCAGTTTCAAAGTTAGTGAGGACACAGGTAGCTGAAACTCAACAGAACAGAAACACAGAAGTGTTTGCAGGATCAGAGGCTTATTCATACTGCCCTCTCTTTTAAATATCATTCAAAAGAGAATAACCTGAACATTTAGATATGCCAAAGATTACCTTCTAGTGTATTGGTCTTGAAAATCCTCCAGTACAGGTTCTAAAAAAAAACATAAAAGCTAAACTTTAAAAGAACAAGCTAAGCAGAATAGACAATGTTTTAGTGCACACTAAACTATAAAGCAAAATATTAGAAGCAAACACAAACACAGACCACTAACAAGGAGCTGTTCTGCATTATGCAGACACACCTCAAATGAAATGATCATTAGATATTTTATACAGGTTCCCTGCACTAGAGTGAAATTTGTTTACATACATATTCTTAGAGTATTGTAGAATAGAATTACCTAATATTGCTGAAAGATTTGAGATGTGTGGTATCTTATCTATGGTCACTGCTTTGCTGGAGTCCAGGAGAGTAGAGTTCTTGTATTTGCCAGAGTCCTCGGCGTAAAAATTACTTCTTTCTGGACATAAGAGATACAAGTGCAAGCTGCTTATGCTGAAATTCATTGAGTGATTAAATTTGTGACCAAACTGAAAGCAATCACGTCTGCAAGGCAGGAACTTTAAAGCCAAATGAAAGCATTGTTTTGGCTCAAACAGCTGCAGAAAAGTTTGGGAAGAATTGGACTCAAAGCAGATTTGTTGGTCATCTCCAATAAACAGCTTGTGCCCACTTTCAAGTTTACAGTATGATTCAAATTACACCAGGACCTGATGCAAACTGGACTGGAGGGCCAGAATACGTAGATTCCATGTTAAGCACAGGTTGGCTTATAGCAAAGACCTGACCCAATGAGTCACGCCAAGAGAGGCCACTAGTCCTTCTATTATAAGTAGTCCGCCCACATTTTCTACATCAAATAAAGCTCAAAAGAACAGAAGTCTCACCTGAAGCATCATCTCTGAATGTTTCAGGGGATGGGCAACTGTTCAGGCTGTCACTAGCACCTGTGTTATAATCTGCAGTTGAATCAACATCTAAACACTCTAGGAGAAAGGTTGAAACACCTGTGGGAAGAGTCATTCCTGTACCTAGAGAAAGAGACAAAAAAAAAAAATCTTATTGTCTTGTACAAGCCATCAGGATTTCCTTATCTAAGTTTCACTCCTGGGATGAGCTAAATACTGTCAAGTCAGTATCTTATACTGATTAATAATATAGTTAAAGAAACAAATAAACAAAGGGCATCCTGAAGCCCAACTTATACTACCAGACACCCTCCTTGCTCAAGGCTCACTAGAAATACTTGAAAGAATTTAGCCTCTGATAAGGCAATTCTTCCTTTTCAGAAGGCAAGAATTATTTAGGCATAAGCTTTTAAAAATGCAGGTTTGAGTAAATGGAAGAATTCCTGTGACCAACCAGTTCTGTCAATGATAAAACAAAGATTGTGTGGTTTTCAACAGGCTGGGCTCAAGACCATCTCAGGTCTTGTAGGTCTCCTATCCTGTTTGTGCTGCCTACAGTCAATTCAGGTGCATAAGAGGCAGAAGTCCAGCCAGTGGTCTCAAAACCTTTACTTTCTAATATCATGCAGTCAGAACCAGTACAAGAACAGCACACCAGTACTTATATAGAAATATAACTAAAATAATATAATTAATTTTACCTTTAGTTTTATACAGATATAACGACACATTTAATAATATAATGTATTGCCATTATACTCACTTGACGTCACTTCAGCATTTTTCAAACTGTCTTTACTTTCAAAATTGATTATCAGGGATTCCTAAAATTAAACAATAGATACAAACAACCTGAGAAAACAGGATGCTGACGAAGAAATGCAATTAAATGTATTCCTACATTAGCAGATGCTCAGAAACTTACCGTCTGGTACTTCACCACTTAAACTTGCTGTTCACAGTGTAATTTGTACCAGGGTTTTCATGCATCATTGACAAATCTGCAATCTGACTTACAGTTCTAAAACTCATAATAAATACTCCAGTCATTTGCTCCTACAATCTTTTCTGGATGAGACTTCCAGCGAAGACATACTGACATCAACTGAAGTTCACAAGACAGCAGTGGAGTAATTAATTTCCCTGTCTTCTGATTTATTTTTTTTTTTTTTTTGTTAAGAGGCCCAATTCATACTGCCCACTTGAGCCCTCTGCTGTAGTGGATTTCACTTCCAACACCTGATGAACTCTTTTCTTGCCACTGCAGTACTAACTGTACTGTAACACTTCTGCTCAGTCATCTGAAGACACTTTGTTCCAGTTGTACTAACAGGAGGAACAGTGCAACAGTGACTTGGCAGAGGTCTGTGCCTGAACTAGAGGCAAGTAATTCTCTGAAATCACACTCTAATGAGATCTTTTCCACACTACACAATTGCTACGGCCTTTCCTTGTTAAGGATAATTAGTATTGATGTTTTCCCATGCTACCAATAGCTCTAGCAGCTTTTATTTTGGCTAAAGACCCAGGAAAACGTCACCAAGACACAGGACCAAGTTCAGTCTGAAAAAGGTGCGTGTGTGCGCACACACACGTAACTCACAAGAAATTCTACTTGAAAATTTTCTAATGTCACATTTCTTTGATCTATCCTCCATAAACTACCGGTAGATAAAGAGCAAGACTGCATTCTCACCTTCAGTGGTACAGTGCTTTCTTCCATCTTCTCTTCATTTTTTTCCAAGTTTGTTGCTTCTTTGACATCCACTTGATTGCTGCAGTTGAAGAACAGAGCTAAGCTCAATACACAGAGCTACACTGTTACAGAGGAAGGTGACAAAACCTACAAAATATCTTCACCAGATGCCAACAAACAGCCTGACAAACATCAGATCATTCAGACTGCGCATCTCCAAGAGACATCTCATGCAGGCAAAACAATATTAATTATGGCTAGTGTTAATAACAGTGTATTTCAGCAAGTTCTAACAGACCTCTGGTGGGATGAATGGCTTGCTTTGGTGACTTCAAGGTTTTCTTTAATTTTTGGGAGCATTTTCACGCTGGACTTGCCCTTCAGTCCTGGGGAAGAACAAGTATTTAGTTTAGTAATTTTAGTTTTAATATTAGAATTTTGATCATTAGTTCTAATAGGGCACTTTTAGCTGTTCCCCCTCTTCCATGCCCATAACAGTTTTTGGCCCTATTATCACAAACATCGTAAAGCCTGAATTTGCTTATTTTTTTTTTATCCAAGCCTTTAACAGTCTATCAACAGGACCAAAAAAATAGCAGGCTTCAAGAAATACGACAGGTGTTTTAGAAACCTATTGATTAAAAAGGGGGGAAAAAAAACCACCTTGAAGCATCCTTTACCTAAGTTTAAAGTAGTCTGAGTCTAAATCAGTTTTAAATGGAGTTTATTAGGAGTATCAAAATAATTTCTACATAAACTGGTCCTCACTGTATATAATCCCAAAGGCCACGATGACACAATTACTTCGGAACCAGCAAATTTCGGATACATAAAACCACTTTTATTGCAAACTAACTGCAGCAACAGAGCAAAGTCCTGCTTCCAAAGCAGCTGCCTCCTTTCTCCTCATCGTAGGCGACCTGGGCAACAACGAACCTCTTCCCAATCCCGCAGGAGCCCAGCTGGACACAGCGGAGCGCAGCCCAGTGCGACCCGTCTGCGGGGGGCGGGGCGGGTACCAAAGCCGCGCATCCTTTCGCGGATCACTGCTAAAAACCTTCCCGGAGGATGATTAACCCGACCGACATCCCGGCCCGCTCCTCAAACCGCCATAAAAACACAAATATTGGATAAAGCACAACACAGGAGCGACTTCTCCCCCCGCAGCGCTCGCCCCCCGGCCCCGCCGCGTCCCCGCCGGCGCGACTCGGCCCCGCGCCGCCCGGAGACGGCCCGCAGCGGCGGCAGGAACGGCGCTTACTGCCGAGCTCCGGCCCGCGGGGGTCCGCGCTCCCGAAGAGGCGCCGCCGGCACGGCTGGGACGCGCCGGCCCGCCCGCCGCCCGCGCCCGGCAGCGGCGACGAGCGGCGCTTCTTCCGCGGAGCCTTCCTGCCCCGGGAAGCGCTCTGCCAGCCGCACCGCTCCATGCCGGGCCGCGCTCCCTCCGCAGCCCCCGACGGACCGGGACGGGCGCCCGGGGACCGGCCGCCCTTCACCGGCGCCAACCGCCGCCCCGGCGCCGGCGCGGAGCGCGCCCGCAGCGCGCATGCGCGGCGGCGGCGGGCGGAGCGCCGCGGGGCTGGTGGGGCGGGGGCATGGAGGGGGCATGGAGGGGTCGTCCCCCCAATCTGCACACCGGTCACGGGATTCCGGTGCGAAATGTCGGGGAATCATCCCCCGTGAATGATGGTGGCCGCTCCGGGCCGTGTTCGCTGCCGCTGGGCTTTGCGGGGGGTGGGCTCGATGCTGCTGGTCCCGTCCAGTGGTTTTGGCTAATAAATACGCTGGTAGATTTTGGTTTATAATGTTGCATCACATAGAATCGCGGAACGGTTTGGGTTGGAAGGGACCTCAAGGATCATCCAGTTCCAACCCCCCTGCCACGGGCAGGGACACCCTTCACTACACCAGGTTGCTCAAAGCCTCATCCAGCCTGGCCTTGAACACTGCCAGGGATGGGGCAGACACAGCTTCTCTGGGCAAACTGGTCCAGTGCATCACCACCCTCAGAGGGAAGAACTTCTTCCTTATATCCAATCTAAATCTCCCCTCTTTCGGTTTAAAGCCATTGCCCTGTGTCCTGTCACTACACGCCCTTGTAAAATCTCCCCATCGAAATCGCACGTTATATAGTTTTTATTGATCGTACCCAATGTTTCAGCATAAATTTATAAAGCAGAGGAATCTCATTGCGTCGTTAACATGAAGAGTTGGAGATAATCCCTCAGCATTATGGGGTTTCCAAGTGAAGGGAGAGATGCAAGTGCCCCACAGAAACTGGAATAGAGACTGAATGCTTTGAAACTTTATTGGTTTAGACACATAGTCTGAAAAAATACTATGCATTCCCAATTGTCAATTCATATTAAACAAGCATATACATTTGGTTATATGATTATTGATTTGAAATAAAAAATAGTGAAACCATTACAGAAAGACTGCTGCATCTTCAGAGAACTTCGCAACAATTTTTTTTTCGTAGAAGGTTGCTTAAAATGAATCTCAGGTTCCGATATTCCTTTGGTCGTTCTTTTATTTTACGTATATTATTTTTTTATAACACATTTAGTATAGGCACGCATTCTGAACGAGTTCACACCGATTGCGAGGACAGAGTACCGGAGTAAGGGCAGATTTTATAAAAGAGCTTTTATTGTCTGTCAGTCCACGAGAAAATCTTATGAGCGGTTTCGAGAAATGTGACAATTCAATTCTTTACAAAAGTTTCCACCGATGATTTTTTGATATACATGCTAATATACCAAAACTGAAAAATCTTTAATTACAGTTGTGTTTTTTTTTTTTTTAACAGAAATGTATGTTATCTTTTAACCCCTTCACTTTCAGTTGAAAATAAAATAGGAAACACTTAGGAAAATGCCTCATTTGTTCGCTGCTTGTACTTTGCTGAAATACATAACAAAGAGCTGACATGAAGCGAAGGGGATCTAGATGCCTCAGAAAACATTTTATTTTGGAACAATTCCAGGGATCTAAAACTGTTTCCCTCCCAGACTACAAGCATCCACATTTCTCCTCCAAAAAACAACAGCCTCAGCTTCATCATTTAACAGAAGTAAAGATGATGTAGAAACCATTCAATGTGCAAAGTACTGAAGAATGTTAATTCTGAGAAGAAACAAAGATCTAATTCCGATGTCTTTTTTTTTTTTCCCCACAGACAAACCCAAAGTGAGCTAAAGATACAAAAAGTACGTGGATAGAATTGCCTCTAAATAAAATGCTTTTCCAAATTTTCTGTAAGGCATCAAGAGGTCTTTAAGTAACCTGTTACCATGCAAAAATAGTATATTCTTTCCCAGTTTACATTCATCTTGTAGCAGTTTATTTACATATAGATGGCCAGTTTGTGCTTTTAACACATGGAAAATAATAATAAAAAATAATCTATAGTTAATTTGTTTCATTCCAGAAGATTAAATCAGATTATTTTCTGTTATATGCAAGAATTCCATATTCATGGCCAAAATGACACTGGACTTTACTGATGCTAGGATATGTTTACTAACAGTGATGACAGATTGCAAAATAGTACTTTTCTTGATAAACAACTCACCATCTCTCTCTCACCTGATGCGTGTCAACCATTTTCACCTGCAAATGTGCCTTTCAGGACAGAATAACGCTGCGTGTTTCCTGCCAACCCGGGGTTAAGACTCTCTGATATGGTTTCTGCTCACATTTGTGGGTGTCTTTGACCATTTCTGCGGCAGAACGGTATTTTCTCTGTGCAACATGAGGAAAGAACATACAAAATATATAACTGAGCACTATTCTCTTCCTGGGACATACATTTTATTCTGGTTTTTATGAACGAGCACTGGAGACAGTCTTCCAGTGATTTCACAGGTGCAGCACCAGGCCCAGGGAGAACCTCCCGTATTTAAAACGTCGGAGAACGCCGTGGCACACGACTGCAGCGTAAGCTTCGGAGGAGAGGGTGCAAACCCACTCCTCTCTCCGGGCTGCTCGAGGCCACGATGTCAAGAGTGACTTGCATTGCCACTTACACGATGGCACTCGAGCCTCAACTCTGTCAATAAGGTGAATATTAGAAATTAATATTCTAAAAACCCCTCGTGGTTATTGGCCAGCCCTGGGGATTTTTCCTTGATGGTCACAAGAAGTATTTCAGTGTAAGAAAGCTCAAGGCAAAATAAACATTCCTGGAATTTGAAAAGAAGCACGTTTGTGCGCGGCTTATGCGTTACGCATGTGTTCAAGTTTTAATCTCTTACAACATCATTACGATTATGGCAAGGGAGAGTGACCTGCAGAGGAAAATCTGCTGACACAAAGAAGCATTAAAGAGAGCTTTTAGTTTATTTATACAGCTTTTCACAAGTTCTGAAAGTATTCACACTTTTCGTGTGACAACACAATTTCTTCCAAATTTTGCATCATCTTATTGTGGCCAAGTCTGCATTTTTTCTTTCTTGTTCTTTTGGTGTTCATATCTTTGGCTCCAGTGCACCTGACATTTTGCATCAAATACCAAAAGAAGAATACAGATATATTATTCAGGAATATATATGTAAAAATAACAGCCATCTAAGCCGTAAATAAACTCATACTGGGATCTTCTATACTTATACAAAGTCAGAGTTTAGTTGTCTTGAAAAGTCTGGTAAACTGAAACCATCTTAGCAGAAAAGTAAATTAAATTCATATGATAGAAAAAGGTCAGTGGAAAACAGCTTTTCTGTACTTCTTTAGATGACTAGTTTAGGGGGTTTTATTTTAAAAGCATATCGCATTAAGACAGACAGGAAATTGTACTGAATCTAATTCTTCATTGCTCTGAAGCATGCGAATGTAATGACTGTCTCTTGGCTGATCCAAAAAGGAGATGAACTAGACTCCGCAGAGATAAAAATCCTTCGTGACTTGACCTGAAGAGCCAGATTTGATACAGGAATCGCTGTCCTCTGTAGATGTGGCAGACGCCGGTTCCCCAGGGATGCTCTTGCTGCGTACATTGGTGAAAGATGAATGTACACCACCATCAGATCACAGCAGCGGTATTTCTTGTTTGCTTTGGAATGATGCGAGTCATTGCACTGGAATCCAATGAGGAATCAGGCGCAAAATGGGATTCAGACAAATCCTTCCACGTTTGATAAATCAAATCGCTATGTTCTTTATGTGAGTGATTGTGTTTCCGTTGTATCATTTTGGTCTGAAATTACTGCAATAAATCAGTCTTCGTGTAACACTAACTCATTCATTTATTTCATTTTGAAGCATGCGGTGGGATTTCAGAGGGAAAAGAAGAGATCATTTAGATTAAAAATTCAAACTTTTAGCTTCAAAAGTCTACAGTGGATTCCAGTTTAAGAGAGAAAATAAGTGTGCTTTCACTGTCCGAGCAAAGAAGATCTAGCAGGCGCAGCTCCATGCTAGTATGCACTGGTGCAACAAACAGCAGCTATTAAAAAACACATACATTTTTAGGACCCTGTTTAGCAGAAGGAAGCCACTGAGAGTCCAAGTATTCAAGCGACTCGACGTTACAGTTTTCTCATTGTTTTGTACCGTGCTTTGTATCAGGAGAGAGCTCTAGAGCCTGTTCCTGTTCCACATGGGACTTGTCCCCTTTCCGGTGGCTGCAGCTGGCTGTGAGCTCTAAGGTTTCATCCAGCCTCCTTGCTGTTCGGTCCAGAGCTGCCACTGGAAGTGATGACAGCGGGAACTGAGGCTTCCAGACGTCTGAACGTCGAGATGTTTCCGTAGCATCCTTTCTGCAGCCACGTCCGATGTTTCACCGTACCGTGACACCTTACAACAGCGATGGCTAACGCAGCCTTTCGCCCATCCCTGTGGGCTTTTTGGAGCAATATTTCTTCCTCTCCCACGGCCAGCTGAAGGATGCCCTCCACTGCCACGTTCTCAGGCTGACCTTCCTCCCAAACCACTTTGTTTTGCTAAGCCCCATTCAGAATCGCAGCTTATAACCTTGTGCTCCGTTTCTTTAGCGCTGTTTCTGAAAGGGAGTTAGTCCGACTGGACTACGCAGTATTAGCAGCATGTAAAGTAATAAATTAGGGACCGGGAGCGTATGGGTTAACGTGAACTCCCACGGAAAGCTGCCACAGAGCCAGCCATGCTTTCACAACCTTCTCAGGATGAGTGGTTCGGATGTCCACGTGTGTGCTGTGCTGAGGGTGGCCCCAACGCGAAATCGGTGTGCCATGTGTCGAGTTCAGATGAAAAGGGAATCGAGGGAATTCTGTCCTATCGCTTCCTACCCTGTTCTCATCGTTTCAAGGTAATATTCATCCGTTAGGTGGAATATACTAACAGGTCTATTAAGTACAAATAGCGAGAGATTCATTCCTATTTCTATTCTGGTTGTTAGTTAGGTCATTAATGATTAAATCAAATCAATGTCATTGATGTCCTGGAAAATAGAAAAAACTATCACTTGATATATAAACCAACATCCAGCTTGAAGTTCCAGATCGGGAAAAATAGACTTTCACCATCCATCACTGGTTGTTTGAGGTAGACCACATTATTGAATTATCCACAATTTTAGTTTCTAATGTGTTAGGTTATATACAATCAAATATCGACAGACATACCTGAACTTTTCCTTATTTTAATTAGGAGTGTTTGTAGTTATTAATTAGGTACGTCTCCTTAATTTACTTGGTCATAGATTGAAATTTCTGTGTATTTTGTGGCAATCTAGCATTAATTCTTTAGTAGTACTGTATACATAAGGTAAAAAATAAATCCTATCAGACTTGATGGAAAAAAGAAGGAAAATTATGGTTAGTGGTGAAACCCTAGAGCAATGAAAGGCTCAAATGTAAGATTCAGATGCTTATCCATTTCGGCTGTGTCATTCTGGCTCTGTACTTTTGAGTATTATTCTACTATTGCTACAAAGTCCATTATTCAGAAGAGTCTTCCCGTGATTTCAGATGGAGATGCTTGAATATAGCTCTTCTATTTGTTTTTTGAAGTAATCTCTTAGTTCTGGTCTCTTAGCCTTTAACGTTGGTGTCAACAAACCGTTTTGTACTGAGAACATATCAGAGTGAATGTAAATAGCTTTGACCTAAAACAAAAAAGGGATATATTTATAGCAAAACCAAAAAAGGGATATATTTATAGCAAAAAATACAGGCATCGCACTCGATAAGCGTAACTTCTTACACCACCAGCCTTGCTGTGGTTACCTCTGGCTGTGCCTGGAGCCCAGGGGACCCTTCCACTGGGTCCCCAGGATCTTCCTCACCTGCCCAAGTTTTCCAAGGTGACACTAAATCCCTCCACCACCCCTCAACGGTCCCTGCGCTCCGGCTTGTTTCCCCGTGTCCGCGCTGACCCGACAGCCAGCGCAGAAGGGAGCAATCCAAGAGAATGAGCACATAAACCTCTTTTCCACATGAAACCAAGGCCAAAACACAGCGAGGCAGAGCGCAAGGGACAGTATCACCATATGTGATACTGGAACTGTGGAGGCTGACATGGTTGAAGGACTGGAAGAGAGGGGAAGGGAGTTAGGGAGGGAGGGAGGGCAGGGAGACATGCTGACAAACATCATCTTAACCAAACTGCAGAAGAAAGTAAACTGCAATAATTCGGTCTTGCAAAATTATCATGACGCTTTGCAGGCACAAAGAGCGTACACGATGATCGTCTTTAAAGAAAATTGATGATTTTTTACTAGCTAATGAAAGTGATATCACATCATTCATCCTAGGCAAACAGGATTTCACAAGGCTGCCCTCGTTAGCGGTGGTGTCTCCGAGCACAGCAGGGCGCCTGGCAGCACAGATGGGAGCCAGCTTTGCCTTCCAGTGCGTTTGTGGGAGTGCTGGTGTGGGAGAAAGCAGAAAACTGCTGCGTGACTGGTCACAGTCCACCGATTTAAGACAAAATTTCCCAGCCATCTGCTGCTGTCGCGATTCCCCAAACCAGACTGGTTTGCATTTTGTTAGACTGAGAGTTGCAGGAATACAAACTGAGAATCAATTTTTAAATTCCCATTAGATCTGTGATTCGTTTTTCCCCTGTAAGCATCGTGGCCCAGTTCCTCCCCAGTGACATCCTTCACAAAGTCAGTGTTTGTGCTATTGATGCTTGTGCCAGCTTTCAGAGCCTGCGCCCTGGCAGCTGCTGGTCAGAGTTGTCATCTCCAAGGCAGAGGTGCCATCTCCGGCCTGTGGCACTGCAGACACAGAGATGATAACGAGTGGCTCTTCCACCTAAAGGGGGTCCCCTCCCACAAGGGCTTTAGCTGTAATACCTGGCTCAAAGTTTGGGTTTTAAGAGGACTTATTGCAACAGAGATGTGAATTTTAAAGCCCTTTAGTTCTGAAATGTGAAACATTCCTCCTTAATTTTGAGAAAGATGGCAAAGATTCATCATTAATTATTTTTATTAACAAATTTATTATTTTATTATTTAATTATCAATTAATTATTAATTGTTGCAACTTTATTACTTGCAAACTGCTGGTGGAATAGATTACTTGAGGATATTTCATACTGTGAAGGCTATGGCAGGAGCAAACCAGACTTATTACCACAGACAATTATATGCATTGCAAAGCATGCTTTATATTGGATTTATTTTTTAAATTAATTTCTTTTTATGACCATTTCATTCACATGTGTAACTGAGAAACAAAGAATAACAAGTTTATCTTTAACGGTGCATCTGCTGCATTCAGATATGGTGAATTACTCATTAGAATTACCACCCAGAAACAACCAAAGCAAAAGAAAAAAGGCCCTATCTAATTATATATAATGATTAAGATGTTCATTATTTTAACAGAAATAAGCATTTAGACATTTTAAAATGTGGTGGATTTTTTTTTTTTGACTCTGCTTTTAATGTTTTGTATTCCGTGGCTGATTTCAGATCTCTCCTTCTGAAGTGTTTGGAGCTCTGTTGCAGAAATATTTACACAAACACCAGAAAAGAATTAGTGCACGGGCTGAAAATAAATAAACCAGCAGCATTTCCTGGGTCAGTTATAAGAACGGTAATTAGTGACCCAATTTCTTAACAGTGCTTTCAGTGGCAGAAGAATCAGTCCACCAGATATTTATCTTGAGCCCTGGTTGTCAGACTGGAGATTATCCATGTCCTTGGATTAGATTTTTAACTCTGCACCCAAAATTTTCACTAAATTTAATTCGAATTCCAAGCAGGAGCAGAATCACGGCGCATATACTTGGCAAAGGAACAAATGCACTTTGCCAGGAATAAAGCTCTCAGGAAGCCTTGCGTGCAGCTGCAACAAGGATATGCAGCAACAGATGAAATGCTGACAAATCCCCATTCAATACAAAGGGACAAATTGCCCGTCTGACCGCTCTGAATAAAGTATTAATTGTTTCATTTTACCTGCTCAAAGGAATGAAGTCCGCTCTCCTTACCTAACCGCACCATGTCTTCCATTATCGCCTGCTGCAGTTCCTGGGAAAAAGCACAGAAATTCCTCATGAAATGATCTGAGTCGACCTGACATGCAGTTAATGTTGTTGTTCATCAAGAAAACAGGTTTCTGAGTAAAGGTTAAGTGCCTTATTGATTGTTAATGGGTAATTAGCAAATATTCTATTAAAGACATGCACAAACATTAAACGAAGTACAGTGATGTTAGTGGGAAACGTAAGGTTTTATTTTCAAACATATATGGCACAGATGCTTAAATTTGCAATCCCTCAACCATTTGCCAGACTTAGATGCAGAATTCTTGTGCGATCTGATCTAGGTGGCCCTGCTCCAGCAGGGGGGTTGAACTAGATGATCCTTTGAGGTTCCTTCCAATCCCTGACATTCTGGGATTCTGTGTGAATTATTTCCCACAGAGGCTGGTGGGATGACCCAGTGGCATCAGTGTTCCCTGATGTGATGCAACTCAGTTACTCAGTATTAAAGCGTGTGTAAATAAGGTTGGAATCCTCACTGCAGACTCTAAAGAAGCACAACTTCTCCTACTGCCCTATGGTTGTTCTCTGCAAGACACCCTTGGTCCCCCCCATGCAGGATCTCACAGAGCTCTGTCCCATCAGTCAGCACACATCACTGCACCCAGGTCAACCCTGCTTAATTGTCAGGGAATAAATAATTCCTGCCGCTGAGATCATTAATAATAGACACCTACTGTAACTAGGGTGAGCTATAGTGAAGAAACGTCTGTGCTGCAGACAGACAGAAAGACAAACCTTATTTTTACAGAGTTCTGCGTATGTTCCATCAAACCCTCTTTTCTTTGCCCAGCCTGGCATAACTTCGGAATCAGGCACCACAATTCCCACCAGAAAGGCCTGTAGGTGAGGGAGAAGGACAGCTGCAGGCAAAAGCTGAACAACATTTAAGGCCCTACGTTGAAGCGAGCACAGAAGCTGGTTGAATTTGCTACACGTTTATCACTTCTCGTTTAGTGATGTCAATAATTTGCTAACGTGTCATAGTGAAGCATATTTTCGTGTCTGTGCCTTCTCCTCGGATGAAATGGTTCTCTGTGACTGTTCCTGCGTTTACCAGCAATTTTAACACCTTCAGTTGGGTTTGTGTTCTGCTTGGACGTTAATTAAATTGCTTGAATTCTTCACAGGCAGAAGTCAGAGCTGAACACAGCTCATATCACGCAAACTCCGATGCCAAGGGAAGCCTCGTGGTTGTGACCAATGAATGCAGAGGGATGAATCACAACAGTTTCAGAAGCTGCACATTTGTATAAATATGTGAATAAACGGGCCAAGTTTGGTCAAAATGGGCAGGCAGTGGTCGTGGACCGGCGGAGGCTTTGCTTTTGTCTGGCTTACCGCTGGCAGCGTGGCAAAGGAGAGTGTTAGAGACCCAAAGGGTGACACTGGAGCAAATTTAATGGCTTGATCTTTGGCCACAACATCCTCCAGACCACTTAGGGTCACAGCAGCAGCTCAGCTCCTGCGTGGCTGGCAGCTCCCGAACGGCAGGGAGACATCGGGGCAAAAACGTGGCGTGATCCACTCACACCTTCCCCTCATTCGTGCCCAGCTCTCGGTCTTCTATTTACAAAAAATGAAGTAATATTTTCTGAAAACTTAGTTTTTACCTGCAGGCTGTCTCCGTGGACGTAGATCTGGGCAACGGGGTCACTGCGGATGTAGATATTCTCTATCTTCTCGGGTGCGATATATTCTCCCTGAGCAAGTTTAAATATGTGCTTTTTCCGATCAATGATTTTAAGAGTCCCGTTCTGTTAGGAGAACAAATGAGAATTCCCAGAGAAGTTATTTAACCATAGAGACTCAGTAAGCAGTCTGCTTTTAACAGAGCCCTTTACCAGAAAATGCTTCACTGCCATATGGAGCTTATTCTGCAAAATATAAACTTAATCCTTTGTAAAGATAGATCTGCTTGGAAATTTGTTTAGTATTTGAAAATTTACATGGGATAATACAATTGACATAAGAGCTAAGCATCTGCTGAGTACGCACAGGTAACCATTTGCCAATGTCTCCAGTGTGAAGCCAGCCCTCCTGGTCCAGTGCTTCAGTGGTCTTCTCTTCATCTTTCAGATAACCTTTGAAAACATTTGGTCCTTTCACACAGATCTGCAAAACAGTCAGGATAAATAGTTCTTTCTGCTAAGAAAAAAATACTGCTTTATCAGGGTTGCTGATAAATCATTTTATGATTCTGCTGTAAATGCTAACAAGCTAAATAGTAATCCACTAAAATGGAAACATTTTAAAGGTTGACTTAACAACTGTGCTCCATGAAACTAAAATATATTCTGTTATAAAATCACTATGGATTTTTTTTTTCAAACTGATGGAAGTATGAAGTAGGGAATGCAAAACTGTTTTGTTTGAAGTTGGTTTGCCTTCAGCTTGCAGTTCAAAAAAGTTATTTCAACAAGTTTAATTTCTGTGCAATACAGACGTATCAGCAATGTAGAAATCACAGTAATTCAGCTCTTTTTAGCAGAGCTAATTAATTCAGTCTTAGCTTTTAAAGTAATCAGGCATGGCATTGGCTGGTAGTACTGCCACAGCCCCTTTTTAATTAATGCTTTGCTGTTCTGCTGCTGAATTGACAGTTTCCTTTCCTGAATGTAGTATGTAACACATAAGCAACCATGCACCTTACAAAGGTAAAATGCTTCTATAACTACATAACTACTTAGTACAGTGTTAACTAGTGAGAATTTGACATAAAATGTGAGTTGCTACCTCTCCTTCTCCTTTGGAAGCAAAATAATTCAGCTCTTCCACATCCTTCAATCTGATTAAGTTACAGGGCAAAGGGGCTCCTACATGACCTGGAAATCAAAGTTATCAAGTCACTTGTCATCTCTCCTATAAACAATAATTAGCATTTCATTATTAGTTGCTTGCATAGTTGTTGGTACAGTGGATGTTCTTGAAGGAGCTCTGTCTGTGTGCAGAAAAAATTTCTTTATGTAATGTTTTGCACCATTTTCTTTGTTCCAGCATTTAATTCTGACAAACATTATTTTAAATTCACCTCCAGTGCTCTAGAGAGGTGAATTTACTCTGCTGGGAGTGCAGAGCTGAGAGCATTGCAAATAACAGCTCAAGGGACAATTCCAAACCTTCCCAGGCAAACGTGCCCGACGTCTGATCCCTCTGTATTTATTCTGGACTAGTGATACTTTCAAGAACATTACGTTTGCTGAAGATTATTCACACGGTGGCAAATGTTGAATAACACCCTGTGATGTTCCAGTACAGAATTTTCTGAAGAAATGTGTGCTTCTTTTCTTTCTGGAAACAGTGGAAGAAAATTGTTACCTGATGTCCAGTCACCTGGAGTCGTAAAGGTGCATCCAGCTGTGCATTCTGTTTGGCCGTAACCTTCATAAACCTGACAAAGAAACGGGTAACTTGAGAACAGCAAAGGTGATTTCACTGTGACAGAACAAAATTCTACGTGTTGCCTTCTGTCGCCCAGCGCCGCCAGCTCATCCTGCCCGCTGCGCTGCGCGGGCACATGTTCAACACGGGGCACTCTCCCCAGCTCTTATAGAATCACAGAACGGTTTGGGTTGGAAGGGACCTAAAGATCACCCAGTTCCAACCCCCCTGCCATGGGCAGGGACACCCTCCACTACACCAGGTTGCCCAAAGCCTCATCCAGCCTGGCCTTGAACACTTCCAGGGATGGGGCAGCCACAACTTCTCTGGGCAACCTGTGCCAGTGCCTCACCACCCTGAGAGTGAAAAATTTCTTCCTTAGATCTAATCTAAATCTCCCCTCTTTCAATTTAAATCCATCACCCCTTGTCCTATCACTACACACCCTTGTAAAAAGCCCCTCTCCAGCTTTCCTGTAGCCCCTTTAGGTACTGGAAGGCTGCAATAAGATCACCCCGGAGCCTTCTCTTCTCCAGGCTGTATTCTCTTACTGAATACAAAATCTCATTTACATAATTATGAATTACCATGGTTCTGTAGAGCTGAAAATAATGAGCAGATGAGTTCAGCACTTAGCTTTGGAGTCAAGAAGTATGTTAATCTATGAGAGGAATTTATTAGTGGGGAAAAAGGATATTTTTGTGGGACATTTTGAGAATACATCTTTTAATTTTTCTTTTTGCCTAATTTTAGGCTCTAATGAAGCCTTTTAGTTGCCCTGGCCTTCCTAGACAAAGAGAAATAACGCAGTGGACATCTTAAGTGGGTTAAATTGCCATCTGAAGATTCTCTTTCTCCAGTGTTAACTAAGTTCCTAGCACATGCACAAGCACATTTAATTGCACACACTCAATTAAGTGCTGAGAGATGGGTGGGATGAATCATAGAATCACAGACTCACAGAATGGTTTGGGTTGGAAGGGACCTCAAACATCATCCAGTTCCAACCCCCCTGCCATGGGCAGGGACACCCTCCACTACACCAGGTTGCCCAAAGCCTCATCCAACCTGGCCTTGAACACTGCCAGGGATGGGGCAGCCACAGCTTCTCTGGGCAATGAGTCTATGCTTTTTTTTTTTTTGGCAGCTGCCCACAGCAGAAGCAACCTTCGCCTGCTGCTCACTTCCCAGGGCCACCCGTCAGTCCCACTCCAGCCCCATGGCTGTGGGAGCAGAGCTCCGGGGATCAGGTTGATGCTGGTAAAGCTGTTCTAATGCAGTTCTGAGGTCCTAACCTATCTCCTAATGCAGTTCTGAGGTCCTAACCCATCTCCTAATGCAGTTCTGAGGTCCTAACCCATCTCCTAATGCAGTTCTGAGGTCCTAACTCATCTCCTAATGCAGTTCTGAGGTCCTAACCCATCTCCTTCCTTAAATGCAGTGGTTTCCCAAGCTAACAGTAAACGAACACCTCCAAACAGCCGCACGAGCCCACCTGACATCCGAGGGCCGCGCGGAGGAAGCCCAGGACAGTCGGAGAGGCAGGGGCAGCACCTGTTACTATCATGCGAACGCACCCGCCGAGACTCGCCTGTTTGATAGCACGAGAAAGCAAAAGAAAGCATCACAAATTATTACAGATGGCAAAACCAGCAGCGTGTCTGTGAGTATTGCTTACACAGAGCTTGCACAGAATGCTCTCTCTAGAATAGGTGCTATGGGAAGGTGAACCAGCCCTGAGTCTTTCCTTAGGGATAAAAAGCCAGCTAAATCTTAAAAGCAATAACTGTTCCCCTCGCAGGTAGAAATAATGCTCAAAAAAAATCCATTTGACATATGAGGGTGGGAGTCAGTCCCACATCTCTTGGAGGATGAGCTGCCTGTGCCCCGGCACGCAGACCTGTGCAGGAAGCACATCTGTGTCTGGAACTGTTGGGTAAAACCCAGACTCTTCCTCCCTCCAGTTTTCTTTGCTAATTTGCTCCTCATTGTTTTTAATGAATTGGCTCCCAAGCCATCTGAAACAATGCTGTCCCTTTTTTAAGGCAGATGACCTTCAAATATTTCTGGAGGGTATTACATCGATTCCTGTGTTGCATTTTACTTCTTTTCCCCCCCCCTCTCTTCATTTCCTTTTTCTTATTCCAAAAGTGAAAAGAAAACAACTCCTGATTGAGCCTGCCAGCCTCGCCAGACCCTGAATCAACATGCAGCCTGGCTTGCCTCGCGTCTGCGCTCCGGCAGCGTCGGTGAACTCTGCTGTCTTGGCACACTGAGGACAACTAATCCGCAGACGAAAAGTACAGTCAGTTTCTTTAGTTAAAAATAAAGTGGCATGTCTCCAGGTAAGTTATCCAATTAAAAAAATGAAGTAATCAGAGCCTCCTGGAGTAGTACAGCGCCTGGAAAACCTGGTTTTAGAGTCAATTTAATCTTTTTTTTCCCCCCGAGATGTGTGGCACACGGCAACAGCAGGGCATTCTGATTTCTTTCCCCAGTTGTTAAATCGTTATTTACTTGTGCATTTTTCTCTACATCCTTATTCTTGTTTTCCTGGGGAAAAAAAGCAGTTTTGAATATCCCCAACTGAGACCTGACCCTAAATCCAATCGTACCTATAAAGAATTTGCAAAAAACTTTGGAGCAACATCTATTTTATCAGTTCCTCATATTTTCCTGACCACCATCCAGAATTTCATCCCCAGAGGGAGGAGGCAGGAGTGGGTTTAATGCAATCCTCTCCCCTGCCTGTTGCTGGGTGTGAGTGGGGAGAAACCATTTACCCGTGGGGCATGGGCAGGGCCTGCAGTGGGTACCCGGTCCCGGGCAGGGCTGAGCACCCAAATACCAAAGGAGGTGACAGCAGCCTTGGCATCGGGCAGGAGGCCACGATCATGCTTCTGAGCAACTTCACCTAGCAGAGGGCAACTGCCCCTGCACCACATCATGTCCCTCCTTGGTGCCTGTGCGGGGGCACAGCTTGTATCCGAGAGCTGCAAAAAATAGGCACCATTCTGCAAATAGGTGATTTCTCGGTGCTGCTGAATCTGTCTTGGATGTGGCAAAAGCAGTCTTAGGCTGCCTTGCGTTTCCTCCTTCACCTCTGGAAAACCATCCCTAATGGAAATGAAATTTTGGCATCTTGTGCGCGGTGTTTAAAAATAAATACAACAATAAAAATAAGTGTGGCGAAAGTTAGTGGAACAGCAAACTGTTCTATTTCCTTTTCTGTTCAATTTTTCAGTCTGCCAATTTGCACGTGAGTAGCAGTTGCCTGCGGTTCATCCTCAGGCAAACAGACCACGCTGACTTTAAGCAAAACCAGTCATTGCGAGAAGAAATGACAGTTCCTTGACTTCAGACTCACTTCTTCATCTCCTTACCTGTATTTTATTAAAGAAAAGTTTATCCCACAAACTGTCGTTTCTAATGATGCCGTTTCGAACTTCCGCCTTTTTCCGTTTTGCAGCGAATTCCAGAATCCAGCGCTTGAGGGACGTGTCTGCCTGGCTGAAGATCTGCGGGAGCGCGGGGCGGCGGGCGATGCGGCACCCAGGAGAGAGAAAACATCAACAGCTGTTCTTACAATTACAGCTATGCAGTTCTGCTGGTGCCAGGGGGGGTACAGGTACATTAGCAGTATGGTGAAGTCTATGCTACGGCTTTTTTATTGGATTCAAAGAAAGGAGTGGTTTGTTTTCCTCCGTTCACTATTGTGCATGCTATTCCTCTGGGGGAAAAATGAGAGAGGATGGTAGGGCAGGCTTTGACTAGATATACACACTGGTATTTTGGTATGATTTCCATGATAGGATTCAGTGAAATCATGCAATCTGAGCAACGAGGAATGAGCAACATGAATCGTTGGCAGCTGGAGCAGGTATCAGCGCTGGCTGATGAGCTGATGGGGGCTGCGTTTACCTAAGCTTGATCAGACACCAGCACGAGCCACGTCTCCACAAAGGAGAAACCCCCAGTGCCCATCCCTCTAATGAGGCACCAGATCCCCTGATCAAACAGTCCTGACCTTGGGGAAAAATTAAATCAGTAGCTTGTGCCTAAGCCCATCTTTAGAGGATAAGTCTTCTGAGGAATAAAAATATTCCCAGCCGGTCAAACAGATTTAACATGATGACCAGACGTGTCTTAAACACCTTTCAAGACCATCTCTTAGTTTTAAAGATTTCGAGCTCCAAAAGCCAACCTCATATTTACACTGCCTAAATCCTCACAGTCGTCTTGCCGTTCCTGATTTTCACCTGTCATTGCCACCAGAAAGAGATTCAAGTTCCAAAACGGGTTGAAGGGCACAAAAAGTCCTGCTGCATCCAGGTTTGACTGGTGTTTCTCTGATGGAAAAATCCTTCCTCTCTGGAAATGTCACTTTTAAGCTCAGTGAGAACAGGGTAAGAGGCTAAACCAGAGGGATTTCCTATTAACATGCAATAGCCACGTCTGCAGTCTGTATAAATCAACGTGATATAGATTTAAGGATTGGAGGAGCTGTATGGGTTGGTAAGGACGTGTTTGCATCAAGGTAGAAACAGTATAACCTGCTCAGGAAATCACCACGACTAAGGGAATTCTTTCACATAAGTACTAAAGGGGCGTAAACTTTATTATTACAAAAAGAGCAAAACTAAACTCACCTTGTCATACATCCTGTTCAACAGCCGCGGCACGACAGGGAAGATGGTTGGACGCAAGGCTTTCATGTCGTCAGATAAGAGGCGAATGTCTCCTTGGAAGAACCCAATTCGCCCCCCGTGGCAGTACACTACAGACTGATGGGAAGAAAAAGGAACACGTGTCACCTCTTGGCTTTTCCTTCCCACGGCAGAGCATCCCTCCCAAGCGCAGAAGTGCCTTTCCTGAAATCCTACTCTCAGTAGGGCAAAAAAAACGAGGCTTTAGAAATATATATAAAAATATAACTGTGAATTTTGTACTGAATAGAAATATACAGAATGACAGGACGAGAGGGAATGGCCTCAAGTTACGCCAGGGGGAATTTTGGTTAGATATCAGGAAGAATTTCTTTCCAGAGAGGGTTGTGAAGTGTTGGAACAGGCTGCCCAGGGAGGTGGTGGAGTCCTCCATCCTTTGGGTGGAGTCCCCAAACCGTGTGGATTTGGTGTTGAGGAACATGGTTTAGGGACCATGCAGGGTGAATGGTTGGACTCAATGATCTTGAGGGTCTCTTCCAACCAAATGATTCTACGATTCTATATGGGTAGTTCTGGGCACTTATCAGAACTGGCAATTTGGCATCCACCAAATCTGCCACTGTTCCTGGAAGAACAAGGAACCAAAGCTTTTAGAAAGGGTTTCCCTTCATCCCCCGCATACGGGGATGGAGAAGTCAGAGTTATGGTCAGATTTTGGATCTAAACTTCTCTGAAGCCCAGACCTACCATAGCAGCTGACGGCGTGAGGACCTATTGTCCATAAAGAAACGCACAGGAAGAAACATTGCAAAACATGCTGAGCAGCAGCCGATTTTTAGATGTTAATACTTTAGTTTTGCGTAAATACAACAATATAGACTACGTTAGCAGTACAGTGCCTCATCCTGTATCCCAGAAATAGAAGCCCACTTCATCAAAGGTGCTTTACTTGTATGGAAATGACAGATCCAGAAGTTTGGACACTTGGAAAGAAAACGGGCCGCTTAGATCAGAATAGGGCTGGACATGTGGGATGGGGCAGGGCAGGAATGTCGTGCCGGGAGCTGAGCCCGGAGCAGTGCGCTCACTTTTCCGAGCTCTGCAAGGTGTAGACTGAGAACATCAGCTCCCTTTGGTCGACTTTTCTCCCCCAAATAACTAAAACAGTTAAAAATTCCTTAAGCAAACCACAGGAATTTTATACATGTGATGTGGGTTTAAGGAACATCACACTGCCAAATCTGTGTTTTACACTGCACGTGCACATGAATTTAAAAAAATATATATATATAATTAGTGTGCTCAGTGGGAATTATACATAACAACTAGGCAATTTTAGCTTTAAATAATGTATCTGTATAATTTTACCTGTAAGTTCCAGGAACTAATAATGTTGGCTAAAACTAGGGAAGCTGACACAGTGTTTGCTGTTCAGAATGCTTTTGAAAATGATTTTTAGCCTTTTAAAAAAAAATCTTTATGAGCTTTTTTTTTTTTTAGCAGGGAGGATAAACCTGACCATCCTGTGGAGGCTGCCCCTTTCAACATGGCAACATCCTGTGAAATGCAGTTATTTCAAATGTTTCTCATTTTTGCCCCTGTCAGATGACTTTTTAACAATTATATTCTTGTTTGCTGGCACAGTGGTTTGCCTGAATAGTGGTGGCATACTGACCCACGTGCCTTACAAGAAAGGCTGGGCTGTGATTCTCCAAATCTTTCATGGACTTTCACTTCCAATGTGTAACAGGGCAGAATATGTTATTTCTGGCACAGATGTTACTAAGAAGTGGGAGGCTCATATTCAGATGCTTGTCTGACTCAAAAAGTACGCTTTCAGCCCAAAACAGTCCTCCCTGAGAAAGTACAGAGCTGCAACTGATTCCACATCCAATCTTCACGTGTTGGATCAGTGTTTAGTTCACAGCTTTTCAGGCCAGAACTGACGTGATGCTCTCATCTGACTTGCCCAAATTATTGCCCAAATTGCACTGATTGCAGCACAAATTGTCACCTGTCTTTTCAGAAAGGGATGTGAAAAGCCAGTTCTGCGGCTGGCACCAGTTAGCACTTCTATTTGCCGTTATTTCCAAGGGACACTGGCTTCCAGTTAATGCCCACCGTACGCTGCCCTGCCAGGAGGATCACGTGTGTCACACCATCGTCTTAGTTTCCTCTTTTTCAGCATCTGCAAGTTTTTTGCAGATCTGGTTGTTTATGCAACAAAAGGATTTTAGCTGATGTAGAAAACGGCACGGAATTATTTGTATTCCCATGACACCTCATCCTAGAGTGCTCGGAAAAGCTGCCCCCCAAATTGCGCAGGGAGCAGTCTCTGCTCGTTGGCAAAGGGCCGTTTTCCAATCTCAGAGCTACTGGTGTAAGCTGGAGAGCTTGGGAAACTCTCCGGGAATCACTCTGGACTCATGGCCGTGTCCCCGAGACCAGAGGTGTTATGCACGTGGCACTTCTGGAGTACAAGCTTTTTTTTTAGTGCTACAAGATATCACTGGTTATTTAGTATTTTATTCATTTTATTTTTGTTGGCGTGGAAAAAGATGATTTCCACTGCCACTAGGACCTTACCTGTACCATTCTCTCAAACATGTGTGCTAAAGGCAAATAGGAAATGTGTACATCCTCACAAGTAGGAGACCACTGACTCTGGAAGAAAACAGAAGGAGCCCCACGAGGCCTCGTCAGTTCAGGCAGGTTTCTTACCTGTATAACTCTTTCAAACATGTGAGCCAGAGGCAGGAAGGAGATGAGCACATCGTCCTGTCTCGGAAAGATCACTTTCTGCAGGTGAAGGGCATGGGAGACAGAAAGGAAAGAAACACTGACAGGAAGACAACAAGAAAGTCATAAAACAATAAAAAGAAAAATGGCACCAGAGGAGTAAAAGGGTAAAGATTGTCGAGAGAGGAAGGGAGCGGCGTACAAAGTGAAGCGTTAAGCCACAGCGTCAATGAAGCTCAGTTAGCAGGAGGAGTAAAGAGCACGGAGATGTACACAGAGGGCAACGGAGAGGTCTCTCCATGGCAGAAGGCACGTCGTACCCACACAGCTCGCGCTGGAGACAGGCTCACCCTGACGCACAACCCAATTTTTATTCATTGCGTTCTACCACGAGATGCTGAGACCACGATTGGCGCTCTCAGCTGCGTGCGGACCTGCAGGATGCTGGTGCAAACCTGGAGAATCCCGGTGCAAACCTCCTGGAAACCAGCGGGGCTCTACAGGAACACCATTTTTCCGCAGTGCACAGAGCCCGTCAGAGATTCACGGTGTTACTAGAGTCAAAGCTACAGATTTTTTTCTTTTCCTTAGCTTAATCATCGATTTGAATCAGAATATGTTGGCAAAATTAATGGGTTTTTTTCAGCTGAAAAAAAATTGATGATTTCAGTTAGTGTTTCTTGTCATTTTAAGTGATTAAAATGTGATTTGAAGGACCAGGTGCAGTGGGAAAAAAGAAGTCTGGACAAATTATGCGAAAAAGACAAATGACCAAAGTCGTTGGTTTGCCAAGGTTTTAACTCTGTCTCGCAGGCTGGAATAAACAAAGGCCCCGAGAGCCTTACCTGATCCACGTCCCAAAGGAAAAGCAGCCTTTCTACCTGCCTTTCCAAGGGTAAGGCTTGCCATAATATTATGGATTAGAAAAACTGAAAGCTTGACTAGCCAGTAACTTGCACCAAGGCCAGTGGTTAGTGGAAAATGGGTATAAAATCTCTTAGCTCACAGTTATTAGCACTTTATACCCACTTTGCATCTCCACTGCTGTGACAGAATGGATAGTCCGTGACCTGGGACACGGTGGTGGATGGAGGCACAGGAGTTCCTTCCTCAAGGAATATTTTATGGGAGTTAACTCTGGGCAAGTCATTTTTGGGTATGCCCTCCCAACCATTACCTGGTGAAGTCAAACATGATTGACCATGTGGGTGTTTTCAGCATCCCATTTCACATTATTTTATGTGTCAGTCTGAATTAAGCCTTTAGGGCCTGCAGATCTATTTATACATTATTTCAAATTGGCCTCATTTTCTGCAAGCGCAGTAACATAAAACCATTAGCATCACTAGCTATATTGGTTTGGGGTTTTTTTAACACTGCTTTAAGTGCCTAGACAATAAATGATTTGGTCTTAAATTGGACCAAAACGATGACATTGAATAGTATTTCACAGTTGGCACAGTCGTCCAGTTCAACACAAAAATGAAAACAGCTTCTTGGCATTTGAGAACAGCCTTATAATAAAAGCTCTAGGTTCACTTCAAAAAATGTTACGTTTATAAAAATCACTGAACTAAGCAAAACTGGCGCAAGAGTATGTAAACAGCGAACCTACAGTACTCCTCAGCTTTAGGTATTTTACTCATTGATACTACTCTCAAGTATTTTGCACTCTGCTCGATTTCATGGCTGTGGTTAGATGTTGCCCCAGTCCTGTGGATCGGCTACGGGCGTCTACACTCTCGCCAACACTCTGCTGACTGAAGCTATCAAATTTACAACCACTTACACCAGACCTGTGTCTCGATCTGATACCTTCAAGCATCATCAAAGAGTCCCATTGCCATCACCGAACACTAAATCCATTTCTGTGGGCCAGTCCTGGAAGACACCAAGTTCCCTCAGCTCCTTCTAAATTAGTTCTCTTCCAAAATAAATATTCCTGCCTTTTGAAGCTCAGAGCTACCTATACATCAGCTCTGATCTGTGCATCTCACTGCCTCTGAAGCCAAGGAAAGCTCCGGGCTTCGCTGCAGCAAGCTGCTGTACTGGCATTTCCTACTGCAAATTACTGGAGTCACAGCCCTGCAAATACTGGGAGCACGTGAGTTCAGTGGGATTTCTCACATCACGTGTCCGAGTTTTTTTACCACAGTGGTGTGGAAGTCTCAGAAAGTTCAAGGATTAATACCATAAGACTGTAGTATTTTCAGCAGCAACGATAAAACCAGCAATGGGTATAAAGCATCCCGTGTGTACGTTGCTACTTTATAGAATTGCCTGTTTCTACAAAAAAATAGATGCTTTATATTTGTTAGGTACAAGCTGCATATAATCCTTGATATGTTGTGCTAAAGCAATTCTGCTTCCTATATTGTTTCTATACACCAGTTTACACATTGCAAGAAACATATTACATGCATACCTGGCCAGTGCTATGCTTTTTAAAAAATACGTATAACAGAAACCAAGATATACTTTAATATCAACGAAATTAACCATTCTTGTAAAAAAAGTCCACGTTCTTATATATACACACACTTCTGTATGCAGAGAGCTTTCAAATCAATGAGGACATTGTGTGGGCACAATGGGACACAGAGAGCACAAGCAGACTCCGTACTCTTTTTCAAGAACCAGTTGCAACTGTGCAGGGCTTGTTTGCTCTCCTAATTCTTTAAAAGGAGTTAATTAATTGATTTACAGGAGCCAACATTGCTCCTCAGAAGCACTTTGAGCCCTTCAGAGTCAGGGAGTCAGTGCTAGAAAGGGGATTTAATGGCCTCCAGTGCTGTAAGCTCAGACTGGCTCCCATTTCCATGGATTTGGCCCCCGTGAGTAAGAGAAATTTCACCTCTTATCTGCAGGAGCACATTTCCAGCCCATGCAGGGACACAGCTTAACCCACACACTCTGCACATGGCAACATTTTCTAACTCAGGGTATTCACCTCCGTCACTTTCAAAAAGCCTGAAAAATCAGCGACCACGTTCCCATGAGTCAGCATAGCACCTTTGGGGTTTCCTGAAAGGAAACAAAGAACAATTTTAAAAGACGAGTCAGTAGGTAATTTCCAAAAGCTTAAAAAAAAAAACCCAAAACCACCACCAAAAAACAAACCAAACAAACAGGAAAAGGTTAAAATATTCAGTTCTCTTTGAGTTTTAAAACTTGTCATTTTCACAGTCATTTCTGTACAGTAACATGCACCAAAACCACTTATTGCAATCCTGAAAATCTAATAAAAAGATACTGCAAACATGGTGTAATGAGTATTTCTACTGGAGACCCTGAACAACAGTTTCCAGCAGAAACAGCGCGATTTATGACGGAGCTCGGATGAAGCCGCTTGATGAGCACGGCCACCAGACCTGGCTGGCTGTTCCCAGCCTCTCCAGGTAGGAATTATTTCATATAGATTTTGACTAAGAATGATCTCAAATACCAACAAATCCCATTTAAAAAGGCTGTTAAGCTCTTACTCAGCCGGTGCACTGGATAACCTGAGCGATGCAGACAACGGGTAATACACGGTAAAAATTAGGCTGCAAGAAGACTCGATGAAACTGCAATTAAGGGAAGTCATTAACGTTGTCAGCAGCACAGCAGAGGTGTCCTGGAGACAGCACCCATTAGGGATCTGGCAAAGCCCTGTGTCGTGTCCCTGCGCCGGGCACCGCGCCTGCAGCGTTTCACCTCCCCACTGGCAATATTTGCTTTTTCACCCTCTTTTCTCTCCTGGGCTGAGGATCCCCCTTGGCACCACGATCCATCTTTTGCATTTCATATCTGTTTGGACGCCAAAATATAGGGTTTGTGAAGCAGCAGACGCACAGGCTGGAACCTCCGGCGGCACGAACGGGAGCCGAGGGTCCCATCGGAACGGCGCTGCTGGCAGCGCTGGCACAGAGGACTCCACACATCCTCCTGTCGCAGCACTGTCCCTTTTCATCACCCTCAAAGGGTTTATTTCCAAAAAGAAGGTGTAGCTCAGCTCGTATAAAGATGACAGAGCCAGCCTCTCCCTCCAGCGTGTTTTTAAGCAGATCGGTTTAATTCCATCACGCCACCGCGGCGCAGCTCCCGCTACGGATCAGAGGAGCTTTCCCAGTAGGTGCCCTGCGTGGCCCTGGCACGGCGGGCACAGCGATGGCCCCAGGAGCTTTGTGCTGCTGCCACAGTTAGCGATGGATGCGACAGCCTTGGAAAACTGTAAATCAGCAAGAATTTCATTATGAATCAGTTTCAGCACAGGAAAATACACTTAATCCTCTCGGTTTCAGCTGCGTCGCTGGCAGCTCCTCGGTGTGGGCACGTGCCCATGTGGCACAGCCCGGCTCTGGGAGCCGTGGTGCTGAGCCCCGTGCCATGCTGGCTTCCCCGGCATCGCTGCCACCCAGTTTCTCAAATAATTCAAGAAAGGCCCAAACAAAAGCAGCAATTATTGCACGCATTTATTGCGCTAAAGCAGGACATGCTGAACACAATGTGTTTCACTGAATATCCATGTTTGGTGCTTCAAGTGCGTTGGAGTAACTCAGTCCCAAATACTTGGGGATGAACACCGCACACAGGGGCTGTTCTGGTCTCACACTCATCCTCATCTGAGCTCAGAGGCGAAGCTGGAGCCAACATCTTTGCCAACCACAACTGCTCCTGTCCTAACGCGTCGTACAGGCTTGCGGGCACCAGCTCAGCCAGGCAGCTTTTGTTTTGAGGTGCTTATTTTCACAGCTGGGTACACACGTGGATCCAGACCTCAAGAAAACTCTGTGAGCCAACATCAGCTGTCAATACATGCCAACGACCCAGAAATTGCTCGTGTTTTTTCAGTTGTGTCGAGCCAAGTATGTGTGCCCAGCCCCTGCAGCTCTACAAGCAGCTGTGCTCCCGCAGCGTTGCACAACCTTCTCTGCATCACACACCGGTGGAGAGGACATGCTCAGTACTGCTTTGGCAACTCAAAACTGCTCCCTCCAGCTATACCAGCAGCAGATCTGGCTCCTGCACCTTGACACAGCCCTTCAGACTTTTTTGGAAGATTTCTCAGATGCTTTGAGACCTCAGACTCATTTACTTACTCCGCCAATGACTTGTGTTTTTTATTTTTTAATGCAAATTCAGTGCCTCTGCTCAAGCCATGGTGACGTGCCTGGAAGTGGTGTGGATGTCCTGGCTCCTTCCCCCACGTCCTGCCCGCAGCAGGTTCGGCATCCTGGGCAGGCTGTGGTGTTAAGGGTATCCAAGCAGAGCAGCAGCCAGGACAGCCTTCATCAGGAGAAATCCAGAACAAACCACGCTGCCACAGAGGAGCTGGAGCTTTTTGGGCTGGAATACCTGTAAATTTTGACCTTCTTTAGTTCTTCTGTTTTAAGAGTTAACCCAGCAAAACAGATGCCCCTTGCTACAAGCCCTTTCGCAGAATTACCACTTGGAGAGAAAAAGGTGGCAGTGATACTGCTTTTCTTTTTAAAAGTCAATGCAGAGCTGTGCTACTGCTCTCAAGTTTGAATTGCCTCATAAAGACACACCTTGTGAGTGTCCTGTTATGGAAACGGCTGCACTGTGATCTAGTTAATAGCCCAGGTATGGCAATTTCTCCTCGTTTTGGTGCCAAGCTGGTTTGAAGCTCCCATAAGTGACAGAAGAACCTCTTCCGTGTTGCTAAATGGATCTTTCAAGCGGCAGCTCCAGCAATAACTTGGTGGTGTGATCCATCAGTGTTTTGGGATGTAAGTGTTTTCCTCTCCCCAGGAGCCCTGGATGTGCACTGCCAGGCTGGGAGAAACCGCCGGGAAGCAATTTGGATCCAATTGGTTACAGGTGGATCCTTCAGGGAATGACTGTTTGCTTCTCTGGAGTAGCCAGCATGAAAAATTGTATCCTAATGGTTTGGGGACATCTGTGTCCCTTTTGGCCATTTATGAGTGCTGTTGATTTCTTGATGAAACAATAAAAGTTGGTCTTGTCGTCTCAGCTCAGAAATCAGTCTCTCCCTTCAGCCTGTGGAGGCATTTCGACACCTGATCCTATCAAAGAAAAGTGCACATTGAAGTCCACTTCTGGATTGTGGGTGTTTTTTTTTTTTTTTTACAAACAGCTAAAATTGTTTCCAATTCTACAATTTCCAGGTTACAAACTCTTTAGCAAAGATTTGTTTCACATCATACGAAAATATTTGGAGCCCTTCGGAATTGAAAAAGCCCTTGAGAACGTATTCTTTGGAAGAAAATTCCAAATCTGGTCATTAAAAATATCCTGACGTGGGCTAGACATGAGCCAGGCCTTTTACAGCAAAACATAACACAGAAAACAGACCAGAGTGATGATGCAGCCCCTGGAAAAGCCAGAAGGTGATGTGCAAAGTCCTCCAGCAGCTGAGGATGGGCTGGTGGTTCACGAAGCACTGCTCTCTGAGAGTTTAGTTTGCAGAAAACCTGCACAATTTGAAATCTCTGGTTTGTGTGGGAGAAGGCCAATGAGCTCCCTGGTTGTCCTATTTCTTCATTCACGTGCCTAAAAAAAGTACAAAGTCAGAAACTGGCCTTCTTGCAAATAAAAAAAGAAAAGAAAAAAACCCTTCTCTATTCAGAACTTCTTATTTAGAAATAAAATTAGCAGCAAAAAATGTGACTTGAAAAAATAATTGCTCTGCACTTTAAAAATCCACACAAACAAGTTGTGCTCCGCTGCATCTGCCGGCACGGCTCCTTCCGTTTCCGACTGCTCCCATCTGTGCCCGGCCACTGCATGGGCACAGCCGGTGCTCACAGCGGACACGGCTGCCATGCCCGTGTCCTGCACTGGGTTCAATCTTTTCCTTTTAGGAATTCCCACTGCTGAGACAGAGCAGTCACAGGCTCCTTTCACGCCGTGCACAGTGTGCTCTGAAGTGCACAGATCTCAAAACTAAGGATGATGCACGAAGGTAAAACACCCAAAGCCTTTTGATAAAGTTTGATTCGTACTTGGAGTTGATAAAGCAGTTGTGTACCGAATCCGCAGTACAAGTCTCCTCCAGGAAGTGGAAGATGATGAAGATGAAGATGTCCCCTCTTGCTCAGCACTCTGCAGGCTGAGCAGCACAAGCAACCCCTCTTGGAAGGCAGCCTGGGGTCAAGTGGCATCTTCTGCTTGCCTAAATGAGGGGAGGCCAAATCGAGGATGCTCTGGGGTAGGACCAAGCGTTAGGCAATCCTGAGAGCACAGGTGAACCTGGAAGAGCTGCTCCAGCAGTCCCTGGAGCATGGTCCTTCCCTGCAGGGAAGTATGGAAGCAGTTTCCCAAGCCATCACGCCTGTATAGCTTTTCGGTAGATGTTACAGAGGTTGGGTCTCAAGAGTAGGAAATTCCTGCAAGCTGTATGAAAACCAGGGTCTGGAGAGAGGAGAAATCACTGCTTCTGCTGAGAACAGGCAGGAAAATGATGCTGCTTATCCTCTCCAAGAAAAAGGGGCCAGCAGCGTGTGAGCACCAGCAGTGTGGGCTGCCCAGGCTGGTCCCTGAGCCTGCCCCAGCACACATGCCCCGGCGCCAAGCCAAGGAGATGGGCACAACACGAGCAAGCTGAGGCACGCTGCAGAGGAGCTGGAGGTGCTGGGGATGCTGGTGGGACTGGGGACATTGGTGAGCTTAGGATACAGAGAATGGAAAGCTGTGGACTTGCATTTCCTTTTTTTTTTCCCTTTAAACATCTGCAGAAGATAAATACCAATCGAGCGCTTCATAACTGCACTGCAAAATGGGAAGCAGAAACACGGGCAGATTTCCAGACAACTGCAGAATCGTACTGCCTACGTGTACGTCAGGGAGTTCAAGTGGAAAATAAAAACATCATCATTTTTAATTTGCAGTCTACAGAAAGGTATGTGCATATATATTCTTAAATATTAAAAACATATAGAAATATCATTGCCATATCAGTATCACAGCATGTTTGCACATATTGAGGTGGTATTAATAATTAATTTGATAATCTATTCTAATATTTTTAGAAAATGCCTCTTTTTTTACCTGTAGTGCCACTAGTAAAACAGACAATTGATAGATCTTCTGGTCGAGGAGGCTAGAAATACACAAGGAGAAGAAGAAAATCACATCAACCTCAATCAAATGCAGAAGGGTCAATGGTAGACTGTTGTCATTGTGCAAACTTAAAGATCAAACCAATTATATTTCAGCTCTGCCCTAAAAAGCTTTCATTCCCCTTGGCAAATATAAAAGACCATCATAAAACTCTTCCTATTGTGTTTCTTCAGTTGATGCAGACTCTATTCCTCCCTCACATTTTGCTCCAGCTGTGTTAAGGGCATGCTTTAGTGTAAGGAGTCTTTGATGGAATATTTGTGTCTTGCAGTCAGAATTTTCAAAGACACCATCTACACCTGTAGGTATGTGGGGAAACTTGAGATAATTTACTGATTTCCAGATAAATTCTGGAAACGGGTGGTTATCCACAACAGGGGACAACTTTCCGAAGCTGCTGATTGCTCCCATTCCCAGTAGGATCTCTGTATTCTCAGCACCACTCCTGCCCGTGCTATTTTGGGTCACCAACGAACAAATAAGCGCCCTGAAAATCAGTGGCTGCTTTTGAAAGTTTTGCATGAGTATGAGCAGCCAGCAAAAAATATCAATGCCATTTTCCAAAATCTATCCCAGAGAAATACTGCCAGGTAGTTTTTCTGAGCTATAGAACCCCTACCAGAAAGCCAAGGGTGCGAACACATTCCTCCAGCACCACCTGGGTAAGGCAGTGCAATTAGTGTGGTTTAACAACGGCGTTTAATTACTGTCCTGTTAGCGTGTTCAGCGAGGATGAGCTATCCCAGTTGTGTCCCACATGGAGGGCATGAAGCCAACAGTGCACATCTCCAGTGGATGGTATTGACAGTCCCTGGGCTCCTCCACCACCTCCCACGTGGAGACGGCCACAGGACACTGCCCCTGAACACACACAGACTTCCTTCTGCCCAGAGCACACCCTTCCCTCTTTTGTGGGTGAAATAAGTGGGACACAGTCAGCTGGGATGGGGAAAGCAGCACGCCAACACTCACCACGGGCACGTGTCGACTCTCACGGCCGCAATCCTGAAAGAGAATCAAGTAACAAAAATTCCCTTTAATTCCTGTGGTGTAACCCATTTGCTAATAACCTGCAAACTGCTAAGGGAGAGCGTGAGCTACAGCAGAGAAATTTGTGGCTGACACTTAGGTCATCTTTTCTATCCCAAGTTTCTTGCATCAACTACAATGCCATCCTTGGATTCCAAGCAGTGCTGGATCCAAGTTGAGCTGGATCCAGGCTATTTCATAAAAGTGTAAAGGCTTATGTGTAGGAGGACAGTGTCTCAAACAGCAACCCCCCTTTCCAGGCTTAGTTAGCAGCTGTTATCTTATTTGAGCAGGAAGGGTTGAAATGTTGGCTCCTATCAACAAGGAATAACACTTAAGGGATAACTGAACTGCACCGAGCATCAATATCAACAGCCACAAGCTGCTCTTTTGCTCTTTCCAGGCACTGAACCTGCCATGCAGTTCACAAGTCCCTGTATGTTTTCCTCTCTTTTTACAGAAACTACAAAATACAGTAAAAAGAGAGGGAGAGCAGACTTACCTCCACCTCCTGCATGGTCTGGATGCGGACCCCACAGCGTCTCCCTCTCTCCGTCAGCTCCTTCTCAAACGGGTCCATCAGGATGATGGAGCTCAGACCTGGTGTTTCTCTCCTCTCCACGTGGTCGAGGAGTACTCTGGCTTTTTCAGGTTTGTCACAGATGACGGTGGAAATGTCAGCTGGAAGAAAAGCAGCCAAACAAGGTGGCCCTGGAGTAATTTCCACTTCCAGAGCAGCTGCACCCACAGCTGTGACCAGGCGCATGGGAAACGCAGCAGAGGTAGCCCTGACCCAGCACGAGATCCCTAGAAACCTCTCTAAGTGACTTCAAGACACTCAATAAGTAAAATCGCCCATCTTCTGGAAAGCAGAAGAAAATGAACCATTCTGAGCAACAAAACTGCTTTCCGAGAAGATTACATCAATTTTGGTTTTACCTGTGTTGATGATGTAACGAATGGCTCCGGGACCCAAGGTGTCGTAGAGGGGAACCACCACCATGGAGTAGGTGTAGCAAGCCAGCTCGGAAATGATCCACTGCAGGAGGACATCAAAGCATGAAGGTGAGAAGGGGGCCGTGGAAGCAGATTTAACACACTTGAGAACAAGCTCTAAGCATAAAGCAAGCTCACAAGTCAGGAGCATTATTAATACAGCATCAAGTTGAACTTAAAATCCCACCTCTGGACGGTTTTGAGCAAAGACCCCAATGAACTGCTTCGTGGATGGCTTGCAGCCCTGCTGAAGCAGCCCTGAACCCAGAGCTTCTGCTCTTTCAGCCACCTGGAATTTGGAGAGAAAAAAAAAAAAAACATAAAAAAAGAGGAATATAAGCAACACCAAATTACAAGACTTATCTTACACAAGGAGACTCTCAAATTATTGTATTTGCTATTGAAAAGCCCAATTTTTTATGTTTTCATGAGTCAGTAGCAGCTGACTAGCAGTTGACCTCTGGTTGGCAATGCCCCCTGGCTCCGAGCACGTCAGTGCTGCTCTCAGGAGCGGGTTAGTGGCATGGAGCCAGCTCCCAAAAGCCAGCACACCTGTATAATCCCGGGATGTGCCTGGCTGGGGAAACAGAGAGCCCTCGCCCGGCACGTTAGCAACCTCCCGGCGTCGCGTGTGCGCGTTACCAACGGGCACCTTAACCCCCCTTCCTCTGCCGGGCAGGGTGCGAGCACTGGGGGAGAGGACTGGGGGGGGGGTGCGGATCGTTTCCAGCTCACCTCCTTGTAGGACAACCACTGGTAGGGCTGCTTGGGCTTCCTGAACCCCAGGCAGGGGCCATTTTCTGGAAGACACAAGTGGAGACGTCGGAGTTACGGGGGCAGCGCCCGGATTTAACGCGCTGCCCAGTACCAGCGCTGCGGGGATGCAGCAGCAGCAGCACAAAGAGTAAATCTGTTGTTCTGGGGGCCAGCTCTGGCTCCGGGGGCAGAGCTCGCAGCGAGCCCAAGCATGGCTCACTGGAGACCCCGGAGTGGGTGCTGGGATCTCCCAAACGCTCGCCCCGGTCGCCCCCACTGAGCTGCAGGGGGGCAGCAGCAGTTGCCCCAAAGAGCCTCGTTAAAAGATATTTCTCGGAAGACGGTGTCTGATGAGGGCGTTCCTCCCACTGCTTTCACTGCCTTTTGGTTCAAACACTTCAAAGTGAAAACTGCTATTTTTAGCACAGCCTCCTCTGGAGGAGGGTAAAACAATCCTGCGCTACGTGACCGGAGGAATATTCGAAAAGTTTAATTTATTTCCTAACTGTACTTATCTGCACATGATCCATCCCTCCATGCCCCTACTGAGTTATTTATTTACCCCTGTCCTGTGAGGTGGGATATTTTATTGCAGCCTTCCAGTACCTAAAGGGGGCCTACAGGAAAGCTGGAAAGGGACTTTTTACAAGGGTGTGTAGTGATAGGACACGGGGCAATGGATTTAAACTGAAAGAGGGGAGATTTAGATTAGATCTAAGGAAGAAATTCTTCCCTCTGAGGGTGCTGAGGCACTGGAACAGGTTGCCCAGAGAAGTTGTAGATGCCCCATCCCTGGAAGTGTTCAAGGCCAGGTTGGATGGGGCTTGGAGCAACCTGGTGTAGTGAAGGGTTTCCCTGCCCATGGCAGGGGGGTTGGAACTGGATGATCTTTGAGGTCCCTTCCAACCCAAACCATTCCATGATTCTATGATTTGCAATTCCACTGAGGCTTTTGGTGGTGCCGAAAACAATAATCTGACAATGAGATTGTTGTGTTCAACGGGGTGGGACGTCATAAGCAGCAGACACAGAAACAGTTACGATAGAGCAGGGGAGAGTCATCGCAGCTTTCAGAGTGGGAAACGATGTCTGACAAGCGTGTGAGAGCTCTTTGGTGGTACCATCAATCGTGGAGGAAGGGCGATAAGACACCACACTCAGCTTTCCTAAGAGCTTTTGGCAGAGTCCCTTACCCTGCCCTGTTGTGGGATAAAAGATAAGCTGGAGGAGCACTGGTCACAAGGCAGCAACACGCAGAAATAAGTGTCAGCAGCGGAGGAAGAGCTCTGTTGGGTTCACAATTCTACTCCCAGACCAGCCCTGTTTAATGCATTCATAAATGCTCTGGAAATTAAAAATGCATGATGAGCTTTGCTGATGCTGCAAAATTCAGGACGTTAAGCTCTCTGCCAGTGGTGGCAAAGAGCTCTCGTGGTACCAAGAGACTGCTCAGTAAAATTCAACGGCGTTAAGGGCAAAATAACACACCTTGCAAATAACAACCTTAATCGTAACGTCCACACTCCTCCTTCCTTGGCCTCCACTCCTTGGACTTCCCAGTCTCTGGATCTCCCGCTTTCCCGGCCTCCACCTCTTGGGCTTCTCACGCTGTTTGAGACTCCATTTCTGGGTCTCCTTTCACTTCGTTTCCACTCTATTGGCCTCCACCCTTTGAGCGTCCCATTCTCCAAGATGTCCACTTGCTGGGCCTCCCACTCTGTGGTCCTCTCAGTCACTTTCTCCCTCCCATACCTTCTCGGCACCCTCACTCTTTGGGCCACTATACTCATTTGACCTTCCACACTTTTGTGGATTCCCATGTTTTTAGGGCCTCTTCCCTTCTTCAGCCACCCACAGGTTTCCATTCTCCCACACCCTCAGTGGGGCTCCCATCTCTTCATCTCCCCATGATGATGTTCTCTCCTGCAGTCCTTGGACCTCCAACAAGTTTGGTGACTCTACATTCCTTGGGCCTTTAACCTCTCAAGGGGTGTCCCACGTCTTTTTGGCCTCCCACACCTTTTTTAACCTCTATACCTCGTTGTCTTCCAACATCTTTTCATTCTCCCGCACGCTTTTGGCCTCCCACACCTCTTCAGCATCTCCATCTTGTTGGCCTCCAAAACATTTTTCAGCCTCTACATCTCATTGGCATTCTCATACCTTTTTAGCCTCCCAAATTTTTTTCAGCCTCCCATATTTTCATCAGCCTCCCACGCCTTTTTCAGCCTCTACACTTTGTTGGCCTTCCACACATTTGCAGTCTCCCACTATACAGTTTCTGGGCCTCCAACGCTCTCTTACACTCTACGCTCTCTGAGCTACTGCACTTTTTTAGCCTACCATACTCTTTCAGCCTCCCTCTCTCCTTCAGCAATTGTATCTCCTTCAGCAATTGTATCTCCTTCAGCTTCCCACACTGTTTTTGGTTTGACACTCTTTGTGCCTCCTGCACCTTTGGGGCTCTCCTACACTTTTTCAGCGTCTCCACCGTTTGTGCCTCCCCCATTCTCCCAGCCTCTCGCACTCTTGACTTCTACAATTTTGCAGCTTCCCACGTTCTGGTCGCCTCCCATTCCTTTTTGAGCCTCCCACGCTCCTTTGGCCTTTGAGTCCGAATGGGCCTCTGCACCATTTGGGCATCCCACACTTTCACGGGCTCCCACGTTCCTTCAGCCTCTACAGACTCTGAGCTTCCCTAGGCCTTTGAGCTGCCTTCATCACTGGAGCTCTACATCACCTGGTCCTCCACCTCTCCCCACCTCTGCTCCCAGGCCTCCTCCTCATCGCGCTCTCACCGGAGATGCTGAATCCTCTCCTGAAGACCTCGTACATGGTCCTGGCGTCATCATAGTAGTGCGTCAGCAGCTGCGGGCTGTCCCCAATCACCGACCGGCGTGCCCCGGCCAGGCCCTGCGCGACATGATGTGACACAGCCATCAGCACCACCCGACGGGCAGAGATGGGGAGACCCCAAACCATAAAGCATCACACTCTCCAAATGCTGGAGGGACCTCTGCTGCCACCACTGTGTTCCTGCCCCAGCACCCAAAGGGATGGGAGAGGTAGGACATCCACCTCAGCACCCCAGTGACATGGACAACCACCTGTCCTGAGAGAAGCACTCGACTCAGCTCGTTGCCACAGGAGATGGTTGATATTTCTCAAGGAGATTTGAGGAGGAATTATAAATCTGCAAATAATGGAGTGGGGACGTGCTGGGTGGAGCGACTGCTCTGGGCTCCACCGGTCTCCAGGACTGGCACCACGGGCACCTTCTCAGGGGCATCTAGACCAACACCAAGGACAGATGAAAGCAGAGACCAGACCCCAGAACCCAGTGCGTGGGTTCCATAGGGGTGTTTTAGGAGTGAGCAAGGGGAGGCACGTAGGGCAAAAGTGACCGAACCAGGACTGTGCCGTGAGCCAGGAGAAAGTCTCACTAAAGCCCTAACCACAGAGGAAAACTGTCTTGGAAAATATGAATTACTCCCACCCTTTAAAAGACTGTTGGAATTAAAGACAGTAACATTTTAGAGAGAACATCACAAAAGGCTTTAAGAATTCTCATCGCACTTTCAGATATTAATCTAAAGTGGAAACAATTTTCAGAAATATTTCTGCTCTTTAAAGCAGAGCAGCTTCATTAAACTTTAAAACCTTTTGCAAGCATGAAAATTAATAACTCCTCAGCCTCTAAGCATGGATTCGGATCTTCTTTTCCCTAGTTTTACAAAGCTTGCAGCAGCAAACTCAGTACTGAGCCCACACAAAGTGCCAGCTGATCTGATCTTGCCAGCTGTTGGCTTTCTGTGGTTCCTCCCATGCAATGGCAGCTCCTGTAATTTTTGGTCATGGATGGTTGAGAAAAGCCAAGGGAACTGAAAATCCAAGGGAGTGAATTAACGGGCTGTATTCTAGTTTTCCAGTTTATAGAAAAAAGTGAATTAAGGAGTGAAGGGATCCCTGGCATAGCGCTACACAACTGGTTTCAGGGTGAGGTTGGGGAGCCCTCAAAGCAAACAAAAGCACCTCCTGGCATCCCCTGCCGTCATTTCCAGGTGTGCAAACCTCGGGTGAACCCCAGCAGGGTGCCCCTGGCCTCACCTCGACTTCCTCTGACTGCATCCGCAGGTCGCAGGGCGGCTTCACGGCGCGGGGCCGGCTGGCAAACCAGTAGGCGACGACGGCCGCGAAGGCACCGATGCCCACCAGCGCCGTGGCCGGCAGGTTGCGGAAAAACTGGCTGAGGTCGTCGAACTCGGGGAGCCGCAGGCTCCGCAGGATTTCCTGAGCCTGCATCTTCTCCAGCAGCGAAACGGTGAATTCTGCAAGAGGCAGAGGGATGCGGTCAGGCCACGCTGCCAGCCGGGCATGGGCAGTGCCAGTCTCTGCGTGGCTGGGGAAGAGGAGGACATGCTTTTCCTTGTCAGCCATGGCAAACACGCTGCTCTGCGGGCACAGGGGCTGCCTACCACCACCAGCCTTAACTGGAGAACAGCATCTATGGAAACGATATGAGAAAGGAGGAAACATCCCTGCAAGGGTGAGCAGGAGCAGACAGCTCCCTCCTGAAGGACAACCGAGTGCAAACGTACGTCAGGCAGTGCAGCTGCAGTTCTCTGTAGCAGACAGATGCTGTGACAGCCTCTGGGATCCAACTACGACCAGGAACTCACTCTGCCTTCCTTGAGCAGGATGGGGGCTGCGTGGTGGCCACAGCCCCCGGCAGGGACAGGCAGCATGGCAGGGACAGGCGGCACAGTGCCAGCTCCGGGCACAAACCTGCAGCTCACAGAGAGCGGGGCAAAGCCAGCGTGCCTCTGTGTGCCAAACACGGCACAGACACGCTCAGAAACACCACCTTCTGCTAGCTCCACCTTCTCAACTTCGAGTTCCTTATGATTTACATCAGGGTAAATTATAGGTGATTCAAGCCAAGGAAAGTTTAATTTCGTTGCTTAAATGTTTCCTGGAAGAAACAAGAAGGGACTGCAGAGCGGGGATAAGGGAGTGCTGGGGTATCAGGCGACCACAGGGTCCCCACCCTGCAGCCCCACCAGATGCGATGCCTCCGGATGCTCCACGGGGGAGGTGGGTGGCTCCTGGGAGGGAGAAGTGCCAGGGCATTCCCCAACGGGCATTCCCCAATGGGCATTCCAGCAGGGAGCAGTCCCGGCAGGAGAAGGGCTGGAGCCCGGGCTCCTCAGACACAGTGGGGCTGCAGGGGACCCCCCAGCCCCTGCCCTGCTCCGACTGCACTGGAACTAAAAGCAAAGAGGAAACCTGTTCTCCGTGTCTGCGAAGAGGGCTGGGCATGGAGGAGGCAGGCGAGGGGACGAGTTTTATGACACAGGATGGTAACGCTCTGCCATCCCCAGCTCGTTCCCTTGGTACCTGCCAGCATCCCCTTGCTGTGAGCGCAGCGAGAGCGGCTCTCGCTTGTGCCAGGCTCTCAGAGTGAGCGCTGCTCGCTGGGAACGCAGAGGACAAGGAGCTGAGCGGGCATCCTTCCGCGCACAGCCGCCGCAGGCTGCCTTACTTTCCTCTGGAGAGAGCAGCCGGGCACCCGGCTCGCTGCTCCTGGGGCAGAAGCATTTTCAATAACTCGTATTTGCAGTAAGGGCACAGTATCGACTCCCTGCCAGGGTGCCCAGTAACGGCCAGCCCTGCAAGGGCCAAGCCAAGCAGATGCTGCAGAGGAGGGATCCAAACGGTTCAGGTTTCCTGCTAAGCCCCGCAGCTCCAGTTGTGACTTTACCAGCAGCCAAGATCTGAAAGAGAAAGCTTTTCTGCCACAGGAGCCCAGGCAGCCCCTTTCCTCTTGTCCTCTGGCCTCGCTCCAGCTCGTGGAGCTACAGAGTGGTGCACGGAGGGGCTTCGCTCCCATGGCAGGGCCAGGGCTTCCTGCACAATGGCACCACTGACGTTAACACAAACCAGCTTTTTTCCTCCTGGGAACAGTGTCTGGGTTGTGCTGAAGGTCAGGACTACCCTCTCGCAGCCTTTTCCTGTATTTGTGCCAAGTGAGTTCCAGAGGCGGGCACAGGCCAGCCTGCGAACAGGGGACACCTCTTGCTCAAGGCTCTGGAGGAGTTTTTAGGTTTGCATGAGCAAAAAAAACCCACAACAAACAATTAACCTCACCCTCTGTCAGGCTAAAACATAGCAAGGGGCAGCAGGGAGTGGTGGCAGTGACACAGAGACACAGAGCCCATGTTCGGGGCCACCTCCCTCCTATGGGCATCCAGCCATCCCTTGGGCCAGATGCTGCACCCCGGTGCCACCCCGACATCCCGCAGCCACCTCTGCTCCCCCAAGAGTTCCCGACTGTGCAAACCCTCTGGGACCACAACTCGCCCCCTCCAAGAACAGTCACGATGATCCCAGCAAATAAACCAGCATCCAGATGTTGTTACTGGGCAATGCCCACCCGCAGGGTAATTTTCTCCTGAACTTTGAGCGTTTTTGCAGAAATCTGCTCATCCAGTACAATATTGACTCCGTGGCTGCGATGTTAGGAGGAACTGAGATGGAGAGCTGCTTTCTGCCTCCAGCCTTTCTCCACGTCAGGCTATGAAAAGCAGCTTGCCAAACACGCTTTTACCAGCAAACTACAAAAAGTGGGAGAGCTCAGCCAGGGACCTATTCAGCCACTGATGAATTAGCTATTTGTGCAAAAAGCATTTCAGCCAGTCCGGCCTAAAGCTGTTTGCTCCCAGAAACACAGCCTGTCCCACCAAAGGCAGCCTCCCAGTTTGCCTCGGTTGCTGGTTACACTGAAATCTTGAGAATAACTCCCTCGACATTGGCCTGTGAGCAGCGTTTTGTATCCACCTGTGCAGCCAAGTGGAAAGCTGGGAAGGTGCTCGTGGGAACAGCGGAGCAGTGATGCCATGGAGGGATGCTCGGCCACAGCCACATGCTTCTGCCCTGCTGGGCTGCAGGGATGGCCTGGGGAGCACTGGGGCCAGGCCCTTCTGCACATCTGTCCAGGTACAGGGCACCCACGGACATCTGAACTTGGTAGCCCTGGCACAAGCATCACGAGAGCCAGGGCTGTAATAAAAAGAACAAGTGTTGGAAGCCAGACTCTATACAATATGGGAATAAATTTCTGTTATAACATGGATAATGAAGAAAGCGTGATGACACCTTTACTGACTTTGCATCCCCCTGACATGTGTCAGGTGTCATTTATGTCAGTACCTGGATTTTGAAAAATTTGCTCCAGTGCCATCAAAAGCACCCTGTTAACCTGCCAAAAAGGTACGATGCTTTCCTACAGAATTAAGAATCACTTATAATTGCTGGGAAGTATTTGGCCTGAGCAAAGCGATGGGCATGTTGCTCCTTGGCTTCCCACGGAACATATTCCCTGTATTGGAGCAGTGGCAGGGACACTACGGCCCATTGAGTGCCATGAGCAGGGGGCTGTTGGCAGCATCTGCCTCCATGGTGGGGCAAAACGTGCTACAGCAGCCAAAGTTACACCAGACCTACAGGGAAACTACTTAAACGCCACTCGTTCCATCTGTTCCCAGGTGAAAAGTCAGAACATTCATCTCAAACTCTCAGGGTACATTTATTATTTCTGACCACTTGTGCCACATTCTGCTGCCTTCTGCTAAATTCCTACTTGGGACATTGTTTCTCACTGACCTGAAGTTTTTGTCATGCAGCAGATCATACCCCTGGAACAGGTGGCTGAATCCTTCATTCCTAACCACATCAGCTGGATTAAATAAAGACGTATGACTGGAAGACAGAATTGCACTTTTCCCTGCCCAAGGGAAGCTGCTGGCCCATTTCCATGGGGAACTCGGAGATTCCTGTGACCACGAAGTCTGCAAGATTTTTAGATCCTTTGCATTTAAATAAAAAAAAAAACAAACATGTAAATTCTTCTTGTTAGTGACTCGTTCTAAGTACACTGCAGAGCATCTCATAGGATGCCGCAGTGACAGAGATATAAGTAATGGCAAATAATATCAGAAAATGCACTTGGAAGCAGAAATCCTTTTAGTTTTCTGCCCAAATGCAGCGACAAGTGTGCTGGAATCCCTGGGAGAGCAAAGTAGAAGTGCTACTGGTAAGCAGAAGGTTGACAAACTCATTTGCTTATGTTTTCTCACTTTCACTTAATAATCTAAGTTCAATGAAGACTAAACATATACATTAAGAACAAGATCCTGTTCTCAACAGCGAACTTACCCAGTCAAGGGAAGTTCTCAGCACCTTTGAATCCCCTCATTCAATCTGAGACCTGTAACCCCAGTCACTGACCCTCCTTTGGGATGGAATTCAATTTTTGCACTACAAAGCTCATCCAGCTTGGCTTTCCCAACAGTTAATCTTGATTTTGCATCTCAAAGTGATTTCTGATCAGCCCCTACTTGATCTGCTTGGGGCAGCAAACCTGCCTTGGGCAGGTGGCCAGGAAAGGGCCCAGGTGTGTTTGGGAGGAGCAGCACGATCCAGAGAGAGCAGAAATGCCCCAGCACCCTCCTGCCCATGGGAGGCTGCTTCTCCCTCGCCTCGGGGACCAGGGCTCGGAGCTGCCCGGATCCCAGCCTGCTCCCACGAGTCGAGCTGAGCAGGTGAGCATCTCGCAGTCAACGCACGCTCTGTGGATGTATTTCTCATGTGATCAGGAAAATAACTACTAATAGCAATTTTTTTAAAAGCCAGCCCAACCGTGCTGGGTCTCCCATCGCCAAGGGCTGGGTCTCCCATCGCCAAGGGCTGGGTCTCCCACCACGCGAGCGGCCGCTGCTGTCATCTCAGCCTCAGGAGCAGCAGCAGGATGACCACTGCACCCCTTCTCCAGTGGTTTTACCCCATTTCTGTTACCTGCAGTGAACCCACTGCGGTGCACGCTCCCCGTGAGCAAGCCGAGCACCACGGCTGTCTGTGCACGTGGCACAGGGAAACACCGACATTTCCATTTATTCCAAACAGGACTTCACAGTACCACTGGATTCCTAAAGTATTCCCACATGGCAGAGAGAACAGAAACAAATATGCAAGGAAGGACGGAAGAAAGTGGTTTTGAGAAAGGAAAAAGTGCTGGTTAGTTGCTGGGAGGGAACATGCACGGGTGAGAGCCTGGGGCTGCCCGAGTTGGCCGGCGTGCCCGAAACCTCCCCCACTGGGATGTGGGGTGAACGGGGCTTCTGCAGCGGGTCTTTGGGCAGTGAGGAGTGACCCTGGGCTCTGAATCACGACCAGCCTTTGTGAACAGCCCATCACCACACAGACAATGCTTATTTATTTGGGTTTTTTTTGGTTATAAACGGCACTACTGTGTGATTCGGTTTTGATCTTTTCCTGCTGGAAGCGATTCTGTAACTCCAGCACGGTCAATGGACTTTTAGTGACAGACACCAGTGTGGGAACAGCCTCGAACTACTGGTGTATGCATAATGCAATTAAAACATCACCCGTCCTGTGCAGCCGTGCCATCACATCCTTCCTACCATTGCATCAGCGCTCGGGCGCCTGCTTGGGAAGCAGAACTCTTGGGAAGCAGAACTCCTTTTGAGATGCCTTCGTCTTCCTGCCCACCATGTGTTCCCAGCGGGGTACGGAAGAGGCGGATGATTCATTTTATGCTGGAAACTGGGCAAAATGTCTAATTACTATCCCTATATTGAAGCACCAAAAAAAAAAAGGCTATTTTCATTTGACTTTATAGGGCTAAACCAAAATGAAACAAGCAGCTTTTCGGTCTGTCTGAGAGAATTAACTATTTGCTGCCAGGAGCTACAAAGCGCAGCCGGCGGACACGCCATGGCTCCGAGCCCGCAGACCCACGGCTTCGCTCCGTGAGCCGTGGCGAGAGGGACATTCCCGGCAGCCGGCACTCGCCCCAGATCCGTGTCCTTGGCTACGGCACCGGCTGCTCACGCATTTCACTGAGGAAACGGAATTTACAGGACCTAAACCATCTCAATCCAGAGGCAGTTTTAGAGGGATTTCACCCAAGCGAAAGAGCAGGAGGTTTTTTGAACTCTTCAAGCTGTTCTTTTCCCACAATCAGCTCCGCAGACCCCAGACTCTGAGATTTGTAGTTGCTTTCCTAGAACGAGGGCGGTGACAGCAGATTTGCACAAGGCAGCACACAGCAAAATTTGGGCTGTTCTCCCTCACCTTCCTCTGCAGAGGAAAAACCTGCTCACAGTACCCAGTACAGGCTCGGGTGACCGAGACGAGGATTCACATCATCTCATGACTATGTCACTACGTGAAAGTCTCCGTTCTCACAGAGCAAGGGAGCATTGGAATTCACAGGGACACATAAAACTGGCAGTTAGTAGTTGGGCTGCATGGCTGGAACTCATTTACTAATTTAAATGAAAGCTATTGCAACAATTAATGTGTTTTGAGGAACGCAGGCTGCTGTAACTGCGCAGGCAAAGGGCATTTGAGGATTTTGTGTATTGCTTGCAGAGTACAATCCTTTTTTTTTTTTCCCCCCAAGCCTCATGCTAGCATGCACTGAGCCAGCAACCCCAGGAGGAGCCAATGTCATTAAATGCAGCTCAGGTACCACCAACTTCCTCTCGCTTGGCCGGGGCAGCAGCTCCTGGGAGACGACAGGCGACGAATTCCTAATCACTGCTGTAATTAAAACCAGGGATGGTGCCAAGCTGGTCTCTGCCGTGCACCTCCACAGATTTCGCTTATATGGGCACAGAAGTCAAGGAGTTGGATGAACCCTCAGTTCCCAGCCCCAGCGGTCAGGCTCAGCGGAGGCGGCAGCACCCCGGCCGCTCGGCAGCACACGGGTCTCACGCTCACGTAGACAGAGATGCAAAAAGATTGCACAAGAGCAGATGATGGATTTGTTGTGGATGCCCCATCCCTGGAGGTGTTCAAGGCCAGGTTGGATGAGGCTTTGGGCAATCTGGTGTAGTGGAGGGTGTCCCTGCCCATGGCAGGGGGGTTGGAACTAGATGATCTTTGAGGTCCCTTCCAACCCAAACCATTCTATGATTCTATTCTATGATTCTATGATCTCATGAGATCCCCAACCACAAAAAAATGAATTCCAGCCTTTGTCGTGCTTCAGTTTGTTCCAAACCTGTGTATTTTTTTTTCTCATTTGTTTTAATTAAAGAGAAGAAAATTTGGGAAACTCAGAGCACTTGGCCACCTTTCTATTTTCAGCTAGTTTGAGAACAGGTCCATTTTATTCTCCATTTTAACAGTTTTACACCGTAGCGTTTATGGAAATGGTAATGCCATGCTCTAGAGCGGGCACAAAGCCAGCTGAACAGCGTTAATCCCAGAGAGGAAATGCCATTATAGACTTATTGATCATTACAGATAGCTCCAGAAAACCTCACAGAAGGGCTGCCCTGCCGTGAGACAGGAAGCCAGACAGCCCGTGGGCCTTACAAACGGCTTGAGAAAGAGTAAAGGCGTTGATAAATGTAAAGGGGAAAACACGAGCACCAAAAGTGTCCGAAACTATGGAAGAATCAACGTGCAGAAACCCAGTAAACAGCCCCAAAATGAAGCAGAAGACAAGCGATACTTGGCTCACACACTTTTGCAGGACTCCTACCCGCTCCCTGGCCTGCACTGGGGTATAGCCCTTTTCCTCTTTTAATGTCTCTCACCTTCAGTCAGATCACACTGACCTGAACTCCCACGGCTTCCATATGACATATCACTGCTTTCATTTTTGGGACAGTATATTTTCACCAAAACTGTGTTTTCCATTAGAAACAAAAATGCCCCCTATCCGCCAAAACACACTCTTGCAGGCACTTAATTTTACCCACTGTGAGTGAAATAATTGACTCTCAAGTGCAACAATATATAAACCACAATTACTGTGTTTTACTTAGATTACAGAATTCTTTGCAGGGTCAAATCATAATTGTATATTAATTTAAGAATCAAAGCAAAGGTGTTAGTCATCGTTGACTATGGTTCCACTACAAACCAGTGAGTCATAATTGGGAAGAAAAATAAAAAAAAAGAAAAAAAATTTAAGAAAAACAAACCAATTTAGAGATTAAATTGCTTTTTTTTGGATTATTATACTGGGACTCAGACAATATAAGAAGGTGTGAGAGGTGATGGATGCAGAATACATATTTGCTCTTGGACATCTCTCTGCACGGATAGCGAACAAGGGAGGAAAGGCACACGGCGCCGCACGCTGCGGAATCACCCAGTGAGCAAGCAATGTAATAAAAGCAGGTTATAATTTTTGTATTTTATTTTTGCTAATAAAAAAACCCCCCACATCCTTCTCCCCTTCCTTTGGGAATCAGACCCATCCAACCTGTTAAACTGGTCATTTGCCAACAAGGCTACTGAAGAACAAGGTTTCAATGGTCTCTAAGCCTCTTCAGCTCAAATTGTTTTCGTGCCAGCCGAGGGCTCGGTGCACCCTGCACCGGGTGTCTGGGGAAGCAGACACGGGGCTGCGGTGAGGTCCCCATCCCACTGCCTCCCTGCTCACCCCCACCCCGGGCTGTCCCTCCGTGGCCAGCGAGGCAGCGTTATCTGCCGTGGAAAAAGACTTTGCCTTCGGGTCAAGCCTCTCTGATCTGCTGCAGAGGAAGAAGGCACATGAGGTTCACGGCGAGGAAGCCAGCAATGCTTTCGTGTGACCTCTGGTCACTGCGAGGAGCGGGGAGAGGACAGGGATGCATGACAGGGTCCGGCATGTGGTTGGGGCCATGGTATAAATTTGGCCCAGTGATGTAAGTGGGACTATTTTTTTAGGAGAGGCAGGCAGAAAAACGCCTGGTGCTGAAAAATTGTCTCAGAGAGAAGGCTGCCAAAGGATTGGGTACCATTATACATATATATACACACACATGGAATTATAGATCTGCATACATGATGTATAGGCTTGTGTGTATGCGTGCATATATATATTAAATATATAAAAATAAAATTTCCTTCTGCTCTGGGTGACATGATTAACACTTGTGCCACTAGAATAATAATTGCAGAGACATCTCATGCTCCTGCTCCATGTTCCTGAAAAGCTCCTTCTCCCCAAATATCTGAGGTGTGAACAGCATGGGCTCCTCTCAGCCCAACCACAGCATCACGCTCTGCTGTGGCTCCCGGGGACGGAGCCAGTGGCAGAGCCCAGCGCTGGGCACAGGGACCCCCTGACTCCCCCCCCAGCGTCCTGGCCACCCCAATGCCAAGCACAGACAAAGGATGGGAATCTCCAAGCAACCCGGAGGAGCAGCACTGGCCTCCGCTCCCTCCTGCTCTGTGCTGCCGAGAAATGCATTTGCAAGACACAAGAGCTTTGCAAGCATCCACTAAAAAGGGAAGGAAAAATGCTAACAAGGAGCTCAATGTCCTGCAAGTCCAATTTTACAGAAAGAGCACAGTAATCGCACATAAACAGAGATATTTAAAGTATCTAAAATCTCTACAGCATACCAGACCCTTGCCAAGAGAAATCATTCAATAAATAATTCAGTGGTGGTGCAGAGATCCTACTTTACACACTTTGATGTTTCAGAGAGCAAAATCTGGCTGGCTGGAAATGGAGAGTGCTCGGAGCCACGCACCAGCTCATCCCTCTGCATCGGGTCCACCTATTCACCTGCTGATCCCAAATCCCCCCGGAAAGCTCCATCCCTCCATCCCACACCTCCTCGCCACGCTCCAGCACAGCTCACAGACGTGAACCAACCCAAAAATACCCTTCGCATCCCCAAGCAGATGGGCACCGCAGTACTCTGAACCACCGTGACTCACACGTACAGGAAAGCCGAGACTGGGATCCTGGTCCAAATCTGCCACTCCTCTGGATAACAAAGCATTAGGAAGCCTGTGCAAGTATTTTAAGTTTTCTACCAGAAAGGAAAAACTTAACAGCTCAGAGCTCTGTTATCCCTGAAGTCTATCGATTGCCTCAGGCATGGTGATGAAAAAGCTCCTCTAATTCCTGAAATGTCCTTAAACCATTACCCGGTGCTGGCACATGATGAACCAGTCACAAGCTTTCATTGACCAGGTTTAAAACCTCAGCCTGTGGTTGCAGAGGATGATGTTCGGATGGCAAAACCCACCTGGGATACTTTGGCACCCACTGCCCCCTCATCATAACCCCTCTCGCGCCAGCGCGGCTGCTGCACGCTTGCCCAAAGCGGGCTCAGGACATTCCCCTGAGCTAGATCGTAACCCAGGCAGAACCAAAAGCAAAACCCCCAAGGCTGTGTGGTTTTCTGGCTTTTTGGTCTTTTGCCTGCAGCTCTGTCGGGACCGCTCACACAGCTGGGCCAAAACCAGCCCAGGGGCTGCAGCGTTTCACCTGGGGAAACCACAGCCTGAGCCCTCCCTGCCCACATCCCGCCCACGCTTGCGGGCAGAGGACTGGGATCCTGCAAGCAACCCACGGAGGTGACTAAAGCAAGTGAGAATTTGCCCCTCAGCCTTATGGAAAAGAGTTTACAGGTGCCAGTGAATCCTGGGCACGTTTGCCAGGGCTCCCGCTGAAGCACCAAGCCCTGCTGGCACGAATGAACTGGGGCCGTTTTCCGTCCCTGCATCCCACTGTGGTGCTGCCCTTGCCAGGGCTGGGGTTCAGTTCTGGAAACCGCTTCCGGAGCGTCTGCAAAGCTCCCCCACTTCCCAAAGGTACCCATGATCGTTCCTAAATATCGATTCTTGTGAAGAAGAGGTTTTGTCGGGGGAATTTTTGATGTTTTTTTTTTTTGTTCGAGTGATGTTGATGGTTGGTTGTCCCATATCCTATCCGGTTCTTGAATGCCTTGTGACAGGCAGCGAACAAACAGCTTAAATAATTGCACAAAAATAGTTATCTGGGGCGGAGTACAAAGAGGAGCACTGAACGGAGAGGGAGAAGGCAGCTGCACCCATGACAGCCGGTTTTCCAGAGCGGAAAGACAAAGGTGCTGCGCAAAGAGCTTGATGGCTCGTTGCCTGGCAGAGTTTTGACGTTTGCCTTCAGATTTCAGTTGGAATTAAATAAACCTTAGTAGCATCTTTAGAGGCCACAGTCCTGCTAAGAACCCTGGTAGCCCAAGGTTTCCGCATGGTCGGTGCTGGCCATTGCAGCGGCACCGGGATCTCCGGCCGGGGCTGGTGGGGGAAGGAAAGGGGTGTCCAACCACAGCACCCAGCGGGCTGGGGAAGTTCAGCTCCAGACCTTGCTAACTCCTATTTCACTGTTCTGGTTTCTTTTTTTTTCCTCTTTTACGGACAGCACACCTTCCTTTGCTCAGTGAAGGCTGCAGTTTGCAGTAGAGCCGTCTGCCCCCACGCTCCCAGCCCCGCATCGCTTTCTGCACCCTGCAGACCACGCGCTGCCCTTCGCCGCACCCAGGGGGGATGTAACCCCCCTCCCCAGCCTGCTGCAGAGCTCGTTTTCAGTCTCCCTGCCTCGACATGCCAGAGCCAGGCCCTCCATCATCTCAGCCTGCAAAGCCTCCAGACCGGGGCTGGGTGGAGGAAAGGAGATTTGGGGTGAAATCTTCCACTTTCGTATGCACAGGCGGGGAAGAAGCAAGCGCAGGAGCGTGCCTTGCCCTGGCTGGTGGGGGCTGGCTCTGCTCCGGACCCACAGCCATCACCGCCGGGCACGGACAGGCACGCGGGCAGGTCCCTACGCTGCCAGTTCCGTGCCTGGCTCAGCCCTCGGCCACGTCCGTGTGTGCGAGACGGGTCGCAGTGACTCCGGGGGCTGGAGGGGCAGCAGAAGGCAGGAGCTGGCCGTGCCCGCGCTCCCGCTGCGTGCGCACGCTGCGCCAGGTTTGATTGCTGTTGCTCTCTGTGCAGCGGGATAGAACCATGGAATCATTTAGGTGGGAAAAGACCTCAAAGATCATCGAGCCCAACCGTTAACCCAGCACTGCCAATTCCACCACTAAACCACATCCCTAAGTGCCACATCTACATGTCTTTTAAATACTTCCAGGGAGGGAGACCCAACCACTTCCCTGGGCAGCCTGTTCTTTGACAACTCTTTCAGTGAAGAAATACTTCCCAATATCCAACCTAAACCTTCCCTGGGGCAACTTGAAGCCATTTTCTCTTGTCCTATAATTTGGCTGGGGTGACCCAAACCCAAAGCACGGCTGGATGGGGCCACAGTGCTCCCCTCTGCCTCACACCCACCCTGGGGTGCACGGCTGTTGGCTGGAGCAGGCAGCTGAGCCGGCACGAAACTAACTGTCCTGCAGAAACAATGATAAAAATCGTTAGTTGCCAACCAACCCCCCGCCTGGGGTTATCATATGGCATCACACGCACCAGTGCCACGATGGGGCCAGAAGCATGCACAGAGACAGGGAGGGCAGCTGGAGACCTTGGCAGCAGTACAGTTCCGGGTGGCTTCGTTAACGTTGGAACTGCAGAGCCTCGTCACAGGGACCAGTCACCAGAGGCACCCTGTGCTTTGCCTGGCCCCAGTCAGTGGGAGCAGGGCAGCCCCCCCTGCCCCCCCACCGCAGACCCACCTCCCACCCTGCCTGGAGCACACCACAGCCGAGCCCACGCCGGTTCTGATGCCCTACTACATCCCCAGCTGTGGCTGGATGGCATAACGAGTTCTGACAGTGCAAGGAGCCCTCCTGCCTGCCTCCTGCCATTGTTCCTACTCCCACCCTGCCTTTCCCAGGTGCCAGCACAAATATTTGTGCAGCAGCCCAGGGAACGGCGCAGGGGGACCGATCCAGCTGCAAACCTTTTTAGGTTTGTTGCTGCCCTTTCTTTTGGCAGCAGCACCAGCTTAAAGTCATTTCTGAATTACACGGAGCATCCTGCATGGCTATTGCGTTATATTGGGGTAAGCCTGGCAGCCCTGGGAATGCATCACCCAAAGCAACACAGAAACCTAAACCCTTCCAAAACGCTTAAGAGACAACGCAGTGGCACACTCAGAGCTAGTCCTGCAGAGGACAGGAAAGAACAGGAACGTTTTGTCCATCACTTCCCAGCCATGCCTTGGCCTGCGTTGTTTCACAAACAGCTCAGACTGGATTGAAACTCTTACTTGGTCAAATTTCAATTTCATGTTGCCTTCTGTAACATGAACAGTTGTGTAGAAAGTGTTTGCAGCAGGGCTAAGCGGCCAAACTGCAGCTGGCGTTGCTTCCAGCCATGAAGATCCTGGAAATTGGGCCCGTTGCATGGGCAGCATCCTACTGCAGATTTTCATCGGCCGCTGCAGAAGACGGAGACTGAGGCCAAGACCTGCCAGCTTGTACTGTATGATAGCCAAGCACTGTCTTTTTTATAAGGAGCCATTCTCTTAAAGCCAATATTACAGCTTGAAGAGCTCCAAAACTTACTGACTTGCCACTGTGGTGAAAGCAGAGCCCTACGGACAAACCAGCGGCCCAAAGGGCCCTCTGCCAGCTGCATGTCAAACGTGTGCCCATGCAGACAGTGTTGTGACTGTCACACCGGGATCTGAAACTAGAAAACGACATCAAGAACGGGAGGATAAAAAAAGCAACACTAGTGTCATGGTCTAACTATAATAAATACAGTTGTATCCCTCGCTTACAGTAAGCTGTCTATAATTAGAGCAGGTTAATTACCAATGAAGTGCCCTGCAAGCTGTAGTGCTTTTCTGAAGGACCCTGTCCACGCAGACAGGAGGGAGCGAGGGGACCCTGAAGGCATAAGCGTACCTGGAGAGAGCAGGGCTTTATCCAGACCACGCGCACGTAGAGCGTGACTGCCTGCATCAACCCAGGCTTTATCCCACCAAAACAAACTCGCAGCCAAAGGCGGCTTTGAAAGTTGCTCAAGACTTATTTGGCAACCTCGCAGCGCAACGAGGGGCGAGAAAATAAGGGTTAAGAAAGAGACGGGTCCTGTGCCAAAAGACCTGAAGGAAAGCAACCCCTTTCTGCTGCTGCAGGACCGAAGGCAGCGGAATGGGCAGGAGAAGCGTGGCACGGCAGCCTTGCCTGCTGCACAGACCTGCCAGCTCCCGCCGTGCCCTCTGCCTGCCCAGGCCCTGCGCCAGCAGCCTGCGGTCATCACCGAAACACCGTGCTCGCAAACAGCCAGAGCTTCTCAAAATAATCTCTGCATGTTTTCCTGCTCGTGAGAGCATCACTGCGCTTTGAAAGCAGCATAACTTTGAGTTCTGCTCGTGCATGTGAAGCCAGTAAAAACAGACTGATCACTGCAGAACCGGTCACCGCGTGAGGGACCGCTCTCACTGGGACAGTAAATCGCAAATAACCACGTTTGGTTGGTGCAGAAGATCTTCCAAGGAGGCCCAGCAGCTGCACGCAGCCACCTCAGCAGTTGTACCCGGTGGCCATGCCAGACCCACCATGCTGTACACCTCCAGAAACAACTGGGGACCCTCCAGGAGCCTCTCTGAACCCCTGCAAGCATCCTCTTCACATCCCCAACCCAACTGGTCCCCAGGATGGGATGCACCAGGAACAGGCACACACTAATGCAACGCAGCAAACAAGACACCACACTTAACATCCGGAGCGGGTATTTCGTGCCTACAGATAAGGTTTCCACGTCTGTGCCCAGCACCGGGGCACAGCCCCACCAGCAGGCTCTTCCCACCAGGACGGAGCACACACGTGGCTACGTGCTCGGAGGAGGTGTGAAATCCCCGGGTTTGGTTAGGAAGGCACGTGTCAGCCCCCAGCATTCGGGGATCCCACCCATAGCGACATCCGTCACGATAAGCCTATCGTGAAGTCGGGGTGGCTGAAACTCGATATACAGAAAGCCGGGAAACCCGCGGGGTGCCAGCCACAACTGAACGTGTCTGCTGGGCTCTGCAGGGCTCCTGCTCTCGGGAACGAACCCCGACCTGTGGGACCAGGGCTTTGGGGCACAGCCCTCCCGGGGCACCCCCAGCACCCAGCCTCCTCCATCTCTGCATCCAGGTGACCTTGGCGGGCTGCAGGCAGAGCTGCCGTCACCGCTGAGCCCACAGAGGTGCCCCGGGGGGTCCCCGAGCCCCGGGGGCTGGAAGCGGCTGGAGCCCCCCGGCCCCCGCGGGACCGGCCGCCTCCGGCGCCGCGATCTGCAGCCAGAGCCGGGCCGGAGCTTTCCCCCCCTCCCGGCTCTAAGGCTCTTAGAAACATCTGAAGCAACAGGAAACTGCAAAAGCCACAAATTTGCTGGTGCTGGTGGTTGGGCCCGATCCTGCCAGCACCGCCGGCGGACTCTCCCCCACCGCAGCGCCGAGAAAAGCAGCCGAGAGCACCTTTTCCCGCCGCAGCAGCACCCGAGGGGTCCCCCACTGCACAGACGGGTTTCCCACAACACTTCTTTTTATATATATATATTTATTTTTTTTCGGTTTTGTTTTATCGGCATCCCGGAGCCCAACTGCCGCGGAGCCTGCGGCTGCTCCAGGACTGGGCGAAGCCCTCGGGGATCCCACCCGGAGCCACCCGCGCTCCTCACCGAGACTTCAAGAAGACAAAATAAATAAATAAAAATAGCAGCGGACTCACCAGCAGCAGGGAACCCCTCCTCTCCCCTCGCACGCATCAGCTCATGGCTGGCGATCCTGGACTTGTTGAAGAACTGCTGACTCCAGGACGTCCCACCCCCTTCCCATCTGCAAACTGCTGAAAGAAGTTAAGCTTGGCTAATATCAGCTTAGGCTGTATTAGCGCGGCAGCAGCAGTGCCCCAGTGTAACCCTTGAGGCACTGGAGACTCCGCATCCCGGCGCTGGGAGCCTCCTTCCAGCTTCTCGCAGATGGGGAAAACTCAGCCCTTCTGCTGCCGAATATCGCACGGGTTTGACACATCCTAACAGGCTCCTAACAGACTCGAGGCAAGGCTTTTGGGTGTGAAACTGCAAAGCCTTCCTGCAAATGCTCAGTTTAAGATGAAAGACAGCATCATTTTTTTTTTTCCTTTGGGGAAAAAACGTCATAAAATGAAGTTTCTGACACTGGAAAGTCTGCGTTGCCAGCACTAGTCTGCTGGATGAGAAACTTCATTGCTTGAGTAGAATCAATAAAGTAATAAGAGAAAAACTATTGCCAACATCATCCTTACATTGTTGCATATATTAAAAACAAAGAAAAAAAACCGTGGCGTTTGAGCCAAACCCGGGTTTTGTTAATTTAGACCAATAATAACAAACCGAAAACTTTGCAATTCATTTGTGGTGGCAAAATTATCAATATTGAAGATTTGAGAGGTATGGCTAAGACCTTTATCCTAAGGAAAAGAACATTCCTTTCAACTGAAAGCCAACAGCCTCTGCTGGCTTCCAAGTCCCCACTTCTGAGCAAAGGTAACCCCGGGTGGGCCACTGCTCCGGGCCCCACCGGGAGCCTCTCTCCATGTGGCCTCGTTATTTACTGTTCAATTCCTTCTTAGAATTGTGGCAGGTAACACGGCACTTGCAGGGTCTGTCCCTCCGAGGAGGGATATCTGGTTTTGTTAACATTAAATTATTGTTTTCCTCATGTCTGTCTTTTTTCCTGAAGCAGTATATAGGTCTTGGCAATCACTTGTAGAGAAGAGGGGAGCAGGGGGGGAGATGCTGTCCAACCATTCTCCTACTGTTTTCACAGTTAATATTAAGTTTCTGTTTGACTTGTCCTAAATTGCACTTGCAATATTACACACTTGGAGTCGTCAGATTCTCCAACACATCATACTGCCTCTGCAGAGAATATTCAAAGAACATTTAACTCTCCTGAATGAAGAGGGACAGATATTTAATGAGATTTCAGGCAAGCTTGTCAAACATCACTCCTTTGGCTCAGATGTGGGTATTCTGCAATCAGGCTAATTCATAAATTTGCCAGTGTAGGGCAGGGAGTACCGGCTTAAATGGTCTGCAGGTGTAAATCAGCATAACAGTGCTGGCTTAATGGGCCCTCAACAATATTCACCAGCTCAGATTCTTGCCCTTTTGTTCCTTAGGAGCCACAGGTGACAGAAACATTGTAGTCAGGAAAATGGTTCAGGTCTGTGAGCAGCCCCGGGGCTGTCTGGGTGCTCAGCTGCAGCCCACAGACACAATACGGTTGTGTTAGTTATGGAGTGCTCCAAAGGGGATGTGGGAATACTGATTTTAAATAAATATTGGATTAAAAACAAGTTACTGTGCTGTGTTTATTTATAAGATGTCTTCTTTCAAGTAGCTATTGGGAAGGGATGCTCTTGCCTGCCTCCATGGAGATCATGGTGGGGGATATACCCTCAGCGTAGGTGCAGGGCTTCAGTAAAACAAGTGTTTCAGGACAGCTTCAGACCCTTCTGCCTCCCCAGTCAGTACCCTGAGCTGTTATTCCCGTTCTCTTGTCTCACTTTCATTGCACATACATATAACATAAGGACTCACTTGCTGGAAAAGCTATAGGAGGAATGTGAGGCACAACGAAGGGAGAAAACTGGATTTGGGCTTCCTGCCTTAAGCGAAGATGGACATAAGCACACTTTAAGTAATACACAGAATAAAAGCTCCCCCGATGTCCTAGCGTTTTCTGCCAGGTGATTTGCAGAGCAGAGCAATTGGGAAGATGTTTTATGGGAAGACAACCTCCTTTTTTGGACAGGCAGCCGAGGGAAAGCACGCGGTTCACCATAAACAGGGGTTTGCTCTAAGAGCCTCTGGCTCTGGAACTCAGAGGACAGTCCAAGTACGTGTGAAGATCCTCCTGCAGATGTATTAGTTGTGCTCTGCAGAACGCGAGGCTGAGCCCAGAGGTGCTGAGCAGCCAAGACCTGGCCAAGGCAAGAGGAGCCACAAAGCCCTTTGTGCTTCAAACCAGGACTCAGGTGGCTTCTACTTCTGCAGAAAGCTGTCCCCAACTGACCATCACATTAGTGTGTTAAGTAGCAGCGATGTTTATACTCTACAAGTACAAAGGAAACAAGACTTCACCTTTTGTGCTGATTACTGCTCAGTCTAAAGCCCAGTGAGATCCAACTACCAGTAAAATCAATGGAAAGACTTCAAAGGACTTTTATGGGATTTGGCTGAGACCTCACCTGTCCAGGAAAAAAAAAAAAGTTATATCAGTAAATCACAGTGCTTTTAATGCTCACAGTCAAATACAATGTGGAAGAAGAATACCGTAAGAGACAGTAATCTGTTGAATTTCTATGCTTTATCAAAATTAATGAGAAATGCAGATTAAGGTTGAATTTTAAACGGAGTGATGCTTATAGCCAGGAGGATGTAGAGCCCTCGGCACAGCTAACCCAGGCTGTGCCACCAGGAAAACATGCCAGGCTCAGAGCTGGCCTGTGAGCTCCTGGACTTTCATCGCTCCACGGCCCGTATGACACTTCAAAATTCTGAGGCTAACTCAAGAAAAATTGCTACTTCATCTTCCAGGATGTTCCCATTACCCAGGGCAAGAGCTTCAGTTACTGAACAGAAATCTGCCAACAGTATCTCTATGTTCCTAAGGCCCATCCATGGAAAATCCTGCTGCGAGTAGAAATAAAAAATAGCCACTGATTAAAATAATGCAAATCACGTAAAAGATGGGGGAACTTTACTCCCTTATTGTTTCCTTTTCGCAGTCACTTTTTCCTTTCTATGTTTTTTGGTCAGATATTAAGCTTGTATGGATTATACAGATGCATTTTTGACCACTTACAAAGAGCAGCAGGAAGGAAGCACACCGTATGAATAGAGAATTAATTCAATAATTAGGAACACTAATAGAAGGCTCCCAGGCATGTGTTTCTGCCTCCTCTCCCTCTAGCCCTCCATTTCCTTACACCGCAGGGATGCCAATGGATGGCAAGGGAACAAAAATAAACCCACGATGATGATTTTATTGCTTATGCATCTCTCCCCAGCTGTCATCCTCAAAACAATTTACAGGAATCCAGATCCCAGTCTCCATTTTGCAGCTGAGCGCGGTGGGTGCAGCATGCGGTGAGGTGCAGGGGCCGAATCCTGCCCCGCTTCACGGGGCTCCCTTGGCACCCTGGCACAGCAGCGGGGCTGACACCCACCAGCCACAGCCCGTGCCCAGCTCCAGCACCCCCAGCAGCCAGGGCTCGGCACTGTGCCAGGAAATGAGGGAAAACTGGGGATTGGCATCATCTCACAGAAGATTTTTTTGAGAAATCTGTGGCTGGGCTGTGATTTGAGCTGTCCTTAAATACTCAAAAGTCAAATACTTCACTGAAACTTTCATTTCTTCTGACAGCAATAACAAGTGATTACATTGTTTGAATGTTTTAAAACACTTGGTTTATGTTGGGGATCTTTGTTGTTGCTTTAGTTCACTGTTTGTTGGGTTTTATTTTTGCGTTTTGTTCACTTAAACAGCAATTAGGCTACTTGTAGTTTTGTTTCTAGTCAGTTCCACTTTCTGATTTCACACCCTGCAGCACATTTCTGTGCCTGGCACTACTGTGACTTGCTCTTACTCTCCTGTTTTCACAGATATTTTCAAGTGCTCGCAGAGGCCGACTTTTACAAACTCCCCAGCTCTGTCTGCGGCTGCACAAAAGCGCATTTTCAGTTCCGAGGTGCCTGGCACCTTTCCGCTGTCGGGCTTTTCCTCCATCTCCAGCCCTTTCGCCCTTCCCTGATGCAAAAGCAGCCTTCAAATCCCCCTTTCTGGAAATTTTAAGACGTGTCTAAAGACACTGGAGCAGAGTTTCAAAGAGTTAAGGCGGGGGGAGGCCCTCAGACAGCCCATTCTTCAGTCTCAACGACCCAAATAAAGGGAACAGAGGGTATGCAAATGCCTTTTCCGAAAGGAAAGCCAGCCCCGGGCTGTCGTTGGCGGGTCAGGGCATCACACCACCCGCCGCAGCCGCTCAGCTCCGCGGATTTGCCGCGCCCGGCAGCGGCGGCCGCGCTCCCCGCGCACAAAAACTCCTTTTCAGGGAGAATAAAGCCGAGGCTCGGGCAGAGGGAGGAGGTCAGGGATTCCCACCCTCCCCCCCCCGGCCCCTAAACCCCGGCTGGCTCCTCAGAGAGGCTCCGTGCCCCCTGCGGGGGGGTGCGGGACCCCTCCGGGAACGCGACACCGTGGGGACCCGTCTCTTCTCCCGAAGGTCGGCGTGGCTACACCTCGGGTCACCTTTGGCGAGCAGGGTGCTCACAAGGTGCTCTGAGCTGCTGGAAGGAGTTCCGTAAACATTTTGTGAAAGAAAAAAAAAAATAAAAATTCTGAATTAGGTCACCTGGCGTTACGGAGAATGGTGTCACCTAAAGCTGAGCTGTACTGGAGACACGAAAGAAAATACGTTTAACACTTCAAAAGGGATTCGAATATATTTGTCTTTTTTCTCCACCATCGGGAACGATCTTGAAACAAGTTCTAAATAATGTTCTTTCCACTTTTTGTACCTAAATACTGTTCTCTGCAGCAAAGACTTTTGAATCTGCATCATTCACATCTTTTGTAATTTCAGTGCAAGTTTGGCCTCGATCACTTCCAATTCATTGGAATCAACAGCAGAATGATTTATTCTCTTTCTAGATACTTTTTCAAAGGGAAAAAAAAAAAGTTAAATTAAATCAGCTTAGCAATTTCAGTGCTGGTTCCTGTGCCGACCAGCTCATACTTGCCCTTGGAGAAAAAAAGAAAATCATGAATCCCAGCTTAGCAAACAGCTCGGTGCTTTCCCCAGCTCTCAGTTGGTGCCATCTAGCAGCGACTGGGACACCCCAGCGACCACAGCAATGTCTGTATTGCTCGCTGAGCTGATTTTTGGGATTCGGTAGCCCTGGGAAAGGAGCTGGTTGTTGCTCTGGAGGCAGAGGGGAGCATGGCTCTGACCCTTGCCATGCGGAGACACTCACTCGTCCTTCCCTGAGCCTCCATCCCTCCCCAGGCACCATCACCAGCCCACGTGGGTCAGTGGAACCCCGAGGGCTGCTCTAGCTTGAGCATGGGGCAACTCAGCCTCGGTTTCTCAATGGCTGGTGAGAGAAGGAAAGGTCAGCTTAGCCCCTGATCTTCTCAGCCATGACCAAACACAGTGGCTTGGCTTGCCTAGCCCAGGAAAGGAAGGCAGTGCAGCCTTTCATCCAACGACAGATCAAGCCCGAAGAGAGACATGGTGCCCTCTGCACCCAGCCATGCATAACAGGAGAACCCCACCCTTTCCAAAGACTGTCTGCCAGCTGAGGAGGGGACCCAGCTTCAGGGGCAGAGACCTGCCATGTGGGGAACCATTCCAGAGAAGAGGGTGGATTGTGGGTCAGGAAGGAAACACCAGAGTGGTGGTGGGGAACAAATGTTTCGGCTGACACATTGCACTGGCATCCAAACAAGCAGGATCTGGATTAGTCATAAGCAAATCTGAGCTGTTTCAGAAGATTTTGGAGCAAAGGTTTCTAAAATAACTTTCCAAAATGAAAGTGTGTTCACAGCAGGGAGGATCACACTTCTGCAGAAGGGTCAGCCAAGGTGGCACCCCACACCAGGTCCCTGCAACCTCAGCAACTCAGAAACAAAGGCTTTGCAGTAACTGCAATTAGGCTGATGGCCTTGAAGGTGACCATCCTTCATCTGTGGTCAAAGCACAATCCCAGGTGTCCAAATGGAGCACCTGAGTGTCTGTTCCCAGGCATGGGACTGGTGCTCTCCTTCCTACCATCACCAAAACCCTCAGCAGCAAATCAGGCTGTCTTGGAGCTTGGTCATTAGAAGATGGGTTTATACAGGTAACCACCTCTGCCGCAGGCAACAGCGGACGAAAGGCCCTTCTCTGGGGTTGCTATTTCTCTGAATCACCCACCATCTGACCACTCGTGCAGCACCCCGTCAGACAAGAATCACTGCCCCCTGTGCCGAGTGATTTGGTTGACCTCAGTGAGCAAAGCCCCGAAATAAACCCCAGGTATCTCTAAAGCCCATTGGCCTCACCAACAACTCATCCAACACTGATTTTGCAGCATTATTTTGCAGAAATGAAGTGGAAACTGTTCACTGGAGTTTGTATGTGGTGTTTCTGAGATGGTATCTATACCACAGCAGCCGCATCGTTGAGCAAATGGAAATGTGAGCTCCAGTCTTGCAACACCACAGCACAGAGATCTAAATATAAAGACTTTTCCTCCCTAAACAGGGGTTTTCCTAATGAGATGGTGATTTCCACTGAATGATGCTTTTTTTTTTTGACAAGTGACACTTTCTTCCTGTGGCGCAAAAGAAAATGACTTGGACAAGGTGGTTGGATTTATCTTCTTTCCACGTTTTGGAGAGCGGTACACCACACAGCAGCACGAAGGACAGAGAAGCACATGGTGGGGCTGTCGGGAGCTTCTGGGACAGCAAGGGCAATAATACTTGGGTTTTGTGGGAGAATCATGGCAGGGTCTTGCCAAAGCCCACCGTGAACTCAGCCCACACAGAGCAGGGGCTGCATCCTCAGCCATACTGTTCCCAAAGCATCTGCCACGCATTGTACCTACATCACTGCTTGTAGAAGCCCAAGCGATGAGTAAAGAGTGGGTAAAGCGTGGCTGCAGGAGGGAGTGTGGGGACCAGTACCAGGGCACTGCAGGGTCATCTGGGGGCTGAACTGCTCCTGCAGTTTTGGAACTCTTCCTGGCAGAAATCCCAGCTCATCTCAGTGTCCTACCCTTTCTCATCACCAGCCACCAAGTTTTCCACAGCACAGTCTCCAGTATAAAGGTAGAATATTTATAGTATTATCTACATACAGACCATAAGGAAGAAGTAAAAATCAGGCAAAGCCTTCCTCCTCCTGCCCCTTCCCTCCCTCACCTGCCTCCCCACCAGCTGCAGGTCACCTTGAAGGCTCCATGGCAATGTTTACAGCACAAGGAGGATTTGACACAGTAAACGACTTGTCACCAGTTAGCACCGATAGCACACCATAGCAATCAATCCCAGCCCAGTAAACATTTCCCTGTACAGTATCAACACAAAGTTTCTTGGAGTCTCCCAAAAAAGGATTTGCAAAGACTTTGAATCAGCATGTCTGGGAAGAAAAGCCCCTGGAGAGCCAAGCGTGGCTCATAGCACACTACAGGAACGTGCAGGAAGGAGCGTGAGGGCTCCCACTAGGGTTTTGTGGATTTTACAGATATATTTCAAGCCTATTTATCCGTATTTTAAAGCCACATGCTCTCTGGTACACCTTACTCCACCGTGTTTGACTAGTTCCCAGGCTAAGAGGATATCTGGGCTCACGAGTGCCATAAGCCCTCCTGTTCGGAGGGAGAGGAGGAGAGAGGCTGAAGCAGTTTGGACATTAGTACCTTCTCCAGAGGGACCAAGGACAAGAGGTGCAGGAACAGAGTGCACCTCCCCAGAGCTGCCCGTGCTCCTGGCACCCGCAGCCCTGTGGGCACGGCAGCAGGGACAGATGGGACCCCAGTGCCAAGGGCCTGCAGGGCTTTGGCTTTGCACAGTAGCACAGGAGACATAAATAGCAGTGATGGAAGAAACTCATTACTTGTATTGATTCATCACCAAAGAACACACGCAGAGCGCTTAAAAATAAATTTAAAAAAATATTGTATTAATAGATGTTCTTTCCTGTTCCTTTCTGATCAAAAAGAGGGGGATTAAGTCAATAATTTTGTTTGGGTCAGTATGGAGAAATAATCTAGCACAGCCAAGAAAAAAAGACATGGGAAAAGAGTTGCCTGGATGCCTGCACGTCTATCGAGAGGTAAACATCCCACGTCACCTACCATCGCTCCTTCAGTCTCACCCAGACTTGCTTCTAGTTTGCAACAAGTTGCTCAGGTGCTGGTTGCAACTCAGCAGTGATGAAGGAGGAAGACGCTGGTATTTCTCTCAAAGAGCTCTCAGAAATGTGATAGTGAGGAAAGGTTTAAACCCTGTGATGCTCTGCAGTATCTGGTGATGTCAAAACAACAGCAATTATGCTCTTACTGAGGTAATGTTGTATTTCTTTGTTCCTGGCTCGCTCCCAAGTCAGCTTTCCTATTTGTGTGGGGATTCCGTTAATTCAGTTTACCATCTGTCTTCAGAGCTTTTTCTCCTCTTTTCATTACTTGAGTATATTTGTAATATCCATAGTAGCGTGGAGACAAGAATCAAATGAATGTCTGGATTAGGCCAGAGCAGCAGAGAAAAACTGCAGTGTGCTGTCTTTCCCTTCGAGCAAGCAGGGAAATCCAAATAGATTTACTCTTTCCTTTTGATGGTATCCAGCAACTGTTCAAATGGAGCAGTAATAGAGGAACGGAGAATAAAAGCAACTAAATATACCTCAAACAGCACAGGCTTTGCCTCTTGTGCAGCAGCCAGTGCTCCGCGGGCTGCCCTGAGCAGCCTTGGGCATCTGCTCCGTTCCGTACACAAAGCACAGCAGGAAACATTTCTTCTCCAGAGACCTGAATTTCGGGGCACCAGCAAGGACTCCCGTGTCACCGCGCGAGAGCCAGGTTTCGGCACGGGGCTGTAGAAGTCTACTGCAACATCAGATGAACCTCCTGCTTCCTCTGCAAGCACACTGAGAAATATTTGGAGATGCGCTGGTGCCGGTGGGGAGAAGGGACACCGTGATGGCAGAATTGCTTTCTTGTGCCTCTGCACACATGTGGAGGTACCAGCCGGGGTCTCCAGCAGCTGCCAGGAGAGCAAACCCTCCTCTTCCTCGCTCTGAAACAGGACTGGCGAGTGGCTCAGGGTTGCACGCACATGAAATGAGGGGGGGAAGAGAAGAGCAGAGGAGTCTCCAGGATCTCCTACTTTTACACAGAGGAGAGGAGCACAGGGTGAACTGTAACCTCGTACTGCTTCAACCAAACCAGCCCAATGTGCAAGTCCCCAGAGGAACTGGTTGTTGGGTTTCTTTTATTTTACTGTACTGTTCTGTGCATCCATCAAACCATCCAAGTCTGCACATTAGGAAAAAATTAGCTTTGTCTTTCTCTGACTTCTACCATTACTTCATTGAGGTGAGCATTGCAGACCTGTTCTCAACTAGCCAAAAACCTTGTAACGATGCCAGAAATTCATTTAAAATAAACAAGAGTGTGGCACGGCCAAGGACCCCCTTGTCTGGTAACTCAGCAGGGCCACTGTGACTCCTTTGCAGCATGGAGCAGTGTCTGATGGGATGGGCCACCAGAAAACTGAGACCACGTGCGAGAGCAGCAACTGCGGGCACACGGCTGAGCAAGGGCCGCCCGTGCTGCCGGGTCAGGCAGGGCCCTCCCCTCCCTGGTGGGATCCATCTCCCAGAGATGACCTCTGTTGATGTACATCTCAGCTGGTGCTGAGAGTGCTGCTGAAAACAGCAGTAACAGCACATCTGTCTTCCAAGGGCACCTATTTGTAGATGAAAACTTCAGGCTAAAGTCATGGTCCACGTTAAAATAAAATGAGCACAGCATTAAGGGAGGCTGTGAGTCAGAGCAGCCCCTGAACGGACGCACACCTGGGGACAGTGGAGGCACAAGGGACATTTGTTTGGATGAAGCAGAGTAAACACGGAGATGGGAGGCACGGGGATCAATACCGCAGGGTGGACGTGGAGGCCTCAGAGCAGGAGCTCACACAGGAGACCGGTTCCCAGCAGGCCCAGTTCTCCTCCCATTGTCATAAACAAGCCTGGTGCATCCAGTAGTGTAGCTCAGAGCAGTCCCTGGGGCCTTGGGCCCAAAATACTGTAAATAACACTCGCCTGCAGCCTCGGAGCCAAGTCCTGCTTTCTGATTCACCCACGTAATTCCCTCCGGGCCAAATTTGCACTGCATGAGTTTTGCTACAGTTCCAGAGCAGCTGATTCAAGCTGCTGATAGAAGCAACTGTAAGCCCACTGACTAATGGAAGCCACCAGGATATTTTCAGAGACAAAATTCAGGCCAGTGATATTAGGTTCTCTTTTTTTTTTTTTCAGTGTGAAACATCCCTTTTCGTAATAAAACCCAAGTAGATATGAACATAAATAATTACAATATGTTTTCCATTTTTGGCGCTGCACTCCTACAGAATATTTATCTAGTGACGCACAGATGCTATCTTTTAAAATCATTTTCCTCTTTCTACTTCTTCCCCTTGGAAGTCTGCCTGCCTAGAGGAAAGCTGTTGGATAGATAAGGGGGGAACAGCACATACCTGGAACGTTACTTTTCCTTAGGAAAGGCACTTTGCACGGATTCAAAGGACCTATTTCCAATCAGTGCAGCAGATCGTTTAAAGCCGAACCTTTCCACACCTTGCAGAGAACCTCCTATTTCAGACCGGCGACAATTTTCTAGTCCAGACCCACTTCGAATCGTCACCACCCGCCCACAAAACAATGGGATTCACCGGCACCCCCCGCCCAACAGCCCTCAGGCACAGGCACCCACGCGCACCCCGGGGCCTTTACAAATCGGCCCAAGCGAATAAAGGGGCAAGAAGATTTGGGAGAAATTATGTAAGGTATTTCGAGCGGAGCTGGCTCCATCGCCCCGCAGTGCCGGCGCTCGGGCTCTCCAGCCGCACGCACAACCGCACGTTTCCATCTTGGCCATCGTGCGCGCCCCCGCCTGCCTTTTCCTTTCAAAGCGCTTGAAATACCCGTTACACCGGAGCAGGGGAGGCGGGTGGGGGGCCGGAGAGAGGGTCTGGAGGGGCGACCAGCGCTCAGGGCTCGTTTCGGAGGGGTCCGGCCCGGTATTTCCCTGCCGCTGGCGCCCAGCGAGACCCCGCACGCTGCGGGGACGGGAGCCGAGAAACACCGGGCGGAGCTGGGGAAGGGGATGCAGGGGCCGATCCAAAATCCCGAGGCGGTTTTTTGGGGGAGCACTCACCCAGCAGCAGCCAGCCGGAGCCCGCGGAGCCCAGGAGCGGGGCGAGCATCCCTGCGGCGCGGCCCGCTCCGTGCGGCCGCGCACTGCGGCGCGCTCCCTGCGCGCTCACTGCGCACCGAGGCGGCCCGGCCCGGCCCGCCGCGCCCCGCACGCTCCCCCAGCATAGGGCGGTATTTTTAGCAGCCCTCCTCCTCTCCCCATCCTGCCGAACCCTCCCAGCTCCGTGCTCAAAGGGGCGATGCTGCGGGCTGGTGCGCGGGGGGTGGTCCCTTCCCCCTCGGAACGGCCGAGAGCGGCAGCGGCGGGGGAGGGCAGGGGGAGGAGAAGGAGAGAAACTTCACTCCGTAATGGCTGATATCTTTCGCCTCTGGCCGATGAAATTGTCACTGGACGGGTGACCTGCACAGGGGCGATCCTAAAACACGCCGGCCAAGGATGCTGGAACAACTACAGCTGCATCAGCAGAGCCTGCGAGACAGCTGGACGTTGCTTCGAGGTGTTTTAACGTCTTAAAGCACAGTTAAAGCTACTTGGGAGACAAAGATGCTAAAATTCATGAAGGGGAATAGCAGATTTGTGTTCTTAGCAATTCCATCTTTTCTTGGAAAAAAAAGAACAGTTGCAGAAAATTAATCTCTGAGCTCTAAGGTACAAGAGGGGCTTCACAGAAAAAGGCTGCACCAGTGGTGAGCTGGTATCTCACATCCCTCTGGCAATCAGAGTGCCAGGGGGTAAAACAGGACAGCAGAGGCAAAAAGCAGAAGACACTGTCTTTTTTTTTCCCCCAGCCTTTTGAGTGACTAACATGGCAGATCTGCAAAGCAGGGAGAACTGCTTGCTCAAAACTGTAATATGCAGCTGTTTAACTCTTTGTGAGCACGGACCAAGATACACTAAAACATCCCCTGCCTGTACCAGACAATAAGCACTACTTCAGGTACAATTACAGCTGTCCAGGGTACACATTTCCTTTCAAGATAAAGACTTTTGGTTTTCTTAAAGGTGAGAATCAAGTTGCTGTAAATGAAGAATTTCCATTTCATGGCAATTTTTCACAGCAGAGTTCCCTTCTGATTCACTATGAAAAGGACTTTCAAAAATTTCCTGTATACAGAGGACCAGCAGCTGACTAAACCTGATGTCACTCATGTTAGTGTCACTGCTGCCCGCTCCTGAAAGCTGTTAGAAAATTGCCACATCCATTTTACTCAAGGGCTGTTGGGCTTCCAAGATCCACAGTCTCAAAGCAGAAAACCCTCACTGAGTGTGCTTTCAAGTGAGCAGGGAATCAAAGACAACCGTACCTGGGTCCTCAGGCTGCAGTTCTCACAGTAAATGCCTCTACAGCAATTGTGACTTCAGCTACACCTGGTGTCATAAAATCAAATAAACCAGCGATAAAATAGGACTCGGCAAAATCATTTCTCTACTGCCATCTATTTTACTTAAGAGTAAAATGGATTACAGATTAAATACTGCACAATTTTATTTTTTTAAGAGTTTTGTCTAGCCTATTCCTACAATCTTCTCTTTCTGATAAGGAAGAACAGTTTCTACCCCACTTTTTCCCTTCTTCCCTGCAGCAAATTTTGTGTTGGAAGGCTGTTAGCATGTCTCATCTTCAGCAGGCTACCCAGATCCTACAGTCCCTGTGTCTAAAAAGGCCCACATGCCTCCCTGAACCACCAGTGTCATCTGCTGAGCTGAGTTCCTGGAAATCTCTGTTAGCTAGAAATGACAATACTGAAGCTCATTGATAGGACAAATTGAGTTGTCCTAATGATACAGGATCTCTTTGTCTTTCACTAGATGGACCTACTGAGGAATCAGTAGAAACTGGTTGAAGTATATCAGCTCCCAAAACTCCACTACAGATTTTCTCATACAGTTTTACAACAAACAGATTTGCTCATACAGTTGCACAATGAGTCTCGAAAATGCCTTTCCTCCATCTCACACAGGTGTCAAGATCATTGAGAGAACAAATACCACCTGGACCTCCATGCCCTCACTTTGGGGACCTGTGAGGTGGCTGCCTGTGCTCTGCAAAGAGGAGCTTTCCTGACCTCATCCTCTCCTGCAGCAGCTCCTCCAACCTCTATGCAGATTAGAAAAAAAAGACAAGTGACTTCCTGTGTTTCACCACAAACTTCCTGCCTCTCTGTGAGGTTCTCATGAACCTCTTTCTAATTCTTGACTTTAAAAGCTTTGATAGCTTTCTGCTTCTCTGTACACTACAGCCCAAGGCAAACTTGGCACAACTGGTTATCAAAAGGCCCAGCTACTACATTTTCTGAAGCTGTTCACCCCTGGAGAGCAGCCCATTCAAGTGCGCTCCCTGAATTAAGCACTCTCACTGTCTGTCATCTGGGATGATAGTAATGGAGATTTTGTGTTCAGAGGTATAACTGTGACAGACACCTGTCAAGATGATGCTGACATTTTCCACAGTGAGAAACCAGCCAGAATTTTATGAGTCACAGGTGTGCCCCAAATTACTACTCCGCAAGCTGTGCCTCCTACCTTCAGCCATCAAGAAATTTAAGTCACAACCACAGGCCAACAGCAATCTTCCTAATAGCCAGAGCTGAGGATGACATCAGAAAAGACTGGCCAAGGAATCTGAGCTTAAACCCCTCCCTAAACCATGTTATGTTTTCCAGTTCACCCCTAGACCTGTGACTGCCAGAAGAACCCTCTGCCCTGTGTTCCTTCACAGCCTGGGATGGATTATAGAGAATATGCACTATAGCACCTCCTTGTCAATAAACAAATCCAAAAGAGCTCCTACTTGTTCCCACAATTAGGTGCAATAACATTAGTCTATCAGAGAAGAAATACCAGTTTCTTATTTCTTGTTTGAATACTTTTATGTGTCTATTCAACAGGCCAAGGTAATCTGTTTGCCTCAGGTAACACTAATATATATAAAAAAATCATCTTTGAAAGTGTTCCATTCTGTTAAATTTTCTAAAAAAATATGTAATATACTTACAGCTGCCACTTGCCTGATTTTTATGTCAGATTTTTCAGCCTCTCCTCATTGCCAGCCAGCTGGTAAATAGTTACTATGGCAGCATTTAATGCAGAGTGACTCAGCACTCCCCCACATTTCAGTAGCAGCTCTGCCTTTCTGCTTTCTTACAATGATAACCTTGCCCTCTCTATCATTTCATTGCAGAATTATGATTTTAAGATCATTCTTCCCTTGTGCAATTCAGCATTTATTGAGGGAATCAATGCAAGAATCTGCTAAGTAAAGATCATACCTATTCAGGATGCTGTTTCAGCTTTCCTTTTATGTTGATCACAAAAGGGGATTGAATTGTTTCCATCATCCCTCAGTGTCCCTTTGGAGCTTTGTATCACCTATTGCCAAGTGAGCTAGTCTAATATGAAGCCACAACATGCCCAGCTCCAGAATGTCCCAGTCTGGTTGATGGTGAGCAGAAATGTCCCTTCCCTTTGTCATTGTTCAAAGCTCCTTGCTTTCTGTCCCTGGCAGGAACTTTTTTTGTTTATTTACCTTGCTTTGAAGGTTGTATTTACACTCTGAGTTTTATTCTTAAGGCTTTCTTTGATTTTTAGAGGTGAGCTGGTCAACTGGTTCTCAATATTACTAGCAGCATTGCTGTTTGGGTGCAGAGAGAAGCTACATACCGTTTTACCTGTAGCTTAAAGCAAACTGTGGGGAACAGAAACCTGCCACAGCCATCCAATTTACCATGTCTGAAAGCACCAGAAGGTTTTGGCAAGTCATCAATTCAGAGATAATTCATTTTGATAACAGCCAAACCTGCAAAACCTGTGGCTTTCCACCTCAAGGCTGGATGGCCCCAGGGCTAGAAGGGTGTGAACTCTCTCATCACGGCTTTTCCTGCAGTTGAGGTATTTCTTTTACCTTCCTCCAGCATGTGATAATACAGGGGAGTCTGAGTTGACTGGCTGGGGATCTCATCTGAGTTCATTTCTTAACTTTCGCTTTCTAAAACTGCAACTGACGTAATTACAAGACACAATATGTCAAATATCTGTAGAAAGGGTTCAGGTACTTTTGCCATACACTTAAAAGTCAAGATAGTTTTTTTTTTTAGACCTGCAATGCAAACGTGCACCTGAGGAAGAACCATTAATTTTTCTGTAAAGCTCCTCAGGTGCCTTCTGCTTTCCTCTTGGCTAGTCCCGAGCACTGACAACCCTGATGTCATGCCCGAGGTGCGAAGGCCTCTCCTCTGCCTCAGCACCTTGTCCCGGAGGGTGCCGAAGGACGAACCATGGGGACGATCGCGGCTGCCTCCTCCAGCACCACGGACAGCGGCGGCGGCGCCCCGCCCGCCACCGGCGCTAATTAAAACAAATTTAAATAAATTAACCCGCCCTTTGCCCCAGCCAATCACTGACACTTGCCATGGGTTGCCCGTCACTCGCCAATATTAGAGATGACGACATTGATTAACACATTACCTGAGAAGTTGCAATTGTTCCTTCCCCATCTTTCACTTCTGTGCCGGTCTTGTCTTCAGCCTTTTAGTTTTTTCTACCTATGGAAGAGAACATCAGTAGGTTGTCGTGGTTTAGGCTGATCCAGCAGCTAAACTCCTCACAGCCACTCACTCACCCTCCCCCACCCCCCAGGGATGAGGAAGGGAATTAAAGGAGAAAAAGAAGAGAGACCCGTGGGTTGAGATAAGAACAATGTTCTACTACTGCTACCAATATATATATGTACAGATATGTACAAGGATAAATATATACAAACGAGTGATGTACGGTGTAAGTGCTCATCACCCCTTGACTGAGGCCCATCTCATCCCAAACTAACGATCCTGAAACAGGTAAGTCCAGATATCGCAATCCCCAAGGAGCAAGAGGCCCCAAAATAGAAAGCAAGACAGAGAGCACTCAGAGTTCAAAAATGAGAGTCCTGGAAGAGCAAAGGTCCTTCTTTCCAGCTGTCCCTCACTTTTATATTGGGCATGATATGGAATACTAATTGGCCAGTTTGGCCCTCAATCCTAAGTCTAGGCACAAATCATAAGGAGAGTCGTGGACCCCCCGTCCTGGCTATGCTCCCTCCTATCCTGTTGTGCTCCTGCACACTGGCAAGAACACAGCAGCTGAAAAGTCCTTGAGACCTCAGTGCCAACTATAAACATCAGTGCGCTGTCAGCATTCTTCTCGGAGCAAGTTTCAGACTAAAACCAAAACACAGAGCTCTTCTAGCTGCTAAAAAGAAGAGCTGATTCTGTCCCAGCTGAAACCAGGACAGTACTTCCCAATGGTCCTCTCATACAGATGAATGGGGGCTTCTGAGTGAGGGCTGGAAGGCAGCACGTGTGTTCATGATGAGCAGAGGGTATATTCACCGGAGGGAGAGCACACTGGTCAGTGCTAACTGGCAGCCCAAATCAGGATGAAGGGATAAGAGTCACCCTACTGTAAATCTATTTTGCATCTCATAGCCAAGAGAACAGTACAAACTGCTACTGAAAGCGATATAAACATCCTGCACAGTGCCATCTTTCCCTACCTGATGGACCTTGAAGACTTAGAGTAAAATATTTTGGCTAAACAAAGGGATAAGGACAATACCTTGAAGGCAAAGGTAACTCTTCCTTCAAGTCAGCAGAAGCAGTTACTTTCTCTGACCACTACATAAGCGTGTAAAGCATTCTTAGCTTTTGTATTATTCATATTAGCTAGCAGCTCTCATCTAATCTATGTTTCTGTCAGTCCATATCTTACCTTGCTGGCGAGCATACAGCTACAGTCGGGGCACAGTGAGGGCTGGCTGCTTCCTGAGGTAGAGGGAGCTCGGAGCCACGTGCAATAACACATCTGACCTCACTGGCCAGGGTGCAGTCCCATGGTGTCTAAGCACAGCAAGTAGGGCAGGCCTCAGGATGGCAACTGGAGGTCAGCCGAGAGCCCAAACCAGCAGGTAACTGCATAGTGACACGGTAGGTCCAAGGTCAGGAACTCAATCCACAGGCTGGGGTCCAAATCAACAGGTCCCATGGCCAAGTACAGGTATAGCTGCGCCTGAGCTGGAGATACACATTCCCACAAAACAGGACTCAGTCCTGGGACTGGGCTTAAATAGGCTCCTGGAAGGGTGTGGGCAAGAGCCCAGGTGAGGCTGGTCGAGGCCATCAAAGCCTCTCAGTGCCCTCAGGACTCCGACTGTTAAAAACTTTCTGCAGCAAGAGCTGGCTCTTACTGCTTGGCTCCAGCTACTTGGCATAACGAGGGTCCCAGATGACACTGTAATAGCACTAATTAACTGTCTTTTATCTGTTAAACTTTCACAGTAAAGACACTTAATTTGGTAAATGCATATATATATACACACAAGTTATAGATCTTGGACTCTGACGCGATTTACCAAGTGCGAATTTTTAATGTGTTCCATTAATTTCATGAGATTTCACCTATGCATGACTGTTAGCTGAGATGAATAACCCTAGTGCCAAAAATCTTCCTGGCTACAAGGAAAAAGCTGGACACAAAACCTCTGCCTAAATATTCACAGGAAAAATCAGTTGATTGCCTGTGCAAACTAGGAAAAACAGAGTATTTCATTTTGAGGGTACAGAAATACCAGCATCTGTTTATCATCATGAACTGTCTGAACTGCTTCTGGCCGGGTTACACAAGGAGAGAGCAGATGCTGCTGCTGCTCAGCTGCTGCCCCGGTCAGAGGCTCCAGCTGCAAAAACAAAGTAAAAACTTACAAAAGCTTTTTGAGAAAAAAATAAAAACCCCAGCCCTGCTCTTCCTACATTAGAGTAATAAATGAGAAAACAAGTCGTTCTGTTATGGTTGTTATGTAACAAATTAAGATATCTGAGTTGGACAGAACTTGTTTGAGTTTTTTAACCCTTCGTGCCAGCTGTGCTGAAATCACGTAAGGCAAACACAGGTTTTCTGTTTAACCTCTTCTGGCTTAGGGGACATACCCACGGCTTGAATCCGAAAGACTCCTGTCAACAAACAGGAGCAAGCTCTGGTCTCAGTTATGCCGTGGTCACTAAGGATTGACTCTGTTGAAGGAAATTATGTTACACCTCCGTCAGACTGGGAGTAAAGCATCAACCCCTTTGTATAAATACACCTCGTAATGACTTTTGCAATTTCATTAGACCAAAGCTCTTCTCTCTGGATTTGGATAATGGAGAAATACAGATGTGATTTGGCTTGTGGCTAATGAGCCACAACCTCTAAAGTAAGGAAGTGACCGAGCCAATACCTTAGCACATATGGAAGTGTCATCTTTTTGCAGTATTTTGATGGGAATTCCTCAACTTTAAGTGGAGTTTTAAAGGAAAACTTACATATATAAAATAATTTTGACACCAATTTGGGGTGGAGGATTCACCAGAGCATAATGGTTTTATACTAACTATTAAACTACCTGTGCTTCACTTTCCCTTCTTGCCCAGCCCATGGACGGGTGTCAGGAGGTGGGTGGCTGGGAAGCTGGTGCAGACCTGCTAAGGGCAGTACTGCAGCGTTGTGCGGGCAGTGAGGTCGTGCAGTGACTGTGAAGCAACAGGTTGTTCACACCGGTGATTCAGTGGTCGACTGCATAATTTAAAAAGCAACCAGGCTCCTTTCAAGCTCTAAATGCTGTGCAGAGAAACAAAGCACTCTGCTTCCCCAACCTAGGCGAGGACAGAGATGCCCTCATGGCTGAATGTTGCTGTTGATCAATGATGTGACCTTGTCACCAGCAGCAGGCTGGCAGAGAGCAGTCTGAGCTTTCTCCTGCAGCAATCCCTTTCGCCCCTCTGTTTTGGAGGACGCTGCCATCTGTGGTCAGAAGCTCCTGCAGACACACGGTGCTGGCGAAGGAGCCAATGCCAGTAGAAGCAACAGAAATCAAAGTGCTGCAGAAATAGCCCATTGAAGAACACAGGTGGAAGTGCCTTTTCTCTGACTTCTTCTTACTCTTTCTCACACATTTCTTCATGATTTTATATACTTAGCTTGCACTGAAATGCAGCATCTTTTAAAGAAGCCTTTGCATTGCAAGCAACGAGCGATTTAAGCCAGTCCATCAGGGCTTTTGGTGTCATTTGCCTTCTTGCCATGAGCAACTGCCAGCTGCTTGTTTGTGTTGGTTTAACTAAAAGATAGAACAGATAGGTCATGTAATTTTTATAATAGTGAGGTTAAGAGTCTAGAAAACTGCTCAGAAGGAAAGATGAAAGAAGTTTGAATATCGGAGCTGAGCCTGAACATGGCAGGAACTTTAGAAGCACAGTAGGAGCCTCAGCGCGGAGCCCGGTTGTGCCACGTGGAAAGAACCGATCACTGTTCACCAAGGTAACAGCAAAAGTGTTAGTGAAATAGTGCATCTTGCATTAATACTTTGAACTGAGAATATACCTCGCAGGGGAGTAAAATACACTGTATGCTGTAGTAAATGGATGTGGTAGAAATGAATCCCAGTCTGAATGTGGGGCTGCGGAACTGAATGTGTAAAAAGGGGATATAATGAAAAGCAAAGCGATAAGGGGTTTGGATCACTTCAAAGGGAAAATGCCATTGCATGAAACAATTAATTTAGAGGAATTACTCACAAGAGCATGTGTCATCGGCAGGGTTTAAAGCCAGAAGTAACAGCACAAAAGACTTGCATTGCCTAATGTCTTGTGGAAAAGGAGGTGGAGGTAACGTGAGAAAGCGTGGAGTGATGTCAAGCACTCTCTGAGGCTGAGTATGAGGCATCCTGGTAGGGTGTCGCAATGACAAGTGACTGGGCAAGAAAACAGCACAGAACTTTCAGTGCTGAAAAGCACAGACATAGACATGGGAAACACAACGTCGCTAAAAATAGCCAAGGGCTCTACAAGAGCCTTACTCAGCCCAGGAGCACTGCAGACCTCCTCAGCATCAGCTCAGCGTATTCAGCAGCTGTGGGAAAGGCTAATGAAATATTCGGAGTTGTTTGGAAGTGATTTAAGTATAAACGAGAAAAAAGGGGATGTGTGTGGTGTCTGTATCTTAAATACTGTTTATTGGTCTGATTGCTCCATCTCCGAAGGGCACGGCAGAGTACAAGGGGGGAAGGAGAGACCGGAGGCACAGAGGAGCTTTCTGAGCAGGAGACACTAGGGAGAGGAGGGGCAGAAAGGGAGACCCTGGGCTTTGCAGTCAGCAGAGGCAACAAGAAGTGAATGCAAGTGATAATTCACTATTTTTCAAAATAGAAAAAACAAATTCATTCAATAAAATTGTTGGGGAGCAGGTTGGGGAAAAAAAAAGAAAAAAAGAAGAAAAACAGAAGTATATTCTTGCTTAAAACTTAGTTAAACCATAAGATTAATCACTGTGGAGTATAATGGAAGGAAAATCTGCATGTGAGTTCAAAAAAATGTTGCACAAATTCACAGATCATAACACTGTTTGTAGTATTAAATTCAACCACGGGGATCGTTTGTCTCAGAGATTTCCTGCGTAGCCAAGGGTCAGGTGTCAGGAAGACATTGTAGGGAAAGACCTTTCTATGCAGTCTCAAACCATTTCCTCGGATATCCACTGGTGCTCGTAGGACACTGGGCAGTGACAGACCAGCACATGATAGATTCATAGATTCATAGATTTCTAGGTTGGAAAAGACCTTAGAGATCATCAAGTCCAACCATCCCTAATCCCCATTAAACCATATCCTCAAGTAGATCATCAGGTCTTACATTCTTCGGTAACATTGGGATGTTCGAATGTAAAAGCTCAAAAAGCTGAGGGCCATCACATCACAAAATTAATTGACTTCATTAAGGGCACAAGGAATATTTTTGCTGAGCTAAACTTTTTATACCTAACAGGGGAGAAGGTCACTCAGCTCAGGTCACTACTGTGATGGCAACAGAAACAAGGGATGGTGCTGCCAAACAGGAAAGGTACAACCAGCCAGAAGATGCCACCAGTCTGGATGCTGGCGGGCTGTGAGCCGCTAGGCCACTATTAAATAATTTAAAAATGAAGCAGCTCTTCTGTGAGGACTTCAAAATCCATGCTTATCCATGCTTATCTTTTCAAAACCTGTCTTTCCACCTGCAAATCCGTAACCACAAATACAGCAATGTTCTCAGTGAAAGCAAAGTGACAGGCATTCAGGCATTGCTTCTTTCAATTTTTGTACAAAGGGTGATTTTTCAGAAACGCTCTCAGGTCGTACATCTCAAACTGGAGACTCCTACAGAAGCAGTGCTAATAATTTCATGGTCTCAAAGATCTGCATCATCAGTAGACTTTAACATCTAAAGAGACACTGGAGTGACTGTGGAGTTATGAAAAATTTCAAAATTATGCTTGCATATCCTCCCATTTCTTGGACTTCAGCAGCTACCTAAATTATTCCATGGGACGGTGCTTATTCCCACATGTTTTGGTGACAATTTCCTCAAAAGAGGAATTAGCAAGGCAGCTTCAGGCTGACTTGAGCAGAGTTTGAAATAATGGCTGTGGGACCAAAAGGAGGAAGTTGCTTAGTGAATCGAAAAAGGGATAAAATTAGCAGGAAGAAACCATGAATTGTTTCGGCGTACTTTCCACGAGAGCAAGGAACGCAATCAGGTAAATTCTGGCTTTCAGTCTTTCCCCTGTGTCTTAGGGAGAGTTTCAGGCAGCGTTTCTGTTCTCGTGTGTCTATCCAAACCCATGGCAACACCGTGATGTAGCTATTGACACGGATTTTTCAGACTTTTGGAACCAAGAAGCAGAAACAGGCCCCAGCTGAGCAGGTTTGGTGGCTGAACACAAGTGAAATGTTGCAGAGCTGAGTCTAACGACCGGCGATACAGGGGGACAGGTCAGAAGGTCTGAGAAATCCAAAAGCTTTGACTTTCTATGATTCTATGATTCTATGATTCCATTTACATCAGTATTTCGAAAACACTTCTTGAACGCTAAAGCAGTTGCCTTTAAGCACACCAGAGACCTCAAGACCTCCTCCTAAGCCAGGACAAGCTGTTCCCTGGAGAGCAATTTTCCCTCTGCCGCGCAGAGGAGAGCAGGAGCAGCTGGAGCTGCCACCTGGCAGCATGGAAGCAAAAAGGATGTTGTGCTGCCTGTGACACTTCTGGCTAACGGTGACAAAAGCACTGTCTGCTGCTCCCTTTAAAATAACACCCTTACTCCCAGAACCTACATCTCTTTTCCTGAGGGCGGGAAGTATTGAAATGCAGTAGCTTATTCAACGACCAAATGAGATCCAGAAACCTATTTCTCAGCGCTCAGGTTGGGAAAAACAGACTGAAACCCTCACAGCAAGGTGAAATCTCCCCCTTTTTTTCCTCTGCTGAATAACCTGAGTCTCATACAGGTCTGCTTTCCCAGCCCCTCAGTGCTGCCATCGGCCTCCTTGCAGCCAAGGGGATGCTATTCGGCACGCACCGACGGGCACGGGCTGAGTACCACCATCTCCATGGGGAAAGCAATCTAGGAGGGATAGGGAAAAAACTGTCCCGGTTGTTTGAAATGGACGAGAGATAAACAGTCTCTTTCTTTTTGTTTGTTTAAAACTAGCATAGCGATTCTAAACATTGATGTTCATCTCAGCTGATTTGGAAACGTCAGAAACTTCCAAAGGATGTGATTAATCTTCCAGGCAGAGCCTCTTCCAGCTGCTGAGGAACCGCAGAGGGCTTTGAGAGACTTTGCTCCACAAACTTCATCCAGGGCTCTTTAACCTCTGACTCTCAGCATTTTTGTCATTAAGACAGAGCTGATCATGGAAAACCTTCTGCCTGAGAAAGTCCTGCCTGTGGCCGTGCAGTAGCTGGACCGTGGCCACTCACCGTCTCGCCCCAGATGGGAAGATGCAAAGGTGTCCCGAGATGTAAGGTTGGGTTTCGCTGTCTCACAGAATCTTCTGTTTTCAGTTTCACCCATGGTTTTGGTCAACTACGAAACAAAACAGTGGTGGAACAATGGTGATTACTCCAATATTACTCATGCTGCTTTTCAATTAGTTACCTGAAACGGAAAAATGTGGTTTATTTTATCTATCAGTGAGGAAAAGGAAGATGTTAAAGCAAAGGGACATACATGATATAGTGACAAAGCTGGAATTGATAGCTAAATGCCTGCAACTTGAATAAATCCAAGGCAAAACAGGTTGGAAGGTATTTATCCTTCTCTGAAGACTGCCTGTATCCAAATAGAATACCTATAAGAGAGTTATTTTGATTTTTAGAGATTTCCATGAAAAAGATGGAAAAAGAGTAAATATAGTTTTTGACACAAAAAATGGCCAAAAGCAGGGAGGGATGGGGAGCCGGCATGAAGGCAGCGCTGCCGAGGCTCATCGGGTGTTGGGTGTCCTGGGCTGCATCACCTTCTCTCACACAGCCACAGGTACTTTTTCCATCTCACTGAATCCCACTGGTTTTACCAAGTGGGATGTGACACTCTCTCATAACGGACTTTTGAAAGATGCACCTTTTCCCTTTTACTGGGAAGCCTCGTGCACTCCCTGTCCTTTTCTTTTGCCAACAGACTCACCGATGTTTAACCACCAGGTCAAAATTTTCCACGCTGACTAGGTGCTTGTCTTGAAGATGTCAGTTCAGTAGTTTCTAAAAATGGGACTAAGGAAAAAAAGTTGCTTAGTAAGACCGAAAACATAAAAATGACCTTTTGTTTGAAATCTCTATGGCCTTATATAGTGCAGTTCACCGAGTTTCCAATCATCACTGTGACTCCACCAGGTACCTTGCCTGGGATTATTGGTTTTCGGTCTACTTGATAAAATCCCTCAAAATTTGGTAGGAAAAAACTGCCTGAAAGGATTATCAAGGTGCAGAGCAACCTCTTAAAAGTCAGAAAATGGTAAAACAAGACAAGTTCTGCAGTCCAAGAAGGTCCACCCTGAGCAAAGTAGGGGCTGAACGAATTTTTCTTGGGAAACAATATATGAAATATAACTAAAGATAGTTCGAAAGCAGAATGTAAGGAGACCAATTTATGGCCACATAAGCAAACTCCATTTTAGGATTTCCTTGCTTCCGAGGGTTTGACTTTGGTCTTATTAGCAATAAGGTGTAAAAAGTGGTAAAAAGATCATTGCACAGACAACAGAAGAAGAGGTCAGGTTTATGTAACGTTATCAGGTCACTTGTATCCCAGACTACTATAAACCTGTAAAAAACGCCCAGGTAAAAACCTCGGCTACGAGGACCCCTCAGCACCTGTGGCTTTATGCCACAAGTACTTGTAAAAACTGAATTTCCACTCTCTCTGCTGTCGCTGTGCATAGGCGGATCCTTCCTCCGAAACAGAAACTGCCCGCTGCCACTCGATGGCTACTCCACATCATCAGCTCACCACCACTGGGAGCGAGGAGTTTCCAGTCCCATCCCACCACCACCTGTGTCCCGGCATGCCCCACGCTGCCTTCCACATTGTCATCAATAATTGGAATTTTGTGTCGCATTTATTGTGTAGAACATCCCAAACTACTTGTTGTACTTAAATCTTTCTTGTCTGCCAGGTCACGGACCTTCCCTGATTTGTGTTCGTGGACCGATTGTCATTGTGGGCTCACTTCCAACCCCCCAGTGCTATTGATAATGTCTTTCCTTCGTGTAACACCAATACAGCCATCTCAAGCTCCTGTCATGAAAGTATTTATAAACATAAGCCCTCCCCGTACTTCCCTTTCTGTATTCAGCCACGACCAAATGCACCGAATTTATTGTGAGTCTGAAAACAAGAAAAAAAAACAAAACAAGAAAAGCAGAGATAATAAATGAGTTGTTCTAGTCACTGCACAGATTATCACAAAATATCTCGAGGTATTTCTTGGCCACGTGTGAGCAAATCGCACGAGAAGGAAGCGTGCCTGGGCTCAACGCCAGAGCCGTGAGATCCCAACGGGATGCAGGGTTACGCGCACGGAGGGACAGACCTCAGGCTCTGCCGGGCGCTGGGGAGACCCAGACCGACCCGTGCAACCCACCTCGTGTTATGGTTTGTATTTTTACTGTCTGAACAAACGTGCCTAAACACAGTTGATGATCGGATGGCAAACGCAGGTGAGGCAGCCAGGCTGCAGCCCAGCAGAAGACTCATCTTTGCATTTTCACGGCAGGCTGACAAACCCCGTGACGTTACACCTGCTAAAACCTGGAAACCTTCACATAACTCAGAGCAACTTTTTCAGAGGTCCATTTCACAGCGACAGGAGTTTGGGTGCTCGCCAGAGCCCTCGTCAAACCATTGCATTTTTGATGTCTTGATTAGACCTCGCAAAGGATTCACTAAAAGCACAGAAAAGCACTTGCTATCTGTACTTGTGGGTTTTATGACAAAGCATCTGTAAACTTCCGTAGGAGACTGGAAATGAAGCCTGTGTAAGACAGATTAACTCTCTGACGTGAAGATTTCTGCTACTCTTTTATTCCCTCAGGAGTTTGGTTAATTAAACATAATTAACAGGATTATTTAATCAAGATCACCCAATATTAAGTCTTGATAGCTCCAGGAGAAAACATTATATGTTTGTAAACACACACACATTTCAGAATAAGTCATTGGAAGAAGAGTAAATAAATCGAGATTACTGGCCATGGAAGAAATTTACCCTTTTGCAGAAGCTCACTCCAAGAGTGGGCATCCCAAAAATCAATTAGTCTTCAGCTCAGCTTACTGGGAAGCTGAGTGTGAGAGTAACTCAATGTCTTGCAGTGCAAGAGCAGACTGTTGATTCACCCATATTTTGCCATCTGGTTTCCAGTCCCCCCATCGCTACAGAAGTCAGATGCTGTCCTATGTGGTTGCACACAGTGAACAGCAGTGACAGCTGTGAGGTGGGATCCATTGCAACTTGGGTTACGTACTGAAACATCTGGATTTTTTCAGGGTTTACCCTACTAACAGCACAAGCTTAGTACAATGTGCTGCGTTCAAAGAAATTAATTTCATTTCATTAACAGGAGATTGTGTTTGGAGTCAGAACAGAGGGCACTCTTCCTTCCCCTGTGTCTTCTGGTGTTGTCCTGCACGACCAAAAGAGCCTCTCTGACTTTGCACATCTCCCATCACCTCTAACCGAACGTACAGAAAAAGCACATAGGCTGACGTAATTGCCACCGATGACTATGCATAAATCTTCCTCTGCACCACTCTCCAATATAGGTCAGCACTGGTATCTTGCCACAGGTACGCTGCTTCCTAGAAAGGGCTTTCGCAGGTTTCTGCGAACAGACCTGGACGTTCTTTTGGGAGGAACCTGAGTTTCATACATTGCAAAAGTTGGCACAGCGGCTGGATGCTCACGGTTTTACAAAACCCTATTGCAGTTTGAAGTTCTGCGCTTTGGGGAGATTTTCTGAACTACAGATAATAAACATCAAGTGGGCCAAACTCTGAGATGTATTTGTGAAGGAGAACCTATGTGCTGACCACATAACCCTCTGTAACTGGGTTATCTATTTAAAGCTCTTCCTTTGCCACCAACACACAGCTGTTATTACTCATCTATTGCAGAAATCTGGAGCAAAGACTCTGTAAACCAGGATGTATGTAGGAGATCTGGTCAACAAAACACACTAGTTGTCTTCATAAAAAAAGTATGAAAGAATATTTAAATAAGACGGCCACAGCTGAGTCTGCAGGACATGATGCAACGAATTTTTGAGCTCCTAAGGCTCTCTGCAACATGACCGTGGATGACTGGAAAACATGGAGGACTGTGGGAATTTCTGGGAGTGGAAAAAGCTAAACACAGCGCGGGGTCAGAAGAAAGCTGAGAAGCTTGGATAGCAACCAGCTCAGCTTGAGCTGCGGGAGGATCTGGGAACCGATTCTCTTCCATGACAAAATAAAGTCATGGAAGAGACTGACAGAGAATCATGGAATGAAAATGAATTTTAGAAATGGTGGGTATTTGCTGTGGCACAATCCGTTCTTCACAGTTGAACTGTTCTTTGCCAGGCTGCCTGCCCTCGCGGGCCAGGGGGAAGGTGCTGCTGGGCTCCTGGCAGTGCCTGGCACGACAGGCTGAAGACTGAAAGGCTGAAGTGGCTGAAGACATTTTCCAGAGATGCCAACAGCAGCTGCCTGCACGAGAGGATGAAACATCTCGTCATTGCAGACGATTTCCTATCAAACGGAGAGAATGCACTGTGGCCAGATATAATAAATATAATAAAAAAGATAAGTAATAAACTATTTTAATAATAACCCAGGGACAATCCTTATCAGATTTGAGTGCGATGTGCTCTTGGGAAGACCAGGCACCAAGTGTGACACTGAGGGAGGCAGATGGCCAAAACACGCCGACACAGAGCGGCCGAGCAGCACCGAAGACCCACGAACATCAGCTAGGATTGCCTGGTGCTGACTTTTTTTTTTTTTTATTCCTTTTCTCTTTTTTTCTTCCTGCTTCACATTTTATTAACGTGCAAACTCCCTTCGGGACGTACCAGCAGGCTGTGGAGGTGTAAGACATGACAGATACTGTCCTGCACCTCCCTGGAAACGTAAGTGTCTCACTCCTGTAGTGCAAAAGCCCTTCTCCGATGAAGCACTTCCTCGGAACGATGACTCTGACGCCAGATGGGAACACTGTTTTTCCATAACCTCCTCTGTGCAGCTATTTGCTTTCTCTGACAAGCTAGATCGAATCAAACAAAGCAACCATAAAAGTCATGGTCCTGGCATTTATCTCAGATTATCACCCCAGAGTTTATCAGCAGCTTATGTTTTTTCTGGCAAGTGTCTTGATTGCAGGACAGCTGAGTAACTGCTTCGTGCTAGTCCATTGTAAATCATTTGCTGTATTTCAATTATTCTTACTAATATGTTTTACACCTCTTGTTTTCCTCCCGGACCACTCATCCCTGTCTGCCTAAGCCGAAGGCTGAGCCTTCAGCCCTCACCACCACACCGGCTCCCCTGCCTTGGCGTGAAAGGATGTCCAGCATGATCAAAAAAACCATCCTGAAATATGCATGACCCTGACAGCTGCACTAAAAATTTGGGGAATTACCAGAGAAGTGTCATAGAGTATTGCAGGAATGTGGAAGGAATTATTAAGCAGGGCTGAAATATTAGTGAAATGATGAGGAAACTATAGCTCATTGCTGGAAACTACCCCTTAGATGAAATGTATAGATACAGGGGAGCACTGAGGTGGCTGGAAGAAAGCTGACTGATGCTGTGATTTGATAGCACATTAACTTAGAAGATATGCTTTCTCCTTTCCCCTCTAACTTTGCATTTTTTAAAGGCTGTGCAAACTCACAGCATCGTCTACGAAGTGCTTGTCACAGCGCGATCTGTGGCATATTACAGCAGGGGAAAAGCAGATTGTTACAGCAAGGTCGACATTTCAGGAGGTGAATGTATTCAGTGAATTTAACAAAATACATCCTAGAGATGGAAAAGTGCAAAACTGTGTGTGACGAACACATCCGATAGCACGGGAGCACCCAGTCCCCTGACCTGCTCGCAGGCTGGGGGAGCGTCGTCCTCCTCAAACACCCCCTTGACTATGGTCCAGCCAGAATAACACCACGGCCTGCCCAGGAGGCAGCCTGGTTTTAAAACCTCTTCCAGTTTCCAGAGGGCAATAATGAACGAACAAAGAGCAAAGCAGATCATATCAAACATACCGTTTGGAGAAAAGTTTGCTCTTTGGACTTTCACTTTGGTTAGCAGAAAAACATCTATTGGAATTTTTGGTCAAGACTGCATCACGTTCTCGTAAGAAAAGTAGGGGAAAATAAATGACACGACCACAGTAAGGCTATCACTGCTCAAAAGAGCAGTTAAGCAACAATTCACCATCAGCTTGCAAGGTTGTGCCTAGCCCTGGCTGTAAGGTTCTGGTCTGGGTCTAGCATTAGCCAGGATTTTCATTATTTATTGGATTAAAGAGCAAAATATACCGTAATAAAATTTCTGAGTGACAGAGCGTGTGCTACTGCTCCCTGCTCTGGAAGTGGCTAGGCACTGGGTAGAGGATTCCTTTGCCTTCCCAGGAGTTGGCTATGACCACATCCAGCCCTTGCAAGTGCCCAGGAGTTAATAAATACCCTGATAACACTCTGACACGGAAATTCTATTTTCAGACTTCAATAAAACATGGAAAACTACTGCTTGGTTCCCGTCTCCACTTGTAGTCCAAGACCAAATCAGTGCAAGACGCCACAGCCGTCATGGCCAGGGTGGAGCTGATCTAATACCTCTTTGTCAGGACTCCAGCATCCACAGCTGAGTTTTCTCTAATGCCAACCTAGGGGACAGATGTTCTTATGAAATCCGATTTTTTTATCTTCACAGCCCAGTAGACTTCTGATTCATTCTTTACCAAATTTCTCCACTTGAGATTCATAATTAGCTTGCCCTGTACGTTGGCAGCTCTACCCATATTAAATGAAATTTGATTGCAAAATTTGTCAGTTGCTATTCAAGTTTTGGTTTTCTCCTCAAAGAGCAGAGAAACCTACCCTGAGGCTACGGTGCCTTTCCTAAGAGCCCCAACACCTTGGCACCTCTGGCCTGACTCACAGTCAAGTTGCAATATATCTCCTGAATTTAGCCACAAAATTCTGTGTGGAAGCCGTACAGAACAGTCATGGTAGTCTTAATATAAATCTTTAAAAAATCTAAGTGTCAGTGTTGAGCATTATAACCCTGGTTTCCTGGGAGAACCTGTGCGTTTTGTTTAAATGACCTCCAAATTTTTGGAAGTGCTGAAAAATTAATATAAATCGAGATTTAGTTCTCCAGTATCTACACTTGTGTGTATATTTGTCTATATATGTCCACGTATAGTCTGTGAAGACATACTTGAATAGTTTTCCATGTGGATACAGATATCTGTCTACACTTTATCCACACCAAGAGTCGCACAGCTCACCTTGGAAGTACCTAGTGCCGAGGGGTTCAGGTATAGAGTCTATAAAATTACTCCTGGTGTAGAAAGTGCGTAGACTCTTACTCATTTGAATAACCAGCAGATTCCATTCTTCAGGTAAATCTTCCCCGCCTCCCCTTTAGCAACAGCATGTTTGTGGTTAAGATATTAATCATTTCCTCCAGCGCTGTGTATATAAGGAGAACCCAAGGCAGAGCCACACACAGTTCACCCAGCTGAAGAGCAGAGCTGACGTCGCGATGCTGGTCCAGGTCATGGCTTTGCTGAGTCTCAGGATGCTCTGCACCTCGGCACCGATGCCGGCGACCAGCCCCACCGGCGTCGGGACACGCTCACCGAAGGAGGAGCGCTCCAGAGCTTTGGTGAGATTGATCATTCGAGAAGTTCTCCATGACATGCAGGAACTAAATTTGAACACAGTAAGTTCCTTTATTTTGAACAGCTTTCGCCCAGCTGCTTTTCCATCCCAAGTTCTGTTTCGAAGTTGCTAACTTCATTTTCTCTCGGGCAGGTTCCCAGCGTTGTCACTGTGAATGCTACGGTAAGAAACTGCATACTTGCCTTCTATTTAAAATTAGTGTCTCAAAAATTTCTTTTCCACTTCAGAACTTTGATAGGACTGAGATAGATCTAGAAACCCAGGGAAATGCAAAGCTGTGGCAAGAAACTACAGACAGCTGCTGCCAATGCTAATATCCTTCAGACAGCTCTCAGTAGCCATAGGTCTTATATGTGCACTGGCATCTTCTTGATAGCCTCAAAATTTCACTCTGAACCCTCAGTTTTAGAACAGTCCAAAAATACTATTTCATCTGTATCCCATACAGACCCATTAATTTCACTAAGCTTTATTTTCCTGCAATCCAGTGGACAAAAATGAGCTTTTTATGGAGGAGATGGGCAGTACAAGTGAGAAGTAGGAGCCCATCTCCTATTCAAAGTAAACGGGAGACAAACAGCATCAGCCCCTCTTACTTTTGGGGACTAAGGTTGAAAATTCACACTGGTAGCAATAATTACTTGTATATCATTAAGAAAATTCTAGTCTAGTTTCAGCAGAGACGTGGTAGCAAGGAATGAAGCCTTAATGTAGGAATTCCTTCCCCTCAAGGAACAAATCCCTCCAGTGTTGGACACCTCTAAATTTTAAATGTCCAGTTTCCAGTGGCACCTGCCACTTCCACCCAAGGCAGTGGGTGTGTTTTTTTTTGTCCCTGGCATGCTTTTAAATGAAAGTTATAGATTGTGCCATGGCTTCCTGAATTTGGTGTCCGGTAAATTGCTGACTATAAAATCAGGAGTTGTGTCTGAAAATACAGCTCTTAATTCCTGTAGGTTATTATTTTTCACGGGTATTTAAATTCCTGGGATATGATGTGTTATTTATGCAGTATCACCATATCATGCAACTGTTGAAGTAGCTATTTGCTGTCCTTGCAGGTGGAAAGGTGTATGCAGAGCCACCTGAAAACCTTTGCTGGCACCTTGGCAGCTCTCGACAGGCCCAGCAAAGTGATCGCCAAAAAACTGACCAAAATTAACAGCCACAACAGCATCCTCCCCGAAGTAAGTTTGACTTTGTGGCATTCGATAGCACAATATCCAGCAAAGGCTGGTCCGTAATGGGACACGGCAGCTGGGACGGGCGCTGGTTTGGCTGCAACGGGCACTAGAAATTGCATCTGAAAATTAATATAATTAAGAAGGGGGTAAATACATCCGCTTTCTTCCTCGAAGCATTCTCCCATAAGGAGCCAAGTGCTGCCACCGTTCCTCGCAGGAATCTGAACTGCAGGAAAGACAATAACACAAAAACCAAGCAGGAGCTGGGGCAGCAGCGGGTGGGTCATGGCTCAGGACATGGTCCGCGTGCCACCGCGCCGGTCAGCCGTCATCCGCGCATCCTCATGTGGCCTCGGAGCTCCCAGAGAGCCAGATCCCCAACCACACCGCGGGGTACCATAGCCCACGCTGCCAGTGTTCTTTGGAAAATGGGTGTATCCAAGAACATCGACCTAACTGTGATATTCGAGCCACACGGCTGAGTTACGTTGTCCCTTTTTTTAAAGGATCTTGATAAGGACTGCAGGACGGCACAGGTAACGAGTGACGTGTTCCTGGAGACATTGGACAGCTTCTTGAGGCTGCTCTCGGAGAAAATTCAAAACGCCTAAAAAGAGCAACTGTGCCAAAGCCCAGAAGAAATGAAGAACCTGAACTCTACTCCAATCACAATGTGATTTGATTATTCACTTATTCTCAGGAATATGGCCATAGAGTATTTATAGAGAGACAGACATATAGTGTGTGTGTATATATATGTTTTTAAAATATATATGTATAAAAAGAGATGTTATGACAGCAGGCATGTTCTCTATAATGATTGAAACATGCTGCTCTGTTAAAACACAAGTATTTTAAATATTATTTAAGTATTTTACGTAGTTTTAGCATTTTAACTTATGTAATATTGATTCATAAAGAGAGAGTATTTATTTATTTATTTATTTATTTATTCTATTTATCCAATTAATTTATGGATATTCTGAGATATTTATTGTGATGATGCTGCATTTAAGTATTTACTTTGGGAAACTGCTGTCTAATGGTGTGTGAGGAGGAGCTCTGTGGATCTGGTTTTGGATTTGCTGTCACACTATTTCTCTGGCACACTATCCCAGGGCACAGCCCCCGGGCTCGGCTCTGCATCGCCCCAGGGCTCTCAAAGCTGGGGCAAAGCCACCCCACGGGATGGGGACAGGGGCCAACAGTGCCAGCCAACACCTCTACCTCCATCTCCACCAGCCGGACCAGTGCCAGGGCTGCAGAAGATCCACTTCAGTTCTGAGCTCCCATCTCTGTTGGCTCCCTGGACATTCAGATACAGCAGATAACTTCAACCACTACAGGTTTCATTATTGATTAAGCCAAATCAAAACAAATTCTGGATAAAACAAATACAAACAGGGCTCTGACAGTCTTGTTTGCTTTTCCTCAAAGTTTATTCAGCTGATACAAGGTGTTTCCCACATCTCGGGTAGGCTGAGCTTCACCGAGCTGAATGAGGCAATACTTGTTTTTCCAATTGTTTAAGTATCCATAGCAATGGGAGGGACTCAGAAAGCACATACTCATGTAAAATTACCAGTGTAGATTCTGAAAGTTAATATTTAATAAAATCATATTCAAGAGGAATGTTACTACTCAGGCTGGTTTGTGAGGACACATGCTATGCGTAGCCTATGCTGACGTCCCCATTACCAAATGTTTGTAACCTTCCCTGAATGTAGACGGAACTTTACAAAAATAAACACATTTTCTTCCAGAATTAAGTGACCTTTATTTGTGAAGGGTGAGGGATTTCAGAGCTGTTCAGGGGAGCTGGGTGCGATTTCCAGGTGGGATGGACACGCGGATGCTATCAGGGATGGGGGAGACCCACCCAGTTCAGGGTGAGCATCCCACGGTGCTTTTGCATTCAGTGTCACCCCGTGCAAACTGGGGTCGGATGGATGGACAGTGGCCCCAAAAGCCCCCGCGGTGGGGACACGGCCACCAGCCCTGGGAGGGGCGAGTGTCCTGATCACCCCTGGGTACCACAAACCACCCAGGCTCTGTGGGCAAGGTCGCCAGTGCATCGCTTTATACTGAATTCTCATAGGAACAAGGAAACCTGTAAATTAACCCAAACTGTGAATCTGTTTACTAAAACCAGAGAAAAGGAGAACCAATGTCCAGCTGCGCTCCCTCCGGTTAAACAGAGCCAAGGAAACCTCTGGTCCTGAGCACTGTGATAATTCCAGTAATAATAATATGAACAACCCTGAAGAGACTCTTACTGCCATTGAATTTCAAAGTTTTTATCCACAACGAGGTGTTTAATTTTTCACATGCGTTATTCTGAATTCCATTTAAATATTTTCCATTAAATTTTCAGTTCGCCCTGCAGATAAATGGGAAGTCGTGGAATCGCAGCTATATGAAAAAGAGGAAAACGTCAGGGTTTTATGTAGAAAACGTTACTCAGGCTCAGCATTCTTGGCACAGCAGTCCAGGAAACTCTGACAAACAGACAAGAGAGAAAAGTGAAGCGTTAATAACTCAAAGTCAAGACTGGGCTGGCCGTGGGCAAACGCAGACTGAGCTGATGTCCGGGGCAACAGTCTGCTGGGGGAGAAAAATAGTGATGGGCTGGCAGCTCTGGCACCTTACGGGGTGCAGGCAGCAGGATCCCAGCTCTGGATGGAGCCTCCCAGCCCCGGTGCCAGCAGAGCCTTGCAACACTCTCCGGCACAGCACGGCACGGCACAGCCCTTTGTCCTCGCCGCCCTGCCCGAGCGAGAGGAAAAGTAGATGTTGCTGGGGTTTCCAAGAGCCCTGCCCTCATTCTGGTCCCACGCAGGCTCCTAAATAATCCCAATACCATTAAACTGACCAGAAACTGCAGTGCAAACAGGAGGGAAGGGTTTCAAGCAGGCGGTAGAGTCATAGCAGCAGCGTGACTGCACCGGCGCGCGGAGCACAGCTGCCGGAGCGGGACAACCCCACTGCTCCATCGCTGCTTCAACAGTGCTGATAAGAATCTTACATCATCACAACACAGCCTTAAAAGCGTAGTTATGCCACGACTCTGACTCTCAAGGGCTGCTGCAGACTTGTTCGTCTAGAAAGTAGATTTTTTTTTTTTATTAAAAAATGATTGTTGTGTTTCCCACGTCGGGGGCAGGAAAAGGAAGAGCCTCCCACAGCTCCGTGAGCCCCAGGTGGGGACGAGATGTGTGAGACGGTAGCATCACGGGGGAAGGTCTGTATTACAGAGGCATGTTCTGCTTTTAGAAGTTGTAGGTGTTGGTTATATTTAGCACTCCCCATTTGGTCAGCAATAAATTATTCCCAGAAAAAGCCATCTCCCCACAGCACTGGCAGGAAAGCAGACTCCCACCCTGCCCAACCTCTCCGAGGTGCACACCCCATGCCTAGACCTGCCCATGCCCATGGGCTCCACGAGGAGCCCTCCGAGGGTGGGAGAAGCCTCATCCACCCCATGTAGGACCAGCCACAGTTTTCTGGTTGCCCTCCAGATTCTTAATGGAGGCAGTTGTCCTGTGCCACCACCATGTGCAGGGCTGGGAGAAGGTTTGCCGAGACGTGTTGGGCTCTGGAAGTACATGGGACAGGTGACAGCCCACTCTTGCATGGACACCAGCACCTCGAGGCCAAGTTTTGCAGCTCAGTCCAGGGCTGTCTCTCCTAGAGCCTTGATTTCCAGGCTGTTGATGGCTCTGGAAGAGCTTCTCCTGTACAGGGGCGCATGCTGGGGCAGCCATAGGGGAGCCAGATGGCCCAGCATATCCTAGAGGAGGGCTGCCCAGCTCGTGGGCAGGGTCCCTGCCAGAGGTTCCCGCTGTTACACCAGGGCAGAGCCAACAGAAAGCAGCTTGGACACAGGAACACTGTTCCCATGCTCCATCCTTCCCCATCCTTCCCGTCCTGCTTCAGCACCGCTTCTGTTGCCATCACCTCTTAGCCCCAAGGCTGAGAGGGACAGAGATCAGCCGTGGCATCACTCTCCTGATCAGCCATGTACAGGGGACAATGATGCCATCATGGCCAGATGAAGGCAGCTTCAACTGCATCAAGTCACAACCAGCAGCTAAATCTGGGTTAATACTCTAGAAGGGTAATTCCCCCGTTTTCTTTTTATGAAATATTGGATTACTCATTTTCTGTTGTTATTTTACTTCATTTTTCATCTTCAGTTCTCATTCACAAACTGTTTCTTTTTTCTGCAGAACATGATCCCACTTTTACAGGTGTGGGATAATTTTTTTTTTATTTATTTTCTCATTCATACACAATGTCTTGGCAACCGAAAAATTGAGTCCCTTTCCGGCCACCCCCTCTCCAGAGCCAAATTTCAGCTGGTCAATGGGTGGGGCTTGAAAACACCCATTACAGGTTGTTTGGATTCATCATCTGTGTTTCCCTCAGACTCGCTGGGTTTCAGACGGGTGGCTGAGAAGACCATGAATCACCGTTACACACCGCCGGCCTCCTCTGGCTGCAGCAACTGCCAAAGCCACCACGCGTGTGCGACAGGCACCAGCGGAAAGATGCGAGAGGAGTGGGGCTGGGGTGGTGCCTGGGGAACTTGGGCAGCATTTACACCATAAACTCAAGCCCAGAGATGTATTGCAATTGCTCTCCATGGACAGGAAGATAGAAGAAATTGTAGACACAATTTCTTTCAAAAAATAGGAAAGACTTTTATTTTCTTTTCTACTAGGGCTGGAGGGTGAAGCACGCACACGACAATGTATGTTGGTCCATGCACACCAAACTGCCATCACCGGGGCCGGAGAGGTGCCGAGGCTGCCTGTGACATCTCTTCTGACAAAACAGGCATCTCGTTTCCTAGAATTTAACACCAAAATCCAGAACTTATCTCTAAGTTTGCCTGAAAGGCAAGGAATTTGTTGTGGATCTCCAGGACAACATCTCTGTGAGCGAGCAGGGAGGTTTTCCTTACTTTCCCAAAGTTGAGTACTTACAAAAAGGTCCACAAGTCCTAAAGCATCTGGTCCCTGTTAACCCTCATCAGATAGAGAGACTTCGGCAGAGCCTCAAAAGACAAAGGGATTACAATGGAGGGCAGGGGGTCAGGAGGTTGAGATGTGCAGAATGAGTTGGCTTTGGACTCGTTTCTGGTTTCATTTGTCTGTACAATCCTCCCCTGGTCCTGCAGAGGAAAGGCTCCCCTCTCTGACTCACAAGCTTTATTTTTTTTTTTTGAGTAGCTACAGAGGAAGTCATACAAACCATGAGGAACACCTTTTGATCAAAGAAAAAGTGGTTCTGTGCCCAGAGCCTGTTTCAAGACGCGCAGCCTCTGCTCTTCAATTAGCCTGACTTGGACCCGTGCTCCAAGGGCCACTATCCAAAGATGACAGCCAGCTGTCCAGACGGCTGGCCACGGACCAGCGACCGCAGCCAGAGCACGAAACTCAAAAGGAATGTCCTTGGGCTGGGGAACGGACCTGCACATCTGCTGCAGATGCTCCGACCCAGCACAGTCACCAGCGACGACGATTTCAGTTTCTTCTTGTTTCTGAACAGTGTTTGAAATCACCCTGCACCCGTAGAGAAGTATGGTTTCCGTCCTGCTGCAGAGGCAGACCACAGAGACACAATGCTGTTTAACTCCTTCCAGTAGCGAGGCAAGAAGGTGTTGATGCTGCTGCACAAAGAACGTTGTTTCAGCCTCCCACATTCAAGATTAATTCAAACTGGAAGAGATATAGAGGAGGGCCAAGGAGGGGAAGAGGGAGCCCATCGTGTCCGGAGGTCCTGATGGTTTGGTCTGAGGTGTACGAGGGCAACTGCCAGCTGGAAACATGGCAGGGGTAGATGTTTGAGGAGAAATAAAAACATTTCAAGGTTGCACAAGGATGTGTAGGTACGAATTTGACACAAGTGTGCAGAGGATATTCAGCGGAGTGAAAAGGAGCGATGATCAATCTTTTTGTAGAACAATGAGAGCAAGAAGATAATTTTAATCAGCAAAATTACTTCCAAAAATGTTTGCTTTCCTCCTAATAGGACAGGAAGGCTCACAAGAGATGCTCCAGCTGGCTGAACTTCCATTCAAGTGGTTTATATGTGGAGATGCTCATATACTGATCACCCACGTGGTGGTGACCCAGAAGTTCTCCAGCAAATCCTTCACAGGGAGTGAACTTCGCTCAGAAGGAACAGACTCTGTACCAGAGCTATATGGAGACTTCTCGCCAGGATTTCCACTCTAGTTATACAAAGCACAGCTCATAAAAATGAAGTCCATCATCTCTCCAGGCCTAGAAAAGTGGAAATTTCTGTTAGTTTTCAGTTAATTTTCTGTTAAGCTTTCAGTTAATTCCTAATGGGCTAGGCCATTTTCTGCTCATTAATTTAATTCTGTGTCTGACTTGGATATGGATATTTCAGATGGCTCTGCCCAGGAGCAAAATCGTATCAGCGATTTACATCTCGTTAGAGCAAATCCTCCTCGGACACTTTGGCGGAGGTGGAGTTGGACGAAGGTGTTGCGGCATGAGTCCTCGCTGGAAACTCCCTCCTGCCATCTCAGCATCCCGCAGAATCTGCCCCCTAAGTGCAGAACGGGGAAGAAAGGCCAGCGCTGATCCTCCGGTGAGAGGAGCAGAGTGGTCATGGTGGTTTCATTTCGGAGTGAATATTTACAAATGAGTCAGCGCGCGAGACCAACCGATCCATCCGTGTACGTACATGAGCCTACCGCAAGTTCCATCTTCCTTTCTGATTTTATCAGCTGATTTTTTTTTCCACCCTGGCTGCAATCTAAGAATGTATTTGCATGTCATTAGCGGCTATAAAAAGAAAAAAGAGAAAAAGGTGGAGTCTCAGCTTCACAGTTCTGTTTTTTCCAGCAGTAAAAGTCCATCCTGCCCACACCTTTTCCTCCCGCCCTCTCTGCAGGGACTCTCATTTCTTTAGTCACCTTTGAGACAAAAGCAAAGTCCCTGATGCTCACCGATAAGTTCAGCTGCAGCCCTAATTCCTACCACCTCTTCCAAGGGAAGAAATTCTTCCCTGGGATTTGACCCTGGCTACGACACATGGTACCAGAATGTACACTCATCGACGCGATACGTACGATCCATCGCTTCCCTTTAAATCATACTGCATTCCATTTTGTCTCCAGTGCCAGGGATGTGCAAAGCCCTGAACCAGCCGCTCACCGGGAAGGCAGCAGAGACGGGGCCGAGCATCTGAGCCTCGGCTGCAATTCTGCTCCCTGGGGTGTGTAACGCACGGCGTCACGGGAAGGGTCCACGCTATCCCTGAACTCATCACATTCAGAAGAACAGTGTAGATTTCGATCAGATCTAAGGAAGAAATTTTTTACACTGAGGGTGGTGAGGCACTGGACAAGGTTGCCCAGAGAAGCTGTGGCTGCCCCATCCCTGGAAGTGTTCAAGGCCAGGTTGGATGAGGCTTTGGGAAACCTGGTGTAGTGGACGGTGTCCCTGCCCATGGCAGGGGGGTTGGAACTGGATGATCTTTGAGATCCCTTCCAACCCAAACTGTTCTGTGATTCTATGATTCTTAAAAGAGACCACGGTAGCTGCTGTTCACCTCTGCCCACCTGCCATCGGGCTGGTTGATGTAAATCTCTTGATGGCACAAGGCAAGGATGGCATTTCGATGGACACTGCCCCAACAAGGTAATGCACAAAGGTCTAACCTCAGCTCTGAAGTAAAACTGATCTGATGATTACAGGGAAACATTGGCAATATTCAGGTGATTCCAGCAAGGCAGGAAAACTATCCTAGTTCCTGTGCCACCGGAGTCATGGCATTCCGGCAAGGGAGCACAGTCTGCTTGGCACCCAGCTTCTGTTCCCAGGTCGGTTCATCCAGCTCGCACTGCAAAGGCTCCCGAAGGCTGAGCTGAGCTGTGGGGAACAGCAGGGAAGGTGTCTTACTCACCAAACAATTAATAAAATGATTGAAAACAAAGAACTGAGCAAGATGGCTCCTCAGGGCAGGGAGGTGCCCAGCAGCATCTCCAAGACTTAGTTTGTAGCTAAGACATGGTGGCTTCTGATGTAATACCATGCAGGGAAAGCGCTGGAGTTCCAACACGTGCTCTGTGAAACATCAGCTCAGGGATGAGTGGGAAAGTGCCACGTGAGCATAGGACAAGCAGCAGCTGGACTTCAGTCACCTTGGATGGCACACGTGCATGTGACTCTCCTGCCTTCGCCTTAGCGGAGAAGGAGCATCTCCAACAAAACGGTGACTACAGCTGTGTACCACTTGATTTTTTTGAAGGGTAGGAAAACCTAATGCATGTTCAGGAATGTTAGTTAGATAGTAAAACTCCTGTAGTGTTGAAATAGCAAAATCTACGTTACATCAAAAACATGTGCACAAACAATTCTGAATTTTTGGATAGTGAAGAAGCAATGTCCTGCAGACATAATCCTGGCACAGTCTTCATTCCCCTCGGTGCGAGCGCAGAGGAGCTGTGCAGCGGGCACAGAGGCTAAGGGCAGCTCCGATCTCCTCCCAGCTCTGCTGGGCTGGAGGGCAGGAGAAGGCTCTGCACACCCAGGACCCACCATGGCCACCCCAGAGCCCACCCTGAGCTTGAGGAGCAATTGTGCCAGAATCACCATCAATGGGATGCACCCCCATCGCCCAAACCTCCTGTAGATGAAGTACATGGAGATATTGGCCAAGTGGGTTCAGCCTCCTCAGGAGGGCACAGAAACTGGGCAAATGCTCCTTCAACAGGAGTGAAGGAGCAGCTTCTCTGCCCCCACCGAGATGCTTGGCTGGTCCCTCTCCCCGGCACGCTGCCGGGCTGACACGGCACCCTGCGCTCTCAGGAGGGGTCTCCAATTTGTCATTTATGTGTGAGCATGGTACCACTGAGTTACTCGTGGAGTTCCTTATGACAGCCACGCAGAACAACGCAGCAGCATTAATTAGTAAAGATGAGAGTGTTATTTGTAATTGTGATGTTAAGTAGGGTAAATGTGAATGTAGAGATCTGAGAGACACTTAGGTAGCCCTGGTTTATCTTGCACCAATCTTTGGACAATATTTGTTCATAAAAATGCTTCAGCATCTAAAATCAGAATAGGATCAAACAGCTGAATTACGTAGCTCCTGCTGAACTTCTGGGGGAACCCTTATTTTAGAAACATGTAGTTTCCTCAATCAGATAAGAAACTAACAGCTTTCATTCTACAGGTGACTACTCACTCATCTTCAGTTTAGGCATATTTGTGGTATTATTAATCACTTCCTTGCGACGGGGCACATATAAAAGGAAGCCGGGAGCCAGCCGTACCCAGACCTAGGAGAGGACCTCAGCGCCTTCACCACGATGCTGTGCCTGCTCGGGGTTCTGCTGTCCTGCGGAGCGCTGTGCCTCACATCCCCTGTGCCGCCCACCGCAGGAACCGACTGCGCCATCAGCTACCTCATCCAGGAAACCCTCAGCGACGTCGAGATGCTAGAGTCAAAGGTTGTTCCATTTTCCTTGTGCCCCGCGTCTGACTTCTCGCACTAGTGAAGAACCTGCTAACATGACTTTTGTTGATCTCTTTCAGGACCACAGCAGAATCATGACTCCGGTAAGATCACTTTCTGGTTCACGTTGCGTGTCGTGTGCTTGTGGCGTGGCTGGTGTGCTTCTTGAGATGGAAGGGGAGAGCAGCTATTGCCAAAGCCCGTTCACGATGTCTGCAAGCTCTTATGCTATTAAGACAGGTCTTAGATGGCAACCAAGTGGTTCACGGGCTTTGCAGGAGCGGTGTGCTGGAGAGAGCTGTGCTTGAACGTGCTGAGGGGTGATGTGTGGGGCTTGGCTTTCCCAAGGCTGCGGCGAGATGAATCCTCCTCCATGCACAGTTATCAATGCACAGTTATCTGTCTCCCCGAAAAATCAGTGCTGGGGCCAACTGCCCTCAGTACAGAGGCGCATGAAGCCTTGCTTCCAGCCAGCGCTGGTTGTCTGTCTTTGCACGGGGTAGATAGTCAGAACTGACCATCTCCTGATGTCAGGTGGAGGCAGGAGCATTCCTGCCATCAGAAAGTGGGGGGACAGTCTGTCCCCATCTGCCTTTTCTGGAAAAGAAACAGAAAAGATTCTGTGTGTTGGAGACCAACACCACCAATGGCATCGGCACAAGCATTTCACGGGGGGAGGCTCAGGTGAGGCTAAGAGCAGGGAGCCGGGTTGGAGGTCGGAGGTGCTCCTCAGCGTCGCTGCCTTCCTGTGTCTGCGCTACTAAGGAGACAACTAAAACCCAAAAGGTGCCCGATCCTGCCCGGTTTCACCTCCACAGTCTCGCTCTGCAGCTTTTGAAGGCAACGTCAGTCCTCAGCTGGAGGGAAGCACCGGGTTGCAGAGTTGGTTCCTTGCTCTAAAGTGTCCAAAGTTATCATAAAATGTTGGCCTTAGATTATTACGCAACATTATTTCTGGTAGTTGGCATTTTAATTGTGTTAGTGTGATACAACCTGTGCCAGGAATACGGGACAGAAACGGCTAAACTGTGTATTTCCAGGACATACTGAAGGCGGAAGGGAACACAACCACCTATCTGGAAGGATTTATTGAAGTCCTAAAAAGCAGCGGAGAGTCGAAGGAGGGACAAATAGCCCAGAAGCTGCAGAAAATCCAGGATGCCAGAAAGTCATGCCTTGGGTGGACGGTACGTTTGGGTTGGATTTTCTGTTTGCTATTTTACGCTGTTTAGATGACTATAAGAGACCCTGTGGGCTTTGTCCTGTTGGCACTGAGGACAAGTGCCTGACCAAAGCACATGGCTGCCTCGCAGTCGGGTGGCTGATGGAAGCGGTTCCAGCCAGCAGCTGTCCCTTGGCCATGGCCCTGGTGACTCCTCCGCTCTGCTCTGCCCTGCTCCCCTCTTCCCGCTGTCCCCTTGCTGAGAGAAGGTCCCTGACTCCATGGAGGTGCCCCGGTGGACATGGGGACAGAGCCCCCCACAGCTGCCCCAGCCCCAGGGGCTGCTCTTGCTGAGGGACGGCTGCACTGGATGCGACCTGCTGTCCTGCCCCTCCGTCTTCCTCAGAGCCTTTATGGTCTTACAATTAATTATTAAGAAAAAAACTACAGTCAGGGAACAAAATGCGACTTGCGTGTCCAGATTCTTTTCTTTTAACTCTTCTCTTTTCTGTCTGCCTCCAAGGAAGAGGACTGGAAGCCAGAGGAAGACGAGAATTTTTTCAGTAATCTGGACAATTTGTTGAGGTTCCTGAATCATAATGCCCCCTGGGAGGACATGGTCTAGTCTTCAAAGAAGTTTGAAGCCCCCCTGGCCCAGCCTGCCAGGAGACCTGAGCTTTGCACATCCTCATTTGCATATTCTTATTGCGATGAACAAAGCTATTGGGAGCTATTATTTATTCCTCTATCTATTCATATTTATTTATTCTATTTATTTGTAGAGACTCAAAGTTATTTATTTTTACAACAAAGAAATGCAATAAATAGTTACTTTAGGAAACTGCTGTTTAATGGTGTGTGAGGAAGAGCTCTTTGGGTTTGCTGTCACACTATTTCTCTGGCACACTATCCCAGGGCACAGCCCCAGGGCTTGGCTCTGCATCGCCGAGGGCTCTCAAAGCTGGGGCAAAGCCACCCCACGGGATGGAGATGGGGCCGTTGGTGCCAGGCTGGAGATGCTGCCCAGCAGCTTCACCTCCCTCTTGGCCCCCAGAACTAGCCCCAGGGTTGAGATGCAGCCTTGGGTCCCCAGAGCCACCACAAAACACGACCAACGGTGGCTCTCAAAGACATTAACCTCAGCAAACCCTTGAAAACACTCAATGGCTCATACCCACTGAGAGTGCCTGAACGTAAAAATGACTTTCACTGGCTCTTAGAAGTGCCTGATAGGGAAAAACCACCTAAATCAAACCTGATGACTAAGAGCCTGGTACATACTATATTCCTCTTATTTTCAACCAAACGAAGTCTTCATACAATATGCTTTAATGCTGTCATGCTCGGGCTATTTCAGCGTTTTGCTCCTGCAGCTGAAGTTTCCAGATGCCTTCAGAGCAGTTTCACATCTCTTTAGGAGGTTAGGGGCGTTTTCAAGGAGAGTCTTACTTTTAAAATTATGCTTAAGTACTTACATGAACTGAAGAATATTACTATGCTACGAGCACAGCGACAATAATTTTAAAATGTAAAAACCGTGAAGTGCAAGTTGGGGAAACATGACTGTTCTTCTTACAGCTGTGTGCTGCCGACAGATCACATATACTTTTTTTACAGTTAAATATTTGGGAAATTTGTATGCAGAACTCTATGAAATGTAACTGAACCCTAACAGAATCTATGGAAAATAAATCTCTTGCACAAAGTTGTAACTATTATATTTTTTTTATTTGGTGATGGTTTATGATGGTATAAGGAATATTTTATCTTAAAAAATTAGATTGATCAAATCAGAGTCTTCTAGCAGTGAAGTTTTGACAGATTCAGAGGATTTTCTGTTCAGCAATATATCAGTTGATTATATACTCTATAGCTGATTGATTCCCCTGTGTAGAGGATCCACATGAGGTCCAGATACCACCTAAGACCACCTGTGTTTTCAAATTTGGGTAAAAGTAGCACTGAAATAGCGAGTCAGGATTTTGTTTCTTTGCTCTCACTTCTCGGCAAACATCTCGCTGCATCACCTCTCCTTTTCCACCTGGTTGGACATTCTGATTTCGGGAAGATTCACCCATAGAGAAGAAAGTAAACATTTAGAAAAGAGCCATAAAAACCCTCTTTAGGGTGGGATGGGGGAGCAGCATCAGCCCTGCAGCTGCGCCTGCGTCCCCGTGGACCATCGGGGTTGTCGGGCACACTGCTTCCCCTCCAAGGGGATTTTCCCACTGGAATTTCACCTTCAAGAAGCAATCCCAGCCCAGCCCATCATCTTTATCTACTTTTGCAGGCATCACTAAGCACCTGAAAAAATTTCCCTAAATATCATGATTCATGGAGAATTTAGCAGAGAGCAGTGCTTGTGCAAGGGGTGGTGTGTCCGTGGGATCCCCCAAACACCACACTGCCTGCAGGAAAGGGCAGGTTGAGGAGGCAGGGAAATCCATGCTGGAATCTGCAGGGATTACTTAAGACAACTCACATGTTTGAAGAATTAGCTAATATTTTTAATAACACCAGAAGAGGAGTTTCTTGGAGGCGGGGGAAGGCAGACACAGTAGTCATCGGATGAACAGGGAGGGGAGAAAAAAAATCAATGGTGGGTTCATTCATCACCACTGTGTCTCCCAAAATAGCCAAGAATAAAGCGTTAACCAATACCTACAAAAATACAGACTGTGTAGAAAAGGAGGTTCAACGTTTTTAGTGGCTTTAGGTCAAAGCAGCCCATCCTGTGAGCAGGTGCCAGGGCAGGAGCAGGATGATGCTGGGTATAGCTGTGCTTTGGGACAGTGCCCACGTTGCCCGTTGGGACAGCCTTGTGAGGGACCCGAGGGGATGCTCTCATCCCATCTCCACAAGACTGGCACACAGCCTGCTGAAAAGCTAGTCTTAAACGGTAGTTATTGACCTCAAAGCTCTTTGGAAATCTGGATCACAATCCAACATACGGCATCCAAAGCCGCTCTTGTTACAACCATCCAAGGAGGGAAACGCTGCTGGGAAAGGGGCCACGACCCTCTGGGATGCAAGGGGGGACTCATGGCAAAAGGCTTGGTTTGCTTCCAAAGCAAGTTTTACATTTGTTCGCACAAAACTTTGGAGAAGGAGATAGAGCAGTGGGCCAGGAGTAGCGGGAGATGCTGTGGACCATTGCACGTGGTGGGGAAGGAAGGTCAGAACACGGTTCCCCTAGAGCAGGTTGAACCCGTCGTCATCGCTGCTGGGTGCTTGGGGAACAGCAGGTACACATACCCCCAGATGCTACCCCCTATCTTCCACACGTACCCCAAGCTACCTTCCCCACCACTTGTTAAAATGCAAACAGAAATTAAATTGCCACCACTATAATCCAGGGGACCTCACCCAGGCAACTCTTGGGGCTCTGAGGGGCGAGTGGCAGGGCGGGCAGCTCACCCTGCTCCAGCTACCGCACACGCTCAGGATGTGCAAGGTTTGGCAAGTGTTTTCTTCTCTGAAAACGAGAAAATCCAGCTGTCTGTAACTAGCAGAGGCTGTTCTGTAGGTGGCAGCTCTCGCCCGTCCCTCCGCCGTTGCAAGAGGATGCAGCAGGAGGAGGAGGAGGGCTGCCAGTTTGTTACTCGCTCGGGTTTTTCATCAAGTTTTTCTCACTATGACTACGAAGAGCCCAGAAGTGTCACAGAAAGGTGAAGGAAGATTTCAGATGAGCTGTTTTCTGAACAAGCCTGAAAAAAGGCTCGTGTGCCTCAGGTTCTCCTGCAGTGTCCCAGCCAAACCAGCTGACAAAGGCAGCCCCTCTCTGTACGGACTCCAAGTCTTTAACATTCATTATTTTCCTGTATTTTGGGGAATTTAGTGTTCTTGCCTGCTTATCCCAGCTCCTCAAAACTCCCTTCTGCCTACATTCTTCAGCGGGTTACCAACGTGAACAGTCCTGTTTATAACATCTCTGTTATAAAACATCTTTTTGTTACCAAAAGGCTACAGGTTAAAAAGGTTTCACAAAGCACAGCCGATTCTTGCCTCTCATTGCCAAAAAAGTTAGAACAAAACAGCGCAGCCACAATTGTATCAGGCCTAAAGCCCCGCAGAAGGTGGTGGCTGTGAGCAGGAGTTGGCACACGGGCACGAGGACTCGGTGCCCACACCCGGCCCTTGCAGCATCGCTGAGAGATGCATCCGGCGCACGGCCCTGGGAGCTGCTTTCTCTGAGCTTCAGCCTGTTGATAACATCTCACCACTCCTCTCCAGCAATTCTAAAGCTATTTGACATTAAGTCAGCGCATGTTTTCCAAGTGGGTGAGTATTAAAAGGAATATTGTGGTTCCGAATGGTATCTGGAATGGAAATAATTCAATAAACGGATTCAGTAGGTGTCAGTATTTGCCGAATGGCTCAGATGAACATACAGCCTACGTCGTGGTTTGCATCTGGTCAATCCGGTTATTAAATCCTCATACGGAATAAGATGGTGGTTGAACTTCTTGTCAGCAGCTTCCCCTGGGTACAACAGCCTGGGCAGGAGTAGGAGAAGGTAAAGGAGTCGGGCTGTCCTGCCCTCTCCTCTTGCAGGGATAAGGAGCAGAACAGACTCCTCAGGGTTACCAAGGAGAAAGTCCAGGGATGTCTCTCTTGGGCTTTTACATCTTTTGGTGTGCCAGTTCAGCACATTTAAACATTTATTTTAGTGACTCATTTCAACCAACTCTACCTCAGGTTGTCAGTCAAAAAGAGCTTCCAGAGGCCGAACGCTACTTAGTCTCCTAACAGCTTGGTTGGGAAACGAGGGGGCCTGGACACCAGAGGACCAAGAGCAGTGTGATACTCAAGTTTTGCCCTTTGAGAGAATGAATCAGGCCTTCCATCAGAGAGGTGAACTGAAGCAGGGCTGGAAAGCACAGTCGTGGCAACCGTTTCCCATGTGGTTGTTGCTACAAGAACCTTTTGTGTAGCACTGGAAAAGGTAAATACCTGCTCTGCAAACTGGAGAAGTTAAGTGAACAGTGAATAACCTGGCCATGGTTAACATGCAGACTTGTATTTTCCAGTAGGGACAATCCAAAACATACCTAGATAAAGAACTTAAAACATCATCCAGTCTCAAATTTTGGTATTACATTTGGAAGACTACGCAAAGTGAAACGTATCCCTGACTCAGCAGCAAAAATTTCCCCAGTCAAATCTGGTAAACCCCATCTGCCATTTCTGCACTTTGTCACTTGGTATGAAATACCATATCTAAATATCAAATACAGATTTAGAATAGAAACTGGACCATATAGGAGACATTTAGGCCAGATCCCCAGCTGGTGTGGGTTGGTAGGGATAGAATCATAGAATGGTTTGGGTTGGAAGGGACCTCAAAGATCATCTAGTTCCAAACCCCCTGCCATGGGCAGGGACACCCTCCACTACACCAGGTTGCTCAAAGCCTCATCCAACCTGGCCTTGAACACTGCCAGGGATGGGGCAGCCACAACTTCTCTTGGCAACCTGTGCCAGTGCCTCACCACCCTCTGAGTGAAAAATTTCTTCCTTAGATCCAATTTAAATCTCCCCTCTTTCAGTTTAAAGCCATTGCCCCGTGTCCTGTCACTACACACCCTTGCAAAAAGCCCCTCTCCGGGGATGTTTGCAAAGCTCCGTGCTGATGTGCTGTGCCAAGAGCCCGGCTCCACGCTGGCCCTTTCCGAGCAGCACCTGCTGAGCACATTTCCTCTGGCATCACACAAGGACGTCCTCGCTGCTCTCTTGCTGTTATCATGCCAAGCACGAGGCGAGGCAGCGCGGGCGCTCCCCAGGGGGGTGACAAACCTCCCGCTGCGCTGCTGGGTGCAGTTGGCACTAATGCCAACCATGAGTGATTTCCCTTTCCTTGGTGGCCAGAAAGAATTCCTCACTGAGAGCTCCCGTGATGATGCTTCTTTTATTAACTGCAATATTAATCGCCACCCAACCTGGAACAAATCGGACTTTTTTTTTTGCTTTAGAGCTGCGTTATCTTAGAGTTATCTAAGCCCTGGCTCTGCAATTGCTCTGGCAATTCTGCTCTTCAAATACAGAGTTATCCAGAAGTGAACTCCCTGGTGTTTACTCTGCTCTTACTTGCTTGCCCTGGGGAGAGCCGCAGTTCTCCAAAAGCCGGGGAAAACCTGGCTCCCCTCCTGGGGGCACGCCGGGGTCCCACCCCGAAGCACCTCCAGACCACGCTGCTGTACAATGCTCTGCTGCCCTTTCAGCCCTTCTCCCCACTCACTTAAGGGTTCACACATGCACGTAACACAAAGCACCTAATTACCCTTGTGAAGGGCCCAAGAACCATTAACGAAGCAACCAATGTTTCCCCCATGAACAAGAAGCTGCAGTTGACAGCTGAGACCGAAGATTTGCACAGTACTGTCATAAAAATTAATTACAGCAGGGTAAGATCTGGCCCTCACGCTTACTAATTATGATGGACAAACCACCTTTTGTTGTCTTTTCAGGTCAAAGAGAAGATATTTTCCATGGAAAAGCAGTCAGGTTTGCAAGGCTGCTATACCTGCCGCCTACCCAAGTCACACTGTAGAGATGTGGGTGGTTGATGAGGTCCTACGGGCTCCACCTTCAGCTGATATTAGCTCCAGAGGCACTGAAATCTTTAAACTGCAATAATTTACGGCAATATAGGATGTAGCCTCATCTGACAGGAAACAATCGGCCTCGTGGCTGTGTCACTATAAGCAGAATAATTTCCTCAGATATCGACACGTTCTTCTTTCACGGTATCTGGTACATCATTAGTGCCCTTGCACATGGCTCTGCCTTGCATCGAAGCATCGCTCTGGTCTTAGAGGCTTTAGGAAGTTTATGAGAACATTAATCATGTTTCTCAAATCAGATACGCTGCTAATTCGACTGCTCAAGTTGTTGTCTCTTTCCTTTTTTTAATGATTTATGAATGAGATAAGATAGTAATCACATCCTGCCCTTACTCAGCTTCTCTATATAAGTGAGCTTAGTATCTGCCAAGAGAGACGAGCCTGAATTTACAGATAAAAGGGGTCGAGCTCCCAAATACAACACCTTTAAAATGTACCTTCACTGGTTCTTGTTACTATTTAGCTCTGGGGCATGCGGTTACTTTCTTCCTCTGAAGGAAATGCTGCACCTACAGAACGAGACTAAATATTCGATCATCGATGAAATGCTTTGCTTACTCGAAGCTGAAAATGACTCCATAAAAGTAAATAATTTCCTACCTTCCCCCGACCCAGATTTGCTTTTTGGGCTGATTTCCGATTTGTAACTAACGGATTTCTATCATTTTCAGAAGCAGTTCTGCAAACCGCTCCACATAAAGGTAAGAAGCTGTTTTTTCCTGTCCTGTTATTATCAGTCGGAGTCTCCAAAGGGAACTTGAAGGGTAACTCTGGTGTAGCAGGTCTGAGGACACTTCAAGGCCAGTCGTGCCGTGCCAGCTGCGGTGGGATTCCCGTCCGCGGAGCCCAGCTGGACCCAGCAGGCAGGGAGGGAGCTCCAAGGCTCGACCTCATTCCTGTCCACTGAGAGGCACCTGTGCTCCTCTCACCCTTCCAAAATCCCGATACGATGTCGGATTTTTAAAAGATTATGTCAATGTGGCTAATAACCCATTCTAATTGCTAACAAGGATAAATAGGATGCTCTACCTCAGTTTTTATCGGTTCTTTTTAATGCTTTGCCAGAGAACTGTCTGTTGGTGAAAAGGTTGTAAAAGGCAGGTTGTAAAGCCTGGTCTCCAAATCACTGGTGATGATAGAAAGAAAAATGGTTAAAGCAGCTCTCTGTAAGTGTCCTACTTTCAAGGCAAAGACAAAAAAAAAAAGTCACTCTCTGATTTAGATGGCATTGAATCAAATTCCCAATGTTGTCACATCCACCATTGACTGAAACTGCAGCATTCTTATTGCAAAGTTTCCAGTTATAATAGTTACAAAGACTGTACTTATAACCCTGCTTCTTAAAAGGTGTAAAAAGATAACAGAAGTTAAGATTTCCAGAGAAAAATAACAGATGGCATATTCAATACGATTTATCTACAGTTCTTTCAAGAAAGAAAAGCTTTCTGCTTGTAGACCAGAACACTACTTACTTTCCCTTTTCCTCCTAGAACCAAAATTGTGCACATAGTAACACAGAAAAATTTATTCACGAACTAAACAAGTTACCCACATGTAAGTGTATGAAGATAGTTGAGGAAGATATGAAAGAGCTAGAAGACAAGTGTTACATTTTGAAGGTAAGCTTTTACTATTTATTTGAGTTTCAAATATTTTCTTGCAGTTATCCATTTATCCAGTTTTTTCACACTGGGTGATTTTGTTCAAATGCCTGGTAGCTCGCCCAGGCACATGCTGAGCAACCTGGCAGCTGGAAAACCGTGGCCCCTTCATTTTTGCATAGGATAAGGATAAGGCATGATTCTTTAATTGAATCTATAGATATGCTGGAAAAAATGTCATAAGTTGTCCTTATGATTTAAAAGAAACCACCAAGCTTCCCCAAAAGTTAATTTCCCTGATGGAATTAAAAGAAACATTAGTGGAAGTCATTCAGTAAGACTTTGCCTGTCACTTAACTTCTTGCTCACTTTCTGGTAAGTTCTAATTCAAAGTTTTGAGATTTGTTGGCAAAGAAATTTTTCCTCCTTTTCAATTTTGGACCAGCTGCAGCCTCCAGGAAGGATCTCGAGGTTTGGCTATCTTGCACAAATTTGTTCTTATATGGACAATATTAATATAGGTCATTTAGACCTGCAGTAATGAAGATTATTTATTAGGTGCAATAAATAGTGGCCTGTACAGCTTGTCCTTCAGGAAGGACAGGGCAATTAATAGCAGAAAAGATACAGACCAGGAGTACTACAGAGAAAGGAATCTGCCTTTTGAATGCCAAAGAGAGAAAGACAGGGGAAATAAGGGGATGGAAGAGAGGGTTTGCATGTGTTCTGCCAGCGGCTGAACTTGCAGCAATGACTGTGCTTAGACATTTACCCGGAACAGAGAAGCAGGCTTTAGGAAGAAAACCAGATTTGCATCAATTTGCTAATTCCTGCTGGTTGCAGAAGAAACCAGGTCTAAATCAGCGAACCAAACGCATGCTGAGCTCCTCTCTGTTGCTGCCTGATCCTCTTCTGCTCAGCACTCAGAACGAGCGAGGTGTGATGCTGCTGGGACCCCGTCCTGCATCCCACGCTCCCTCCCTGTCCCCAGGATTTGGATATTCCAAGAGAAGTCTTTTGACCTGATTTCCCTTCTTCCAGTTTGGCAGATAACTCCCCTCTCTCAAAAAACAACCCAGAAAAATCTGCAGTACCGGGAAAGTTAATTAGTAAGGTCTTATTTGGCTAATGATTTGTAAGAACTGTGTGAAATAGTTTGGGGCTGGGGAAGGGCAGCCAGTTGGCTTCATCCTCCATCCTGGCAGGCTAAGGGAGCCATGGGAATGTGCAGCATTTGAGTGGAACTCCTCCGTAACTCGTGTGTCAGTCTCTACTCTTTTCCCTTAGAAATCTTCATCCAACGACGAAAGATGCTCCGAGACGGTAGAAACGAGTTTCAAACGATTTAAAGAGAGTCTGAAAGAATTCCTGAAATGGGTCAACCAGAAGCAGAACTGCAGCAACATCGCGAGAAGCGAGCTGGGTTTGTACTCGAGATGCAAATGCAGCTGCCCTCACCCATGGCAGCACCCCAAAGGCTCGCTCTAGGGAAGAGCCGCCGGCAGCAAGGAGGCTGGGTGGGAACGGGAGAGGAATGGCTGCTACAAACCAGAATATTTGCTAAGAGTTAATGCAAGTAGGCAAATTAAAACTGTACACCGCAATTAAAACTGTACACAGCAATTAAAACTTTGTGTAACGAGCCCAGCCAAGTACGGTCATTTGTATCGTGCACAGTTATTGAACGCGAAATGATGTTATGTCACTGGAGATAAAGGGCTGAGCTTTGTGGGGTTTTTGCATAAGGGGACAGAAACCCCAACCCTGACCCACAGACCACGATACCATTCAGATGCTTTGGGGACGGTGGTCAGGAAGGGGTCCCGCAGGCGGGTGCTGGCAGGTGGCTCGAGGGTCGGGGCGTTCAGGGAGGATTTATGGGACCCAGCACAACCCCGCAGAGCAATCCCTGGGGAGGGGAGGGGACAGGACACCCACCCTTCACAGCATCTGCTTCAACCTCCCAGCACTGAAATCATTGCTTCTCATTTCTACTGGTTTCTGATGAGCTTTAACGTGAGCCTGACTAAACAAACCTGAGGTTTCATGTTCCTGCCGCTTTGGTCGCAGTATCTTCTCACGGCATAAGGAACAGCTTCTGCTTTGAAGCAAAATACCCAAATTTCCTCATATGCTCAGTTCCACCTCACCTTCCAGAGGACTTTAAAAAGCATCAGGCTTAAAGCAAACCCCTTTTAAAAGGGATATCTTCCAATGTTTTCATTCTCGAAGCCACTGTTTAATGTTACTTATCTGTGATTTTACCTTAGACCCAGGGTTTTACTCCAGGGGATGCAGCTTCCCCCCCCACCCCCAGCCCAGTCATTTCAAAGAACAATTCAGTTGAAAAAAAAACAGAAAGCAGTTGAAGAGCACTCTAGTTCAGCTTCATGAACTCTAGAGATGAACAGCAGTGTTCTTGTCCAACCCTATGTGAAAAAAGAGAGCAAACCACAAATTTTCTGGAGCTTTACGCACCTTAAGGGCTGATCCATATTAGCAGAATCTCACAAAACCAGAGACAACTACACCAGTCAGTGTATGAACCGGAGCGGTTGACAGAAAGACATTTTTTCTGCAGAAGTCCATGATTTTCAGGAGTTCTTAGTAGAATATGTTTTTTTATTACCTCCTGTGGTCAGGTTTGCTGAGATACATTTGGGCTTTTCTGCTGAGCACCCTGTCTGCACCAGCACCTCTTCTAAAGTATTAATTTTAATATAATTCAATTTAACTTGAAAAATTCTGAGCATGACACTTGGGCTTATCTCAGAAACTGTGGTGTACCAATGACTTGATGAGAAGTCCTGTAGCACCCCAAGCATGATTCATATTTGGTTTTCTAAGTTCATAAAGAGGGGAAAAAAATCCCAACCACCTACTCTCACTCCTACTATACCCACTTTTAACTCTAGGTCATTACCCCTGTATAGATATTTACTTTTCAACACATCTACTTGCAGCCCTTGCATCAAGCAAACGCAGAAAAGGAAATAAACTCAGAGTTAAATCTTGACCATTCAAATTAGGTAGGTAGTGGCATTTTCCTCATCAACTTTATGAGAGCATTTATTCTGAATTTACGGCGTTCCCCATATGTGTTTCTTGTACTCACACATTTCCCTTTCACAGCACCAAGTAGGACCAGGCCACCTCTGCCAGCGCTGGTATCACCTAAGTAACTCCAGCTCATGACAGTCAATGTTTGTTTACCCAGTCGTCTTCCCCCATGATCTTGAATCTGGGAACAGGTTGCCCAGAGAGGTGGTGGATGCTCCATCCCCGGAGACGTTCAAGGCCAGGTTGGACGAGGCCCTGAGCAACCTGATCTAGTTGGAGATGTCCCTATTCCTTGCAGGGGGGTTGGACTAGATGACCTTTGAAGGTCCCTTCCAGCCCTAACCATTCTATGATTTTATTTGTGTAACGAAAAACGTTCTTTCTTTCTGAAAACTGAGCCTTAGTTTTGCTCTTGGACCACCACAGCTACAATGCACAGAAAAGCTCCACAACTCCAGATGGGGAAAAACAGTGACGTTCCAGCTCATTACACAACACTCACAAATAAAAACACTCAATAATTCAACCTCAGCTTGCAAACTAGCAAGATCCTTGTCGGAATTGCAAAGGAGAAATGTCAGGTGGTCTCGCCGCTTACTTGCAAACGGTTTCACGTTCTGTTTGATCACCATCCTCTTTCCAGAGGTTTCCAGATCATGTACAAGCAGTTGCTGATATTGGAACAGAAGCCCTGCTGATATCCCCCATCACCCCCCGTTGATGCACTGTGGACACACAGCTTTGGGATCCCGAGGGATCGGGACGTAGCGTTGCCCACCCGCCAGCTCCAACGTGCTCATCGGGTGTCGGGGGTGCAGGGCATTGACCCAGTGGTCCCCTCCCCGTCCCTACGCAGCCAGCTCCTGCCTTGTGTTACCAACCCTTCCATGCAACGCATGAGCAACTGCAGCTGAAGTGAGGCCACGAAGATGATAAGAGGGCTGGAGCACCTTTCCTATAAGGACAGGCTGAAAGAGTTGGGGCTGTTCAGCCTGGAGAAGAGGAGGCTCCGGAGTGACCTTATAGCGGTCTTCCAGTACCTCAAGGGGGCCTACAGGAAAGATGGGGAGAGGCTGTTCAGGAGGGCCAGTTATGATAGGACAAGGGGTAATGGTTTTAAAATAGAGGGAGGTAGGTTCAGGTTGGATATTAGGAAAAAATTTTTTACTATGAGAGTGGTAGAACACTGGAACAGGTTGCCCAGAGAGGTGGTGGATGCTCCATCCCTGGAGACGTTCAAGGCCAGGTTGGACAAGGCCCTGAGCAACCTGATCTAGTTGGAGATATCCCTGTTCCTTGCAGGGGGGTTGGACTAGATGACCTTTGAAGGTCCCTTCCAGCCCTAACCATTCTATGATTCTATGATCATATTCAGGAAACATCACAGGAGGTTCTAACTGGAAATGAATAATGTTGAAAGTTTCTGTTCTGACAGGTGAGTCACGATTTGGGTGAAAGTCAGACTTATAAATAAACCGTATAAATAAAGAACCTCCAGTTCACGCACTTCCAGCACTTGCTGGATGAACATCACAAAACATGGCAATTAGCAGGACAATCGGGTCTTACTTTACTTTCAGCTTTCTCATGTCACGTGAAAAATCAGCTAAATGACAGCCAAGTGAGGCTCCCATGGAGCCTGCCCGTCATCTGTGCCAGTTCAGCTGGGTGGCTCATTGTAGGGTGAGGGAAAAGTTTGCGACAGGTTCACCACTCCCAACGGTGGGGCTGAGATGGCCATGTCCTACAAGCCTCAAGTCATCCACAAACGCCTCCAGATCAAAGCTATACTCGCCTACTCCTTGTACTTCCCCAAGGTGAAACAACCAAGCAAAAACTTCACAAAGAACCAAAAAACTAACAGCAGCCCAGCGCCTTGGCATCTTTTAAGATATCAGAGGATGTATCATGATAACACAACCAAAGCTGGGCAAAGTTTTTAAAAGTAAAGACTCTGCTGCAGGTTACATTTAACGCCAACGCTTCTATGGAAAAAGGAAGAGGCACAATTGAGGGTGATTACTGATACCACACAGCAATCAGAAATTGCTCATTGAAGCCCTGCTGCTCCCAGTTATACTGGGGAGAAGACTCGCCCAAGTCTAGCCCACAGAATTTGACTCAAAGGAAACAGGTAATTTCAGCATGTAAACTATTTCTTCCCATGACTTTATCAGATCCGAGAGTGGGAAAATACAACAGGCCCTGAAGTTACAGTACCTGTTTATCATACCTGAAATATTTTAATTTTTTTTTCTTTTTTCCAAGATACATGGAGCTGTTAGCCACATCCTTGAGTCACGAATGCTGTGAGCTGTAGTGGGCAAAGAATAGACTCTACTTAAAAGAACCTGCACCCTTCTTTAATAATAATAGCACTAACTAGGGGACAGAATAGAAAAATAATTTGAAAATACCATATTACAAAAAAGTCAATGGAAGAAATGGCAAGTATTAAATTACTTGTTTGAATTAACGGCCCACCAGTAATCAACAGACTAGAAGTACAGCTACCATTGACAGTAACCTTATGCAAAAGGTATACAAGAATTTATTTCCCAAAGACTTGAGATCTCCAGAAACCCAATCTAATTCAGGTCAGAAACAATCCTGAACCAACCCCAGTTCTCTATATCCAGTTTTCTAAGCTATTTGAATCTTCATCCAAACTTTGAAGCTTTATAAGTACAATGCTCTGAGTATTCTCAAAGGCAATGGAAAAAAAAAAAGAAATCTGGATCTAATATTCTTGGCAGCAGTACAATCTTCATTCTAACAACTTCCATAAGTACTGGGCTCTCATGTCTTGAAGCATATTTTATCTGTGATACACTTCACATGCAAGGCTTTTAAATTTTTATTACTTGCAATTAAATGTTCCTACTCCGTTCTCATGATCGGGTCTAAACTTTGGGTGCAGGAAAGGACTCAGCAGAGACCTCCTTGATCAAGTGCACTTTTAACCACCTACCACGAGAAACCAAATAAAACAAAAATAATGGGAAAGTCCCGTCCCTGCCTCCCTCCCACTCAGCTATCTGTAAAAGCATCATCCGTGTTGTCTCTCCGAGCCGATCTCCGAGCTGTCGGCGATCCCCTCGCAGACAAGCACGAGGCTCGTCCCACCCAACCTGTGCCAAGTCAGTGCTAACCCACCCCTTTGGATGGAGGAAATTTGCATCCCTAAATCCAGACACATTATACTCAAAAAGCCACAGTTCCCCCCCCAGAACCTGCTTTGCAGTTTTAAACTTATCAAAATAGTCATTGTTTCTCCTCAGCTTAAACATCACCTTCAAAAAATTGCGTATTTCAAACAAACTGTGGAAAAATTGAATGGCTACAAGCCACAGGTACAAACTGTTTTCCCAGTGGCCAGAAGGCTACTGGATGTATCTCAGAAACTCCAAATGACATCACGGAAATCAGCTTACCTTTCTGCTTGGTGTTTGTCAGCAGGACGCGACACAGGTCAGAGTCACTTGGGAGCATGTACTGACCACCACAGCCTACCAGGGGAACAGGTTAAAAGGCATTTTAGCTTTGGAGAAGTTATAAAGGAAGGGTTATTAGCTGAAAAATAAAAAAAAAAAAAAGAAAGAGGTGTGATACACCAAGAGAGACCTCCCTCAGATAGAAGCTGGAGATAAGGCTGTGGTTGAAGAGCAGCCGGGGCGGTGCGTGCCGGCAGTGGTCATCGTTCTGCCTCAGCTTCCTGCGCCGGCCAGTCTTCAGTCCTGGAAAAGTGTCATACAGTGAAAGTAAAACGAACTTCAGGTCCTGAGATGAATGCAGTGCTGCTGAAGGGTTCAGGACGGATAACCCTGGATGTGGAATTCTGCATCCCAGGGATGGGTCCTGCCTTCTGCCCCCCTCCCAAACCACGCCGCCTGGTCCTCGTCCTAACAGTCCCATAGCATGGGGTCTGGTCTGCAGGTTGGCAATCCAGCAGAACAAATAACACAATTTCCAGGAGTTCAGATGACTTTTGAGACCTGCGATCTCGCCAGGATTCAAATCAATCATCAGAAACATCCTTTATCCAGTTGTTACTCACCGAGCTTCTCGGTTCTGCAGAACACATCCTTAATGCAGCAGCTCTTTGGCTTCCGTGGCTTCCCAGCTCCAATAGCATCTCGTTATTTGAGCTAAAACACATTAAAATGCAACGTTAGGTACTATCAGCCCTGCAGCCAGCATTATTTGTTTGTGAGGCAGTTTAAGTTACAGCTGATGGATTTAATCACTCAGCGTACCGGGCAGTCACCCACCCCACGTGAAAAGCTTTGCTCATGACCGATGCCTGCAGAGCGAGGGCTGCTCTACCATACAACATCACTACCATAAGACACAGGTTTTAAAAGCATTGTAGCTGTTCCAAGTAGTTTCTACAAGCACCACTTTGCAGCTGGCCCAGATCTCTTATACAAAAAAAAAAGCGCCCTTGGTAATAAAATTCCATTTTAATTTCCACCCCATTTTAAAGGAATTTTAGTATCTACTAAAATTTAGTCTCCGTTTCTCCATGCAAACTTCAGCCAGGAGTAGAGACCAGCTGCAGGGCTGCAGCAAGCAGCAGGAGCATGGACTAAACCCTGGGAGAAGATCAGAGAGCACCCTCTGCCACATCTGTCTTTGATGTGCAGGTTTCAGGTGAGCTTCCACCGCAGGGTGACTCAGATCACACCCCGCAGCCTTTCCAGCTCAGGGCAACGTACTGGGAGCTATAAAAGCTGCTGAAAGTGGAGAAAATGTCCTTATTTACTGCAGGCAATGTGTCAAGGAGACAAGGTCACTTCTATTTCCCCCCACCACTCTCCAAAAGGATATTTCATCAACTTACTGGGCACACACAGCGTAATTATGGGATGCTTTGGCTTGTCCTATAGAAAATATAACTTCTGCTGTGCAAGTCAACTGTTGCTGTGCCCTTTCACCCTGGCCATGGCTCGGGGACACTGTGACACATTGACCCACTGCCCCGACTCCTGAGTGCCACACTGGCTCCTCAGAGGCGGTGAAGGGATGAGGATCAGTCACAGGTAAGAAGTCAGGATTTTATTAACAAGGAATTTGTTTCTAGTAACACTTGGCCTATTTTAAAGATTTGCTTTTTTCAATGAAAGTACTTTAAATAAAGGAAAGCTGGTTTCTAGGAAACAATTCCACCCCAAAGCAGTCAGGCAGTTGGATTAGATGATGGCTGCATCAGTTCCAGCTGAACTTTTCTCTTAATTCCTCCCTCCCGAGCACCAAATGCTCTTTCTCACACTTTTTGAGACGTGATCTACAGCTGATGCTCTGGCCAACAGCTGGATGCGCTCAGCTTGGCCGCTCCCCACGAGGCTTCCCGGCAGCGCTCGGGTTTACGTGGCACAGGGAGCGCGGGCCAGGGGCACTGGTGCTCACAGAGGGCCCTGGGCAGGGGACAGCCCACGGGCAAGGGTCCCTTCGGAGCCAGCTGGGGTCACGCCTGGGCAAAGGGCAGTGTCTGACAGGGCTGGCTTTGAAGAATTTCCCAAATTAAAATTTCTGAAAGAACGAGGCCTTGAGCAACCTGATCTAGTTGGAGATATCCCTGTTCCTTGCAGGGGGGTTGGACTAGATGACCTTTGAAGGTCCCTTCCAGCCCTAACCATTCTATGATTCTATGAATTAAACACAAATTGCAAAGCCGTTGTGACTTTACATGCAGAAAATAGATGGGTCAAGCACTGCACACCTGGGTCTCGATACCAAGAAGCACAGAGTTTTCTCACCTTTAACTGATAGGGGTGGGAGGTGTGGTTGCCTCTAGCCCCCAAGCTGTGCCAAGGTGCTCCTTAGAGAACTCCGAGTGCCTGGTGGTGGTTGCTTTGGAAACAACATCTCGCGTCGAGCTGCCTCTATGCAATCTCTCTTGGAGACGAAACACTGCCTCACCCGTTTTAGCTGTTTTCAGTTCTCTCATAGTTTTTGTGTTCAGTTTTTAGTTCAGTAAAAACCAGACAGGTGTCCCTGAATAGCTGTGGAAAAGGAGAAAAGGATTTATTCACAGGTTAGGTAGGAATATGATGCACTTGTTCACCCCAGCCTGACAGTGTCATTTCTGATCCAACAGAGGGAATGGTATGTTACAAGATATTTACTGTTCCCTACAGCTTCCACATGGCAAGGAAGGGTTGGATTCAGCCCATCCTGCGGTGTTGACTCCAACCAAGAGATGGGCAGACGTGTCCAGGACATGGCCACCTCCAACAGGAGATGCTCACCTCCCACACCCCGCAGTGCTGCACTTCTCCTCCAGCTGTAACAAGGCACCGGGCATTGGGTGAGATGAAACCCCTGGCAGCATCCTGGCAGGAGCAGAGCAGTGCTGGAGAGGGAATCCAGCCCTGGTACCAAAACCACCAGGAGTGCTCCTGGGAGCACCAGCCCCACTCCAGGCAGCGGGGAGCAGGCTTCCACAGCCTTTGGGGTTTTAAAATCCAACCTCCCAGTTGGGTACAAGACACTTCTGACTCTCTGAACTGCTGTTTCTGGAAGACATGAAAGTGGAACCACAGACAGAGCAGGGCCCTGGCAGGAGCTGAGCACAAGTGTAAAAAAAAAAAAAAAAGAGGCATTGATTGCAAGATGGTTAGTAAGCAGCTTCTGGTCTGTGTGAAGCTTCAAGTTTGTGGTTTCCCAGGTAAGAGCTAAAAATGGCTTTTAAGCACTAAGTTGTTTCCTCCTCACTGCTCTCCAATTCTTTTATCAACCAACAAAGGCAAAGCTTCATCATGCAAACGCTTCTGCAACTCTCATAGCCAACTATTAGAGGATTTAAAAAAATACTCAAACAGTAATAAACTGATAGCACAGCCTCTTTCATGAAGTTATAACTGTAGACCCAGCTAGCTTGCTCGTGTCGTGACCTTCGTTGTTTGAACTTGGGTGTCACATGTTGACGTTGTGTTCTTAACAATAGGCATGTCTTGAACAATCATCATATCCCTGGATCTAATTAACTGTATTTTGGTATTTTTGTTACTTCCTAGAACTTCAAAGAATGAGTCAGGCTGATGAAGAAAGTTCCAATTCTGTGTGTGTGTGGCAGGTTCACAGGAGTTTGCAGGGTAAGGACCGAACAGGACAAAAACAACAGGAGGTTCCCAACAAGAGAAATCCCACTGCCGAACCGATGTTGTGGGGCCCTGGATTTCTCACTTTTATTTGCAGAATCAGTCTGATAATCGAAATGCTTTCTCCTCCCCACCTTTTGCAAGAGGCTCACAAATTGCTAGAAACAAAATCAGCCAACAGCAGCTCAGAGCCCGAGAGGGAACAAGGACGACTGGCACCGGCAGCAGCTGCCGAGGTGGGCACAGACCACGGGGGAAGGAGAGTTGGGTGAGGATGTGCCAAGTTATTCTCCCAACTGAATTACTGCAGAACCGAAGGTCTGGTACTCACGGTGATGCTCCCCGATGCTTTCACTTGCTTTGGGAAGGTACGACAGCTGTTCAGCTACACACCTTTTTACTCATCTTACTTTAAAAAAGAGACTTAACAGTAAGATCTGGTGGCACGAAGCAGAAGTCTACCTCGCAGCAGATCATCCCAACGTCATCAGCTAATGCTGCTCTCGCATCCCTCAAGCGTCCCAGCGCGCAGCAGTTCATGTGTCAACCACGCAGCCGCACACCCCGCACCGCTCCCGCTGCCCTCGCCCCAGCACTGCTTGGGCACAGCTGGGCACCAGCACACCAGCCCAGCCTGCGGCCATCAGGGCCAAACCAGAACTATCAAGGATGGAACTATTACTCTGAACTCATGTAAAATCACCCACCGGCACCATCCCCACCCCTGGGAGGTGCCAGCTGAGGGGTGCCCGGTCCGTCCCCAGCAGCGCAGTGACCACGTTATGTGCTGCTGTTATCCCAGAGGTGCTACAAGATGTGGCTCTGCTCTGCTCACCAAGGAGCAGGTGGCTCCAGCACAGCCCTACAGCTTCAGCTGCCATCCTCCACCTTTACACGCACCCGAAGTTGTACAAATATTTCTTGTGTACCACTTCAAAACCAACTACAGCTTGCTATTTCCTCCTTCCTGTGAGTAAAACCACGCTAGTTATCTAGAAAATCCAAGTTATCGTTTACTCAGAGCAAAACACACAGATGAAAAACCACAGCGACAGAACCTGGGCAGAGCTTCTGACTAAAAGGGCCGGGGAGGGGGGGGGTCAGCTGCTTTTTTTATCGCGGGCAACACAGTCACAAGTGAGTTCTTCTGGGGAGGGGCGTTCAAAGCTGGAGCACGTAGCAATTCGGATGCTCAAGTCTTACACAGGTAGAATTCCGAGTCATTGAGCAACCTCAATTTCTACACGCTATCTTAATGCAGAAATTTTCTTTCATTTCCACCCAAAGACAGTGCCCAAAACCGTATCAGACCACACTGCCATAGCCAGCGTGTCCCTGAGCTCCCCCGTATCCTCCCAGTCCCCAGGGATGGCGAGTAAAACTCCACTGGATGCAGATTGTACTAAAACTATATTAAGCAGGTAGGTAGCAGGATCCAGCCTTTCAAATAGAAAGTGTTTTCCACGGAGAGGCAGATATTTCATTGCAAGTTGAGCAGACTCAGTTAAACAGAAACTCCTTCCCACTGGTCAAACAAGAAAAGGTTCTGAACACTTGTGCCAATGCTTTCTCAGCCTCTCCTTAGTCACAGGAACAATTCTCAATGTTCTTACTCATTTTTTTTTTTCAGATAAATCCAACAGACGCCTATACCCCATCGATGCACTCTATTGCTTATTTGGTGTCCTTAACATTGCCCAAAGTGAGAGTAAAATGCAGATTTTCATCCATTCTGTTCAAATGCAAAAGATGATGATCTCAGAGGTCTCACCTGCAGCAGGAACGCGAAACCCTTTCCTGCCCAGGGAGCGAAGGGGCCCTTGCTGCTCCCCTGTGCACAGGGCCACCCCGGGGTGAGCACCCCCCTCCCACCTTCCCCTATTCACCCCAAACAAATGCCAAAAATACTCCAATGATGCACTTACACGCCGAGCTTCTGCCCTCCTGGACCCGCCGGTGCCCTTCGCCAGCTCCTGTTGACCCAGCGCCAAGGGGCTGCTCGGAGCCACGAGCACCCACTGAGCCCTTGTCCCCCAGCACATGCACAAGCCGGGGGGCTCCCCACCACGGGGGTGTCGGCAGGATGCAGCCACACGGGAGACCATGCGGATTTCTGCACACGGAGCTCATGGGGGAGGTTGGTCGGTGAGCAGAGCCTCAGGGCTCGGTAAGAGGTTTCCACCATTTATTTTGGCAAGGGTTAAACTACAGGAATAAGAGCCCAATGACCTCAGCTGCTTCATCTGCTAATTCGAAACAGCCCCTTCTCTCCCAAGCCAGAGCCGAAGCCGCCGGCATGCGAGGCAGAGCTGCGGAGAAGGTGGGATCCAACCGCAAGCAGCTCATCCAGAGGAAGAGCACGTGTTCCCAGCTGCTTGGGGAACCAGGGAAAGCCATGAACCTTTGCATGGAAGGAAGACACCCACAAGAGCCAGACTTGGCTCTATTGACAAGGTGACATCGTGCCAGCAAGTGCCACGAGCACTCCTGCCAGGAGACCACCACACTCTGCAGCCAGAGACCCCCATCCCTGCCGCAGACACGGGCGCGCTGCACGTTTTGCAGTGTTTCTCCCACCAAAATACCTGTGTGGAGGCAAAGCGAGATCAGAGCGCGTGAATAAATTAGCACTTTTGAGGAAGTGACAGCCTAAGGCCACACGTGGTATTAGGGCTTACAAATCCACATATCTCACTGAGTCAGAAACGATTCATTTGATTGCCCTCATTCAAGAAGATTAAAGTGGAGGAAATCAACATTAGAACCAAGTGAAACATCCTATTGCAGTAGGATGGGGCAGAGACCTCGCTGCTGCGTGCTCTGCAAGAGGGCTCAGCCATGCCCCAGGGACAGCTGTGCACCTGGACCACAGGTGGCTGATGCTCAACCAGCCGAGCACAGCTGCCACGCTCAAACGAAGTCACATACAACTGCTCCATGGCCAGAGGAACAAGCAGTTCCATGGGCCCAACCCATCTTCTCCAGAAGACAGGGTGTCAGCATCAGCGACTGCTCCAGCTCCTCTTCCCGGTGATGAGTCACTTGGAGACTCTGTCCTGGTCTACAAATGGACATGGGTAGAGGACTGCTGAATCTCTGGAGACCACGGCTGGGTGAGTCACTCCACCCCAGCCCAGATAAGTGGAGAAGACTCAGAAAGTTTATCAGGTCCCATCAGGTCTGTTCTCTGGTAGTCTGGACGTGCAACGTGACATGTTCAATCTTCCCTCATCTTTGCAGATACAGACTGTGGACACCAACAGCAATATCCTCTGCAGCTATAAGGAACGATCAAGTGCCCCGAGGAAGATCAGCAACTGCACAAGGGGCTGTTGGTATTTGCTCAGCTCACTCCTGTATAATTTTACATCACCATCAGGCTTCAGATGTCACAGGGCTCCCACCTCCGCACTGCAGCACGAGGCTAACAAGGCATCGTTGAATCCAGACCCTGTTTTGCAGGTGGGGGCCTGATGCAGCGAGCATTGTAGGAGAAACCCCCTTCCAGTCTGGGGTCAAAGAGGTGACACCTACTAGATGTAGCCGTCCTATTTTTTTCAGTAAAAAACGCACCAAAATGTCAGTGCAGTGAAACTCTTCTGGTCCTCTTTACCTCCTGGGAGCAGAAACACCAGGGAGCAGGAGCTCAGCCAAGTCAGCAGCACAGCTGCACCCACAGCCCGTGGGAAGGGGCAGTGCTCCACCCTTAACAGGTCAGAGGAGAGAACAACAGGATCATTTCACAAACACTACTCAGAGGTGCCCCAGAACAAACCCAGAGTTGGAAATACCTGGGGTTACACTGAGGTCTGCCATTTCCTACCCACATCTTGATCAAACACACCTAGCAAAGTGTATTTCTAGCCCAAAACAACACACTGCAAAGTGACTTCACCCATGATCTCGTTTGCCAGCAAACAGCCCTACGGGGCTTTGGTTTCCATATCTGGGCTGCAGGAAGAGTCACAGCAGAGCACACGGTTCAATCAGAGCCAAGAGCCACGGCGCTGCCCACCTCCATCCCACAGCCACCATCACACCCCCACCACTGCTACTGCCCACCCGCCCCACTAGCTGGAAATGAAAACTGTGACCATGCTCCCATCAAGGAGCTGGGTGCTGGTTCACACACTGGTTACACCTGCCCATGCACAGCAACACACTGCCAGGAGAGCTCAGTCCTCCAGGACCATGGTTTCCCATATAAGTTGCTGATGCAGTTATGAGCCCTCAGACAGTGGGAGAAAACCACATTCCAAGGAAAAAAAAAAATTCTTCAGTTGTGTAGTGAGCCAGTTAATGCTTAACGTCAAGTGAGGAGCTTGGTTTTATCATTGACTTCTTTCAAGGCCTCACTAGAAATCTCAGAAGAAACATCCTGAAATATACGCTCAAGCCAAAGGCAGACTCTGAAAGCTGGAGAACACCTGGGAGGTCATTTCTCCCAGGGCTTTGCAAACAAAGTCTGTCTTTGGGCTGATTCTGTGTGCAAAATGGTAAGCAGAGGTAAGTTATGGGGCACGAGCTGCCTGGCTCTGCTGAAAGGTCAGCTTCCAAACGGCTCTGAGAGGGTAGGCGAGGTCCTCCTCTCACCTGCACAAGCATCCCAGAAGATATGTGCAAAGCCCTGTGTCTTCACATAATCCAAGATACCCAGCATCTCTCCCACGCTCGTTATGACAATTCTCACTTCCATAATTCTTCCTTGGCACGCTTTACTCACTCTCTTCACACAGCAGGTAAAGGCACAAACACTTCCCAGCCACGGACAATCCAAACACACCGCTAGGGTTGCCTACAATTATTGAAAACCTGCCATTATGGGATGCAAGAGCCATCAGCCAGCTGTCTGTGCTCACCACCGAGATGCAACGCATGAACGGTACCTGAGTGCTGCTAACAATCTGTGCAACCTTCATGCAGTTGCCCAAAGACACCAGAACACCACGCTCACTTTCCAGGCAGCGTGTCCCACGACAGTCCCCAAAAACACCATGACCTGTGCGCTGTGTGTCATTGCAAAGTACGTGGAGGACTAGGTACCTGCCTTCAACCCCATCCTGCCACGGCAGAGGCACATGGATGTCTCTCCGGAGTTAAGGTCGTGGTGGAGGTGAGAAGGAAGACCAAGATGGGGGTCAGAGAAGCTGGAATTGGATCATACATTAGGGCTCCTGGGGCTGCATTGGTCAAAGAACAGCCACCACACACCCCCCATCCTCATCTCAAATAAAACTTGGCATCACTGAGAAAAAAGACTCTTCTTCCCACATCAGGGATTTTATAGCTCAGCTGAGGTACACAGCTTGCTTGTACAATATAAACAAGGTCCCCAGCCCAGCAGAACACCCCAACCATGCTCTGCCATAGCTTGCACGGCTTCCTTGTCCGTCACAGCCAAACTCATTTTCCACTCACACTACACATTTCAACCTGGATGCCAGTTTTCCCCTCTGAGGTGACCAGAGAGATGATTGTCACACGTTTTTCCACTGTAACAGGAAAGAGAAGTAACTTCTAGTGAAGACAAGATGATGATAAGTACTTCACTGAGTAGAGAACATTCATGCTTTCGGTGATTTCCTAACCCAGTTGGAGGGCTGCCCAACTGCTCAGTGACACAGCCTGTGTCCACTCAGCAGCATTCAGGCCAGGGCTGAAGAAACCACATGCTCAAGCTGGATGTGAATTCCTGGCATGGGCTGGGGGTGGTGGTTCTTCTTATGACTACACAAGCCACGATAAGAGATGATCTTTCCATGACAGTTCACACGGTTATCTGCTTTCATCAGTACCTGTTATGCAGAGCAGAGCCTTGAAGACCTCATCAGCAAGCTAACAGATGCGACCTGAAGACATCTCGGAAAGGTCCCAAAGCACTTCAAAGTGTCTGGCAGCCACACGTCCACAGTAAGCCTTTGTAGTGCATATAAATATCTGACATAAGTACTTAAACCCTGTGAAATAAAAAAGAGTCAGCAGTATGTCAGGAGAAAAACCATTTTGGTCTAAACAAGATGTAAATGCTCATCACACCAGTGATACACCAGCAGCAGCTCCCTATGCCTAGATGGAAGAAGGCTTACTTGTTCCAGCATATGAATCTTCACTTTTAGGTCTATAAACTATCCCTTAGGCTTAATTTCAGGCTAATTGCTATATTCCATTCATCTTCTGGAAGGATAGGAGACACAGGGAATATCATCTGCCAGACTACACAAACGTGCCTGGGAGGTTACTGAATGCCCCTAAGTCACATATACTATTTTCTCAAAAATACCAGTAATCTAATCTGAAGAGTAACACATAAGTCAAGCCTGCACAAAGCACAAAAGGAAGCTTAGCATTCGAGCAGTTCTGCATCCACACTCATCACATCCTACGTCAGGCACAGACTGGAAGACAACCCAGAGAACACGATAAGAGTTTTGCCCCGGAGAAAACAAGTAAAGTTAGCTTTAAAAGTTCAGTATAACAGAGTTAACAGTAGTATTTCCCAGCCAACTACACCATTTCACAAGTGGGATGTGCAGATTTTTGGCCAGAGTCCCAATATGAACTTCATCTGTCAACATACCATGCTGACAGAAAGTCTAAGTAGATTCCTCTTCCTCCCCCTGAAATCCAAAGTGTTCCAACCAGAGATTGTGGCTTTGGTTCATCATCAGTTCTGCTCCACATCTGTGAGGCTGTCATATGTTGAATGCTTTGTTATAAAAGCAAAACTGCTTATTTCCCAAGTTTATGTTGTACTGAGAGATTTTACTAAGAAAACTAGAGGTCAACAATGAAATATTCTGAACAGCCAGCCAACAACCACAACATTCATGGCAAAGCAAAGGAGCACTGCGAAAGATTAGGGAGCAACTATCAAGCTATGCTGTGCTAGGTCATTAAAGCTTTTAGGGAAAAAACATCTTACAATTCCTATAGCTCCCTACTATAACTCTTCACACAGTTTATTTACCAGACTAGATGCCCATCCCATTTCAGCATCATTAACAACTGGAGCCCAGTAAGTCCCTGCCTGGGCAACCCAAGACCTCCATGACCATGGATACAATAAATCCATGACATCTGTTATACACAACTAGTGAAACCCTTCTGTTCCACAAGCCTTTGCTAGGAGGAGAGCAGGTGCATTGCTTCTAGTCCTGCCTGCCAGTTGTTCTAAGCATTACCTCATCCCAGCTCATCCAGTCTTTGCACAACACAGGGCAACGGAGAAGCACGGAGGAAGCCAGAGTTTGTCACATAAGCATGACTGCCACAGGATGTTTTGGTGCAATGGAAGAGTCTTTCGTTTTCTCAAGCCAGTTTCATATGGTGGTATATGAACAATTGCCCAAGCTAGTCTTTCAGCAGTAACTCCTGGCTGTAAAATCATTACTGCTTTTGGCTTTAAGTTCACCAGCAATCATCCATATTGCCACAAATCATGCTCATACCAGAAATGGCCAGTGAGAGATCTGAAGTCAGTCCACCCTGCACGGTGGCAGATTGATACCACAGTCTGGTACTAACAGCAAGTTTCTACATTTCTGAGATATTTGCCTATTTCTGCATAATTGCTAAAACAAAAATGAACGAGCAGAGTTATTTCTCCTGAATTATAATTCAGAAATGGCATTTCCTTTCCACTGTGGACAACACTGTCCTCCACGTGTTGGCTTGTGGCCATTACACACATGCTTAACAGGGCACAAAGGCAAAGGAGAATCTGAATCCTTGTGTTCCAAGGGCATGATTATTTCCAACCCTTCTGAAAGGCAAGACAAAACCCTGCTCCAGTCTATAAAAAGTAGCTTTGCTTGCAAACCATCCTACTTGACTTCAAAAGGTGTTGAGCTCTGCCAGATCAGGTGTTCCTGCGGTAAAAACACAGCGTCATCAGCAGAGATACTTTCAGAATCAAAAATTGTCAAGACTGTTGAAAGCCTTGAAAGGCTTCAGATTTTTGTAACTGCTTGCATCAAAAATAGATAGTACCCACAAGAGAAGAGTTGACATCACAGGGAAAGGCTTCTCATAAGTGTAATAATGCTGAGATCACAGTTGCCATTGGGCCAAAACGTAGCAGTAGAGTTTCAATACACAAATTAAACCTTTCCAGCTTCCGAAGAAGGTGCAACAGTTCTGTGTCATGTGCTGGAGCCTTAAATAAAACACTGCCCAAAACCATAAGATTTTCTACAGAAAAAGGGTAACAAAGCAACAGGCCCTCAATAAAGGAAAAAGTAAAGGCTCACAGCTCCCTAAAACCAGGCACTGACACACCTATTAAGGACACAGAATAGAGAATCACTTTATGGAAAGAACATTTATTTTTGTTTCAAAACTTGTGATCCATAGAAATACAATAAAATCAACATGTACACAAAACTTTAAAACAAACCAACTTTGGTTCAAAGAAATATTTAACATCTAAATCTTCTGAGGTACAAAAGGCACAAGACCAGGCACCCAAACATAGCGAATCGCCCACAGCACTGTTTGCACCACTAGCACAGAGAACGTTGGGAGGGCAGAAGGCAGGTCAGGAGGATGGTAGGGCAGGGGGAACATGGAAATAACAGCAACCAGAACACAAGCATGTGTACAATGCCATTTACTTTCTTTCACAGGTGTTACATGTTTTGTTGTCCTTTGTTTTGGTAAAGTGCCAGGACTCTTGGAGAAAAAGATGGATCATTTCTTAGAAATGAACTGGAACAACCAACAGTAGAAAAGGAGACAGAGAAAGAAAGGCCTGCAGCAGGTTGGGTTTCAGTCAACTTCTGTTCTCCCACAAGGTCGTAAAAATTCATTTCCTCTTTCGTGAAACCATTTGTTTGAAACTGTGGAACAAGGATGTGAAATTAGTTACCAACATGTACCCAGTGTGTGTATCATCACAACCCAGATGGTTACTTCAAGTAAAACCTCATCTCTCAGCCTGAGGATCCCCAGTTATGCTTCTCCAGCCATCCAATGGGACACAGGAAGACACAAAGGGCTGGGGAAGAAAAGATCTTTCTGACTGTACAATTCTGGGGCCAACAGTAACAGAGTAGAGTATTCTGGGTCTGGTATCATTTACAGATCAGTATGCTCTGGCACTCCAGGGGAATACCTCAGAGGCTGAGGAAGGCAGGTATGGGAACAGATGACATGAAGCTTGAGCAGCTTTCAGCAGTTAGCAGAAATTCCCAGTGTCCAGACGTTCATATTGACTTTACGAGGAGCTCTCCTCCTTTTGCAGTTAAAACTATGTACAAGTCTTTGTAGGAAGAGACCTGATTCTAGTCAAGTCATAATTCAAGTCATCCTGATGCTGATACACCACACACTCAGTGACACACTTTGCACTGTCACTGACACCAAATAAACTCACTGGAAACAGCTACAGCTGAACAGGGCAGCTGCTTAACACCACGGGACATTGATGGTGGGAGTTTTCATTAGGGCCAAATGACTCCAGTAGTTAAAATGGCAACACATTATTAAGTGCTGTTAGAAGGGTTCAGTAGATCCCCAGCTTGGCATACACGAGTCCTCCCCTTCAGGTTTTGTTCCTAAAGGAATGTTACTTACCCCATTTACACCCTACTAGTACTGGACAAGCTGCATGCCTTGTTCTGTAATCACCCTCGCCACTTCTGAAAAGATTGTACCAAAATACTGCCGTTCCCTAAAAAGTAAAATCAGATCTGGATTAGTCAGAACCTAGTCAATAAAATTATTCAGGTTACAGCAAGCAAGGGGGGGAATGCCTATGAATTCAGCTGCAGGCTCTTCTGCAGCACTTGAGCACAGGCCACCACTGACAGCACATGAAAAAACCCTTAGTCCCACTCTGTTAATCCAGCCACGTTCAGAGTAGAGGAGTTCTGCCTGAACACAAGAAGTTTTGGTGGCTTCTTTTGGTTGATTTTTTTTTTAATATAACAGCTCTACACAGAAACTGTTCACATTATGCATTGTAAAACAAGGGGAGAAGGCCTGCAGTCTGTAAGATCAGCTACAGCTGCCTTGATGTACAGCAGCCTCTCAATCCAGTCGCAATGAACAGCACTTTGTCACATTTGCTGACTTTTAAATAGATGCAGGAGTTTGCTACAGGAAAAGGAAGAGACAGCAAGAGGAGAGAGGAGAAATCAAGCAAAACACATAAACAGACTTTACCTTCTTGGGCCATATCGCTGCCCCAAAATCTGGAAAAACTGTAGCTCCTCCAGCTTCTACATCACTCATCTGAGAAAACAAAGCCCACAAACTCTGTCTGTTTACAACGTGTTTTGCACATGCAGTCCCACAAACTAGAAGTGCCCCGAGCCCTAACGCAGTTCCTACTTGCACCTCTACAAGAGGCACCGGTGGGAAAAGGATGCGCTTCAACCAGCACAAACTGCAAAAGTGAAAGTACCTGCTACTGAAGGCTTTTGTTCAGCACTTCGTCTAGATGATCTATCATCTGTTGCACAAACAATTAGCCATAAGAAGGTGTGTACCTGCAGTGTTAATAAGCTGGTACTCTAGAACAAGGGAGAGGACTTCAGAGGAAGCCAGTTTCAAGAATTTCATTCCAGTTTATGATCCAATTAGGAAAACAAGTGTCTGTTAAACCACATGTTTCCTCATAAATTGAAACCATGCCTTTGGAACTGATTTTCATAATTCAGTTTATGCATCTTGGTCAACCACTTCAAAAACTGCACCAACTGTTAGAAAACCTCACTTTCTGCACTGTTTCTATGCTGTTCACCAGTGATGTTAACGCCACTTCAAGTGCTTTATGCCTCTCAAACTTTAATATGTACAAATATTTAACTCTAAAGAAAAGCATATATCTTTATGCTTTGCTCTTCTACACTGGAATGAATTTAACCCTACTGAATTCATCAGTAATTAGGGACTCACTACAAATTCCAGATCCAAAACCCATCAAAGTTCCTGGAAATCCTCCCATTAAAAATAGAAGTGTCTTTCCACTGGTTTCACTGAGTTTTTGATCAGATTCTAATGAAAAGAAACAAGTTAGATCCAGCTCCCACCAAATCTAAACAGCAGAACTACTATTGATACACTCAAGTCCCCAGTTATTAGTAACTTGGATTTCTGTGTAAAGCAGATGTTATTACCACTCTGGTGTCCTCCTGCTTGGTACCTACAATAAAAGGGCATAAGATGCCACAGGCGCACAGGTTTTTGCCCCTTCCAACTAGAAAGCATGTGCATGCAACTTGGCAAGTTAATACCTACGCCTTGGCAACACAACCACTCTTTTTAGTAAGGGTGTTGGTACATGTATGGTATGTTCTACATGGGACACACAAGGGTAAACCACCTTTGACCATGTACAACTGGCAGAAAATAAGGTGCATTATCATTCACTCTGTATCAAGGCTTGTCAAAAAGTCTGAGAGGCAAGCAAAATACAGATAGAGACAATTTAAAATTCAAGTCTTTTAGCAGCAGACTATTTCACAGCTATTTATCTCATTCAAATTTTTGTTTTGGAGATTATTTCCTCCCCTGCCCTATCAAGTTTAAATTATCTCTGGTTCTGTTTTGACCCACATATCACACTCAAAATACCAGCTCAGCCATAAAGATTTCATCACAGAATTTTGAATTTGAAGTGTAGCTGAAGTTGTAACTCAAAAGTTAGACACAGTAGATAAAGTCATCCTAATTACTGATACAGTAAGTATAAGTTGACAGATGAAATCATTTTAAGACTATTGTGAAAACATTAGGCCACTAGTATCAGTGGCAGTTATGTTCAGGATTCCAGTGTACATGGTCTGTAGGCTGAATAACACATGCAACTAATGAATCTTTTCAATCCTGTGTTTGTAACCCAGTTGCACCAAGTTCAGTAGCTAAGTCTCCTCCATTTGCTGCAGCAACAGCTATGCCAGAGTAACTCCAGCTTTCCCAAACAGCAAAAAAGGAGGCTGAGGGACCACAACATCAAGTGCTGTCAAACAGTGCTGGAAGAACACGACTGTCTCACAGTCAATGGCTGATAGCCAAGCTCTCAAAGTGTGCCACATGAGTACCCTAAGCACTCGCTTTTGAGAAATAAGCCAAATTCTCCTCTCCCATCAACAGGAATCCAATGAAGTCAAAGATTCCACAGTAGAGTGGCCAAAAGGGGAGGCTGGGCCCTATATTCAAGTTTTCTGCTCTGGGGTTAAACACTACCAGAATGGGACAGCACCTGATGCTGCAAGAATAATGAAATCCCTACTTCCAGACACCAGGGGATCTCTACAAATAACCAACTGCACAAGCTGTAAACAAGATGCTGCTAAAGTTACACTCAACGCACAAAGGATCATCATACTTACATAGTTTAAAAAAGTGGCCACACGATTTCCAGTCCCTAACCGCTTGAAAGCATCTGGCTCATCTTTCTATAAAATTAAATGAGAAAAACTGCAAACTTCAAGCTCACAGACAGCAGACAAACAGAGGTACTTACATAGTTAAGAAACGTCGCTAGCCTATTTCCTTCCGATTTGAGTGTGCTGTCAAAGGGTCGCTGCAACAGACAACAACTTTAACCCAAGTTCCAAACGGGCTCACACTCGTGTTACACACGTGTAGCTCTGCAGAGAGATCCTTAAGCCCAATTTAAAAAAGTTGGAATAAAAAGAGGACTATTGATACAGGGCGACGTTAAAGCCATTACGAATTGCAGCCAGGGTGCATAACTGCAGGCACGTAGCACTCAGGGGTTACAAGTAGCACTGAAGCAATTTTTAGGGCAGAGTAAAAGCAATGTTTTCGGGGCCTGTGGCAAAGATGTTATCCCAGAAAAGTTAACAACAGGTTATTACTGTACTGGACACCGATCTAAAGTCAACAACTGAGGTGAATACGAAACACTCAGCTGCAGCAGGCTTTAGAGAACACACTAGGTTCTTGTAAACATAGCAGTGACTCAAAGAAATACTGTCATGAGAAAAGAAAACGCAGTTTTTGGCAGCAGACAAAAAATCGCAGATTAGCAGTAATGAGCTTTTCAGGCGGTTGCCTGTCTAAGATTAAGGACCACATCAAAAAGATCAAGTTGTCTTTACTCTGTAGGAAACACTGAGTTTCGTTTGTTGAAGTATGAGATCACATCAGGGCCAGCTTAGAAGCAGAAAGAACATCTAGAATACCAATGTGTGTCTCCTCCCTTCAAAAAAATGCAATTAGAAGTTTATTTACATTGCTAATAGTCATGAAATAATTTGTCAGAAGACACTAAGGTGCACTCTTCTACACAAAACCAATAATCTTCAACATTTAAAGAAGAGAAGAAATCAGTATTAGAAAAAACAAACAGCAAGGAAAGTCACAGCCACCATCTGTGAGATGTTATAGTTTAATCTACTTGAAGCATAATTTCAAGACGTAAAAGCTCTTTCCTGAAATGGGCTCATTAAAAAAAGACTTTTGCATCTGGATATGCAAATTTAATCCAAAAGAGCCAACGAAAGAGCACTGAGGTATAGAGGATTCCCTGGTTTCTGTCACTGCTGCCAGTCCAGGTCCAGCTGCACGTTTCTGAACTTCAATATCAAAAGATCTCTCTAACTTTTGAGCAACCAATAATATCTCAGAATTGTACTATGCAGCAACTAATGTGTCCCTATTTGAGAACAGCAAGGGAACAAAAAGCTGTGAGGCTGATCAGGAGGTGGAGCAGCACAGCAGTATCTCGGCATCTCAACACTGCAACGTGATGCACAGAGAGCCTGGCGGACCAGTCCAAAACTGCAGCAAACTCCACGACTGCTTTGCCTTAACTGATGACTGCAGCCAAGGTCAGGCTCCAAGCAGAGCTCTGTCCCAGCTGCCTAATCCAAATCCAAAAGTAAAGTCCACCCTGGCCAGTTTGATGGCTGAGATCCTTGAGTTCAAAGGCTTTGACGAAAATTTAAGAGCATTTGCTTGACTCAGGAAATGAAGCAGTCTTAAAGTTAACAGGAAAATTCTCTCAAGAGGCCAAAGCTAATGAATATGAGCTTCCACAGTGTTCAAGTTCAGAATTTTTTTTTTTTAAACAGTGCTAAGTTGGGTGGCTTCAGTTCTGTACTCAATTAATTATTCGGTTATGCTCTGGCTTCTACCAGGTACAGCGACTGGGACAGCCTGAATTAAGTGAGATTCCATTGAAATGCTATGGTTCTACAGGAAACCAAGGCATCAGATGGATTTTACATTTGAAATGACCAGTCACCATAGCTCTTCAGTATGATTAGAATGTTCATCAACTGGTTTAGGGTAACAATTAAGAATCTGTTCTTTTCTCCCCCCTTGCAGTAAGCCAGAGCTGTGACCTGCCAGGTAGAGCCCTCTTGTGCCTAGAGCAGATCCAGCACCCACCAGCAGCGAGTTCTCCTGCTCACTGTAGCACTGCCCTCCTGAACATTGACCCAACAAACCCTCTTCAGACCTTAGAGCTGCAGCCACACTAAGGGTTTTGCCAGATAGGCTGTATGACCCATGAAGATTTCCGTAATAGCTACTTTTTGGAGGGATGTCTCCTGCTCAGCCAGCTCCTGCAAAGTACTTTAAAATATCCAAAGGAGGACTCAGACAACCTTGCTGAACTCAGAAACCTAATGGAACACTGCAGACTCACAACCCAGGGCTTGCAGACCTCAGTTTCTGAACAAAGTAATGGAAGGAGCATATTCAAGTGCCACATGGCTACCTTCTAGTGTCTTTATACTGGGCAAGGAACCAAGATGACAAAGATAAGCAGGCAGTCAGATTTGTCCATTGTTCTCTTGAGCTTTCAGCGCCAGAGAAGGCAGTGCAAAGGCTTGCCAAAGGTCCTGCTCCATCCCATGCAACAGGGCTATACATTGTTTTCATAGAAAATAATTTCAACAGTTTTTGCTCAAAATAAGCTGTTCCCCCCTCCCCACCCCACTAAGAAATAACTGAAAGTGTGATCTTACCCTAGAAAAATCAAAGTGTGGCTCATACTGCCCTCCCATTCCATAGTTGGCAACCTACAGCGTGGAAGAAGGAAACAAACACGCACTGAACTACAAGTGATAGCATTTGCTCTCCGAGATCCAAATCATGCCTTGAGAAACAGCACTTTGTGGCAAGACTGTTATCTATAGCACACTTCATTTCTCTTTAGATTGCCAGAAATGAGGTATGTGGATGAGAAACAATTTAAGTGCTCTTTCCCTTTCATATTTAAGGGTTTCGCTGAGAGTATTTCTCAGTATCAAACATCTCACCACCAGCACTCAGCACTACGACAGCCTGTTTAACACGAATTAGCAGCAATAGTTTTACCACACTCCTGCTCTCTCCTCTTCAGAGGAGGGAGCTGAGTGCATGTAATTCTCTAGTATGTGTCCAAGCTAGCAGATACACAGCCTAGGATGAGATTCTCATCCTCAAAGAAGGTTGATGAGGATGAGAATCCTTCTCAAGGCTCAAAGAAGCTTAAAAGCACCACTTTGCTTACTTTACCTGAAGATCACATAACTTTTGATTTAGTTACTTTGAAGCTGCACTTAACACATCCCTAAGATCACTACACAATGACCTGGTTTTTGTGGATAGCCAGTAAAGAATAGCACTTCAATCAGGCTCTAGAACAGGAATTCAAGGAGCATGGAGGAAGAGATGCAGTAAACAGGCTAAAGTGCAGCTATTCTGGCAGTGCTGTATCTCTCCTCCTCTCCTTCCTCTCCCCAGCAGACAAAGATCAAACTCCATATGAGAATATAGCAGGACTATGAAAAATATGTGTCTTTGAAAGGTTCAGCTTTCAGGAGGTTCAACTTTCACAGACTTGAAAACACGTGGCAGGCATTTCCCTCAAAACAAACTGATACATCACAGATTCCTGCACAGTTGTTTTCTATTTCTTTGATGTCTCCACCCTTCTCTGCCTGGCGCACAAAGAGAAAACATCTACCTGCCAGGTCCTTACAGCTAGGAACAGCTGGCAACACCCCACACACCATGAACACCTTATCTACTCCGTGTGCTTAGTGAGCAGACAACAGAACCCCTAAGAGGGACTGAGCAAGAGCCAGCCTATGTTTGTATCTGCACAGGCACCAGACCACCCTGACCAGCAGGTAATTCTACCAGCATGAAGTGTGGCAAGACAAGTGCACCAACCTGCAAGAGTTCAGCTGTTTTCACTGTTAACCCTGTGATCTGCTGCATTCGTTGATTCACTTTGGCCACAACAGGATCATCGTCTTCCTCCAACCAAGAGCTAGGATAGGGGAAGGATTGGAACATGTTATTTTGGTGTATCACCCACAACAACCCATTCCCCTAGGCCAAAAGATTCTTTTGCCCTCAGTCAGATGGCTATGAGCCATTTATCATGCATTTGTTGTGCAAGCTTTTGCTACAGGCAAAGCACTTCAAGTTTTCAGCTGTAGGTAGCAGATGATGGCTGTTAAGCACAAAACCCTTAAAGCTAAACTCTGCTCTAGGCTTACCTTTTTGATACCCTGTAGCTAGCCACTGTAAGGACACCGGTTTTGGGATCACGTACTGTGGCTCGTGCCAGCTGTGTCAAAAAAAAAATCCCAAGAGGGAAGAAACACATCAACTACAGGTTAGAAAAAAAAAGTTCTCTCAACCAAAATCAACAGCTGATTTGTCCAACTTCAATACATCAGTGGATGAAGGTTATAGCTCCAACCTAGGGTTTCTTTCGATTTCCTGCTAGAACAGCACATGCAGAAACACAAGTGCAATCCACCACCTGCATTTGATTCTGGAAAAAGAATCAGACTGACTGCACAAGCCATGATATTCCTTAAATCCACAAGTATGCTTGCTGAACAGGTTTTGAACATACTTTTTTTCAACAGCTGGAGTCAATATTAGCAAGAGGGAACAACAACAAAAGTTAACAACATATGAAGCCCAAGTTCTTGGATAATTCATAAATTTAATCGGCCTGCTCCTCATGTGGACTGAAAAAACCCAACCTCATTCTTAGATGAAAAATAAGAAGTGAAAACTTTTACAGAATGAGTTACAAATTAGGGGGCAGGCAAATCTGCAATGGTAGAAAACTCCTGAGGGCAACACTCGACATTACTGTGCTCAGATTTTCCAGCTGGAAGATGCCTGGAACAGCTAATTCACAGTTTGAGATGCTACTACATGAAGAAGGTAACTCTACAAAAGCACAGTTCACCTACACATTTTAAACAGAGAGCAATGATGCATCCCCACTGTTCAGCCACATCACTGTATTTGTAGGAAAGACTTGGAACTTGGCAAAGCTGATCAGATTTGCTGTGGTCTCAAAGTGATAGACAACTGCTAGCTTCACTTAACACAACGGGTCACTTGGGTTTTATACTTGCAGCTGAGAACAAGAACTGGGACACTCCTTTCCTTGAGTGAAAACTCAGACCACATTTAAATTTAACTCCTGCAAACCACAAACACTTTAAATCATGCCTCCTTCCTTCCACTTAATTATAGGTCACAGAAGGCCTTTTTATTTGCATTTTCTTCAGAACATGCAGTCATTATTGCCTTCATTTTTCCTCAAGTAACTCTCCAGCCAGCTTTACAATCCATGTCAGCTGTCCTGTCCCTATATGAGAGTTCTTGGCACAGCTGTTCCTGTAATTCTGAGTCACTGTTATTTTGTTCCAGATTTCTCCTGCATAAATCATAGCAGAAGAGCCAGGCTGACTGAATGTTGTTCTTCACTTGTACAAAAGAGTATAGCTTTTCGGATATAATTCAGCTTCCCAAACTTTTCATTCCACTGCCATTTTCAAGCTTGTATATGCTTGTTTGATTCCTGCACCTAGCATTTGATCTGAAATCAGAACTAAAATAAGCCTGATGACATTCATATTATTTCATGTCTCCTCTGTGCAACAACAGAACACTTCTCTTTCCAACAGGCAAGCTTCTTCACTTACAACATACAATCTATACCTCACTTGGTACAACCAGTTGATAAACATGAGGCTTCCTCCCTCAGGGTGGAGAAAGCAGCCTTATAATAGGCGTTTTCTGGGCTTTGAAGAACCATCATAACATACTGGACTGGTCAGAAGCTTCATTTAGTCTTCCTCTTAGAGCCTGTTTTTAATTTAGCATGCACTCCATTGGCTTTTCCTTCTGAAATTCTGCATTGCTGAAATCCTATAGCACTGAGTTCAAAGATAAAGTATTCCCCTCCATGCCAGGTTTTCTTCTGTTCAGGCATGCCTGTACTGCAGGCAGAATCCAGAACTTTGGGAATAAGGTTCTCCTACTTTCATGGCAGCCCTGCCCCAATGCTATCCACACCATTAAAGTTAAGAATTTTCTTGACCCTTCCCAGTCAGCTCTGATGTATTGCCTGAAAAGTTGGAACTACTTTTTGGAACTGGAGTAAAAGTGATTGCATTTTGCAAAACAAGCATGAAAACCAACTCGAATACAGCTACTCTCAATCACGTACAGATGTTGTTTCCCTACAAAACAAAAAATATTGGCAAGTGTGAACTGCAGATAATGTTAAAGTGCTTGGACCCAAAAGTAGAAGTTTCTTGCAAATGCATTTTAGAACAGAGGAAGTGCTCATCTTTCTAGCCCAAAACTAACATACTGCTTCAGAGTTCTGTCTGAAAGCTTCCATGATTACTAACTAAAATTTCCTGGCTGAAATTAAGCTATATCTATTAAGGACCATCTCATAGCAAGGCTTGCATTTTCCATTCTTCCAGTAGTACTGAAGAATTTAAAGCTATTCCTGCAGCTGAGCTATAGGGAGATTTAGAAAAAATAAGTTCTAAAAAAAGGTTGGTTTTTTTTAATTGAAAACTTTAATCTGAATCTTAAGACTACAATATTTACCTACTCTTACAGGGACTGATTCCTTTTCTACACTACATAGATTGTATGAAGTATTTCTGACATTAGTAACATAAGAAAAACTCAGTGAGCAAGACGTAAGACTTTCCATAAAAGTCTGAAACTTATGTTCACCTTTGAACAAAAAGGGAAAACCAACCAAACAAAAAAATAATAGCTGTCTTATTTAGAATATGTTTCATTTGATAAAATAGATTAAGTGATATGCTCTATTTGAATATTTCCATTTTATCTGAAGCTCTTGAAGTTTTATAGTATGATGTAATAGGAAAAAGTTAAGAGGTGAGAGTCTTCATCGAGACAGGAGTGTTCTGCCAACACTCCCACAGCTGGCTGGCGGTCACAGCAGTCCAGCTTCACAAACATCCCAAATTATTAACCTTCTCAGGAGGCATCAGTTTCTCAGTTTGTTTCTAACTAGATATTTATGTCCACATTTAGAAACACAAAGAAGTCTAATTCTTGACTGGAATTTTAGTACCACGTTTCATAGCAGTAGCTAGAAAAGTGCTGAAATGAGCCAATGATCTACAGAAATGTTTGGTTTTACATGCTTGTCAGATCTGACAGAAAAGTAAGGTACAGCATCTACTACTGACCTCACACTGCCATACTTTTTTGCCAGAAAGGAAACGGTTAGATAGGAAATTCCACCTCCAGAAAAGTCAGACGAGATAATAATTAGCTTTGCATTAGGTAGCTGCTTTTTTTATTGCGTGCAGAGCCACTAGAATTCACATCACGGGTAACAGGTATCGCATTAAAACTCAGGTTCCCACTCACAACTGCTGCCTTTGAGGTGGATCTACACCTTGCACACTCAAGCTGTCACATCTGTTCCTCTGCTGTCCAACAGACAGCTATTTAGGTGGAAAAGTCAGATCTAAAGTGCTCTGGGAGAATGACTGCATTGTGCATTCATCCTTACAAGTACTCTGTCCTTCCTCAGTCCCTGATTGGGAATTAAGAGCACAAATGATTTCTCCACCCTGTGTTAATTATATCACATTACTCCTAATGAGCTGTGTATAGCTTCAGGAGAACATCAGTTCCACTCACAGATGCACCATGACATCTGAAGTGCCTCTGTGCAGGTCTATACTATGTTTTAAAAACAGAAGCCATGGATTCCAGGTTACTCAAAGAAAAAAAAAAAAATCAAACCTCTAGATATTCTTCTAGCACAACTTAAAAAACCCACCTTGTTTCTTCCTACTTCTGTTGGGATTTGGGCTTTTTAAATTTTGTTTTGAAGTTTGGCTCCTTTACAAAAGGCAGACTTAAGGCATATTGAATGTCTACCCCATCACTGTAATCAAGGCAGTCCTTTTCAGGTCTAGTCTCTAGTTTCCTAGAAGGTTTTTAAGCCATTTACCGAGAACTTTGCATAATCAAGTGCAACAATGCATAAATACCTTTAGGAGCCTAGACTTTATGGTCTTACATCACCAGGCAGTTTTGAAATCGTTCCCCTTAGGCTCGCAGCTGCAGGGTACCATCTGTAGTATGAAACCAGATCTTTCAAATCCTTTGCCTAGTCTTTGCTAACAGAAATTAAAGCAAAGAATTAGCAGCCATTAGTGAGATGGAAGAGGGGAAAACTTACCCTTGGCTTAGCTAGTTGTTTAATTTTCTCAATTTCTTCATCAGACATGACATCATAGTATCGTACAATATGAGGGCTATCCCATTCATCTTCTTCCTTAAAGGGAGCTATGAGCAGATGAGGGTTTTTGTTTCCATCATGGTATCTACAGAATAGTCTTTTCTGTCTTCGAGGTGTCTGAAACAAAATGCCAAACCAAACATTGTTTGCTCAACCAGTTTTCATGAACTTAGAACAGGCAAGACAAAAAAAGAAAGTGAGCTTCATTCCACAAACATTGTAAAAGCCATCAGCTGACTAGCAAGTTTTAGAGGGAAGCATAAGTGATTCTGCAATTTACTGCAAATAAAAAACAACATATGCCACACCAGATACCACTGAGCAACAGCTGAAACACTAAACTACAGGAGAATTAAATCATAATAGATTATAGATTAAGCAAATAATTACACAAACAGCAAGCTGTAAAAAACAAGCCTAGTTCTTATAATTAAGACTATGCAGACAGAATAAATTGATTTCTTTGCCTGCACTGAGAATTAAAGCCAGGTTTGTTGAAAGGTACTGGAGACTGGTTGGTCAATACAGTCACCCCAGAAGGATATGTCATTAAGATGGAAAAGGAAAGGAGCAATGTGATTCTGTAAGTGTGGCAAAGCATAACCAGCTCTCAGTGGAAAAAGCCTCCCAGTGCATCTGTGAAGCTGGCATTTGAAACAGCCAACCAGACAAACTGAGGAGAATCAATTTTAAACATCCTTTAAGAGGTACAATCTAAGAGCTTTAAGAGCTGGGTTTGTTGTCTAGGATTAACAGCTAAAGAGAGAGAGGCCAAGACATAAGGTACGAATCTCAGCCTGGACAGAAATACGTTTAATTCTTCTTAAAAGAAAACACCAACAAAAAAACAGCTTCACAGAAGGAAAAGCTTTGTGTGTCTCAGCAAGCTGGATCACCCTTATGCAAAGGCAGCACAGTCAGGGAATTCTTGCCTTTCTCTTACCATTTTTACACCTTCACCTCTGCAAAGGGCCTCATAGATATCACGTTCTGGCAAGTAGTCAAGAGGCCTCTCATAGGCACTGCTCTGCACCACTGGCTCTGTCGGTGTCATGGTCTTGTTTATTGACTTCTCCTTCTCCTCCTCCTCTCTCTCCTTCTCCAGCAACTTCTCAAAGTACCGCAGGTTACTGCCTGCTCTCTCATGAGCACTGTCTTCATCGGGAGAAAACCAGACCAAACCAGTGACTTATGCAGTCTCAGGAACTGTTAATTCAAACAAGCACAGCAACAACTCTCCCCTTCTTAAAGCATTATCAGGCAACCAAAGGCATTGGCTCCAGTCTGCACTGAAAACCAGCACAGGGTTTGCACAGGGAAGGTAGGCATACTTTGGTTTTTAGGTTATTTGCTTTTGTCTTTGCACAGGGAAAGTAGGCATAACCTGCAAAAGAATCTTTTCTGGAAGGACCCATCACAAAACTTGTATTCCAAGAAAAAGAGCAGGAGTTTTTTTTTTTTTTGTCTTTACATCCCTCTTTTTCTCCCAGCTTTTCTGCCCAGTTCTACCCAAGATAAGCAGATCATAGAGAAATCAATCATCACCAAGAGATCTTTACCCAGCATAACAAGGAAGGAACAATTCCCTGCTCACCAATGTTTCTGGACACTAGCTCCTAGAAGTTTCTCTCCCTTCTGGCCCTCCCCAAGCTTATCATGCTTATCTTATGGAACTAATCCAGAAGGCCACTGAAGTAACCACTCATTAGAGCATAGGCTAATAGTGGCCAGATCAGGAAGCTGAGCCCAGAGCAGAGGAAGCTGCTGCTCCCAGAGGGGACTGCCAAGTCTGTTCCACTGTTTGCTGCTGATAAGGATTTGTGTTCTGCTATCAGTGCTAAACTCTATGGCAGAGGGAGCTAGATTCAATACATATGAATATTCTTGTAAATTTTAATCTATGAATGCCAATGTATGCAGAAATTAGATCAATACATATTTTTCAGCAGAAAGGCTTCACCCACGCTCAGGATGCAGCTAATCTGTAAACTGAGAACCACAGCTGATTAAAAGAACATACAAATACCTAACACAGAGATGTTAACTCTAATTGGGGAGGATAAACTTTTCCAATGCAGGTGGTAGGCAAAGTTGGACAGGAAGCAATGCTTATTTGCTTAGTCAAGAGAAAGCTAGAAACAGGCCTGAGATAAAAGGTTTTAAGAAATCTGTTCTGGGTATGCAAAAATAAATACTTTAAGATCTCAAGCACAGTGCTCTTCTGGCATCAAAGAGTACCTGCACTGAGGAATAAGGAGGAATATGTGAAGTCAGTAGGACTTCACAGAAGATGCTCTGCCTAAGTCTGTGGTAGCCTTGATCTTCCCTTGAGACAACCCAGGCTCCAACCATTCCCAAACACAACATCTCAGTACACTGAAGCAAAGCATACAGGTACTGCAGGCACACTTTTGGTCTTTCAGTAATAACAGCGTGGACTATCAGATGGCTTGTTAAAGCTACTTCATGTATAAGCAGACTGGTTTTCTTTTCCAGGATCTACTTTTATTATAAGTCATCTGGCAGGACATCCTTCCAGTCAGCTCACCAATACGTATGGGCCATGACTGTTCTTGGCTCTGTTGCTGGCAACACTCCCCAGCGCTGGAATAGAGAGTCTTTTATCCTTACCAAGGGATATCAGACGTCTGGTAAGCTCCATGGCTCTGTGTAAATCCCCAAACTGGAAGACAGCATAGCTGAGATAATCTAGGATCTCTACTTTGTTGACTGTTGTTTCCTCCCCCTCATCATGTTGTTTCAAGGCTTGTTCCATCCAGAGCACTGTGTGATAGTAGTCTCCATCATTGTAAGCAGTCTTCCCCATACCAAAGCAGTCACCTACTGTCAAAGAGGATCTGTATTTTGTTCCTAAAAAACCCCAAAAAGATAGCTTTAAGCAATCCACACAGAAGCATCTTTGCCTACAAATATATAGGGCATATTAAGGAATATCTATAAATACACACTTTTATCATCCAAAAAGGCTTCTAAAAGACAACACTTTGACAATATTTTAGGTTCTGTACTAAACTGATTACCTTCAGAATTGAAGATTAAATTCTATCCTAATTCTGTGGCATTAATTCCTTTGGAAACTAAGAGAAGTTTAACATAGAAATTATTGTTAAGCTAGTGTTTTGTGTTGTAGACAAAGGCAGAGCAGACTCACAGCTTAACAGATTTTCCTGAACCTACAAATTAACAGTCAGGTGATCAGAGAAGCCCAACTATATGCAGAGCTAGCTTATTTGCTCTCTACTGGAGATGTATTATTTGTGCATAAGCGAGTTGATTGTTATTTAGACAAACTGAATATTCTTTTGACTGTAACTCTGTACTGATTTCCAGTTGCTCCAGCTCAGCAGATGCACAGATAAAACTTAAAATTTCATTGTTAATAGCCTACAAATGATAACCAAAACTGTTTTGTCAACTCATCTATCCACACTCTAATGAAGCCTATTCAGTCTAAACAGTGTGATGCTAGCAACCATAACCTGTTCCAGTAAGTCTCTCATAAGCAGCAGCAACAAATGTTGCTCAGACTCAGCTGCCAAAACACTGAAGCACCCCAAGATACCTACATGCTTTCCAAAACATCTCTCCATGGCAAAAAAAAATGTTAGCCTCCACTTCACAGAAGGGAGTAAAGTGATTCAGTGAAAGCCTCATGGGACAGGAAGCACCCACAGTAACCAGCACAAGAAAGTATGTCATCCTTTGTTGTTTTGCTACAGCAATTATAAAAATCAGCATTCTTTTAAAGTAATACTAATTAAAAACGCTGCTTGAGCTGGTCACTGCAGATCACGGTGCCTTGGCTCAGGTGGGAACAACCTCAAGGTTCTTATTCTCAAAGTGAAGTAGATACGTCTTCAAGCATCTAAGCCACATGGACTTTGAGCACCATGGTCCTTCCTCCCTACTGAAAAAGGACTTTGGGAGAGAGTTTGAGGATGTTACCACTTCCTTCCTTTTAAAGCAGGAGACCTTTGTGCACTTACCTGGTAAGTTTCCTCGAGAGAGAGTTTCAGGATCCAGTTTGTACGTGTCCTGCAGGCGCATCAGAGCCTTCGCAGCTCCAGTCTCGTCTTCTTCAGTTGGAAAAAACTGACGCTGAATTGTGAGATTTGTAATAAAGCCTTTGCAGTAAAAGGGAAAGACGTTACTTCTAGAGTTTGAATACATATCAGTACTAGATTAACAGTAGAGGAATGCTAGAGGAAGCATCTGCTTTGTTTTGGGAGTTAGAGATTCAAATAATTCAGGTTTAAGGCCTCTCATTAGGCTCCTAAGTCACACAAACATTGTTTTCTGTCTCTTTTTAAGAAACACAGCCCATGAGCAAGAGATGAAGGATAAGTAATGAAAACCCTACGTTTTCTTGCACTGCACCTTACTGAAGTACGATGTGAATCTAATGATCTTCATTCTCCTGTAATGCCTCCTTCTAGCAAGAACACTTAAGAGCTTTCAGTTCTCTTGCAATATCCAGAGACAACTGCAGATCATAGCACTGGCCAATGACTTCAGACTCTTTACTCCAACCTGTAAAGCCGTGACAGCTTTTCAAATCTGAGCTTAAGGTACAGAGACCCTGACCCAAAATCCCCTAAGCAGGAGTAGGACCTTGCTCAGTAAGGGGCTTTTAAACCGGACGAGTAAAAACAGGTGACATTTAGAAATAAAATTAAAGGCACTAAGTAAATGTATCAAGGCTGTACAGCAGGTTGGCTGGGCAGAAGCAGGGGCAATCAACTGGAGGAAAGCCACCTAGCCATTTTAGTCATGCAGCAAGCAGAACTGGAAAAGGAAGCTTTTCAAAAAAGAATGACAGAAGTATTCAATAGAATTGAGTATTTTATTTCCATCTAGAATGACTATTCCAAAAGGTAATAAAAATCTCGGCTGGAAAAAACTTCCAAGTACCGAAACTTTAGCATATGCAGAGTAGAAAGGGAAAACATGGAGTGTTGTGCCTGAAAAATAGCCTCTTCTCCTGTACTTTTAAGAGTCCAATAAAAATAAACTTAGATTTTTTAAAAAAATAAGCTATGTAAGCAAATTCGGGCAGACAATTTGACAATATGACGCAAAAGCAAAGATTAGTACTGAAAACATTTGATATAGAAGGACAGGTTTACAGATTGTAATTGTGTGTTATCCTGTTATCAGACTGGCTACAACATCTGCCAACTGTTAAGGCTGGGGCTGATAGGAATTCCTTCACCAATCAGTATCGATCTCGTATTTTGATTCTTAAGTCTTATCTACTGATCAACACAGTCAAAAAACAGTGATCGCCAAGAGATGCAGCAGACTGGGAAAGCAGATGAGTAAGTTATTATATCAAAGGAACATAAAGCTCAAGACCAGGTGCAAAACAATAGTTGCCAACAGCTGACCACCTTAGTACATCCTGCTCTCCCCTTTGCCTCCAACAGCACAAGCCAAAGTGCAACAGGACTGAGACAGGTAACTGAGTTTGGACAGATGTGTTTCAGTGGCAAGCTTAACTCACTTGGGTGAGCAGCAAACGAGAGGCCAGCCATCAGTTTAAGTTTCAAATAAACTTGGCAATAACATTTAAACCACAGCTGAGTTTGTAGCTTTCTGGAATACAAGGAGGATAAGCAACCGTGTTGTAAGGTTACCTCCTACTGGTATCTTCTCCCCTGTAACTCCTTACCATTTGTCGTATCCTGAAGAACCAGGTTTTCCAACTCCAGCCAGTCAGTATTTAAACGTTTCACCAGCTTGTATGCATTTACAGGATGTGCCAGATACCCTTCTGGATCAGAGGTTGATTTGCTAGTCAGTACATCCATTTTTTCAGCCCAACTGGAACGAGAAGTGTACGCTTCAGTCTGAGAACAATTTTTGAATGCGTGTCTTCCTTCTTAAGTCATCCTAATTACAGCTAGAATAAATTTATTGCTGCCTTTGCCACCATAACCAGCTTTCAACTTCATAGAATGAAGTACACCTGATATTTTAATTACAATAATGTTTTTCTTTTAAAAGGAATTTGTTTCCTTGATTGCTATTTTAAACCTTACTATAGCAAGCATGCATCTCTTGCATCAATTTTCAGCATACTGCACTTCAAAAAAATAAGGAGATACAGCACGCAATTACTATGAGTGTCATTTATCTACCTCAGTAAAAATACAAGCACAAATAAAACCCCAAGAGCTTTTTAGCTTTATGGAAACTAAACCACAAGCTTTGATTTTCAGCCTGGAAGCCCTCAGACAGCACAGTGGCAGTGCTGTCAGTCACCGAGGTCACGGTGTTGGTCACGTTCAAAGCAGCAGTAGGAAACTTGGCCCTCTGTTATAGTACACTTGAACTGCCAACTACATTGCTGATGCTACAGTGATAATTTTTTGTTGCCCTTCATATTATCCCTTAATGCCCAATGTGTGTTCTCCTCTCAGCACTCAATAGAAAGAAAACACTCTGCTGAGATGAGCTCATAACTGAATAAAAGGAATGCCCTTTGAGCCTGTAATCTCAAACTCAGTAAGCCATGAATGAGCTCTGCCTACAAACAGCTTTACCTGAACACAGGTAAACGTTGTCAGGCTACCTGGTGGCCTCTCTGTACAGCGATGTTGCAACAGAACAAAAATAAGATGGTTTTCCCAGAGATCCTTTGCAGGCATATCAGATGAACAACATATATTAAGATCAGTCCCATCTGCACTGTCTTTTTAATTTATGCTTTCACTACTTCTAGTATTTATTTTGCGAAATAATAAATATTGTCAAGTCCTACTCTCTTTATTCACATCACAATGGGCTTTTGAATCGTAAACATATCTGAAACTAACAGACAAAAACCAGACAACTAACTGAAAAGCAGTACCACATTCAATACAGCACCTCTGATGCAAAATACATACATATATATGAAATACAGCACCTCTGATACAAAACATGAGCCTCATACACTAGCAGGGTGTGAGGGCTCAAGTATTGACACAGTGGTAGAATAGTCTTGCCTACAAGTACACCAAAATACAAGTCCACTGAAAAACCAACACATTAAAAAAGCACTTGCATGTGTCAACCCATGAAGAGAGACTTTTTTTAAAAAAGGACCAGATTGAACTGACATCCTCTTTAACAATACTTGCAGAGGACATTGTTTTTCCTCAAAAGGGCAGCTATTAAAGAAGTGAACATTTGTGTGTATAAGCAACAAGCAATTTGTATCACTTCACTTACTCCATAGCCCTGTCTCCACCCTATACCCCAAAAGAGAGATCAAACTTCCACACATAGCCTGGAGTTTAGAAACTCTTTGGAAAGAACAGCTCCAGAGGCACTCAGCTCTTCTGAACCTGGACCTCATTTAGACTATTCTGATGTCACACCCTATTAAGACATTACTTTCACCTTGATAAGTATTAGCAGCCTTCTTAAGAGACACAGAATACTCGTTGTCAGCAAGAGCCTTTCAAGTGATCTCAGCAAACGAGATAACGTCTGTGGCCAGGTTGGTGACCAAAGAGAACAAGGCAGGAGAGCTGTCCCTGAGAGCAAAGCCAACACGGGAAGGATGCCAGGGGTTCAGTGTGTGCTCTGCTGAACAACGCAACGGGCACACTTTGCTGCTGGAAGTAGTGCCGATGCCGTGAAACAGGCACCCAAAGGCGTTTCATTCACATGGACAAGGCTCCTCTGGCATGAGTAGCGTCAGGAGGAGCACTGTGATGGTACAAGGACAGGGAAAAGTGGGAAGAGCCCAGCAGACAACAGTTTCTAAATAAGCAAAGTCTAAACAGTCTGAAGCAAGGCACCCTCCCTGTTTATGGGAATAAGTCACAACCAAGTTAGTACCTATGGTCTCACTGTGATTATCTACTGAGGAAATACTAACAAGATCTGGCAGCAAAAACGGGTGATAGAAAGGTGTGGTGTCATTGAACACAGATGAGCCATTTTGTTACCCTTCATTATTCAAACTTTCCCCCCTACCTTTTAATCTGAGAGAGCTTGTTCTCTTCCGCTCGGATATATTCCTTTAAAGACTGCACCAAGTCTTTCTCGGCATAAATCAGGTCTGTCATTTGACCTAAAAACAGTATGAGCAAACGTTAATCAGACCTAAAAAAGTAACGACTTCCAACAGCACAGAAGACAGACCTCAGATGTTCTAGGGCCATTGAAACCACCCCAAAGAACAGACAAATTAAGGGTGTGCACTTCCATGCCTGTAAACCACAAAAGCTGTTATACATACAGGTCTGGCATTCAAACGCTTCAAGGGGCTTTTAAAATCCCAACTTCAATGGCTCAGGTGGCTTTGCTGTGCCCCTTCCACTGCCTTTGAATCACTTTCACTATTACCATTGTATGCAAGACAAAAGAAAGGTTTGACACCACTGCAGCTGTTGAGTTAGAGCAACAAAAGATCCAAGTAGTTGCCAAAGCATCTGTTCTACATATGGATACAGATTAGGTCACACTAATAAATCATTAGTCTAACCACTGGCATCACTTAAAATTACAGCTTTTCCATATGGGTAACTGTGGAAACACAGCCTAACATTAAGTACAGAGGAATTTCAGACTAATGTTTATAGACTGACACACACACTCACTCTCTCCTGATTAGTATTAGTGGAAATTGCTAGCATGTCAACCCTAATTGCTATGACAAACTTTGCTTTTCAAAGACCAAACACTGAAAGACCGGATGAGATTTATAAATGCAGCCACAGCTTTAGTTTCAGCATTCCAAAGTAATTATTAATGAGGCATGATTAAGCAGATGGGAGTCAGCAGGCTGTGCTATTTTCAGAGTCAGGAAAGGTTCAGGAACAGGTAAGAGTAAAGAAAAGGTGATCCTGCACAGTAACTTTGTACAAAAAGCTACTTAACTTAGGAGATAATACACATAGATAAATATTGTTTAGTCAACTCCAGAGCACAGGAGCACGTGCTGGAGGTTGGCGGTGGAACACCACTCTGCCTTGCTCTGGCTGAGCAGTTCCACACAGCGGTGCAAAATAAATCACCAGGAGTTTTGAGTTTTACCATCCGGAAACACAGCTGGGCTGAGCTCAAAGCACAGTCTGGAGAACGGCCAGCTGTTCTCAACCAGTCTCTGTTATCCTTACGGGGTAAACTCCCCACAGGAAAACATTAGACCAAGTCACAGCAGAAAACTCAGTTTGTGCTTATTTTTAGGCTGTACCACAGTCATACATGGTTGTATCACAGCTATTAGAACACAAGAACTAAATTGTCGTGAAAATCAACCTATTTTCAGGATTTATAACAATGTGAATTCTTCAGGGTTTACCCAGGCCTTACAAAACACACATAAGGTAAAGGGGATATTAAACTTTTCCTTCCAGCATCTAACTCCAGCTTTGAGAAGATAGGAGATTTCAGGTTCTGTGAAAGAAAATTCTTCACATATTTATCACTTAAACTATTTTCATAAAGCATAAAAAGCTTTTTAGCATAAGGTTTCTGTTGTGTTCAACACAACAACAGGTGCACAATTCTTAATAAAACATGGGAACTGTCTTATTTCACTGACAGTTGCCAGAGAAACTTGTATTGTGCTGGTCACAATGTATTAAGTTACCCACTGGCAAATAAACTGCACTGGTGCAAGACTTGCAGTGCAGAATAGCATCAAGGATGCAGAAGAGCAGCTTTTCCTAATGAGGACAATGTTTGATAGGGCCATATGAAGTAAGCCATATGCTTCAGCTGTAAACTTTAACAGTTTTGGCAATCACGTTAACTACATCACAACATCATGCACTGGTTCTCCCCATACCTATGGAGGTGAAGAACTCTGCTTCTGTGTGCCAGATCAAGAAAATACAGGTAAAGAACACCAACTGCAGCCAAGGCTTCATCTTCCAGATAGCTCAAACCTGTAACAAATTAAAAGGAAAAGGAAGAGTAAAAATGATTAACTCATTTGTGAGAAAAAAAAACACATTAATCTTCATCTTCAGTCATTTCACTCTCATGAAAACGATTTACGTTCTTGAAAGACTGAATTCTGACCAGTAAAGCTTGAAAAAAGTCATCTTTAACCACAGGAGCTGTCAACTTAACAGTCTCAAATGCTATCTGGTATACTCTGGGATTTACATGGAAGACACTGCATGGAAGGCCCACATGACACAAGTAATGAGAGCAATATATTTGTCCAGGGACAGAGAACAAGATCTTCAGCAAAGGCAGCTCAAAGCCTTCCACATCATGCATAATTATAGCTGGAAAATAGGAGGCTACACAAAGTTGTACTATATTCCAATAATAATAAAAGTCTAAATTAAACAGACAGACTTGTAGCATGCTGTGAAATTCAGTTACATAAAAACTGTCTAGAAAGACAAATAGTGAGAAAGCCAAATGAAGAAATACAGCATTTGTAGTGTGGAAGTGGCAGTGATGGTTGGAAAAGCTGAAAGCGAAATTTCCAACTCTGCTTATTCAAGATGCATCATCCCAGCATACTGGCCTCTGGGCACAGCCCTTATGACTTCTGTATTTCAAAGGCTGTGCCAGCTTAGAAATCCAGCCCCTTGGGTGGAGATGCAAAGCAGACTGTCACATTTTTAAGAGCACAGTCCACCGAGGGCATGGAAGGGAAAGCCAGCCTGAGCAGACAAGGTAGGAGACAAGCAAAATAAGGGATGTACAGTCCATACAGAAGAGCCTCCTGGGAGCTGTAATTCTCCTGGTACATCCAATGGCCAGGAGTGCTTCTTCCAGGGAATTTATGAGGAGCCTGCATTGCACTTGGATGAACCCACAGCTCGCTCCACAGCTGCCTGTTCCCCGAGCAGGAATCATAGAATAGTTTGGGTTGGAAGGGACCTCAAAGATCATCTAGTTCCAATCCTGGAACTGCTGCTCACCAAACACCGAGCTCGCACAACACCCATGCACAGCGTCAAGTGGAAGATGACAACTGCTCACCTTCATCCAAGCAGCAATTCTTTTTCCCTACCCATTGCAACTGGGTAAACTGGTGGCTGGAAATGACTGCTTGCAACCTTCTCTTACTCCAAATATATTAAACAACATGCAGCTATTTGGGGCAACATAGAGTCATTTAAATTGGATGAGAAAGAGGGATGGAGGGGAGAAGAGAAGGGAAAGGAAAAATACATGGAGTATCCTAAAATTTCAAGCAATGCAGCAAGTGGGAAGGTATTAAAACAAGGTAATTCTGGGCTCATTGTTCCCTTGGGCTCCACATGCCTGCCTGCACAACACGAGACAGAACGAGAAAGGTGGATATTGCTTTTTCCATCTGGGTTTTCCAAGCCCACAGCAGGACAGAAGCCCTCACCCTCAGCTGAGCTCACTGGTGCCATGGGCATAAACCCCAAACACACCCCCAATAATACTAAGAACATTAGAAATAGCTCCGTTCTCTGCTACGTATCATCACATGGCAAGATGATTGTTTTTAAATTATTCTTTTGATTGCTTTAAAAGACTACACGAGGAATCAGAAACATTCACCACAACAGTCTGCAAGCATGACTAAGCAGGAAAATTGTCTCACAGCATCACAATAAGTCTTCTCTTTTCCCTCTTCTGTTTCTCACCCCCCTGCAAACCACATATTCCCAAACTGCTTGTTTAAGTCAGTTCAGAACTAGTACATGGGTAATCTGAGAATTGAGTGAAGCTGAATGAACGGTACCATGCAGAGGTCTGCCAATACTAAAAGCCACAATAAGTGATGTAGCAGAAAGCACAGCAAGTCAAGAGCACTTGGGAAGTACATTAATTTGGATATATTAAGCCACAACTGTCCATCTGCATAGTCTGTCATCGTTTCAGAGTGGTTTTTTGGACGCAGCACACACAGCCTGGCAAAACAATTACAAGGGAATTTTCCAGTTAAAACAACACAAGTCTACATTCTCCGTCCTGCACCTCCTCACCATGTTCTCTCACAGCTGAGGATATCTGCCAAGAAGAACGTTTACTCCAGCTAGCAGCTTGCTTTTATCACAGATCTTTAACAGCTTTGCCACCCTACTCAGATTCACTTGAGTCAATAAACAGAAATCTCAGTAAACAGAGAAATCGGGTTTTGCTTGAACAAGCAGGACACCTGGCTGCGGGGTTTTCAAATTGTTTGTACACGTTCTTTTCGCAGCTGTTATGCAGAAAAGCAGCACAAATAATGAATTACAGGAGGCTGAACATAACGTTACCACCACATTCTTGGACAGCACGAGCATGTGTGCGTACACACGTGTGCATCCCCACCCCGCCATAGCTAAACCATCTGCTAACAAAGAGGGCAGGAGAGGCAGAAGGGACATCAGTACCTCCTACCTTACCCGAGACAAATGTTTACAAAGCCAGTGTGTTTTATTCAAACAGAGAATGGAAGAACTGAAGTCACATAGCAATGCCAGATAAGAAGTCTGTGTAGGACAAATACTGCCTACATTCCTGGCTTTTTTCCAACAGCATCAAACAACGAAGGCATGCTGGACAGGTGAATTTAGGATCTCCTCTTATTAAAGTGAGAATAGTGACATTCTTCTGCAACAGATTGAGAAGACTTGAGCAGAGCCACTGGGCTCAGTTCAGCCTCGGGCCACAAGAACTCCCCCCACAGGGGGGTTCCCCCAAGCAGGCAGTCCCTGCTGTCCTGTAAGACAGCCCAGGACAAACATACCACCCTGGCTCATCAGGCTACATCAAGCCCCATCAGCACAGGCATCCCAAGGCCATGTGTACCTTGGAGATGAGCACTTACACCACCGCCTTACCCAAGGGACAGTTCTCACTGCAGCGAGAAGCTGTTCCAGCAACACTAACAGAACTAAACTTCTCTGCATACTGTACCAGACAATGTTTTGCTGCTTTTCTTCCCTTAAATGCGTCCAGCCAGCAGAGCTAGAAAGCTAACCAAATGGATACTGCACTAACACTTCTTTAGAGTGTTAGACCTCAATGAATCATTGCTCCCACTGGAAAGAGTGCTGTCAGACTTCAGAGAGCACTGGCAAAAGGAAAAAAGGTTTCTCTAGACAAAATAGACCAGGATGGAATTTTTCTCCACAAGTTGGACTGAATTCTTTATTTAATATGCTTTCTAAAAATTCTTAATCAAGATGACACAAAAACACAGACCTGATCCACAAAATAAAAAGTTGCTTGCACAGCTACCAAGAGTTATCAGTCGCTCACCCACTCTGAATTTCATATCCAGTCATGGGGGATTCAAGCCAGCTCCCACACAAGCCAAAGGGAGGACTTTTTTCAGGTCAGAAGAGGAAGCAAATACCTCTTGCTCCTTTAGGACTGCCACTTCTGATCAGACTGATAGGTTGCAGTCTCCTTTGTCCACCACAGCACAAGAGCAAGACCCTCACAGAACCTTCCTTTAGACAGGAGGCAGCACATCCACCCACAGATGCTGAAGTTAAAACACAAACCCCTCTCCCCACCTTCACCTCACAAACACGTCTCACCAAGTACCATTCAGCTGGCACAAGTGTGTATAAGGGACTTGATTGCATTCTGCAGCTTTTTTAAAAAAATGTAATAGTAGTAGCACACTGGATAGTGAAACTTGCTTCAATTACCTGTCTCATGGCTGATCATTCACTCCCGATGTCAGTTTTGATTCCCAGATAAGCATGTCCTCAGAAAAACAAAACAAGTCAAAAGAAACCTTCCAACAGCCTAGCTGACAGCCTAGCTAAAAACAAGGACTAACAAAAGTGAGTTCTTCATCCAGGCTTCTAATTTGCACAGACTTCTCATGCAGAATTAAACTAAGTGGAACCGACATAAGACCAGTCTGTGTGATTTAAAGAATGGAAGTCATACCCTTTATTACTGCTTATTATGGCAAATCAGGAGAGAGTGAGACTCCTGCTGTATTGCAAACTCTCATTTTGATCACATGAACTCCAGAAAAAAAAAAACCACAGTATTCTTCCACTCCACCACTTAGACATGATGGCACTCCCTTTGCTATTGGGATTCTCCAGGGGAAGTACAGAACTGGGATGTGATTTAGCTGCTCCAAACTCCTACCAGCAAAGTCATCTCTCTTCCCAAAGACTAGGTCAGAGGAAAAAAGTTTCACAGGGTTAATTTCAGCCCCTGTGAATGCATTTCTAAGACTACATTTCAGTCTTCAACCCACAAAACTCAGATGACATTACCTCACAGCCATTCCAAGACAGTTCACATTCAAGACTGCAATGCAGCTGGATAACAGCTAAAACAGGTAGAACAGATAGATCAAAAGTGAAAAGACAGCACTAAGTGTGCAATACTTCATTGATTGATACGAATCGGTGTCAAAAACCTGCATAGCATCACTGGTCAGCAGTCTGCCAACTCACTGCTTCAGAATGTTACCAATACCAAGCATAGATCATAGCAGAAACCACTGCTCTGTCAGCATCTTAGGTCATCAGACATTCTCTGTGACATGTTTCCTTCATGACAAATCTTAATTACTCCTAACAGATGTAGTTTTCTATTTCTTCCAGGTTTCTGGTTTGGATTTTTTTTTTTCCCCAGAGCACACAGCAATGGTTTCTTTCAAGTTAAGGCAAGTTACTGTTCCCTGGTTGGTTCCGTTCGTACAGACCCACGTTTTGCTAGAGGGGAATAAAGTTTGTGAGACAAAGTATCATAACTAGATACTGCCAAAATCTGATTAATATACTACTTTTCTGAACGATCACGATGCAACAACTTACAAGCTGACGACACAAATAAGGGTGACAGCCTGTCTCCTCTTCTGTGCTTGCCTATGCTATTAAAGACACCTGGAAAATCACTGCTAAAATAGCTGCTTCCACATGTATCTAAATTTAAAGCATCATGGTGAAATCTAACAGGCAAATCACTACTTCAGAGTCACCTCAAGCCACAGACGGGCTCTTGGTGCATTTACAGTTGAGGCCCACGCGGCAGGCTCTGAAGAACGGTCCATCCTCAAACAGCAATTTGAGGTTGGACTCTTGGATGAGACAGGTCTGCTTGGGGCTCCTCCAAACACCAGTGCTTTCCACCCACTGTCTTATTGCTTGCAAAAGTACTGAACTGAGTGTGCAGCTGCCTTCATTTCCCTTTCCCAAACAATGGAGCATCAAAAGTAGACAACAACTTGCTACCAGTATTGATGGCTGTAGATAAGGCCAATTATATTTAAGTGGAGAACAGCACAAAAAAAACCTGCAAGATTGCTTACATACTTATTTAGAGCCAAGAGATGGGCTGAACTGTAAGCAGATTTTGCAGGATGTTGCCAAGGAAAAGCTTCTCTCAACACCTCGATAAGAAACACAGCCATAAAAAACATCCAGCTTGCAGCAGTATTTCAAGTCTTGCAGATTAGCCTGACACATTGGCCAGGAGATGCCTGGCACACGATGGCAGCTATAAAACTATTTAAAAATCATTAAATACTAAGGAAACATTAATTTTATCCTAACTAAGCAAACCTTTACCATTGGCTGAAAACTCTGAAACAAGTAATTCAGAGCCAAAACTCGTTATCCACATGAACTGAGATGCTCCAACGTTCAACCACTCCTCTGACCCAAAAAACTTTGGATTTAAACACCCGTCAGTGCCGCACCCAGACCGCACTGTCCTGTCTTGAAGCTCATATCAGAATTCAGGCCACTGCCAGCACAGTGTGCATTTAATTACCTTGCTACAAATAGTTTGTTCTCAGTGTGACCCAGGGAGACAGAAAAGGCATTGCTCCCTTTCCATACTGGGTGCCTCCTCGTAAGTGAGTTCTCTTCTCTCTTCGTCAAATAACTGCTTCCCAGCTCCTTCCTCCAGTACACATTGGATTTATTGCTCAAAACAGCTTATGCCAGCATCACTACCTTACTTGCCAAAGGGTTTAATGTGCATCTGAAAACAATTATAATTGCCTAGCAAATAACACAACATTATTGCCTCAGATTTTTCAAGGCAAGCCAAAAGAAAAGGAGGAAAAGCTGTTTGTTTGCACGCATTAACAAGGATACAGTACATTCATGTGAAACTGAGTGTATTTCTGCTAACACAGAATGGCTTGTGGCAGCCTTCATTATAACCACCTTAGAAACTACAAGCATCTTGATTAGCTCCCAACAGCTTTTTTACAACCATAGCAAAGAATATTTCTTCCGCACTCCAGCAGGCAAGACAATTCATGCTGAAGTGCAGCAAACCTGCCTGCATCTTACTCTGCAGCATCTGCAAGCTCATCCCATATCAAATCCCACAGTTAGTGCAGACAGCAAGACTGCATGCTCTTTTTCCACTAGAGCTTATTTTTCACCATTAAAATTCAGACTGCATTTTACCATGCAAAGCCCATAATAATAGTATATCATGCTACTTGACCTAACCTTCCATATGTTCATATAGCATTAAAAAAATCCCCCGTTCAGAAAAAAGGGGTTTTACATAAAAGAGGTCTACTGTCATTGAACTGTTTCTTTCAGTTAATATCAGCAATTTAATTAAGATCAGACATTATCTCAGAGGTGTGGGGGTTGAATCTATTCTAAGATCATCCTAGAACGTGGCCCCTACCACACTGCGCTTTCATTTCTCAGACATACAGAGAAGCATACAGAAAAATCAGAACTAGTCATAGGAAAAATATCTATGTTTACAGCTTGCTTCTTTGGAAGTTTGCCAATATGCACAGCACGGAAATTCTAAACAGGCTGGATTCCTGACGTAAACCTAGAATGAAAAACTTCTTACACTAAATGGTAAATCATGCTCCCTCTGCTGTTACTGTCTTTGAAATACATAATCATACTCTGGGATCGTACTCCTGCACAAGGAAGAGCTACATAAAAAAAAACGTATCTCAAGAAATTATGGCATAAGCAAGAAGCAAAATTCATGTCTGTTAGGGTCATAGCAATGCCAATTTGCAACTGTAGAACAACGTTCTGCCTGTATAATAAAACTGGTAGTTACTGGTTGCTATATATATTTATATATATATACACAACATACCTGCAGGATTATTTCTTAGGTCCTTAATGGCAGAAAGCTGAAGTATCACCCTGGTGAAGTCAGCTAGGGTGGCCTCTCAGCTCAGCTTCACCCTCACAGAGCACCTATAAAATTAAAAGGCAAGAGGTTTGATTACATAAACATCTTCTGGGAAAGCCTGGTGACTACTGGCTACAAATACCAACCATCCCAGAGTCAGACAGCTCCAAATATAGTCTTTATTTACACATCCTCTTGCCTCCTTGCTTCCAGGTTATAAGGACATTCTTTGCCACTTGAAATAAAGTTATTCCTGTCTGCTCAAAAGCATGTTTTGCATTACTGTGCCCCAGCTGAGCTGTGCTAACACCCCTGGTAGCACCTCCAGCTTTGGCACCGCCTTTTTCCACCAGGACTTCGATTCCTGCATCGTACCAGCCGCTCACGACTGCCTCTGCTCTCCTGGAGTACCCACTGCACATCTGTGTGCTTTGACAAAAACAAGAGCAAGAGTTTTTCAGAAAAAAAACCACACAAACAAAAAAAACCAAGAGCAAGCATTTTTCAGAAAAAAAAAAGTGAGGTTAAAATAAAATGATTTAGGAGTAGAACAAGTGGGTTTTGAACACCTTTATGACGCTTAAGACCCCGTTTCCTCTATCTCAGAGCTATGCCAGGCTGGAAGGGCACACGCAGGCAATGCAGCTGGCACACAGGAACCTTTCTGAGTTCTGGGGCAATACCAGTCACATCTAAATCCAAAGGGCAAAGAAAAGGGGAATCAACCCTTCCACTTCTTTTCTTTTTTTTTTTTTTTTTTGCAACGACGGTATTTTTAACACGCTTACAAAAGCCTAATTTTTTTTTTTTTAATTTTTCAAATGTCACTTTCGCCTTCCCCCCGCCTCCGAGGCTGCCCCTTGCTAACCCCGCCGGGACACCGAGCACCGGAGAACGCGCTTCTTTCTTCGCAGGTCGCTCCGGCTTTTAACCGCAGCACTTCAAGGCTCCGGGGCTGCCTAAACCCAACCCCCCCCCAAGCCCCCTCGGGGGTCGCCGTTCCCCCCGCGCCCCTCGGGAGTCCCGGAGGGACTCCCGAGGGGCGCGGGGGGAACGGCGACCCCCTCGGGGGCGGGCGGGCTCGCTCGCCCTCGGTGACCCGCCGCCCCGCTGCCCCCCGGTACCGGGGAGGGTGGGATGCCCCCCCCCCCGAGCCCCACTCACCGGCAGCCCCTCTCGCCGCGCTTCTAGAACCGCCCCGACGCTTCCAGCCGCGCCGCCACCGCCCGCCCCGTCCCGCCCCGCTCCTCTTGAGCCGCCGCCACGTCTGAAGCCCCGCCCACAGCCCCGCCCACAGCCCCGCCCCTTCTGCCGTAATGCCGCGAGGAGCGGCGCACGCTCCTGCGGGGCTGTCCGCAGACCCCCGCGCTGGGGTCGCGGCGCGCCTTCCAGAGAGGACGGGCTCAAGGAATGAGCTGGAATAAGGCTAGAGGAGATCATTCCCCCCCCCAGCTCACCGAGAATATCTAATTTATGCTTTCTTTCTCCTACACAAAGCGGCGTTCGCATCAATGCAGAGCGAGCATCATCATTACCAGTCGTTGTAACATACTCCAAAATAACATATTTCCAGTATGAAATAGAGTCAGAAACCAAATCAGACCCTACAAGACACCAAGAACAAGCTACCTCTTGCTTTCTAGATTCATTGCACCATCACAAGTCTGTTTGCTCAACGGAGATCTAATGAAAGATCTTATAGCAGCCTTCCAGTACTTAAAGGGGGTCTACAGGAAAGCTGGAGAGGGACTATTTACAAGGGGGTGTAGTGATAGGACATGGGGCAATGGATTTAAACTGAAAGAGGGCAGATTTAGATTAGATATAAGGAAGAAATTTTTCACTGTGAGGGTGGTGAGGCACTGGGACAGGCTGCCCAGAGAAGCTGTGGCTGCCCCATCCCTGGCAGTGTTCAAGGCCAGGTTGGATGAGGCTTTGGGCAACCTGGTGTAGTGGAGGGTGTCCCTGCCCATGGCAGGGGGGTTGGAACTGGGTGATCTTTGAGGTCCCTTCCAACCCAAACCGTTCTATGTTCTATGATTCTATGAAATGTGACTGAGAAAGCAAGGTTTTGGGAGATGACTCACCATATCAGAATCCATAAAGAAAGTGGAAAATGAGGAAATAAATATCTAGCATAAGGGTGCGATTTCATTGAAGCTTTTAGCAGCTGCTAATACTGTAAACCATAATAAAAGGGTCCGGCTCTCCTGTCACCAGAACATCCTAACAGAGCTCCGTATGTTCCATATACATACGCTCTGCACACTAACCTTTATTTGGGCGAAGTTAATTTCCATCATATATTTAGAAAAGATTGCATTGCTGTCAATGATAGAAGCAATCTGTAAGTCTGTGATGGCACTATAGACATCAGTACATTTTAGAGACTGTAAAACCAGCATTAGTCTTCAGAGACAATGACGTGATTCAGAGCTATATTTCCTAGTCAGTTCTCATGCTTCTTTTTTAACCTATTTTTATGATAGACTTTTTACTCTTACGGAGAAATAGATTTTTTTTCCCTATTTTAGTGCAAAGGACTATAAGTGTGTTTGTAAAGGGAACACAAGAACACAAGAATCTGTCTTTGCCCATGCAAATAAACAGCTGTGCAGTCCTTTTGGCTGTATATACAGACCATAAGACGTAGTATGAGCACAAAGAGCCTCGACTATTTAATGTTTCTTAATACTATATTGGATGTTACTCTTATAAAGTACTGGTTTTACTTTAGCTCTATTGGCTTTGAAATTCTTTTACATGAAGCAGCTGGGCTTGCAGAGTGGCCCTGGCTGGTACGAGGAGCATGTCTCAGGTTAAAAACAGCTCCTTTGCTTCTACTCCTGGAACAATGGTGAGAGATTTCTGGTAGAAGAGAAGAAGGAGGAGACACTGCTCACTAAGCCACAGTCCACAGAGAGGAGGAGGCCATGGCTGGAAGTGGTTTTTTAACGGCTGATTCTACCAGTCCAGGTTGATGTCCCTTCAGCACAACCCCAGCTGGCACCCGAAGAGCTATGACATGGAGATACAGTTTAAAACCAGGAGCATCAAGCATCGTCTGAGTGTTTCAAGCCCTTACCTTCCTTAAAAGCGGAGTCCAAATCCCTTTGCAGAATGCTTGGCTGCCAGAGGCACACACAAGTATTTTTGGATGCCCCCTTGTCTCTCGAATTACAAGGCTTTTGTCTGAGACCTTAGCAGAGGAAATATTAAAACTATCTAAGAGTACTTACACAGTGCAGTATAGTGTTTCCCGTAAAACAACACATTGAGTCAGAACGGAGGAGGCAAGGATATGTCTGGATAACAGAATTCTTTCTGACCTCAGTGTAGCTCAGATTTCTCCCTGAAACTGTAGCTAAAAAGTACATGTGTAAAAAGACCTTGTACATGAATAAGCTCTAAATTTAGCTGTGTGTCTGTTGCTCTTCCTTTGTTTTTTATGAACGAAAAAATAATCACACCAGATCCTAGAAGAGCAAGAATGCAAGCCAAAAATGAAGGCATGCCAACATCCTCTCTGTGCTGTACAAAGACTCAACCAAAAGTCAGACCACTGTCTTTACATCTACCATAGCTAGAAAATCATGCTACGGAGTGATGTCTGCTGAAGTATCGTCTAAATATTAGTCTTCCTTTAGTGTGTGCGCAGATGGATCTCACAAGCTGAGGATTTGGCACACCAAAGGAAATACAAACTCCATTGTCCATGACAAGCAGAAGCAGGGGGACTTCTGAAGTGAGGGAGAAGGTGCGTACAGGGCTCGGTGAGTCTCCAGCACTGGCTGCACCTGTGGGCTCAGCGTTGGTGTTACCCAGTCACTGTCTGGTACCCGGCTGACAGCAAAATCATGGAGCATTTGCTGACAGCAAAATTCCTAAGCATTTGTCAGGAAGCCATCCTGAATTAGAACCCCTGAGCATTAGAGAAACATGGTCCATCACCAGGAAAAGGTGTGAGTAAGATGCAAGATTGGCCAAACATGGGAAAAAGGCTACACGGCCGTCGGACGTACACACCTCACTGTGAACAGGCTTGAGTACAATTTCTGCTTCGAACGATACGCCGTGCACAGCAACAGAACGCTACGCCAGGTTACTGCACATGCATCCTGCAGCACCACGGCCCCCACAGCCCACTGCTCCACGCACTCATGCTGCTCCTCCGCTCAGCATCCGCCCTCTGGACCGCAAGTAAATTTATCCAGTGGCCAGCTCAGGCCAAGCCCAGGTGTCTGTGTATGGGGCTGCCCTGCACAGGCTAAACAGACCCGCAGTGTTTGAAACACTGAGGTGTCAACTATATCAAGTTTTGTCCTCTGGTAAACCTCAGAGACCTTGGCTGCAAACAAATTCCTGATCTGAACATTTCCTGAGCAGTCAGACCTGCGCCAGCACCCTCCTGGGATGGGCAAAAGACCCTTTGCGCTTACACCAGTGTGGAAGCCCAGTCCTGCGAGGTCCTGAGCCACCCTGATGCTGGTCCGCAGACGAGCTGAGCGGACTGGGGCTGCTGCAGGCAGCAGTCAGTGTTATTCAGGATTGCACCCCTGGAGGACACCAAAGTGCAACCAAGAGAAACGAACGGATGGGATTTACGCGTTAAATTCCGCTGCAGATAAGCCAGATGAGAGTTAACACGAGATAAACACAGAGCGTATAGATGGAAAAGGTCTGTCATGCTGAGCGGTAGCTCCAGCTGTCTCTGTGCCAGGTTTGGGAAACTCAAGCTGGATTTTGCCGGGAGCATCGGGAAGACGAGCCCGGGGAGGAATCCGACCGCTCGTGTTCCTGTTTAACGTAATTATGGTACAGTGAGGCTGCCCTGGCAGCGCTCCGAACCGTGCCCAGCTGCACGTTCACAAGGTCATTTAAACCTCTGCAAACATAGAAATAACTAGTAATTGCCCGACTTTCCTATGAGGACAGGCTGAAAGAGTTGGGGCTGTTCAGCCTGGAGAAGAGGAGGCTCCAGGGTGACCTTATAGCGGTCTTCCAGTACCTCAAGGGGGCCTACAGGAAAGATGGGGAGAGGCTGTTCAGGAGGGCCAGTTGTGATAGGACAAGGGGTAATGGTTTTAAAATAGAGGGAGGTAGATTCAGGTTGGATATTAGGAAAAAATTTTTTACCATGAGAGTTGTAGAACTCTGGAACAGGTTGTCCAGAGAGGTGGTGGATGCTCCGTCCCTGGAGACGTTCAAGGCCAGGTTGGACGAGGCCCTGAGCAACCTGATCTAGTTGGAGAGATCCCTGTTCCTTGCAGGGGGGTTGGACTAGATGACCTTTGAAGGTCCCTTCCAGCCCTAACCATTCTATGATTCTATGATTCTATGATTCTATGATTCTATGATTCTATGACTGGCTTATTGAAAACTCTCCAAGTGCACCCATACAGGACTAGAAGTGCCTGGCTACAGGGAGGGGAAAAGACTCACATTCTCCCTTTCTTTTCTTACTCAAAATGACACTGTCCGTATTTTAATTAGATTTTCCAAATTGTCCAGGGATGCCCAAAAGAGCTACGGGACATAGGGATGGAAACCGTAGCCCTTGCTAAGCATTGGAGGGGCTTGCAGGGGGTGAGGCAGCTTTTCTAAATGATGTTCTGCTACTCTGCTCCGAAATCTGTCCGTGGGCACTGAAGTCGGGCAGCTCTGCGAAAGAACTGAGCGACTGCAGCCCCCGTCGTTCACATGCACTGCCCAGGCCGAAACATTTTCTAAATCATATCCACGTTTGATGCTTTTTAATCAAAGTTTGACCCCCTCCTCAGCAAATGAGTAAGCTCTTTTGTAAACTTGGCGAGCAGGAATGATGAATCACCCTGCGTTCCCTGTTCGAACTAAGGGGAAAATAACTGCAAGTCGTCGGAGCGCAGGGGAAGGTGCCGAGAGCTGCAGCGAGGTCCAGCAGCAGCCCCAGCTGTGGCGGAAAGACACATTCCAGTCTCCCCATCTCGCCGCACCCTGGGGTGTCAGCGATGGGGAATGTACCTGGGCGTCGGGCGAGCACACGGCTGCTGAGCGTTGCCTCCGTGTTCGCCACAGAGCAGGAATTTTCACTGTTAACAACTGCAAGAAACTTTGAAGGAAGGCAGCCAGACCACCCGGGCTGAGGCTCAGAAAGCAGCTTGCAAGGGATTCAGCTTTGCAACACGTTTAACGTAGAGGTTTGTGGAGGAGAAGCACATTTTGATGCAGAATAGAGTCCAAGAGGGAGCACGGGAAGAGGGCTCGGGTCGCCCCGCGCTGCGCTGTGCAGACCTTCCTCCCTGCATGCCCTGGATTTTAGGACAGATTTTGTACAAGGCTGAGCGGCCAACGTGAAGCAGGCTCTGTGAGTCATTCTTTCGCAGGCTGCGGCGTAAATCAAATCCAGAAATAGGAAAGGCCAGCCGGTCACATTATTCCTTGTAGGTTTAGGGAAAGACGTAGTTAAGGAATGTGGGTAAAAGACATTACAAGAGCACAAAAAAAAAAAAACAACCCAACCCAAAAATCTCAGCCTTTATTTTATTTAGGCTACTAATTAGTGGATGAAAAGCCAGACCTTAAAAAAACACATATTGAACCAGGCTGAAGTCAGATCAGCACGGAACCTTTCTCTGCAGAGAAGGGATAATTTGCAGTCACTGGGCTTTAGGTGGCTATCATCTTCCAGGCACAGCTCCTTCTATGTGTGTGGGTTTTCCACATGGAACTGAGACATCTGTCTCCAGGAGATTCTAGAAATGAGGAAAGGGTCACCATATCTCTTTTTTTTTTTGTCCTAAAGAGAGCAGCCCAGCCAAAGGCTGCTAGCAGGCTTGGGGGCTTCACTGCTGACTAGCTCCAGCACTGGCTATCAGCTCCATATTATTACTCATTCTGCATCAGCCTGTGCTGGCTTGTCACATCCCTTCTGCGCACACATGTTTTAGAGGCACATTAGAAGGGAAAGCCAGCTGATGAAAAATGCTCATGCAGTAGACTCATTAGCTTTGTGCAAGCTCTGAGAATTCAAATCTCAGATTTCAGAATTGAAATCTTAGGGAGGATGACAGCATCTTTCCTAAATTTGCCTAAATGTTCACCCATGACCTCCAGGGCTGCCAGCAATGAGCAAGCAAAGGGAATGTCTCGTTTCTCTATCTGCAGAGTACTTAGTCCTTCAGCTTCTTTCTTTAAGGAAGAAATTTTTTACATTGAGGGCGGTGAGGCACTGGCACAGGTTGCCCAGAGAAGCTGTGGCTGCCCCATCCCTGGAAGTGTTCAAGGCCAGGTTGGATGAGGCTTTGAGCAACCTGGTGTAGTGGAGGGCGTCCCTGCCCATGGCAGGAGGACTGGAACTGAATGATCTTGAAGGTCCCTTCCAACCCAAACCATTCTATGATTCTATGATTCTCATCATTCTCACGCACAACATCCTGTCATTTGTGTTCTGTATCATTTGTGGCTCACACGCAGCCTCCCAGGCCAGAAGGTTCTCAGGTCTGTCTTCTTCCCAGAGGTGTCTCCTCTTCTGTCCGATCAGGAGCTGCTCCTGCAATGGATGTTCTCTGAATTCCCATCTCAGTGTTGAAATAGGGCAAGCTTTGCAGCATGAGCCCTGATCCTTCCTCTGAGCAGCAACATCTGCACAGCAAAATGCAGCGGTGGAATTGTGAACTTCTGCAGTTCCAGAAATCCTTTCTGGCACATCGCTCGATTTTAAAAATATTTGGCTGACTTGAACAGTAGATCTTTATTCCTTCCCAGGCAGAAGAAGTACAGTGTGTGCACTGTATACTCAGCATAAGTAAACAGTGAACGCCTGAGCATGGACATTCACACAGAGGTATTAAACAAGGCAGTGAATCCCTTTCACTTCAGCTGCTGGAAGGGGAAAGCACATCTTCTACATACATCCGGGCTCTAATTCCATAGGTAAATTCACAGCGTGCACTTGCTCGAGTTATTTCAGAGCAAATAACTTCTTGCTCTGCCGCTGACAGGGCACCCAAGGCCGTTCATTTCTGGCGTGGTCCCGGGGAAGTGGAGGAGCCAGAGACTTCTCCCATAATGATGGGTTCTGCAGTAAAGAGCGTGTGGTGGAAGCACCACTCAGCTCTGCATTTTCTAAGCACGTTTGAATAAACCAAAGAGCTTAAATCAGGATGGGGTGTGTTCTTCCCTTATCATATAAAATCCTCAACAAAAAGAGAAGGAAAGAAGTAGGCAGGAAAGGATTCAAACTGCAACAGCAAGAAATGTAATCTCATATCTGTACAGAGCATATACATGTAATAATTTCTGAAATTTGAGCAGATTCAAGGGTTCTTTATAGGCATTTTTGTTAACTCCTGATATAATTGTGATGATATAACTGTGTGGTTATATTTCCTGTGTGGTATTTATTTCCTAGTCTGCTCTTTGTTATATATGTCTTTACTTCAGCTCCATTTAGCAATTACTGAGCTGAGGCATTATAGTTAATGAAGATTTAAAGCTCCATGGTTGATGCAGAAAAATAATATGCTTGGGGAATGTGTATTAATACAGCCAAGAAGCCAAGTAACAATATCTGCTGTAAACATAAAGTCCTTTGGCTTTTCTACTTTCTCTAGAGCTGGATGGAAATTCAAAACAAAATGAAATTGTATTTTCTCATTTCTAATTCAAGAAACAGATTAAAATACCATAAAATAAATCATCATTCACCTTTCCTGTCTGCTGAATCTGGCTTATATTACATGTATAGGTGTGACAGTGGAAGTTTATCATAAGAAAAATAATTTTGGCCCCACAGACAAGTCTTCCGCTAGTATAAATTGTAAAACCATACTAATTTCAGGAGAATGCCTCTTCTTTAATTAGCAAAGTTTCAAGCCCTGAGAGACGAAGCTTTTTTAATTTGCTGTGGATCAGACCCTGGTATTGTGACCCAACATACTGTCCTTGTAACGATTTTGAGGAGCCAAAAATTGAGTGAATCACCCTGGGCAAAACTAGCGTTTGTGTTTCTTTGGTTTTCTTTAAGGATGCAACCTGTGGCACAGCTTTGCAACGGTGGTTTTACGCTCCAGTGCAGAGGGGCTGGATGGGCAGCCAGCAGCGACGGGCACGACACCCGGGAACGCAGCCACGGCTGCCCAGCTCCCGGCAGGGCCTTGCATGCCCGGATCTGCCCTTTCCACATCACTAAAAGTGGGATCGTTTTGCTGCAGGAAATTAAAGGACACTCTTGGGCTGTTGGGAAGTTCCCTTGGAGCCGTTTGGCTGGGCAAAGCGACTTTTTGTGCCTCACCGTGGCAGCATCACCTCTTTATTTCACAGGAGCCATCTCAAGGCAAGGCTGTGGTTTCTAGCCGAGCTCCGCGTCGCGCTGGCCCCGTGCTGCTGCCCAGGTCTCCGCAGGACCCCCGGGAAATGCCCGTAAAACAGCACTGCTCGCCGAGGGCTCCAGCTGCATTTCCTCCGGTGATGGAAGGTGTTACAGCTGTTGTCCCCCCAGGCCCTGGTTTCTGGCCAAGGCAGCCTACCAGCCCTCTCCCACGAGGGCAAACCACCTCTTTTTTCACAGTGCAGAATTAAATGCGGTTCCTAACACTTTATTAGCTCCTCATTCGTCGTACCTCACTGAACTTGCACTTCAGTAAGAGCTGGCACCAACCTTCCCCCCCAGGGCCACAACCAGCTCAGCTTTATGTTCTTCTGGGGACCCATTAGTTCTCACCGTAGCCAGGGTTACCGAAAAACATATCCAGGCTGCTACAGGACCCTGCATGCACCCGAGAACCACCCTGCCTCCTGCGGGGCCGCGTCGCCCTCCCTTTCCCCTCCGGCACGCCACGTCCTCTGACTAATTCACTGCATTTCATGAAGGTTCCTCCTCACCCCGCTGCAATTCATGGCCTCAGATGAGCCACACTCATACCCGCCCTCGGAGAGCAGCGGTGCCCGAGCACGCCGTGCCCCGGAGAGGGGCAGAGGATGCTCCGGCCAAGGCCATCCCGAAAGCTCCGGCCGCGGGGAGGCGGCAGCCGGGCCCGCCGCGGCCCGGGATGCTCCAGCGGCTGCCGGGCTGTGCTTCCCGGCGCGGCCGGGAGGGAGCAGGACGAGCTCGGGTCGGGGCGGGCGGCGGCGCCGGGTCCTCCCCTCCGCGCAGCCGGCGGCCGCGGGCGGTCCCGGGCACGGGGGGGGGGGGGGGGGGCTCGGAGGGGAGCGAAGCCTTGGGCCGGAGGGACCCCCCCCCAAGGTTGGGTTTGGGGATAAGCACCCCCGGCTTCGTTTGCAGCAGAAGAGATTAAGCTCGATATTATTATTTTTGTATCAAGATGCTGGGGGTGCAACTCCTGCGCGCAGCACGGGTAACCTGCCCGCCGGCTGTCGGGGGAGTTGGGGCTGATGTCTTCTGGGAAGAGCAGGATCAACCAGATCCCGGATCAACCAGATCTTTCATGCTCCAGAGCAGCCCTACGTTCCCATGTGTCCCATTTCCAGTTTAAAAGCTTCCCCAACTGAAACTGAGCATTGAAATAATGAACATTTTTTCTTGCTATAGGTGCTCCAAAGAAATCCATTTCCCGCCCTGGGAGCTGGGCTGGCTCAGCATGACCGTGGTGAAGCAGTTGTTATCCCCGAAGGCAAGAGGCTCAGCTAGCCAAGGAAGCAGAACTGGATAATATGCAAGTACTTGTTACCTGACATCGCACTTAAATATAAATTCACATCTTGCCAACATGTTGTGGCTACACATGTAAGCAATATATTTCACTATGCCTCACACAGATAGTTTTTAACATGATACCAGCTTCTACCGTGCATGGTTTGGGTACTAACAAAGTAACTCTGGCACAAAATTCAAAAAGCAGATGCAATGGTTCTGACGGTTCTGTTATAACCCAACTGAAAAATGATGGTTATTTCTGTATTTAGGATGTGTGCCATGCTTCTTTTAAAGTAAAGAGTAAAAAGTATGTTCTGCAAAACCCAAGGATCCTGACCTTGTCCTTAAAAAACATTAAACATACCCAAATACACACCAGTGATTGACTCAGCAGCTTGCTAGAGGAACATAGAATTAGTGGGATCAATAGGCTCTCGGTCACCCTGGGATGGGTAATGCCACTGGGATGGGTAATGCCATGGTTACTCTCCTGATCTTGACAGAATTATTTTGGATTAATCTGATTCAGCCAAAAGGGAAATCCACTCTTGCCAGGCTGTCAGTGCAGCAGCCCAGGATGGCCATCAAGGGAAGCTGGTTTGTGATGGCCTCTCAGTCAGTGGCACAAGTGGAGCAATGGCCGGATGGCATCAGCTGCTGCCACAGCTCTGCCTAAACGCAGCCTCTGTCACCACTTCACTAGGGCGGCCGGGAAACAAATGAGCAGGAAAGAATGGGCCCCCTCTGGCACTCGCCTTCCCCAGAGACCTACAGAAACCGTGTGGCACCAAAGAGCCTGTTTCTAAATGAATTCACTTAAATGGGCACAGTTACTCACTGGGTGGGAAGCCAGGTGAGTGGGAAGCCAACGTCAGCTGCTCTGCGTCTGACCTCGCGCCGGCCAGCCTGGCCTTGTATCACGGACTCTGCTGGCTGGGACACAGCAGGATTGTTCTTTCCGTGGTCTTACAGACGCTTGCCCAAGAAAGGCGAAGTGAATTGACACCAAAGTTCACCATATTACTGCCTGGACTTTACCCTGCATCCCCACCCCTCTGCTGAGCATGAGACGAGCACCAGCCCGGGGCCTCGATGGAGCCGACGCCGGCGAAGGGCTCCGAGCCGCCTTGGCAGCGCCCTGCATCCCCTCCTGTCCCTGGTTTTGGGGTGTCTGCAGGAAGGAAGTAGAGAGGAATCATGCAGAGGAAGAAGGGATGGAGTCACCTGCAAACCCTGTGTGTGAATCCTGCGAGCTGGCAGGGAACCCACTGCCCCGGGTCAGACCTTCCCTCCCCTCCCCACCAGCGTGGCCAGACTCGCTTGGCACAAGCAGAGCCCGACACACACTCCACATGCAACCTGCACCCCTCGGGGGAGGGCAGAGGAGCCGGGGCCGAAATCATAGAATCATAGAATGGTTAGGGCTGGAAGGGACCTTCAAAGGTCATCTAGTCCAACCCCCCTGCAAGGAACAGGGATATCTCCAAATCCTTCTTGAGAGAGAAAGTGAAAAAGAAGTTTAACACAACTCCTGAAAGCCAACGCAGGCAGACAGTGCAAAGGGCAATGAGTGTGTTAAAAATACAGCAGGAATTCAGCCAGTCCTGCGCTGACACTCCTGTCAGCTGGGTCTGTTTCTCACAGGGTACAGTATGTTTAATACACCCTCCCTACAAGATGTTTTAAAAGCATTTTTAAGACTCCTGTGGAACTGTGGAACGTGGCCAGCAGCTGTGGTGCTGCCTAATAAAGGCCATCCCGGCGGGAGGCCCCGCCAGCCCATCCGTAATCCCGCTCCCTCCCGGCCCCGGCCGATGCGGCTGACTCAGCCGGCCGAGGTCTCGCCCAGCGCCGCCGGCACCGGCCTCCGGCTCAAAGCCGAGGCAGTCGTGGCGTGATCTCCCCATCCCACCTTGGGAAAGCTCTCCTCCGTGCTAGCTCCAGCTCTTCATCCCTCCTCCTTTATTGATACGATGTTTGGCTGTGCGTTCCGGCGATGCATTGGAGAGGGTCCAGAGGAGGGCCACGAAGATGATAAGAGGACTGGAGCACCCTTCCTATGAGGACAGGCTGAAAGAGTTGGGGCTGTTCAGCCTGGAGAAGAGGAGGCTCCGGGGTGACCTTATAGCAGTCTTCCAGTACCTCAAGGGGGCCTACAAGAAAGATGGGGAGAGGCTGTTCAGGAGGGCCAGTTGTGATAGGACAAGGGGTAATGGTTTTAAAATAGAGGGAGGTAGATTCAGGTTGGATATTAGGAAATAATTTTTTACCATGAGAGTTGTAGAACACTGGAACAGGTTGCCCAGAGAGGTGGTGGATGCTCCATCCCTGGAGACGTTCAAGGCCAGGTTGGACGAGGCCCTGAGCAACCTGATCTAGTTGGAGAGATCCCTGTTCCTTGCAGGGGGGTTGGACTAGATGGCCTTTGAAGGTCCCTTCCAGCCCTAACGATTCTATGATTCTATGTGGATGTCGTAAGGCAGCAGAAGACCAAATTCCCACCAGCTTTGAAGAAATGGTGATTTTTGAGTGTTCACCATGGGGGCTGGTGGGATCCCCCTCCTCACTGGGGGTTTTCCATGTCTCGGTGCCGCTAGGGGTATGGCTGACCTGGAGCATCGCTGCCTTGCACTCGCCTGCCTTGTGTTTGTGCTGGTGGAAATGCCCCAATGAGGAAACGATGGGAGCTGGCTCCTTGCCACAACCTCACTGCCAAGCTGCAGAAGTCCATAGTTTGGTTCTAACCCCATCAAACCAGTCATAGATCAGCACAGGGTGGATCTCAGTAGATGCTGGTGGGAAAGGACTTGGGGGACAGAGGAAGTTGGGGCTGGAATCGGGTGCGATGCTGAGCTCCGTTCTGCCAGCATTGGTGGGAACCAGCCCTGGCTATTTAAGGTACCTCCATCAGCAGCGGGGAGCTCGGCAGAGTCCTGCTGTCTGCAGGACACATGTGGGGCAGTTTGACCTTCCAGCTCCTCCGTGGCCTGGCGTTTTATAGCTGCAGATGTGCTCACTAACCACAGACAAGTTCCGCTCCTCTTTGAACCCTACTTACTCCTAAATAAAAGCAATCCAGTGATACCACTGAAAGATGAAAAACCATTACATCTGACATCTGGGTAGAGACTGCAGAAGGTCTCACACACTTGTATGTTAACATAAGATATTTATGTGGGCTGAAGGGGAATAGAGTCATTTCTTGAAAGAATTTCAAGAAGCTTTACTTTCAGTAGAACACTTTCAGTATTTTACTCACAGAAAGTCACAAAGAGAAAGGGAGGAATACATAGTCCCATTTATTAATGCAAGCACATGAAAAGTCACGTACAATATAAGATTATGTTATGAGACAGTCATAAGAAGGACGATTTATAGTTAAAGGTCAAAAGAAATGGAAGACCAACCCTCAGAGCAGCTCTTGGCCTTTCGTGTCTCATTCTTTTGCTATGTCATTGTTTAAAGACAGAACTCTGGGCACCCTCCACAACAGGCAGCCTTCCGTGTGCCGTATTTCTGGTTTGAGCTCCTGTTCCCACGGCAACAAAACTCAACAACATATTGGTATTTTCCATACGATCATGCAATTTCCCCTCTGCCCGGGGACCGAGGGCCCCGTGACCGCCGAGGAGATCCAAGCACGTGGGCAGGCAAGTACTTCTGGAAGTGTTGGAGCAAACAGAGCAACGGATTAGAGGCTCAGCTTCAGACAAATCCAGCATGATGGTGGTTAACGTCCAGACACCGAGCTGAGGGAGACAGACAGAGCCTGTGCGGCTTCTTGTGTTGGTACTGCAGCCCAAAGTCATAGAATCGTAGAATCAAAGAATGGTTTGGGTTGGAAGGGATCTCAAAGATCATCCAGTTCCAACCCCCCTGCCATGGGCAGGGACACCTTCCAATACACCAGGTTGCCCAAAGCCTCATTCAACCTGGCCTTGAACACTGCCAGGGATGGGGCAGCCACAGCTTCTCTGGGAAACCTGTTCCAGTGCCTCAGCACCCTCAATGTAAAAAATTCCTTCCTCATATCTAATCTAAATCTCCCCTCTTTCAGTTTAAAGCCATTGCCCCTTGTCCTACCACTACATGCCCTTGTCCAAAGCCCCTCTCCAGCTTTCTTGTAGCCTGTTTAAGTACTGGAAGGTGCTGGAAGGTCTCCCTGGAGCCTTCTCTTCTCCACGCTGGAAAACCCCAGCTCTCTCAGCCTGTCTCCAGAGCAGAGGTGCTCCAGCCCTTGGATCATCTTTGTGGCCTCCTCTGGACCTGCTCCAACAGCTCCATGTCCTTCTGCTGTTGGGGACCCCAGAGCTGAACGCAGCATTGCAGGGGGGTCTTGGGAGAGCAGAGCAGAGGGGCAGAATCCCCTCCCTGGACCTGCTGCCCACGCTGCTTTGGATGCAGCCCGGGACACAGTTGGCTTTCTGGGCTAAGAGCGCTAAGGCAGCTGAGAACTGCCAGACATCAGTGCAGCTCAGGAGGGGAAGAGCATTGAAACAGTTGGAGTTAAAGGGTGTAAACCAGATGTGAGTGCTGGTGGTCAGCTCTATTGTTACAGCACCGTTTGCAGTCAGTTCATTAACAGCATCAAAAGTTCTCCAAATACCTGCCTTGGGATAGCTATGTGGTCCAACCTGCTCCCTCCCCCATGGGAACCTGCGGATGGGTCATTACGTGACACATCCCAGCACAGGGCTGTGACCCACAGGATGAAGCTGTCCTCACAGCGGGTAGAGTAAAACTCTGATTTACACACCGAGATCCGTAAATGCCACTTCTGCTCCTTAAATAAAAGCAGTTTTTTGAAAAAAACAAAAGCACGAGGGGGAAAAGTCTGATTTCGAACCTCAGTTACAAGCCACAGAAACTGAGATCGCACCTCGCATGCCAAAAAGTGGAATTGTTGAAGAAAAGTCATTTATTTCATGCCCCTGCCCTGGAGAGGACCAGCGTGCACGACACACAGCCACAGTGGCTGGGGCCTCTCCTGCAGCAGCCACAGCAGGTTCCTCCATCCGTCTCCGTAAATCTCTCCTGCCGGTGCTCCAGCACGGTGCTGCACGTCCCATGGGACTCACCTGGATCTGGGGATGGATTTGCCTCCTGGATATTCTCAGCAGGAGTGACTGGTTGACTTGCTTCATTCTGCACTCGGTACGTGTCCCCACTGAGCTGCGTCGTACTTAATTCAGGAGTTTCTCCCTACGGAGTTTGCAGCCTCTTTGAGCTTCGTGTCTCCTCCAGCTCTGCCGAGCAGCCTGCGGCATTGCCCTTCGATACGGGCGCTCCAGGCTGGAGGGTTTTTCTGTTCCTGCCTTCCACTGGAGACAAGCTGTTTCCTGGGGGACCCATGAGCAGCTGCCAACACCCAGGGCTGGACAAAGCCCCATCCCGAGCGCCTGCGCATTGAAGGGCTTATTCCAGAGCGTCTACCCTACAGGGGCCACAGGAAAGCTGGAGAGGGACTTTTTACAAGGGTGTGTAGTGACAGGACATGGGGCAATGGATTTAAACTGAAAGAGGGGAGATTTAGATTGGATCTAAGGAAGAAATTCTTCACTCTGAGGGTGGTGAGGCACTGGACCAGATTGCCCAGAGAAATTGCAGATGCCCCATCCCTGGAAGTGTCCAAGGCCAGCTTGGATGACGCTTTGGGCAACTTGGTGTAGTGGAGGATGTCCCTGCCCATGGCAGGGGGTTTGGAACTAGATGATCTTTGAGGTCCCTTCCAACCCAAACCATTCTATGATTCTATGATTCTACCCCAAAGCTGCCATGGTTGCACAGTACTAAACCATTAGTCAGTCCAGCGAGAAGGCAGCAAGTGGCCAAAATTTAGCTGCTGGTCTCACACCTCTCTCCATCCAAAGGGATTTATTTTTCTTTTTTTTTTTTTTTTTTCCTGGGGGTTTCATACTGGATGAGTCACTTTTCCTTTTAACCTCAGGGCTCTGAGTGCATGGATGTCCATCTGTCATCCCGGCTGCACTGGGGTAACGCAGAGGTCAACAGGATAAATCGCAGAGAGGCTTTGCGAACGCCCTCCCCTGCAAAAAAAATCCCCTCTTTGTAGCCAGGAAATAAAATCACCCCAAATCCATCAAATTACTTGCTTACATAATTAAGACGTTATTTTAAAAAATATCCTATGTTGACTTCCTTTTCCTTTTTTTTCCCCTCCTTTCTAAAAGCTTGTGGAACAGGATTCCCTGTTTTCCGTGGTCTCCTGACGCGGTGCCAAACGGCAGAGAGCAGCTGAGGTCACGTTTTGTCAAACAACCCCAAAGCCAACGCACTTGGCAATGACCGCGCACGAGATGTTACGGTCGTCCCGACACAATGAGTGGGTTTCATTCCGGGCCAGTGTGTTTTCCTCGGACTCAAGAGTACTGGTGGCAAAGCTCCGGTGGGGTAATGAGCCTCATCCACCACCGAGCCGGCCGCTAACACCATTATTCCGCTGAATTACCAGGAGAGCTTGCAGTCCCTGCTCACACCTGCCGTCCACCTCGCAGCCCAGGAACACGGCCCCAGTGCTCCTGATGTGGGGTGGTGGTGAGTGCCGAGCTGCCTCTGCCCCCATAAATCCTCCTGACTCTACATTAAAGAGAAATTTGGAAAACGAGGCATTAAGCAGCCCCAAGGGGAGCTGCTGGGAATTCCCAGGGTGCGGAGCTGCAGGGGAGCCCTCGCCCCACTCCTGCAGAGGATGATGAGGATGAGGATGATAGGGAAGGGAAGGGAAGGGAAGGGAAGGGAAGGGAAGGGAAGGGAAGGGAAGGGAAGGGAAGGGAAGGGAAGGGAAGGGAAGGGAAGGGAAGGGAAGGGAAGGGAAGGGAAGGGAAGGGAAGGGAAGGGAAGGGAAGGGAAGGGTGCAGACGAGCTGCTCCCAGGCTTCGGGCACTCGCGCCTGGCACCGCTGGCTCCAGCCTCCTGGGCTTCTTGTCCCAAGCCAGGACTCACAGCTGCAACCACTGTGAAGGTGGTGACGGGAATTTGGGATTTGTGGCTAAAATGCCTCTGTGTATTTCACGCCGGGGCATGGCAACGGAGCAGCTGGAAGGGAAGGACAGGGCAGCAGCTGAAAATAAATTGTGTTCAGCCAGGATGAGAGCAGCCCCATAACAATGAAGTGATGTAAACCCGAGGCATATCTTCAGCAATTAATTAACGTGATTCCGTACGAACAGCCCTGATGGTAACTCCAGTTTGCTTTCTGCTGTAAAAGCAGAGGCTGGCTCACAAAATGCTGCGGTCCAAGATTTGTAGTGGCCGTTTTGGCCACTGTCACAAAGAAAAAGGGCAAAATATTGCAGGTCGGGCTTGAGAAACAAATAAAAAGCAAATCCTTACGAACCTCGGAGCCTATTTTAAAAATAAAATAAAATTATTTTAAAACTTCTCTGAAACACAGTGTCTTTGTGGAGTTTAAATGAGCTTATAATCCAGAATACCGGGGTTTATTCTGGGGAAAACTCCAGAAGAAAGAGGCTATTTCAGAGGGTTTTTATGCCTAGAACAATAGCAGCAGTCTAAGATGCTGCTCCTTCTCTGCGGATATCCAAGCTTTTTCCAGCAGAAGCCAGAGAGGTTTCCCTGGCTTATGGCAGGGCCAGGGGCACACGAGGCTCGTGAGGCTCCTGCAGCAGCAGAGCCAGGACCGGAGCAGATGCTCCCACATCCCAGCCAGTGGTACCCGGGGCTGCGCTGGTTGCCCAGGCCACCAGATACTCAACAGTCAACTCCGGGCTGTCCCCCTCCATCGTTTCCATGATTCGAGGTGGATGGATTGCTTTTGTTGCTCTGAAACTGGGAAGCCTGAAGGGAGGTTGTTTTCTTTACATCTGGAATTGGCTGATGCTCTGCACAGAAGCAGCTGACATTCATTAGGTGTCCCTCATCCAAAGATTTAACCTCTGATTGCTAATAAGCTGATTTATGAATTAGCTGGTTTATAAACTGATTGCAGAGAGCATATCCTGAAAAATCTCATGCTCATCAGAGATTATCATCTGTGGCACTAATTGCAAATGTATGTTGGATTTCAGCAGCTTTATATTCTGCTTCGCTGAGCACTGTGATAAGGAAGAGCTGATACATCCAAGCAGAAGACCCGTTCACTTTAACGAAACTTTTATTTGAATTAATTAGAAACTCAGATTCTGTGGAGCATTACTGCTGCCCTGAATTCAATTACAACAGTGTATTCAGTAGGCAAATGCCAATTAATCAAGATTGGCTGAGTTCAACTCAAGAACCCCACAAGATACACTAAGAGCTGCGGGAACATATTTTCTTAACAGCATCGAGTCATTCTCCTGGTCACCTTGTTATTAATTCTAGCATTACACCAATGGTGTAAATCAGCATACAAGCATTGGTCTCAGCAAAGCTCCTCGTGAGCACCTCGTCCTAGAGCATAAAAGCCAAAAACCTAAAGCTAAAAAAAAAGTCCTTATATTTTTTCCTTGGCAATCACAGCAAATGGAATATAGAATTTCTGCTACATTTAGAAAACAACAGGTTTCCTTGGGGTTATCCTGAAATGAACCCAGTTTAGGTCCCCAACGCAGCCCCAGCAAGTTAAAAGACAGCTTTCCACTAACTTTGGTGGGAACCAAAGCTTCGCGGAGAAAACGTTGGCACGTCTTTCACATCACAGGCGTGTTGTACCGGGTCCTTCGGGGAGCAATCCCTTCATTAAACGCAGAAGAAACCGGGGGCTGTGTGTTAGTGACTGTCCGTGAAGAGAAGCAGGTGCTCCTAACGTGACTTCCAGACACCGAAGGAAGCGGAGACCCGGCGCGGCCCGTAAGCTCTGCCAAGCAGAATTCATGCGGAAAACGTCCATCGCAGTCTGCTCGACTCTCCACCTGCTGTCGAAATTCCCGACCGGGAGAGCAGCAAGTGCCAGGGGAGAGGAGCCGTGGGTGTGCCCCCCCCAGCCTGCCTTCTGCTGCCCATCGCTCCCAGATCACTGCTCCTCCGGGAGCGGAGAAGGCTTCCCGAGCAACGGAGCCGGAGCGGAGCAGAAAGGATGGGATTGTGTGAATTCACAGGATTGTGATTTGCAAGCTGTGGGTTGTGCTTTCGTTCCCAAAGGCCTCTATAAGGTCACCTTGTTTCTGCATGTCTCAGCTTTGCAACCTGAAGAAAGGCTCTTCCTTCTCCCCATCTCACCCCAAGATGTCCAGCCCCTGTCCATCAGCCCTGGCAATACCAGGACGGGGCACATACCAGGTCCTGACCGGTGCCAGGTTGGTGCTGGCTGCTGTTTATCCCCCTGCAGGTGCAGGAAGCCGAGGCTCAAAGGGACACCCTGGGGACCCACCACGGGGGACCGCAGGACTGCCCCGGTGCCAACACACTCCCTGCAGCTCTGCCATCCGACCCGCAGACGGACAATGCCATGGAAACAGGAACTGTTGCCACAAAACTTTCTCCTTACACTTAGAGGCCAAAACCCCAGTATCCTCGTCCTGGTTTCTGCTGGAACAGAGTTAGTTGTTCTTTGTAGCAGCCAGGAGAGCTCCGTGTTTGGGATTTAGTTCAGGATTTGTTATAAGAAGAATGTTGGCAGCGCACTGATGGTCCTAGTTGGTGCTGAGACATCAAGGACCTTTCAGCTTCCCGTGTTCTGCCGGTGTGCAGGAGCACAACAGGCTGGTGGGTAATGGCCGGGACAGAGGGCCCCCAGCTCCCCTTAGGATTTGAATTTAGGCTTAGGATTGAGGGGCAAATTGGCCAATGGAGTATTCCATATCATGCACTGTCATGCCCAGTATAGAGATGAGGGTAGACTGGGGAGAAGAGCTTTTGCTCTTCTGGGGGCTCTCACTGTTAGTCTCTCGGACTTCTGCCTCTCTCTCACTCTCCTTTCGGGTCTCTCACTTGTCCAGGATTGCAGTGTTGGGACTTAATTGTTTTGGGATCGTTAGCTGGGATGGGCCAGGCGTTGGTCAATGAGTGGCGAGCAATTACACTGTGCATCACCTGTTTGTATACATTATTATCATTAAACATACATAAATTCTATAATAATAATAATAAAAATAATAATAAATTGCTCTTATCTCAACCCTTGGGTCTCTTTCCCTTTTCCCCTTTAATCCTCGTCCCCATCCCCTGGGAGAGAGGGAGGGTGAGTGAGCAGCTAGGTGGCATTTAGTTGCTGGTCGGGCTAAAGCCCAACAATCCTGCTCACATCCACTGTATGATTTTATTCACTATTCTTTACATTGAGGGTGCTGAGGCACTGGCACAGGTTGCCCAGAGAAGCTGTGGATGCCCCATCCCTGGAGGTGTTCAAGGCCAGGTTGGATGAGGCTTTGGGCAACCTGGTGTAGTGGAGGGTGTCCCTGTCCATGGCCGGGGGGTTGGAACTGGATGATCTTTGAGGTTCCTTCCAACTCAAACCATTCTATGATTCTATTCTATTCTATGACCATGTTTTGTGACACAGGTGTGTTTTGGTTCTGGAGGAGGTGAAGCCCTGTCCTCAACAAAGCAAACGCATTTGCACTGACTCAAAAATGTTCCCTGCGTTTACACGTCCAGCTGTACTGCAGGATGGAGCGCGGGGTGAGCCGGGGCCAGGGGTCCGGCTGAGCCCGGGAGAGGGGATGGTGGGAGCAGGGCTGGCCTCCTCGGGAGCATCTGCTCAGCGGTGGTCTTACTGGGGAATTTACACACAGGCAATGCAAAACAAATGGGGTGGGTTTATATGTCACATAACGCTGGGCTACAGAAAGCAAAAACGAAGGCAAGAACTTCATTATGCTCAGCAACATCCCTCTTTCATTAGAAACCAAATACGTTTTGTCTGCAGTGACTATAAAGCAAATGCCTGGGAAACATCACAAGCAATCCATTCCTTCTTCTGGCCGGCTCCGAAAAGCCACAGTGACGGGAAGGCTCACGTGGGCTGGATCGGAGCCAACGCGCAGAACGTTTGGGGGCCCCTTCGTGTGTTCAGCAAAAGTAAATCCCATTTCGGCTCCAGCCTCTCTCAGGAACTTCCCTCTCAGGCACCTCCAATGGGCCAGAAAGGCTTTTTCTACACCCAGAAATCATTTCTGAGCATCTATGCGTGACATATCACCTGGAACTCGTGTCTGGCCGTACCCATCCACCTACGGGCTCCTGTTGCTTGGCAGGAGTGGGTCAGCCGAGGAGGGACCACGCGTCCGGCAAGGAAAACCCAAATTTTATACAAAGTGTCCCCATGCACAATAGGGCACAGCGGCCGCTCTGCCAGGTCCCCCACGCAACGCTGACTCACAGAATCTGACCCTATACATTTTATATATCTCTAGGAAAACTTTTTTTTCAAGAGTGCTAAGGTTCTGTATCTAGGAGCTGCAAAATTTCCATGCTGGAAGGATTTAGGAAATCACCAGGCTGAGGGCTGGAGGGGCACAGCTTCGCACTCGTGTTCTCCCACGGTGCTGGGTGCCAGCAGCCAAAGGTTAAGGCACCTGTGCTTCCTACTGACGCCCAGGTCAGGAATGTTGGAGGAAGTGCCTGGGAGGGGCGATGGAAGAGAACTGGACTTCTTTATAAACTAACAAGTCTCAAAGGAAATGACTTTAGTTTCTTGCACAGAAAGCTTTAGGTGAATGTGATTTGGCTGCCTATGAGAGGAAAAAACAGGAGACAGAAAAAAAACCCTCCTGAGAACACTTTATAGTGGAGTTACACAACTGGGAGACACAGAGACCTCCAGCCACGGAGAGACCGTGTCCAAAGCAGCGGGATGCTGGGGTGCGGGATCAGGAGGATGCGAAGGGGTGGATCCACTCCAGCCACGGAGGAGGCTGCGCTGAGCAGCCGTGGGACCAGAGCTGCTGCAGCCAGAAAGGTCTTGGCCACCGAAAAGGTCTCGGCCACCAAAAAGCCACCAGGGACTGCTGTGCCCCCAGCCAGCTCCCACCCAGACACCCTCCTTGCCCCTCTGGCAAACCACCGTCCCTACAAAATTAAGATACTTCTTTATCACTTACAACCACCGCTCTGGCATTAAGCTCTCTGTTGCTCAAAATATCAGCACTGCTACAAAAGTTAAGAGTTTTCTCAGTATAAAAATGGGAAAATATATGAGGCAAACTGTTAGCTGGCATGAAGCAGCAGAGATGAGTGCACTTGGACACGACACAGCTACGCAGACTGACACAGCCAGAGATCCAGCCTCGCTGATTAGCCACCCACGAGGAGCATTATAGAAAAAAGGCTTTTAAAAACACCAACAATAAATTTGCCACCTGGGTATAATTTGTGGATTTCGGTGTTTGTTTAGGTCATCACATATTTTGTCTCAAATGAAGCAGCCATAAAGTAGCACAATATCCTGTCCAACATGAAATAACTCCATAAATGGAGATGAATTAACAGGAGTTCAGTTCAAACCCGAATCAGGCTTTGCAGTTTGTTTGGGCTTCTCCATCCTGCCCATTCCACCGCTGCGGTGTGATTCAGCAGCAGAAGGTCTGTCCCCACCTCGGGCTGATGCTCACACCTAATGGGATGTGCAATTCTGTCTCTTTTTAGCTTTTTACAGTGAGTGACCCATTCTGATGAGGTAATAGGAACCTTACACCATTACAGAGGAGAAAGCTCTGTCCAGGACTAAAAATATCACATTTAATTGTCCAAAAGGACAGAAAAAGTGTGCTTCCTGAAGCATGTTGTAACTATTCAGTTGGACACCAGCTGTAACAGCCTCTTACTCATGAATTCTGTCTTCTTAGTCACAGAAATAGAGAAGACCTAATAAGTTGCCTCACTCGTTCAGTGAAGAATATTTTCCTGACAGCACTGTCCAAACTTTTTTTTGCCAAGTTCAGCAAAGGGGCTTCCACTATTTCCTTTGTCAAATCCCGTACGGGATCAGGAACTCTTAGGGATTTTTTTTTATCCCTGCTGTCTATTGTCGTCAGCTGGATTTCATCGCTGCCCGACAGCGCGGAAACGGCGCGTGCAGCGCGGGGGTCTGCGGGAAGGGTCGGCTGGAGGCTGTGGGCTGGCTGGGGACGAGCTGCCAACAAATCATTTCCAAATGAGTCATCAGCAGTTGCTGCTTGGTGGCTGTGAGATGCAGAGGAACCTCTCTGCCGTTGAACTCAGTTGCTCCATCCCAGCTTCAGTTTACGAACCATCGAGGCGCTCGAGGTTTGTGTGGCATTTCGAGGGCACTGCACATCTCCCCATCTTCAGCCCGTCGGACCCCGTCTGACTCGGGAAGGGGATCTAAGGCAAAGCTGGCCTGGCTCTGAGCCGGAGCTCGGGTCCCATGACCTCTGGAGGTCCCATCCAGCCTCACGTGCCCCGTGATCCTTCAAGGTGTTTCGTCAGTGCGTGTCGGCCAGCATACACTGGTGAGAAAGTTCTGGAAAGGCGAGCGTGGGTGAAGCTTGTAGCACATACAAAAGCCACAGCCTGGGCTCCCACAGCTACATCTGCACTGCACTCCTGGACCGAGTTGGCCAACACAAAATAAGCTGTAAAATCTTTCTCTAACCAAGCCTTCACGATGAGCACCCTTCAGGGACGAGGAGCAGCGTTTCCCAGGGGGGGTGAATCGCCCAGCGCCCGTCCCGCAGCGCTCCCCGTTCCTCACTCTGCTGCTTCACCACCTTTGAGCCACTGACCACTGGAGACATCCCGAAGCAATCTGCCAAAACCCGCCCAAATCGGTACACACGTGTTTCTGCATATGAGTGAAACGGGAGGGGGGGGGAAACACAACCCCAAAGTAACCTCTTTATTTGGCTGTAAATTAAAACCATTGCACCAACGCTATGCAAGAAATCCAATGAATTTTTATTTCTCCCAAAAGGTTCCATTGACCTCTGCTGAAGAGGATTTGGGAAATGCTCACTGGATACGTACCTGAGAGGTGTGCAGAGGTTGGCCGTGCTGTCCTGGGGCGATGCTCCCCGTGGCCGTGGCATGGCTGGGCTGTGGCTCCTGTGGGAACCGGGTGGAGGGGCCACACATGGGAACCCCTAGGAAGGTGGGCAAGGTGGGCAAGGGCAACCCAGCAATCGCTTCCTCTGCAAAGTACAGTCTAAAGAAAACTTCTTCTGCCCAGAATTATTTTTTCAATCTCTTTCAGAAGAACAATAGTACACTTATTTCAGCAATTCTACAAAAGCACAACGTGGAAAACTACCTGGGGATCTATAAACTTAAAAGCTTCCTTGAACATATGTTTAAACTATTCATGCTTCTCTCGAGACATTCTGAACAGGCACAATGGACTCCGCATCCACGAAAACAGAAAAGCAAATATCAACCTGTGCCAAGTATTTGTATTCTCTCTCCCCCAGCAGTGACACTGGTTGTTGTAAAAGTAGTCCTGAAATCAGGATATTGAAAGAAGCAGTGAACGGTTCTTGGGGTGAACTAAAGAAAAACGATGTGACTTGGGCCTGAGGAGTATTTTCCTGACAACAGGCAAGCAGAGGCAATGCCACAGTGCTGGGCGGCCGTGCTCATCAGAAGCACCACTAGATGAATGTTACTGCTACTGAGGAAAAATAAGGAGCTTCAGAGCACCACTAAGGTTGAAAGCCAACCAAAAAACCATGTTAAATCTTCAAAGAGGCACAGAGGACTTAAAAAGGCTGAACAATTCATCCTTCCTGCACGTTTTATGAGCTCCCAGAATTGCCAGAATTTGTTTGACGTTGTGACACCTCACCTGGCATTTCTAAACACCCATTAAAATACTGTATTTTTTGGCAACCACGCGCTATTTTGTATGACATCTTTAAAGGCTGCAATCATTCCGTTTTGGTGGAACACCGTTAGCTTCTTCTGCTCACCGGTGCTGTATCCAGATGGACCTTGGAGCAAACAATGGGACAGAAGAGGACCCTCAGTCCCACATGGGTTTTTCAGATATGTCCATCTTTTGTTTAAACCACAGAAAAGTGAATTAGAAGACCGGGTACAATTTCTAGCATGAGCTGCCTGTTTTTCTTGGAACTCGTTATTTAACCATTTGATGCCACAGTCTCACTCATCTGTTAGAAACATTATTTACCCTGTCTGCGACGACTAATTTGGAGATAATGTTTGCAAAAGGCCCTTAAATGCCTCAGTTAGAGAAGTAGATGGGAGTTATTTTCTTAATGATAAATTCAAGTTCAGCTATAGACTCATTGTCATAGTGTAATACTGTGCTTGAAGCAGACGAATACTTCAAATATCCATAACACTTGCTTTCCATGCTCCTTGAATTTTAAGTGGTTTTTGTTATTTTTTCAGAACATAAGGCATCTTTACTCCACACTCAGGTCATACACTTTCCTAAGAAACCTGGAGAAAGGCTGAGGAACATAAAGAGCTGCACATGTTAAAAAAACAATAGCATGATCTGACTCACGGATTATCCTAATGCCCACTAAACGCTCGGGATAACGGCCAAGCTGCTCGTTGAAGGACATTCCCACCGTCATCGGTGGGAGCTTTTCTATTGACGTCACTCAATATTGGATCAAAGTTTTCAATGCTGTTAAACAAGTTTTTGTACAATATCACCTAACAGCCTTGCATGTTCTTAAATATTGTTTATTTTATTTAAAATTGTTTATTTTATTTAAAATATTGTTCATTTTATTTAAACTCTGAGGGCAAGTTCTCCTCCAAATCCTGCAACGCAGCTCTCTCAACCTAAATGAGTTGCACAGATGCAGCCAAAGGCAGAATTTTGGCTGGGCCGATGCAGTTTCTGAGTAACATGTTTCTTTCTCTCCATTTCCTTGCACTCCAGTAAATGTCAGACCTATTTCTATGGCAATTCCTTCAAAATACTTTAAATATTCATCTCAGGCTCAGCTTTTCCGTGTCCGAGTAACTGCATGCTTGGGATGAGGGGAAAAAGAAAATCAACTTAATTTGTGCGGAATGAGTTTCTTTGAGGAGCGTGCTCCAGAAGGTAAGCTAGTGCAAAGCTCTGAAGGGGTTGAAGGCATCACAGGAGCATCTTCAGTGGGAAGAGCCTGCAGCTTATTAACCACAAAATTATGTGCCAAGAACCTAATGATACCAGAGGAAAGGGATGGACAAAGATGTGCTTGACCTTCTCTGAGCAGGGATGTGAATGTGTGTTGTCCTCTGACTGCAGGCGTCGTGTTCTCGGTCTCAGCCTAGACCATGCCCATCTTAACCATCCCCAGTAAGAACACATGACGACGAAACCTCTTAAAACTAACCTTATTTGACTGAAACCTATTCATGCAACCAGCTGAGCAGGTACGAGAAGGGTGCTGAGGAACCAGAGAGGATAACTCCATCGCCCACACAGCTGCAGCGGGAAAGGATGGGCATCTACACCCCAAAACGACAAACACGGGGGAAATCTCGACAGCCCAGAGCTGAGGGGACTGGTGGACAGCTGTAGGCGGGCGGCGGGAGGGCCTGACAGATGAAAGGAGCAGTGATGGATGGTGTTGCAGCAACAGTCACTGCACAAGCAGAAAAGGAAACAAAAGAAACAGGATACGGCTGTTTAAGGAGGTTGATATGTTACATTCCCACAAGCATTTATGAATTCCTGCTTATGCACTACAAATATTGGCCATTACTTTTATTTTTTTGCCCACTAAGCAAAGCTACTGCCTGTATTCAGGGTTTCTGAATTTGCACCGTTACGTTTTGTAATCTGAGAGCACAAATGCGAATTTAGGGAATATTAAGAGGGAAATAAGACGAGAGATGCAGTAAATCAAAATGTCAATCTTGAATTGTTATGACAGTCTTGAAAATTGTATTTGCGTGTTAGTTGACTGCGTTTGGTCTCACTTGGTGCCCAGGAGATCAGCTCCCAGAAATGGCAGGGTTTGGACACCAAAGCATCTTAATTCTGACCTGCAGGCCTCGCTAGTGAGAGGAATGCTTAGTCCATTTGTCTCTTTACAGTAACAAAAAAAATGAGGGCTGAGCTAAAGCCCATGATGTCAGTAGGGAGTTTCTTCATTTGGTGTTACTGTTACTGAGTTCCTCATTTAGTGCTTATGGATGATGAATGCTCTTTCTTTTCTCTAGCTTGAGCACCTCACAGCGTTTCATCTCAAAGTTCAAGCAAAATATTTTTCAAAAGATTTTTGGAAATCCTCCTACTGCAATCCGATGAACTCAGGAAATTGGGAGAGTTCGAATTGTTAAACACACCTCACACATCCAGGATAAACACCACCGAAAACGCTCTGCATTTTCCATTTAATTCTAGGGGAAGTTTCTTTCAGTTCCCCCAGGGCAGTAACAAGTTATAGAATCATATCATAGAACATAGAATGGTTTGGGTTGGAAGGGACCTTCAAGATCATCCAGTTCCAACCCCCCTTCCATGGGCAAGGACACCTTCCACTACACCAGGTTGCTCAAAGCCTCATCCAACCTGGCCTTGAACACTTCCAGGGATGGGGCAGCCACAGCTTCTTTGGGAAACCTGGTCCAGTGTTTCACCACCTTCATTGTAAAAAATTTCTTCCTTAGATCTAATGGAAATCTCCCCTCTTTCAGTTTAAAGCCATTGCCTTGTGTCCTGTCACTACATGCCCTTGTCCAACGCCCCTCTCCAGCTTTCTTGAAGCCCCTTTAGGTACTGGAAGGCTGCTGGAAGGTCTCCCTGAAGCCTCCTCTTCTCCAGGCTATGTTGTGATTCACTGTGTATTAGCAGTTTTCACCTGTGATGTGAAGGTGCTCGTGCCTCTATAAGTAGATAACTTCTGCAAAAGTCCCATAAACAATGACAAACAGCCCGAGTGGAGCATCTACGCTAAGCACTGAGCTGAACCTTGTGCCTTACGTCTTGTTCTTGTGCCCTAAGCAATTTTATCAGTGTTGCTTCGTCCTTGCCATGCAGTTTACACATCGTGTTTGCTGGACCAGGACTGCTCGCTCCGGCTTCTCCCTGGGCAGCGTGTCAGATACCCTTGGCACAGTGAGAATGCCTCTGCACGGGGCGAGACAGCAGCTGATGAATCAGGCTACATGAATTCTGGCAGAACGCACAGGGATAAGATATCACAAGCCTTATCTCCTCATTTTTCAAGCGTACTGCTTGTCCCTCTGTCCCTATCACCGTGAGGCTGTGGGATGTTCTGAAGTGAATGGGGAAGCTTCGGTGCAACCCACCTGCAGAAACCTTTGTGATTACTGAGGATTAATACCGGCATCTGTGGAACTCAGCCTTTCAAAAACAGTTTGCTGTACTTATCTCTGAACGATAAAAGGCAAACTTTCCTTGACCTGCATAAATTCGGAACATTCAGCTTAATTTTCTCCAGTTGTCTGCATTCTGGGGCTGTACAACACCAAAAAAGGAAGCACCACTATCAACGGAGTCAAGAGTGAGGGTGATAAATGCTGAAATCCCAAAGAAAGGCTGGGGTCCTCCTCTGCTGAACAGGTACAATCGCTTGGTTTCTACCACATGAAACAATAATACTAAAAACGTACCAAATTTGTTTGCAGAATATACCAACAGCTGACATCTCTCATCATCTCACAAGAAAAAAATACAAAAGCTCAGTGTTTAGCTGCTCGGCGAAGTGACTCACATTATACCAGAGGTTTTGACTTTGTTCTTCCAGGCACCCTTTCTGACAGGAAATCAATCAGTTTAATCCCATAATGGGAACAATTAGCCTTACTGAAAAAGCAGATCACTTGTAATCTCGTCTTCTGCTTACGATATCGGGCCAGTATTTCTTGTTATTTTCTCAACTGCTGCTCATCAGTCACGTTGTCATGCCTGCAAAGAGGTTACAGCTCATGTAGAGGAAGAGTCGGGGCTAATCCTGCCCTCGCTGTCAGCACCAGGAGGTCACCCATCCCCAAAGCAAACAGAGCAGCTTCTTGCATCTGGTCAATATATTCCAGGCTCATAACCTCACGAGTGAGATGAAAAGGAACTGAGCATCTCCTCCGGTGCGGCCACTGACAGTGGCAGGGTCCCCAGTTGGCCACTTTGTGACGTCCAGGCTTGTCATCAGGTTAGTCTCAGCCTGGGAATTAGAGGCTGGTAATTAGACCCGAGCTAACAGGTGCTTGCTCTTCCATTTGCTCTGCTGCCTGAGATGGAAAATGGGACTGATGGTCCTGGGGTGAACACGGGACCAACTCACTTTTCAGCAAAATCGATAGGAAGCAGGAAATACCAAAAAAGGCCGTGTTTTGATTGCAAACAGTACGATGGAACATTTTGTGAGCTTTCCCCGAGCCCTGACCAGCTGCCTCGTCCTTCTCCGCAGCCTTATGTGAAGTTGCTGGTTATCAAGACGAGGCTGCTGCCACGCCAGGTCATTGCTTCCCTGTGCTCTCCCTTGGGAAATCCATCCGCCGGCTCTTATCTTGTGTTTAGTCTGCGACGTCTGCGAGGTGGGGATTCATCCCTGCCGTTCCACGGGTTGCCAAACCCCGGCTGTACGAAGCTCTGGCAAACGGCTGGGAGGCTGATGAGCACAGATTAGAATAATACAGAACAATTGTCTCGGTAGTATTTGCCAGATTTGCCAGAACATAAGAATAAACTGCACTTTGGGTCAGGCACTGCTGCTTTTGACCCTCTGAATATATTTTACAAAGACAAAGGATTTATTTACCTTGGTCCTTACCGTGAACCTGCGTCTGCTGCGCGGTATTTAGGAGAATCAAAGCCAGAACTGGCCTTGCACAGCACAGCTCCTTGCGTACGGTTTTCTCCGTAGCAATCCAAGAAAGCCAGAAAGCCTTGGGAGGCAGCAGCCCGCTCCACCTGAAGGTGGTTACAGAAGATGAAATTCTACTGGACCAGCGAGATTTCTTTCATTATCCTAATGATTTCTATCACAGCTGGATTTTTCTCTGTGGGATGCTTAGATCAGTGAGATAAACTTTTTAGAAATGATTTAGGCAAACAAATGAATTCAATAGAATTCAGAATGACAGCTCCCCACACTTGGGCATCCGCCAAGGAACTCTCAAAAGCCAAAATAATAACTCAGATCTGAGAGCTCCTGCAAAGCCTATAAATTAAGTAATCCTTTGGAAACCTGCAGTTAAATCTATCACAGGGTTGGGATTTGCCTGGACTTAATCCAGATAATGAGTTTCAAAATTAACTGTGTTCACAGGATGTTGGTTTTTTGGATATTTTGGATTTTTTAAACTATTAAGTAAAGAACGAAACTGAAACCCTTCAGAATCTGTTGTACGTGAATCCCATCGGGTTAGGAAGGCACCAGAAAGGATTTGTTTAGGCAATGAAATTGGAAAATTAAGATGAAACTGTCTAGGACTACTACTCCAACAGCTCCATGTTCTTCTGATGTTGGAGGCCCATAAAAATGAGGTGTCTTTGGAATATAAATGTATTCCAGACCTCTGTTTACCCGAATGCAGGTGAATGCGACAGAAGTTCAGTTAATATTTTCCTCACTAGCTTTCTGTATGAAGTAGGGAACTGCCAAATGAACCTCTATTAAAACTTCTTGCAGTTTAATAATTTCTACTAGTACCAAATAATCACCTTCAAATGGCCTTTTAACCTACATGTTGGGCCAAAAAATGTCTCACTGTTAATTTCATCTTCTTCAGATGACATTCCATCACCGTCCTGGATCAGCGTTTCCAAATGTGCCCTTTCTAGAAGGCAAATTAGGCATGACTGATGGATGAGTGAAAACTGTAATTCCCAGCACATTCCCAGTTACAGGTCACATATTCTTGCTGAATAGTTTAATTGTGAGGTGAGATATATTCTGGCTAGAAATGGAGATGTAGCTGATGTAGCTACCAGATAACGGAGGTGCCAGCAGTCATCCTGGGGACTCCACAAACACTTGGGTGGTTCTACAGGAAGATGCTGCTGGTTTAGGAGAGTCATATGTGCCACATGAATGTCATTAAGTCACTTCAAAACCTAAGCTGTGCCTGCTGGGAATAAAACAGAAAGTACATGCTGATTCACTGAGCAACTTGACAAGTTGCAACCAAGAGAGCTGCCCCTGCTCTAGCAATCACAGTTGTACATACAGGTAGAGGTTTTTATTCCTCCACATCAAAAGAACATTCATCTATAGAGCAGCTGAAGTCTACTTTAAACTCTGAAAAACAAAGAAGCTTCTCTTAGCACGCCTTTTGCAGACCTCTCTGACAAATGTAGTAATTTATTGAACTTACAAGGTTTTTCAGGTATTTTTTTCATAGTCTACAAACAAAATCTTTCATGAAGGGCCTGAGGGCAGTGCAAAGAGGACAGTAACTGCAACATGTCACGGACTGGTAATCAAATTGTGTCCATCAAGCAATTTATGAATGACTAACTTCTAATAAGAAGGAAAACACTGAATAAAATGTTCGTAACAACCCATACATCAATTTATTGCCCTTAAACTGATGTGAAAATATCAGAGGATCTCATTTTGACGTCCACTAGACCCAACCAGCTGCTATAGAGGACTCCTGGCTAACTTCAGCCTCCCGAAACCGCTCCGAGGAGAAACCGCCATCGTCCAGAAGAAGATGATTTGTAGAGCAGGAAAATCTCCTGACCTAGAGGAAAACTCTCAAGCCATAACAATGCTTGAAGTCACTCTCATGTGGGCAGATGTTCAAAACCAGCGTTGGGGGGTCATTATTGGGCCTCTCAGCTAAGCTTGGGAGCTCTGCTAGGTGTCGGGAGGGTGGCAAGTGGAAAACCTGAATGCTCATTCAAAATGGGACACAGAGCTGGATATCCGTAGTTTACCCAGTCGATCTGTGATAACAAAGGAAGGAAACCGAGAGTGTCACCAGTGGCACAGGAGAGCCAGAATGGAACAGTTCAAAAAAGAAACAAAGAGATGATAAGGCTTCGGGGGTGGAAAAACACCGGAAACGAACACCGAGGAAAATATTGCAGTGGGGAAAGATAAAGCGAATGGAGTGATGAGATTGAATTCCCCAACACGTTTGACCTCTGTTTTGAATAATGTGTGGTCTTTGTTAGAGCTGGCGGCAGGGCGTCAGCACGCGGCAGAAGAAGGAGCACGTTGGAGATACGGAGTTTTAGCCGGGTGTCAGGGCTCGCTCCCGCAGCAATATCCCCCCAGCTCCTGCCAGTTCTCCTGATTTCTGTTCCGGAAGTAGAACTCGAATTAGTTTTTACAAATGACTTGAAAAATAATTTTAAAATTCTCAAGTTATCAAAGACAAAACAAATAAATTTATGAGCCCCCCTTGGTTGATTGAAGCGAGAGCACCAGCGGGTCCTTTGCAGGCTGCAAAATTGTATTGGCTTTGCTCAGAAAAAGCACATGTGTAAAGGTGTGTGAGCAACTGGGGGAAAATGGGAAATGTGGAGTTCTTTAGCTAATGTTCTTATTGCCCAAATCCTGGGAAAAAAACCTCTGTCGCTGATAGAGGGGGACCAAATTAATTCCTGATGCAGTTCTGAACTCTGAGGGCTGCTCTACACGTGGGCACTTTCCATCAGGAGCAATTCAGCTGCAGATACTTTTATTCAGAGTAAAACTGCCTCTACTTCACCTCAGTTTAATATATTTTGGAATATAGTCTCATTTGGATCAAGCACATGCACAAGTTTATACTGATTTGGCTAATTCTAATTGTATTTTACTTGGGTGAACTTTGCAATGAGCCTTTAGTTACGTGAGGGGCTGAACATTCAAAGTGCCTCGGAGCCAGCAGCTTTCCCAGCAGCTTTTGAAATGAATACTTTAATAGTGGGGATTTCTGCGTTTTGATCAGCTATTTCCTGTGCCAGTGGATGGCTTTGAAAGCCCCGATGGTTCGCTGCGCAGCAGAGCCCACCGCTCACAGCCCGAGTGCAATTTAGAAACCGCCCCGGTAATCAAGCCCCGATGAACACCAGTGGAAAATGTTTGGCTCCACTGAGCTGCAATCTCCATTTTTTTCTCTGCTCTTTTCCTTTTCTCTGTTTTTCTCGTTGCTACTTTCCAGCAAACTTAGTTTCTTTCACAGAAAGGATTTTTTCCCTTTCCCTCCTAAGAGGAAGGAGATGCCAGTGGGGACACACCGTGCTCGTGCACGGCTTTAACCCAGACCTTGGGACACTCCTCGTCACCCAACAGCAAGAGCAGGAGGTGGGATGTAAACAAGACCTCCACTCTCTGCAAGACAAATTTTGGTGTTCAGCTGGACGGATTTTCTAACGCATGTAAGGAAACCTCAGGCCAGCCTACTCCCAGACTTCTGCAGGCTGGGTGATATCATGCAGGAATGGGGAGAAATGATTCATCACCAGTTGCAGAGACAAAAGTCAGCTCTTACAGCCTCTCTCCGTGGAGGACAAAGCATATGGGTGGAAGCTCTGCAGGTACCAGCTGCAGCTGAGCTGCTCCTCTCTGGGTACCTTTCTAGCAAAGCAAACAAAGGTGGCTGTGTTTCGGGTTCATAGCACAAAACACCCGCTGCATTCACGTTGCTGAATCCCACGGCTGCAGCGGAGCTCGGGAGCGTGTTTAAAAGTCTCAGCTCCCAGCCCTGTCCCGGACCGAAGCCGCCCGGATAACACGGGCACAGCAGTGAGCCAGTCGCACGGAGCTTCCCGTGTCACAAGCGCGTGTGAAAAGACTTCACAGCAGGCAGCACATAAATCAAACTCACAGAAACTGGGCGACAAGAAGCTACATGATGAAACCGGACTTTTCGAACAATGAATCCTTTGTTAGTTCCTTTTTTGAAGTGGGATATTCCGGCCCAGCCCTTTCCAGGAAGAACAGAAGCTCTCCCAAGCCGAGACATTTTGAGTTTTGCTTTCAGCTTTTGGGGAAGACGCTGAGCAGCTGTGCTGCCCACCCAGCCCACCACTGAGCTACTGCTGCATGCCTACAAGACATCACCTTAAACACCCTCTGCTGCATGGACATCTTCTGGGTGCTCTGATGGGCACCGATTTGGCTGTACCACCAGGAAGCAGCGATGCCCTGTGGTGCCTTGATGCTGCCCAGAGAACCCTGCAAAGACACAGTGATGCTGGGGTGCATTGGCTAAGTGATTCCCAAACTGCTTTAAACCCAACCTGATTATTTTCTTGGAAGTTTATCTTTTGGCCAAGTGATGATTGTGAAGGATTCCCAAACTGCTTTAAATCCAACTTGACTATTTTCTCGAATTTTTCTCTTTTCCCCTTCAACATAGAATCACAGAATGGTTTGGGTTGGAAGGGACCTTCAAGATCATCCAGTTCCAACCCCCCCTGCCATGGACAAGGACACCCTCCACTACACCAGGTTGCTCAAAGCCCCATCCAACCTGGCCTTGAACACTTCCAGGGATGGGGCAGCCACAGCTTCTCTGGGCAACCTGTGCCAGTGCCTCACCACCCTCGGAGAGAACAATTTCTTCCTTAGATCTAATCTAAATCTCCCCGCTTCCAGTTTAAAGCCATTGCCCCGTGTTCTGTCACTACACACCCTTGTCCAAAGCCCCTCTCCAGCTTTCCTGTAGCCCCTTTAGGTACTGGAAGGTGCTGGAAGGTCTCCCCGCAGCCTTCTCTTCTCCAGGCTGAACAGCCCCAACTCTCCCAGCCTGTCTCCAGAGCAGAGATGCTCCAGCCCTCCCATCATCTCCGTGAGCCCCGTCTGGCCCCGCTCCAAGAGCCGGGAAAACCAGTATGAAAGCCCCGCGCCACGAATGGGCGGGACGGATCGGTCCGGCCCCCACGCCCCGCCCCGCCCCGCCCCGCCGGGCGCGGCGTGGAGGCGGGACCGGCCCGTCGCGGTGGAGATTCCCGAAGCGGTTCGGTCGGTGCTCGGGAGCCGGAGCCGCAGTGGGGCAGGGAGCGTCCCGCCGTCGCGATGTCCCAGTCGGTGATCCTGCGCGGTCCCTCGCCGTGGGGTTTTCGCTTGGTGGGCGGTAAAGACTTCAGTGCCCCGCTGACCATCTCCAGGGTGAGCCGGAGGAGAGGGGAGCGGAGCGGGGACCGGGGCCGGCGGCAGGTGATGGGCGGCGGGGTTGGGGCCGGGGTCGGGCCGCTGGTACCCGGGGCCGGCGGGCAGCAGCGTTTGAGGCGTTTAAAAGTATATCTTCTTATATCTAATAATATATACTCGCCGCGCTCTGAACGCAGCGCTGTTTCAGCCGCTCTCGTGTTCGCGCAGAAAACCTTCTCCGTGCTTTTTATTTTTTGGATGTTAATTCATAAAGATCGGCTTTCAAAAGTTTTTAGTGCTCAGCGCTGCAGAGGGCTTGGACTCGTGCCCTGGACCGAGTTCACAGGCTGTTGAGGGGTTTTTTTTTGGTTCGGGTTTTGTTGTTTTTTTTTTTTTTTATTTAGGAAAGCACGAGTAAAGTCAGCGAGAAGTTTCTCAGCGCAGGCTGCTGCTTTGCGGGGTCCCCGTGGGCTGGTAGTAATTACTGTGTAAGTGCGCTGGCACTCGTGTTTAACCTCCCAAAGATGTATTCTGGAAACTTCGCTAAAGACACCGCCGCGAGCTTGAAATAAGCTTTGTGCGTGGATATATCCGAAAACAAGCCTTTCCCCCTTGCAGGAGGGAGCGCGGCGAGGTGGCACGATGGGCTGTGGGATGGATGAGGTGCTGTGCCCCAGCTGGGTGCTTTCCAGTGGGTGCTGGTGTTTCCATCGCTGTCAGGGTGCCCTGGGAAAGGGCTGGACACCCGGAGGTGCCCTGCCTTGCCACGGCATGTTGAGGCCGTGTAGTGCTGCCGAGCTCTCCTGGGGCGCTTGGACGAGCCCCGAGCGTACGGAAAGGCTCTGAAAGGAGCTATAACTTAAAAATATTGTCGTAACGCACGCAAGCTGTTTGCTGTCTTCTCCTTCATCTGCCAAAGCTGGGACAGAAAAGGGAAAACATGTACCCTGAGCTTTAAAGGAAGAATTATGGAAGAGAGCATGTTTTTAAAGAGACTTGGTTTGTGTTTGAGCTCGAACGCGCCTGTTGCACAGCTTTATGTCTCTGTTTTTGCTTTGGACTGTCCCTTACCAAGGGTTCCAGCGAGGGTTTTTTTTTGAGGAGTAGCAGGAGGGGATGGATGGAGGGAAGGGAAGACATAGACCAGGAAAGCCTGGAGTGATGCAGCTGGTGGGGCCGGCCAAAAGTCGGGCAGGCGCCTGCACGCAGCCGGGGTGTCTGGACTGTGGGGGGGGGGGGCAGTTGGTTTTCGGGGCTTAGCCTTGTGCACGGGGAAGTCGTCTTTGTCCCCCCCCAGTGATGTGGGATGTATCATAACAAAATACCAAATTGCCTCGCAGTGACCATAAAATAATGTTCCTGTTGTGAAAATGAACACTGTAATTTAGCAGAGGGAGCCAGTTTCCCTGTTACTTTGAAAAAAGTTTGGTTTAATGTTAAACAAGAAAAAACAAAGTCTGCTTTTGCCTAGACGGGTGGCTTGCCAGATTCCTTGTTTGATTCAGCAAACCTGGGAGGTGTGAGGATAATTCTCACCAGGCCAGTCTTGCTTTGGATTGCAGGGAGCTGGAACACAATTAACAGTTGTAGGGTGTTATTTAATGCGGGGCAGCCTTTTAAATCAGATCTTTTTTTTAAATTCTGCTCCCACTGAAGATGGAGGTGATGCTCTGATGTGCTGTACGCCACAGCTGCTCCCGGAGGGTGATAAACAACCTGCTAGGATGTAAATATGTGTGTAGGGGCTCTAGTCTAGAGAGAAGAGACCCGCTGCTTCTGCAAATAGGACCCCAAAATGTTAAAAGTTGGGAAGAATTAGGAAGGAGCTGTTATGTAGTTAGAGTGGGAAATCTTTTCAGCTAGAAACCCGGGCAAGGGGGCTGGGGGCTCCCCATCCCTGCAAAAGTGGGGACAGGGAGCCCCCAGCCCCCTTGCCCAGGCTACAGCACTGTAGGAGGAAGGGTTGAGACTTTTGGCTGACTCCTGCTTTCTTCAAAGTGCTTTTTTTTAAAAAAAAAAATTATTTGTTTTATATTAAAGCGCCATTCCATTACAAACACGTTTTGAAAAGCAGAAATTCTGCTGGGAGGTGGGACCGGATACTGGGACTCCACGTTTCCAGCTGTGCAAAATGCTGATGTGCTCCAGGGGTGATGGGCTGCCCGAGGGATGTGGGTTTGCTGCACCCCACTTTTGTGCCCAAGGAGGGCTGAGGACCGATGTGCCAACACCAACGAGGTGTTTGGGCTGTACAGGTCTGCAGGAATCCTATCTGAACTGGTTAAATTGGGAATTTATAGGATGCTATTTGGGATTCCCAGCATCCTAAAGCCACCCGTGCTCAGATCTGGGTGCCAGAGGCTGGCTGTCTTCTTCTAAACCACAAATTCATGCATGTAGGGGTTGGAAAAAAAATATTCAGTTATTAATAGGGTGGTTTCCTCTAGCAGAGACGTGTCACTGCCACGGCGAGTGATGCTTTGCTCTGCTGGGGGGACCCTAGAAGGGTGCAGTTTCTTCTCCAAAACCTGTCTGAGCGTCATTGCTCTGGGTTAAGCGAAGGCAGAGTTCCTTAACATGACGTTTGTGGGATATGAAGCTGAAATATTGCTGCAAAAAGGGGAGATAATGAAGCAGTCGGTGGGATTGGAGCTGCTAGAGCTGGCGGAGCTGAGCAGGAGGCACCGTGGTGCGGCTGAACGCCGGGCAGGGAGGAAGGCTGAAGGTAGTCCCCAAAAGTGGCTTGTGACAGCATTGTCAAGGGATAAACTTGAAAAAAAAATACGGATTTGGCAGCAAGGAAGATAACAATCTTGCAGTCCTGCTTTGGAATGGGACTTGACTCGTTTCAGCCTTTGGCCCCCTGTGAGGCCGCTGCGTCGGGGCAGGTGTAGCTGATGGTGCGGAGCCCGTCCCTGGCAGCTGTTCCAAATGGACTCATGAAATCAAGGAATGATCTGTTTTTCCTGGAAGCAGGTCACTTTCCTGGGTGGTTTGATCAATGTTAAATGACGATGGGTAAAGATCTGTTTGCCCAGGTGACTGGGAACAGCTGGTGCTGAGTGCTGGGCTTGGAGTGTGGAGCTCTTCAGCACTAAAGATAAGGCAAGATAAATGCAAATCCAGAAGGGTGTGCTTAGGGCATCTTCCTCATGTGGTCATGTAAAAAGCTAGGTGTGCTCGCCACCCTTTTTTCCCTCCCCCTGTTTCTTCTTGCATTTTCTGGGGGACCTAGACAAGCAGGGCTGGAGTGTGGTGGGCTGGTTTGGGGGTGCGCAGCCCCGAAGGATGCTGTGGCAGCTCCACGTGGGGGTCGTGACGCCGATGTGTCGTCAGCACAGCACTGGGAAGGGGATTGTAGCTCAAGGCTGAGCTCTGGGGAGGAAACCCAGCTCGTTTTATGCCCAGAGTTAAGCTAACGCTGGGTGTAGCACATCATTTAATTGGTGGTTCCTCCTCCTCGTGATATTTATAGGGGTAAGGGAATGACCCAAAACATCTGCTTAGAGTTGGCCTTAATGACTTGATAGAAAGTGGTGGTTTAGACTTAATAATTAAGTTTCTGGTAGCTGACAGCTGCTTTTCTGTGATTGAGCAGGCTGACAACTGGGTACTATTGGCCTGTGGTGGGAACGGGGCTTTACTGCGGGAACAGCTCTGGAACCGAAATGGAATCACTTACTCAGCTGCTCTCAGTGTTGTGCTTGCAACCACATCAGTGAGCGCTGCGGTTCCGTGTGGGATGACAGTTGATCTGCCCCTTGCCTGGGATTAAAAGATAATCGGTCATTAGCGTAACTGGAGGAGCTGAACGTGTTTAATCACTTGAACTGGCTTGTCCAGCTCCTGGCGCAGTCGGTGTCGTCATTTACCCAACTCTGCCAGTCTTAATCCAAGCACTTGGTGCTTTTAGAGTCACAGACGAGCTACTTGGCTAAACAGATAATTGACAAATAGTCTGATTCCAGTATTTTTCAAAAAAGGTTTTATTACAGTTTTTCCTTTATCTGCTGCCTTCAACACCAGTTTACTTGCTAGTTTCTAGCAGAGCAGCAAAAATGTGTTTTTCCCTGTTGGCGTGGAACTGTAACACAAGAAGGGTGAGAAATAATTGGCCTGCAATCCATTACCCAGGTATTGTTTGAGTTAAGGTTGACTTTTAAACTTAAGTAGCTTTTGTATTTGAGCAAATACGTGCCCTGTTAAAGGTTAGGATACTCGAGAAGGAATTCTGCTGAGGGAGGAATTCCAGTAAAAGTGGCCTTGTTGACTCCGGGCAGCCGGCAAATGCCTGGTGTGTTGCTGTGATCCCACTTGAGTGCAGCGAGTACCTGCTTGGGGTAATGATTTTTGGGGTGACCTGCGAGGCTTATAGTACAATAGAATGGTTAGGGTTGGAAGGGACCTTCAAGATCATCTAGTTCCAGCCCCCGTGCCATAGGCAGAGACACCTTCCACTAGACCAGGCTTGTTCTTGTGTGCTCCAGGTTGGGGATGGCAGAGCACCGAGAGCTCTGTGGTGCTGGGTTTAACTGCCCCAAGAGCTCCATGGGTGTTGGTGGAGAAGGCAAGGACCAGAGATGCCAGCAAAGGGAATGGGGTGGAGAAGGCAAGGACCGGAGATGCCAGCAAAGGGAATGGGGCTCTTTTTTCTTTTGCTTTCCATAAGGTTTTTTCCTGGTTTTATGTCTAACTGGTATGTATTTTATTATTTATTACATGGAAATGATGTGCTTTGTGTTCGGAGCTCCCAAACGGACTGAAGTTGTCCGTTGAAGTTGAAGGACTCTGTGATGAATCCTAAACCCAGGACCCCAGCTGATTTCTGCTGACCTTTCGTGGTTTTATTGCCCGTACAGAAGAACAAAGAGATGCTAGCTATTAATGTTTGTTATGACATAATCATTCAAGTGGGATGATTTTTTAAGTGGAAGGAAATAGCTTTGCCAGTCGTTCTTTTTTGCTTGCATCGTTCTGCCAGTGATGGCTGCTGGTAAGGTCTGGAGTGTGAGGGATTGGGTGACTGCACGTGAAGCTGTAGTGGTACTTAACAGCTAATCTGAACTACAGATAAGAACTAATGGAAGTATGTAACACATATTTGCTGCTGAAGTTGTTCTGTCACTGAGGCTTTATTTAATAAGTGCAAGAGAAGAATAAATGCTTGTGCTGGTTCAGGAGACAGTAATGGTAGAATATGCTGGAATGAAAGCCCTAATGCTAATTACCATCATCAGGCACGCTGATAATCCGGAGTGGGAAAGCAGGCGGAAAGAGTGATTCATGTAGGTCCATTCATGCAAGGTCTGACCTTGGGGCGAGTTCAGCAAAATAAACCCAGCACACCCTTGAAAACACTTCGGGCCTCTGCCAGGTTGAACAAAGCAGAATGGGCTCAGTGTAAGTGGAAGATTTAGGGTTGGGGGTTTGGTGTTTTGTTTTTTTTTTTCTTTTAAATGATGATGATGTCAGTTTTCTAACTTCTTGAAGACTGTAAGATTGCCTGTTGGGACAGGTATTCAGAGTTACTTTGGAAAAGTGCATGGTTGCATCCCGCTTGATACCAGAATAGAAGAGAATAAAGTTAGATAAAGACTTACTAAAATGGCCCAGTTAGTGTAGGAAGCATACAAGGGAAATATGTAAAATTGTTCTTTAATTTTCTTAAACTTTAAATTGCTGTATAGCACAATAGATGGTGATAATCTTGATCCTGCTGGAGGCAGATCAATCCTTTCATTTTAATACAAATATACCACTATGGATGGTATGGAATTAGTGCAGACTGTTGTAATTTAATTTTTTTTCATAGCTTGGGGGGGAAAATGCATGTCACAAGTCTGCAGGAGTCACATGGCAAACGTCCTCTTACATATAGTATTTCTATCTGAATTCATTGTTTGATTTCTGAGCTCTTAAAATGCGTTGACTCGTGGTTCTTAGATACCCAAACACTTAGTGAAAGTGTTTTTATTTTTTAAGTCATCTGTGACCACAGGTGCTAGAGTGTGAAAGAAAACAGTAGATCTCTCAAGATCTGGTAGCGTTGATAAAAAAGCTAAAACAAACATGTTCACAGAAAATACTCTGCTTGATTTGTTGTCAGTGCAGTGCTGCCAGACGAGGACCCGAGCAAAGCGCGGCGTATCTGGCCAGAGCTCGTTAATGCCGTGGATTTGTACACAGCCATTAACACCACGCCTGCCCCAAGCCCTGGTAGATAAGGGTATGTTTGGTTTCTACTTCAGGACTTACCCAAAAACTTCAAGCAAACGCAGGATTCATCGGGTTACTCGGGGCAATTGCAAAAATGTCGAGCCGTAGCGTGGCATTCGAGCAGCTTTTACAGCCAAAGGAGACCTACAATGAACCCGCTTCCTCACCAGGGAGCACGTTTTTATTTAAAAAATAAAATAAAATAAAAATTTGCTATGCAAGAGTATTTCAGCCAGTGAAGTTTCCAAACATGATGAAGCTGCCTCAAAGCCCATGCCACGCTCCATCTTCCTTGTCAACCAGAGCAACTCAAGTCGCGCCCAGGAAACCATAAGTAGTTCTACACGTTGTGTGGACTGACAGCAGGTTATGTGCGAGCGGCGTTTTACAGTACAAGCTTCAGAAAACAAAATATGCCAGATTAGAGAAGATTATTTCAAGTAATTATTCTTCATTATTAGATATGGGCAATGCACAGCTAGAAGAGAAACTGTCCTGAACAGTTAAATCTAGGACCGTTTGGTAACGGGCACCGAAGAGTAGAAGCTCAGCTGGGAGGTTTACAGTACGCTGAGTCCCAATGCCGTTCACAAAACGCTTCCCAGGACCCTTTAGCACATGTAAAGCTTTGGGACAAAAGCTTAAACCTCACAAAATATCCGGCGTTGGCAATTAAATGGGGAGAAAGGCACTAAACCCCGCAGTCTGTGGGAATTATCGCTGCCTGTTTCACAGGAATGAAGCTTCAGGTTTACTCAGCAGATGAATTGAACTTCTGGTGTTGGAGAGTTGTCTTCTGTTTGGTTTTGAGCAACCTGGTGTAGTGGCAGGTGTCCCTGCCCATGGCATGGAGGTTGGATCTTGAAGGTCCCTTCCAACCCAAACCATTCTATGATTCTATTCCCCCGATGCTGCTGAATGCAGTTTCCCAAGTGGCATCATGCAATGGTGCGGTGTCTCGGGGACTGTGGTGATGCTCCAAGCGCACTTACATCCAGGCTTAGCCATGTCCCCCGGGGCAGGCTGTCCTGCCCTGGCCTTGCTCCCCACCGTAGCAGAGTGAGTGTAACACAGATTTAAGAGTAATAGCAGATGTAGTGGTTAAGAGCTGGTGTATCTGCAACTTGTCCTTGGAGGATGGGGTGAGAGGGCTCCTGGTGACTGTGGCCAGCAGCATGGTGTGCTGCTGCTCCCAGCCTGAGCCCTGCCAGAGTTCTGGGTGCCCTTGGGCTGAGCGAGGTGAGCTCTTGGCAGAATGAGGGCAGATGCTGGTGTCTGAACGACCTGTGTCGTTCTTGATCAGCTCGTTGAGGTTTGCACTCAGGTTGTGGTTGGCTCCTCCAAAACTCATATCTGATTTCCCTGATTCTCAGCCTCTTCTTTGTACAGAGACCTCAGCCTTTGAGCTGGATTAGGATCTGTGCTACGAATCTGATTCTAAGTTTGGATCTGGATCCATCAGTACTTGGATTCAAAAGGATTTTCAAGTGTCTCACCTTTTATAATGCTCCTGCTCTGGTTCTTTCCCTTCTGTGCTCTTAAGCTTTTTGTTTTCTTCAATAGTTGAGCAAATTCACATTGCCTAAACAATGCTCTTCATTTACTGGGCTGTGCAGCATACCTATATAATGTCTTGAGACGTTGGAGGGACTTTTTACAAGGGTGTGTAGTGATGGGACAAGGGGCAATGGATTTAAACTGAAAGAGGGGAGATTTAGGTTAGATATAAGGAAGAAATTTTTCACTCTGAGAGTGGTGAGGCACTGGCACAGGTTGCCCAGAGAAGCTGTGGCTGCCCCATCCCTGAAGTGTTCAAGGCCAGGTTGGATGAGGCTTTGGGCAACCTGGTGTAGTGGAGGATTTCCCTGCCCATGGCAGGGGGGTTGGAAAGGGATGATCGTGAGGTCCCTTCCAACCCAAACCATTCTATGATTCTATATAAGCAGTTAGAAAAATGCCAATGAATGGGTGAGGAATATACGTCAGTTCAAGGCATGATGCTTTGAAAGGCTGAAGAGAATCCCTGGAAGGAATGCTGAAAGGATTCAGGGAATTTATCTTCATTAGTTAGTAATTTAACTCTTGGTTCTTCCTGTTTTAAAAGATATTGCTACCGTAAGATCGTCTGCTGCCTCGTAGCGTGCTTCCTGATAACAGAACAGGCTGGCTTTGTTTAAAAGCTGAGAATTTTGTCACGCTATCTTGAAAGCCTCTCGAAGGCTTTAATCAGGCCCTTTTGATCACGCTTGCAGAACAGAAAATTTCCCCGGACTTGCCTGTGACAAACTGCCATTGATTTACAAGAAGAGTGGTGTGGTCCGTGTAGGCTTGTGGGGGATCATACGTCTTAACCCGTTCAATCCTGGGAAGACAGCTGCAGGAGTTGATGGGATGTGTTGTGTTTTGTTGCAGTAACGCTTTTTCTAAAAAAAAAAAAACAACAACAACAACAAAAAAAACCCCAACAAACTGAAGAAGACCTGGCGGAGAGAAAGGTGCCCTTATTGTGAGGGTGTGATTGACCTGAATAGATTCCTTTTGTTAATTTGGGTGAAAACTGCTGGGAGAATAAATACAAAGTTCTTCTCCCTGATGGCTGTGCTGAGACCCGTGCAGGCAATGAGGAGGAACCGTGTCCCTTGGAATTGGGTGACATTGCAGAGGCAGGTTTCTGGGGAAAAGAGTTTAGAGAAAAAAAAAAAAAAACAAAACAAAGTAAGTTAAAGTAATATAACAAATTAACCTTTCATTAAAGCGTTGATTGTTTCAGCTTGTGGTGTTGGCCCAAAACTGTTGCTTAGTGCAAAGCATTTAATGTGCTTTATTTTTCTGGCCTGATGCCAGCTGCTTGCACTTAGTAAATCCTAACGAGGCTCCAGCAGCCGGATAAGACACTGCTGCTGCCTTTGGGGCTTTCCCAGTTTGTCCCGTAGCATCCACTGGGCTGGGGAAGGGGCTGCTGGGGCTGGTCCCCGTGGAGGAGAAGAGAGGAAATGGGTGGGTGGGAAAGGTGAAAATTATTGGAAAAACTTATTTAACAAATGTGGTTAGTAACTGTGCAGATATAGTTCAGTGGTTGATGTGGCAGAAGGAGATGCTGACTTGTGGGGTGTCAGTGTGGGTGGTGGGGCAATGTGACCTGTCCTGGTCCCAGGGAGACCCCTGACACCGCCCTGAGCGACGTATCCATCGGTCCTGTCTCCATCAGTGTTCATTCAGCCTTGGTTTTTAAAATGGTTTGTTCTTAGCGCTGGTGGAGAACTTCAAAAAGAAACAAGCAAAAATCTTATCGCTGTTTTTCTTGAGCCCATCCTATTCCCAAACCTCGATTCCTCTGGAGGCCCCTTTGAAGAACACGCAGCTCCAGTGACTCAGCACAGGTTTTCTTTGCAGCGTTTTTAACTTCCCAACGTACCCAATTACTCTCAAACTGGTGCACGCTCCGTTCAGGTCGCCCGCGCTGCAGTTACGGCTCATATCAGAGCCGCAGCCCGTCCAGAGGGGACATGAGCAAGTGCCCCTGGTAGAAGCTTCATCCCAAAACCTCAGCGCTGTTGGGCTTTAACTTCGCTGCCCTGGAGGGACCTGACAGCCCGGGCGATCTGCACAGCTGAACCTCCCTGGCTCGGGGCTACAGCCCTGGGGGGCAGGATAACACACAAAACAAGGTTTGTGGTTGAACAACGAGCCCTGAGCTTGTTCGTCGCTGAACTTCAGAGAAAAGAGGCTGGTTGAGGGATGTTCTGGGTTGAGCCGATGGGTGCTGGGTGTGGGGCTGCCTGGATGAGACACCCGGATCCCTCCGGCTCCTTCCTCTGTTCATTCATTTCCATGTGACAATAGAGGGTCATCTTCCTTGGATGTTTTGCTCCAAGCGTAGACTCTGTTACAAAAAATCAGTATATTTAAAAGTGCATCCTTGTCCTTACAGTGGTCCGGGTTTTGCAGAGGGCTGTCTGCACGGATCCACACGGAGCGAAGCCGGTGGGGCCCTTGCACGAGGATTCAGATGCGGTCCTGGCCCGTACCCAGGCTCCTGGGGCTTTCTGTGGCACCTTAGGTGTCACAGGCTTTGCACAGCTGTGAGTTAGGAGACCTTGCTTTGAGGAATTTTAAACATTATTCACTAAAATACAAACTTTGGGCCTGACAGATGTTACAGTACCAATTCCCAAGCTGCTGTGACGCCGACGCTGTATCTCAAACTAATGAGTGTTTGGAGTGCAGCTCCATTTCAAGCCCTCAGTCATCTCCATGGCTAGCATAAAAGGCTGATATGAAGATACTGCCAAAATAATTTGAAATAAACCAGAATCTAAAAATAAGAAACAGCTGAGAGCCCCATTTATGAACCGCTTATTCTCCAAGGATGCTACAATCTGGTTAAGATCAGCGCAGGGAGAAAAATCCGTGGGACATCTAGACAGCATTGAGTATACAAGAACAAAATACAGCTGTCCTGGGTCAAGCTGAAGGTCTGTTAGTCCACAAGGCTGCTGGCAGCTGGGGCTGTGGGATGGATCCCAAGGGAAGCGGATAATGACAGGCAAGCGCATGGAGATGCCTCCTTGGAGGTGCTGGTTGAGCTTCTGGTTGACCTTCTGGTGGGTCTGGCAGCTTCTGTGGCTGTAGAAGGAGCCCGATGCTCTGTGAATGCCAGGTCTTCATGCACGGCTTCCCAAAACCAACAGGACAAACGCTTGCCAGGGGAAAAATAAACCGATCTTAGAAATATCCTGTGTCGGAGCTTTACGGCTTTTGTGGGCTACGGTCAGAAATAGCTCCTGTTGTTTGCCCTGAGCTGAGTCACCGGGGAGCCTGCGAGCAGGGAAAGAGTTGGCTGGGCAGGTTTTTTTAGAGCAAAATAGCCCGGCTGAAACTATTGGAGAGCAAATGGCAAATGCTGATTGACTCTGACAACGCAACAAAAGGCTGAATTCGGGCTGCCAGTTCTACTTAAATGCAAAAAGTGGTTTGGAGCCTCTCAAACACCTTTGGGTTCACGTTTCGGTGGCATCGTGGCTGTAATCAGGCAGGGAGCGGTGCAGCAGGTCCGTGTTAAGCCGAGTGCTGTTGGCCTCTCACCAGCTGTTTTACTGGCCTCAGTCCTGTGAGCAGCCCCAGTGCGATCCACAAAGGGCTTTGGTGGCAAGGCTAAATCCTCTCCGCATTCCCTATGGAAATTGAACTGGAAAAAACAGATCGAGATGGAAATTGAACTGGAAAAAAACAGATTGAGATGAAAACAGGGATGCCCGCGTGCCTCCCTTTCTAAAAGACCGGCTGCTCAACCATGGCTGGTGGTGCTCAGGGCTCGTGGGCACCATGGAGCCAACAGCTGGCACTTGGTCTCCAACTGTCTGAAAAACCACACCGGCTTTGTTAGCATCTGGTTGCCCCCGTGCACCGACATAAGCTACATCCGAGGGGAGCTGGAGGACAGGGCAGCGATCCTGTTCCCTGGATCCTTCGAGCAGGGTGTGATGGAGCAGAGACAGAGGATTACACCCGTGTAAATCACGAGTAAACCGAGTGAAAGCACCGCCGCGCTCTACGTGCAGTGAGATAGGAGTAACCGAAAGTCGGACTCGCTGTGCTTTCTCGCTGGATAAACCACGCGGTTGGTTAGTGGAGCGTTAGCAGATGCTCTGAATGACTGGAGAGGAAATTAGAGGGCAAGCACGTTGCTGTTAAGAGTTTAAACAGGCACGCTTACCTGTCCTGCCTATGCCTTGCATCGTTTTATATTATTGCAAAAATTAAAACCACATTTGGGCTGATGTAAATGAAATGGTAATGTCTCAAGAAACTCTTTTATGGGCTGCAGGGTTGGTCTTATGGCTGACCACAAACAGTACCTGGACCTGTCATTAGTTCCTCAGGAAAGAAGTTATGAGTTTTATAAGGTCTGGCATTCCTACAAAAGCAGAAGGAAAGAGTTGTGGAGGCTTAGCAAGCTGCGTGATATTCCGTGCAGAGCTAGAAAGAGACAAGTCATTTGAACGACGGTCCGGAAAAACTGATGTCAAATGTAACCTCTCCGTGGGAAGCAATTAGGGTGACTGCACTCATCTTCTAATTATGTAGTTAGCCGAAGAGGAGGGTCACATGTGCTCTTTAGGGGTTGACTCTCACAGCATGGCTTAAGGCCCGCAAGCCAAAGGAGTCTGGAGCACCTCTCTTGAAAGAGGGTGTTGGGTTATTTCAAGCCAGACACAAATCTGAAGGGAGGACCCGGTCGCACACTGACTGGAGTTGACAGAAATCTCTTGATTTAAAAGAGCTCTGTTGTAGAGGATGGCCCTCAGAGGACCGGGGCTGACCCAAGAGCCCTGGCTCTGACATCCAGCTTCTGGTAGATGCTATTGGTGTAGGCAAAACACATATGACTTCTCCAGAAAGAATTGTTCTTTTTATCTGCTGCTTATTCCAAGAGACTGGACTCTTTTAAAACCGAGCATTCTTTCAAGTAACCCTTTTATTTTTTCCTGCCTAGATTAACCCTGGCAGTAAAGCAGCCATGGCAAACCTGTGCCCAGGAGATGTTATTCTGGCAATCAATGGAGAGAGCACGGAGAACATGACGCACCTAGAAGCACAAAACAAGATCAAAGCATGCATGGACCAGCTACTGCTCTCCCTCAACAGGTAGGTCCTCCTCTCTTTGATGTGCTCTTGCATCAGCTTTGCTTGGCTCCTCTGCAGAAGGCTTGTGCCTGGCCCTGGTTCAGTTGTGCCCTTAGGTTTGGTTCTTGGTGCATCCTCATGGTCCATGTAGTTGTTTTGTCTTTAAAAACAGCGAAACAAAATTATGTTTAAAAGATCCCTGATACTGTAAGTAAGTCTAGTTCATTTATCTAAGTCTGGATTCTTGCCAGCTCCTGCAGGCTGTGAGCTGGGTTGGATCCTTCAAGCCAATGGAGGTTTTATTGACTCAAGCAAGAGTAGCACGAGGATCGAAATCTTCTTTGGGTGAAGCCTCCCACTTCATTAACATCCACCTAGAATTTTCCTAAACATTTGTTCAATGAATATACATTAGCAGGTCCAGCCAAATACACTTTTATTTTTTAGAATATTTCAAAGCAAAATGAAGGCTTGGGGGTATTTTTTTTTGCTTTCCATTAGAATTAATTCTGTAGCTAAAGATTCCTGACACAAATCACAATTATCCAGTCAAAATGAGTGCTCCTTATAAGGCCCGCAAATGACTGATGTTATCTGTAATAGATTTAAATAAGTTTATACAATTTCCACTTCAGATTAAAAAGGCATTTCCTGCTCTAAAGAACTGTCATTTACTGTTTATATTTCTCTTGGAAAACATGTCATTTCTGACTGGGGGCCTGGGCAGCGGGGAAGGAGCGCTGCCGTAAATGGAGCAAAGCCTCGTTGGTTCCTCATGGCTCCTTGGATGGAGATGTCTGAGCTGCCTGGCCAAAGCAGAGTCCCCTGAGCTGAGCCTGTGCGTAGGGATGATGTGACTTCAGCCTTAGGAAAGAAAGAGCAAAGGGAAAGCAAGAAAACCCTTCATGCAGGTAGAATTTCCCGTAGCCAAGGGGGACGGTCGTTTTCCTTTCCCTGAGGAGCAGTTTTGAGGAGACTGGATGGTCTTCTGCCCAGAGCAGGGGCTGTACCCAGGGCAGGACGAGGGTTCCCTTTCTGGCTGACAGCAGGCTGGTGGAGCTCTGCTTGGAAGAGGTGGAAATCCTCGTGCAGTGACAGAAGGGTTTGGTGGTTTGACAGCAGAACGTCTTCGTCAGCAGTTAGAATAAGGTTTTGCTGAAAAGAACTTTTGGCACGGCAGCATTTTGTTCTCGTGTATGAGGGTTTCTACTGTGTGAATTTGTGGACTGAATTCCCACTCTGATACTCCATTTTAGCCACTGGTGTCCGTTGGAATCTGTTTGTTGGCTGAGATAGGACCCTCAAGCACTCCTCCTCCATGAGAGGCACATGGTATGGGGAAGCTTTCTGCTGGTGTCCACCTGGTCCTTGTGGTTAGGAACTGATACTTGAATCTTGCCAGCGGTAGCTGTGACCGTGGTGGTGGTGATGGTAGGTGCCATCTCAGTGAGCTCGATGTCAGCAGTTTGTCTGTCAAAGAGCGTCTCCTCTCTTAAGAGGTGACTTCTTGCCCGGACGCAGGGCAGGGGTTGAGTCCATCGCAAGAGGAGTGGACAGAGGTCTCACAGCAGTGCAGGTACGTCCCTTAGTGGGGTGAAGGATGATCTGTCTGTTGAACCTGCCTGAGATGCAGAAACATTCATTAATTACCTGGCAGTGGTCTGGAAGCTGCACTGTGGAAGACTTTTGGCAGCGAGAGGGTCTGTGGCTTCAAGCTGGGTTTGCCGAGCTACACCTCCCAGTGTGGATGTTTCTAACTGTGAGACCTTCCAGTATGCCTGGAGGAGCAGTGGATTCTCGATAGCAGATGTCGCTGGTGATGGCCTACAGCCTTGGCGGTGATGCCAGGGTTCGTGGGTGAGGTGGCCTGGGCTGTGCGAGGCAGGAAGGGTAGGCAAGAGGATTGCAATGTTTTTTTCAGGCCTTCAAGCCTTCATAAATGCAGATTTCAAAGGCTCTCATGTATTATAGTCGGGCAAAAATGAATGCTCGGGCTTCTGCAAGACAGGAACAGATGAGATGGTGATGGTGAGGAACGGTTCGGTGTGGAGTGGCTCCTCTCCGGGAGGAGATCGTGCTGTTGGGTCGGTCAGGTGGCTCCTCCGAGAGCAAACGCACCTCAGCCGTGCCCAGAGAAGCCCACAGGAGTGGCCTTTCTCTTGATAGGAAAAACTGAAGAGTTCATTTTTTCTAGAGTAAGGAAAGCAGCTCTGGTAATGCTTTATTAGGTCTATTTTTGGTTTGGCCCAAAGTGAGTGCTTGGTGACATGGCTCTTGGATCTCTCTTCTGTTTCCCGAGTGACCCATTGCATCCAGACAACTCTGCCCAGCCGTTAGTCATCGCTGGAAGCGCGTCCGGCGCTACCTCCTCGGTGTCAGCAGATCCCTGCTCCGGGACCTGCCTCCTGCCAAGCGGGGTGACGTGGTGCTGGGACAACACCGTGTCCCAGGGCAGCGGTGGGGGGGTTGTCCAGCATGTCCAACTACCGCCCTTGGCAACGGCTGCGCGTCACTGCCCTGGGTGCCACCACAGGGCTGAGCCCCGGGAAGGCTCCATGTGCAGAGCATGGATGAGGATCTTCTCCTTCCTCGGGCAGAAGGGCGCTCTCCAAGCAGTGCCGCTCTGCCTTCAACAATATATCGTCTGCAAATCAACACAAGGAATTTTATTTTTTTAAATAAGTGTGTTTGTCTAAATATATTTGAAATATAATATTATTACATTATTTTTATATATTCATTTATATATTAATATATTTATATATCCAGATATAGATTATATTTGAAATATAATAATAATTCGTTGTATGTTTTTACTGAAAATGTATGAAATTTGATGTCAATCCTGTTTTACCAAAGCAGGTTCCCTCCCGCCAGGCGCGAGTGCCAAGGGAGGACAGGGAGCTGGGCAGCGAGCCGGGCACGAAGGGCTCCCAGTCCTTTGGTGCCCTCAGGGCTTCTTCCATCCCATGCCCTTTCTCCACGAAGCCTTGACATTATGGGTTACCAAGATACAGAACAAGACTGGTTTTGTGTTCAAGCTGTGGTCAGTAAATGCTCTTTGGCGAGGCAGTTCCGCAGGAAAGTCGGGACAGGGGGACGTGCTGGGGAAGGCACGGAGGAGTCATGGTGTGCTCTGACGGGATGTCCTGGGACCGACGTGGCCCGTCTGGATTTCGGATTGCAGAATGGGGATGGATGGGATGCAGAGAGCCCGTTGAGTTTGCTGGGAGGAGATGCTGGTTATCCTCTTTATCAAATTTGCTTCGTTAAGACGTTTGGATACACCGGTGGGGAAACAAGTAAAGAGCCACTGAGCCTTTGTGGGTGGAATGAACCATCTGTGTGTCAAACCGTCCCACGCAGCGCAGGCAACGTCCCTCTCCCATGCTTGGGAGGGCACAGCTGAAGTTGGTGGGGTTTCTGTTGTGATGCAAACTTTGGCCATAGTCCGGCGTGCCCATGTGGCTGGACTGCAAACAGAGCGGCTTTGATGGTTAGCGCGGTCCGTCCTTCGGAACGTCACACTGGCTTTGATGGTTTTTCTCTTAGCCAGCTGCATCCTTCTTGGAGGAGATGGCCCCAAGGCTACGTTGGGAAAACTGCTGGGAAGGAGATGTTGCAGCTTTTCACGGGTGTCCCCTGTGTCCCCCACAGCCCAGAGTCAGTGCTGGTGTCCACGGGGCTGGCCCTGCTCGCAGCCTGCACCACCATCTAGTTGTTTTTTGGACAATCCCTGCTCTGTCGTTTGTCACGGATGCCACATGCTCTCAGGCAGATCTCCCTCTGTCTTTGCACCCCCGTTCTCAAATGCCATCCTTGGCCACCCCTCGTCCCACTGACGTTGCTGGGTGTTTTGTCGCCAGCTCCGTCGGGTCGTGTTTTGCCCAAAAATGTTGAGGGCAGTTTCTGGGCAGCGGTACCACGGAAAGAGAAGTGCTACAGTAGCTGTTCTGTTCTGAAACAGAGCAGTGGAAAATCCTCCTCAGCTCATGAAAGAATTGGATTTATGTGCCCAATGCTCGTGTGGGTACTGATGTAACGTGGCTGGAACTAGATGATCTTGAAGGTCCCTTCCAACCCAAACCATTCTGTGATTCTGTGAATGACCTTGGGCATCCCTGTAACACGGGATGGGTGTCAGGTCGTGGTTAACGGCTCCGGGATGCGAGGCTGGGAGTTCACGTTGGCCTAGTGAGGCTGGAGCAGCGCCCGGGCTGCGGGACGAGGTGGTGATGGTGCTGATGAGGATGTAGTGGCATGGTTCAGGATGCCCTGATGATAAATCAGCCTCTTCCAGCGTCATCTTCCCAGCTGTTGAATCCCAAGCCAAGGTAGCACAGGGTCTGCTTCGCCCGCCTGGCTGGCAGCGGCGAGGGAGGGCAAGGGCAGGTGTGCGGCAGCTGGTCGGAGGTGACCCTGGGTGTCAAGCAGCCCCATCAATTATTACTCTCAGAAACGTGGAATGGAGATCTTGGCATTTAGCCACAAAACATGTGCGTTTGGCAGCCAAGGATTTCAGAGTTTCAAATAACGTGAATGTGTGGATAAGGATGATCCAATGGTAAAACTTGGTCTTTTTGTGTTTTCTTTCGCTGTGAAGTTGTCACTAAGTTACGCAAACGAAGAAATTCCTTATCGGACAAGAAGTGTGCTTTTGGGCTCATCTGCCCTGGGAGTAACGTGTTCATAGAATCATAGAATGGTTAGGGCTGGAAGGGACCTTCAAAGGTCATCTAGTCCAACCCCCCTGCAAGGAACAGGGATATCTCCAACTAGATCAGGTTGCTCAGGGCCTCATGTTCCTGTTCCTGCGATGCGCAGGGAGGAATTCACATGTGTTGCGAGATTTTCCTTTTTTCTAAGTAATAATTTTGATGCTGTTCTTCCCAGTGCCATCCCATTACAGCCCTTTCTTTTGGCAATAACACGGGGCCGTTGGCGCGTGGGGCCGGGTGGGTGCTGGAGGACTGGCAGCATCTGCCCAGGGTTGTGTTGTGTTTCCTTCCTGACTATGGTGTTGAATCATAAATCCTCAAAGGTTCGGCTTTGGTTCCTTCTATCTAAAATAAATTCTGGGAGCAGGTTTTTTTCCCCTCCACCTGGTTCTTGTGCTGCCAGAGGGCAGGTATTTCCGAGGTGGTAACTCTGTTTTTTAAGTGGCAGCTGTGGAAGCCCCAGCCCAGCTCTGGGGGCTGTTTTGCTCCGTGCTGCCCCGGACAAGGGGCTTGGAAGGAAGCGAGCCGGCGTGCGCAGGCTGGGAAAACTCTGATTCCTTCGCAGACGGCGACGGTGTGCGGCACGGTGCCCGCGGGACGGGTCGGATTCGTTCTCGTTTGCTCGAGAGCACGGGATGGGTAACTGAACCCCGTGTCCCGAGGGATGGGTAGGATGCAGGAGCCAACACGGACCGATGCACTGTTACTATTCTGCACGGAGAATTTGAGTATGAAGATTTTTTCCCTTTGTTCCTGCTCTCTGTACGGAGATGGAGTTTCTATGGGAAAAAGCCCAGTAATGAGTCTGCTGGACGTGTAGCCCCAAAAGTCCCTGGAACCTTGTGTGGTTGATGTTCCTCCGAGCTCCCCTCCCGCCTCCCCCAGCTCGCGGAGGTTTTGTCGGGGTCCATTTGCGCGCTGCTGGAGGATGGGAAGGATGACAATGTACGATGTTCTCAAGTTTCCAGTAAAAGTACAAGTGAAAAAGTGAATCACAGCTTCCCCTCTGGAGCTCCTCGAGGACTAATAGAAAGGAAAACCGGCAACTTTCCAGAGCCTGGATACACAGTGATGGTTTCAGCCGAGAGGAATGAAGGGAGGAGAAATCTCATAGCTTCTCCAGGAAGCTCCAGGAGCTTCACCGGCTCCAGGGTGATCTTACAGCAACCTTCCAATACCTAAAGGGGCTACAAGAAAGCTGGAGAGGGGCTTTGGACAAGGGCATGTAGTGACAGGACAAGGGGCAATGGCTATAAACTGAAAGAGGGCAGATTTCGATTAGATCTAAAGAAGAAATTTTTTACAATGAGGGTGGTGAAACACTGGATCAGGTTTCCCAGAGAAGTTGTGGCTGCCCCATCCCTGGAAGTGTTCAAGGCCAGGCTGGATGGGGCTTTGAGCAACCTGGTGTAGTGGAGGGTGTCCCTGCCCATGGCAGGGGGTTTGGAACTGGGTGATCTTTGAGGTCTCTTCCAACCCAAACTGTTCTATGACTGTATGATTCTATGATTCTCCTTCAGGTACTGGGTCCATGGGGGTGCTCAGCAGAGCTGAGCTCCTGCACTTGCGTGGCTGTGCCGTAGCGGTCGGCAGCACCCAGATTCTGATCTGGCACTTTCCCAAGTGCTAAATCTTAGTTTATAAGAGGATGGAGAAATTAGAAATTCAATAAGACCCAGGAATTCTGGCAACTTAAAAGCAGCTCTGCAAGTGTAGAGAGGAAGACTTGTAGATCATTAGCAGGTGAAAAAACATTTTGGTAAAATACGTGAGCATATGCAAGTAATCTTTTGAGAATGATGTTGAGTTTCTTAGTAAACAAATCGTGGGATAAAAGGCATCTGCAACTTCATTTTTTTTAGTTATGTCTTGTTAATGGGACCATTTCCCACGAAGCCCCATGCTGAAGGCCTAGCACTAATCCAGGTCAAGTTATTTTTCGTTGGGATTGTCCTTGCAGCCATTAAAACGGAGCGTTGTTCGTGCAGGGTAACGATTCCGACGTAGCTGACTTTAATCCCCCACGACACATCTGAAAACACTTTTCCCGTAAATTAAACGACTCGGAACGTGTGAGCGTGACGTCTGATCTCTCGCCCCGACGCTAGAGAAGCAGGATTAGTTTTTGCTGTTGCCTGAACACAAAGCTCTGACTGTTGGTAGCGTGAACCTGCTGCCAGGGTGCCCTGGGTTGGCCGTGCTGGCCCCGGGACCCCCTGCTCCGGGGAGGTGGGCACAGGGGTGAGCTCAGAGCATCAGCCATTCTGCAGTAGTGGCACCCTGCTTTTGGGCAGTCACCTCTGAATTATTTTGGATTACCTCGTATTCTGCTGTTTCCATGGGAAAGAGGGAGTCTCCTTGTGTCAGTGTAAACGCTCATCATACTCACGACTTGCATTTCTCTTTGGTGAGGCTGATGTTTCCCCCAGTCTCCTTTGCTTTGCCTTTAAAAGTGCCAAATAGAACCTAAATTGTGCCATATCAGCTTAATTTGGGAGTAGGTCATGGAATGGTTTGGGTTGGAAGGGACCTCAAAGACCACCTAGTTCCAACCCCCCTGCCCATGGGCAGGGACACCTTTCACGACACCAGGTTGCCCAAAGCCTCATCCAACCTGGCCTTGAACACTGCCAGGGATAAGTGGAAGCGGTGGCTGGGGTGAGCCTGGCTCGGCTCAGGTGGCTGCTGGAAGCCGTGCCAGGCTGACTTGCTTCTCCCGAAACCTTCTGATCGCTCAAAAGGTGTTTTTTTTTTTCTTTTTAATCATTAAAAGCATTAACTATCGAGGGACTTTGTGTCTGCAAACCTAAGTCTGGCCGTGTCTTTCATTGAGCGTGAAGACACCTATAATGATTTTTGGAAAACAGAAGTTCAGCTGCTTTCTGGTGCAGCCGGGGTGATTTTTGTCTGTCAGGGACATGGGGAACTGGGATGCTCCCAACAGAAAGCACCGACAGTACTGGTGACCAGATGCCGTAGCTTCACGCCGAGCAAATTCACTGTCGTTTTTATCTTCTGCAATCAGAATCGCTTGCTGAATCTTGATTCTTATTTCCTGGGAAGTCCAAGTCTTTGGGGATCCCTTAAGCTGTGTTTTGGCATGTGGGCTCCAGAGCCGAGCGAAGGGGAACGTCGTAACCGCCCCTTCTCCGCGGCCACGCGTGTGCACGGAAATTATAATTATGATCCCTGCCAGTGTAATTAAGCATTTTCATTGTTCTGGGCCTCCAGATGAAATTCTCAGTGTGGAAGCAATATCCGCAGCACTGCATCGTGGCAAAAAGCAAGTCGGGATCGCTGGGAATGCTGCCGTTCTTGGGAAGGACTGTTTCCTTTGAAACACCAAACATGGTTGGGAAGACCAGCTTAAAAAGAAGAGTCCCAGCCTAAAAACTGAAATTATTACCATAAAGATAATTAATTGGTACAAGACTTTTAGCTATGAGAGAGAGCAAGGTCTTCCCTGTTGAAAAAGCTGTGAAGATAGTAGCAAGTAGTGATTTGGAACAAAAAAAGCTTAAATCCTTGGGGGATGGATCTGAAGTGGGTTAAAACCAGTAGGAGTCTTTGCTTCAGTAGGTTTTGGATTAGACCCTGAACTTGGGAAGGTGGGTTTGTGTGCTGACTGGTTTAGATGGAAAACACCAAAAGCAAAAGAATCACCTCGAGGATTCCTGGGTTAAAACTGTGCTCCTTAGTTTTCAAACTCGGGCTCTGCAGATAATTAACCCAAAGCTGAGTGTGGCGTGTGGCAGGGGCCAGGGTCCGGCGGGGGGTGCGTGGCTGCAGCGAGTGATCTGTGCCTGTCGGAACCAGACCCCCCGCTTCCATTAAGCTGTGCCTACGCAGGTTGTGGGGATAAATGGAAGAGTTCGTGTTTGAAAACTTTATCTTGTCCATCCTGTGGTTTTTCCCTCTCCTAGCTCAACCTCGTAGCATCCCAAAAAGCCTCACCCAGGTTCCTGCTGCTCCCTTGTGCGCCAGGCGCCGGCGAGGATGGCCGCGCTGGCCATGGCATCCCAGCCGTGTCCCCAGATGTGGGGAAAAAGGGATCAGGCACATGGAAAATCTTTTGGGCAGTGGCAGGGTCCTGCTCTGGCTTGGCAGGACTGGAGATGCGTTTATGGTTGGAAACTGTATTTTTAGGACTTTTTTCCTCCAGCACCTGCGTTGCAAGGGTCAAGATGATTCATATGGGGTCACACAAGCCTTGTAGTGGAAAGGCATTTATATGGTTCCTGCTGTGTTCTGGTATATAGCCCTGCCAGGGAATAAAAAAAAATAAACATATGAATATATTTCAGGATTCAGGGCCAGAATAAAGGGGCAAAGCCAGGAGTGTGCAAAACAACTCCCCTCCCAAGCCTGTCTGCTGATTTCTTCATCCGAAAGGAGTTTGTATCTTAAACTCCACACGAAGTCGGAGTCTGTAGTTCAAGAATGGATTTGAGCTTCGTGGGTTTAATGGCGTGGAACTGGCATCTTCTCTATTTTCCACTGTACTATTTCTGAGGATAGTTTTAGACAAACGTGTGTGTGTGTGTGTCTATATATATATATATACATTCCCTGGCAGACCTATGTACCATATATATATATATGGGTTTTGTTGTGGGTTTTCTTTTAAATCTGATTTTTTTTGTTTGGAGTTTTTTTGTTGGGTTGTTTTTTGTTTTTTTTTTTTAAAAGCAATTTAAGTTAAATTTGCTTTCCCATTTCAGAGCCGAAGGGAAGACCTGGTCCCCCCTGTTCTGGAAGATGGCAAGGCTCAAGCGTACCGGATCAACGTCGAGCCGGAGCCGCAGGTACGGCAGCAGCAGCCCTGCACACAGGCTGCTCTTCCAGCTCCTGTTTCTGGGGAAAGGGGATCCGTGTCCAGAGTCTGGAAAGCCCTCTGCTCCTGCCAGAGGTTGAGGAGTTTCTGTGTGTGGTTTTAAAACATCATATTTGTTAGATTTTCCTGTGTAGGTCGTGCTGTGCTTTCCTTGGGCTCCTGGGGTGAGCTGCATCCCTGAACTGATCCAGCTTAAACCCAGATCCGTTAAACTGGCTTAAAACTCTGTAATTGCCTTCTGCCCAAGTTAGGCTTTGTTGAACCAGTTTGCCAGCGGTGTGGGGAGGCTGGGCAGTGCTGGGGGGGGCAGCACCCAGCCCCAGACCCTGCTCGAGGCCGGTGACCGAGCTCGTGGTCAGCGTTATTTCCAGCAGAGCTGCTGGAGTCCTGCTTGGGGCACTGCCAGTGCTGACAAACCCGTCCCAGTATCGCACCAGAGCGGCTCGTGGATTCGCTCATCTTTCCTGCCCTGACAGAGCGGGGTGATCCGTGTGCTCGGGCTTGGAGTTCTGGCTGTGCTTACTTCATTAATCAATTATGGCAATCTTTTTTGACAGTTATTTTTTCTTAATAGACTTTGATGTGCCCAAAACCCAATGAATAATGTTAAATGAGGACCAAATGTGCAGCAGTCCCCCTGCCAGATACAACATTTCTGAGGTTTAATGCAGATTGGATTTGAATCTGACTATTAATGTATGTTACATATGGATCTTTTTAAAAATTAGACAGCTACATAGAATGTAATGAGGAGGTAGAGAGGATTTTCCTGAATCCAGACCTACAATGAAAATGTGTAAATCTGGGGAGTTCTCAGGGGGTAAAGCAGATGTGTTTGCGGCGAGGCACCGAGAGGCGAACCAGCAAGAACACGCAGGTCCAGGCAGTGGGTTCCTGCTCCTGCTCTCTTTTTCAATGGCTGTGTCCTCATGTCATCTTGCTTATGGCTTTTTGGGTTTTCCAGAGAGGTGGTGAAGTAGGCACCATGCACGATTTACTCCTGGTGTGGTTGGACCCGAGATCTATTAGGGTAGATTTAGATCAGATATAAGGAAGAAATTCTTCCCTCTGAGGGTGGTGAGGCACTGGAACAGGTTGTCCAGAGAAGCTGTGGCTGCCCCATCCCTGGAAGTCTTCAAGGCCAGCTTGGATGAGGCTTTGGGCAACCTGGTGTAGTGGAGGGTGTCCCTGCCCATGGCAGGGGGGTTGGAACTGGATGATCTTTGAGGTCCCTTCCAACCCAAACCGTTCTATGATTCTATGCGCTTGGTGACTCTTCTCCCTTCCCAAATGGACGGCGCCTGGAGCATGGTCCGTGCTGGCTTCTCGGGATGCACGCCAGCAGCTCTCCTCACCCCCGCATCATTGCATGTGCCCTCCAACTGGCATGAGGCTGAGGGCGATGGGCAGCACCCCAGAGCACAGCCCCTTGCAGCGGACAGCCCGTCCCCTGGGAGCGGAGATCCCGCTCCTGGCCGGAGTCCCCGCTGGAGTGATGCCATACGACCCAGGGCTGTCCCGGGCTCTATTCATTCAGCCCCAGTAGCAAAAGTGCTTCTTAGATTGTGGAAAAGAAAAGACTCGTAAAGTAATAGCTTGGCTCAAAATGTGCAACTTTTGGGTGCGCTTCCCAGCGCCTGGGGAAAAAAAAAAATCTGCTTTGAAACACAGGGGGGAAAAAAAATCTGCTGGAATTCTGCCCTTGAATCACAAAAGTAGGTTTGGGGTTGCCCTTGAAAAGGGTTTTGAAAGTTTTACCCCAAGTGGCCTTTCCGGTAATGTGGAACACGTGTCATTCCTTCCTCCAGGTTTTGCTCTGTCAACTTTTCCATCGTTCTGGGCAAAGATGCCTTGAAAGTCTTTTGACTTGTGAATACAGTAATTCTTGCTGTAGGCCCTGAAACGCGTGAGCAGAGTGACTAAATCCCTACAATTTCTAGGAAAGCACGTACCCTGTAAGCAGGGAATAACTGCCCTCACAGCTGGAGCAGTTGGAAGTGGAGAGAACTGCTGGTTTGCAGTTAGGAGAAATGATGCAGAACAGGGTGCTAGTGAGTCATCTGTGGGAAATAATGGTTTTTTTTAAAAAAAGCAGATTTTGGTTATCAGTTAGTGACGCTGTACAGGTCTGTCCCTAACAGTGAGGGTCTAAAGAGGAGGGCACACTCAGTGACGTTCAAACTTGCATAACGAATGTCTGTCGGACCGGGTGGTGGGTGCCGGTGCGGGGTGCCTGGTGCTCTCCAGCCAGCACCACCATCACGTGAGGTCAGGATTCCCATCACGCAGACATGACATCACTGCTGACGTGTTGAGGTTTCTGGTCTCACCGGCTGCTCGCCTGGTGCCAGTGTTGCTGTGGGCACGGCCCCGGCCATCCCTCCCTGGCAGATGGGGAGAGCGGGAGCGCTGGTCCATCAGTCCCTGGAGATCCCACTGTCTTTGGCTTCTTGTAGCATGAGCTCGCCAGTCAAAATACCACCATGTGGTGCCAATAAAAGGAGAGGGTGTTTGTTTTCATGACCATTCCTGAACTGCCGGAATTGGCAGCTTTCTGGCCCAGGGGGGGAAGGAGACGTGGGCTTCGGGCCGTGGGGCAGCGCCCCGTCTGCGCTAATTGACAGTAGATCAAGCATCTGGGTGTGAGAGTAATTACAGCAGAAATTAAATTGGCAGCGCGTAGCCGAAGCTGGAAGAGGATGCAAGTCCTCCCAGACCTGGACACTTGGCTGAAATAAGCTACGTGGGGTGGAAGGCTGGGTTTCCTCCGGCTGCCCGGAGAGGGAGAGGCACTTCCCGGAGGCAGTCGTCACCCCTGTCCTGGTGGGAACGGCAGCCCGGTGCCACCCGGCTGGCAGAGCGGCACCCGGAGGGATGGAGACGGTGGATGGGTGGTCCCTGTCCCCGTTGCCTCGGTCCTCTCGCACTGTGCCTGTGAGCGGTGGCTTTCCAAGCCCAACCATCTAACTGAGGGCCGAGCTCCGAGCTGTGCAGGAGAGTCGCACGGAAAGGCTGGGAAGGCTGTTCCTGCTCATCGCTTCAGGGGTTTTTTCTATAATGTGTTATTTTGTGCTCGACACCAAAGTCTCAGTCCACAGAGATTCATGTTGGTTTGTTCTGGCTAAAATGGGGTGTGAGGCGTGCGGGTCACCATGGGAAAACACTGACCGGGATGGGGTGAAGAGGAGGAACTGGGGGAAACTTGCATCTGCCATGGCTGTTTGAGCAGCCTGAACCCGGTGGTGCAAGAAACTCCGTGCCACACATCAGCCAGGCCCATGGAAATGCAAACACAGTCGGAAAGCCAACTGTGTCCTGGGCTGCACCCAAAGCAGCGTGGGCAGCAGGTCGAGGGAGGGGATTCTGCCCCTCTGCTCTGCTCTCCTGAGACCCCCCTGCAGTGCTGTGTTCAGCTCTGGGGTCCCCAACAGCAGAAGAACATGGAGCTGTTGGAGCGGGTCCAGAGGAGGCCACCAAGATGATCCAAGGGCTGGAGCACTTCTGCTCTGGAGACAGGCTGAGAGAGTTGGGGCTGTTCAGCCTGGAGAAGAGAAGGCTCCGGGGAGACCTTCCAGCACCTTCCAGTACCTAAAGGGGCTACAGGAAAGTTGGAGAGGGGCTTTTTACAAGGGCGTGTAGTGACAGGACACGGGGCAATGGCTTTAAACTGAAAGAGGGGAGATTCAGATTAGATCTAAGGAAGAAATTTTTCACTCTGCAGGTGGTGAGGCACTGGCACAGTTTGCTCAGGGAAGCTGTGGCTGCCCCATCCCTGGAAGTGTTCAAGGCCAGGTTGGATGAGGCTTTGGGCAACCTGGTGTAGTTGAGGATGTCCCTGCCCATGGCAGGGGTGTTGGAACTGGATGATCTTTGAAGTCCCGTCCAACCCAAACCATTCTGTGATTCTATGATTCACTTCATTAGAAGTGCTGTTGTTGGATGGGCTCAGGTCTGTGTGGTTGCAGGGCGAGCGTTACGCTGGCAGGGCACAGGCTTCTGGTGCCCGGCTGAAGACTGGCTGCCTCCTGTTGCTCGTGTCCACCAGGCAGTGTGGGCTCTGCAGCAGCAGAGCTCTTCATACCTGATCTGGCCTTAGAAATAGCTGCCTTGTAAGAGTATCAGTCTACTACACTGCTGATCATACTTGCTTCTAATTAAAAAAATCTTTGAAAGATCTTGTGTGGGCTTTAGGTGTGGGTCCGAGCCTCTGGTGTCCCAGCTCTGGGCACCTGGGGACAGCAGCGGTGTCCTGCGGTGGAGCAGGGAGTGGGGTTTGGTGCTAACTTGTCCCTTAGCACTGGTTTTAACAGCTTTAAAAAATGTCTTAAATATTCTCACATTTATTTTTTTGGTCTCAGTAGATCATTGTTTCGGTTTTATTAAGGATGCACAACTTATTTGCTTGGTTGGCTCTGAGTATTGCTTTCTCAAGGGGTTGGTGTTGTGCTGGAATCTCCCATATACGTGTTTGCAAAAGCAAACGGCACAGGCCGTGCTTCTGTGAACTGGGGGTTAAAGCCTCCTCACTGGGGAGGTGGGATTTCCTTTCCCAAGGTGACCAACCTTCCTTCCTCCCCTGCTCAGCACGGTGGGACGGGCCACGGCTGCTCCTGGGAATGCTCTTGCTGGGATCATCGGCCAGCACGGGCATCGACTGGGGCTCTGGGGACAGGAGGATGGGGGAAATGTCTGCCTCGTGCTTTTGGGAAAACAAAGGATGAGATAATGCCCTGGCATGAGACCCGGTTCCCATCACATGGGGACTCCCGGCGTGTTGCTTAAGGATTGAGTTAAGAGCAGAAACATGCTGGATCCTGACGGCTGCTGTAAGCTGGAGTAGGGCAGCATTTCACACTCAAATATCAGGGGTTTATACACCATCCATATCTGCTGATCCAGTGTACTGGCTGAAGAGGTTACACAGAAGTTGGCACATGTGTTGATTTTTTTTTTTCCCTGTGATGCAATATTGAATTACTTAAAAGCAAATGAATTTTCTCAGTACCACTGTAATGGGTCGACCTGTCGTGGGTGTAACCTTTCATGTGAAGTCCTCTGTGCACCTCTTCTGTAAATCACCATCTTTATGGAGTGAGCTTCAATGGTCCTGGTATATGAAAGAAGAATGAACAGTCTGGGGACAAAGGAAACAAAAAAAAAAAAGAAATGGAAACTTCCAAATGGTGTTTTCTTCTCCCCAGGTAACTTGGGTAGTTTGTTCTCATCGGAGGTAAATAGGAGCTGTACTGAGATAGTAACGACGTGGGTTAATTGGGTCAAAATAGAAAATGCCATTGGATGAGGCACTAGCACAGATAGATGCCATGTTATTTCACTTGATAACATCAGTTTCAGTGGTGACTCTGTTAACACAGGCACGGAAACTGCCTGCTCGTGTGCGCAGCAACACCGAGTGCATGTTCGGAAGCGCACGTCGGCTTCACGGTGTTTCTGTTCTTACCCATCAGGGAAAAATAACTCCCCCCGTTTCATGGGTCCCTCCCAGCTCCAGATACTCTGTGATAATTCTATGGTTTTTCCTTCTTGCTCACTGAAGATGAATGAATTGCTCTTTGCAGCCACTCATTTCACCTGCTGGGTTGAGAGCATGTGTGGAGAGCTGTCCCCGAGGGGCTGGGATGCTGCTGGGTGCTGGGGAAAGGATGCTGCTGGGTGCTGGCAGGGGGGGATGCTGCTGGGTACTGGGGGAGGGATGCTTCTTTGTTAATGAGTAAAAGCAAAAGGTTGGGGCGTTGCAAAAGCGAAAACCAAAAATATTATCCTATGGCTTTTGGTGTGTTTTCTTGTGTGCCTCACCCTGGCTTCTACAGAAAGAGGTGTTCAGATGAGCCACGCTGAGGAAGTAGGTGCCTTTGGGGTTTAAGCATGTAAGGTTAAGCTTAAGTCAGAAGCTTAGCTTGTTGCCAGCGAGGCTTTTTTTCTCTCCTTTAGCTGCTGGTAGTGGTTATGGAAAGAAAATCAGAAAGTGTGGTACGATACACCCTGAAAGTGAACAATTCCCCCATCTAGGAGTAGAGGAGACGGTGAGCTGAAAAGGATGGAATTAGGATGGTGACTGTTGGTGTCACGCTCACTAGGTTTGTTCTTTAGCCCAAACACCAGATGGTGAGAAAAGTGATTTACTGGCAGCATTAGATGGTGGCTCGGTCGGGAAATGGGAACAGCAGCATCTTTCCTAGGAGCAGGGGGAGTGGGCAGGAGGCTGAGCTGGATACCAATTGTGATGGGGTTTGGGGTTTTTCTCCCTCTGTAGTGGACTTTATTGTCTGTCAGGGGGAGGTTGGTCCGACCCACCCAGCAGCCCGTGCTCGGCAGGAGCATCAGCCGGACGCCTGCACTCATCCGTGGTCCCTGCACCACTGCTGGCTGCCCCGGGGCTGGAAAGGTGACCCTGAGCACTGGGAAGCAGAGAGAAAATCCTTTCTAGGGTGTCGAGACTGTGGTTGAGCTTAGCTAAGGCTGGGTAGTCATCTGGCAGGAGGGCGTTGCTGCCACCAGAGAGAGGAGGAAGTTTTGGGGCTCTTCTGTCTTTCTTCTCTGGGGTTATTGTATTGCAAAAATACCTTGAAGATTCACAGATGTTCATTTTCTATGAATGGTTGTTGGGTTTTCCTGTATGGATGAAAGTTAAATACTACTTGTTGGATACATCGTAATTCTTCTATGCTTAGGCTTCTTCACCTCCTCTAATTTCTTCTCAAATTGCTTATCATGACTATTAGTTCTGTTCACGTGCGGAGCGGGGACTGGGGTTGTCTCAGGGCTCGGAGAGCTGGAGATACTCACACCTCGCCTGTGCCTTGGCACGAGTCTGTTCCGTTCCTGCCGGGCAGGAGTCGCTCCCTGTGCAGATGGATTTAGGCTGCCTGTGCAGAAGGGCTTTGTCTGCAGAGCTTTGCTCGAAGGTGTTTTGCAAACGCAGCCGGTTTGTCCTGCGGCTCAGGGAGCGTACGATCCCCAGCGATCTCGGGGTTTTTTTTATGAAAGTGTTAATAAAAGCAACACATTTGTACAAAGCCCTCCTCTGTCTGCTTGTTAAACACCCCCTTGCACCGTTGCTATTAAAAACACCCCTCTGTCCTGGAGCGGGCACCGTAAGTGGAAACACATTTTAATCATTCTTGCTGGTCTCAGGTCACTTTTTTTCCCCGTTGCTGTGGATTTTTAAGAGACCACCAGGGAGCCAGGTGGCTTAAGGGATAAAGTCGTGGTATTGCAGCTCGAGTCCCTCCCGAGCTCTCTGATTCACTCGAGGGCTGTGGCTTCTCCTGCGGGTGGCACTTCGCCGGAGCTGCTGGGAGCTGGCAGCCGCCAGACCCTCGCCGGTGGCCCTCGGCGTGACTGCGCCGAGGTGAAAAAGTGTTTGCTCCGTAAGAAGGGTCTGTGTAGCTTAATTCTCTCTAGTTGTGAGGGATTGTCCCTGGGTTAGAGGTACACTGTCCTTGCACTATACGACATATAGTGCAGAACACGTGCAAATACAAGCTGGAATGTTTTCCTGACTTACTCTAAAACCGGTTTATTTTAATAATATCTAATTTTACATCACAAAAATGCTTCTCTTGAGAGCACTTCTTCAGAAAGGGGTTGATGTCTTCCTCCTGGAAGTTAAGGAATTCCCACCCATCATTTACAAATCATAGAACGGTTTGGGTTGGAAGGGACCTCAAAGGTCATCCAGTTCCAACCCCCCTGCCCTGGGCAGGGACACCCTCCGCTACACCAGGTTGCCCAAATGGCTTCGAAACTTCCCTGTCTGTGCAAATATGTTTCAGCTGACTCTTGTCAAGGCTGCTGTAGCACTGTCAAAAGTGACATGTCATTTAAAGCTAGTAGGAAATGTTCATTTTTCACCTGATCCGATGCCTCTGTGGTGCCTGGGTCGAGGGCAGCGGGGGCTGTCGGTCAGCCCCAGCTGCTGGACTCATGTGTTTATGGAATTACTCCTGGTGTCTTACTTAAAAATATCTGAAAAGTAAATCTGGTGTTTAGCTGGCGGCTGCAAAAGGAGCGTAGTAAGAAGGATACGACGGATAAAGTTTTTCTTCAGACTGTGGCATGTGCTGAAAGAGGAACTTGGCAGAATATTTGAAATCTGTCTCATAAAATAACCCACATGCTCCATTCATTCAACTTCAGCAAACTGCACCCGACCTTTTTTCTTATCTGATCATCTCTGAGCTGAGCTAAATAGTGGGATCGTACTTAGGAGAGCTTTTTAAAGTTAGATTGAAGCCTGCTTAGTCTGTAAAACCAGGACATCTGGACTGTGCTTGTAGGGAAATACGTGTTAAAATGTGTGTAGCTTTTCAAATTTATCCTTTTCCTCCAGCTTTGGGGCAGCTGTGGACATAAGGGTTCACCACGGGACTTCCTTCGAGGCAGTGAGCTGGAGAATCGATCCCACTCCTGCAGACACTGGCCATGGTGTAAATCTGTTATTTGCATTCAAATGGAAACGTGCCAACCGTCCCGTACAGCTCCTTTGTGGGATAATCATAACATTTTCTTTCTGGGACTTTTGAACTGGTTTATCAGAGACAAAGCAGTGTCTTTGCTGTTGGAAAGCTGGGGGAAGGAGAGGAAGGGATCGCTGTATGGCAGTTGTCTTCTGTGCAGAGGCTGAATTTCAGTCTTGAGGGCGTCGGGATGTGCTAGGATGTGTCTTGGTGTTGGGATGTGTCTTGGTGTCAGGATGTGCTAGGATGTGTCCTGGTGTTGGGATGTGTCTTGGTGTCAGGATGTGCTAGGATGTGTCTTGGTGTTGGGATGCGCTAGGATGTGTCCTGGTGTTGAGATGTGTCTTGGTGTTGGGATGTGCTAGGATGTGTCTTCGGGCTTAATTGCTTGTCATGTTTGTACGAAGGAGGACTTGCAGCAATGAAAGCAGTAAAATTTTGCCCCCAGAAAGCCTTCTGCCAGGAGAGGTCTCAGAATCAGGTCCTCGAAGTCCAGCTGTACCCCTTGGGTCAGAAGAAAAGGCAGCACTGGGCAGAAACTGCACCTTTGCTTTAAAAAAAATCCTTGCCCGTGTCCTATGCCTTTCTCTTGCTGCCAGCTCTGACCTGGTCCCATTGAGACCTGGGCAGCCAGCGGTGCCCATTGGAGAAGCCGGGGAGCCCATCACCAGGCTGTCTGGGCATGGTGGGGACGGGTCTCAAACGGCTGCTCAGCCTTGCAGGAACCGTGATGGGTTTGCCCTGGGCTGACCTTCCTTCAGATGTGGCTGTTGCAGCAGACGGTCTGATGGTCTCCTAACAGCAATAAGTGGCATACAAACATTATCCCGGTTCTGCAGAAAAGTGCTCATGTCCTCTTCTCTTCCATGGAAGGCAGCTGAGGGACCGATGCCAGGGACACATCTTTTAGCCATATATTGCAGAGACGGTCTCTGCAGAACACAGCTGGGCTCCATTTCCCAAGCTGGGAGTGAGGGAGAGAGAAGTCCAACGCTGGTGAGGAGCCAGAGCACTCGGGCTCGTCCTGCTGCTGCTGGAGAACGGACATGAGTAACCAAGTGTGTTGACAAGAGGCACCTCTTCCAGGTGACCCCGTGGCTGAGGGATGCTTTGACCTCCTGGTGCACAAATAGCAACGCTCGTGTCCCTAATTCTGCATTTCAGCAGCAAACGTCCAGCTGACGCTGACTGATCGTGGTGGGGTTTTAGGAGGAGAGCGGGTCTGAAGTACATCAGACAGAGAGCTGCTGGTCCCATCCCTGCAGATCCAATCCCACCACTGCGCAAGAGGGCTCCAGGATGGATGTGGGACTCGGAGGTGTGCGCGGCTCTGCTCCCAGGGAAGGTTCCTCAGATGTGCTGTTGCTCAAAGCCCTTCCAAACCCAGGCCATGGGTGTAGGTGCTTACATGGAGGTGGTAGGAGCCAACATTGGCCTCTCAAATTAGCCATCTTCAATTTTCATCTGTCTGATAGTCTGGAAAATGAGCTCAATTATTTTGTTTGTACTTCTGGCCTTTTAAGGGTCTTATTTAAAACACTGAAGTGAATGATCTTTAAATGCTTCGGATCAGAAGATCAAGTCTGATGTTCTCTAAATCTGTGTTCAAAAACTGTGGTCTCTAGAGCTGAACACTTGTGGTTGAAAAAGGCTGGAAGGACAAACAGGGTATTTTGCAAAACGTCAAAAAAAAACAAAAACCTCTTTTTTTTTTCTTTTCTTTCCCCTAAAGAATAAGAGAACTTGAGGCAGCAAAACAGTCAAACTTTAGGAAAGTAAGGTTGGATGTATTTCACCAAAGTGTATCAGAACACAAACGTGAGTTCCCAAAACCCTTAAGAAGTCGTGTCTGGTGCAGCAGGTTCTCGGAGCGTGAAGGACAGTTAACTCCTGCAGCTCTGTGGAGCACAGCCGAGAGTATCCGAGGCGGAGGGCACGGGCGTTCTGCCTGCCGAGAGACAGGCTCGGGTTTAAATCCATGAGTTAAACTCTTCCCAGCTTTGGATCCCAATGTTATTCCTGTTAAGCAGGCAGCGGAAATGGCATGCTCACCTTGATGTATTTTAAAAATCTGGAGAGATTTATGCTTTTTTGTTGACTCTACGAAAGGTGGTTTCAAATTGTGATCAACTCTCTCCCAAAGAGAGGGACTGAGGCTAATTTTCAAAACCCTTCCAAAACTCCTGGTTGACCACGTGTTTTCCTACTTATGGGAACGGTTCTTTTAGCAGTGATTAGCTTGATAGAAGTATCTAATTTTTTGAGTCTTCTGTTCAATTACAGGTTTGGCTAAAAAATCTACAGGACTAAAGCATCTCAATTGAGCAGAGCCAAGGGCACAGCTGTAGGAGCTGGCAGAGTCTGTCTTCATATCCGTTACCGAGAGCACACGTTAGCTCTGCGTGGGGAAGCCACAGGGTGTAGTTGTGTTTCTGTTGAAATCCTCAACTCGCTGCTTTTAATGCTCCTCTCTATGTTTCCTGAAATTGGAAACGATAAGTCCTGTGAAAAGCATTTGAGCTTCGTTGCTTTGCTGATGGTGCACATCGCTCCACCGGCTGCGTCCGGGCATCGCGCTGTCGCTAAACGAAATACCTGCAGCTGATAGAGGGGAAAAAGAGATTTGGTAGTAAGCAGGCATGGAACAGAGGGACTTGCTAGAAATTGAATAAGCACTTGTCAAAGAAGGAAGAAAAAAAGCTCTCCCTATTGCTGGCTCCTTGAGGAATTCATAGAATAGAATCACAGAATGGTTTGGGTTGGAAGGGATCTCAAAGATCATCCAGTTCCAACCCCCCTGCCATGGGCAGGGACACCCTCCACTACACCAGGTTGCTCAAAGTCTCATCTAACCTGGCCTTGAACACTTCCAGGGATGGGGCAGCCACAGCTTCTCTGGGAAACCTGTTCCAGTGCCTCACCACTCTCAGAGTGAAAAATTTCTTCCTTAGATCTAATCTAAATCTCCCCTTTCAGTTTAAATCCATTGCCCCTTGTCCTATCATTACATGCCCTTGTCCAAAGCCCCTCTCCAGCTTTCTTGTAGCCCCTTTAGCTACTGGAAGGCTGCTATAAGGTCTCCCCGGAGCCTTCTCTTCTCCAGGCTGAACAGCCCCAACTCTCCCACCCTGTCTCCAGAGCAGAGGTGCTCCAGCCCTCGCATCATCTTGGTGGCGTCCTCTGGACCCGCTCCAACAGCTCCATGTCCTTCTGCTGTTGGGGACCCCAGAGCTGACACAGCACTGCAGGGAGGGTCTCAGGAGAGCAGAGCAGAGGGGCAGAATCCCCTCCCTGGACCTGGTGCCCACGCTGCCTTGGGTACAGCCCAGGATTCAATCCAAGCAACCTGTCGTTCAGCATCTTTCCCTTAAATATAAAAGGAAGATTGTTCCTTTGTGCTCTCAGTGCTGCATTGCATGGTCTGACAAGAGCCAGGCATCCAAAACCCAGTTCAATTTCTCTTTTCTCCTGTCTTAATAAATGGTGGCACCCAAGAACGTGCTTGAGACTCTGTACAGGGAGGCACCGCTCAGGGCAAGCAAAGCTGGCGGCATCTGGCTGTCAGTGTCCGAGGATCAGTGGAAAGAAACACAGGAGCTCAGGCACGACAGCCAACCCAAAGTGCCTGGCGGGCATTTTATTCCCCCAGCAGCTCGGAGTGAGGCGCTGGGTGCTGCTGGCACTGCTCCTGCTGCAGCCACATGGGTACGGCTGCCCCGGCTGCCGGCACCGCCTGCCGAGAGGAACGCTGCCGGGCTGCTGGAAATAGTTCCTGGGGATAGAAATCCTGCATTGGGACGAGCAGCCCTTACCTGTACGTGGTAAGGCACAGGCAACGCTGATGAACGCGCCTCGAGGAGGAGGAGGACATGGTTTGATGATGCTGTGCAAGGGGTGGCCAAAGCAGGTGCTTGCTGCAGGTTGTCTTTTTTTGTTTGTTTGTTTGCAGTGGCTCATTCTCCTCCAAATAATCCATTTTCCTCTGCTTGTTCCTTCCCCTGGTGGGAAGGGACAGGCTGGGGGTCTCCAGCGAGGTGGTGACCGGACAAGGTGGGTCTGGCTGGGCACTGGCCAAGGGCACTTGTTGGCATCATGCTGCATCAATAGTGCAGCCCCAAACAAAGCCACCCCAAAACCCACCTGCTCCCCGGGACTGGGACTTCAAACAGCTCCTTTCTAGCTCTGCCTCACGTCTGTCTGGGGTGGGGTGACTGCGTGAGTCGTGTTTGCCAGGAGGGGGGAGGTCTGGGTGCCAGGAGCTGCAAGTGCTGCATGTCAAGGGGTTGGTTGTGTTCATAATTGATGGTGCTGGAAGGGGAGCGTGAGAAAACAGATTGAAAGTGTCTGTTTCGTAGGCTGTAAGAGTTGTCCTTGGTGAAACTTCACAGGCTACCTCTTAGGAATGGCTTGCAAACCCTCTTAATTTAAGAGAGGCCATAAAAAGTAGGAAGAAAAGCCAGCAGAGAAAAGCAAACTAGGTCCCGAAGGGGGGAATTTTTTTTTCTGATCTTGAGTTTGAGAACTGGAAAGAAATCCATCTGGTTCTAGGTTTCTGAGAACAAATGCATGAGTGTTTTGCACAATGAGAAGCCTGCAGAGATCTCATGGGAAAAGGCTGAAACAGCTTTTGAGATGAGAAAAAGGAGACAGAGCTCAGTCCCAGGAACAGCTTTTTGTGCAACAGGAAAGTTGTGTAGTGCAGAAACTGAGAGCAACCAGGAAGGCAAGAGCAGTGTGTGCTCTCAGAGGGGTAAATACTTTCCCATAAAGCCATTAGCTGCCCCCAACATGAAGCACAGATCTCCAAAACCTGCAAAGAACTTGGTGGAAAAGGCTGAGGGACATCGCTGGAGGTGTTCAAGGCCAGGCTGGATGAGGCTTTGAGCAACCTGGTCTAGTGGAAGGTGTGCATGCCCATGGCAGGGGGGTTGGAACTGGATGGTCTTGAAGGTCCCTTCCAACCCAAACCGTTCTGTGATCCTGCGATCCATTGCTTCATCTTGACGGTCTTGGTCTGGTAGATGTTGGGGTAGCAGGAGCACTTCAGTGTCCGTCAGGAGGAGCCCGTTGATCCCTATGGGTGCTGCTGAGTCACCCGTGGCTTTATAGGGCAACTGAACTAAGGGTGAGTTGGCACCACCATCAGCATCCTCCTCCCATGGGGACGGGGTGCCGGAGCCGGTGGTGATCGAGGACACCAAACAGGTTGGCAGTGCAGGGAGGGCTCCAAACACCCCACTTCCATCGCCGGCCTGTCACGCCTTTTGGAGCGTGCCCAAGCAGTGAGTTTTAGCTTTACAGCAACACTTGCTCTCGGTGTGCAAATTGTGGAGCTTAACAGGGATGAGTGGGCAACGCGTTACGAACTACGTGGGATTAAAGCAGGTCTGTGGCCATCGTGGTCTGCAGACCCGTTGATGGAGGAGGTCAGCCACCAGCCCCGTGCTCCCCAGCAAAGGGTCTGGGTGTCCCTGGTGCCCTCCAGCCACCACTTCCCTCGGACCGAGCGCGCAGCTGGGCCCCCACGCACAGATAATTAACAATAATGGCTTTTTAAAAGCTGACTCTGTAGCTCGCAGTGGCCTGCCAGCCAGCACGGGCCGTTGCTTTCTTCCCTGAAATGTTTATGATCCTTCTTTTCCTCTCCGTGTCACGGCTGAAAGCGTTTTCTTTATTTCCCTTGAAATAATAATGTAAATCTGGGAACTGGAAACCCATAGCTGCGTTGTAATTTTTTTTTTTTTAAGAATATAAATTGAGGAACAGTTAAAATTATATTATTCCTGGCAGCAAAATTCCTTTTTTAATAGATAATTGGAAGTTATATGTTGGAAGCAGCTTTCCCCACGTGTGTGTGCGTGCACGGTGCGGAAGGAGCGGTGCCGAGAGGCTGTCGAGGTGCTGGAAGTGCCAGGAGCTTGCTGGAATCTGCAGCTTTTCAGCTGGTGGCAGAAAAAAAAAACCCTCAGAGGCACCATTTTGCAGTTTTTAATCAAGCCCAGGTTTTATCAATGGGAGTTTTACCTTGGGAACAACCGAACGATTGGATTCTCAAGATCCTTTTCTAGCCAGATCTGGATTTTATTTCTCTTAGCTGTTGGTTTTTACGAGGCTCGGCAGCACCAGTGTTTTCTGCTGGGCACCAGTGGCAGCCATTTGTTTCCAATTAGTATTTATTGGATTATTTTGGCCAAAAGTAAGCTTTGTATCAGAGCCCCACCATATGCACTTTGTTACTTGCTCGCAGGACGGTGTTTCCTTTTTCCACGTGGTTTTGCATCCGCTTCGGTCACCCGAAAAGCGTCGCTGGGGACCTGCCCTGGGACGGGTTCAGCCCAATTAAACGGATTAGAGCCTCTTACACAAGCAGCTATTTCTTCCATGGGTATGGGTGCATTCCTGCCTCGCACAGCTGGAAATAGCAGCAGCTGGCACGTGTCCGTCGGCTGCGTCCGGCGTTCTGCCGTTGTCCCGATGGCTGGAATGAGCCCCTATCCGTGGGTAAATCCAAGAGTAGCAGTAGGTGCTGTTGGATTTCTGGGTGTGCGTGGGGCTGACTAACAAAGCCTCGGAAAAACACAGAGGTCATGTTTTCTGTAGGTAAAATAATATGGAAAACTTGCCTTTTAATGGCATCTGAGTTCCCGACATGAGGCCATACGACAAAAATATTTCCGTAGTATGCCTTGGGAATTTAAAAGCAAATGAAAATATGGATACCAACCTTCACCCGTACGTTTCTCGCGCTGTAGGTGACTGATCTTATTTTGGGAAATCCCGAAACGAACACGGGTCTTTGTGGATGAGGGTAGCTGGAAGGAAGTGAAAATACCAGGAGTGACCCCTTGGCTCCAGCTGCTGCCGAGCTCGGGGTTTATGGTGTTTCGCTAATGTACATCCGAGCACTCGCCCTGGAGCCAGGAGTGATGTAACACGGAACGAGAAGCAGATCCGCAGCCTTTTCTCTTGCGGAAATGACAAATAGGCTTTACGGGAGAATAAACGCGGAACGCTCGGCGCGGGCTCGCCGTGGAGGAAGAGGCAAGTTCGTTTGGTCGGGGACCAGGCGAAGCTGCACAGATTCAGCACGATTTAACTGCGGGTCAAGCCTGAGTTTTCCCTTTCCTGCTGCATATCCCTGTTTTCCGTAGTACACATAAAATATTGTTACTGCAAACTGTGCATCCCAACGCGGCCTCTCCACGTGTATCGTACCAAGAACTATAAATCTCACCATTTTCTCTGCTTTTTCGTCTCTCCCAGGACAACGGGCCAGCCCAGAGCAGGAGGCCAGTGCTCCCCGGGGCTGGGGGCAGCCCCATGGACAACAAGCAGCTGCTGAACGTGCAGCACCAGCAGCACCCGACCCGGCTCCATGCCAGCCCCAGCTCCGAGTCGGCTCTGCCAGGCCAGCTGAGTGGGCTCCACATCTCTCCTGCCCACAGGTAGGACCAGAGTGCAGCTCACGCTCCTGCAAATTCCGTTTCAGGGGTGTGCGTGGGGGCTGTGATGCTCCCAGGGCTCTGGAGATGCCAGGTTGAGCTCCTGCTCTGTTAGTTGAGGTACATGGGAGAAAAAAAAAGAAAGAAAAAAAAAAAACAAAAAACAACAAAAAAGGGGTGTTGGAGATGCCAAATTCTGAACAAAATGGCCAGGTGTGTGTATGTAGCAACTGCAACACTGAATTTAAGCTTGTGATGGTGAAGCAACGTTCAACGGCTTTATCTCAGAGGTGGGTGACAGTGCTGGTTTTCCAGATCCACGTAAGATCCTTCTGTTGCCAGTGGGGGTAGGTAGATCAGCGGCATCGGATCCAGTCCCCAGGCTGGGATTAAGGCCAGGGAGTGTCACAGACGTTGGTATCCTGGTTTTCCAAAGGATACATTCAAGGCAGGATGGAAGGGAGTGGAGAATCACACGTCCACAGAGCCTGGAACAAACACTGAGCCAGGGAGCTGGAAGTATCCGCAGAGAAAATTAACCCCAGGAAAGTTGGGATGTTTATAGATGTAAGATCTGCTCAACGCAGCTGTCTGGGAGGCTGGGAAATAAATAATGCTCGTAGGAAAGAGGAAGCTTTTTGTGTAGCCAAGAAGGGTTTGGGTGGATAACTCGGACTTTGAGACGGACCAGGCTGTGGACTGCGGTGCTTCCACACGGCGTACGCTGCTGCTCCAGACTGGCAAAAAATATTCTGCAAGAAAGTGTAACATCTGTGTTGAATACAAAGAGCAAAGAGAGTTTCTTTTCAGCTGGGGAACTCCGTGCCTGCACGAATTCATATTTCAGCAACGCTGCGAGCCAGCTTATTCCCTGTGCTGCTCCGGGAGAGTTAATGACGTTGGAAAGAGGAGAACAGCACAAAAAAATAGACAGAGAACAAAATCTGATGTTATCTGCGTGTGAGCCAAAAGCCAGGAGATTAGCTTGGGTGTTTGGGAAGAATTGGGGCAGACATGGCTTCTCTTTGGGTCTGTGCTTGGTCAGGCTGGGCTGGTGGAAACCTGCCCTTTGTCACTGAGAACGTGTGAACTGATGCTCCAGAGGGCGAAAAGGGCACTGGGGGCACTTGGGGCACACTTGGAGGGTTGGGCTGGCCCGGAGGCGTGGGGACGGGTCCTGGGCCCCGACAGCAGCACTTGTGCCCCTCGTCTCGAGGGGTCGGAGCCACAGGAGAAGCGGGTGGGTTGCTCCCAGAAATCGGAGCTTTGACTTTTCTTGGAAAGTGGATTTGAATTTTGTTTGGGTTTTTTTTTTCTTTGTTTAAAAATGATTTTATTTTTTTTTTTAAGCAGGCATGAATATAATGCTGGGGGAGAAACTGAGTCAGATGATAGCTAAAGTGTTAAACTATCTGATGGAGCTCAAGGCTCTTGCTATTTTTATTGGTTTTGTAATGACCTTGATGACCTTCTCCATAAAAAGGAGAAGGAGCCCCTTCCCACGAAGCTGTGCTGTGGCGCCTCAGCAAAGCACAACAGCACTTGAATTGGTCTGTGCTCAGCAGGACACCCATGTACCCGAAATATTTTTGGTTCCAAACTGCGCTTTTCATGTTTTGATGTATGGAATGAATAGGAATAATGGTTTAAATTACTATTTGTTGCCTGTCATACCCTGGTTGTGCTACATACAGACACGGAGCAGCTTCAGGTCTGGATGCTGAAGGTCGGCGCGTAGTTGGGGGGGAAATTATGGGGCTGGTCTCGTGTCATGTCCCGTCCTTGGTGCCGTGCAGCCCCGTGGGGTGGTTTTCTCATTTAAGCTGTGGGCTGTGTCTGGCAAATGGATCTTTTAATGCAGTCCCCTACGGAAACGCTGCCTTCCAGAGAAGAGTTTGGAGATGGGAAGGGATTTGCTGTCACGCCTGTGCCTGACAGTACCGCTCTAACAGTGGGACGAGGGGAGGGTGGATCCCCTGGCCCCACATAATTAACAAAATGCATTGTTTTTCCCGTTGTTTGGTTTTTTTCCCAATAAATTCCATATGTGGCAGAGCAATTTGCAGGGCTTGTAAGCAGCTGCCCTCTTTCCCGAAGGCATCTGGCAACTGGGACAGCCTGAGCTGTGTTGCTCAATCGGAGCCAAAGAGGGAACGAGTTTAACATCCCTGTTCCATGGTGGCTTCTGGGACAGGCGTACCTCCAGGCAGGGAAAGGCATGGGAACAGAGAGGTGTTTAACTGAGACTGTGGGAATGTCGAGGTTTCAGCACCTCCCTGATGAGCTGACGATTGCTGGTTATGTTTGACTTGAGCCTGTCTCGCTTTTCCTTAAAAGCCTCGACCCCTTGAAGTCTCTCCCACGGAACAGAAATGGGATTGATGTAGAGTCGGATGTCTACAAGATGCTTCAGGATTATGAAAAGCCCGTTTCGGAGCCTAAACAGTCCGGATCCTTCCGGTACTTGCAGGGGATGTTGGAGGCTGGTGAGAACGGTAAGGAGGTTGGCACCCATCGCGTGTCCCGGCGGGTCCCCTACACCTCCCCGCGACCAGGGCTGTGGCACCGCGCTGCCACAGGGCTTCAACCATCATCCAGTCCCTCTGCACCCCGTTCCATGGCCCCGCACCCACCAAGCTGCTGTTGCAGCCTTGACCTCCTTCTCTTCCAGAAGGTCCAGAAGCTTGAAAAGCTTCTAAAGGATCCGTCTGCGAGAGCCAGGTTCTCGCACACTCCTCTCTTCTCCGTGATTTTGCCACACATGGCCTTGGTGCCAAGTTGGCTCAGCTCAACGTGGGAGGGTCGGAGTGCCCTGCGAGGGGGAACAGCCGGATGGCAGCTTTAAATCGGTATCCTGGATGCTCAGGCCAGCATCTAGGGGCTTACTGAATTTTGTGGCTGCCTTGGGCATCGTGTGAAAGTTGGATTTGCAAACAGCTTCTGCAGTGGCAGCTGTTTTGCTGAGATGGTTTATCCAACGCAACGGCTGAGGCGGTTGTGTAAGGTCTCCGACGGAGAGCCGTGGGCCTGTCTGAGTACACGGCGTTTGCATGAGGACGTGGGATGGTCCTCAGCAACGCCGGAATAGAGATCAGGAGCTCTTGGCTCACTCCTCGGGTCTGTCACAGCTTCCTGCCTGTGTCATTAATGGGGGCAGGAGCCAAATCTGAGCATTAAATAATAAGATCCCCAAACTATACATTTCAGCTTCTTTTTATTTGCCTTTCAACCCTAAGTCCACCGGGGCTTTTGTCTTCAAACTTTCAGGCTTCGCTTTACAGTCATTAGGGCGAGACTCTTCTTTCTGCTCCCTTCCAAGAGCCTCATGCTTCCAATCATGTGAATCCAGGAACTTAGATTTTATGGGAAAATACCAACTACTGCAAATCTCATTATGAAGCCGTGAGCGGCAGAGAGTCAGGCTGTTGCACTTCAGTGCCTGTGTACATAAAATGATGGAGAACCATGTTCTTTGACAAGAATGCTCTTGTTTCACAAGACACACGACCAGAGGTAACTTCTGAGCATTGAGAGTTTCCACCAATTTGAGTTTTCTCGGTGGTACCGAGACCTGTCTGCAAAGCGTGAGATGGGTCAGCCTTGGAAGTACTGGGTGTAAATATTCCAGCCTCTCCGAGGCTGGCAGGAAAACCGATGTTAATTACAAGTTCCACATGTATCACAGAATGGTTTGGGTTGGAAGGGACCTCAAAGATCATCCAGTTCCAACCCCCCTGCCATGGGCAGGGACACCTTCCGCTACACCAGGTTGCCCAAAGCCTCATCCAACTTGGCCTTGAACACTTCCAGGGATGGGGCAGCCACAGCTTCTCTGGGCAACCTGTGCCAGTGCCTCACCACCCGCAGAGTGAAAAATTTCTTCCTTAGATCTAATCTAAATCTCCCCTCTTCCAGTTTAAAGCCATTGCCCCATGTCCTGTCACTACACGCCCTTGTAAAAAGCCCCTCTCCAGCTTTCTTGTAGCCCCTTTAGGTACTGGAAGGTGCTGGAAGGTCTCCCCGCAGCCTTCTCTTCTCCAGGCTGAACAGCCCCAACTCTCTCAGCCTGTCTCCATAGCAGAGGTGCTCCAGCCCTTGGATCATCTTGGTGGCCTCCTTTGGACCTGCTCCAACAGCTCCATGTCCTTCTTGTGTTGGAGACCCCAGAGCTGAACACAGTACTCCAGGTCCCTCACCAAGAGTGAGCACGGGCAGCTGCCCGGTGCGGCATCTGCTGCACCCCTGGGTCTCCTCATTAGGAAGAGGCAAATGAGAAGAACTGTGTTGATCCCAATTAACACCACTGCTGCCTTCCTCCCTTCTCAGTGCCAGGGAAAGGGAACAAAACACTGGAACAGGTTGCCCAGAGAGGTGGTGGATGCTCCATCCCTGGAGACGTTCAAGGCCCGGTTGGATGAGGCCCTGAGCAACCTGATCTAGTTGGAGATATCCCTGTTCCTTGCAGGGGGGTTGGACTAGATGACCTTTGAAGGTCCCTTCCAGCCCTAACAATTCTATGATTCTATGATTCTAAAACTGAAGCTTTTCCATTTTGCTCCTGCCTCCCCTGGCATCCCTGGCCCTGGGGTGGCAGGAACCCAGTGCTGCCCTTCGGGAGGGAGGGAGAAAGAAAAGGTTGTGGGCTGGGGAAGGGGAGGATGAAGAGGTGCCAGGACCCTGGGACTGTGCCCCCCAGTCCTGGATGCCTGCTCGCCCCGGCAGCCTCTCGGCGCCCACCCGTCGCCGATGCAGCACAGGGTGCTGGGAGCCTGGGGCTGAGTGAGTTGCAGCTGACGGGTACCAGCCAGCGAGGACATCTCTGGCATCACCTCCTGGGTTCTGCCACCCACCCCTTTCCCCTGAGCCGTGCTGGGCCGGGGGGACGTGCTGCTGGCTGCGGGCACAGCCTCGCTCCTGCCTTGGTCGTTACGACGCTGTTTATTTCATAAGGGATGAGGAATTAAGTGCAAAGCATCACTCCTGTCGTAAAGCCCTGCGATGTTTTCAGCACACTGTAAATCCCCAGGAGTGTTCCTGCCAGGTTGTTCTACAGCTTCCACCCCTGCTCCTCTTTCCTTAAGCCTAAACCGATCCGTTTTGGCCCCAGCCTGCTGTGCGTCGCCCTTTTTTTAAAGTCACGACCTCTCCTGAGGAGCTGGGTGTCTCGGACAAGGACCTAGTTTCTATGGAAGGTGTTTCTACTGGAAGCTGTAATTTCTTCAGCGTCACCAGTCCCATCCCATGCCCTGAAGGAGCAATGCCTCGTGCTGAGGAGCGGGCGCAGGCCGGCGATGCCGGTGTCGCCGCCGTCGGTGCCGTCGGCGCGGGAAGGACGAGCGCTGCAGCCGCAAGCGGGGACGGTGGTGGTTAAGGTGGTGGAGTTGAAGCATCTCGCTGCCCTCCTGAGGACCATAAATCACGATGAGACCATGGGCTGGTAAATAGAAGGAAACGATCCATTGTTTGGGAAGATGGGAAGCAGCTCTCTCTGCAGGGCTCGTTTTGCTGTAAAATCTCTTTTTTTTCTTTTAAGCAGCTTCTCCGAGCGCTCTGCCTGGGAGACAGTGACAGTTTCACTGCTGACAGTTGGCAGATGAGCTTGTCTAGTCCAAGCACACCGTATCTCACGCTGGGGGAAGCCAACAGCTTGAGCAGTTGTTTGGTTTATTCCCAGCAAAGCAGTGGAAGGACTGGCCAGGCCAGCTCGGCTGGAGCCAGCCCCACGCTCGTGGGAGCCCCGGGCTGGAGCAGCCTCACTCCGCTCCTGGGCAGCCGCTCTCACACGTACCGGGGCTCTCAGCATCTCCAAATGCCACGGTCTGTCCTGGGAAAGTGGGGTTTGGTGGGAAATCAGTCCTTTTGGTTTTACTGGCTTGGCCAGAGCCATTGGCAGCGTTCCTCTCCGGATCAGAGCTGCGGCTGGAGACGGGGTCTGCTGGGTGAGGACGGCTGCACATCCCTGGAGTCACCCCGGGGGGTCAGAGCTGGGTGAGCTCCCCCCTCCCCAGCCAAGCCCGGGACAGTGGGTGCTCCTGGGACACACTGACGTGGGAGCAGGGGTCTCTCCATGGAAGGAAGCTTTGCCGAGCAAAGCCCTTCCAAACGTACCGTGTGAGCCTGCACGGGATGGGCGAGCGACCGCCAGCGATGATGCACCACTTCCAGGTACCAACAATTCGCTTTAGGAAAGGCAGAGACGTTCCTGGAGCCACGGTGGGCACTTCAGAGCAAGATCCAAGTGGAAGTTCCTAAAACCAACACAATGCTTATGGACACTTGGGTGATGAAGTGCCCGGGTCTCTGCTGAGCCCTCCTGGGCATCGTGGGCATTAAACCCATGTTTAAGATTGACTGTGGGCTGAAGTACCCTGGAAGCTCAAGGAGCATGAGATGCCCCAATGCTGAAGAATGGCTCGTTCATCCAAGATCTCCTCTGCTTCTTTTCCGAACCGTGTCCACTGATGGAATAAAATGCATTGTCCTTCTCCTTGAGCTTTTCCTTTTTGTAACCTGAGGCCATCACAGAGGAACCACAGATGAAAAAATACCCAAAAGACCGGTCAGTTGGGAGCCGTGAAGAACCATGCAGTGAATACTGGAAACTTTTAAGTGTCCCAACAGTTAGCAAAAATCTTGTTTGTGTGGTCCAAAGTGTGAGGGCAGATGATTGATGATCTGTAGGGAGGAGGGCTGCAACACTGAAAACTTTGCCATCGTGTTGTTCGCCAGCACGGAACTTTCATTGCTTCCTTTCATGGAGTTGGACCTTTGTGAAGGGAGACTTGGTGCCCCAGAAGACCTTATCTTCTATCACAGTGTTTTATTTTAGATTGATTTAGGTTATTTGAGATTAAATGAGTGTTCTAAGAAGAAAAATGCATGTAATTCTATTATTTTTTGTTTTAATTTGCCTAACCTCCATAAGGCTTTCATCTTTGTCTCCTGGCCTGATGGTGGATCTACCAAGTGCACCTGAAGTGTTGCTGTGATAGAATCTCTACTTTCTGGAGCTTTTCTGAGATTTTTGCTATTTATCTTTCTGAATTCATTGCATGATACTGCAGCTAAATTAATCTCATCTCTAGATTGAGGCCGCTTTGCCTTTTGACGAGGTGTATGTGCTGTGTTGGTGCTATCATGGTACACAGGTGGATCATCTGCTGATGCAGCCAAGGGCTCGTGCCACCATCTGTGCTTCGTTAGGGTGAGCAGAGGGTCCAGGCAGTGTCCTGCAGTCATCTGCAAGCCCGAATGCTGTCTGATTTCTGAAATAGTTGGTCTCACTGTTTTACTTTCTTACAAGCAAATTGCAGGTTCTGTTGTGAAAGGCAGAGACTCATCTGAGCCTTTAATTAAAATAAAAAAAGAGGGAGAAAAGGAAAAAAAAAAAAAAAGTAAAAGCCCCGAGAGGACAAGTTTTCAATCTGTGTCTGTTTAAAATTCTTGGCAGGTGAAAAACTCGACAAACTGAGCAACCCCCGAAACATCAAGTCCCCGGTGTCAAAGCTGGGCGGTGCCATGACCGGGCTGCAGCTGCTCCCCGAGTGCACCCGCTGCGGGAACGGCATCGTGTAAGTGTCGCGTCTCGCCGGAGCCTCCGGCTCGCTGGGGACGGGAACGCAGGGACGCGGCGGGGTCCGGTCCTACCAGGCACACGGGTCAGAATTTATAGCGGAAAACCTTGAATTTATAGCGGAAAACCTTGAATCCCTTTCTGGTTTTTGCTATAAACCTGGACTTGAGGAATACGGTTTGGATTGTCCCTTTTAAGGGAATCTTGCAGCGAAACGGGGATGATTCATGGGGTGGTTTCTGCCCGGCTTATCGTAGTAACTGCCCGGGGACTAAGCGTAGCGCTGGCAGCGCGGGCACTCTTTCGCTGCCTTGGCCCTTTCGAGGGTCGAGTAGAAGAGGTCTGCGGGTTATTTTCGTTTGTTTGTGTAAGAGTTACACTCTGGCGGATGGACGTCGGGTCTGATTTCGGAGAACTTAGGCGCCTTTCTGCTTCGTCGTGTTGTAATTTATGTTCTGCTGTGATTTACATCCTGCCCAAGCCAGATCTGCTGGCTGAGCGTCCTCAGCTCAACCGCGTTGTTGCCGGTGCCGTGGGCTGAGGGTCTGAGCCCCAGCCCTGCCAGCAGCACTTGGAGGACGTTGGCTCCCCGCGCTTGGATCCGGGCTTAGCGTCGATAGTTGAGCCTCCGCTTTGCGTCCAGCCGTGGAGCGGTGCCCGGAGGGATGCGGACAAACAGGGGTGGGGGTATCCCTTCCCGTGGGAACATGGTGGAGCTGCAGAGCCTGGAGCGGGGCGGCAGCTTTGGGTGGGCTGAGATGTTGGGATGGGAACCCACCATAACACCCTCACATGCCTCTATGTGCTGCCTTCCTTCACTTACTCCGTTTACTCGAGGCAGCGGGAAAAAGCTGTCCGTGCTCCTCGTTCCTCCATCCCTTGGCTCCGTCTCACTCAAGTTCTCCCCATCTTCTCCCCAGGGGCACGATCGTCAAAGCTCGGGACAAGCTCTACCACCCCGAGTGCTTCATGTGCGACGACTGCGGCCTCAACCTGAAGCAGAGAGGGTATTTCTTCATCGAGGAGCAGCTGTACTGCGAGACGCACGCGAAGGAGAGGGTTAAGCCCCCCGAGGGATACGACGTGGTGGCTGTTTATCCCAACGCCAAAGTTGAACTTGTCTAAAGCCGGGCTGTGCTCCGGAGAGGCGCCCACCCACGTCCTCCCCGCCGGCTGCGCGGCGTGGCTGTCATCAACCCCGATTACCGAAGCCCAAGTTAAAATGCCTTTTCCTAGATAAAACCGTTTACACTTGGGATCGCCAGGGGCTGGTGTTGAAAGCAATACCAACAGGTTTTTCCCTTCCTTTTGACACTCTGCTTTTTGGGTTGCTGCGTTGGGTTGTTAGTCTGTGCCATAACCTCATCCGAGATCTGTGTAAATATGGATTAACTCGCTCCTCTGTTTCATGTCAACCCAGTGTTCCCTTTTTTTGCCCCTCTCTTCCGAAAAAGCAAGGAAGACGTTTTAAAAGCTCAAAGGAAATAAGGCACTTTAACAAAAGAAGCTGATTCCCATATCCCCACCGTCATCTCTTGCCCTCCAGCTGCCCCAGTGATTAAAACCCAACCCCCTGAGGAGTCCGGACGTGGTACCGGTGGGATGCAGTCCCCGCTCAGCCCCATCCCAGCAGATGTGCTGAGGAAGGACGATCTCTTAAAACAGTAATTGCCATGAAATTCCCTGGATCCGGGCACTGCAGTTTGAGGCTGACACGGACCGATCTGAGTTCCCCGAGGGATCACACTTAGAGTGCGATGAGGCTTTTTTCTTCCTTCTTTCACTCCTAATTGAGTTGTTCTGTCACCTAATCACCTGAGCAGCACCTCTAAAGGAAACTGACCCAGCCCGGAGTCCCCCCAGCCGTGCCCCCTCCACACCCCTGCCCCACGCTAGCCTCGCTTGGCCCATTCTGACTCTTCCCAGCTTTTGCTGTTATTTTTGTGGTCCTTTATTTCTAGATCCCCTGACTGCTGCCATCTGGGTCTGTCTCGCAGCTGGTGATAAAACCCTTCCAAGAGCTTGGGAAGTAACCAGAGGGGCGGTGAGTCCCACTGGGAGCCCCAAGCCCAGGGCAGCGCCTTCGGATTTGTGCCCCCATCCCCAGGCAGCGCTTTCAGCCAGCTCCATCATCCGCTTTGTCTGACGAGGAAAAGTTTTTGAGGATCTTGGGATGCTGCTTTGTTGGAGAAATTTTTTTTTTTTTTTTTTCCATGTTAGTGTTTGGAGGAAAGAGAGAGTTTAGTCTCCTGGCTGCTGGGTGCCGCTGTAGCGGGTGGTAGTATCTGTGTGTTTTGGTACCATGAGGTTACTTCTGCTTTGCAGCAGCCACCTTCCTCCTCCTTGCTTGAGAGAGGGAGGATGTGGGGTAGGAAAAGAGATATCTGTGCTGGCTTCTGTTCCATGGAAAAGGAAAATAAGAGATGGGGCAATGGCCAAAGCACTCCTTCCCATTCTGCCTCTCCATAACGGGTCAGGGAAATCCGGGAGCGGAGGGTGGGGAGCGTTACCCAGGCTGGGGCTGCACCCCAGAGGGAGGGAGGATTTTTGGGGTGTTATAGGGCCACATTTAGACCTTTTCATGTGGTGCCTTATAGGGATTTAAGCAGCTCTTGCCCTGTGCCCAGCCAGGTATCACCTCGCAGCCGGAGGGATGCTGGCCGGGCACATCCACCTCCCCCTCCTTCTGCCATCGGGATTTTTAGTTATTCAAGTATAAGAAACACGTGGAAATTTTTATCACGGCGTTGAGCCTCGTTTTTCTTGTATTGGCATAGCTGGCTTGGAAGGTTGGGCCATCGGAAGGGGAACACTTGGGGCAACTGTGGAGTGAGTAGGAGACTAACGATAACGAGGTGGGACGTGTCAGTGCCCTTCTTTGCCGGGCTCCGCGGAGCTCGTTACGTGGCCGGTCAGAAGCATTTGCCCTGAATTCCTCCGTTCACCTCGCGCTGAGCGATGGAAAACTCATGACATAAGTGGTCCCAGGGGTCTTTTCCCATTTCCCAGGGCAGATGACTGCAGCTGCCAGCCGGCTTCGCTCTCTGCTGTTCTTGTGCCCTGTTCGACTCCATCTGCGGTTTGTGTCCGCAGGGATGCCAGGGGGGTTGCAGCCCTGGCACAGGGAACACCTTAGAAATTCATAAATTGTTTCATCACCCTCATTTTGAACACCTAAACGAGGGGGCTGCTGGCGAGGCGTCCTTGGTGGTCTCTCCTGGTGCTGCACCAGTACAGCACGGGGAGCACTGGGCACAGGGCTTTGCTTTTAATTTAAAACCAAGTTCCCACCAATCAGTTTTCCCACGTGGTTGTCTCATGATACCCTTTCTTAGGAGGACTCAACCCATTTGATCTTCCCGAGGAGCCTAAAACCGGAGCTGCCTCGCAAAGCCCCATGCTGGGGCACAGCCATTCCTGTTGTCGGGGCACGGCAGTTCCTGGCATCGGGGCACGGTGATTCCTGGCGTCGGGCCACGTCGTTCACGTCGTGGGGTTTGCAGGAGCTGCCGTGAGCGAGTGTCCCGTGTCACCAGGTAACGCTGTTTAACTCTGTAAAACGCGGGGAGGGAGCTGTTTGTATGAAATACAAATAAAATTGTGTTGTTGTTTTATGTCTCATGTCATTTACCCGGTCTGTGCCCGGCCGCTGGCCGGATCTCTCCCATGGCAGTGCCCCTGCGTGCCGGGGTCCGTCGGTGTCCGGGTAGGGAGGTTACTGGAGAAACTTTAAAAACCATCTGGGAGACTGTGAGCTGCACTTCTCAGGGCATTGTGTGTCGAGAGTCTTGTTTGAGGTTTGGTCTGTGTTTTGGCAGGGTGTTGGTTGGTTGTTTTTTTAACTCTTTAACTCCCATCATGCACAAGGGCTGTTGTGTCTCTGCCTGTTAAGTGAACGCCCGCGGGTGCCCGGCTCCTGTCCACCAGCGTGATCCATCCTGCAACGGTCCAGAGCTTTACTGCTTCTGCCAGTGCATAAGGCCGATGGAGAAGAGAAGGCTCTGGGGAGACCTTCCAGCACCTTCCAGTACCTAAAGGGGCTACAAGAAAGTTGGAGAGGGGCTTTGGACAAGGGCGTGTAGTGACAGGACACGGGGCAATGGCTTTAAACTGGAAGAGGGCAGATTTAGATTAGATCTAAGGAAGCAATTTTTCACTCTGCAGGTGGTGAGGCACTGGCACAGGTTGCCCAGAGAAGCTGTGGCTGCCCCATCCCTGGAAGTGTTCAAGGCCAGGTTGGATGGGGCTTTGGGCAACCTGGTATAGTGGAAGGTGTCCCTGCCCATGGCAGGGGGGTTGGAACTGGATGATCTTTGAGGTCTCTTCCAACCCAAACCATTCTGTCATTAGGTTTATTAGTGGTGTCTAACCAGCCACAGTGCTGCTCCAAGGGTACTTTCTCCCACCTGATGGCCCAGGCTCTTGCCAGACCTGGAGCTGCAGCTCTGCAGGCCTGGGGATGACACCTGCCCCATCACCGTGGGAGGGATCTGGGCAGCACCCAGGCTGGAAAACATCCTTCTTGCCAAGGATGATGTAAACCACGGTACAGCTGTGAGCCAGCGGCGTTCCTGAGAACCCCTTTGCACAGCACTGGCTGTGGCACTGCTCTGGCTCATTCCCCGAGCCCGGAGCTGTGACACCAGCACAGCAGGGGCACAGCTGGTCCCAAAAACCCTGTCCCACCCCATGGTTGCTGACCCACAGGTGGATCCACAGGCTCACAGGATTTAGCAGCTATATGATGGAGGGATGTTTGCTTATGTAGCTAAATCTCCATAGCTCTGGGTTTAGTCGTTGATTGGTGTTGGGTTCTGGTACGTGGGAAAGCCAGAAGTAATGTGAGTTAAGTGCCCCCAACAGATACTTGATTTAAAAGGTTTTATTTGGAAAGTGTTCATATATGGAAATTGTTGCTTGGATGTGCCTAAAAATATTTAAAAAGACAAAGCCTCTGAGGATCCGCCTGTGGCATGGGAAGATTTTCACAGAGTCTGGGGCTGTGTAACTCCGTGTCTAATTAGTGCACATATTCAAATAATTAACATGCTTATAACTCTCCAATTAGTGGTTTTTCCGTTCACCTTCGAATGCCTACGGACGTCGGATGTGTTTATACGTTACAGCCACCAAGACCCCAGGGCTGCGCAGGGCTGTCCCCGGGGGTGACGCTGACGGGGGGCACACGGGGTGCCCGGGCACCCCCCAGCCCCCACACTGTCCCAGGGCAGCCCCAGCTGCTTCGGAAAAAACGACACGTAAGATCAGACCCAGCCAAGGGCACCGTTTATTAACTAAATGAGGTGGGACGGGGGCCAAACCGATTGAAGTTCTAATTGTTTAACTTTTTCCATGTATCATCATTAAAGTTTCCTACTTAGCCGGGCATTATTTTTACCACCACACCCCTTTTCTTCTGCTGCTTTTGTTTGGAGTTATTTAACTTTGCTTTTGTTGCTGGATGGCTGCCCCAGGGACCTTCAGAAAAATCTCAGCTGGTCCCTTTGTGTTAGGGTAAAAGTCCTTGTGCCATGGGAGGGAAAGACACTCTTTGGAAAAGTTCCCTCCACTCCCTTTCTCAAAGAGGCTATTTTAATTACTTCAGGGCAAAAAAATCTTCGCCACACGTATAATAAACCAGACAAAACCGCTCCTGACTGTAAGGGCACTTACCTGCAAGTTGTTTCGCCCCTCGGTTTGTCCCTGGAAAAGCACAGGCTGGCAGGAGACACCCCCAGAGCTCCCCCAGCCCTGGAGCAGCTTCTCACACTGGGACATTTAAATATTTTGAATTTTTACTGGTGCTGAAGTGGTTCCTTGGGGCAGGGCTGGCTGGTGGGGAGGGCCGGGGCTGCAGCCAGCTGCTGCTCAGGGCAGTTCCTGCGCACAGGGACACTCTCCTGCTGGGCAGAGATGCTGCTCGAGCACACTTCAGGCTTTTACTTTCATAACTACTTTTTTTTGAAGAAGAAACACCTTAGTTCTTCCCTCCCAAACCCAGGCAGGTGCTGGGAGGCCAGTGGCAAGTGTTTGTCCTGCCCAAGCTGGTTGACTTGGAGGACGTGCAAGCTGCTGGCACTGCAGCACCATGGCACAGCGGGGATGGGGCTCACCTGGGGGATGCTGACCCCTGTCCCTGGAAAAGCTGGATGGAGGAGACCTCAGGAGGCTGCTTGCTCTCTGCTCCTGTCCCCAGGCAGCACCAGCCACCCGGGAGGTGTCCAGTGTGCCCTCAGGATGGAGGCTCCCAGCTCCCCACCAAGGACCCAAGACCTTGGTGAGTGGTGGATAGTCTCAGGAAAGCCGACTCTGTTTGAATAGATACATTTTGGGGATTTTATCCCAAATCCTCACACGCCTGGCCATGCTGGCTCCATCTCTTTTACGGCATTCCTACCACAAATGCAATTGCTTGAAAAATAATCATGTTGAGTGTTTGTGTGCCCGGCTCTTCTTCGCAGGGGAAAAGCTGCCGCACCACTGCCAGGAACTGGGAAGCGACGGCCACAACTGCCCTGAAAAGCTCTATGTCCCGTAAATTAATAGGGTTTCCAGGGAGCCTCGCACCAGGCAGTTCTCGGCACTGCTCCGTGGGTCAGGGCATTGCTCTGCTGAGAGAGCAGCAAGGCCAAAACGAGTCAAGAGCCTTTTCAAGAATTGGCAAAGACCTTTTTTTCCCAGATGCCATCAGTCCAGCGGGATGTGACCCTAAAGGACGTGCTCATCGGCTCCGGTTGCCCCAGGGCAGACAGCAGGCAGGGGGGTGAGGGCAGGGCTTTGGGCAGAGCATGGCTGGGTGACCCATGTGCCGCAGCACCTGGGCGCGGAGCCCCTCGGAGAACGCTGCTGACTCAGCAAACACACTGGCAAAACGGGCTTTGCTTTACCTCGTCGATAAGAAAGCTGCCAAGTGATCCGAGCGCTATGCAACCAGCACGGAGTTACAAAACTCTCAATCATCACGTTTTTTTCTCAATTGCCAGCTCTCGAGATGGCTACTGGGAGGGTGACACAGTGGTCCCACCAAGGCGGAGGATCCCTTGAGAGGGGCCTTGCCCATGCAGAAGGGCAGAGCTGCCGCGGGCAGTAACGACCCTAACCTGGAGCTGACCAGGCGCTCCGGTGATGGCCGAGCTGGGCAGCAGTGTCACACACGGCCAGGGTGATGGGACGTGACCGCAGACGAGCAGGAGCCGGGCAGCTCTGTGGCCGCTGGGCAGCTTCCAGCATCACCGCAGCCCATCGGTGCCACTGCCCCAACCAACCTCTGCCCGACAGGTTTAGGCCATGTTAGAAAACCTGTCTGCACAAGAACAAAATCTTTGCACAAGAGCTGGTTTCTCAGCTACTCAAAGATTTGCTCCTTCTCCCCCTGGGATGGAGGTACTTGCTTTCGCTCTGCTGGCTCCTCAGCATCTGGTTTCACTTTACTGGCATCTCCCTGACTTCGTTTCCCACACACTGCTTTTCGTCTAATAGCTGACTGTGGTTTAGAAGGCTGCAGAGAAATGCCCTGGCTGCTGTCAGACAAGTCATTTGGGAGAACTAGGACTGGGCTCTCCTCTACACTCAATTTGCTCTGCGACTGCCCAAGCCGCTCACCAGCTGCTAATTTCATGTGATTTTCATAGTGTCCGTGCCTGGGTCGGAGCACCCCTGATGTTGGATGGTAAGTGGGGTCTGCAATCTGGGGAGCCCCTGGCAAAGGCTGGCAGGAGAGCGGCATCGCTCTGGGCTCAACCAGTGTGTGCAGCAGCCAGCGGTGCTGCGGCAGAGCTGGCTGGAACAGGGGGCATTTCTGGAACTGCTGATTTATTTAGATCCACAATATATGAGAAAACCCCGCGGTGTTTTCCTGTGAACACATGAAATTTATCATTCATTAAGGGTTCATCTGCAAACCAGATAAACCTGAGCATGTCATACATGTGTAACACTTTTATGAGCTAAATTTGCAGCCTAACCGCAGTTATTTACGAGCACTGCAAATCATTCCTCTGTACAAGATTACTGCTGACTGAATAATTATTACTATGGCATTAACATTAGTGCTTAAAACAATACACTCCTAATGCCTTATTTCCCCACGGGAGCAGGCACGCATGGCCTGGGTTTGGGGTGGCTCTCACCCAGTCCCAGGGCCGGGCCGGGCAGGGCAGCTGCCAGTCCCTGCCTGCTGCTGCCTGGGGGTCCCTGATCTGCCCCAAAAGCCCCAGCCCCAGCTGTCGCCCTGCCCTTCTCACTGGGGACAGCTCCAGCTGCGTGTGGCCCAGGCCTGGCATAGAGATGCCACCTCCACCCTGTCTCCAAGCAGGAGATATCCAAATCTTCCCTGTTGATTGCATGACATTGCCTCTCCATTCCTTATCCCGAGCAGCAGCAGATCTCTGCCTGGCCCGGATAAATGCTGCCATCTGCTTCTCCTCCCCAGGCATTGCTGCAGCCACCGCTCCCCGCTCTGCGCCTCCACCTTCCATGTCACCTTCTGATGGTCTCTGCTGCAGGGATGCCTCCCAGCTTGCCCTCGCCCACCGCCGGCACGGCCATCCTCGGCTCTGCGTGGCCAAACCATCCCGTTCCCGAGGGGCACCTTGCTGTAGACCCCCGGCAGCCGTACCGTGAGCGTATTTTAACCACCACCGCGTTTCTAAGTGCCCCTTGAGTTGTTTCAGAAGATGCCCCGGGGGGTTGGAACTGAATGATCTTTAAGGTCCCTTCCAACCCAAACCGTTGTGTGACCCTGTGACAGCGTTGCTGAGATTTCTGGAATGGCTTTAGCAGTTATCTACGTCTCTGACTCCGGGCGAAGCCAAGTGTCACGTGCAAAGCATTAATAGTTAACAGACAGGACACTGGGATAGAAAAAGCTCCTCTCCCTCGGCTGGAGCTTCTGAAGGCTCCTTCAGAGCACACGCTGCTGCGTGGAGTAAATGCTGGGAAAAAACACTGGGCTGCAGACAACGAGGGTTTTTCAGGGGCTGTGAGCACATTTGATTTCTAAAGCTGTGTCTGATGCTTTTCTCCCCCTGCCAGGGTGCAGGAAGGGCTCACCTCACCGCTGCCGCCAGCTCCGTCTGCGTTTCACCGGCTGCTGCTGCCGGCGAGCTGCGGGGGGGAGAGACCCCGCGGCTGCTGCGCTCCGGCTGTGCTCCCACCGGCCCCGGCAGCCCCCCTGTTCGTGGTTTGACCGATAACTGTCCCATTTTCCTGTCTATTGACTGTTGTCGGCTCTGCCCAGCCTTCGCTGAGCGCGTTGTGCAACAGCATCCGTCCATCTTGCAGCAGCGTTCCCGGGGGGATCCCGGTCTGGGATCCAGACACAACTGGATTCGGGGCTCCGGGAAGGGCTCGGGGCGGCGAAGCCATCGCGTTGCTCCCAGACAATCCCACCGGGCGCCGGTTTCTCACGGGCAGCAGCTGCCGAGGCAGCCCCCGCCCCACCGCAGCCCTGCCGGGGCCGGTCCCGGCGCAGCCCTGCCCGCCGCGGCTGCCGGCCGCCGCCGCCGGGAGCGACTGGAAATAAATCTGGGAAATATCCTCGGCACAAAAACGGAAAACGCCTCCTTGGAAAGCCCCGGAGCCGGCTGCGGGGCAAAGGCGGGAGCGGAGCGAGAGGTGCCCTCCGGCCCCGGGGGAAGGCTCCGGGGATGCTGCGGGGCGGAGGGGCCGGCGGAGCCCGGCGCTGGCAGCATCCCCCCCTCCCCGCCGGGACGCACCGCCTCCGCGGGGGGCCGGGCCGGGGCGGAGCCTCCGCGCGGGGTGTCCGCGGTGCGCGCAGAGCCGCGGAGGAGCCGCGCCGCGCCATGCGCGACTACGATGCGGCCACTGCCTTCCTGGGCGAGTGGGGCCGCTTCCAGCGGCTCATCTTCTTCCTCCTCAGCGCCAGCATCATCCCCAACGGCTTCAACGGGATGTCGGCCGTCTTCCTGGCCGGTACCCCCGAGCACCGGTGCGCCGTGCCCGGCGGGGCCAACCTGAGCAGCGAGTGGCTCAACGCCAGCATCCCGCTGGAGCTGCGGGGCGGGCGGGCGGAGCCGAGCCGCTGCCGCCGCTACCGCCTGGCCGCGCTCGCCAACTTCTCGGCGCTGGGGCTGCGGCCCGGCTCCGACGTGGAGCTGGAGTCGCTGGAGCAGGAGCCGTGCCTGGACGGCTGGGAGTACAGCCGCGATGTCTACCGCTCCACCATCGTCACCGAGGTGCGCGGCCGCGGAGCGTGTGTCCCCCCCCCGCCCCAGCCCCGCTCCCGGTGCCCCCCGCGGAGAGGCTGCGGCCGGACGGGCTGTGCCGGGGCTTTGCGGGGTCGTTCTGCCTTGGGGGGGGGCTGAGCGGGGGTGAAAAAGGAGCAGCAACCAGCGGGGCTGGTGGCTGCGGGAAAGGGTGCGATGGTCCGGGGAGAGGGAGGGTGTGTGGGGTGAAGAGCCCCGGGAGGAGCTGCCCGGCCTCATTCTCTCGGCTGTTTTCCCTTGAAACTCCAGCTTGGGTTTTTTTTTGGAGAGGGCTTTTCTATGGAGGGGGAGGCGAAGGCTGAAAATAGAAGCCCGATAGTTTCCTCCTGCTGGCACGCTGACCATCCCGCCTAATTTTCCATCCGCTGGCATCGCTCGTTCCCGGTGTCATCTCAGATGGGGGACATCAACACAAACAGCCTGGCTGGGTCTAGGGCAGTGGTGGCCCTTTGCTGGCCCCAGTACCCTGTGCCAGCACTGCCAGCCACGCAGGTGGCTTTGGTGGCCACCAGCACTGGGCTGGGCGAGTTGGTGTGAGGCAGGTGCCATGGCTGCTGCCCGCGGCGTGCCCGGCTCACTGCGGCAGGCTCCTGCGAGAACCTTGGCACCAGGCTGTGACCAAGCTGTCCGCTCGGATTTTATGGCTGTACAATGGCATCGTTTGTACCGGGTGTCTTGTGGGAACGTCGATGGTGACGGGTCATGTAAGTGCTTGTTTGGGTTTCCTGGCCGTGCCATGGTGCAGCGGCAGGGACGCGCTGTCTGTCCCTCTGCCCGCGCTGGCAGGGAGTGCGGAGCTCTGGTAAACACGAAGGAAAACCCGATTGCCCTAAAGCTGCAGGGTTACTGCTGCTCTTCTGTGTTGGGTGAGGGGGGGTGCGAAGGAATAATGGGCTCATCCTCACACCAGGCAGTGCTTGGGTTCGGCAGCTGGCGGGCTCCGCATCGTTCGGCTGAGCAGCATACCCCAGGCAGCTGAGGGCACCCTGTTCACGCTCCAATGGCTCATGCACTGATGGCTCACATGCTGATGGCTCATGCTCAGGGTGCACAGCATGGCAGGGAGTGGGTGCATGGCCCTCATCTCGAGTCTCCATGACTCAGCAGCAACATCTGCCACCAAAACCCATTGCATGAGGGCACGGCCAGGAAGGGTCCTGACTGAGAGGTGTGTGGCTGTGGGTCCGTGTCCCAGAGACACAGTGAGGGTCTGTGGTGGGGGTCTGCAGACACAGGCTCAGCTGCGCTGAAGCGTGCAGGGAGCAGCTGCGGGTAGGGGAGGGCAGGGCGCGGGCTGGGAATGCCAGCCTGCCCTCGGGTGCCCACAGCCAAGCCATCGGCACCCGTGATGCCGGCATGTGCCCATCTCATGCCATTTGTGCTCAGTTGCCAGGGATCCCTTGCAGCAGCAAATCGAGGTGAGGGTGCTCGGGAAGCTCGCCCCGCTCCCAGCCGTGGGCGAACTGTAGTGGCAGCCCGGCTGCAGCCCACGTGCTGATGCAGACGTGCCTGGCCGTAACCCGTGGGCTGGCACGGCTGCGTGGCGGATGGGCGGATGCCTCGTAGCCACCGCCGGCACAGGCAGTGTCGCAGCACTCGCTGCCGGAGGGAGGCTGGATTATCCCAAGGCAGCTGTGAACTCGTAATCTGTGGCTGGGAGTTAGCAGTTGCTCTGAGTGAGACAGCAAATGAAGCAAAAGGAGGAGAAACGCTGTTCTGTCTTAACAAGCAGCAAACAACTTGTGCTGGCAGATGCCAAACAAGAGACTTCCGTGCTGGGATCGGATGGGATGCAGCAGCAGGGTTTGCCACGGGGCCTGGGACACGCCAGAGAGGCAATAGCACATTCAGAGATGGAAACCCAAGTGCCAGGTTCCCATCTGTAAGCCAGATGGAAAAGAAGGATACTTGTTTTGTTTCAAAATTGTCACGGACATTTGGAAAAAACACAGAATTTGGGTTTAAAACAAGGAAAAACAGGCGCTGATGAAACCCTGAAAAGAAGTGGTTTGGTTAAACTCGAGATGATTATTTTTGTACCCAACATTTTTCTCTGTATTAGGAGAGACAAGCCAGGACATGCCATCAGGAGGGCTGAGTGAAAAACACATCTTCGGTTAAAGAACTCAGTTGAGGAGCAAAACTTGACGGTACAGGATTAAGTGCTGGAGGTTTTATTTGATTCGTGCTGTTGCATCAAATCCTGTTGTTACTGTTGCTTGCAAGGAACAGGCTGGGAGATGCCAGCTCAGCACCCGTGTTACCTGGTGTGCAGGGACATGCTGAATCCTGGGAACAGGGGATCCCAGACTCCATCATCTGCTTGGTCTTAAAACAGAGACGATGGCAGAAAAGTGAATGTGTGCACAGCACGGGTGAAAAGGGAAATGGCTCAGCCAGGGTGATCAGAATGAGTCTGTAAGTGCAGTGACAAGCAAGTGGGATGGTGGGGTCAGCGTGGGGTTGGGTGTGATCCCACGGCTGCCATGAAGGGGCTGCAAAGTTTCCTTCTGCTTCAGGGGGCTCAGCTGGGCGCCTCGGCAGGCTCTGGGGTGCCAGAGCCCCTTGGCCCCGTCCGCTGCAGCTGTCCCGACATAAAACTGCTGTTTTCCACCCAAGGAGGTGGCCGCGGCGCTGGGTCGGTGCCACCCGCGCTCGCACAAGAGGGTTTGAGACGATCTAGCAGGTCCTGACCCCAAAGCAGGGCTGGTTCCCTCTCACCACCCCTTCCACTTCTGCCAGCTGCGCTTTGAAATTAATTTAAACGTTAACATACGTATTTTTGTTACCTTGGGGTTTTTCTATCTGGAACTTAACCTACTTCTGCGTTAATTCCAAATAATGGTGCTGAGATCTGACCGTAATTAAAGGTTCAAGCACAAGTTTTGCTCTCAGCCAGTTGATTCCCTTGTGCCAGGCTGCCCAGCAGCACCTTTCCCTGCTCCCGGGGCCGCGCTGGCTGGGCTGCTGCCCACCACCGGGGCACAGCACCTACCCCTGGCACCTCGCAAGAGTCCTGCGCAGGGCAGAACGAGTCCTGAAGGCTTCGCTGGGCTCCTCACCACTCACCATGTTACCCTGCCCAGTCCCCTCTCCCAGCCCGCCCGCTGACCTCTCAGCCAAGGCAGAAACCAGAAGTTTTTGGACCCAGCAGAGGCGAGAAGCTGGATGCGAATTGCTGTGATTCGAAGGCATCTGAAGGATTTTTCTGTTCCCAGACAGCTTTTTCCAGCAGTGGTGAGCAGCCCTACCCAGCACTGGGAGCCCACCCTGCGTTTGGGCATGGAGGTGTCTGGGCTCATCGCTCGTGCGCTGAGTGGAGCCGGTCTCAGCGCTGGCCTCGGTGCCCGGGGTGCAGCATGGGGCAATCTGTGACTATTTTTTAGTATCTCTTGAGCTGTTTAACTTCAGATATACTCTTGGCAACAAGGTCAGATTTTCCCTGGTTTACAGCCTCGGCTGTTTGCACAAGGCTCTGCTCGTGTTTTCTTCTCTGATGTGAACGGGCTGATACTCAAGATGGTTAATTAGTGATTTCTGATTGAGAACGCGGGCAGCTGGGTCACTTCAGGTAGCCAGGGCACCTTCTCTGGCACATTCAGTTTTTCAGAAAGCTTGTCTGTCCATGGCGTTCCCACCAGCAGCATCCAGCAGAATTGGCTTTTCCAGTAGCTGGGAGCTCGTGGGAAAGAGTTGGAGGGATTTGATGTTAAGGAAGTTATTTAACAGTGTTCTTCTCAAGCAGCTCTTATTCCTAGTGTTCAAAGCACTTTCTTGGAAGCTTACATGAACTTTGTTCTCCAGTATGCTTAGCCAGGGACAGTACATAATTACTTATTTTCTGGTTAATGAATAATTAGTCCAGTACAGACAGTTTGGAAGTCGCAGCTGTAGGTGTTTAGCTGTGGCTGGGCTGTAGCTCCGGTGTCTGCGGTGTGCTTGGTGCCGGCTGTGATGGATGCAGCCTCGGAAGAAAGGGTCAAATAACTTAACTTTCATTTTTTCCCAAGTATTGCAGCGTGCAATGGATACCTTAAAGCCCTACACATCCAAGCACAAGTGAAATCTTACTGTGTCAACACATGCTTCATCACTGTGTGGTGTGAAGTCATGAGCCTCCATCAGAGCGAGCGCCTTTGGGGAGGGGATGAATGGTTTGGGTTGGAAAGGACCTTAAAGATCATCTAGCTCCAACCCCCCTGCCAGGGGCAGGGACACCTTCCACTACAGCAGGTTGCTCAAAGGTGGTACCTATAGCGTAGGGCTGTATAGATCATCGCCCAGGTCCCGCGCACCGTCTGTGGTATTGGATCTAAAATAGGCAGCGTGGTTTTTTCACTCGGCAGCATCAGCTATACCTGGAGTCGGGTGGATTTGATGTGTTCGTGTGTTTTCTGGTCGAATACAGCGTGTTCCTGCAGCCCGTGACCCCTCTCCAGCCAGCCGGGTGCTGTGTGCTGTTTACCACATCCCGCACATCTTAAAGGCTCGACCCTGCATAGAGAATTTTTGCTGCCTGTGCAGGATTCATGGGAAAAGGTGGAGTGAGCAGCTGGGTACGAGGATTTGGCACCAAGGAAACACAGGAGGCAACTCGATTTCGTGGGCAAGTTATTATTTAGCTGAGTTTATTTTGCAGCCAAAGCGCCTTTGGCACGGTGGAGGCATTTTAAAAACACCAACCCTTAACCTTGAGTGACCGAAGTCTGAAGGTCTGGGAGCAGGCACTGCGCTGGCAGCCCCAGAGTGGGGTGCTCAGCACCCAGATAATTAATACTAGTCTGTGTCGGCTGCAAATCCTGCCACCCTGCTAGCCAGTGGCCATGGAGCTGGGAAGGGAGGTGCAGAGGGACGTGGCAAAACATCTCCGGAGTGTGGGGTCAGGTGAACCCGGCCGGTGCGGAGCTGCCATGGGTCCCACAGCCTCAGGAGCGGCCCCTCTGCCGCCTTCCCTTCTTCCCTGCTCGTGCCATGTACAGAAATGCTTATTTTTAATGCCGTGTTTCCTGATGCTGAGTTTTGCTTCGTTTTGAATATGGAGCTTGATTTCCACCAAACTTCTTTACAGAAACCGCTCCCCGGGCACCGGGTGGGCGCTGGTGCAGGTGATGCCCCCGCTCTTTGATAGCATGGCTAATAATTAAAATTACGCTATCCTTTGATCTGTGGTCTAATTAGCTTACCTTTGTGTTAGAATTATCTGATCTGAGACTGGCGCGTTTGAAGTCTGTCCATGAGCGCTAACTGGGAGCGCAGGCACTGGGATGGGAGAAAGCCGTGGCCAAACCACGCTCGGCTGTAACGTCGGTGGACTGAGACTCGTGATGCTGTTTTTAATTTTTGTTCAGCCTCGTCTGGGGTTACGAGTGGCTGCAGGTGGAAGTTTCCACGCTGGCTCCTGTCCTGAGCCTCCAGCCCCCACCGGGTCCGGTTGTGAGGCTGAGTGATGGGCAGGGAGTGAGCCCTGCAGGCTGCGGGGATGGAAAGGGATTTGGAAACACACCAGTGTGGGAAAAGATATTTTATTCCATACATCTTCTTACATATGCTTTGTCAAACCCAGAAGTTGTAGAAATGCAGCAGGTTTTGTGCTGGCAGAGGTCAGGTAAATGGGAAACTGCCCCTCGCCGGGGATGGGGCAGCCCTTCGCCCATCTCCATCGCTCTGCTGTTCCGTGGGGAGCATCCCGGGCTGCGGGAGCCAGGCCCGGGGTGTCGGGGGGCTGATGGGTGTGGGGTGGGGAGCTCGTGCTGGAAACGGGGGCCAGGGCAGCCCCCGGGCCACACGCACCGGCTGCCCGTTGGGTTTGGCACCGCCGGCCGCTCACCCGCTCCAGAGGTGATGGGGTCCCGTCAGATGACCGCGGGGGTTTTGGGGGGCTCTGGCCTGGCAGGGCTTGCCGGGGGGAGTTGCCTGCTTTCCTTTTTACTTTTTTTTTTCTTTCTCTTTTTACTTTTTCTTTATTTTTTTCTTTTTACTTTTTTCCTTTTTCCTTTTTTCTCTTTACTTTTTCCTTTTTCTTTTTCCTTTTTCTTTTTCCTTTTTCTTTTTCCTTTTTCTTTTTCCTTTTTCTTTTTCCTTTTTCTTTTTCCTTTTTCTTTTTCCTTTTTCTTTTTTTCTTTTTCCTTTTTTCTTTTTCCTTTTTTTCTTTTTTTCCTTTTTTCTTTTTCCTTTTTTCTTTTCCTTTTTTCTTTTTCCTTTTTTCTTTTTCCTTTTTCCTTTTTTCTTTTTCCTTTTTCCTTTTTCCTTTTTCCTTTTTCCTTTTTCCTTTTTCCTTTTTCCTTTTTCCTTTTTCCTTTTTCCTTTTTTCTTTTTTCTTTTTCCTTTTTCCTTTTTCCTTTTTCCTTTTTCCTTTTTCCTTTTTCCTTTTTCCTTTTTCCTTTTGTTTCTTTTTCCTTTTGTTTCTTTTTCCTTTGTTTCTTTTTTTTTCCTTTTTTTTCCTTTTTTTTCCTTTTTTTTCTTTTTTTTTTTTTTCCTTTTTTTCCTTTTTTTTTCCTTTTTTTTCTTTTTTTTCCTTTTTCCTTTTTTCCTTTTTTTCCTTTTTTCCTTTTTTTCCTTTTTTTCCTTTTTTTTCCTTTTTTTTCCTTTTTTTCCTTTTTTTTCCTTCTTTTTTCCTTTTTTTCCTTTTTTTCCTTTTTTTCCTTTTTTTTCCTTTTTTTCCTTTTTTTCCTTTTTTTCCTTTTTTCCTTTTTTTCCTTTTTTTTCCTTTTTTTCCGTTTTTTACTTTTTTTACTTTTTTTCCTTTTTGTCGTTTTTTTTGCTTTTTTTTACTTTTTTTCCTTTTTTTCCTTTTTTTTTTTCCTTTTTTTTCCTTTTTTTTCCTTTTTTTCCTTTTTTTTCCTTTTTTTCTTTTTCCTTTTTTTCTTTTTCCTTTTTTTCTTTTTCCTTTTTTTCTTTTTCCTTTTTTTCTTTTTCCTTTTTTTCTTTTTCCTTTTTTTCTTTTTCCTTTTTTTCTTTTTCCTTTTTTTCTTTTTCCTTTTTTTCTTTTTCCTTTTTTTCTTTTCCTTTTTTCTTTTCCTTTTTTTCTTTTTCCTTTTTTTCTTTTTCCTTTTTTTTTCTTTTTCCTTTTTTTTTCTTTTTCCTTTTTTTTCTTTTTCCTTTTTTTTTCTTTTTCCTTTTTTTTTCTTTTTCCTTTTTTTTTCTTTTTCCTTTTTTTTCTTTTTCCTTTTTTTTTCCTCTTTTTTTCCTCTTTTTTCCTCTTTTTCCTTTCTTTTTCCTTTCTTTTTCCTTTCTTTTTCCTTTCTTTTTCCTTTCTTTTTCCTTTCTTTTTCCTTTCTTTTTCCTTTCTTTTTCCTTTCTTTTTCCTTTCTTTTTCCTTTCTTTTTCCTTTCTTTTTCCTTTCTTTTTCCTTTCTTTTTCCTTTCTTTTTCCTTCTTTTTCCTTTCTTTTTCCTTTCTTTTTTCCTTTCTTTTTCCTTTCTTTTTCCTTTCTTTTTCCTTTCTTTTTCCTTTCTTTTTCCTTTCTTTTTCCTTTCTTTTTCCTTTCTTTTTCCTTTCTTTTTCCTTTCTTTTTCCTTTCTTTTTCCTTTCTTTTTCCTTTCTTTTTCCTTTCTTTTTCCTTTCTTTTTCCTTTCTTTTTCCTTTTCTTTTCCTTTCTTTTTCCTTCTTTCCTTCTTTCCTTCTTTCCTTTTTTCCTTTTTCCTTTTTTCCTTTTTTCCTTTTTCCTTTTTTCCATTTTTAATTTTTTACTTTTTTCCTTTTTTACTTTTTTCCTTTTTTCATTTTTTACTTTTTTCATTTTTTTACTTTTTTCCTTTTTTCCTTTTTTCCTTTTTTTTCCTTTTTTTTTCCTTTTTTTTCCTTTTTTTCCTTTTTTTTCCTTTTTTTTCCTTTTTTTTCCTTTTTTTTCCTTTTTTTTCCTTTTTTTTCCTTTTTTTTCCTTTTTTTTCTTTTTTTCCTGTTTTTTCATTTTTTTTCCTTTTTTTTTTACTTATTGTTCCTTTATTTTCCTTTTTTTTCATTTTTTTTCCTTTTTTTCCTTTGTTTCCTTTTTTTCCTTTTTCCTTTTGTTTCACTTTTTCTTTTTATGCTTTAAGCAGGGCTTCCCGCCAGCGACCTCCGCTGTGGAAACAGCGCCAGTGCCAGCAACGGACGGAAACGGGAATGTGGGGGAACTAAATTTAATTACACGGAAACGTGTGTGTGTGTCTCCAGTGAATAACCCGGGTGCCTGGATGAGGCTCACCGCGGCGTTACGGCTGCGTCTGAGCGCGGGCCCTTCTCTTGCAGTGGAACCTGGTGTGCGAGGACGACTGGAAAGCCCCGCTGACCACCTCCCTCTTCTTCGTGGGGGTCCTCATCGGCTCCTTCATCTCAGGGCAGCTCTCGGACAGGTAACGGCCATGGGCAGAGCAGGGTATACCTGGTGCCACGGCTGGTGCACTTGTTTTTAAGAAGTGTAGAGGAGTTAAATGCCCAGTTCTTTGAGTTTTCCTTCAAAGGAGGTAACTGGCCTGGCTTCTTCAAGCATCCCAGCCTTCGTCTGCCCCAGGCAGGGATGAATGCCTCTTGGGTGCTTCAGGAGACCGAGAGCTGATCACTGCAACGAGCCCGTGCGGCTGCTTTACAGATCAATGCGGTGGTTTTCAGTCCACAACCACGTTTGTGTCTTTATCCCACCTTTTTAGTAGTTTAAAAGATGTTGTTCTTTGTCACTCGTTAGCGATGTTGTTCTTTGTCACACATTAGCTGACGGCCCATTCTTGGAGCTGCAGGGTAGAGACTTGTCCTTTGAAGGGAAGCTCTGCGTAGAAGAGATGGTTTGCTGGAAATAAAGTAAGCGTGTCCAAGAGGAAGGGAAAAAGGCAGCCTGTGAATGGATAGCAGTCATGTCACAGCATCTAACTAAGCAGATGTAAAATATCAAAAAATCAGTACAGGCATTTGACAACTATCTCAGCACTATTGAGGTTTTGGCCTTACAAGTGTTGAATGCAGAATATATGTTCCTTCCACTGATTTCTGCTTCCCTCTTTATACAGCCCATAGCCTTTTTCCCACGTCATTACGAGGGGGTCTCCACTACTGCTTTAATTGCTGCCTGTTAACGAGGAAGCTGCAGGACCAGGGGGGCTCCTCTGGCTGTTCAGCAAAGGGGTTTCGAAACTCGACAGGAGTCTTAATCCTAAAGCCTCCAGCATTAAATTCCATGTGATCCGTGTTTAATCTCCTGACTCCTACCCCAGTGCAGAAGTCAGTCGGTGTTACTGTCTGAAAGGGAGACGAGATAATCACTAAATCCCACTGGTGCCATGTGTCTACTGGGAGCATCGGAGAAAGCACGCGTGCCCCGGCGGCATCGCAGCTGGTCAGCCCGCCCGGCAGCCCGGGCACCGTCTGGCATCAGCTCTTCCTTGGAGTTTTTTGGAACTGTTCTGTCAGGACAGGGGTATGTTTGGAGCCAGTTTACCCTGTGCTGCTGCAGAAACCTGCCCTCAGGCCGCGGCCCGGGCAGCATCGGTGCGGAGGGCAGCGTGCCCTGGGCCAGCACGTGGGTGGGCAAACCTGCACGTAAGCTGGCTCTTTCCTTTCCATAAGAAACACTACGTACTTCCAATGCAGACAAGTGGGTGAGAGAAAGGGTGCAAGATATATGGCAGCTCAGAGACTGAACCCGGTTGATAAAGCTCTTTAACAGATTCACAGTGTTAAATAATTCATTGGTGTTGCAATGTTTAGATGCCAGTAGCCTCAACGCCAAACTGTGGCTTGCAGGCTTCATGTCTCTCACTTAGGTGCTGTTGTCTAGTCTCTTGAGTTCCTGTCTGGTGGCTCCCTGAAGTTTCTGCTCTTAATTTTTCTTTTTAGTTTATTCCCTGCGTCTTGGAAATTTTACTTTTTTTTTTTTTTTTTTCAGTCCTTAAGAAAATGGTAAACAAAATTCTTTAAAATGAATGAAACGTCAGGTTGTTCTGAGCTGCATCTCTTGAGGTTGGATATTTGTGCTCCCTCGTGCTCTCTTACATAGCCCTGCTCCATAAATAACCATCTCCTTTATCTTTTGCAAAAGGTTTGGCAGGAAGAACATCCTTTTCTCGACGATGGCCGTGCAGACCGGCTTCAGCTTCGTGCAGATCTTCTCCACCAGCTGGGAGATGTTCACAGTGCTCTTTCTGATAGTGGGGATGGGACAGATCTCCAACTACGTGGTGGCCTTCATACTGGGTATGACTATGTCTGCATTAGATTAAATGCTTGCTTAACATACTATTGTGGGTTTTTTTTTTCCTCTGAACCTGCGTTATTTAATTAGACAGTGGTAAATCCTCACTGATACAATTCCTAATTTAAGCCAGTATGATTTTTTTTTCTGCTCTTGGATACTCCAAGCCTATATATTTTAGAGGTTTAGAGAAAAAGAAGAGAGCTTTAGGAAGACTCTAAATAAACATCCCTTTCCCTCCTCTTTGGCAAAGAAGTTCAGGGCAGCGTTTAGGATTTGTTATCAGCAGAAGCAGGTCTGAGATGGAGGAGGCATTCGGGTCCCTCTCTCCTTCTCTGCCCCTTGGCAGAGGGGTTGGTGCACACCTGGGTGAAGCCTTGGAGCAAACCAGCCTTTCCAGGCACAGCAAACGCCAGGGGGGACCAGAGCGGAGGAGCCAGGTGGGTGTCAGAGCCTCGTTAGCCATAAAGTCACTGGTTTCAGTGCCGAGGCTAACGATAAAGTCCCTAATTTTAGCAACCAAGGTTTGTTTTATTTTCTGTGGGGAGCATAGAAGAAACAGCCAGGCTGCATGGGGACCCCATGGAGAAGGGGGGACCCCGTGGGGAAGGGGGGACCCACAGAGTCTCCTGCCAGTCATAGGGTTTTCAGGAAAGGCGACAGGTGAATTATGGAGAGGACTGATGGACACCTTAGGGGGGAGCCGGGATTTGCAAGAGCTGTCTTTAAAGTGCACACATATGTATTTATGTCAGCTTTTAAACCACTGGTGTCAAAATTAAAATACGAGATTACAATTTGTAGATCGTAACATGAGCTGGTCTAAATTCATGACTGTAAATTCATGTCTTCTCATCCTGAAGCACCCATGCCAGTCTGTGGTCCACAGACCTGCTTTCTCTCCTCCAGAAGTGCTCAGCAGTGAACTGCACATTACATCCCAAACGGGTGAAGTCGGGGAGCGGGCTGTGTCCCAGCTGAGCTTGTCAGGAAGGCTCCTGAAAGTCTGCCGGCCATTCCCCGTGCCTGCCCTTATCTGTCTTGGACAATGCATTAATCAAAGCAAACAGAAGTCACTTGTTCATCTGAAGGTCCCCGATAATCCCAGCAGCTTTGCTGTGCTGGGTGGGTCCGTGGCTGTGCCGGGCACCGCCACTGTCAGTGGTGCCAGCTCTTCGGGGCAGCACGGCAGCCCAGGTCTCCTCTGCCACCCCACAAACCGCTGAGTAGGACGGACACGGGTTTGCCTTCACGTTTTGTTCCCAGCTCGTTTAAAGTCCTGGCAGATGCGAGCAAGAAGGCTTCATTAAAAGGATGTCAGCTGTTTCACTTTGCCAGCCTTTGCAATAGAGGAGACCTCGCTGAACCGCGGGTCTCCAAACCCTCTGCTAGATCCGTGAGCAAACACTGATGGTAATCACTGAGAAACTGTGTAGGTGTTGCTGTTAAAACCATGTTTAGCATTGAAAATGGTTTTGTATTGGACTCTGCCAGACTCTTGGGACACCGTAAGAGCCCAAATGGTGCTGATCTCATGGGTGGTCCCACAGCAGCTCCAGGGGAGATGCACTACAAAAGTCTGGAGGAACCTCCCACCCGATTTATAGTGCCGTGATGATGATCATCTATTGGCCCATGACTCCTTGACAGTGTCCTCTGAAGAATTCTAAGAGAAACTGCTCTTTTCTGAGATTGCTGAGCTTATTCTTTTGTAAATGCAATAATTTAGTTGTGCTTGAACAGAAAGAGATAAAATGCTAATCCAACCTCCCTTGTTTTAAACAGGAACAGAAATTCTTGGCAAATCAGTTCGTATTCTATTCTCTACGTTAGGAGTTTGCATATTTTTTGCAATTGGCTACATGCTGCTGCCACTGTTTGCTTACTTCATCAGAGACTGGCGGATGCTGCTGCTGGCGCTCACCATCCCGGGGCTGTTCTGCGTCCCGCTCTGGTGGTGAGTGCCCCCACGCCCCCACCTCCCCTCCCACGCCGCGGAGTCGGGGGGTCCCTCTTTCTCCTCTTTGGGTTTTTTCTATTTGCAGTGTGAGGAGGCTTTGCCTCGAGGTGGGAATTGGGAGGATTTTTTTTGTTTGGTTGGGGTTTTTTTTGCAGTTTTAAGTCAAGTTAACGACCTGCTGAGCCTCGCGGGTGCTGGCCGAGTGCTCGAAGCCACGTTTTGGCTGGCTTTCGGAGCGGTGCGGGGATTCTGCACCTGACTCCTCACTCCATTGCGCTTGCCCACCCCAGCTCTAACGCACTTGCCCACGGTTGCTCTGCTCTGGGAGACTGAAAAAGCAATTTAGGAAACTCCCTGCTCTTCTTAGCTGGACAGAAGCATTGAAGAAGAGCAGATATCCTTGTTCTGTTGCTGCCTTGGTCATCTGTTGTTTTCTGAACTGGTAGATGTTTAGAAAAAAAGGGAAAGGCAAGGTATCATTCATGCTTAAGGATAATTTACCAACAAGGAGTTCCTCCATTTTTCCAAGGAGAGGAAAAACTGCTGCTGGCTGAAGGGAGCAAGGTAGCATCTGTTAAGATCAAAGGATTTAGTTAAGGAAAGGTGAGATTTTTCAGTCCTCTGTTTGGTGTTAATTCACTCAACATGTGCCTGGAATTGATTAGAAAATATCACCAGCTCCACGAGGGGACACTGCCACCGTCCCCTGCCTGGGAGAGTCTGCTGCAGAGCTGTAGTAAACCTGAGAGGTTTGTCTGTAAGATTCCTGTGACACAGAGCCTTTAAATATACCCTGTGCATATTTAAAGCATTTTCACATCGTGTGCAGTTTCCTAAGAATATTTTTGCTCAACGCTAGATAAGCCACCCCCGTCTTTGCTGTCTGTCTGGTGACATCTGTTGTTTTTTTTTCTAGTGGACATCAATTATTCCTTAAAAAACAACCAGCCAGGACAAGGGCCTGAGCGTGCATCTACTTCAGCATGAGAATAAACACATCCCATATATTTTAATTCTACTGTCCCACAAGTGGGACAAATCCATGAATTACGTTGCCCATAGCTTCTGTGCTGACTGTCTCTTGCTGCAAACAATCTGTGAGATGAGACCATAACTCCTAAAAATGATATGTGTGTTTTTAATAACTTCTGTAAAAGCGTTGAGTCGTTTTATTCTGAAACTTATTGCAGGATCATTCCTGAATCCCCTCGGTGGCTCATCTCCCAGGGAAGATATAAGGAGGCAGAAGTTATTATCCGGAAGGCTGCCAAAATAAATGGCGTTCCAGCCCCAGCCGTGCTTTTCGACACCACGGAGGTACGTTTCATACGTCCTGGTGCTTTACCTTGCTGGCAGTTTCCCCCTTTGCCCAGTTGACCTGTTGGGAAGTACCAGCAGAGGAATGGTTTGCACCAGCAGCTCGGGGGCTGTTGGTGAGAGGTGGGTGCTGAGCGAACGAGTTCAAAACGAGAAGCCAGAGGGGTTTTTCATTTGTCTGGTTTTTACAGTAAAACTCTCTTCCTCAGCAGTGGTCGATTATGGTTTTCAGAGCCAGGGAGACACAGGTTGCTTCATCCTTTGGGCACTGAGAAGACCCAGGGAAGATGTGTTTGTCCCCATTTCAGCCTGGCGCGGTGTTGGCCATTTGCAGTTTAACAACAGCCCTTACTGGGGCTCCACGCAGCCCCGGCACACGTGGGTGCTGATTTAGGGTCCCCTGCACAGCCCCACGTGTGCCGGGGCTGCATGGAGCCCTGAGGGACCCCTCAGGTTGCACAAACCAGCCAAAGCACCCAAGTGCTACGAGGGCACTTGAAAACCATGACATTAGCAAAGGCAGTGAAGAACATGAAGCTCTTCTTCAGGCTTGTTTTTTTCTTGTATTTCATATTTGTTGGGCAAAAGGAGAAAGCCTAGCACAAACCTAGCACCCCAGCGAGCTGGGGAGCGGCACGGCCGCAGCGGGAGGGCTGGATCTTGGGCTCATCTCCCTCTTTAGTGGCTCTGCCCTCACCAGAGCTCCTGCCGAAGAGGCACAGATGTTTTTCTCGTGCGAAGAAACCAGCAACGCTTCCAGCCTCACGTCAGCAACGACCGCGTGTCGGTACGTCAGGTCTTACTTTACTGCGTGACGCTACTGCCTGCGTTCTACACCTCCTGCTAGAGCAGAAAGCAAAGCACCACGTGGTCCTTCGTGGTGTCTGCAGGACAGAGACGTTGCGTGCTGCACCTCTGGCGAGCAGGATCCATCTCTCGAATGTCACGCTTACGTTCCGGCTGAGCTGCTGAAGATGTCTTTTCCAAGTGTATGTTCTAGTGTAATTTGGGGTGCGTGGTCCAGCTATGGGAAGCTCATCCTACAGAAACCATGGAAAAGCACTTTCCTTACATCACAGCCGGAGTTCAGATGTCTTTCAGACCGGACATGGACTTTTCCAGGCTCCAGTACATGAGTTTGCTTTTCGTGACGAAAAGTGTGCGTATTTTTGAGCCCAAGCAGCAGCTCAGCTGTCCTTGGGAATCTTGTGTGGGAATCTTGTGTCCTAAAGCGTCTGTCCACAAAAGCCCAAGGGTGGTGGTTGTATGTGAAGTACTCCGTTGGAATTATTTTTCAAACATTGCTAGGAAGACATTCCTTGGAAACCATCCTCTCTTCCTAGGAAAGAAAATCTCCGGGGTAGCACCATAGGGAGGGCCAGGGTGGTTCACTGCTTGGGCTTGGGGGGAAGCCTGGCCACGAGCGCTGGCTTTGCCCCGGCGAGGGCTCTCCGTGCAGGCAGAAGGGCACCTCAGTGTCACCCAGAAGATTCCTGCTTCAAGCCTCGAACTGGACCCTCCATCTCTGATCTGGGGTTGACAGATGCTCCCACGATGCGCCTTGGCCACCATGCCAAGCTCCAGCATCCATCCCCTTCCCTGGCAGGGTGCCAGCAGGCAGCAAAACTGGGTGACTTTCTGCATTTATGTCACATCGTTCGTGGAGGTTGAACAAAAGAGAGTTGAGTGGGCAGTGCACAGAAAAATGCCTTTGGTAGGATGTTACTCCTGGAAGTACTGTGTTAGATCCTTAAGGAAATGTTAATGCGTCCATCTTGCCAGCTCATCCTCCTTTCCAGTTAGCATGGTGCAGGGGGCTCAGTGCTACAAAAACCTGGAAACTACCACGAGCCCAGCTGGGTGCAGGGACGAGCTCTGCCTGAGGACTGCCCTCCTGGTGCAGAAGTGGCCCTTGGGCTGAGTAGTTATCCCCTGGTAGAGTCGTAACTGCCCAAACTTGTGGGTGTGCAGAGGTTATTTTGCTCTTAGGTGTGTGGGAATTTTTTTGGTTTTGTTTTCCTTTTTCCTTCAGATGCAGGATTCGAAGCCTCAGCAGCAGCAGAAGGCTATCCTTCTGGACCTATTTCGAACCCGAAACATTGCAACTATTACTATTATGTCATTACTTTTGTGGTAAGGAAATGTGTATTCCTAAAGTACCCAGGTGATAGAACCGTTTCTAATTTGAGGGCACACGCCACAGGTTTAGATAATGAGTCTCAGCCTTGGAGCCCATCTACACATGGTCCTTGGCCAGTACGTGGCCCTCGATGTCCTTGCACCCACAACACATTAATACACAAGAGTGTGGAGACAGTAGCCTCAGCTCAGATGTAAAATAGTTGGGAAACTGTGCGTAACAACTTGTGTATTTTAAATTCTGTTGCCTTTTTTTATTTTTTTTTAAGAAGCTCCCACCTCTATAATCTCTATTTGAAGAGCAATGTCCTTCTTGAAGCAAAGGCAGCAACCCAGTATCATAACAAGAACCAGACCCATGACCAGCGTTTTTGTTCTGGTTCTGTACAGTGCCCATCTCAGTGAGATCCTGGTCCCTGCCTGGGCAGCCACGAGGAATGAGGACCCAATAATTCCATTTAGATAAACCAGGACCCTTCTCTGTACATATTCCCCCAGCAGGAAGGAACTGGCTAGCACACTTGACATGCCACAGGAAGGCACTTTTGAGATTTGAAGCCCGAACGTCCAGCTGTCTCATGAAGATTAAATAAGATGTAATGGAATTGCTGAGGGTGGGAGACCCTGTCACTGGAGTTGGCTACAAGTAGGAATGTAGTTGGCGAGGGAAGCTTTCAAGAGTTATTTCATTGTGCCATTAATGAGTCCTTTGCAGTGAAAAGCCTTTGTGAACGACTTCCACAAAGCCTTTTACTTGGTATAGCATATCAGGAAGGACAGAGAAATCCGAGGTCTCTTCAAAGCGCTGTGGATATGATCACTGGAAGGGATGACAGAATTAGAAAGATGAGGTTGCCACTGAGATATTTTTTTTTTTATAAGCCACGATGCCCGTGGTGCTGCGTTGCGACATCCTGGTTTTGTAACAACATCTGAGGCAGCACTGGAGGCGTTCCGAGACGGGCGTTTCTGGAATCATTTGGTTTTATTGCTTTTCTCAGGTTTTTCACATCAGTTGGTTACTTTGGCCTGTCCCTCAGCACTCCAAACTGGCATGGAAATGCCTACATCAACTGTTTCCTCTCGGCTGTTATTGAAGTTCCAGCGTACGTGATCGCCTGGCTTCTCCTCCGCTCCCTCCCTCGGCGCTACTCCTTATCCGGCACCTTGTTTTTAGGGGGAGGGGTTGTCCTCTTCATTCAGCTGGTTCCAGCAGGTACAAGATGCAATATATGACTTGAGTACCTAAAATGTTAGAAATATTTTACAGTGCCATCTCATAGTTCTGTAAAATTCCTGGAAACCGTCATCAAATTTAGAACTTGAGGTCAAGTTTATGCTGATCACTTGCAGCCGTCATTATTTTTTTCTTTAATGCATATGTGTATGCTGAGTCATGCACAGCTCTCATTTATTGTGTCAAATTACTGAGCTTTTTATAGTCCAGGGGCACCAGCTTGTAAAATGAGAGCCAAAAGTGTGCTGTGACTTATCTGGTTGTGTGTAGAGGCCAAAAGAACCCGCAAGTCTTCTAGATTTCACTATGAGTAAATCTCCACAGGTTTTTGCAAAAAAGGGGCAGATTTAAGCTTGTACTTTGTTGCTGCGTAACCCAGAATTTTGTTCCGTTTCAAGAATGACGTTTTACTGGGAGGAACCCAAAATCTGAAAAGTACAAAATAACCTGAGCATCTGCATTATGCTCGGTGGGAAGTCTGGAGCCAAGTCATCTAGGGATGGGGCTAATACGTTGTGTAATTAAAAAAAAAAAAACAACCCAAAATCACAACCACTAGGACAAAAAACAGCGATATGATCTTTGTAGAAGAAATATGAGTAATAAGTACAGAGTGTTGTTTATTCACCTGGATTTTGTTTTTTCTCCTCCAGATTTGAACATCCTGGCTGTTGGCCTGGTGATGCTTGGAAAATTTGGCATCACAGCTGCGTTTTCAATGCTTTACGTCTACAACGTGGAGCTATACCCGACGCTGGTCCGAAACATGGCAGTCGGAGCTACGTCCATGGCTTCCAGGCTGGGCAGCATCCTCTCTCCTTACTTTGTTTACCTGGGTGAGAGATCCTGAGTTTTCTGCCTTGCGCTCTGCAACTGCCCAGAGAAGTCATCGGAGCTTCTAGAGCGCAGGCTCAGCGTTAAGTCCCTTCAGTTGTTGGCTTTTAAGTCCCTTCTCTCACATTGGCTCCAAGTTCACTATCAGTGTAGAAACAAAGTGGAGCTATTTGGGTTTTGCAGAAGAACAAGACACTTCTGTCCTTTCTTGAGGTTAGGGACCATCCATATGGCACCAAGTGGGTGATGACGACGATGATGTTGATAAACTGCAAGTGGAGTGGCTGGGATGAAAACTGGTCACATCCTGGCAATGGGTGTTAGCCCCAGGATGCCAGTTAGTTTCCCAGGAGAGTGTGACAAGAAGTGACCTTGCAAGTAAGGAAATCCAGCATAGGACACGTGTTGCATTGTTGCATTGTACTCGTCATGCGCATCCCGCCATGGGTATGTCCCGGGCAGATGGACCAGGCAGGAAGCAAAACATCCCCTGAAGCTGTGCTTTCGGGAGCAAGCTGTGGAAAATATGCAGATTAAGCAGCACAAGAATGTGTTTAATTGTGACCTTCATGAAGTGATTTTTATTTTTTTTTTAGTTACTAAACCAGGCACCTCAGCACTCATTTTTTTTTCACACCTTGGTTTGTAAGCAGAATTACTGATTTTCTCACAGGCTTTTTTCTGACACTCATTAGCATCCATTCTGAGTGCTGGACAAATATTAATTGATTTTTTTTTTTTTTTTTAAGTACACAGAAATGATCCTCGTGTTGCAGACAAGAAAGGGTGACAGAGATTAGAGGATTAAGGGTGGGAGAATCTGAATATCAGCTGCAGTCCGGGGTGCTCAATTTCCTGTTCCTTTTTCCTCCCACATGATTTATTTCCTTCCACTATCACTGGACCTGTCTCAGCTCTCCCCTGCATCTACAAATTTTGATTCCTGCTGAAACCTTTGATACTAAATGAGCATGACTTTGCTGGCTCTGGCAGAACATTGCAGATTCACCAGGCCAGAAAAGGGGACAGGAGCAGCTCCCCTGTGTTGTCTCACCTCTGCGTTCCAGTGTGACTGTAACACACTGTACCAAAAAAGATGAAAATACGTTTTCTTTATGTGGTACTTGAACAGTGCAAACATAAAGTAAAAGGGACAGCAGGACTGTGATGCTCCTTAGGGTCTTCAGTCTCCATTGCAGAACAGGTAACAGTGATAGATGCAGACAGGATAAAGTTTTTACTGTTTGGTGGGGTTTTTTCTCCCAGGTTTTCATAGGCTCAGCCTTTAAAAAATCTTGTTCCAGTCATCAGAATAGTTTCCTAAACTTTAGGAGCTTTTAGGAGAAACTCCTCAGCTGCTGATACTTGCTACGGCTAAATTAGGACCTCGCAGTTAATCCAGCTCATGAACACAGACGAGATCAAATCACAAACTTTGGCTCTACGTGTGATACCCAGGGGCCCTCACTTTAATCTGAGTTTATTCCTTACGTTATAAAAGCGTACTGCTCTATCCCAACTGAAAAATAAAGCTGTCAAGTCCAGTTTGGTACTTTCTCTACCTTAAATACTTGTAACTTTTAGCTAATCCTTTTATTGAAAGACCTTTTCACTGCTGTGCTATTGTGACTTGAAGATCTTGCATCCTGCCCAAACACTTGTGTCCCAGCTTCAGGCTGCTGGCAGGGGCCGCTGCCTTCTAGTCCAAAATAACATTCTGAGTAGCCCAAGGTCAGAGCCTCTTGTCTGTCAAGGGAAGCCTGACGCCTCCTCCCTTCTCCCTTTGCAGTAAGTATTTAAGGATTCCCCCATTAATGGCCCATTAGTCTGAAACTGGCCTGTTCAGCTGCCCTCAGCCTCTCCCCTCCTGTTGCAGAAGGATGCACGATCCCGGGCAGCTGATGAGTGGGTAGTTGCTTGCAAGCACTTTTATTCCCTCGTATTGAATTATTTAATGGAGGATTTGGCTCCTGATGATGGTGTAGTACTGGAGACTCCAGCAGTGATCCCAGCAGAGGTGTTACCTTGCAAAGATGTTGACTATCCCAGTTGAAAATCTACAAAAAACCTATCAGCTGCTATACAAACATGAGGGATGGCATGATGCTGATGGCGGGCGGTGACCGTCCTAGAGCGCATGTTGTAGTTTTAAAATTGAAAAATGCCTTTGTTTGCTAGCAGATACCAGATGTAGCTCGGTTTTGGATTCACCTTTGATGTTTATGAAGACTTCAGCTAATTATTCCAAATTAGTTCTGCGTTCCAGCTATGTCTGGAATGTAAATTTTACACGTGAGTTCATTGATTGTGGACATGTATGTACTGGTGTCATGTTTTGTGTTCTGTCAGGTGCCTACGACAGATTCCTACCATACATCCTGATGGGAAGCCTGACTGTGCTCATCGGGATCCTCACCCTGTTTCTCCCGGAGAGCTACGGCAATCCCCTGCCTGAGAGCTTTGAGCAGATGCTGAAGGTGAAATGGTAAGGCGGCTGTCCTTCAGCCCACGCTTCTCAGGAATTCGGGACCTCTTTCTACACAGAGTCCCTTTTCACAATCAGTAAACATGTTTCATCAGATCCACTGCAAAACGTCAAAGCTTTCAAAGTGCCCTTCAGGTTATTTTGTTGTTTTTTTTTTTGTTGTTAATTTGACAGACATTGACACAATGCAGTTTCTCCAGAATCTCTGAACCTCAGAGCTGATGTGCTTGAAAGAAGGTGCTCACAAATCAAGGCTGACCTTGAGGCTGTTGTTTTGTATCTCCCAACACTTTCCACCCTTTTATATCATTCACTATCCTTAACTCTTCATTTAAACTACTCATTTAGCAGGAGGATTTACATTACAAAACACTTCACTCTCTCAGTGTAAGTTCACTAGGTACCGCTCCAAAGTACACCCAGGATTTCAATATTCTAGCCTCTTTCGTTTGGGAGGCTGGAGGCACGCCAGGACAGCTGTCTCCTGCTTTATTTTATTTAGCTGTAAGCAGTGGCAGTTCTCTTGCCCCACCACCATTGCTATTTAGGGTTCTCTGAGCAAACATCTCCACTGCAACCCGTGCGCCTACGTTACAGTGCTGGTGCAGTGGAGATGGCCAGAGTTCACCAGTTGCTATTGTGGGAGGAAAACTCTTGGGAGCAGCAGAGGGAAACTCATTTAGCCAAGAGTGCAGCTGCATAGCTACCATCCAGCTTGCTGAGAGCTTGTACCGGAACAGAATTTGTCCTTACAAGCAATAAGAGCTTGAAAAAGCTTGGAATTGCCTGTATCTAATCCCTGGTCGGTTTAGGGAGCTGTCATTATGCTTCCAGGATAAAAATTATTCTCAGGCCAGGTTCCTGAAGAAGGGCACGCTGCACTTTATCACAGTTAGGGGCTTCTCGTCTGTCTGACATACAGCTTGACGAACTGCACCTAGAAATCCCAGAGTCAAACCAGATTCCCTCCGCAGGCTTCTCGCACAAACAGGCTGACGTAACTGAATTACAGTCACTGAATTACCTCCAAGTTCCAGGTGGTGGTTGCTGCGCTGCTTCTGCCTTTTGGAAAGGTGTGCTTCCCAGAGCACTCTCTTTTTTTCTAACATGGTTATTGTAGCAGTGCTGATTAGGAGGGGGAAGTGTCTGGGTTACCCTGTAAAACGTTCTCTGGCTTCTCAGTCTTTTACTCACTTTCAGTTTCAGAAGTGGGCCACAAACCACTGGCATTAGGGATTCAAAGGAGAGTCCTAAGACTCTGGCAACCCCCTTGTGAAGAAGGATGCACGCTCTTGGAGGGGCTGAAAGAAGAACAAGATCTTCTCAAGACGCATTTTCTGCCAGAGGAAAACAAAACCCAACAGTCAATGCTACTGCACCGTAGTTATTACCCCCTGTGCTACTGTACCCAAATACACCGTTCGCTGAACAGATGCTGTCTGCTCCCATAGGACTCGTTGTCTGTAATTCCGTGTCCTGATGCCTGGGGTTTGTCAGCAGATGCAGTCCCTGTTGAGGGATGGGGGCCTGCCTGTGCTAAACACCATCCGAGGACTAAGCTAGAAACGAGCCTTAGGAATAACACAGCAGTGACTCCATCAGTCAGGTACTCAGTTAAAGCTGCTTAAAGGGAAAAAAAAAAAAAAAAAAAGATGGCAAATGTAACAGTGATGTTTTCTCCTGACTGTGCGTATTGACTGGATGAAGGGGAGCTGGGTGTCTGTCTGTGACAATCTCAGCTCGTGCCCCTAAAGGGAAGACCCCGGCCTCCTTTGAAACCTGCGACCAAAGCCCGAGAGACTAAGTGGGATCAGAATTGAGTTGCAGCAAAGCAGACACAGAATTCACTGTAAGTACAGGTTTTTTTAAGCAAGACATCAGAGTATTTTTTGATGTTGCTTGCTTTTCCCAGGACCTGTGATCCACTTCTGATGGACTTGTCCCTGTAAAAGCTGATATTTTTTCATAAAGCCTGAGCCTGCTGAGGTCCTCAGACTTCATCAATGTCCGATGTCTTTGGGGACGGGGAGAGCCTGTAACCCAGAAAGGACTATACCTTGCCGACCTGATGGGCCATGCCTGCTCTCAAAAGAAAACAGGCTTAGCAAGTCAGTGATCCTATCCAAACACACTGTGCAGTTTTAGTATTCAGTTTTTTCACGGAATATTGGTATAAACAGTTTTTTGGATCTTTTGAGGGTTTTTTTCCAAAGCATTTAATTTCTCCTTTGACTAGGTACCACATTGTTTTGTACCTTCAGAGAAAGCTCACTGCAGTTTCAAAAGCCTCTGCAAAATCTTTGTGCCACTTACAAATTTAAAGGGGATTTGATGCTTGAAAAACCTGATGTGCTCTACTGGATATGTTCACCTGTTAAAAATGCAAAAGGACTAATTTGGGACCACAGTTTTTTTTCAAAACAGAAAAAAAGCCAGCAAAGCCAGTGTTTTGTTTTTCAAATCCTACAGGTTATGTATGCATTTCTAACAGTTCAGCAAAGCCAGACTGGATGAAAACTCAAATGTAGAGCTCAGAGTTGTGCTACTACTGTTTTGTGAACGCTACACGGTTTGAAAAAAAGTATAATACCTTTTATTTTTCTATTTATTGGCTGTGCATGCACTTCTTGGCCACATAAAGTCTATCAGACCTGGCAGACTGATTTTTATTCTCTGTAAAATAACAATTAGCCACGATTCACCTTCTGTAAGGGCCAACAAAAGCACTGTTCATGGCAAGTTGTCTTGTGCTGGCACTTGGCAGGAATGAGGCTCTCCCTGGAAGTTCAAGCACAACTATAAAGCTTCATAACACGTAAATGTAAGGAACTTGTGCAATTATTTCAAGCTGCTCTTTGGGGTGCGGAAATACTATTTCGTATTAATTTTCTGCAGTTATGCTTTTGCCATAAATGTAACGTGGTATGAGGCAACCTGGCACGAGGGGTCCTGTGACCCCTGACGCTCTCATCCCTTCTCACGCTGGAATTTCTCTAATAACAGCAGTATTTAATCTTGTTTTTACTTACTACAAAGTTAATGTACGGAACAGGTGTTTAGACATAACTACATTTCTCAACATAACCTTTGTATCAGCGTAGGACAGGTTTGAGGACTTGGTTAAATGCAGGTGGCCGTATTTTTATGAAATTTTTATATTAAGTTGATACTTATTTTATGTGATCGTAGGGTTGGGTATTTCTAAAAGGTAAATATTTTTGTACTCTTGAACTTTGTAGTGTCTTAAAGCTTAGTTTTCCTTTTTTAAATAAGAAAAAGGGTTGTGGGGTTTTTTAAATATCTTGTTTTAATCAGTCTCATTTTTCTTGCTTATACTGTTGATCTCAAGCTAGTGTCACATTTTAGTATTTTTAATGGTAGATTTTTTAAAACCTAATCTTTCACAAGACTGGAATGCCTTTCTGAAAAGTATGTGATGTTGCTATAAGGCCTTCAGGTGTCTGAGCATAGTAAAAATGAGAAAAGCAGATTGCTTCAGCTGATGAAGCATTTGCAAGGAGGATTTCTGTCCTCTGCCAGTATCTTTCCCAGGCTCCAACAGGGATTCCTGACGAAACCCAAAGAGCAATAGTCTGAGGAAGAAACTGGGATGAAGCTGGAGGGCAGGAGTGCCTGTTTCTGGCGAGTTACTATTTTTTTTGATTGTAAAGCTGAGAAAACAGCTATTGGTGAAAACTAAATGTATTGCAGGTGAGCTGCTTAAGCCTCTCACTGCAATCTTCAGTGAGTTTTCGGTGTGTCAGACACCCGGCGGGGCTCAGCATGGGCCCTGCGTGCTCGGGCACAGGTGGGGGGTGTCTGTGAGGCTCTGACCTGAGGACGGGAGGGATGCACTGGCTGGATCGCTCCTGCTGACCACAGGGGTTGTTGCACCGTGCCCCATCTGGCACCTCTGGCATCTTCACTTGGGTCTCTCTGTGTAACCTTCGATCCTCAGCTGGGTTACTGGATCTGCTAAAGCATGTATGAAACTGTAGTAACTGTCACTTGTTCACTTCTGTCTTTGTTGTAATAAAAATGTGCACTGGCACTGTATGACCCACTTTCTGTGTGCATTGTAATTGAAGAATAGTCTCTGAACTTAAACACTCTGTGTTTAAACAAAGAAGTTTAAAGAAGTAATTTAAAATTTATTTAGCATGGATAAAGTATGAAAATCAACCCCTAAAATAAGCTCTTCCACAAATAAGCTCTTCTACACAGGAAGAGTGTTACGGCGGTAGTTTTTCTGCTTTCGGATGGTTCAACGCTGACGCTGCAATCCTGCTCAGCCCGAGACACAGACCCCACCAGGCTCAGGGATGATTTCAATGTTTTACTTTCTATTTCATTTCCTGCTTTTGCGATTTTTCACAATTGTGCAATAGCGACACGGAATAAAACCCATTTTTAAATACAATAATTCAAAAATGCTCGGCATTTAAGGCATACGCTCGGCTTTTAACAATTAGAGGCGGGGAAAACAGCAGATACAACAAGAGCGGGGATTTTCGGCCTGAGAACAGGATATTATTTATGAAACACATGGCACGTGTCGGTGTGGTCAGCAGCACCTTTTCACAGACGGGACGGCGGCTGCTGCAGACGGAAACAGCGCCAGGAACCGTCGGAACGGTTGGACCTGCAGAAAGCCGCGCGCCGTGACCGTGTGCGGAGCGGGGCGACGGCTCTCGGCCCCTCCGTGGCACCCCCCGGACCACGTTCACCGGTAAACCGGTGCAGGCAGCCGAGTAACGATTCGATCCACCTCAAGCGCCGTTTCTCAGCCCTTCGGGCGGTAAATAAAGCGTCTCACGCCGGTATAAACGGGCGGCTTCCAACACGGAGGCACCACGGGGCAGCGGACAGCCCCCCCACCCCCACCCCCGGGGCCGCGGTGCTGAAAGCGGCCTCCGAGCGGGGTGACGCTGGCGCGGAGCCCGCAGCGGGGCCCTGCCGCCGGTACGAGCCGGTGGAGCTCCTGCCCGGCACCTCCCGGCGCACCGGGGCCGCCTCTCCCGGCCGCCGCTGCGGACACGGGGCCGGCGCCTTCCCTCCAGCCCGGCGAGGCCGCCCGGCCGGGCCACGGCAGCTCCGCCCGCAGCGGCGCGGCCCCGAGCTCCGCAGCCGGCACCAGGCCCGGCCTCGCCTCCGGGGCCGAGCCCCCGCCGCGCCTCCCGGGCGGGCGGGCGAAGGGCACGCCGGGAGCCGCCCGCGCCGCGCCGCGCCGCGCCGGGCCTCGGCGGAGCGGCGGCCCCACCTGCGGCGCCTCCGCCCGCAAACCCCACCCCCGGCCGCTCCCCCGCCGGCCAGGCCCGGCCCATGGCGAGGAGCAAGGCGGGCTGCGCGGCGGCCGCGTTCCGCCCCGCGCCAGACGCGCTCGCAGGTAGCGGCGGCCGCAGCTCGGCCGCGCCATGCGCGACTACGAGGAGGTGACCGCCTTCCTGGGCGAGTGGGGCCGCTTCCAGCGGCTCATCTTCTTCCTCCTCAGCGCCAGCATCGTCCCCAACGGCTTCAACGGCCTCTCCATCGTCTTCCTGGCCGGTACCCCCGAGCACCGGTGCGCCGTGCCCGGCGGGGCCAACCTGAGCAGCGAGTGGCTCAACGCCAGCATCCCGCTGGAGCTGCGGGGCGGGCGGGCGGAGCCGAGCCGCTGCCGCCGCTACCGCCTGGCCGCGCTCGCCAACTTCTCGGCGCTGGGGCTGCGGCCCGGCTCCGACGTGGAGCTGGAGTCGCTGGAGCAGGAGCCGTGCCTGGACGGCTGGGAGTACAGCCGCGATGTCTACCGCTCCACCATCGTCACCGAGGTGCGGGGGCTTGGCGGGGGGTGGGGGGGCGGCGGGAGCGGGGCCGTCTCGCAGCAGGAGGTGCGGGCGGGTTGTACCGGGAGTGCCAGGAAGCGTGGGGTTATCATAGCGCCGGTATCTCCTGCAGCTTTCCCGTGGCCGCACGTCCCTGCCTGGGTATCGTTCTGCTGTTGAATTTGTTTTTTGAGATCTTCTGTTTGCTCCCACTGGCAAAAGTGGTCTCCAAATGCAGCGCGTTTCCTTGACTGGCGCGGTATGTGTACGGTAACTGGTTAATGGGTTTCATCTGAGATGTGTGCAAGTGGCTCGGAGCAAGGGTCAGCGCGGGGAGAACGGGCTCAGCTCCTCGGTGCTTCAGAGAGGTCTCTTTGAACGGGTTTGGTTTTTCTTTCTCTTAAAAAAACCAAACAAACAAAAAAAAAAACCCCCAAAAACCCCAAAGGTAGTTGAAGTCACCTTGAGTTATAGAATCATAGAGTGGTTTGGGTTGGAACAGACCTCAAAGATCATCTAGTTCCAACCCCCCCAGCCATGGGCAGGGACACCCTGTACAACACCAGGTTGCTCAAAGCCTCCTCCAGCCTGGCCTTGAACACTTCCAGGGATGGGGCAAAGCGCAGCCGTCAGGGTGCCCTAGTTTGATGCTGTGTCCAAAAGGACCCTGAACTTTCCTGTGTGCCCACGATGCCTCTGCTTTGGTCATGCCTGCTGCTTTGCTTGCCCCGTGCACCTGCCAGGTCAGGTCAGGTTCTCCTCGGCTCAGATATGCCCCTTGAGTCGAGCTTCTGGTCAGGGCAGCCAACCAAAGTTGGAGCTGTATTGATTGTCCCTCTTGTTTCAGGTCAAAGCTGTACAGACCCACTGGTGCTGATTGACTTAAGATAACAAGGAAATGGATTTTGAGGAATATTCGAATTTCAAAACATGTAAAAGTTTTTTTTCAGAAGGCTTACAGACCATTTGTACAGCCCCATTGCCTGATTGTGCCTGTGGACAAGTTTTATGGAGCTGGAACTATATTTGCCTTTGTTCTTTGCTTTGCAAAATGGGTTGTGATGGGTGTTTGGATAGTGATGGGTGTGAGCACTTAATGACTTTAAGCCGATCTGAGCACAGAAATCTTCCTCAGCAGGAGGACTGGGGTGAGGAAGGGACGGTGGGAGAGGAGGCACGGAAATGGTGACACTGGGGTTGTTGGAAACTTCCCCTGAACATGCACAGCAGCAGGGTCTGGAGTGTGACAGGTGGCACAAGGTGTTGCCTCGCCTGTTTCTAAAGAAGTGCTGTCTTCCTCGAGAGGAAAGCTGCTCTGAAGTCCTAGACCCTGGTCGTTGTGAAAATGGGCTGTTGTGACAGGCTGAGGTGCTCTTAGGGCAGTTGGCATCTTCTCGGGGCAGTGCCGTTCACGGTGGACGTAGAGGTTTTGTTGCAGGTGCCTTAACAGAACAGTTGGCCTGGCTCAGGCGTGGGTTCAGCCAGGACTTTGCTTCTGGAGCTTCTTCGCAGAGCTTTGCCTGGGTGCAAATTAAAATGTCTTGAGCTACCAGAGTCTTACAGTCTCCAAAAACCAGGAGCTGCTCACATTGTGCTGAGAACCCCCAGCAGCTCTGGCCCGCGTTCTGTATGGTTTGGCAGATGTTTTGTGTCTGTGGGAGGTAATGTTTGCTGCCCAGACGTTATGCACTGAGGCAGTATTTTTTTTTTCTTCCCTTGAATATTGATGCTTCTGCGGGAGTTTTGCAAGAGCTGTGGCCTTTCACACACTTAGAGGTTTTCGGTGTTAAACTTGTTTAATTTCTTGGCTTGGTGCTGCGGCTTTTATGATTCACTAATCCTGTGTTTGGTTGCATATCTCTAACTTGTTGAATAATCATGAGGACCTTTGTCCCAGATTTCTGTAGTCAGCGCTGGGAGGGGGAAGGGGTTTGTTTTTTTTTTTTTTTTTTTTTTTTTGAAGAAAGCTTTTTGCTGCATCTCTCATCACTCTAGAGAAAGTCCTCGTTTATGGTTCCGCTTTTCAGGCGAGACTCCAAACATTCAGTTCTCTCTCATTTGAAGAGAGACTTCCTTTTCTCACACAGACTAACAACAGAAGGTTGTTATTAGCTGGTCTGCAGGATTTAACCAGCTCCTGTGTAGCAGAATCCCTTTCTGTCTTTTATTTTTTGAAATCCTGTATCTCAGGGAATAAGAAGAGCTTTACTTTGGCTCAAGAAGCCATCTGTGTCATTCTTATTGCTCCATTAAATCCCATTAAAAAAGAATTTTGGAATAATAAAAGTTCATATGTGGTAGTAAAAGGAGTAAACCCAGGGGTTTACTAGAGGCTAACTACTGCTGGTCATATCTGTTATGGGGCTATACTGAATAACTGGGAATAGAATGGAGCAGTGGAGTTATTAAGAGCATGAGTGGACTAGAAATATGATATAATGAGAAGACAGTAGATGATACAGCAGCCAAAACGCTTTAGCTCGTACAGGAGTAATTCTTACATACTGAAACATGAATAGACACTGAATTTTGTATACATGTATTCATCCTCAACTTCTAAAAACATGTTGGATTGTTGATCGATTTGAAATGAGTTCAGTGCAGGAGGTGTGCTGCAGAGCTGCACGTTTTGTGCCTGTTGTGCTCTTAACGAGCTTCAGGGCCTGTTTGGCTTTTGCTGAAGAAGGATGTGCATGGTGGGAATCGCCACGTGTCCTGGGGCTGGGCTCAGGGCTAGGGCTCTGGGTCTCGTATGGATGGGCCAGGAGAGAAAGTTCTGGGCAGATACGAGGACCCAGAGGTTTCCATTCCTGCAGCCCAGGGATTGAAGTGCCCTGCTGTGCTGTCAGACCCCCGTCCCTGAAGATCAGTGGGTTATACCAGACCTTCAGGAAACACGTGGAGGCTGCAGTGGTAACATCTGGAATGACACAAACGGGCACTGTGGTACAGGTCTCAAACTGGGGGTTTCCATGTTCATTCTTTGTTGGAAGGCAGAGGGATGTATTGTTTTGCTTTACCAAAATAAAAACACAGGCTTGTGTTAGGCGTTGTGATTTCCACAGGCTCTTCTAAGAGTGGAGCCAGCAGCTGAAGTGTGAATCAAGCCCGTGTCATCTGGGTTTGGCTCTGACCAAACTCCTCATCAGTGTTAGTCACCTCCCTTATTCCTCATCTTTTAAACTAGATGCATCCTCTTTCTTGCTGTAGGTTAGTACCTGCCTGTTTTTCTGGCTGAGGTTCATATTGACAACTTCTCAGCCCCAGGAGCTGATAAAGCTATAGGAAGACCTTTCAGGTGCTTTGTAGCTACAAAATCTGAATATTATTAATCTTGTCAGAAGAAGGAAGAAAAGTCTAGTTTTCATTTTATAAGTAAATACGAATGTCTGACAGATATACAAAAGTACTTCTAAAATGCTGAGGTTTTGAAGGTGTGATTTAAGAAGCACATAATGCAAGATTCTTCAGAACTGTACAACATACAGACATTTCTGACCTTGCAAAGTGAAATAGGGTTGTTACTATTATTAAAGAATGATAGGCCTGCAGTTGATATCATTAAAATGGAAACAATGCTCTTTTAGACGTACCCTGGACCATTGATGGTAGGGTAAAGTTCCCATTATGCTGTCTGTACTTTTAGATGAAAACTCAGCTCATGTTTCTCAGTTTCTGATGTCAGTGCCCTGATTCCTTGTTCTCCAGCCGTCTCAAAAATGCAACGTGTAGAGGAGAGTTAAGTTTCTGCACTGGAAATAAATTATGAAATATTTGGCACTTGACCTTCCTGTTCTATGCAAGTTTTACCTCTGTAAAAATTTAAAATGACTACAAGGGGAGAAATTGAGTAGAATGTATATTTTGTAAATACAGACTTCTGTTTACATTTAGATAATAGGCCTTAATGTAACATCTAGAACTTCAAAGTTTTTGAAATATACAAATGTATTTTCACAGGAAAGGGTGTTTAATAACACTCATGGCTCTCAAGTAAGCAGAGAATATTTATAAGGGTATAAACAAGACCAGATTCTGAATCGAAGGTCATAAGTACTCAGTTGTGAGACTGAGATTTTTTTTGAAGAACCTGCCTCTACTTGCAGGGAGAAGCAAGTGGTAGGAGAGAGCACAGGATATTGGATTAGCTTCAAAAATTCTTGCCAACGTGTTGATTTTTAAAAGAAAATATTAGCACATAGGACTATCCCACTTCATTTTTCAATCATGCGTGTTTTCTCAGCAAGAGGGGAAAACAGTTTGAAAAAAAAACAAAGGAGTGGGAGGGCACGATATATTGTAGCTGTAAAAATTCCTTTTCCTCTAAGGCTTTTGCTTATCTGACTGGGGTGTATCATAGAATCATAGAATGGTTAGGGCTGGAAGGGACCTTCAAAGGTCATCTAGTCCAACCCCCCTGCAAGGAACAGGGATATCTCCAACTAGATCAGGTTGCTCAGGGCCTCATCCAACCTGACCTTGAACGTCTCCAGGGATGGAGCATCCACCACCTCTCTGGGCAACCTGTTCCAGAGAGGTGGTGGATGCTCCATCCCTGGAGCTTATTCTGTAACTGAATAAGACTCTCAAAGTTTTTTTATTTGTCATAGTTCATCTTTGTTTAGGTTCCAGTGATGCTGTTAGGGAAGTGCGAGTGCTCCTGCGGTGGAACAGTTCTCTGTCATCTGAGAAACACGCTTTTTTCAAGAGACTTCCTAGGTTGTGTTGTTGGTGGTCTTGCACCTACTTCTGTAACTTTCCAAACATATTTGGTGACGGTCTGTATTTGGTTGCTGTGACGCTGTATTGCATGAACTTTTGACGTTTTGAAGAGCTCCCCTCTAATTAGACTTGCAATTTCCATGTTCTGATGAATTAAAAATAATGGGCAAATTTTGTGCTCGAATAAGATAGGCATCTCGTTATTAGCAGCTAGAGTTTTGTTATTCCCGTTATCCCATCTTGTAACAGATGACAAAATTGGGGTGAAAATGAAGCAGGAGAAGGGATCTGCATGGGTGTCTGGCTGAGAGCCCCTGTGGGATTTGACATTAGTGATTCCTGAAGTGCCAGCTCTCCTTTCGAGGCAAGTGGTGTTCTGCAAGTGCAGTGGATGCACAGCCTGTGCGCAGGAAACTACTCTTAAGGTTTTGAAGTGCATAGAGAACTTAGAAGAACCGTATTTTTTCACTTCTGGTATGGCAGTATCTTCAGCCAGGCTCGTGCCGTCCTGTCTGCCTAAACTTGCCTTGCAATTTCTGTTTGATACTCTTATTTTATGCTGTGAAACTATTCCACAGTTTGCAGTTTAAAGAATTCAGATGTTTTGTCTTGGAATCTGAATTGTGTTGTGATTGCAGTGAAAATTATAGGGTAGTTTTCTTTTTGGATAGAGGTATTATATTAATATTCAGTTTAATACTGGAAAGTGTAAGACAGTGTCAGTCTTGCTAGACTGGTATTTCCTGAACTTCGCTGGCACTAAGCACATACTTCTATGCATGCTCCTTACTGTAATTCTAGCTAAACCTGCAATCATCCTTCTTGTTCAGGTTGTGTTGTGCTAAAAGGCTGGAAGATAATAAAACGTGGCTGGGGAGGGTCTTGTGTTTGGGAGAGGGAGGAGGTCTGAGGGAGTAGTTTAGGGTTTTTTATTCTTCTCAGTTTCGTGACTGGGTTTGTCTTATGGCAAGGGAGTGGGGATGGGGCTCCAGGTAGCTGATTTGCCATGTGAGAGATGAAGCAGAACTTGGAAAGTGCTCTCCTAGAGAGACACTTAAGTGATGACTGTAAGTACCTACTCATACTCACCCCAAACCTGTGCTTGAGAAGCAACGGCTTCAATCCCTCTCCCCTGTGGTGTCCTCCCTCCTTCTCCCCCAAGCTGTCCACATTTTCAGGCCTTCTCCACAGCCTGTCCTCTTTTTCCCATCCCTTCTTCCCACCCGTCCTCACCAGCAGCTGGCATCAGCCAGGAACCCGTTACGAGGTGCGTATCTCACCATGCATCTCGTGTCTGATGTGTAGGTGGTTATTGCTGCTGTGTGTGAAGCTGCTGCTGAAGGCATCACCCCAACCTGATTCCTTGCTTGGGAAGTAGCTACAGCAGAAAACATCTGCAAGCTGTCTGAGTAAGAAGATAAGTTTAAGCTGCCACAGAGGATGTCCTCTTCTAAAGTTATAATAAAATTGAGAATGCCCCCAGCCATGCCTTGAGTGTTGAGTACCAGCGTTTAGGAGCTTGATGCTTCGCAACATCAGCAGCTGCTCTTTGAACAAAACTGGGATGTTTTTCTCCTGTTTGGAGCCCTGATACCTTGCTGAGGTTAACCTTATCTCATCCACGGGGGGCAAAGGCCGTTACACCTAGCAGGCTGACTCAAAGGATACTAGGAAGTGAAAATAGCACATGATTTAAGAGCAGTGGGTCACGGTGTACTGTGTCCAAACAGCACTGCCAGCAGCAGGATTTAATCAGTAACTGCTCCTGGGACACTTGCTCTTTGCCATGCTGGTCTTCTAACAGTGATGCTTCGTTGACTTCTTTTTGGGCCATGTACGGTTGAGGGAAGGGTCCGGTTGCAGAACAGTTCTGGAAGACTGGTGCCACCGTCACTGACAAGCAATACAGTAGACCTTGTTGGTGAGTCATTAAAAAGTTGAAGACTTCAGCATTCATTTACCCCAGGGCAAGGGGTAACAGACCTTAAAATCCCTTTGTTCTGACTGCTGTGCGCCTGTAGAGTCTGCAAATAACTGGCATTGCACAACCAGGGTGGTTTTCTCTTGGAAATTTGATATTGAAGTTCACGTTGGTGCTGGGTTCAAGTGAGCATCAGCGTAACAGCTCCTAACGTTGCTTTAATAGAGCAGACAGAAAAACAACCTGGTGAGCATTGCCACGTTTTAAGGACTGATACGCTTCCACCTGGCAAAGTAAGGAGCTTTTGGCAGAACAGTGCAAAACATTTTAATACCATGAACTTTTCCAAGCAACGTCTCTACCTCAGGGGTCAGAAGAAAAGGTTTGTTACTGGGCACAAACGTGCCAGTGTCTGGAGAGCCAAGTGTTGTGCAGCCTTGTGCCAACGGGCAGAGTGTAAGATGGATAAAAGGAGATGGGGCTCACAAGCACAGGGTGATCAGCTGGAAAATAATGACTCACTTCGTAATAACGGACTATAAATCACCAAACGAGATGTTTGGCTAGTTAGATTTTAATTGTGTTACTGAAGATGTCTGGCTCCAGTAGCTGGTACGAAGATGATTCTTTGTGAGTAGGCAAGTCTTAATTAATGCAGGATTTGTACTGGGGGTGGTGTTTGTGTTCCTGCTAAGCACGAAGGCATATGAAAACCACCAAAACCTTTGGCCTAGATTCAGTAACGATAATTTACTGGATATGCTCAAGGTGCAAGATAGGTTTTGCTGAAGCTTCCTGGCTCAATTAGCCTCTGTGGTCCTCACAGAATGGCTCCTGCTTTCTTTGGTCTGTAATGAAGGAAAGCTTCTGTTGAATGCATACAGACTGAATTATGAATGTTAATTACACTTATTAATCTAAATTATATTTAGAACTGTGGTTAAGTTATATCAAGCCTTAAAACATACTCCAGGGTGTATTTGTAGCGTGAACCGTTAATAGACTGAGGGTTGTGAGATTCCTGGAGTCGAAGGCTTAATGCCAAGGAGATGGGCTTGGTGGGCAAAGCAAAGGCTGGCGTTCCCATGGGCAGGACCACGGGCAAGGTGGATGGCAGAGGTGGGACACACGGCAGCTCTGCCTCTTGTGGGGCAGATCAAAGCATTGATGGGTGTTCCAGTAGAAATTAAAAAAAAAAAACAAACTAAGAGGAAAACACACTATGCTTAATTATTTGTAATTGAGGAGCAAGGGGGATTAGTTATTGGGGTCAGGGTGAATGTTTTCTTTTCATTTCAACCTTTTTAATAGACACTAAAAAGAGAAAGTTTCCGTCCCTAAAACATCAGAAGGTGCCCTGTGGGAGCTGTCCCAGAGGTGTCCCTGCTGGGTTTTGACTTTTCTTCTAATATTTACATGGGTTTTTTTTCTGCCCCAGATAACCAAAATAAAAGTGAGACTCTTTCAATAATAGATATTGATATAGATACAAAAATAACAGAAGTCTTATTTCAAAAACATCAGAACGAAGTGGGTAGGAGATTGGAAGCTATTACATTCTTCATTTCATAAATATTTTGGGTTTCTTCCTTTTTTTTTTTTTTGTTTTCATTTTGGAAATCTTTGTTTGTTTGGTATGTATTACAATTTGTATTCCAAAGATTATAATTATCATAGAATCACAGAATGGTTTGGGTTGGAAAGGACCTTCAAAATCATCCAGTTCCAACCCCCCTGCCATGGGCAGGGACACCTTCCACTAGATCACGTTGCTCAAAGCCCCATCCAGCCTGGCCTTGAACACTTCCAGGGATGGGGCATTGACGTTAGTTAGGTTCCCAGTAAGCAGTGAACAGTCTCCAGGCTCTCAAAACCAGTGAAATGTAATAAAGGAGGAGGTTTTTTTTCTATATTCTTATTTGCATAGTCCAATTTCTCTTAAATTAGAAATGTGAATTTTTAATGACAAACTTTACTGTATGCAAGAAGAATCAAGTTTGGGGTTTATTCTCAGTCCTTCCAAACCCAGCAGAACTGGAGCAGTTTAGGGAGCTGCAGAGCCTTTGAAAGGGAGTTGAACCAAGTGCATGATGAAATTATTAGTTACTGTCACTCATAGGTGTGTAGGGCACATACCACAGCTGAAGAAAGAAAGAAAGCCTGAAGGTACCGTTGGGGCTCTGGATTGCTCCCAAGATTGTTCAGGATGGGTGGCCTTTGCCCTCTGCTGCCCGGCATCCCTTCCCACTTGTCCTGGTTTCTGCTGGAACAGAGTTAGTTGTTCTTTGTAGCAGCCAGGCGAGCTCTGTGTTTGGGATTTAGTTCAGGATTTGTTACAAGAAGAATGTTGGCAGCGCACTGATGGTCCTAGTAGGTGCTGAGACATCAAGGACCTTTCAGCTTCCCGTGTTCTGCCGGTGTGCAGGAGCACAACAGGCTGGGGGGGGAATGGCCAGGACAGCGGGCCCCCAACTCCCCTTAGGATTTGAATTCAGGCTTAGGATTGAGGGGCAAATTGGCCAATGGAGTATTCCATATTATGCACTGTCATGCCCAGTATAGAGATGAGGGTTGACTGGGAAGTTTGGAATTATCTTCTGTGGGACTGGCTCGGCCTGTCAGAGTTCTCTCTCTCTCCCCTGCCCCCATTAATCTGGAGTTGTGATATCAGGACTTACGTATTTTGGGATCACTTGCCAGGATGGGACATGTGTTGGTCAACGGGTGGTGAGCAATTATACCGTGCATCACTTGTTTGTATATATGTTTATCATATTATATTTATATCTATTTGTATATTATTTTACCAGTATTAGTTTTTAATTTTATATTATTATCATTATTATATTGTTCTTATCTCAACCCATGAGTCTCCTTCCCTTTAATTCTCTTCCCCATTCCCCCGGGGGGTGGGGGAGAGTTAAACCACGACACCGCTGTTTTCATGGAGCTCCACCTGTGCAGTAGGTTTGTTACTCATTTCTCTTGTGGAGTTTTTCTGTCCAAAGGGTACGTTTTCATCTGGGCTCAGCCAAGGCGTTGAGAAAGAGGGAGGGGAAATCCTGTTTATTAGAAGATTTTCATGTTCTCTCTCCCTACAGTGGAATCTCGTATGCGACAACGACTGGAAGGGACCCCTGAGCACCTCCCTGTTCTTCGTGGGTGTCCTGCTTGGATCTTTCATATCAGGACAGCTCTCAGACAAGTAAAGTATCTACACCAGAGCTGCTGGCTCTTTGATGCTGTTCTGTAAGCAATTCTTGGGCGTGAAGTTTGCTCTAAGTGCCTTTCTACAACTACTAACACGTCTTTGTTCTGTGCATGTCTCATCTGAACGTGCACAGATTGTATAGAGTGAACGTCCTGAAGTAGAACAGACTGTAACAAAGATTGTTAGTGGGTGTTATCGCTCCCTGTTTGGTTTTGTTTTTGTTTTTTTTTTTCAAAATCAATTCTGGAGCAAACTGTTTTTATGCCAGAAAACAAGTGTAGGAGATAAGTTTCATCTGGAAAAAATCAGATCAATTACATTCTCTTCTAATTACTTTGGACTATGTTCAGACACTTCCCTGAGGCTTGTTTTCCTTTTTTGAGGTCAAACTTCAAATTCTCTTTAACACCCATAGCTTCTCTTCCTCCTCATCAAATGCAGCATCTAAGTCCTGTGACCTGTGTTGGTGGAAGCTGCAGAGCATGAATGCTGTTCAGCTGTACTCCAGAGAAGCCAAACTTTCTTGTTTGGGGATTTGTTTAAAAAGAATTTATTTTTTCGGCATTTCTAGTCCCAGAGTATGCTGGCTTTCTTGAAAATGGAAGACACTATGCATTTTTGTGATTTTTATTTTTTATTTCTTTTAAAGCTGAGTTTTTCTGATTATCTCCCTGAGATTTGCTGTGCTGTCTTCCTGATTCCCAGAGAACAGTATGTGGCCTGTAATTTGCTGATTTACTTGTCAAGTTTCTGTTTCTTTGAAACGCAGTCCCTATGCCACAAACCTCGTAGCATCCATTCAGGGCCTTTGAGTGGTTTCCTACTTATCAGGTTGGGCCAATCTTGAGCTTGGAGACAAAGATCCTTGAAAATCAACCAGCTCTCCTGGACTTCTCTCGAGAGCTATGTTCCATGGGATTTTTCCAAGCAGATCCCAGCTGCTCTCCCATGTGAGGGGCAATTTCCCCATCTTCACCGCTTCATCCTGGTGCTGCTGCTGAACTTGGGTGCTTCGTTCAACAGAGCTCCCAGCCCCTTACCTGCTACAAGGGCACCGAGTGTCTTCCATGGTGGCTAACTGGCAGGTGAAGCAGGAGCTGTTCTGGTGCCAGAACGGTGTGGAGGAACGTTGGCACTGACTTAGAACAGCTTGATGGGTTGGGTGTAGTTTAATTTTTATTTTTTTTAGTACTTCATCAGTAAAATCGTTAGAATCCCTTCAATTGGTTCATTGTTTTACCAAGTGGAATGAAGATTGCAGCACGGGATCCCCTACTGATAATGGTATCTTACAAACCTGAGTTTTACCTCTCTTTTCAGAAGGTTTTTTTGTTTCTTTTCTGAACTCACTGATCTATGTCATGAGCTGTCTGCTCCGTAGAGGAGAAGGAGCATCTAATGCTCTTGCATTTTACGTAGTTTGCTGCTGTGTATCTGTCTCCCGGCTCATCCTATCAGTAAGAAGGGAATGACATTCCAGCACATATTTAAAGGCAACTTCACTAGCAGCCCTTGGAATATTATTTTCTCTTGACCAGTGGATTTTTTTTTAATGTATTTAGAATAGTCGTCCCTGTGTCGTGTTTCCTGAACCTCTGCTTTTGTGTCTCCCTAAGTATGCATTCGAGTAATCTTATTTTTCTGTTGGTGAAGATGTTGCTCATGCTGTTGAATAATCATCTCTTTTTTTTTTTTTTTTTTTAATCTATCCATGGAAGGTTTGGCAGGAAGAATGTGCTGTTTGCAACTCTGGCAATGCAGACTGGCTTCAGCTTCCTACAGATCTTCTCTACCAGCTGGGAGATGTTTTCAGTGTTCTTTGTGCTGGTCGGCATGGGACAGATATCTAACTACGTGGCAGCGTTTGTTCTTGGTATGCAAGTCCTGCTGGGCACAGCATGTATTCTTTAGTCTTGTGCTTTTCCTGCTCCTTTTCAGTACTGTCTTAGGGTTGATTTGTTTTGCCAAGCAATGGTGTTAAGAGTGTGTACTCACCACCCATGGATAACTCATGATCTCCTTGGAAGTTTCCAGTTGATAGAAGTGCAATCTGGATTAGGTCTGTGGCTTACCATCCTAGAAAGGCAAAAAAAAAAAAAAAAAAAAGAAATTGAAAAAAAAAAGAAATTCCAAACCAAATCTGTCTTCCACTTGGAAAGGTAAGACATGATTTTTCAGGGATTTGTGTTGTCATTTTGGGGCCTAAGTGCCTATTTGATGTAAAAACTTGTGAAAGAGGAAAAAAAATCAAGTAAGCGTTACAAAGTCTCCTTAAAACAGCCTATAGTAAAAAATTAAATGGCATAATGATTCCTGCTTGGTATATTTTCAATTTAACTAAGACTGTATTTGATCAGATGGGAATGTGAATTACCTTATGAATCTGGGATTTTTTTTTAAAATTAATATGATTTACAGTGGCCTCACTGTCCAAAGTACCAAACATTGGCAAGAAATGCCTTTTGGGCCAAAGAAGAGCACTGCAGCTGTGAAACAGTGTTTGGCCAACCTCACTGCATGCTTCCTGCTGCAACTTCTGTAATCTTTAATTTTTGTGGAAATGAGGAAGATTGTATCTCTTACAACGTCTCTTGATTTTTCCAGGACCTAAAGCATTTCAGAGGGAAGCATTGGTCCTTGTTAGTGCATTAATTCCACTATGAGTAGCCTGGCCTTTCTTAGTGACCCTCCACGTGTGTATGCCAAAACACTGCAAGATTTTTGGCTAATAGCAAAATAGTCCTTTAGAAGGTGATACAGGTCAGGAACCTAATTTAGGTGTCTCTGAATAAAGAAGATGGTCTCTTGCCATAAGCTGGAGAGGACCCTCTAGAGATCAACGTGAGTGTTAAGTGTCATGAATGTTTTGTAGTATGTCAGGGGGTTTTAGCTCCTCAAGTAAAACGTGAGATTCTAAGAACATAGGATTATAGAAGTTTTAGCTACTTTGAGCTACAGAAATACTGTATGGCCTGGTTCTCTTCCTTTTATATTTACCTGGGTCGATGCAGGATCACTGCACGGAGCAGATCTGTGGTGCCTCTAAAATTGGATGGCAGAGCACTCCGTAACTACGCCGTGCAGTGTATTTCCAAGCCAATCAGTAGAGGTATTTTTGGTGAGTTAACTCGGTTGCTATTAAGTTAAAACACTAATCTTCCCTCTGTTGTTTTGAACAGGCACAGAAATCCTTGGCAAATCGATTCGCGTGCTGTTCTGCACTCTGGGCGTTTGCATATTTTACGCGTTTGGCTACATGCTGCTGCCACTGTTTGCTTTCTTCATCAGAGACTGGCGGATGCTGCTGCTGGCGCTCACCGTCCCGGGGCTGCTCTTCGTCCCGCTCTGGTGGTGAGTGTAACTAATTTACAAGACTTCAGTCTTCAGAAAGTCCTGTCTGCAGTTTTTTAAGATCCAGAGTCCTGAGCCAACAAGCCTGTACCAGTGGAATTGGGAAATGGGCAGGTGAAGAAGGGATGTTGTGTCCTTTACTCTTCCCAGTCGTTCAGCTGTAAGTCTGTAAGCTTTGTGGGTGACCTGACTCATGCCTGGAAAGCCTGTGCTTCATTTTCTGTAGGCTTCTATAAAATTAAGTGATGCAAAAAACCAAGTCAGTAAAACTCATCCTTCTGCACCAACGGAAATCCATGAGCTTTGATGAGTAGCCCTGAACTAAGGGCAGGATGAGAAAGCAGTTGTTTTGGGAAGCTGGGCAGCACTAGGGTAACAGAGATATAACAAGCTGCAAAACAGTACTTGCTCATCTGTGAGACTTCCCTGTTCCCATCCGTAGTTAATGAAATACTACTTTAAGTGGCATGTAAAGTTTAAATAGTCCACACGGTGGTGGTGTTTCTTCACTTACACTGGCATTTATGTTTGTGGTTCCATCCTATTTCTTACAAAGTTGAATGACTCAGGCAAATTCTTCTTTCTGACTTGCCTTTGTATGATGGTATTTACAGTTACTAATTTTATATTTGTTATTCTCTTAAGGATATGCCTCTTAATGTACAGCATGCTGCTGTGTATTCACATTTCTGAATTTCTTTAATCAAACTGTTTCCCCATTCTTTGAGGGTTTTGGTTGTTCTTTTTTGTGAGTCATTCTTTATTTCTTTAGTACTTCTAAAATCCACAGACACATTGTAGTCTATTCTTGTTCAGTGTGCCAGTCTGCTCTTGTCAGCCCGATTTCTGTTGTCATTGCTCTAGTTTCTGCAAGATGTGGCAAGTTTTGAGATCTTCATGTCTGCAATAATGTGTATTGGTGCGTGCAGCAGTGCTTTCTGTGGAAATGCAGGTTTGTTGTTCTGAACCTTTTCTGCAGGATCATTCCAGAATCTCCGCGGTGGCTCATCTCCCAGGGGAGATTTCAAGAGGCAGAAGACATCATCCGAAAGGCTGCAAAAACTAATGGTGTTACAGCCCCAGATGTAATATTTGACCCTAGTGAGGTAAGATTTCATTCAGCAATCCAGTTATTTGCTTGGACCTGTTAATGACCATGTAAAGGGATTAATTTCCAGACATATGAATGGAGTTATGCCTGCAGTGTGTTACATGCTTCTCCAATGGGTAAAAGATCATCCTTTTCCTGAAAAGCAAACTACCTTTCCCCACTTCATTAAGATTTTCAAAGCCCTGGCTGTCCCATTCCCATGGGAATGCCAACGTGCATTCTAATGCAGACGTCTTTTTGATCTGGTTTACAGCCACCTTTTTGCTCTTAAACTCTAGGTTTTGCAGGAAGGTAATGGATTCGAGGTACCTGTTGCTTTGTGTTCTAAATGCTTGTGCTGAACAGACATTATGCTTTTGCAGTCTAAGACTTCTATAAAAATCCTAACATAGGACTAATCCTGGCCAGTGGCAGTGGAAAGAATGTCGTTCTAGTTCAATTCCATGTTCAACCCCAATTTCTACTCCACATTAAGGAGAGCAAAACTTGAGCTCCTTTCAGGTGGAGTAACTAGCAGTATGTTTTCTTCTCTATCCATTTCTTTCAACATGTTCTTGTTTCCTCTAAGCAATCCCGTTTTTCTGAGCTGCTGGTGACCTTAAGATGTCAAAGCAGTTCCACACTTGTTCAGACATGACCTCCAGAAGTCAGATAGACAAACTGTTTGCATAATCCAGGAGAGTGGGCAGCTTTCTAGGGAGATCTGTAGAATCTGTCTGGGCAGTTGCCTAATTGTGTTCTGGTTGACAATTGACATTGTCTTGTGGTTGAAGTGAAAATACCGTGTATATTCACTTGCTTTACAAGGCCCCTGTACCAGACTAAGGAAGAGGGTGAGCCATTAAACCATGGTGTGTTTGCTATTGGGATTGAAACAGCTTCCCTGGGGTTGAAGTTAGCTGAGGTGCAAACAAACCTGTTTGTCCAGACTTATTTCTAGATAGCAGGACAGACATCCTGGTCTTGCTGGAAGAGAGTGAGAATGCCAGGAAAACCCAGGCCTTCTTATGACAGCTTTTTCCCTGGATTTTTGTTAGAACATGCTTTTTTTCCTTTTTTTATTTTTTTTTCCCCCCTCCTTCCTTCTTATGCTATAGGCCTGAAAACTCGTCCATTGCCAGCAGTACAGTAGGAGAACGAAAACTAAGCTCTGGCTCCAACATCTGCTTGAGGTCACTGTCCCTGGAATCCTCCATCTCCTGTTCTTAGAAAGAAACACTGATCTGTTTGCCATCTCTGAACGGGGCTGGATGACGAAGCAGCAGAAGGCGAGGGCAAGAGTAGGGATGTTGCCCCGGGGAAATGCTGACTTCTGGAGCAGCGTGGGCTGGGGTACACCCTGCTTCTTTACAGATAAATCGTTGCACATCAACTTTCAGAAACGCAGATTAACATGCTGACACTGAAAGGAAAATGAGCTCGATGAACAGGCACTGTTGAAATGCAGAACTCCGGTCCATCTTTTTACTTTTTAAGGTAAAAGTAGTGCCGTGACCAAAAAAATCTACAAAACTTTTCTTCATCAGCAGTCTGTCCACACTCTGCTTTCTGAAGAGCTGTAAAGCAGAAGGTTTGCAGCCTCTCTTGAGCTTGTAGGAAGCACATTTATGCTGCAGAGAGGTTCGCAGAAATCTGACCCTTAGCCCTCGTGTGACTGGAACGTGAGTTCTGGATGGAGGAGCAACCTCAGCTCATGTTTGGAGTATTCCTTGAACCTGTGCAGCTGGAGAGCAGCACCTGCAATACTTGGGCTCCAAAGATTTCAAAACCACTTAGGATCCAGCAGGTGACTAGTTGCAAACAAGGTGCGGAGCACGAACAGAGCCTGCTTGGCTGAATTATCCCATATGAGGGCGATAGAAATGTTTGGATGATAGATTTAACTTCAAATCATTGTTTTACCCTCCTTGCCTTCATAGCTTCATGTTATAGCCTGTCCTATTAAGGATTATGTTGTCTGCTTATCCAGCTCCTAAAAGGAAGAGTCCTTTTTTCTCATCAGCTGTGACCCTGAGTATTACTGTTCCTGGCTTTGTTTTGTGGTTTGTTTTGGTTTTTTTCCTTTTTTTTTTTTTTGTTTCCCCTTTGCTGGTTTCTTGGCAATGAATAGTGGCAGAACTGGAGCGTACTTAAAAAAGATCATGTGATTTATGAGAAAGGGCTGGGAGCTGTAAAGCTGACTGCAGCTCCGTGGTGGGAGGTTTGGCTTCAGGCAGGATGAAGGCTGTCGGCTCTGGAGAACTGCTTGCCTTTCGTAGAAAACGAAGATGTATGGAAGCAAATACACTGAAGTTTGGTGTGCACGAGCATCAGACTGCTATTTTATCCTCCAGGTCCTTAGGACAAAATATCCCTCAGTTCACAAGACATTGAGGAGATAATGTATATTTTGAGTTGAGAGACAAGAGTTAAGGGGCCCCAAATGAGTGTCCAGCAACGAGCTTGCCAAGAGAAACATCACTAACTGAATATGGAAGAGAGGCTGATGAGGAATTAAGTTTAATTAATGGTTGCTTTTGTCTCTTCAGTGTTGTGTTGTGTCCTGCAATGCATCCAGCTACTTCTGCTGGACCAGCCTGATATTTTAGGGGAAGAAAGTATTCCAAATTGAACTAATATAGAGTAGAGGATGGTATATTAGACCAGGTGGAAAGAGTTCAGAAAGGAGTAATTGCACTATTCTGAAGTTACAGTTTTTTATTGGTAACCATTTGCACGTACCATGAAGGAGTACGCAGTGCCAATAAAAGGCATTCAGTCTTTAAACATTTTGAAATTTAATACGTCGTTCTCAGGTCACGCTGACTTAAAAAATCAAGGGAGCAAGTAACCTTTGCATAGTTTATTGTGCTTGCACGTGGGAGAGGTCTGTCAGGCAAGAGTGGTTCTTCTAGTTGTGGAAAGAGAAGTCTTCACTTAAATATTGTGAGGTGTCTTGGCAGCTTACAATTCAAAAAATGTCAAAACGAAAAATATTGCAGTATTACCTTTTTTTCATTTGATAATTCTGAGCTGCTAAGGTGGGTGCTTGTTTTTTTCTTGGTTAGATTTCTAACTGTTGATAGAGTTGCAGACTCAGATGTAATGTGAACTAACAGAAAAAAGAATCTTCTGTGGAAGAGTGTAAGATCAAAATATTATTAATGTTCTTACTGTAACACTGTTAAAACACTGTTAAAAGTACCATTAAATCAATGAGTAAGTAGCCTGTGATAAAGCCTGAAAACATACCATCTCTTGCAGTAACAAAAATATGACCCGTCTAGAAAACTGGTTCTTCAGCCACAGTGTTGCTTTACCAGGATTGATAGTTTTAATCAATGGGACTTGTCCTCTTAAATCACCTTTTAAATATTTTGAAAAATCTCTGCCTTGTTACTCCTCGTTAGGGGTCTAAATTAAAGTCCTAAATGAAAAAAAGAAAAAAAATTTCCCTTTTTACAGTCTTACCAAGCATGAAACTAGTTTGCATGCTTCAGGGATGAATATCTTTGCACTGTTTACATGGACGTGGTTTTATTTTGAGGAGCTGGAAAGTTTCGTGGGGAAAGAAGTTTGTTGTCTTTCTGCTTATATTCTTAGAAGATCTCAAAAGCAGGCTGGATAGTGATGGGGGAGCTCTTCAGCTCATGAGCCAGTTTGTCTCAGTTTAAGTACATTGCTGTTAGGTCCAGCATGAGGAGCCATTCACTAAATCTGTCCTGCTGCAGTTTAATCTTGTTATTTCTTGCCTTGCCTGCAGTAGACGTAGAGGACAGTTTATCACTTTTTTTTTGCTGGTCTTAGAAGACCATTCTTGATCTTTTAAGATGCCCTTGGTCTTCTGGCCCTTAGGCTAAATAAACCCTCTACTTCTACAGATGATGTTTTTCAAATGTCTCATCTGCCTTGCTGCTCTCTTCTTGCCTGGGTGCAGTTGGTTTGCGTGATCCTTAAGGTGTAGTGCTCAAAGCTGGATGTAAGAACCCACCAGTAATGACATATAAATCATGAATTAATGCTGTTGCTTTATCATTCAAGTATAAAAGTAACAATAAGCAGGCAGAGAAAATGATTACTAATTTCAGCCTATATTTTAAGTGACTTTAAATTAGAGAGGAGCAGCTACTTTGACAGATAGTTGGCTCTTAAGGCTCATACATGCTTGGTTAAAAGTGAGGCACCAGTTTCAGCTCTGCAGCGCATGAAAATACTGATGTATATGTTGGGGGAGACTTATTTTCACAATAATTCTGCTTGCAGGAAGTTAATGTTCTCATGGTTGGTTGATTTGTTTGGGTTTTTTTCCAGCTGCAAGACTTGAATTCCCAGAAGCAGCAGACGTACACCATTTTGGATCTGATGAGAACCCGAAATATCCTGACTATCACAATTATGTCAGTGATTCTTTGGTAAGCAAGTGTGATTCAGGAGTATGTAAGAACAAAAGCAGCAAAACAATTAAAAACTGCTCTTAGAACATTAAGGTATTCTGAAGATACGGACAAAACCAGCTCCAAACCCAACGACCTGCTGGCTGAAGCAAAAAAATTCCGATTACGTAGATTCTTCATTTCAGTAACAGTCTGGGAACACATCTGGGTTCTTTCTTTCTGAAGCAGTCAGGCATGTCCTGAACTGAGCAAGAATCAGATCAGATGGCAATGATGCGTGGAAATCCTGCCTGATATCAGGCCTTAGGGAATCCTCATCTGACTGTAACAAAGTCTTTTAAGAGGAACAAGTCATGCCCTGTCCTCCAGTCAGACATCTACTGCCCGGGCGCCTGAACACAGCGATGCCTAGCTTATGGGGAGAGTCTTCCCATCTCTTTTGTATTGTCTGTTAAAGGGAGAAAGCTGCCTTTGAAGTTCTAATCTGAGGTTTCCCTAGGCTTTCCTGCTAGCTACTCTGTCTGCCTGCCATCGTCAGCTTGGTTTTGCACTAGCTGAAGCCATACTTTGTGCTCAATTCGATTAAACGGTTGTCATTTTCCTTTACTGGAAATCTCAGTGAAGCTGTAATTGCTCAGGAGAGAAACTGGAGCCTGCCAGAGGCTATAAAAGTGAGGTTTAATTAGTACATGTACCTCCAGTGTCCTAACCAAGAAGGTCTCTCAAGTGCTTTGCACCTAACGAAGTCTATTTGCTGCCTTTTTGGACAATGTTCCTGTGCTTTAGTAAGGCAAAGCCTTGGAGTTCAGACCACTGACCTGCTGGTGTGTACAAACTGATGTGGCTTTTTGAGTCAAAGGATGACTTTGCTAATATAATATTATTATATTATATTATATTATATTATATTATATTATATTATATTATATTATATTATATTATATTATATTATATTATATTATATTATATTATATTATATTATATTATATACGCTGAAAGGCGTTTTACCACATGATAAATGAAGTTTTATGATAGGCAGAAAGAGTCAAACGTGCAACTGACTTACATGTAAATCTGACCTCCTCTTGCAGAAAAGTATTCAGTTGATTTGGGCTATTTTTCCACTATTTTTATCTTGCATGTGAGTTGCCTAGACTCTTTTTACTTGATTTTCCAAAATACAAAGCATCTTGTGCTGACTCACAGTTTTCCAACCCATAGTATACCTATGGTATATTCTGTGTTACAAACTGAAAGATCTCGTGAAGGAAGCTCTGTAAAAGAGGATGGTTGCAGATGGGGGTGTATCACCTTATGTATTGCTGAGTGTTTTGTTAATTTTGAGTAAGCTGCAGGCCTTTAAACTAATCCCTTTGCTGGGTTTGCATCAGGGAGGAGGAAGTTTGGCTTCTCGTCACCCTGAGATGTGTAAACACCCTTAAAAGTTTTCCTAGAAAGTGTATAACTCTATCAAGGTTTACCAATGTGATAAACTAAAGCAAACTGCTACTGAAAGTGAGTTCCAGAAGCACAGTTTATTGTATATAAAAATAACTCCGAGGAGCACCGGGCTGGGGGTATTGCACAGCATCGTGGAAAGCACACGGCTGCTTTTGAGAAGAACAGCTGTAGCTGGCAGGGCACGCGCAGCAGCAGTGGGGCTACTCCCCAGGTACACTGGGCAACTTATTTTAAGGAATTGGACCGTGAAGGCTCTTCCCATGGGAAGTGAGGAGGAGGAAGAGCTAATTGTTTGTCAGTGATCCCCTTTGCGCTGTGCAGTGATTTTGCTCCAGGTTCTGTTAGAACAGAGGTGCTGAAGGAGATGAGGTCCTGATCCAGTGCCACTATTTCCTTGTTTGCCACATGTTACTTGTTGGTGAAGCTTAACCTTCTCTTCCCAGCACGTCCCAAGACACGACAGGGTTTGTCTCCAAGGCCAGTTGTGTGTTCCCCTTGATGTGTGGAAGCCAGCTCTCCTCTGGCAGTGGCACGGTTAAGATGGCAGTGTTCCCGGCCACTGAGCTCTGTCCTGCTGCACTCACCAGCCCAGGCATCGAGCCATGCAAACGTGACTTGGATGCTGCCCAGCCAGCTTGGGGCATGGCAGAGAAAATCCCAGATTGTTTGGGTCTGTCAGGATACCATACTCCTCCTCTTTGACTTCATACACAAAGCAGGAAGGCTAATGACCCAGAAACAATGTTCTCCACCCAGAGCTCCCTGGTAAAGATAATGAAAAGCTACTGTAGTCCTCAGCAGCAGTAAAATTCAGTAGCCCAAACTTTGAGGCTGAGGCTGTAACTACTAGTAATAGCATCTGCTGTGTCACTGCATTGTGAACGAGTATCAGTTATCTCCTGGGGTGACCTGAAATAGAGGGGCATACATGAGGAGTAGTCAGCCCCTCTCTAGCCACATGTCTAGCAGAGACAAATTAAATGTCTAAAAGTGACAGATAAGCAGAGTTTCCTTGCAAGGTCTGAATGAGAGTGGGATGGACAGTGGCAAAGTCATGCAATGGCATCAGAAATTAAGTACGACCACTGTAGCTGCAGGACCATCCAGCAGTGGTGGGCTCATAGGGCTGTGCCTCAGCAAGGCTAGCAACAGCTCCGGAGTTACCTGATTGTGTTAATGCTAAATAGGATATTTCTCATTTTTTAAAAAATGTTTTATTCTTTGAATTCAAGAGCAACTTGAAAGATAAAAAGCATCAACGCTGTTTAATCGTCATCTTGCTGTTTCTGAAGTCAGCACTTCAGAGGTGAATGAATCTGGCAGATGCTGGATTTGCCTTACATAGTGATTTCTGTGCTTAATAGAGATGTAAAAGAGGTTCATGGCAACCTCAGGAAGAAGAGAAACGTGTCTGATCCTGTTATTCTGCTCCTTTCAGGATGATAATCTCTGTTGGTTATTTTGGACTTTCTCTTGACACACCGAACTTGCATGGAGACGTCTATGTGAACTGCTTCCTCTCGGCAGTGATTGAGGTTCCAGCCTACATTATTTCCTGGCTGCTGCTTCGAAATCTCCCTCGACGGTATTCAATGGCTGCTGCGTTATTCTTGGGAGGCTGTGTTCTGCTCTTCATTCAGCTGGTGCCTTCACGTATGGAATCGTTAGTTGATCTCAAATATGCATGATAGGTGAAGTGCAGTGCCACGCACCGGGCAGATGTGAAGGAAGAGTGGTCTGAGCAGGCTAAATATGGATACTCATTCTCTGTCTTTGCCCCTGTTCCTTGGTTCTCAGTGCTGCTGCACAGGGAGCTCACACAACGTGTCAATTCACATACGTATTTAAATGTGGGTCGTTGGGTTTGTGGTCTGTTGAGATCAGCTCTGTAGTCCAGTTTTGCCTTAATGTACATCCCTGGTGAGGTGCCCTGGTAAGGTCCAAGTGTAAAACCAGGACTAGACCCACCAGAATTTGCTAAGAGGAGGTTACCCAGGCGCTGCAGAACTTACATCCCAAACTACTGTAAATGACTGTCTCTTTCTGGCTTGTTTAAAGAGTTACATTTGTGGAAGTCATTGCGGAAGCATTTTTGATAAGCAAAGATTCTTGTACTGAATTACTGTTGGCAGTTAAAATAATGTTTGGCAACTGGAAAGGAGGACAAAATAACATTGGATATCAAACCATATATATCTTTAGGCTGGTTATATTACCATCATCTTACTGGTAATGATGTTGAATATGATGAGGGGGTGTTGTTGCTTAGCACTTGTTTACATATCAAAGAGTAAACAAAAGAGAATGCACAAGAAGTGCCTTGCTTAATTAATACAGGTAATACATGTTGCATTCTCTTTCTCTAATCCATTGAGTCAATTAGACACTGATACGATCTAGTTTCATTTTCAAGTCTAACTGTCCCAGTTGAAAGTCAGCCTGGCTTTCTATAATTAATTTATTGACTTGTAGTTAGGAATTTTAATGAGAAACCAGGGCAGGAAACCAAAAATGTTTAACCTTGTTCACCTTAATAAAAAGGGATATATGGTATTGTTTGCAACAGTAGAGATCTGGCCCCTGAAATCTGAGAGCATCTCTCTAGTTCTTGCCTTGTTCTCCTTTTATTTTACTTAGTAAGAAGCCCCATGCTCAAAAGGAAATGAAAATGTTGAGTCCTAGCAATTTTAAAAAAGAGAAAAAGTTGCTTATGCTTTTAGACACGTACAGAGATAAAAAGACACCAGATGCTGGAATGAATTAGACAGGAGTTATGCAAACACAGTGGAATTAAGAGATACCATGAATTGTCAGAGCTTTATTGAAATCCTTACTGTGTTTTGATTTCAGATATTCGTGCATTATCTATTCTGCTGGTGATGTTAGGGAAATTTGGGATCACATCTGCCTTTTCAATGGTTTATGTTTACACGGCTGAGCTCTACCCAACAGTAGTGAGAAACATGGGAGTTGGAGCAAGTTCCATGGCCTCTAGACTGGGCAGCATCCTCTCGCCATACTTCGTTTACCTCGGTGAGTTAACTGGTCTGTGCCTGCACTGGGGAGCTGCTGGTGGTGGAAGGCAATGCTTCTACCCAGGTCAGCATCCTGCCGCTGCGGGTTGTTGGGTTTTTCTGCTGTTCTTCATTCCCAAATCCAGTTGTCTTGTGAAGCTGCAGGTAAAAATAGGTCTCTGAACAATGGTCATAACAGAGAGAAATGTTGTGCCCTGTTGAAAAATGCTTTGAAGACTCATCATCCTATTGACTCAATAGGACAGCTCTTAGAGCTATTGTTTCCCAGTCTCTTGAGTTCCTAAAACCACATTAAATACAATCTATGCTTTGAATGCCAGACTGGGAGGGGCTTTGGTTTGTTTGGTTTTTACTGAAAGCGTAAATCTTGCACAGATAAAGCCCTGTACCTAGGTGCAGACATTATTGGAGGCTTCGAGCTTATGCTAGCTTTGTTTGTTGTTGGTTTTGTTTTCTGCTAGGTGCCTATGATCGATTCCTGCCTTACATCCTGATGGGGAGCCTGACTGTGCTGTCAGGAATTCTGACTTTATTTCTGCCAGAAAGCTATGGTATGCCCCTTCCGGACACGATTGAGCAAATGCTGCTGGTGAAAGGGTGAGTGTCACCTTCTGATCGTAACACCTCTGTCCTGGGAAGGGGAGCGGACCTGCCTCGGTGTTGTCAGGGGGAGGGACTGGTTTCCATAGTTCAGTTAGTGCTCTCTTGAAGGGGGAAGAACTTGGCTGGAATCCTGGTCCTGCTTCCCAACTGTATGTACATCATTAGGCTCCAAATTTATCATTTTACGCTGAGGACTGAATAAAAGTACCTGCGAGGAATGTGTTTGTAAAAGTGTGGGGCTTTATGTAGTTGCTTTTAAAGGTCTGGGGACACTTTGTGGGTTATAATCTATCTTTCTGGGTTCTGAAAGTCATGTAAGTTCTGAAAGTCATGTTTTTAAAGTTATTTTCTTTTCTTTTCTTTTTTCCCCATAGGTTAGAATACAGGGCTGCATCTAGTAGCACAAGGGATTCCAAGGAGGAAGAAGAAAATCCAGAGATTTTTAAAAGCACAGCTTTTTGATGGAGCTCCTGTGTACTTCCTAGCGGACTGAAATGGACTTTTCTTCTAATATTCATTCTAGAAAGGGCTAGTGTCAACACTTTGTTTCCTGTCATTTTAACCTTATTTATTAATTTAAACACTGTGTTCTATACATTCTCTTTTTATATGACCATAAATACTGTATAAGCCTTCAATGAGATGTTTTCAGCCGCGGTTGTTTTAGTGCAGTAGTACCAAGGAACAGTGTCTGATCAATCCGTGTGACTTTAAGCATATAGTTCAGCTGAAAGATACTTGAAAATGAATTCAAGGGCTGGCAGGGTACCTGGATTCCTCAGTGAACCTTCTCCAGAGCTAACGCACATCAAGAAGTAAAAATTGCCAGAAAAAGCTGCTAATTGGTTTTGATTCCTTGACTTCTGTCTCTGAACAGAAAACTTATTTATTATAGTGAAGGTTATGAGAACACGCCTGTCCGTGGTCTTACTCAGATGACTTTGCACGTGCTGAATTTGTTCCCAAATTCAGAAAGATGCAAAGACAGATTTCGAGAATTAATTCTAAGTCAGCAGAGGTTGAAAGGATTGTCTTGCACAAAATGTTTGTAGCACTGAAGTTTTGCTCACAAAATTCACTTTATTCCAATGCTGGTTTTCAACTGTGCCTGTATGGCGAAGCTGTTTACGTCTGACCCTGGCTGTGGCCTGTTTCCAGGCTGTATTTATTTTAAATCATGCAAAAAGTTTCATCTGCCTGTGGAGGGCGCGGTGTTAGATTGTGGTTCTGCCCCTTTGATGTGTGGTGGAAGTTTTCTGTCTAAATTGTTTTAACGTCTTCTGTGCAATTTGGGTGACGGAAGCAATTCGCCTTTGTTCTGTGCTTCTCACACGCGTGCACACACGCACGCCATTAAATCATTTAGAGATAAATTTTTGTGTTAAATCTAGGCCACTGCTTTGACCTCATGGTGGAACGTACTGAGAACAAAATTCAGAATGTATTTCTGACCGCTGGTTCTCGATTCTCAAGTGCCAACTGTACGATTGCTGCGAGGTCTGTTATTTCACTTAACTCGTGTCATCGGTGAATCGTTCTCAAATTGTTCAAAAAGACAAAAACAAAAACAAAAAATCAAAAACCAGATCTTGTTGAGAGCCAAGAAGCTGTTTCTGAGGTCGTGGAAGCACCTTTGGCATTACCTGTGTTTCTTTGAATATTACAGTATATACGCTCAGTCTCGTTTGCGCTATTCTGATTATACTTTGACAGATGTGAGTGGGGAAAGATTTCTCTCTTGTGGCACTTGTTTGTGTTTTGTTCTGTCTTGTAGAGACTTAATAAACAGAACCTAAACCTTTGTGGCCAAAGCTGCTATGGGCCTTGCTCCCCGCTGCAGCAGCTGGTCCTGGAAGTTTTGCATTTTCCTACTGTATTTAAATACATCAGTGTGGCTGATTCCAGTCTTTCATTAACCAGTACCCCATATTCTGTCCCCAGTAACCGGCTCCAGTGGTCAGCCTGGTGTGTGCCCTCCAGATGCTCGTCATAGAAACAAGAAAGTAGAAAACACCGTATAGACTGCAGCGTTTTTGTTTTGTTTAAACTCTTCCTACCAGTGTCTTGATCATTGGGGTTTGCTCTGCTTTCCCTGTGTTTTCTCACCTGCTTGTTTAGTATTTGATTTCTGGATGCAGCAGGAGGTTGGCTGATGTTACTGGGTCAGAGAATGATACTGAGGAACATAGTTTTGTCACAGAATCACAGAACGTCAGGGATTGGAAGGGACCTCAAAGGATCATCTAGTCCAATCCCCCTGCCTGAGCAGGACCACCTAGATCAGATCACCTGTCGGTTCTTCCCAGGTGAGAAATCAGAACGTTTGGGCAGGTTGCCAGGCCCTTGGCAGGTGGGGTTAAAGTGCAGCGTGTGATTTGAAGCTAGTGCAGAAGTTTGGGAACGTGGATTTTGCACATCACAGAATAGCCTTGACATGAGCAAATACATGTCAGGAGAGTGCATGTAACAGCCGGTCTCTCTGCCCAAAAGACGTGATACAATTTGTCAGGCTTACCACCTTTTTCAAAATATTCATTGCAAACATAAGGGTATGTGCCAAAACTTGGTAGAGATGTTTTTCTTTGTAACCCTCGTTTCTAGGAACTGGAGTGTTTAGAAGAAGCCCCTTTTCCATGTGTTGTAGAAGAATTATCTGATAACGCAGGAATCTGAGGCAGAACACATTTAGCTGCAACTTCCTTGTGATGAATTTGCCAATGTAAACGACTGCGTCGCGTAAGTCTCTTCCTGTAAACTGCTTCAGAAAACATCCTGAAATGTAAGATAAGTGTGGAAATTCCTGTCCTAAGCTGCAGAGTCCACTGAATGTCTGATTTAGCTGTAATTTCTTATCCCCCTGTTTTATCCAGGTATGTGCCGTGACAGTGAGACTTTTGTTGAATATTTAAATGTTCTGATGTTTACTAAAGTTTTTTGTAGTTTTTTTTGGTTATTTTTTTTAATCCAGACAAATTAGGGAATTTCCTGGTTATGACTAATACAACAAAACACAATGACAATCTCTTTGTGTCGAAAAAAGAATACTTTTTTTTTTTTCCTTGCTTATCTCTTTATAAAGTATGAGTCAGAAGCTTTAGACTATATTTAATATGGCATACTGGCTTGTTTTGTATTTACTTTTTTATCCTGCTCTTTTCAAGTTTGTCTCTAAAACAAGGAACTTGTTCTAATGGGTCAGCAGAACTCAGCTAATAGGTATTTCCAAAAGAAGTTGAGGGAGTGTTTTAATCTAGGGAGGTGATCTGTGCAAATAAGATGTAGACGAAAGGACCTGATCCAGTCGTTGGCAAATCTCAGGGTGGCATCAGTGCTGGCAACGGGTAAGATTTGCGACACGGAGCGTGGCTACGGAGATAGCTGCAGAATAAAGCACTGGTGCTGCACCATGACTTGGCTTTGAAAGGTGCCTGCTGAGCACCACGTTTTCGGAGGTGCCTGGCTCCCAGACAGCGTACGGTTTCATCCGTAGACATGGTGGCACACCACTTTGCCATACGCTGGTGCGAAGCGGGATTGGGACCGACTTTGTGAGATTCTGCTGTAAACAGAGCACTTTGTAACTGAACGGTTTCGAGATGTGTTCCGCTCAGCGCCGAGCTGTGCGTGAGTGTGGTGAAACGAGCCAAGGTCCACGTGGGAGATGTCCACCGTGAGCTGGAGAGAAACGTGAGGGATGCACGGGACAGCCTGGAATCCTAAAGTGAAGTCACACAGAGGTTGTCCCTTCTGTAAAGAGCTGATGGGTTTTAGTACCAGTGCTTGAATGCACCCGAACACACCAGTCTTGCCCAGTGTGGTTGGTGGCTGGTGGGGCAGGACCTGTGCTGCTCTCTGCGAAAGCCACTTTTGCTCCTGTTATCCTCCAAGAAGTAGTGAGTGACACTTTGTAAGGGGGAAGGGACAGAATTTGCCTTTAGAAAGGGGTTGTGGTAAACCTCCTCGAGGAGCTCTGTGTGCTGGGGAGGAAGGCAGTGCAGACTTTGGCATTCAGGGTGACCTTAACCTGGGAACTACCACGTGGTTTTGGTGCAATACAGCAGCAGTACAGGTGGTACAGAATTACCTGGTCAGGCAAAATGCTCTGTTGCTGGAGAACAAGGCACACTACAGTATCTTCACCGAGGAAAGTAGGGGAAGGGCTCTTTATATTAGTGATGGGTGATAGAACAAGAGGAAATGGGTATAAGCTTAGTCAGGGGAGATTCAGGTTGGATGTTAGGAAGTATTTCTTCTCTGAAAGGGTTGTCAGCCACTGGAATAGGCTGCCCAGGGAGGTGGCTGAGTCCCCATCCCTGGATGTGTTTAAGAATAGGGTGGATGATCTACTTGAGGATATGGTTTAATGGGGATTAGGGACGGTTGGACTCGATCTCTAAGGTCTTTTCCAACCTAGAAATCTATGAATCTATAAAAACGGCATGTGGCCTCTAGTTGGGAGCTAGGATCCCTTCCTTTCCAGCTCTTAGACTGACTTCTTTCATCATCCTGGGCATGTTGCATAATCCTGTGACTTCAGTTTCTCTGCTTGCAAGTGGAAATACCGTTAACTCCAAAGGTACCATAATTTCTTGTGATGCTCATGCTCCACAGGCTGTGTTTGTGAGATTTCTCTGGCGCTCCCGACAGTGAATGTAATGGCTCACATAAGCATCATGTAGTATTTCATCTTGCAGAAGAAGGCAACTTTTGGTGCCTTCTGACACTGTGTTGGTTAAGAGGTGCGAACACCTCCTGCCCCGTTCCCAAGTTACCGTTTGGGAGAAGGAAGCACGGCGACGTGGTGCGTTGCCAAGGGAATTGGACTGCAGTACATCGGGCCAGGACTGGGGTTTGAATGCTTAATCATGTTCTTTTAATTGCACAACCCCTTCCCAGCTCCACGAAATCACCGGCAGCGTGTGGGCTGTGAGGAGGGGCGTTACTGGGCATGGTCACTGTGCACCTGACCACTGTAAAAGTCCTGTTCAGAGGACTTTCATGTTGAGACATGATGATGATGCTAATAGTGTATCGCTGATCTGATGAAATTTGAGATGAACAGGAGTTACACCCATCTCTGCTTTACAGCCCGTTCTGTTTTACAGTCTCCCCTGGGAGGGGCTGCTCTTTTCTGTGCTGCCCTGGGACCTACGCACACGAAACTGATGGGCCTGTCTGCAAATAAATACCTATTTCAGTATTTGTAGAATAGAACCTTAATCCTGGCAGTTATAAACTGTTTTCTTAAAGCGTAGAATCGCCTTGGGCACCATAATGCCTTCCTTGCAAATGCCTTTGTGGGTACTTTAAACTACTAATGGCAGAGTAGTTTATATCTACATATAGCAGATAACCTATACATAGTTTATATAAAGAGATACAGACATTTCTTCTAAGAATGTAAATATTCGTAGCTGTAACTAAACTGATTGGTACCTTAGTTTTTTATAGAAAAATGCTTGTTATTTGTAAAATTCAGAATAAAATCATGTCCGGAATGATCTTTAGAATGAAGTATTCTCATAATTTTTTTACATCTTCATGTTACAAGGTGTGTTGTATAACAGAGCTACTTCATTTTTGTTCTGATCTTGTAGGCTTTACCTTGCTTAATCTTGTATTATATATGACTTTTTTCCATGGCTTTTTTTTTTTTAAATACTTGCTCTAAGCAAAGAGGTGGTCTTTGTAACTTGAGCCCTGTCTGTAGCTGCTGTCCATGGGAGAGGTGAGTGGGAAGTGGGTGCCAGAGCAGCAGCGTGGGCACTGCCTTCCTCTCCTCCCTATGGAGAGGTCTTCCCGTTGGATCCTATTCTCATGGAGCATTTTCCAAATGCCAGCAACACCGAGAATCAGTAATTCAAAGTTTATTTAGAAATGGCAGGTTCAATTGAAAAATTGGAAGAAGTTTCTCTAAGGTACTACTTAAATGTTTGCAGCAAAACTGTATGGGAGCCTTCACGTGGCCCGGGAGAACAAGCTGTGCAAACGTCATCGCTAGATTCAGTCTCTGGGGTTTCATGGGGTTCCCCAACACGTGCTACATGAAGCTGTGTGCTTTAGAGAGGCAGAGGTACCACCAGCAGGGTCAGCTGACTTCCATACACCAGGAGGTTTAAGAAACAATTCAGGGACTCTGCCCGTCGTTGCCTGGTTTTTCTTACTCAATAATTAGAATTTGGCCCATCTCATACATGGTACACACAGGTCTGGTTTATCTGTAAAAAATCTTTGCCCGTCTTGTAAAGAAATCGCTCCTCTGAGTTTGGACCAACCTCCAAAAACTATCTTTAAATCTGGGTCACTTCTATTCTTCTAATATATTTTCTTCCTTCCTTTGAAGTGAATGCAGTAGAACAGCAAGGAAGTACAAAGATGAGATAATGGGGCAGGAATTTGCTTAAGATATTTACAGAACTAAATACTTGGCTGAGGGTCCGCAGATAAACCGCTGCTCTCATCGCCTGAATCGCTAATTTTGAGCGTGGGAGAAGAAGCCCTTGTCCAGCAGGAGCTGGGTTGGAGAGCAGCTTCCTCCTTCACTTTCCAGAAACCCACCCTTGTGGGAAGGGAGCGGGGGGCAAGGGCAGGTGTTCCTGCCGTTGATGGGCGCACGGTGCCCCGGGCAGCTCGGGGAGGACGTTCCCCATGGCAATGTGTGAAAGCTGGGCTGGGGGTGGTTTTATTTTTGTTTTCTTTAAAATAAATGAAGCGGTGCAGACATCTGTAGTGCAGAAATCCTGAGATATGAAGGGAAATGGATATCTTTAAGACAAAGCTCCTACACTGTTGAAGAGACCTGGGGTTTATTTTGGAGGAGTCACAAAATTTTTGTCTGAGAATTACGGGAGGAAGAGGCTGTTCTGAGCAGCTGTGACAGCAGAGGGAACAGCACACCTTGCTCTTTCACATTTGGAGAAGTCCAGAACCATGACTCGGATAAAGGAGGACTGCAGTTTTTTTGAGGAGTTTATGAATGCATCGTGAAACACACACACTTTGTTCTCCCTGCATCCATCAATCTAAATGATTCTTCCCAAGTTCTTTGTTTCCCCTTCAGTTCTGTCAAGGATAAAAGATAAAAGTCTTCAGAGATGCAGAAGTCTGCGCTGTGCACCAGGTGTCACCAGGAGATCTGTTGGCAGCCAGGAACAGGTCTTGGGTCAGAGTCTGAAACTCTGCAGAGCGAGTGGCGGGACTAAGCCCAGCCCTGAGGTGTGCACCCCCGATACCGCGGAGCCAATTAGACTAAATAACTGGGTGACTGGTTCCCATGACCCACGTATCAGATATGATTTGGATAACTGAAGGTTCCATACGTCTCCCCAGCAGCTAAAATTCAGGTAACACGTCACCTTCGAAGCAGCACTTTGGATTCCCAGATCAGTTCAGCACTTCTTGGAAACCTGTGTAGTCCGTGGGATGCTGTACCAGGACTGGGGGCTCTGGGGCTGTTCCCTTTGGAAGTTGTTCTTGTTTTCCACAGCTCACTTTTTTCCACCTTCAAAATAAGGGGCATGATTCTGCAAGTTTATAAAACAGTTGTACACAAGTACAGGCTGGGCAGAGAATGGATTGAGAGCAGCCCTGAGGAGAAGGACTTGGGGTGCTGGTCCATGAGAAGCTCAACATGAGCCCAGAGAGCAGCCCAGAGAGCCAACCATGTGCTGGGCTGCATCCAGAGCAGTGTGGGCAGTGGGTTGAGGGAGGGGATTCTGCCCCTCTGCTCTGCTCTCCTGAGACCCCCCCCTGCAGTGCTGCGTTCAGCTCTGGGGTCCCCAGCATCAGAAGGACATGGAGCTGTTGGAGCGGGGCCAGAGGAGGCCACGGAGATGATCTGAGGGCTGGAGCACCTCTGCTACGGAGACAGGCTGAGAGAGTTGGGGCTGGTCAGCTTGGAGAAGAGAAGGCTCCGGGGAGACCTTATAGCAGCTTCCAATACCTGAAGGGGCTACAGGAAAGCTGGAGAGGGGCTTTGGACAAGGGCATGTAGTGACTGGACACAGGGCAATGGCTTTAAACTGAAAGAGGGGAGATTTAATTAGATCTAAGGAAGAAATTTTTCCACTCTGAGGGTGGTGAGGCACTGGACCAGGTTTCCCAGAGAAGCTGTGGCTGCCCCATCCCTGGAAGTGTTCAAGGCCAGGTTGGATGAGGCTTTGAGCAACCTGGTGTAGTGGAGGGTGTCCCTGCCCATGGCAGGGGGGTTGGAACTGGATGGTCTTGAAGGTCCCTTCCAACCCAAACCGTTCTATGTTCTACGATAAACACCAACCCTCTTCCTTTATTTATCCCAGTTGTGACAGGTTTTAGAAACATCCTAGGATCTCTTTGAAATGCTGTTAGTGTTTGACAGCCAGTCTGGTGTCTCTTGGACTGTTTGGATACTGGATCCTTTTGCAGAAGGGGTTACTGTGTACGTCCGAACAGCACCAGTCCTGCAGGCCCCGGGGTGCCCAGCGGCCGAGCCAGCCTGGCCGGAATTGCTGCCAGCAGCCCTTGTGCAATCGGGACTTTTGCAGCCCCACGGGGAGCCGAGCGAGCCCTCCCCGTGGGATTCCCCTCCCTCGCAAATGAAACAACAAAACAAAACAAACCCTTTTCAGAACGTAGAACCCTGAGTGCCCCTGGCAGCCCGTGCACTGGGGTGTTTCTTAGATGTAGAGTTCTTCTGTGTGGAGACTGGGAGCCACATTCTGCAAATCCTTGTGCAGAAATGAGTACTTCTGAGAAAAAAAAAAACACACAAAACAACAACAAAAAAAACCCAGGCCTGTGCTCTGCTGAGCCAGTGCAGCTTCTGGGGATGGATATCCATAGCTGCAGGGAGACAGTTTTTCTGCCTCCCTTGCACCATGCATCTTGGACCTCTTAGCTAGCAGACCTTACCTCCATCACTTGCCTTTCCCTGCCTTCGGAGCACACCTGCTGCTAGCTCCTGCGTTAGCGTTACCTCGAGGCGAGGTAAATAATAAGAGCAATAAGCAGGAAATGCCCAAGAACACCAGGGAACTGATGAAATTCCTGAAGAAAATAGCTTTAAAGCATTAGGTGAGCGTTCGCCGTCGCAACATCCTGCCTTCGAGAGCGTGCAGCCGTGGTGCAGGAGGGCTGGGGAGGTGCGTGGTTCCTGCTAACTGCTCGTAGGAGCCCCAGCTCCGCTCCCCTCGGCTGTGGCTGTGCCAAGGTGGAGAAGCTCCTTGTCTGCTGGCTCCCTCCTGGCAGTCAGGCTTCTCAAAGCATCTTAATTGTCACCATCTGGAGGGTTCTTTGACCTTGGTGTGAACCAAGTTAATTTCCTGTTGATTAACTCATTAATTGCCCTTAGCCATCAGAAATCTCATGGCTCTGATTGCTTTTTCCAAGCTCCTGGAGTTCACATGGGCCCTGCTCCCAAGGGCAGAGAGGGGCTGGTCGGAAGGAACTCCCTTCTGTTACGAGGCTGCTTTCCCTCGAAGGTCGCTCTCTACATCCCAAACGCCTCTACTTCAAATCCCGAAAGGTACATCACATCGTAGGGGCCAGTTCTGTCACATCTACAGGGATCCTGGTCTCCTGGGTGATGAGCTCAGGTACCACCTTGCCCGCTCTGCTCCACGCCGTGGGAAACACGACCCGTACGCAGCCCAGGAGGAACCAAACTCACTTTGTAACGCGTGAGTGAGGAACCAGTTTGACCACCACCGGTCTAAGGTACCCCTGGCTCCAGGTCAGCCCCCCCCGGGGGCTCTGCCTGGGCTGCTCCCTGCCCTGGGCTCCCCCAGCCCGGCCGCTCGGGCCCGGCGGGGTGCAGGGGATGAACCCCCCCCCCCCCAGCCCCTTCCCCGGAGGGCGGCCGGCAGCTGAGGCCGCTCCTCCTCCGCTGGGAAAGGGAAAGTGAAAGCGCAGCGAGGTGTCACTGCGGAGCGGGGCCGCGGCGGGGTGGGGGGCGGCGGCGGCTCGGTCGGTACCGCGGAGCGGCCCCGCCGGAGCATCGCCGCCGGAGCGGCCCTACCGGAGCATCCCCGCCGGCCCCGCGGGAGCAGGAGGTAAGCGGCGCCGTTCGCCGGTCCCCGGGCATCCCCCGCGGGCTCGGAGAGGGGGACCCTAGGCGGGAAGGGAGCGGAGGATCAGGGTGCTGCAGGAAGGAGTTGCGTGTGCCTGGGGAGCCGGGCTGAGCCCGGCGGGAGGCAGCGCATATGGATCTATAGGTACCTGCCGGCAGCGGGTGGGCGCCGGGGCAGGGCAGGTTTCGCTGCGGGGGGTGTAGGGGAGCCGCTGCCCCCGGCTCCGTTCTGTGCTCCCCGGTGCTCTCCTCCTTCACCGTGGGCAGCTGCGATTTTGGGTGAAATAACAGCCAGTTTGGCGGATAAGATGGTGATAAAGTTTCCTCCGTCCCCCCTTCCCGCTGCTCCCGGGGTCCCGCAGGCTCCCTGCACCCCAAGGGCCTGACTTGGACTGCTGGGAGCTCCTGGTGACGCTGGCCCCTGTGAAAGCCTGACCTTTAAATCAGAATTTGGGGAGTTTTCTTTTGTGCGCGTGTTCCCGGAGACAGCAGGTTTCCAGCGGCTGTTGGTGAGCTGGGCACCACTGCCCATCGCTCCGGTTGTTCAGTTTATCTCACTGCAAGTTCCTGTTTCCAAGCTTCCAGTTGCTTATAACTGCCAGCTTTAGTTGTTTGAGCTTTGGAAAATTGAGACAATCTTCCGTCTTGGATGTCTGCCTCAGCTTGGCTTTCATTTCTGTATTTATTTCTTTTATTCCAGCCAAGAGGGAGGAAGGGATTGACCCTTGGCTCTGAGGGCCATAGTTTTGCTGGCCTTTCCTTGGAGCACCACTGCCCACCCAGCCTCCCTCTCTGCTCCGAGCAAGGAAGGGAAGGGAAGGGCAAGCAGATTTTTTGTAACGATGTGTTGCCTGAGTACAAGCTGATTTACACAAATTATAATAAACCACAAGCTCAGTTTTCCTTCTGCTCTACGTCAAGTCAAGCATTAATTGAGGCTCTGACAGACACTGCTGGTGGTGCCGCAGCAGGAAGAATAGGTCAAGGTCAGGAACCTGGAAGGGTGAGAAATAAATGTGGATTTAGAGGAGGCCAGTGGAACTGTGTGAGCTGGGGGGCTGGGACAAGCAGGCAAGGCTAAGGCTGAGCCTAGGCTGAGGACGGAGACCAGTGGGGACAGGGTCCCCTTGCAGGTAGCCACTGCCGGAGCCGAGCTTTACCCTTGCCTTCGGCAGGGGAAACTCAGTTTGTTCCTCTAGCAACAGCTGTGATCTGGAGTGAGCAAAAAATGGGTGCTGCAGCTGGGGAGAAAATCCCAAGGGTCCCTTTGGAAAGGCAGCCTGTGCTCAGTCAGTATTCGCACCGCTGGCTTGGCTGTCACCCTGTGCTCACTTTTGCTTCTTTTTAAACTGAGGGCATGTGCTGACCGAAGGTGTGTGCCCTGCGGGCACTGAAAGGGCTGGAGCTGGGCTGCAGGGTCACGGACACACTACAGGCAGTGGCTGGGCGAAGGCTGCTCCGACATCCTTGAACCAGGCTTGTGTGTTGTGCCCAGGAGCCGGGATGGAGGGAGCTGGGATGGAGGGAGCTCTGGGAGCGACGGCTGTCTTTGGAACCCGACCTGCCAAGGGAGAGGGTGGCAGTGACGGTGTGGGCAGGAGCAGCAGCTGAGGAGATGCTCTTCAGACATGCTTGGAGCAGCCATGAGAGAGCTGAGCTCTGGGTATGTAAAGTGTTTGTTGCTGTCGTTAGAAAATGAGGTGGTGTAGGTCAGTCACTGGGATGGCAGCGCTGTCACTGCGCTGTCCCAGCCCAAGAAGTGAGACTGCACAGCCAAGTGCAACAAGTGTTCCAGCGGTGTGTACCTTGGAGGAGCTGGTGAGATGATGCAGCTTGTCCTCAGAGCAGGGTTTTACCAGCACGGAGAGAACGCCAGGCTCGAGCGATGCGGAGAAGCAGCGAGCGAGCAGCAGTCATCTCCGGCAGGCAATGGGGTCGGGGCAACGGAGATGCCTTTGTGTTGCCTGAGTGTCTTGTCACCATGCGAGTTGGGGGATTTCAGTGTTTATTGTCTGAGTTTGGGACCGTGGCCCCATTGTTTTTCCATCAAAACATTGCTCCCTGAGCGCTCGAGCCCGTTACGATTCTGTACCTAAAGATACAAATTCATCGCTGGTAAAACTAAGCGTTGGGTGAATTTGGCTCACGGGTTCTTTTTCAGCTTACTAGGTCTAGAAAATCAGCACCAGTTTATGGTAGTGGGAGCTGAGTGCTCTGCGCCGGGCTTGGGGGTCAGTGGTGGATTTCTGAATCTTCAGCTCCAGCTCTGTCCGAGAGCATCCATCTTCTGCTTCTCCCCCAGGAATCAGCCCAGCCCCGCCGTCTTTCTTACCCTTCTTGTGTTTATAACAGCAGTGTCAGCAGAGCTTTTAGAGTTGTGCTCAGGACACAAGGCTGGAGTTTGGGGTGGTGGGGGGGATGTCACAGGGGGCCGTGGGTGTTGTGAGTCCTTGTTGGAGCTATGTCGAAAGCACCCAACTGCCGGAGCCCGTGGCGCAGCGCCCTTTCTTGTCTTCCACTTTCCATTTTGCAAACAAGCCGCGCACATAAAAGACTTCTTTTATGATTAACTTGCTGCTACAAAGCAAATACCCCTCGTGCTAGTGCACACGTAAAACACGAAGCTCTGTTTCCACTTTTTGCGTTAAGGTGTAGATTTTATTTGTAGTAATCTGACTGGCTTGCTAAGAAACGCCTTCAAAGCAGAAATGTTTATTTGAAACCCTAGGTCGAGCACGCCAGTGTGGCCAACGTGCTCAGAGCAAGGTCCATCCTGGCTGGCAGCCTGTGAGGTGGCTGGGCAGGAGCGCTGGGCTGGGCTGGGGCGCGGGCACTTCCCGGGGCACCTCCAAAACCCGTCCCCTGCAGCCAGCAGGCTCGCTGGGAACTTCTCCTGGGCTCTCCGTGCACTGGGGAAGAGCAGGGGATGGGAGCAGTGCTCCTAAAGCCTGTCCTTGCTCTTAGCTGCACCGCAGGGAATGTTTCTTCTCAGCCGCAGGAAGAGAAAGCCGGGGGAGCTGGGGGCTTGCGGGGCTGCAGGAGTCCAGCACGGGGTGGGAGGGAGAGGGTTTAGCTAGCAGGGGGTCTGCCAGCCCCTGAGCAGAAGGGACTTGTGCAGGAACAGCGTCTCCCATCATGGCAGGGGTCTGGTGTCTCCTCAGAGGGCCCAGGAGATGCTTTTGGTGGAGACCTCATGACCCCAATGCCTGGAAAAGGGTAGAACCTGGCACTGGTGAAGGATCACCATCCCTGGGAGCTCTTGGCCACCGCTATCTGTCTCAGCAGCCCGCTGAGGGACTCTGGAGGTGTCCCAGCAGCTCACCCGTGCTCTGCTCTGGAGTGATGTATTTCCATGGGTGGCCAAAGACCTCCGAGCTGTCACTGCCCTGCCCTCTGTCCTGCTGTGCCCATGACCCAGCCGCGTCTCGGCAGCGTGGAAATCTTCAACAAAGACCTTCACGCCAGTTGCCAAAGCTGTTGCCCTCCGTGCCACGTCCCCCCCCGCGGTGCTGCTCTCTGCCTCCCCACCTCCACTGCTTCGACTTCCACTTCCAGCCCCAGCCGAGCGCGTTAAGGCTCCTCCGACTCTTTACAGGCTCTAAACGCAGCCTGAAGTCGCTGGTCCAGACCAAGACATCTGTGCTGGGTCAGGTGTGTCCCAAACTACGTGACCCAAGGCAGCGCGTGGCCACGGCTCCGCTCTCGGGTGCGTGGGGCACGTTCAGCTGTCCTTGGGGCTGGCTGTGAGGGGGAAGGTCTCCTGGAAAGGATGTGGGTGGAGGGATTAGTGTGGGAGAACACGCTGTCTGCTCTGGCTTTTGGCCGTTCCTCGGCACCTTCTGCAAGAACCACAGCCGGTGCAGTGCACAAGGTGGGGGGTCGGAGCCCCCTGTTGCCCCCAGTGCTGCTTCCAGTGCTCCCACTGGGGGTAAATGTATTTCTTCAGATGAATTATCTTCCGGGCTGGCATTTCGTAGGGAATTCCATGCAAAGTAGGGCTGGAAGGAGAGGCTGCCAGAGGGGTGTGCTGGCAGCGTGGTGCTGAGCTGCCTCTTCCCCCGGGGACTGCAGAGGGCAGTGGCATCCACAAGAAGCATGGGTGGCCCTGGGTGCTGGCCAGAGCAACTGCCCCAGAGCAGCTCCTGCCAGGCAGGGTGGAAGCCCTGGGGTGGGCCTGGGCAGCCACGCAGGATGCTGCATCCCTCACTGGGCTCCGTCGTTCTGCACGGATCGCCTCCCTCTGCAGCATCCCAGTGTGGGCAGGTGGCTCGCCAGTCTGGTCCCAGCTGGATCTCCTGGCCCCGGCGCTGGGTAGCAGCTGCCTCCGGGATGGTTCCCTCCCGCTGCGCTGATGGCGAACGCGGTCAGTGGTCCGCAGCAATGAGAAGGAGCCGCAGTCGGGACCAGCGCTGTTCCAAAGGTGATGTGAACCGAGCACAGCGTGCACTTCGCTCCTGCCTTCTCCTTCCTTCCACCTGTGATTTCCAGAGCTGGCTCCCAGGGAAGGAATCTCCAAGTGCCTGGCATGGGTTAAAACTGTTGCAGAGCACACAGAGAGCCCATCCTATCCCCCTTCCAGAGAAGAGACTCTGGCGTGGCACTCTGTCGAGGTCTCTTTGCCAGTGCTGATGCAGAAGTAACCCACAGAGCAGCAGTTACCCTCTGCCTGGGCAGGGTGTGAGGGTGAGGACATGGAGCCTGTGGAGCACAAGCGTGTGGAGATTTCTGGGATGAGGTTCAGCAGCAGAGACTGGAAGATGCTCAAAGCGCAACCAGGGAGGCCCCGCGGTCATGCGGTCCGTGTGGCCTCAGACCTCGGAGATGCTCACCATCGTCTGACCCTTCAAGGCAGCCTCCACGTCTGCATCTGGAGGAGGGGGTCAACTAGGAGACCCCAACACTTGCTAATTGTGGGGGACTTGGACACTCTGAAGAGCTTCCAGATCCTGAGGAGTCCTAGGAGGAGATCAGCAGCTCCAAGAGGTCTTGGAGGAGCATCTTGGGTTGAGGGTAGAGAACTGCTGGTCCTATCAGAGCTGTCAGATGCAGCTGTCAGGAAGAAGTGAACGGAATGCACTGAGTCCAGTTTAACCAGTCTGTGGCCAAAACCTTGTACCAGAGCTTTGCCTTGAGCACTTGGAAGAGCGTGTGGTTTTACTCTTTGCCCTTCTCTGCACTTCATTTTCCTCATCTCCTTTTTTCTCACCTGCTGGAAGTGCAGCTTCCAGTTGTCACTGTTTCTCAGCAGAGCGTTTCTCCGTTCTGATTTAATCCCACTAATTGCTGTATGTTACAGTCACACTGACAGGCGCAAGGCAGTGTCTGCCGTCCTCCCTAAGCCCTTGCCAAACTTGTGCCCAAAACGACTTTCTTACCCTTGGGGCCCAAAGCTCCAGCTGCCAGCCTCCAGTTTGAAAAGCCTGGGCACGGTTCCATTTTGGTTTGGCCCTTTTTATTTCTCTGGAAGCCCAAGTCAGCCTCCAGCAGTGGCTTTGAGCTGTAGCGTGGGAGCCACGTCTCCCTACTTGTCCTGAGAACCTTACATGGAAACCTTTAGCTTCACTCCCATGTTGGGTTTATCCTCAGGGCTAGAGGTCAAGTTCAGGTCTATGGCATGACAGCAAAGAGCTTCTATGTAGGCTGCAGTATGGCTGAAGAGAAAGATGAGAAAAACATGAAAAGCACAACTGGCTTAGGATCTGTGCCGCGCTGGGACCCGTAACGTGTGCCAGGCAGCTCTGTGGGGCTTCCTTCCCTTGGTGGCCCAGGAGGTCTGCGGTCGCCTTTTCAGCATCTCTGGCGTGTCAGGAGTTTCAGCCTCCTGCCTCGTGTTTGTCGCAGCTTGTTCTTGAGCTGACACCCATCCCACCCTTTCCTGTCTCATCTCGAGCTGCTGCGGGGGCAGGCGAGCTGCTGCGGCAGCCGCGCTTATCGCTCCGCAGCAGCCGTGGACATCCGCCAAGCACAGCCCCAGCCTGCAGCCGGCTCAGCTACAAAAGCTTAAAAAAGGCAAATACAGTCGTTTTTCTGAAATACTCCAGGCTTTTCAACGTAGGTGCTACAGAGCATCGTGGGGAAACGGCTGGACACCGCACGTGGGCAGAGCTCTGCCACCTGGAAGGGAGTTTATTTGCAGGAGAGGGTCAGGTGTGGCGGATCCGATGGAAGAAGCGATGCCAAGCTGCTGGCATGCTGTGGTTGAGGAAGGGAAAAGCAGGTTCTTCCCTCTCTAGCTCAGATATGCTCCCCGTGCAGTCATTTTTCAGTGGATTAATAAAAATTACTCCAGTTTGTTACGGTGCTATTACTGGCCAGCCCAGCCCGTGGCTCGCAGGGGTCCAGCGGAGCCGTCGCCTGCCTCGGTGGGATCCCCCGCTGCCGTAGCTTCCCGCTGGGTCGGGGTCTGAGGCCTCGCAGAGGAATCTCTGTTTACAGAGACATGATCCGGTGAATTTATCGGGATACAGACCTCCTGCAACCCGGCTCATGTCGTGCAGCACAGAGTGCCACCCGTGAGCTCGTTAAATTGCTCTGCTAACGAGGGGGTCAGCCTGTGCTAATTCAGCAATACATTCCGTATTCCTCCTCCAGCACAGCCCTGCTCCCATAGCCATAGGGGAGTCCCTGCGCTTCCTACGGCCGGGAAAACAACGGGGACATCTCCAGTGTGGCCCCGTCTGTGCTCATTTGCCCAGGGACTGGGTGGGGATCTTCACCTGGGGGGTGATGAAGCTGCTGGTGAAAGCACCCAGTGACTTTGGAGGAGTTTGGGTCAGTCCCCTTTGCCTTATAGAGCCTTTTGCATTTATTTTAGCAAAATACATCTGCAACTTATCCATACGCTGCTCAGTTTAAGGACGTGAATAATTCTCTCCCAGCTGAGACTGTGTCCCTGGAGAAAGGGGAACACCTTACGTGACTTTGTGGACCTTGGTGGTCATGGTGAAAAGCTGCAGGGCAGCTTCTCCTCTGCTTCACCTCCACCAGCTCTTGGGAGGACGGATGGTCACCTGCTGTTGGAGGGGAGGCTGTGGTTTCACGGGTGAGATGCTCTTCATTCATGAACCCTATTTCAAGAGGTTTTCACTAGTTTTACAAGGTAGGGGAGTTGGAACTAGATGATTTTTGAGGTCCCTTCCAACCCACACTGTTCTATGATTCTATAAATGGTGTTGACCTGGCATACAATTAATTAACCCAGTGATTAAGCTGAAAAAAGCTCACTTGCTTGCTCTGCCTTACAAGCACCTTGTTTTCCACCAGCAAACGAGCGTGACCCAAAGGCTGAGAAACCAGTTCTGCCGCTCTCTTACAGGAAAGGGATGGTTTTAAGCAGGACTGTCACCAGGCAGGGTGATGCGAAGCATGAATCGGAGGTGCCCGCTGTCGCCTGGATGCCACTCAGTGGCTTTGTCTGCTCTGCAGATGGAGCAGCTTTTGCCTTTGCCTCCTCCGACAGCGGAAGGTGCAGAATGGGGAAATCCGGAGGTGACAAACTTTGAGCCTGCGCGTTCTTTTCTCTGAGTTTCCTGTGGTACCTGTCAAAAAGCACCCTTGGGCTCTGTCTGCCCAAAGCTGTTACCCACAGGATTACTGAAATGTGGTAACCTCTGCGTCCCGCAGCGTTTCTGCCAGCTTAAAAAATGGCATTGTTCCTTCCTGGGCACGCGGGCTGTGAGCCATGTGGTACGGAAACGAAAGGCACACGGGTCCTGGGCTTCACCCTGCCTGGGTCCCACTGAGCCGTGATGCTCGGGGCTGCCCAGGCTGGGGTGGGGAGGTGGGCTGCGGGTCCTGCCAGTCACCGGTGCGTGGGTTTGGGCAGCCTGCTAATTACCCTCACGTCGTTACGGAGTCAGTGACGCCTGCTGGTGGGAAGGACTGAAGTGATGTTGCTTTCTGGAATCATAAAATCATAGAATGTTTTGGGTTGGGAGGGACCTTAAAGATAATCTAGTTCCAACCCCTCTGCCATGGGTGCGGAAGGGAAGCGCGAAATTGGTTTTAAGGTGATGTCAGTGTGCCTTAATTAATTTGACTGTAGCCATCCTTGCGTGTCTGGAGCCAAACGCAGTGAGATGCTGCAGGAACGTATGGCCGCAGGAGTCCACGTCCCGCTGTGGCTGCCAGAGGGTCCTGCAGACAACGTGCACCACAGCCAGGTCTGCGTGGCTGCCCGTGCCCACTGTAATTTTTGCACATATTAAGAGTTTTGCACATATTAAGAGTTATTAAGTAGCTGCTGGGTGAAAGGCAGCCGCACAATTTCGCTTTTGAGAGTGAGAGTACTCTCGCAGTCTGAAACTGGATTTGGTTTTAATCTGGAGAAAATGGAGTTTTATCAGTCTCCATTTATCATGCTTCTGTCTGCATAGACTTGGATGTGGAGTTAATGATTTCCAGAGGGCAATAAAAGATAATGGCTCCCAGACAGGCCGTACGGTGGAAAGGTTATGTTGCCAACTCTATTTGCTGTGGCCGGAGCGGCAGCGTGCCCGCCAGCTCCTTCACCCCGCAACGCCCAGCCTGGCACGCCGTTGCTCCCAGCTTGGCACTCGCCTCCGCGCCGCTTTGTGCCACCGAGGAAATGGCTCTGCGGGTCGACTGATGTAATAATTTTGCTTCTAGTGATTCGTTCTTGTCTTACCCACCTGCTTTCAATGCATGTTCATAAATTACTATTTATCACCTGTACCTGTTTTTCTCCATAGATGATGTTGTGGTTTCAGTCCTTCCTTTGTTGATGTGTGATGTAGCACGTGGGACTGCAGCAGGTTGGTGATGATGGAGGTGGCTGGAACTGATGAAGCTGAGCTGATTTTATGCCCCTTATGAGAGAAGGGTAACTGCAAGCTACGTAAAAGAAAAGAGGCAGATGTTTTAATTCCACGTGTCTTATTTGCATGGATCAAAGTTCCCCTGCATGGTCCTTTCCCGGGTGGAGCAGTGCCACATCCACGCCCTGGCAGCAGTGTGCCGTGGCAGATTGACCAGTGCTCCCAGCCCCGTTTGCAGCCCGAGCAGCACCGTGGCTGCTGCTCCCAGCTGGGAAGATGAACTGAGCACTGGAGAAACCAGCATGTATCAGCTGGAGATAATGCAGCAGAAAAGAGATTAGATGGAGAGAAAGGATTGTCTTATCCACTCAACCCTTGGAGTTCAGCCTCCAGGGAAAGCCAGAGCGGGTGCAGCGGGGGAGGATCAGGGGTCAGGGACGTTGCTGCTTGATTTCGCCGCTCCCCCCACTGCATGCACTAATTTTTGGCCTGCCTTGCAGGAAAGAAAAGGCACAGCTAAAGGCATGGCTTCTTGAGGAGGTCAGTGAACACGGCAGCGACGGTTCCATGCTGAAAGTCTCTTTTCTGAAACGATAAACAGCATTGAACGAAATAGCTGGCACTTCCCATGCAGCCGTTGCATCATCTTCCTCTGAACAAGTATTGTGGTTGATAAAAGCGCAGTGTGCGACAAGCCGGCGATAATGCATAAATATGAGAGGTCCCTCAGCACACGAAGGTGCCCTGGGAGACCTGTCTCTAAAGAACTTGAATTTATATGGAATATAGGGTGCAAATAAAACTCTCTGGTGCTGGGCAGGCAGCGTTGCAGTGCAGGTGGCACATGGTCCCAGGGGATGTGCTGGACAGGCCACAGGAGCTGCTTGAGAAGATGCTCCTGAGCATCTGCCTGGGTTACGTGGAGGGCTAGAAGCTGGTCTGGAAATACAGCGCAGCTGTTCTGATGGTGCTGCTGGGGTATTTCCTCGCAGTGACTGTGTTACGTTATACCCAGCTGTGTTGTACCCTGCAGTGCAACTGTTCTGTTAGCTCCGACAGATGGATTCAGTGCACTGTGGGGAATTCCCTGTGCTGCCTTTTTTCCCTGCTTATCTTTTCTGCTGTGTACAGCAATGAAAAGAAAGCGGGGTTTTCTTTCCCTTGAATGATGGATCACTGGAGAACAACATTAGTCATCTGTGTTCCCTCGTTATTCCTCATGACCAAAGCCTATTGGGGACAGCAGACCCAGTGTCCCTTGCCTCTTGCCTTGGAGAGGAGAGGCAGTAGCAGCATGGTCATCACCCAAACAAGGGCAGCCTGGCTTGGCAGAGGCAACGAGCTCCCCGGTGCCTCCAGGGTTTTCTGCAGAGTGCCCAGCATGGGACTATCCTGCTGCCCTCACCCACACACCTGGTGTGGGTCTCGGAGCAGAAGGAGCAGGAGCAGCAGCAGTTTCAGCTTTGCCAGGTTTATATGGTTGTATTTCCTCGTATGATTCACGCAGGCTCACCCGGAGAAGAGCCGGCCACCTCTGCCCGCTGCCAAGATAGTGCTTCACAAACACTTCAAGCTGGAAAAGCCCTTCCCTGCTCTGCTCCCCGAGAGCTCCTGCCCACCCCGGGTGTCCCTCTGCAGTGGCACGTGTGGCAGCATGGTGCAGTCGGGCTGGCAGCAGCGGAGGGCAGGACCCATGCTGGCATGTTCTGCAGGCACTGAGGTGCGGGCACCGTGCTCCCCTCCGTCCCTGCCCCGCGCTGGCCCAGCTGAGCTGCTGAGGACTCCCCGGGACTGCCCGGTTCAAATCCAGTTTGTTCTCTGCTGTGTCAAGCAAACTATTGATTTAGGAGCTAAAAGCAGGTTTTCTTGTGCCAACAACCCAACCTGCAAGTTCTCCTCCTGGGTTGGTTTCCTTGTTTAGAGAGCGATCGCCCGCGTGCCACCGCGTGCGCTCCCTTCGTGCGCGGGAGCGGCCGCTGTTTGCCGTGGCAGGGTCCCTGCTGTTGTTTTAAGGCACTGATGCCCAGGTGAGTTTCTCAGCTGGGAAAGGACTTTTTGGGGGTTTTAAGCAGTGAGCCATCCCTTCTCTCTTTGAACTACCCTCCGTCCTAGTTGGGTGTAGCCAACTACATGGAAACCTAAAATACAAGGTATTGAGCTTGAAATTCCTAAGGGACCTTGTTTCTAGAGCTTCTAATTGATGAAGTCAGCATCAAAGATGGAGCAAAATCCTGGTTTCACCCAGGTGGAGAGGAGCTTTGCCGTCGCCTTTAGCAGCATCACAGCTTACCCTGCAGCTTCCTCGGGATGAAGCACTCCAGAAATCCCATGAGCTTTCCAGCTTTCCTCCTTTCTTCTGAGAGAAGAGCATTCCCTAAGTGCTTTTCTTCCTGTTAAGCAAATTACTTAAATTTTTGACACTTAGCCCATTTCAAATGGAGTTTTGAGTTCCGCTCTGGGTATGCCATGCGGCTCCATGCTCCAGCAAAACCAGACCTGTGACCTTGCTTACGGGAATCATGTCATTAGCTCGGGCTTTGTTTGGTGCGTGCGTGAAGGACGGAGAATGCTGTCTCCTGGCCAGTATAAACAGAATCGAGACAGTTATAGCAAAAAAAAAAGTTTATCTGTTTGTTGAAGTACATCTTCCCCACTAATTTATCTTGCCCATCCTCCTTTGTTTAGAACCAAGTGAGGTTCAGACATGGAGCAAGGGACAAAAAAAGCCTGTATGCGTGTTCAATATATGACTTTTCTCTATTATGGTCAGCAAACCTGCTTGATAATGCCTGTTCTTTTGCCTTGGAGACACGATGGGAAAAAGAAAACAAAAATACTTCTTTTATTTTTTAATTTAAATCATACAGCTGGAGTATGGATAAGCTTTGGTATTCAGAGTTGTGTCTCCAGCTACTGCTCTCTGTACGTTCTGGGCTGTGGAAGTCCTGGTCTTGGGTCTCCTCCATGTCCAGGCAGTGGCGTGCACCATTGCCCTGTCCCCCTTCTCCTCATCCCTGCTTTCCGTTAGGAGACACTTGGCCTGGATGGGAGCATCCAGGTCTCCATCCGAACGGGAGCGGCTGGAGAAGCGAAGCCAGGCTTGCCAGACCACCTTATAACTACCCCCAGCTGGGAGGCTGGCTGACTCCGCAGACCCTGCAGCTGCGTTTCTGACCCTGCACGTGCCCCGGGGTGAGTTTTGCCTTCCCGGTGCGCCGTACGGCACTGGGTGCTGCTGGTGCTGCTGGTGCAGGCTGGACGCCGATGTCGGGGGGCGGTCAGCTGAGGAATTTGGGCTATTTTGAGCCAGATGAAGGTGAGCCCAAGAACATGAGTGACTGTGTTACTGCGGTCAGATGGGGACTTTGGGGTTATTTTGAGCCAGAGGAGGGTGAGCCCAGGAACGTGACTGTATTATGGCCTTGAGCAGGAAGTGTTGTAGCTTCCAAGTGAGTTTTTTGTTTGTTAGGGCTTGTAATGTTGACATGTTGGATTTGGACACGTACTTGTGAAGGTGTCTGGTTTCCTCTCGGCGCTGCTATATCTGAGAACAGATTGCTTCACAACGCAGAGACAGCGCTGGCGGCCGAGCCCACCTTAGCAGAAACCCTCCTTTGTTGCAGTTATCATCTTGGAAAAACACCCTGCTAAGGAAAGGGGGGGAAAAAGAAAAAAAGGAGAAAAAGAAAAGGGCTGAAGTAGTGTTCTGGCCTTAACGTTGGTTTGAAGCTGATGGGCAAATTGAACGGGGAGCTGGCGGGTGGTGGGCAAGATGATGGACCTGGGTTGTTGATTCTTGCTCCCACCATCTGGTCGTTGCCGCTGTTGAAGTACGTAATCGAGTCCTGTGTAGCTTCAGTATAACTCAGAAGGCAGAGAAACACAGCAACATGAATGAGAAATAGCTGGGTGCGTGCCAGGGGCCGGAGGGGTTCGTGTGTGCCCGTACCGTGGCGGGTCGGCAGAACCACTCACTGCCACGGTCACAGCGGCTGGGCTGCGGAAACCTGGCCGCAGGAGTGGGGGAGGCTGAATTAAGCAGGAATTAGACACCCTGGGAGTAAATCATGTGGTTTGGAGGAACAAACCCAACCGTGATGATCAGAGTGAACTGCGGCGAGGAGCGTCCGCGATGGCTTTCAACCTGCCGGGGCAGGTAGTGCCGTGTATCGCTGGCGCCAGATGAAGGGTCACCGTGCCGTGAAGGAGAAGCTGAGATGTGCTGCACGGAACCTGAGTCATCGGAATATGAAATATTGCTTCCCGTAAACGAGGGTGAAGCAGCAGAGCACGCAGGGCTGAGCGGCTGATGAGGCTGGTCTGGGTAAAGAGAGCAGCTCAGCCCAAAGTGGGGTACAAGCACATATCTGTTTGCCAGAAAACTGGCAAAACAAAACTATTTTCGTTCTTCTACGCATCGCTGCAGCAGCATGTAATGCACTGAAAATTAAAAATATTGCTGAGGGAGCTTCCTTGGAAAGTAAATAACGGCTGCAAGCGAACTGTTTCATCGAAAACTCCAGCTTTCTGCTAAGATAAAGCAGGTTGACAGAAAAGTTTTGGCTTTCCCTCATGTTTATGCAAGGAAGTGGGCAGAAGGCTTCCTACCCAATTAATTGCAGCCTAATAGCAATCATAATTTTGGCTGCTGGACTGCGTACACAGAAAGCTACTCTGATGTCCAGGTATTATAACATGCACTCATAAAAAAATTTGAACCATCTTGCTAAATTAATCCTGCTCTACAGCATAATCCATTGCTAATGGAGATATATTTGATTCAATTATGACTATTTAACAAATCCGGTTGGCACTTTGGTTTTGGAGTTGTGTTACAGCCAATATTTCCGGGACTTGTTTATATAATTTACTTTTATTTTAGTCTTACTATTTTAACCCTGTAATAACCCTTCCAGCTGCCTTGTGGAGCATCTTTTCTTGTCCCAGTCTTCAGTGATAGGAAGAAATGGCCCCAGTAACTGCGACTTGGAGGCGGTGAGGGGAAAATAAAGTCTTCCTGTTACGGATCTCTAACAGCATTGCAACGTACTTGATTTGAAAAGGAATATTCAGTTGGGACACCTTCTGAAGTACTTAGCTGTGGCTTTTGGACTTGTTTCATTTATTTCCAGAGCACTTTCCCCCCCAGCTCCTCTCAATCACTCACAACCTTTTTGGGGTTTCCTATCTTCAGCCCTTTTTCAGCTGAACCTCTCCAGTTGCCCCATAAGCATTAATGAAGTGTTGGAGTCTGCATCTGCAGGCTGAGAAAAAGGGCAGTATTCCTGTTTTATAGATGATGAAGGTACCAAACAGAGAGGAAAAGCAAACAGTGGCAGGTTTCCTGGGCCTGATCTTCTGCTTTAAGCGTTGCGTTGCGCTTCCTGTTGATGCAGAGCAGTTCCGCCGATGTCCTTCATTATGTTGTTGATTCACGTGATTTAGGTGAATAAAATTATCAGAGTTACTTAGCGAGAGAATCAGGCAGCCGAGATTTTTCCATACTCTTCATTGTGCTTTGTTGTTTCAATTGAATTACTAGAATGAATCAAGGCTTGATTAAGGTGATAATTAGATATTCAGGTGTTCCTGGGATGAAGCAGTATTCCTATAGAAATTCTCAGGCAACTGAAAAATAAATGGTATGTTGCTCGGGAGAAATGGGAAGCTGGAAGCTTTGGGGCACACGGACAGAGACGTGCACCCACACACTGGCACCACGGCAGCTCATCACGCATCCTCGTGCAATGAGCTGTGCCCATCACCTCCCAGAGCCTGCAGGAGAGGCAACCTCTGGGGCAACTTCGGGAAGTTGGTGGTGGTTTCTAACAGGAGCTGGTGCTCAGAGGAGCACGGGAAGCGCCCGGGCAGGAGCTTCCTTCATGCTCAGGGGTTTCGTCCACGGTTGCACGCATGGGGATTGTAAAGCTTTTATATCCTTGAAAAATAAAAACAACCCCCCCAGGGAGGCAGGAAAACCTGTGTTATGTGTGTTGGGTCAGGCCCGAATGGCAAAGTGCTGCAGATAAGGGAGCAAATGCCGTGGAGCTGGTGGAGGCTTCCAGCAAGGTGCCCATTTTCCAGTGCTCCTGTAGCCCCAGTGGGCAGTGCCGAAGGCACGTTCCTGTGGTTAACTCCCTCGATGTGGGGATTTCTGATTAATTGTGTTCAGGTAATTGTCTTTGAGTTGCCTCTCACTTTCTTCTGCGCCCTCCGACCCGCGGGGCCGAGGTCTCCCTGCCCACCAGTGCTCTGAGCCACGGGCGAGGGCTGTAGCTCTTCCTCATGGGCACCTGTATCCTTGGGTGTCTGGGCTCTTGTAGGAAACGTGACCCTTAGGATTTGCATTTGCTATGGTGAAACGCTGCGATCAACGTTTGGAGGTAATAAGGGGGGAGGATAGGGTCTGCTCCGAATGATACAAATCCCTCTGGGAGGGTTTTGTGGGAGACTGTGGCGTCGCGTGAATTCGCAACAGATGCATTTTGATTAGAAACAAAAGAAACTGAAAATATGAGTCAACGGTTTGTCATGCACAAGGCTGACTCAGATATTTCTCGAGGCTGGAACAGCTGCTGGCTGTGCCCTGGCCACTCTCCAGCCCTGCCCTGCCCTTGGCACTTGCCCATGGGTGCTGCCTGGGGACAGCGGGAGTTCACCCAGGGCTGAGCCTGTGTGGCCAAACTTCAATAATAGAATCATAGAGTGGTTTGGGTTGGAAGGGACCTCAAAGATCATCCAGTTCCAACCCCCCTGCCATGGGCAGGGACACCCTCCACTACACCAGGTTGCTCAAAGCCTCATCCAAGCTGGCCTTGAACACTTCCAGGGATGGGGCAGCCACAGCTTCTCTGGGCAACCTGTGCCAGTGCATCACTACCCTCATTGTAAAAAATTTCTTCCTTAGATCTAATCGAAATCTCCCCTCTTTCAGTTTAAAGCCATTGCCCCGTGTCCTGTCACCATATACCCTTGTCAAAAGACTCTCTCCAGGTTTCTTGTAGCCCCTTCAGATACTGGAAGATTGAGCTGTCTAGAGCTGGACTGGCATCCTCAGGGTCTGCCAGCGCTTTGCCCAGCGCGTCTCTTAGGAAGCTGGCAGTGGAGCGTGGGTACCCCAGCTCCGCGGGGCTGCTTCCAGGCTGGCCGTTCCCAAGCTTTTCCATCTATCTACAAACCACCCCACGTATTGTGGGCTGCACAAACCTTGACACCAATTTCCCCATTTTCAATTTTTTGGTTGGTTTTTGTTTGGTAGCAGGGTAAGAGAAGCTCGATATGAGCCGGCAATGTGCTCTTGCGGCCCAGAAGGCCAACCACGTCCTGGGCTGCATCAAGAGGAGCGTGGCCAGCAGGTCGAGGGAGGTGATTCTCCCCCTCTACTCTGCCCTCGTGAGACCTCACTTGGAGTACTGCGTCCAGTTCTGGAGTCCCCAACATAAGAAGGACATGGACCAGTTGGAGAGGGTCCAGAGGAGGGCCACGAAGATGATAAGAGGGCTGGAGCACCTTTCCTATGAGGACAGGCTGAAAGAGTTGGGGCTCTTCAGCCTGGAGAAGAGGAGGCTCCGGGGTGACCTTATAGCGGTCTTCCAGTACCTCAAGGGGGCCTACAGGAAAGATGGGGAGAGGCTGTTCAGGAGGGCCAGTTATGATAGGACAAGGGGTAATGGTTTTAAAATAGAGGGAGGTAGGTTCAGGTTGGATATTAGGAAAAAATTTTTTACTATGAGAGTGGTAGAACACTGGAACAGGTTGCCCAGAGAGGTGGTGGATGCTCCATCCCTGGAGACGTTCAAGGCCAGGTTGGACAAGGCCCTGAGCAACCTGATCTAGTTGGAGATATCCCTGTTCCTTGCAGGGGGGTTGGACTAGATGACCTTTGAAGGTCCCTTCCAGCCCTAACCATTCTATGATTCTATGATTCTATAATCACAGCGCGTTTCCCATGGCATCGCAATGAATTTCCAGCAGTAGCGTTCATACTCCTGTAATGTCGTGGCTGTTTGCGTGGGAAGGATGCATGGGTGGCACAGTGTGTGCCATGGGGGGGTTACGGTGGTCTGGAGGAGCTGGGGCTGAGGGCAGGGCTACGCACTGGTTTCGGTGTCATGGAACTGGAAAGTTCTGGTTGTCGTGGGGGCTTGGTGGCCGAGGGGCGTACATCCAACAGAGCAGATATTTTTTTTTTGCAATTGGTGAACTGATTAACGTGGATGAGGACGTGAGCGTTGAGGGATCAGCTGAGAATTAGGCTCTCGTGGTCTGTCCTCAAAAGCAAACGCTTCATCCGTGTCTCTGGAAAGGGGCTGTTCGCTGCTGGCTGTGCTGGAGGCTGGGCCAGCCCTGGGGAGGTTCGGGAGCCTCCGGGGTGTTTTTCCAGAGCTGAGGGGGGTCAGACGAGGGTGCACATGGAGCCTCCTCCTTGGCAATCCTCTATCTTTTAGGTTTTAAAGCTTTTGGGTGATTTTGCCGTGAGAAAGCTGACCGCACGCACCCGATGCGAGAACAGGAAGAGCTCGAAGTAACATTTACATGTCAAAAAAAAATTTTTAAAAAGTCAAAGAATCAAAGTAGCAATTGAAAAAGGGAAGAAAAACACTTGAGCACGTCAAACGTCCGCTTGTGTTTGATGCTCTGAGCGTTTCAGCCTGGTTGCTTCCATCCCATAAGCATGCTCACCCTCCACCCTCCCCTTGTGTGTTTTATTAATAACCTCTGAACCTGAACTGCCTGGGGAAGCTCTCCAGGGCGCAGAGCTGCAGCCCAGCCCGGAGCTTGGGGCAGCCCTGGATCCTGTGGGGTGAATTAGCACGTGGGAAAACCTCCGGGAGCGGCTCCTCGTCCGCAGCCGTTGGGACACGGAGCCAGTTTCAGAACCCAAGCTCAGCCGCAGCGTTCCCAGCTCCACCGGGCACCTCCAGCCCCACCAGACCGAAGGGTTGTGGTTCATTAATGCACAAGAGCAGAGGATTAGAGACGTCAATCCTCCCCTGGTGTAAGCGTCACATCTGCACTCGCTCGACGTGCGTCCAAGGCTCTTGCGTGGACCTCAGGTACTGCAGGGCTCACGTTGGAGATCTGGGGGGGGCTGTCAGCAAATGGAGCTTTCTGTGCTTTGCAGGGTGTTGTGAGAACGTGTCTGGAGCACACGTCCGCTCGTGGTGCTTGTGCACTAACACCCCGCTGGTGTCGTTTCCTCCACCTTCCCCTCTGCTTTCAAGCAGGGCAATAGCTTGGGGCCTCGGCACGTACTAGGTGCTTGGTGAAGTCCCCAGCAGGATGGGGAACCCAACACGAGCTCCATAACAGGTGGAAAAATGGAAGAAAAATCAGTCCCCAAAGCATGTACCCAGCGAGAAGCTGCTTGGGAACTACCTTCCCATGGGGAAGCACCCAAATCCTTACCCTTTTAGCTCTGAAGGGGCTGAGTCTGCTCTACAGAGATAGTTTTTGATGGACTCTTAGTAAATAAGTCAGGTCTTCCTCTCCCAGCACGCTCTACCCGCCCTGGGAGCTGGCACCGTTCGTAAGAAATGCTGCGACTGGGCCGGGCAGATAGGCGCGATGCCAAGGCAAGGCGCCTCGTGCTTGACCTAGGAAGACTAAAAATGTTGGGTTTCGTATGGAAGAAAAAAAAAAGACCCACTTGGAGGAAGTTATGAAAAGTCACACAAACGCGTCTGGGAACTTGGCCGCTGTACAGCGGCGGTGCCGAAAATAGCTGCAAAAAGTGGTGAGGAGCAAAGCTTCAAGAGCTGAGGCTTCTGCTGAGCTGTGAGAAGCAGGAGGTGACAGGACGAAGACGGTGCCACATCTCATGGCGAGGGCTCGCTTCGTCTTCAAGAATTCACCCGGTCTAGCGTCTTGCATGTTTGAAGGGCAGCTTGTGTTGGTTGCCTTGTTTTCAGATGGGCTCAAAAGGCATTTGCATGAAATTTGGAAAAAAACCCAACAAAATCAAACCCAAAAACATAAGTGAGTGAAACACAATCTCCAGAGGAAATTTATCATCGCTGTGACTCAACTTCTTAACACCAGCTGTATTACATAACTGTTGGTCTCGACGTTTTCTTCTTATCTCATCCTGTGAGTGTGCTGCTGGATGTTAATGTAGATAAAAGAATGTCAGATATGAAGCTGAAAATCCAAATTTTCAGGGTTTTCAGTCACTTTTTTCCAAATATAGCATAAGAAGAGTCTCCACTGAACCCGGCTCTGGGGCAGCTACCCCTGTTGTGCTCCTTAACCCTGCAAGAGGGCAGGGTGCCAGGGAAGTGTCCCGTCTCATTAGCGGTGATGAACTTCCATGAACGTTCCAAGATTTAATTGAAGGTTAAAGAGATGGTGTTACGAGCGATGTAGGGTGGCGAAGGACTCGGACCGCATGAGTGGGATCAAGAGGTGCAAAAGTTACTTCGAACCTTCATGGCTTGATGGTAGCTCAGATGGACACGGGTCACAGGCTGAGCAAAAGTTAAATGTCTCAGCTCATTTCCACAAGACAGCTGTTCTTTGTGTTGTTTGGGCTTTTTTTAATAAACACAACAGAAACATTTAATTTTGATTTTATGTTTATATGGGGAGATTTAAGCAAAATTCAAATGTACTTGTAGGAAATTCCCTTTTGTTCTAAACCATGTTTTCTGAGACAAAAGCGCTGTGATGAGAAAATTCCAAACAACTCAAATTTCAACGTTTGTTTTGGTTATTTGAGACAAACGATGCTCTGCACGTTGAAGTATTTGATTTCATCTTGTTTCATGATGTAACCGAGTGATCCCTGCATGTTCATGTGCTTTTTATTGCCAGTAGTGCTGGCTGGGTACGGGGTGCAGGTGACAGACCCCGTGAGAGCGATGCCAGTTTATATGACTTTCCACTGGCTACATAAATAAATAGGACTGTTGTACAGGGAAATCCAGCCTAAACATGGTCCAAAGCCCTGTAAATACAGGGCACAACTGCAGCTGCTTCCCAGGACGATGCAGGAGTCAATCCCAGCCAAACGAAAGCCGCTGAGAAGTGATCAAGCTTCTCCAAGGGCTCGTCCTGGAGTTTACATCAGCTATTTCCACCCTTCTCTTTAGTGGCTGTGCCTTTTGTTACTGACAAAATAACTACTCCAACTAGCAAAAAGTAAAAATAAAATGAAATAAAATAAAATATCTGTAATATACCCTTTGTGAGCCATCTCTACACCTTTTGTACAGGCAAATACCTTACAAAATAGGAGTATGGATAATTCTGATGTAGAGGACAACAGGAATTGGAGCTGGGCTGAGGACACTAAGGAACGTGCGTGTGCTATAGGATCTCTGAGTTCATGCACAGAAGATACATCTGAGAATGGAACCATCCCGTTCGATTTAAAGACCATGTTTAAACGGGTGGTGGGTGCCCCTGGCTGTGGCTGTGTGGGAAATACTGTTAAGAAAAGAGATGTTAGGAAAGGGGTTGCCTTTTTATGCCACTCGTCAAAATCGTTATTCCAACTGGAGGCTTTGCAAGAATTTCTTCTGTTATCTTGCCAGTAGAATTCTGCCTGATGGTTGTTGCTCATTAGTGTTGGTCAAGGAATTTTGCATCATTCAAAAGGCATGCTTAGCGTCGGAGGGGGAAAGTCCAGCTGACTGTTGACACATACCATTAATCAGTGCCTTCGTATCTATTAAAGAAAATAATCTGAAATGCATGCCAAATACAAAGCTTTTTGGAGGACCAGAACGATCTGACTTAACTGCTTGTTATTTACATTCCCTTTTCCAGAGACTGAAGATGCCAGAAACAAAGGAGAGGAGCTACTTTGCAGAATTCCCAGTGATTTTACAGATTGAACTTCAAGTTACTAGAAATCTGCCTTGGGATGGGGCTGCTGGTGAAGCTGGGGGCTCGCCTGCTCAGCCGGTGTCATAGAGAGTGGCTGAAACTGGAACCAGTTCCTGAAGCATTCATGGTCTGGAGGTTCACCAGGGCTTTGGTTTGAGACGTCAGACTCTAATCAATGAGTTTTGGGAGACGCGTTCACATGGCCGCGTGGAGCATCTCGGATAGCGTCTGTCTGTCGGTGAGGAGTTGGTCCGTCTGTCCCGTCATGGCAACGGTCCCATGTGCTGGAGAGGACACAGGTATGAAACTGGGCTTTTCCTCCATCAAATAAAGCACTTTAAATCAAGTTCTGTGTGTATGCTAAAAAAAAATTTGATTATGGGAGATGAACAGTGCAGGTGCTTAGAGACTATCATTAAACCATCTTCGAGGTGGTGGGGAGAGTATCTGTATCACTCCTGTTCTGTCTCATTGCATTTGGATTGGGCCCCCACGTAAGCACCATTAATATGTCAGCTGTTGGACTTCTTCCATTCTGTCCCTCTGAACTGGTGCACCAGCAGACATTGTTGAGCAAGAAAAAAATTGTATTTGTTTTTTTAATGTGCAAGGTAACAGGACATAAAGACTTGGCGTGACTTATGGCTGTAATATGTCACTTTTGTTTTAAGTCTTTTGATTTATCAGTCCAGTTTTGTATTCGTTCTCCCTCCTTCATGTAACTGTTCTTCAAAGTATGAGTTTTCCACCATGCTAGTGCTCAACTTCGTTGTTCCATACAACAGAATTTAGAAATTTGTCACAAATAAGGAGTATTTTCAAGTGGCCATCCATCATTGCAGTATTCATTATGAAATAAGGACAGACTTTTGGATTCTGATGTTATTTTTTACTCACTTAGCACTGATGTAGTCTTAATTACACCACTTCAGTTAATTCTCACTTATATGAGAAAAAAATAGGACAGTGTTGGGCCCGTGTCGTTTTTATCCAGAATGACAAAATGGTTTATTCAGTCAGCAAGGAGTCTCAGAATAATGCAGATTTATCTTCTTTTGCAAGAGTATGATAAATTTGATTAATCTGATCTTGTGGTCATGAAAATTAATGTATCTGATGTGACACAGAGCTGTTTGATGATTGTACCAGGAGGGGTTGTTTTGAGGTCAAGACTTCTCTCTGCAGATGCTGTGCAGACAATGGTGACTTCTGCTGTTGAATGTCAGGCTCTTCTCTACTTCTGCTTCCTGCACTAGACATGGCTCCAGTCTTATGCTGCCCACTCACGTGGAGATGATGTGTGCTTCAAGGGCTCGAAAGGGAAAGTTTAGTTTTGGTCTTGAGCTTGGATAATGCCAGTGGTAGATCCAAAACCACTGAGAAATCGGGTCTTCCCTTCCTGCACAGGTGCTTCTGGCTCGTTTCACATTAGAGAATGTTTGTTTTATGCTGGATGGCAACGAGATCCTGGAGTCCACCATTAGCTTGACTAAGAGTTAGGTCAGGAGTCCCCAGCATAGAACCATAGAATGGTTTGGGTTGGAAGGGACCACAAAGATCATCTAGTTCCAACCCCCCTGCCATGGGCAGGGACACCCTCCACTACACCAGGTTGCTCAAAGCATCCTCCAGCCTGGCCTTGAACACTGCCAGGGATGGGGCAGCCACGACTCCACTGGGCAACCTGTGCCAGTGCCTCACCACCCTCAGAGGGAAGAATTTCTTCCTTAGATCTAATCTAAATCACCCCTCTTTCAATGGGTTTCCCCCATGGACCTTGATCATCTCTTGGCTATGTGGACTGTTACCAGCTTGAGGATGGAGTGTGATGAGCGGAAACAGCCCAAGTGTCAGGAGATGCTGCTTTTACTCAGCTCCAGCCCCGGCCCGACATCCTGTGCAACTTTTAAGCAAATCACTCTGTCTCTTTGCATCTCCATCCTTGTCCGGGGTAATCACACCATCCTTGCTTGTAGGGTGCCGCTAGAGGAACTTCAAGCTTTGGTGATTAAAAAAATGCTTTTTATCAGCTGATCTAAAAATACAGTAATATTCAATATGTTAACGTTGTCCCTTTCCTTACAGAGCTCCATACATGGTTTAAACCCAGAAGAGGCATGGGATGAAGCCAAGGCTGGGAAACCTTCCCCGTGGAAGCAGGGTTGCAGAGGTGGTTTCTGGTGGAGCAGCAGTTGATGCTCTGCACACTCGGCAGCTCCGGTGCTCCCGGCCAGCGGCCGGGTGACAGCCAAGGGAAAGCTCTCGCTGTCCAGCGGCTGTTGGGTGCCTGACGTGACAAGGGGACACCACAGGGAAAAGTGGCAGAAAGACGGTCGAGTTAGTCCTGAATCTGAACTCAGGTTCACAGCCACGTGCTCTGCAAGCGATAAAGATGAAGATCTTCATTTTGGCGTTTCTTGGGCGTTCTGCAGCCGGAACATGGCTCATTTCTGCTCTGTGTAAGACCTTTGGGAACGCTGGCGTGCCAGGGCTGTATTTCTAGGTCACATCCAGAGAATTGGATTTATTTTGATGGAACCAGCCAAGCGCCTCGGCACTCAGACGTGTTGTGATGAGGATGAAGGACGGTTTCCACCTTACATCGTCCCGCTGTTGGGGGTTTTGACCTTGCTCACACATCTGTTACTGCTTGATTTATCTTCACTGACGTTCAGACTCTGACCCTACCAAGATCGTTATCAGACCATCTCTGGATTTCAGTGGCCAAGTGCTCAAAAGCAGGAGCCCCCAGCAAGAGCTTCCTCTGCCTGACACAAAATAAAGACCAACCTCTGCTGAACTAACTCGTCCCACTTCGATCTCTGTCTTCAGGAGGTCTCTTTGCCTCCCTGAAACCACTTGGTTCATTGGAAATTGGCTTTTGAATGTTATCAGAAATGTAGACCTGATATTCTGACAGGTACATGGGGACGTGGTGGAACAAATATGTGTATCATATCTTAGTAACCTGGTCTTCTAGGGTTGGCAGGCTTTCTGAAGGAGGTTTGAAACAGGGACCCGTTGTCTCACACCAGGCATTGGGTCCTCGCTGAACTAACTGTGCATCCCCATGTAGATTTCTCATCCTAAAATATAATGCTATACACTAGTCAGATATTCTTTAGAAGGTATTTGGTAAGTAACACCTGCTGCACTGAAAATTAAATTAAGGGTGTTAAAGAGGAGCTTAAGAAAATAGATTTTGGGGAAAAAAAATCTTGGAAGATACTTATTTTAGTTCAGATTTCAAATTTAAATTTCCTCAAAGGTGTTGGCAGGATTCATTTCTCTTTTGTACATGTAACATATTTGTTCATATATGCCATTGTACAGCTCCTTTCAAGCTGAGTGTTACGCTGGAATACAGAAAAAGCAAAATTTAAGATATGAAACTGGAGGAGACCATATTTCATACTGCATAAAACGCACCTCTAGAATTTTCAGTTCTTCATTTCTGCAGTATTACAAATGCCTTTATAAAGTATCATGACTAATGAGCTAAAAAAAAAAAAGACAAAAAAAAAAAGACAAAACCCTGTGGCTTTGGATATATTCACTTCAAGTTTGTGGTTATTATTTCCCAGGCTGCTTAGAGGTGAGAGCAAGTTCAGTCATCGCGCGGCTGCTCCACCGGTCCCTGCTGGTGTTTCTGAATGACTCTGATAAAAGATTGTGAAAAATGGACCCGTGGTAGATTGCATCATCCTTGTTGCTGGCTTTTAGGCTGGGAGCACATGGCACAAGCTGTGTGTCGGGGTCACATCAGCATTCCCGTGCTCTCCCCTCCATCCCCGCAGCCGGTGCCGTGCAAACCCGCTGCGTTCCGCCGTGACTTCATTGCGTAACGCTGCGACTCGACCAGCGCTGGTTTCCTCCTCTGCACTGGGAATGTCACGTTAACCAGTGCTCGTGGAGACACCAGAGTTCTCTTTGATGGGAGATAAAAGCCTTGAAGAGGCTCCGAGCCGGAGGCAGCTGTGCACAGGACCCCAGGAGCCGTAAGCGTTCCCTTCGTTTTCCCACTGCCCGCGCCCTGGGCTGTGCAGCCGCTCTTTAAACCCTTTTGTTCCAAAATATAAATTGCTTTTTCCTTCTTAATCTTGGCAACTTCATTGCCAAAACCCGAAGCAGATTGAGATGAAGCAGCTGATAGGCGAGAGGAGCTACAAACTTGCAATACAACAGCCTCTCCGTATGTGTCTTGAAAGGATGTAAATTGCTGGGATTTCCCAGAGGAAAAAGTTGGGAGTTCCCGTTTGGCAGAGTTATGTCAGAAATTAAAGCCAGCCCCAGCCCTGTCTCTCTGGGTCCAGCCAGGGCTGTTGCCTGCGGTGGGTTGTTGCGGTGCTGGGATACCTCTGTGTGCTTTATTTGTCTGTAAATAGAATCATAGAATGGTTAGGGCTGGAAGGGACCTTCAAAGGTCATCTAGTCCAACCCCCCTGCAAGGAACAGGGGTATCTCCAACTAGATCAGGTTGCTCAGGGGCCTCGTCCAACCTGGCCTTGAACGTCTCCAGGGATGGAGCATCCACCACCTCTCTGGGCAACCTGTTCCAGTGTTCTACAACTCTCATGGTAAAAAAATTTTTTTCTAAAAAACAGAAGGAAGCAGAAACATAAACCCTCCCCGTGTACCTGCCTACTCTAAAATAAACCCACACAACCACATACTTTGAGGGAGGTAACGCAGATGCCACCACCGTAACACGTTTAGTTGCTGGATCAGCCTAAAACCACGACACACGTGCAAGTGTCCCCGCTCGCCGCTGGCTGCTCTGGCCTGGGCGGTCCCCGTGGGGTTACGTTATCCTGGGGGTGTCCTGTGATCCCCACATGCAAACCCAACGTGTGTCCGTGTCCCACAGCAGCTCCTGGTGCTGTAGGTGTACGTTAGATGCCTCAGCCCAGAGCTGCACTGCCAGGTAGGAGTTCGGTGGTAATTTGTACCAGGACTTTGGTAATTCTTCCCAGCATCCATCTATCTGTGTTTGGGCACCGAACTGCCACGTGTCACCTGAACCTGCAATGCTCCTTACTCTACATCTTGCTTCTATCATTATGTGGTCATCTACTACACCAAAAAAGTCCTTAAAACCTAGCACAAGTAACAGATCCTTTTGGGTTTAGTATTTTCTGCCCTGGGTAGAAACAAGTCAAGCCTAGCAGCAGCCAGCCAGTCTGCAACTGGGAGGGTACCTTCCCTATGGCAGATTTTGCACGAGAGGGAAAACGGGTATCTTAAACAAGAAGCGCCCCATGAATGAGTCCCTAGACCATGGTGTGTTGGCATTGGCACCCCGACACCCTCGGCAGTCCTTTCACTTTCCTGCTCATTATAGAGCAGGATTGTGTGTGAAAGGAGGTGCCTGGATGTGAAACCAGCTGAGAAATATCCCAGCGACTTCTCTTTTCCCATCAGCAGATGTTGCTTCAGTTCCCATTTCCTAACACTGCGTCTTGCAGCAGCTCCAGGCCCTTTTCACCAGTTGCTTGCCAGGAATTTCTGAGCCTCAGACCAAGACATGCTGTAGCCATTTTAAGTGAAATCTTTGATATTCATATTGCATTTGGTCTTCAAATGGGCATTTATCATCCTTTCTACAAAACATTTCCCTCTTTTATGATTACAAGCAATACAAGCTAGAGTAAGGTATTTACACCGTGCTACCTGCAGGGCTCTGGCCGTGGAAATAATCTCTGTCCTCCTCTCCTCTTGCCTACACCCGACTTCTACCCTCTCTTCCTTTTAGCCTGACCCTTCTGCCAGCTTTCTCTTTTATCCAGCCTTGCGAAGCTTACCAGACCTTTAATATTAAAGTAAAACATACACCAACCTGTATCTCAAACACCCTGGAAAATTTGTGAGTCTCAGACCAGTAGATAATTCCTCAGCTACTTGCAGAGTTGGAGTTGGCCGAGCGATACCTGCAGTCACACTCCCATCATCTCATCCCTATGTTGCTACTTCTGCACGTTGGTAGCTTTTTGGGTATTTAATTAGTGCTGATCCCATCACAGTGCCCCGGGGCCTTGTTCTCCACCATGGATGGTGCTGCTGGTTTGGGATGATACAGCACAAGAGCAAGGAGGGGGAGGAAAGCTGTTCTGATGGTGCCATGCACACCTGGGGTCTGGGTGTTAATTTGTGCTCCCACAGTGCTCGTGCTTTCTCCCCAGGCTGTTGGACCGAATGTACCTCGTACTTGAGCAGACACCAACGCTAATTTTGGCCAGGAGCCTTGGTGCTGCTTCAATGTAAAAATCCAGTAAGAATTTGCTTGTTTCCAAGAGACCCTCCATCAGGTGCTACCAGAAAGGAGTAGATTCAGACCCAAACTGCCTTTAGGCTCTGACAGCCCAATGCTGCGTCACCGAGCTGGTCCCTCCCCACCCTGGGCATCCCTGTGCCCCACGGCCAGGTATTGCTGGCACCAGAGCTCCTCGCATAAACCAGCCTCTGCACCGCGGAGCATTGCACTGGTAAACAGGTAGGAAACCAGTAGGAAAGCTCAGGCTGGGAAGGGCGGGGGCTGGGGCCCTGGCTCCTGAGGGTGCTCAGCCGGCCCCGCAGCAGCATCCGTCCCACCTGCCTGATCACGAGCAGCTGTCCCAAAAAGCCCCGACCTTTGCAGCTATTTTTTTGCAGAGCTGTAAGGAAAAGGCAATAGGAAGCAGAGCTGCTGGGTTCTGCTGTGCTCCGATGTGTCGCCGTTTACTTTGTGAGTATTTTTTGTTTCTGTTTGCATCTGCATGTTGTAAGCAGCTGCAGCCCTTCCTCGGAGCTCAGCCCTCTGCTAATACTTCAGGTTTTCCACATTCCAGTGGCTGCATCCTGCTATCTGCAAGGGCTGTGCTCCCTGTGATCTGGCACAGGGAGGAAGGAAAGGAGCCAGGAGATCTATTTGTCTGGCAGCAGGGCTCCTGGGGTGGCAGGGCCAGCTCTGCAATGCCCTGGCTGCGCGTTCTGCCCCGCGCTGATGTGCAGCAGAGCCAGGCTGGAGCCTGTCACATCAGCTCCAGGTACTCTGCTATCGTTTGAAATGTTTATTGCTTGTTGCTTAAGGACAGAGGTGGTTGAGAAGAGCCAGGAGTGCAGTGCTGGTGGTGGGGACGTGCTGCTTTGCTGGAGTTAGAGGGCAGACCCCCAGCGAATTCACTGGCTGGAGAAATAAAGGCAGGTAAACCACACGGCTGGGGTTTTAATAACTTTTGATCTGTTTTAGAAACACACCTAAGGCAGTTTGTGTCTTGTTGTTTGAACTACACATGGCTTAGAACCGCTGCGGTCATTCCGGGCTTTAATTCCGTTTTGCCCCCAGAAGATACTAAACGAGCATCATCGTTGGCACGCAGCGGGGGGTGTGGGCTCTCGGCCCTTGGCACGGGTCGAAGTGATTGAAGGGCATTGCTGAGTGTCCTGAAAGGGAGGAGAACAGGACTAGTGGGGCTGCCTGCACAGAGGGGTCTCTGGCACGCGGAGAATGTTGTGTTTTAAGACAAAACGAAACTGTTTCTTCCTTTTTTTTTTTTTCATTCATAGACAGAAGCCAAACTCTGCTGGCCTTAGGCTTTCCTTTTTTTTTTTCCTCAATATTTCCGGGTTTTCCTCTCTTTCCTTTCACTGGACCTGTGCTTTTCATCGTTTCCACCGTATGGGACACTTCTGTCCTCCTGTTGCAATGCTCTGGCTGGGGCCAGTGCCTGAGGGCAGGTGGTGTCTGCCCCCGGTGAACGGGAATGTCACACAAACAAGGGAAGAACTTCCAAGGCACCAAATCCTTCTTCCTAACCTGTCTCTGCCAATTGCCCTCCACTCCTGTATAAGTCAGTAAGGAAAGAGGAATTGTCTACTGTGACTTATTCTAGTAATAATGCACATTAAAAGTGCCTTCCGTGGAGCTTCCCATGTTGTACAGAGGGTGAGGGATCTCTTGTGCTTGAGTTTTCTGCATCTTGGTTGTTTTGCTCGAGAGGCTTCCTGAGAAATTCAAAGCACCTGTGAGCAGAGCTGCCCTCCCACCACAGCCTGGGGCAGGGAGGGCTTCCCAGGGCTTTGCAGAACCTCTGGTTGTGCGTTCCTCAGTGTCCCTCAGGAGGCAGGAGCAGGGGTGGGCAGGTGGACCTCAGCTTCTTCCCACAGCAGCAGCCTTGAAAGGTTATTCCTCACTTCTGATTGAGTGAAAGCTTTTGGTCTGATGTTTCTCGGTTCAGGGGTGTGTGGGGTTTCTTGTAATTGATGATTCAGCTTTCCTCAGTGAGTTTTTATTTGGAGATGGATAAGCAGATACTAAGGCAGCACCTCTGCACATAGAACGTTGTAGCTCGTGTGAAAGACTTTGGTAGAAATGCCATGTAAATTCTGGTTGGGATTGGCCTCTGCTTTTGAAGCTGGTGTACATGGTTTCACCTGGGAGCTTTATGCGCAGCAGAGAAACCATCCAGCGAGTGAGGGAACGGCCACCCATAGCTGGGTTTCTACGGCCGTGAGGTGTGGAAGAACAGGAGACTTCCACCAGTCCTTAACTGAAACATAATCAAAGCTTAACCAGAAAATTGCTGGTCTGGAAGCCAGCTGCTGATTGAGTAAAGATGATAAACAGATGGCAAATCAGTGCAGTAAGCAGGAGAAGAAAGCAAAGAGCTTCATGTGAACTGCACCACCTGCAACAATCTGCTTGCTGTTGGAGGAGGAGCTCCAGTCCAACCTCCTGCTTGAGCAGGGCCAGTGCTGAGGTCAGACCAAGTTGCCCTAGGCTGTTTCCAGCCTTGGAAGCCTCCTTGGATGACCTGTCCCACTGCTTGGCTATCCTTGTAGGTTAAAACATCTCCCGATACCCAGGCTGAACTTCTCATTTCAGCTTTTCCCCCTTGTCTCTCATGCTCCTGCCATGCACCTGGGAAGAGCCTGGCTCCACTTTCTCAGTAAACCCCTAGCAGAAGTGAGTGATGGCTCCCCCAAAGCCTCTCCTCCAGCAGAACAAGCTCCCCTTCGCCCCCTCCTCTTACAGCAAGGGCTCCGTGCCCCTGGTCGTGCTGGTGGCTTCAAGCTGTTTGGGCTTATTGATCCAGTTTTTCAATGTCTTTCTTGTACTGGGGAGACTCAAAACTGGATGTGATATTCCCAGTGTGATCTATGGAGTGCTGGGTAGAGGAGATAACTCCTTCCTTTGATCTACTGGGTGTGCTTCTGTTTGTGTGTATCGACATGGAGGTCTCAGTAGACAAGGCTGGGTAAACTGGAGACTAGAGCAGGAGGTGACCTGGTGCTATGAGGTGGAGAGCAGGGCAGGGCATGTGCTGAATCGGGGCCTGAATCATGGGCACGCTGGATTTGGCATTCCCATGACTGCAGTAGGTAGGGCCGGAGCTGCCCCAGTGCCCCTGCTAGACCCTCCTGTGCTGATGACCAACGCCAGCACCCAGCCCTTCTGCTGGGCTTCTCGCAAGGGATGTGAATAATGTTGGTGAAGCGTATTTTTAAGTGACAATATATAACTTGTGGCTTTTGCACAGGAGACCTCCCAGGAGCTCCTGTGTGTTGGGGGTCATCATGCAAAGCCAACGTTCTCCGAGCATGGAGATCTGTCTTCTCCTCTTCACTGTACGTGGCCTTGTGGCCCCAGGCAATGCTGTCTGCTGGACACTTGTCCGGTATGGACTGGGTAGAATTGAGTGCCTAGAGGGGTAAGAGTGAAAATACATGCTTATGCAGTGATCAGCCTGCCAGATCCATGAGGTCATGAGTAATGGTCGAGTCACTTCTCGCCTGGTTGGTGAGATGTGGAGTGGAGAGGAAGGATAAAACCATGTTGGCTGTGGGGAAAAGAGGATATCTAAGGAAGCAAGTTCTTGGTTCTTCAGGTATGGCCCTACCTGATGCTCACAGGTGCTTCGGGCAACGCTCCTGCTGCAGTAGCATTGGACTGCACGCCCCAGCCAGGCATGCCATGGAAACAACTTAGGTGCAAAGTGGTTTAGACTAAATCCACAAGGGTTATAAAAGCAGCTTTACTGCTGCCTCCCCAGGGGAGGTTTCAATTACAGAATCGCCAACAGCCACGCAGGACGCGCCCTGATTTATGCATCAAATACCAGGAAAGGCTGAAGTTCTGTTTGTCACTTAGCAGGTGGCGACGGTTGCTCCAGCATGTGAAATATTTCATGCCTGACACCTCATTTCAGGAAATAGTGGTTTGCTCAGCAGAGGTGCAGGAGGCAGCAAGTTGTTGTCGAGTATTAACATGAGCCTTTCTCATGGTTTTTCTCCGTTTACTGAGTTATTTTCCAGAGCAGAAAGCTGGAGTGGGCTCTGCACAGAGGGCAGCTCTGTGCCCCGGGTGGCACAAGCAGGCTCGGGGTGCCCACAGCAGGGGACACCTCCCAGGTGCCCAGCTCTCGAGTGGTTGGTTGGGTTTTTTGACACCGGAGCGAGTTCGTTTTCCTGCAGGGCTGGGCTGGTGCCCTGCAGACCTCGGTGGCAGAGGTTCCTGTTCCTCAGACACGAGGAGCCTGAGGTTTGCCGAACCACAGCGAGTTCATTGTGAAACTGTGCCACCGCCGCGGCTCCAGCCGCCCCTGGGTTGTTTGTTGTTCTGCAAAGCGGGGTGAAGTCAAGACCTTACCCAGAAGCCGGGGGGCTGGTGCAGAGCCGTGCCAGGAGGACGCCGAGCCCACCCTATGGTTGGGAGGGCAGCAGTGGGTTTCCTGCACCGTCCTCTCGATTTTGAGCAGAGAGTGGTGGGTGGCAAGGACAACACCTGAGCCCTTTGTCTCGCAGCTCGTCAGGTCCTGCACTGAAAGCAAAAAAAGAAACAAGATGGAAAACCAGCATCTTCCTCCTCACCTCTCCAAAGGCCATGTAAAAAGGTCATGGAAGTGATGCAGCGGCTCCTTCCAGACAAGGGCACCGGGAGGCTGGAGCACAGCCCCTGGCACGGCTGCTCCCACCGCTTCTGGGACCTTCTAATGTCGAAAGAGCTCAGTGTGGGTCTGGCAAGTGCCAGTAACTCTGGGAGGGCGGTGGGGCTGGGGCACTGCCAGCAAGCCAGCCCCTTCCAGGTGGGCACTGCTGTGAAATCCCCACAGTGGGAAGGAGCCGGTCGCTGAGAGCGGAGCGGAGCCCATCATCCCTCTCCCGCGGGATACGCAACGGTGCTCGGTAGCTCCCGGGGTCGGGAGGGAAACATCTCTGCTGCAATGTGATCCCCACAGCCTTTAAACACAGCTTGGGGTGTGAGTTATTCTTGTCCATGGCAGGAACTTTCTCCAGGGCAGTTCGCTCGTTTCCCTAAAATACAGGAATTTTGCCTTTACTTGGAGCCGACCGTCCGGTACCGTGCAATGTGTTTGGGTGGCACCGTGTCAGCGGCCAGGCTGAGCCCCTCCCTGGCAGCAGGAGCTGGCACCCTGACAAGGAACACAGAAGAACATTATCTCCAGGCTGACTGGAGGACAATGAGCTGGGGTCTTTCCCCTGCTGAGCTCTTCGTCAAGGATGAGGATGAGGGGTTAGCCGGTGCTTCCAGCAAAGTTCTCTGTGCTTCTCCATGAGGAATTGCTGTTTTGAGGGAGGAGAATTTTCATAGAGTCATAAAATCATTAAGGTTGGAAAGGACCTCTAAGATCGTCAAGTCCAACCGTCAGCCCAACACCACCGTGCCCACTAAACCGTGTCCTGAAGTGCTACATCTACATGGTTTTTGAAGGCTTCCAGGCATGGTGACTCCACTACTTCCCTGGGCAACCTGTTCCAATGTTTGACCATTTTCAGTACAGAAGTTTTTCCTAATATCTAATCTAAACCTCCCCTGGTGCAACTTGAGGCCATTTCCTCTCAACCTATCGCTAGCTACCTGGGAGAAGAATAATAAGAAGATCTTCTTGAAGATAAGAATTATGTCCAGGCTTTGCCTGGGCTTTGCTGCTGGCACACATGTGGCTGTCGTGTGCCACTGCCCATCTTGAAGCAGAGCCATGAGAGGTGTTCAGCTGCAGGGATGAGGCCACTGGATTCAGAACCTTTGGGATGAATCCAGGATCTGGGAATTAAAGCCCCAAAATCAGTCAGCTCTGTGTACAGCTGGGCAAGGGTATGATCTAGGTAGGCCTAAGACTTTTAAAATCAATGGAAAAAAACTTCTGCTGTCTTTTGCTCTAAAGGAAAATAATGTTAAATCAGCTAAGAAAGGGTAGATTTGGTAAAAGCACCTTAATTAAAGACACTGCCCGTCTGAAATTTGGTCAGTAAATGTAAATTAAAAACAGGGCTAAGAACATACCTATTAATTGCTGTGGGGTTTTTAAATCCACTTCCTCTTCTTGGTGATTGCATTCCTCTCCCTGCCCCATGGAGAAAAAGCCACCCAGCAAGGCAGGCTGATGCGCCGTGTGCGGAGGTTGCGCGTGTAGCATCGGCGCGCCGTGCTGACACGGACCCTTCCCCTGGTGCAGCGAGGAAGCGGCACGTTTCGGATGCAGCAGGTTGTTGTAAAACTTTTGCAACCCTGGTGGTTCAGCTGATGTTCTGTAGGCAACATCTAAGATGCTTTTGCTGTGGCTCAGACGCAGTTGTTGGTTGTCGGTGTGAGCTTGATGGGTGTTAAGCCTTAGAAGATGCGAGCTACGTGAGAGTTCTGGATGTGGTGCAGCTTGTGCTGGGATTTTGGCAGGCAGCCTGAGATGACGCAGCCTGAGATGGCACAGCCATCGCGTGAGCATCAGGCCATGAAGCACAGCTTTGCCACAGCCTCAGCCCACACCGGCCAAGCTGGCACCCGGCTGTGGGGTGAGGCTGGGAGGCATGTGGGGCTGCGGGGCAGAGCGAACGGGGGGTGAATCACTGGCACCCAGGCAGGTCACCCCACTGCACCCCAGAACGTCTATCTGTGGGCTTCCACGGCACGTGGAGCAGGAGAAACCCCGGTGAGGCTTCCGAAGCCGATGGCGAAGGATTGCTCTGGGAAGGAATGGCAGCTGCTGGGCATCACACTGCATTATTTCTGTGTGAGACCTGTATGTGCTAACATGGTTCACTCACTGACTTTAAATAAGGCCACTGGTAACCTATGCCTTCTCCCTCCAGAATTTTTAAAAAATTGTCCTAAAAACCAGTTTACCAGCCACGGGGCTGGACACAAGCCAGCATAGTCCACGCTTCGCTCTCTGCTTTCATCAGCAGTAAAGTTGGTGAAAATGAAGTTGTACCTGTCTGGACTTGGCTTCTCAATTAATTTCTTCTTCCTGAAAACTGTCGGGGAAACCTTCCTAGTATTTAGCTCATGACAGAACAAACTCAGTGAAACATATTCCTGCACTGCAGATACTAAAACTGGCCATGTTTTGTAGCTGTCCTGGGTCTTGTTACTTAATAGCCCAGCTTGCAAATAGCTGATGTGTGTGATGCTGGAGCTGGGTTTGCTTTGAACCAGAGCCAGCATCCCTCGGCTGTTTTCCATGCTTCATTCTTGGTGCTATGGCTGCTAAACCACCACATGCTTTGGAAAGAGTAGGACCTTCCATCTACTTTCCGGTTGCCCAGAGCTCCTCTGACCATTACCCTGCTCCTCCCAAGGAAGCCTGCCCTTTAACCACCCCCTTGCTTTTGTGTTTTTAACCATTGCTCTGTGCAAACGGAGCAAACCAAGTTCTTCCCTTGGTGAGGCAGCTGTTCCTGCTCAGGCAGTCGTGTGAAGCTGGTGAGGTTGAAAGCTTCTGGGGATCTTCCAGGAGAAGCCGCGCACACATCTGGGCTTGCCCTGGCGTTTCAGTGCCCCGATGCCGTGGCCATGTGCCTGCAGCGTGGTGCGTCGTGGCCGTGCACCAGGGGACGACACACAACAGGCAGGAGCGCTGGCTTGGGGTGTGACATTTCCTACACTGAAATAGGTGGTGGGTCCGTCTGCGACGGCTGAGCATCCTCTGCGTGGGCATCGGCAGTCGTCATCGCTCAGGGTGCTTTTCTGGCCCGGGAGCTGGGTGCTGCTCGCCAGGGAAGAGCCACTGGCAGCCTGATGTACCTGCCACCAGCTCAGCCTTCTGCTCCCTGCTGGTTGTTGGCAGCCGAGGAGATGCTGGTGAGCTGGAAATATTTCTGGAAGTTTCCTGATAACCCAACATGCATTCGTCCTGGCTTTTTTACCAGCCTTATGTACCAGAAGGGATGATAGGACAAGGGGTAATGGTTTTAAAATAGAGGGAGGTAGATTCAGATTGGATATTAGGAAAAGATTTTTTACCATGAGAGTTGTAGAACACTGGAACAGGTTGCCCAGAGAGGTGGTGGATGCTCCATCCCTGGAGACATTCAAGGCCAGGTTGGACGAGGCCCTGAGCAACCTGATCTAGTTGGAGATATCCCTGTTCCTTGCAGGGGGGTTGGACTAGATGACCTTTGAAGGTCCCTTCCAGCCCTAACCATTCTATGATTCTATGATTAACTGCCTTGTACTCATGCAGAAGCAGACCCTGGTAACTTTAGGACCCAAGTCCCAGCCTGCAGTGGTTTTGGACAGGTGGGTGATGAGATCTACCCACTCCTTGGCCCTCGTCGTCTTCTAGCCCTGCGGCTACAGATCCTTCTGGCTACCCCATCCTCCTTGTTCCACAGGACATGCTGTCTGTGGGTTGGCACAGCTCTTCGCCTTGGTCAGCCAGGCAGTGAGTGGAATGAGCCTATGATGATCTGTGCCCTGAGTCCGCAATACTGTGTTTTGACACCTCTACTTACATCCAGCTGGTAAGAAGAGATGCCTGCCAGCGGGACGAGCAAGTTTTCCCCGTGTTTTAGGTGTTCTATGGCCTATTCTGGTTTGGGTTCATGTGGCCTTTGAGCGTTGGGCTCGGTGGCAGTGCACACCATGCTCTTGTTCAGACTCTGGAAAGGGCCATGGGAAGCTTTCCCTGTCCCTTCCCACCTGCTGGCAGTGGCCACTCCCAGAGTGGCCACCTGCAGCCCAGCTGGATTTGCATCCTGGCATTATCGGAACAGGTGAGACCAAAGGGCAGAGGGGAGGGGCACAGCAAGCAGGTAGCGTGAGCTACACGCACCGTGCTATGGATGCACTTTTGTTATTGGCTTGTTTCTTTTGCGCATGGGAAGGCTGGGGAGGGACGGGGTGAGTTTAAGGGTGAGAGAAATATTGAAGGGGATGGAAAAATGTGGGAGGAAAAGGAGCTCTGAAGCGCAGTGCTGCGGTGGGAGTTGGACCGAAGCACTTGGTGTAGGAGAACACACAACTTAGATACAATTTGTCCATGAGAATGTGACTTTCCTCCCTTTCTAGGAAAGCTTTTTCCCCATCTAAGCTCTAAAACTGACTTTCCTACAGATGATTCTTCATCCCTTGGCCCTCGTGAGCCCTGGGAGAGGTTCCTGTCCTGCAGAAGTTTCTGTCCTCCTTGTGTTGTGTGTACAAATGTAGGGGGAGGAATAGACTTTTGGGGAACCGGAGAGGAGGAACAATCCAGCACAACAGCAGAGAAGTGATGTTTGCAGTCCAAGACACTCAGTTGCTATCTAAAGTCGTTTGCCTTTGCACCGCAAACAAATACTCCACTGCGTTTTGCAGTTATAAACCCATACCTTTGGTCTGAAGCTCTGCTGTGCTTTTCAGGTGTGATACCATAAATCATGTGACTGCCTGGAAATGTGTCTGATTATCAGGATTTGATCACCACAGCAAATAAAGGTGAGACAATAATTACAGGCTCCGCTGCCTGTTGGGCAAAGCTCGCGCACGGTGCCACCGCGCTGGACAGCCGGCGGTGCTGAGCCGCTCACAGCTGGCTCCTAATGAGCCATTAAATTATGAGCAGTGTGCTACGTGGACCGCAGGGGAGGAAATTATCTTCCCCTCTGATTATGGAATGCCATTTTAACAATCCATTAGGACAAAGATCAGGGGAAAAGCAACGACTCTTTATTTGTAAGTTGAGGGTTTTCACTAGGAAAAACATCTGCAGTTAATAGATGAGTGATGCCCTTGCCTCTGCACCACAGAAAATCCCTATTGGCATGAACCTAGGTCTTCTGCTGCCTTGGTGCAAGATGCTGCAGCAGCAAAAGCTGTGCCTGAGTCACTGAGGGCTTCCCCAGGTTCAGGTTGGGGGACTCTTATTTTCAGGAGGTTTTGTCCTGTTGACATCCTACTGCTCTAAAGCTAAATAGGGAGAGGTTTGGATTTCTTTTTTAATGGTTTCAAGGTTTGCGAGTAAGCTGCAGCCGGTGATGGTGTAAGTGATGGAGCGCTCAGCCTGCCCAGCCTGCAGCAGTAGCTCCAGTCACTTCCCAAACGACACTGATTATACAACAGTTCCTTTTTGTTTTCCACCATGGAGACGTGATCTGTCTTTATTTTTACAACAGTTGCGTTACCTGTAGGTCTTTCTCACCGTGATGCAAGGTCCATAGCACAAGAGACACTTTCCCTTCGAGCCAAAAAAAACTTTCCTTCTATTGCTTTGTCTGGGTTCAGCAGGGGTGAGCTCTCTCCTGGCATGTAATTGCTTCTGAGCTGAACATAGCTACATGCAGCACTTTTCACTGGAAAAATACCCAATGTGCAGTCGGTCACACTGGTACCTTGGCAGGTGATGAAGCAAAGCACCTCCTCTATCCTGGTAAAAACACACTTGGAGCATCTCTGCAACAGTTGGGAGGCACTAGCTGCTGTTTTCTTCTGCCCTTGAATCTTGGGCAAACCTTGTATGTGTGAAAATTTAACTGCTGGGGTATTTTTTTAATCTGAGCATAGCTGTGAAAAACTTGCTCTTTTCAATGCATGAACGGGCAAATTGATCTCTGCCTTATTTTTAGCACTGTTTGCATCACAGGAAGTTTCCCTTCTCTCTCCCCGCCCTGGGTAACAAACTTGCAGCGGTTCCTAAACAAACGCGGGCTCCTGCGGCGGTGGGGATGGCGTGGAGCTGGTGTCCCTCCCGGGCCGTACTGGGGCGGCTCTGGATCTGGCAGCCCCATGCTCCCCCCCAGCAGCAGCCGCTGCCGGGGCACCGGTCTCACCTGCTGGGTGATTTCTTTGCTTGTGCACAAAACATTCCCGCTCTAGACCTGCACCGAGTGGTCGTTCAGGACTTTAGGATGTTGTGATCCTGCTGTTTTCCTGGGAGGCAAAATCCTGCTGGTACCCAGGGAGAGGGTCCTGGCTGGATGGATCCCTTCCCGAGGAGTGAACCCTCAGATACCCTGCCAGGGAGTGTGACGGCTGCGGGGGGACAGCAAGGTCGGCATCCCGCGGCTGCCACTGTGCAGAGCCAGGATGAGCCCATGGGAAGCTGCCCTCTGCCCGCGGCTGCCACCGTGCAGAGCCAGGATCAGCCCATGGGAAGCTGCCCTCTGCCCGGTGCCACTGGAAGGGTGCTGCCTGCAGCGGGTCATCCCGGAGATAGGGCCGGTTAATGACTAACAGGCACTGCCGGAACGCTGCCCCTCCACCTTGCTGGGCTGGATCCAAACCTTACAGCAGTGCTGGATTTGAGACCCACCACCACCTGCTTCCTACAGCGCTTATATTTTTTTCCCCTCTTCCCTCAGCAAAGCCCTGGTCTGTCCCTGCAGTCCGAGTCACAGCAGAGCCTGTGCCAAAGGCTGTAGGAAACGTCCGCTTTGTTCCAGCCCTTTGGGTTGGGTCTTCCTCTCCTGCAGCCCGATGTTCTCCTTGGTCCGCCCTCGCCCTTGCTCCGTGAATGAAGTTATTCCCCAAAGGCCACCCCAGCACAGCTTTGTGCAGCACAGGGGGTTTCCAGGCAGCATCGGATGCTGCAGCTGGAGACGCGTTACATCAGCCACACTTGTCTCTCGTCGCCCACCCCAGGCGACGTGGTAACGTGCCAGACCTTTCCAGCCCGAAAGCATGGCAAAAGAATTAAACATACAGGGGAAAACCAGCCTGCTTGCCCCTGGCCTTCAGAATTGTGCATGTGTTTTCTTTTCAGGCAAACCCGAGTTGTTTAGCAAGGTCATCACTGCTGGTCGTCGTATCGCAGAAGCTGACGGCGTTGCTGATGGGGACATCCATGGCAGGGACTTGGTGCATGGTGGGGTTTCGGTAGCTCTCAGTTAGGTCTGGCTGCTGCAGATGATGGCAGATACAAACCAACTACCTGACACAGGCACAGGACCTGGACTAGCAGGATTCCACCCAGCAGCTGCACTGGGAAGGAGGGGGTGGGTAGGAAACAGGAGCAAACTCTGCTAAATTTCCTATGATTTCATGACTCATGAAAAAAAACCCTTCAACCGTCTCTGTCAACAGCACATCTGTTTGGGTATTTTCAAGGAATCTGGAATGCATTCTCAGAGCTCTCCCATGAGAAAAAGTAAACATGTCATATATAAAACACTTTTATTAAAACAAATATACACCACTTTATATACAAAAAAAAAATGTACAAGAAAACAGTCTTATTGCAGCTTAGTGATTTGATTCTAATGTATTACATGCAAACTAAAACCTCTTCCGTCCCGCGCGCTCCGGCCCGGGGTGGGTCTGCGGGGCGGTACAGCTGCTGCACGGGAATCCGAGGGATCTTGGAAAGGCACGGTATGAACAGCGAGCTCGGCTCCTATCAGTGCAAAAATTGTTTCATGCAGCAGCTCAACTCTTACGTAGTAGATACAACACGTAGTAGATACAGCATGGCTAGGAGCAGGTAACAGCCTACGAGTGGACCTGGCTAACTGTGCGATGTGGAAGCAAAGCCTAAACTGAATTTTCACATTTTATTGGTCTAAACTATTTACACAGTTTAAAGGTTGGAAAGATGAACTATGTGATGGAGTAAATCACAGAAGAGAGAGCCAATTAGTGCAATTTTCCTGACTAAGTGTGCTGATAGGTGTTAAGGTCAATGTCCCCAGTGTTGCACAGGTAAGCAGCAACCAAAACGAGTAAGTGAGAGATTCCTTTGCAGCATCTCTCCCAAGCACTCTGTGGGTAAAGTGCTCATCGCATCTCACACGGGGGGGGGACGGTAACCCCCTCCCCAGGCCTCCGGCACACGATGCCGTTCAGCGGTACCCCACCAGGTCGGACCCCGCGGCACAGCGGCAGCCTTCCAGCAAAAGCTTCCCCTCCGAAGCGACGACAAGGTGCGTACTGGGGCTGAGCATCTTCAGTGCCAGGAGTCCTGCTACTGAGATGGGAGTCTTTTTTGGTTTGGGTTTTGGTGGTTTTTTTGGTTTTGTGTTTTGGTTTGGTTTTTTTTTTTTTTATACTGGAGTTTTTCTTGCTAACCTTTTCAGGCCTAAATGTTAAACGGAATATAAAAGCTACTTTCTTCTTTCAGTCAGTAACAAACAATTTCTTCCATTCTCTTCAGGCTTGTCAGACTTTCTACCCAAGAGTAGTTCATGGTCAGAGGAAGCCAGGGGTTTACAAGCCACAGGGAATGACTTGCATGGTAGGTCTCACTGTATCCAGCCAGGAGAACTCTAGGCTGCTTTTCTGGTCAAAGAACCTGAACTCCGGCTCTCCTAGACAAAATAAACCAAGAATGAGTACTGAATCACACGCAGCAAGAGCAGACTAGTGCATATATGAATATATGTACATATATATGTGTACACGTGTGTGCGAGAGTGTGTGTATGTACATATAAATATATCAAAAATTAGAAGATTTCTCAGATGTGAGTAAATACCTTAGACTGGTATTTTGCTAAAATACTCTAAACACTTTCTATTAAACTGTCCCATTTCAGCTATTGCTCGTGGAGTTTCTTCTGCTACATCACGAGGGCTTCCTGAAAGCTGCCATAGCTTACGAGTGTATAACTTTAAGCCGAACCTGTTGTAGACTCTTGCAACAGGTATTTTTCTCCTTTCCCTTATCAATAAATTCCCTACAGCCTTCCGACAGGGTACTAGAAATCTCACAACACAAGGATGCACGAACTCCTCTATCGCGTCGCTCCCTCCCAATTAGCACCTTGCATGAAAACCCTCATCTGCGCCGTCCCGTGGCCCGGCCCGTCACCGAGAACCGAGGAGTCTGTACCTGAAGTCGTGTCGATCTCCCCGTCCTGCTCCTTGTAGCTGAAAGTGCTGTACAGGGTCTGCGTGCCCGGCTCGTTGGTGAGAAAGCCTTTCCCCTCGACGCTGGTGGCACGCCAGTCCTGGGCTGGTTCAAGCAGCTGCAAGAGAGAACAAGGAGATGGGAAAAACTGCTGCTGCTTTCTTCCTTTCTCTAAATTAGAAGACAGGTAAGTGAAAAAGATCAAAATATATCTTCTTATGCTAAATTATATAAAACTGTTTACTCCCAGTTTAAAAAAAAAAAGAAGTTAATCAAAAGAGGGAGGGCCAGAGCACCTTTGGTGATGAAACTCCCATCTTATCAGTGGGATGAGTGTGACATGTCTGCAAACACAGATTAAGCGCTACACATGTCGGAGGTGGAGGGGAGGGCAGAATAAAACAGTCTAGAGAACCTTTGCAGACTCTAATAGAGGGACCTTTACTTCTAGTAGTACCCAATAGCTTTCTCTGACTTTGACATGAAGAGTAAATACTTCCATGGATGTGTCCTCTCCAGCTCATGTGTGCAAAGTAGCCTTCTTTTTATCTTTAATTTTTCAGGCTGCCTCATTAGATAAGGGTCTTGGATTACATGAGCGTATGTTCAGCGCGTATGGGACGGGACCAGGTTGCTGCTTCCCATCCTCCCTCGGTGCAAACAGCAACTTTGCCCAATTTTATTAGGACCAGAAGGGCTGCTTTTACCTTAAAAATCTCCGAATTAATTTCATCTTCATCTTCGTCTGTGACTATTTTGGAAGCACATAAAAAAAAAAAGAGAACAGACATAGACATCAGCTTTTCGCACGGTAGCCCTCATGGTTCTGCTTCTCCACCACACAACCCACTTCATTTTCTCCTGTCACGTACCACCACTACCTTTTACTTCCACCCACCATCGATAATGCTGAGGAGGGGCTCATGGGTTTGGGGCAGGGGGGCCCGTCAGTAGCTCCGTGCCCTCTGGTTGTGCACCCCAGGTAAGAACCACTCTGATATATCCATGTTAATTATGTTTTTTCCCATTAGCAAGCACGGTTACCTGCGCTGTCACTGTTGTAACTAATTCTGTCCTGCTGGCATTGCTTCCTTCCAGCTGCCTCAGAACCCCCAGTCCCACCCTCCCAGCTCGGAAATCTCTCCTCTTCTTGACGGGCTGACCTGTCTGTGCCATCACGTTGAGCCTGTGAGACAAAGCCTGGCCCTTTGCCCAAAGGAAATGGCACTTCAGAGCCTTTCACCCATGGGCAACTACTTCTGCAGGTGGCACGTGCCAGCCTCTTCCCTTCTGTAACCTGGCCAGTTTGGTAGTTCCAGACACCCAAATCCATCAGCTGGAGGTTGGTTTTTCTACAGAACAACTCTTGGTTTCTCCCGCTGCCCCAGGCACTCCTTTGATCCCGCTGCCTCGCCTCCAACCTGCCTCCAGTAGACCCATGAAAGACCAAGGTAGGAAAAAAGAAATACCCACCTTCCGAGGATGAAGCCAGGGGAGACACTTGAAGCTGGTAGAGGTCGTTGGTGCTGTCAGCCATGGTGATTTCCATCGGTGGCCTCCAGTCGGTCAGGGAGCCGCTCACCTCGCACGAGGAGAGGTCTGCGGGATGCACCAGGATGAGCTGGCACTCACAGGACAGCACAAACACCTCCATTTCCTCCCTGCCCGCCCAACGGCCCAGCCGGGCCCAGCCCCAAGAGTTGTCTTTGTCTTTTGGCGCAGAGATTGTGGGTTTCGCACGAACGGCACTTTCCACTCTGCTCGGAGAGCTGAAAACTGAGGCTCACCTAAGGTGATGGACGTGCTCTCAACCTCCACTTCCTGCCCCGCATAGTCATGAACGGTGTAGCCGCTGTGGTCATCTGGCAGGGGAGTGGTGGTTAGTCTTTCTGCCGACTCCTCCATCCTCATGTCTTCATACAGCTACAAAAATAAGGGCAAAGCATGCAAGACTTGTCTAAGAACACACAAGTTCCCATATGAAAAAAATTAAGCATGAAAACCACCAAAACCTCCAGCTTCTTCAGCTGCCTCTACAGACACATACCTTTCTCTTGCTCCTGTTTCTTGCCTCTCTTGAAGACTTTGACTTCCTTTCTGTTAAACAAAAATAGGACGAACATGAGAAAGGGCTGCAGGGCTGACATTTCAGGTGAGCGTGAGCTCTTGCAGCTTTGAGCCCTGCTCTGCTACCGCTGCGCGCGGCAGCGAGTCCCCATCGCCTCCTGATGATGCCTTTAGGCATGTTTAAACAATTTGGGATAAAATGAGCCATTTGTACAACCCGGTACCCATGGCAATAACCAGTGACTGACCCCAGTAGGTGCTATTAAAGGGTTTTTACAGCCCTGCCTACGCGGAGCGGGAAATTTAAGCGGCGTTTAAGCGCAAGGTGCGTAATCCTGGCTGGATTGCTGAGGCCTTACCTTTCTTCTGATCCTTTGTCAAGGGTGGCAGCATCCTGTAAACCCTGACAGCACTGGAGCCTTTGTTGATGCTTTTATCCTTCACTTCTTCGATGTCAGGCAGGGAATTCATAGCACAGCGGAAGTTCGCCTTCCAGGTCTTCGGGTCAGGGTTTTTCTCACCCTCTTTATATCTTCCTATAAACAAGAGACGGGGTGAGTGTTTAGACTTTTCAATGCTAGTTCTTCCCACCAAAAAAAAAAAGTTATGTTTCCATTTTCTCTGACATATATGTCAGAAGTTACTACAACTGCCTGAAGTGGAAGTCAAGACAAAAAAATGCCATGTTTGAGATATTGGTACGACCGCTGGAAAGTGAAGCCTGCACACACCTGTATGAATGGCCCAGCTCCGGAACAGGCAGGCGTCTTTCTCCATGTCCCACCCATGCTTAGCTGCATGTTTCCACGGGATTTGAAACATCATCTTGTCCTGAAGTTAAACCAATAGAAATTTGAATTAAAAAAGAAGCATCACGTGCTGGTTTGGAATGATGGATGTAGTCAAAGAATTCTCAGCAGTAGCTCAGATATTTTATAAGCCCTGTATCTTAATTAAACATCCATTGTTTCATCTGTTTTGTTCAAGGCACTTAAGGCTTTTTACAGGTTCTGAAACTGGGAAAAAAACCACATGTGGTACAGTACAGTGGAAGTAAGCAATACTGTCAATTTTATCGCAGAACCATTTAAATATGTTGCCTCTAACCTATTAGTATGTTATAAATGACACTATATTTTCCAGGTACACTTTGGTAGAGAATCCCTTGCTAAAGTTGCCCCCAAGATCCTGCAGGAATCCTAAGAAAAACATGTTCTAGCTTAAATAGCACCTTGGGATGGATATGGAAACTTCAGAGAAAGAGACCTGGTTCAGTCAGCCTGGTGATCTCACCCTGCGGTACAGGCACAGGGATGTGCCTTCTGGACCAAAGCATGACAAATCCAGAGCTTCTTTCAGGCCAGATCTTAAAACTGGGAGCAACCGTGAGAGTAACAGCAGCTACTCAACTGGGACAGGAGGTGACTTGACTCAAGTGGGCAGCAGGAGTTAAAAGATCTTGGAGTCTTCTTGGTTCTCCATCATGTTCAGATTGCTTTTGTTTTAATCTATTATTGCCCTCCTGGGAATATTCCCAGGGAAAAAATGGAACTACTGCATTGTGTACCAACCAGAGCTCCCTTTTCTGAAAACAAAACCAGTTGGTTTTTAAACATAATGCTTGCAAGTCTTCGTGTTCTTCTCTCCTTTATGATCTTGATTTATGCTTAGTGTCATCTAAGAGCAAGGATGGGCAATGATACAGAAGTAATAATAAAGATAATAATAGTAATAAACAGCCCTCACCTTGTTAATCCATATCAGTCCTGGTATTTGGTTGGAATTAATCTGCATTTCCAGCCAGGGCCTCATGCGCATTCTTGACACTGGCATGTTGTCTGTGAAAGAAATGACAGGTCAGAAAAAAAACCTCATCACCATTTTAATCGTTCTGCAATGCCACCCCTCCCTTCCCCTCCGTACTGCGGGCCCTACCACTAACGCTATCAGCACAACCAAAACCACTTCTCCAGCATCTTAACTCTTTTTCCTGTATCTTCCACCTGCTTCTGGATCCCAGTGCTTCCTGCTCCGCCTGGTCAGCATCAAAAACACGCCTGAAGGTTTGAGTTCTGGAAAGGGGCTGATTGCAGGGGTGGGCACTCCTGGGATGCAAGGGGAGCTTTGCGTGGGACAGGACAGCCCGGGGGGTAGCCGGGCCGCGACCCCCGCTCCTGGGAAGGAGCCCACCGCCAGCACCGGCGCGGTTTTCCCGGGAGCGGGTGCGTGTGTCCCCCCGCGGGGACCGGTGCGGGACCCCATCCCCCTCCGCGGCCACAGAGAGGCACTAACTGCACAGTCGCCTTCTTAAAAGTTTATTATTAATTAAATTGCGCAAGGAGGGGCAGCCCCCTCTGCTGCAGGGGAGACCCCTAATTAGCAACTCGACCGGCCCCGGCAGAACCGCGCACGGCGGCCCCGCCGCGCAGCCGGAGCGGGGCGGCGCGGCCCTCCCAGCCCTTCCTCTGCAGAAATAATTTCCTGTTTGCGGTGTTTTTTTCAAAACAGACCAGGATTTCCCAAACAATACATTTCTAACTTTTCACCAGCAACGCGCTCCGCGGCGGCGGGACAACGGCCCGGAGAGCGCCCGTCCCGGGGAGGAGGTCAGCCGAGGCCGCCACCCGCGTGGATCACGGCTCGGGGCCGCGGGACTCAGCCCCGGAGCTCGACGCTGGCACACGCTCAACGGTGGAGCGGAGCCTCCGGCTGAGCCCGCAGAGCAGCAGCCGCGCCCGGGCATGCCCGGCCCCGCGCAGTGCGGGGGGGACATCTCGCCCCGTCCCGTCCCGTCGGTTGTGTAACGGGTCGCGACCGCTACCCGCCGGAGGGGTGTCCGGTGCCTACCCGACGGCTGCCGCCCCCAAACCGCCTCCGCACGCCGAAACCCGGTGCTGCCCGCTCTCGGCGAGGCAAGCCAAGCTCAGCCGAGCCGCGCCGTATCCCCGGGGCTGCTCCCATAGACCCCGCGGGGCATCTTCGTGCGGAGCCCCGTTGCGTCGCGGAGGAGAGGCCGAGCGACGGGACGCACGGCGACCCACCTCGCTGTGCCGTGCAGTGCCGAGCCGTGCAATCCTGCGCCGTGCTGTGCAGCGGTGCGATGAGATGAGATGAGATGAGCCGAGCCGAGCCGAGCCGTCCTCGCCCGCTGGCCGCCGACCCGCCTCTGCCGCCCGCGGGGCGCGCCCTCGGGTATAACGCGACGCTGCCCGGGATTCCCCGCCGCCCGGGCCCGGCTGCGTCCCAGCCAATCAGCGCCGTCGGAGGGGGCGGTCGCGCCTCCCATTGGCTGCCGCTGCCAGCATCACTTCGGGGAAATCACGCTGTTGTAGCACCAGCGGCGCGGGGGGGGTGCCCCCCCTCCCCTCCCGCCGCGCGCCCGGCCCCGCCCCGCCCCGCCCCGCCGCGCGCCCCGCCCCGCCCCTCCCCGGCCGGCCGCGGTCCTGCGTGGGTGCGGGCTCCGCCGCCGCGGGGCTCGGCGCGGGGTCCTGCGGGGCTCTGCGTCCCGCCGAGGAGCTGGAGCCCCCGTCCCAGCCTGGCCCCGTGCCCCCTCCGAGGGATCCAGCCCCCGCCTCCCAAAGGGACCCAGCCCCATCCCCACAGAGGGATCCATCTCCCATCTCCCAAAGGGATCCAGCCCCATCTGCACAGAGGGATCCAGCCCCCGTCTCCCAAAGGGATCCAGCCCCATCCCCACAGAGGGATCCAGCCCCCGTCTCCCAAAGGGATCCAGCCCCATCCCCACAGAGGGATCCAGCCCCCGTCTCCCAAAGGGATCCAGCCCCATCCCCACAGAGGGATCCAGCCCCCGTCTCCCAAAGGGATCCAGCCCCCATCTCCCAAAGGGATCTAGCCCTATTCCCACAGAGGGATCCAGCCCCATCCCCACAGAGGGATCCAGCCCTCGTCTCCCAAAGGGATCCAGCCCCATCCCCACAGAGGGATCCATCTCCCATCTCCCAAAGGGATCCAGCCCCATCCCCACAGAGGGATCCAGCCCTGGTCCCACCAAGGGGCTCAGCCCCAGCCCATGCTGTTCATGCACATCGCGGGCAGGCAGCGGCAGCACGGCAATCCCAACGTGTAGACTCCCAGACTTTCCACCATGGCAACTCTCATAAATTAGGAAAGGAATGAATGAAATGCGGGGTCTAGATGAGGCTATTTTGAGTCAGGTAGGAGCCTGGCCAGCAGTCGGGTTGCTCCCACTTAACCCGCTGCAGAGTGTCGAGGAACAGGCCCGGATGCTGTCTCCGAGCAGCCCGGTTTCCCCGAGTGCTTCCACAAGATTCTGGATTGGTATTGGCTCCAAAGGGCACACTTTTGCTGTTGGCAGCAGAACTAATGAACAAGGAGGGCCAAAACCGCAGACAGGTTTTGTTGTTTGGTGTTAGCAATTTGCAGAAGGGGTGTGGTAGGGCCTGGAGTAATCGGAACAGTCATGGGTGGTAGAAGGAAGCTCAAGAGAAAAGGAAAATATGTGAGTGATGCTTCTGATTGTCTCCTCTGCGTTTATGCTTTCATGGCATGAAGCATTCAGCACGCAGTGAGTTGTCCGGTGTCAGCACGAGTCCTCCCAACGATGCAGGTAGATGTACAAAGTGTGCTGCTGCATTCCAGCACTGAACACCCATTAAATACACAGCTGAAAGGAACGGGTCGGTGGAGTCGCCGGAGCAATCCCTGTGCACGTTGCGGTGCCCCTGAGCCGGGGGATGGGTGCGTGACACGGGTGCCTGACCTCAGCAGACCACTTTTCTGGCGAAAGGTGGTACTACAGACGCTGCCTGGGCTTGTTCCATCCTTGGTGTGAAAGCCTTGGCAGTCAGACGGGGCTCCTCAGCGTGGTTACAGCTACAAGGCAGTCTGTTTTCGGCACTTTTCCCCATGAAGCTCCCAGCCGAGACCCAGTGTGAGTCACTTTGCTGCAGGGGTTTAAGCCTTAGAGACACTCTGATTTCACAGCACTCGTTTCCCATCGGTTGTGTAATTATAGTAAGAGATCTGTCACTAATCACCTCTACTCAGTGTAACCGGCAAGAGGCCGGAGGCAGAGCAATGCAAGCATTTGGCAAAACCTAAGGATGTATTTTCTCCCATCTTCCCCTGGCCTGGGCTGTGTGTTGGCCGAGGCTGATCAGAAATAACTGTTAGGAGGCAGAAAATGCAACCACTGGTGTTGTCCTCTCCTACCACTCGCAGATGAGGCATGCAGAAGGGAAATGACGGTTTGATGGAAGGCTACTGAAACCAGCAGGATTTCTCTCCAATCCACTGTGTCTGGATAATGGTGGAATTAGATTTGCATCCAGTGTTTTCAAGGTACCTTCAATCCAGCAGAATCTTAGAGCGTTTTTAGTCATGTCCTTCCCAACACTCAGAGCAGGTTTGAAGCCATGTGCAGTGGGAAGGTGTATTGGGAGAGAGAGAGAAAGATGCGTGGGCAGCTTAGACAAATGGTGGGACACCATCACACTGCCAGCCTGCCCCAGCAAGTTTTCTTCTCTTTTTTAGCATAAAGATTAAAGAAAAAGCCCAAACTTGGATTTAAGTACAAAAAAAACACCCTGCAGGTGTGCCACACTTTCTCTAAACTAACTTTTTTGTCTGCTTGACACTTTTATCTTGTGGTTGTATCCTCCAGTTGGGTCTTTGTGCTGGGCAAGGCACTGCTCACCAGCGAGCTTTCAGTGTAGAGAAAGATATAATATATTAGGTAAATCAAGGAAATAAAGAAAGTGTGCTGGTTTTCACTGGGATGGAGTTAATTTTCTTCACAGTAGCTAGTATGAGGTTTGTGCTACAAATAAGGTTGATAACACCCTGGTGTTCTAGTTGTTGCCAAACAATGCTTGCATCAAGCCAAGGACTTTTTCAACTTCTCACCCTGCCCCTGTCCCTGCCCCCCAGCTTCTTCTCCACTTCTCTGAGGGGACCCAGCTGGGACAGCTGACTCCAACTGACCAAAGGGATATTCCACACCACATGATGTCATGCTCAGCAATAAAACTAGAGGGGAAGGGGAGGACGTTGAGAGTGACAGAGTTTGTCTTCCCGTGTCATGATTACACGTGACGGAGCCCTGCTTTCCTGGGGATGGCTGAACACCTGCCTGCTGACGGGAAGGAGTGAATGAATTCCTTGGTTTGCTTTGCTTGCTTGTGTGGCTTTTGCTTTCCCCATTAAACTGTCTTTATCTCAACCCACGAGTTTTCTCACTTTTACCCTTCAGATTCTCTCCCCATCCCACCAGCGGGGAGCGGTGCTTAGCTGCCAGCTGGAGTTAAACCATGGCAGAAGGAAAGAGGTCCACAGACAAGGGAGGGCCAGCACTAGGGCAGTTACACGTCTGTGAGAGGGCAAAGGTTCACCCCACAGCACAAGCTGCCCAGCAATCTAGAGTAACAAGAAGTAACATAAAAGTACCCTGAAAAAAGAGAAGAAGAAGGTATTTGAGGTTCCAGTGCAAATGTCATCTACAAAAATAGTCACAAGACCTCGTATACAACCTAAATACTGACAAAGAAGATCATGCTGTGGTTCCTTTCAAGCTCCAAACTCCCACGGTTTGTTTTTACCCCCTCAGCCAGCTTTGAGGAAAATGAATTCTGAGCTTCCCGGTCTGACGGGCCGATGTGTGCGTACACTACATGTATCTTAAATGACCACTTTTCGAACAGTGGCTTGTTTGATACATGACTTCAGCACGGTTATGATCTTTACTCGCTATTTTTAGTCTGTATCTTCATCAGGAATTGGCACCAGCCATCAAATAAATATACCGAGAATAGAAGTGCGTGAAGGAAGGTTACCAGTCCCAGCCCTAAATCTCCACTTCTTTCCTCTGCTTTAAACCCATATGGATCCTACTCGGTGGAACTTAATGGACCTTTATGGCCATGCTCTATCCCATATTTGCACAGCACGTTTCCACAGAGCACTGAGATGCCTCATCTTTGTTTGCTTCTTTGTAATCTCCCAGTTGAAACAAGGAAATAACAAGTTGTCTCTCCCCGATGTTATTGTGTGTCGGGCACTCCTTACACTACAGTTACACAGCCTTCTCCCTACAGAACCCATTCCTTCCTTTCATTCATACCACTGCACTACCAATCTTTGCAGCAGCTCACTTGACATAGCAAGAACACACACTTAAATTTCACATGTACTTCCATAAAAGTATGAGCAAGGAATAATGGGTGCATCTCCAGGAGTCAGCAAGTGGCTGGCCATAAAACCCTTCTGCTCCACCCACTTTATCACCCAGCAAGAATTTCCATGAGCGCCAACATCTCTGATGCTCTGCGGGCTGTGTTTCATGGCAGTTTTACCTCGGACACCTGCCTGGCCTTTTGGCTCTGAACACCCTCTAACATTCCCCTTTTTTCATATTCCCCCTGTGATTTGCCAATTCTCTTGTTTTAACAGTAAACTGAGACACAGAGGGACAGATCACTGAAATATTTTACCACGTTTACCTGATCCAGGGAAATTCCAAGTCTGGGATTGTTTTCCTAATGCAGAGGAAATATTTAATAATGTCTTTATTTAAACCCAAATCGAATCCCCAACTGATGCTCCAGCAAGTGGTATTGGTTATTCTGTAATGAGCAGCTCACCACCTCAGCCAGCAGTGCCCCGAAATAAGGTGCTTTTAGGAAGACTGTATTTCTAGTAATGCTAAAAATCACAAACTGCATCAACTCCAGAGCTGCTGGCGTAGCCCACGAGAAGAGGGGGTTATGAACTGGGCACACTGGCTCTAGTGAGGTTCTTTGTTCCCTGTCTTTGCTGCCATGGTTGGTTAAGCAGCTCACGATGTCTTCAGTCCTGTGCTGTATAAAATGAGGAGTGGTGTATCAACTGAACCGCGTGTGCCGTGAAAGGGGCAGTTTCCAGCCAGCGGTGCTGCACCCCGGCCACCAAACCTGCTGCCTCCAGCTGAAGGCCCGGCTGTCTCCTCCCAAGTGACAAGTGGCACAGACTTTCTCATCCGTGGCACCCATCCTGGTGCCAGGGCTGCTCGGAGCAGGTTGTTTTTCTGGCGGTGCAAAGAAGCATCTTTCCCACCTCATCTCTGCAACGCGCTTCCCTCCTCGCTCCGTGCAAAATCACCCTGGAGTGGGGATGAGACCTTCCATGCTTTACCCCCAAGCAAACCCATCAGGCTCTGAACATCCAGAAACACTTTCTGAGGAGCTGGGGAGCGAAGGGCAGAAAACCAGCACGCTCCAGTGCCAGGATAGTTGCTGAAGTGGGTGTACACTCCAGAGCCACGTCCACCTCCAGGTGAGGGCATGTGCTGGAGCAGCAGCGTAGGAGTCTATCAGCTCTCTGATAATTTCCCAGCCCAGGGCTCCCTTCCAAGCAGAGCAAGAGGCTCATTGCCCTTCCTTCACGGAAGGTGACACGGCAGGAGCACAGCACCTGCACAGCACGACGGGGCCACCCCGGAGCACCTGCTTTAGCGCATGTACCGTGCAGCAGCCGACGCACCGGCCCTGCGCTCGCCCGGTGCTGTACGTGAGATGTGGGTAGGACAGGTGACCCTCAGGTTTTACATCCTCAAGGTGTCTTGAGGGGAAAGAGCTTGAGCGTTGTGCCAAGTGTTGATGGCAGTCTTTGCTTTGGAGATTTTCCCTCCCCAGGATTCTGAATCCAACCAGTGGAGAAGCTCCACAGTGGGGAATCTCTGCTCCAGCGATGGGGAGATGGGGAGATGGTAGGAAACGGGGAGATGAGGAGACAGGGAGATGGGGAGATGGGTATGGGGGCTGCTATAGAAAGCTGCCTCTGGTGACTGGCAGCAAGCCCTGGGAGGGAGCAGAGCCTCAGGTCTGGATGCCCAGACAGTATTCGGGTAAAGGAGAGCAAACAACCACAGGATGGAGTGGGGGTTCGTGGAGGGGAAGAGCGGGAGCATGGCAAGAGAGAACCTCTTATCTGCTTCCTCGCGGCCCTCGCTGCTTCCTTCCACTGCTGCATGGTGGCCTTCCATGCCCACCAGCACCCAACAGTCCTCCCAGACCCTGCTCTGCCGGGGTTTGTTCCTCCTTTCTATCTGTTTTAAGAGAAAAGTGCTCTAAAGCAAAGCCCTTCTCATTTTCTCCCCCACTTGCCCTCCTCCCCTTTCCCCACCAAACTCAGAAACAATTTTTTGGAGTGGCTACCTGGGGCATACGGAATGGGTGCGGAGCATCCTCTGTCACCTGAGGAATGCCACAGTTCCCCACTAATGAGCACCCCACAAGCGACACAGTATCGTGCCAGTGCATGTCCCTCCTGCGGGCTCTCTGGTCAGAAAAGGGTTAATGCAGAGCAGACTTTTAGGGAGTATCAGCCTTAAAAACTGAAAAAAAAAAACCAACAAAATACAGCCTCTGCTCAGCTGGCAGCCCTGGGAGTGCAGGACTTGCTGCAAGCCGTTTCCATTTCTTATAAATGCCTCTCTTACAAAAAGGAAGTTTGGTTGAAGCACATGCAGGAGAATGAATAATGTCAGACGTTGAAACTCTGCCCAGATGGCATGAGGTAATGCCAGCGAGCGCTCTGATCCGCAGGCTACAACAAACAGATCCTGGGATGGGCCGTTTACAGTTTCCTGGAATTGGAAAGACCTATCTGCGGACCCGAAATCAACTCAGGTCTGCCCACCGATGGCACGGTGAACTTTTACACTGAACCAAAAGGAGATTCTGGGCTGGTTTGCTGGGGAAAAAAAGGAAATGCCAAGAATTTGACTTGTATCCCCGGACTTCCCCCAACCCTTTCCTTTTCTCTCAACCTTGCAGGAGGACAGAGACCTTTCATGAACTGTTTGCCAAGGAAAGCCCTGTGAGCTGAGGGCACCTGGCAGCTGTGACGAGTTTGCATAACAAGGGTGCAGATAGGCAGCAGCCTGAGCCTCCCTGCTAAAGGGCAGGAGGACTCGGCCCCTTCCCAGTGCATGGAGAGGCGCAGGAGCCAGTGGATGTGTTGGGATGGCAGCTTGCACCCAACTGGAGCTCCCATTCTGCTGCACACCAGCACGGGAGCTCTGGTTGGGATGCCAAACCTGGTCCCAAGCGCTGGGAAAGCCAGCAGCACCCACCAGCCAGGAGGGACCCCAAGGAGAAGGCTCTTCCCATACACATCCCCATGACCTTCCCTGGTCATCACCTTCTATGCCAGGCGAGTGGGATTTCTTCCGAAAGCAAGCACAGATTTTTTTTAATTATTTTTTAACATCTTCTGATGCCCCAATGGAAACACCCGGCCACCAGCTCGCCTTCTTTGGCCAGAATCTTGGTGCAGCGTGGCTGTCCCTGTCCCTGCCATGCAGCCACCCGTGGCACACGGCTGCCTTTGCCGGGTGCCCTCGTGACTCCCCACCGGGTTTCTCTGCAGAATCGCTGACTTATGGGGCAGGAATGGAGAAGTTGCTCTTTCTGGTGGGCTGGTAGCAGCTCAGCGTGTGGGTGAGGTGCTGTGGCAGTGTGGGTTTGAGGTGGTAGTTTGGGACGGTGTCACCTGCCCAGGTGGCAGCAGGGTGGCAGCGCCAGGCGCTGGTGAGGGGCTGTGCAGGGCTGCCCTGTGGCTGGGGTGAGTGTGGCTGCTGCCCTGGGCATCATGCCAGGGCTTTCGGGGCACATCCACCCCTGGCCTTCCCCCACTTACGTTTTTGCCCGTTTTCCCCCCCCGTTTTTTTCTCTTTTTTCCCCCTCCCATTTTTTTCTAGGTTTTCTCTCATTTTTTCCCCATTCCCCTCGTCCTCCCTCCCCCCCCGTTTTCCTTTTTCCCGTTTTTTTCCCGTTATTTTTTTTTCTCCGGGTTTTTGTCCTTGTTGTTTTTTCCCTGTGTTTTTTCCCCTTCCCCCCCTCGTTTTTTCCCCCCGTTTTTTTTTCCTTTCCCCCCCTCGTTTGTTTCCTTTTTGGTTTACATCCTTTTTTTTGCCCCTTCCCCCCTCCCCCCCTTTTTTTTTTTTTGCCTCTTTTCTTCGCCTTTCTTTCAACTTTTTTTTTTTTTTCCCCCTTCGTGTTTCGGCGGCGTTTTTTTTTCCTGCCGTCTGTTCGCGGGTCATTTATTTACCCATTTATTTTCGCAGAACCGATTCGCCCTGGGCCTCCCCACACGGCACCCGACGGGCGAGAGCACCCGGTGGCCGCGTCCATCCCCGCCCCCTCGAGCCTCTTCCCTCTTTCCCGCCGCCGAGTTTCGGTTTCCCGCAGGAGTAGCGGCGCGGGCGGCGCGAGCCGCTTCCGGGAATCGGTAGTGCCGCGCGCGGCCGCGGGGGGGCCACAGCGGCGGGACCGGGACCGGGAGGGGGGACGGGACGGGACGGGACGGGACGGCGGGGGGGGGAAGCCCGGGCGCGGCCGTGAGTCAGGGGCAGGAATGCGCCGGGACTTCCAGCCACCCCACCGGGAAAATCCGTCCGCACCGGGAAACCCCCCCGTCGAGGCACCTGGATGCTGGTGCGGTGACCTACGGGGGGGGGGGGGGCAGCGGGGCGAGCCAAAAAAAACCCAAAACAACCCCAAACCTAAACAAGCAACAACGGGAAAAAAAAAAAAACCAACCACAAACCGAACGAGCGCCCGCCCGGTGCCGAGCAGGGCCGGGCCCCGCCGCAGCGCGCGGTAACGGACCGAGCGGCCACCGGCCCCGTTTGCCCCCGCGAATCTCTGCGTTTCCTGAAGAAGGTGGAAGGCTCCAAGGACATGGAGCTACTGGAACGAGTCCAGAGGAGGGCCATGAAGATGATGCGAGGGCTGGAGCACCTCTGCTATGGAGACAGGCTGAGAGAGCTGGGGCTCTTCAGCCTGGAGAAGAGAAGGCTGCGGGGAGACCTTCCAGCACCTTCCAGTGCCTAAAGGGGCTACAGGAAAGCTGGAGAGAGTCTTTTGACAAGGGTGTGTAGTGATAGGACAAGGGGCAACGGATTTAAACTGAAAGAGGGGAGATTTAGGTTAGATATAAGAAAGAAATTCTTTACATTGAGGGTGGTGAGGCAGTGGAACAGGTTTCCCAGAGAAGCTGTGGCTGCCCCATCCCTGGAAGTGTTCAAGGCCAGGTTGGATGAGGCTTTGAGCAACCTGGTGTAGTGGAGGGTGTCCCTGCCCACGGCAGGGGGGTTGGAACTAGATGATCTTTGAGGTCCCTTCCAACTCAAACCATTCCATGATTCTATAAGGTGGAAGTTCCAGGTGGTGAGGTCGCAGGTTGGAACGGGGGCCGGGGGTGGGCGGCTACGGCGGCCCCGGGCTCCGAGCGGGAGATGCGGTGGGAAAACGTGGAGCGTTTCCAGTTTTTTCTCCGCACGGAGCTTTCCTGACAAAGCAATACTGGGAGGGGGTGGGGATCTTGCAAGTTCCCAAAAATAAAGGTGCTGGTAAAAAGCTTTATGGACTGAGTCCACATGTGCGGATCACATCCTTCCCCTCCAACACACCGGTCCCATGGGACCCCCCGGCACTGCCCTTTCCAGCCCCGCACCCTCGTCTGAATCGCTGGCACCCCAGTGGCATCTGCCATGCTCTGTCTGGTTCCCCAGAAACCCTTCTTGGCAGCTGGAGACTCATTTTACTGGTTCGCTGTCTGGGATCGTGGCCTTCAGCTGCCTTCACAGCTCTGCCGAGCTCATGTCGCGACGCTGCGATACCCGCGGGACGCGTCGCGGAGGTTTGGCTTTTGCAGGTTACTTGTGTTCTGGAGGAGGTGAGGAGCACGACTTCTGCAGACAGCAGGTGACTTCCAGGTGGGTCTGAGCAGCAGCTACCATGTTTGGCCCGTGATGGAGTGGAGGTGCCTTCTCCGTCGCCCCGTCACGGGGCTGTCCTGGGTTGGGGGGGGCTCCGGAGCGAGGGCTGGTGGCTGAGGTCACCACCACTGAAGAACACAGGTATTGTCTGGGGCTTTGTGAAATCATGATTTTATAGGCAAGTTGTGTATCTGCAACAGGAATAATAAGGATGGAGGTAGCAAGAAACACAGAATTGCTCTCTGGAAACGAACAATATGTGCTCACCGGGGTCAATAACGTATAAAAGTATTAAAAGGTTCAGTAAGAATGTTGGTTTATAATCAAGTATATGCTGATTTTTCCTGGGCATGCTAGAAAAAATGATTATTTTGAACTTTAACTTTGACTTTATATAGAAAATACAGTTGGAACGGTTTACATCTGGAAAAGGATCCAGGTGGATGGGGGGTGGGTAGCCAAGGATGCATTTTGGGGATGGAACGAGGAGCAGGCTACTTTGCAGGTGGAGCTCCTGGCTGCTTTAAAGCTAAAAAGTTCCTTTTTTTGGTGATACTGAGCTTGTCCCGCTCCGCTCGGGTAAGTGACAGAGCGTGGTGTGTTTTCTTTGGCGCGGGTAGTTCTATCACGACCTTTTCAGTTCTTTGCACACTCGTTTCTCATTGTTGTTCCCGAGTTTTCCATAGCCGTGGGAAGCCAGGGGCTGGGAAGGCCGTTCCTTTTCTCCACCTTTCCAGCCCTTCTGCAACTTGTCGAACCCGGTGAAATCTGACCCGGGCTCTTTACGGTAACTCTTCGTGTGTGTATGTTTAACTTTTATGCCGTGATTGTACCAAGGGGTTACGCTTGTTGTGCTGATACCCGCTTGGTTTCTAGTCAACGACTTTATATTTTTGGCTGACGCATCCTTCCTGCTCCAGTTAAACCTGAGGCAGAAGGTTCCTACAGATGAAGCCGCCGGGGCTGCCCTCCGGCCCGGCAGCGCAGGCACTGGGCGTGCTGGAGGGAGGCGGTGATGGCTGCGGTGATGTGCTGGGCACGGACGGGACTTTGGATCCTCTCAGGAGTGAGAACCGCTGTGAAATGGGGCCGTTGCGTTAGGAGAACACTGCAGTGTCATTCTTTCACAGAACAAAAATGTAGGCAAATGAGGGAAGAAATTATTATTTTTTCTTCTTTTACCTTTTCTTCTTGGTTCTAATGAAGAAAGCTGCTGGGCTGAGCCCTCAGGACATGCCTCGGTGTCTCACCAAGGACCCTCTCAGCCTGCCCTGATGCAGATGCGTGGTCATGGAGGCAGGAGTGGTCCAGCGGCCAGGGTCAGGGCCAGGGCCACCAAGCCAGCACATCCGAGTGCTCTGCCAGCTTCTGCTTGGAGCTCCCTGTGGGTTTGTGGCTCTGCCACCAGCCTGGGACAGGGCTACAGCAGTGTTTACCTGTCTGGCAGGAACAGGGAGTTGAATAAGAGGTAGCAGGAAGAAAAATAAGCATGACAGCTATGTGAAAACATGGCAAGAACAGCCTCCTGTGCTGGCATAGCACCTGGGTGTGTTCCTCTTTCAGAATTGACCATTTTCTCTCTGACACAACCCACGCAGGTATCCGGTCTGACTCTCCAGGGTGGGTGGTTGACTCTGGCTCTTTGCTTGGCCGCTCTCCGTGTGCCCAGGTGGGTGCTGCTGGTGCTGATGTGGGGCCAGAGGACCTCAGCTTGCCATCAGCCCCAAGTCCCCAGGACATCATCCAGGAGCCGTCCGTGTGTCTCTGCTCCTCTGTTGGCTGCACAGGGGGAAAACAAGCACCCATGGGAAGGGGCTGGCTCTGGTGTGGCTGTGCCCGCAGGGGCTGCTCCCGTTTAGCTTCTGCCCAGGGTGCCAGCACACGGCCTCCCACCTCCTGACTGTTCTAGAGAGTCCAGGATATCCAAGGATGCCTGTGGCTGGGGCCTTTTCCAGCCCCTTCCCTGAGGTGCCAAGTGGTTGCATCCATATGGCAGGTACTGCTGGAAAGCAAAAGCCAAATCTTTACATGCTGGATAACACTCACACCTGGCATTGCTCCAGGGATGCCCCAGCTGCCAGGAGATTAGGTTTATCCGTCATGTCCTAGGGATATCATGGGTTGCCAGGTGCCTTCCAGCACCCTGAGGCTGGTTTGCTGCTCTAGTCCCCCAGGAAGGGGTCCCACACCTCCCAGCAAACCCCATGTGGGGTGAGTGCCAGGACCACCACCTTCTCCCCTGTCATGTGGAGGGGTCACAGCTCCAAATAGGGGGGTCACGGTGACCCAGGGGGGAGCACAGCAGCCATGTGAAGCCCAAGGTGGACGTGGGAGCGGGGAGAGCCGTGGGATGAGCCTGCGAGGCAGGAGGTGAGGAGGGGAAGGTGTGTGGCCGACACAGGAGAAGCAGTTCAAGCCGTCGGCGTTCCCTCGCAGGTGCTGGCGCCTCGGGTGGTATCGCTGCTGCCCCCCGGCAGCGACTCACCGGGGGGCTGCGGGCAGGAGGGGCTCAACCCCGGGGCGCAGCCAGGCAGGGGGTCCCCGTCGAGGACGGACAGCGGGCGCCCCGCGATGCTCTGAGCCACCCGAAGCTTCGCCCCGGGACAGAGCCGGAGCTCGGTCCCCCACCCCGGCAGCAGCCAGACCCCCGCGTCCGTGTTGCGGGAGCAGCCCGGGCTCCGAGCGCGGCAGGAGGAAATCCCTGGCTGCGATTGTTGTGCTGCTCTGCGCTCACCCGACGGGACTGCGCGTTTCGCATTTCTGGTCGCCTGTTGCCACCTGCTGTCAGCCGCCTTCTTCTCCCCGCTCCTTCGCGGGAGCAGCTCTGGCTCCTCGGGTTTGGAGCCTGGACTGCAGGCAGGCAGAGCAAAAAGCCTTGCAGATCGACGTCTGCGCAAATAATTTATAAATACGAATTTTGCTGATTAACCCCTGTTTCACCAGCTGCTGTACCTGCTCCCCCCATCTTATGGAGCTGTACTGTGAAAAACTGTATTTTTCCTTCGTAAAAGTTGGATGGTAACACTTGAAAACAGTAAAATCAGTGTTGATTTGACAAGAAAATGTTTTAGTTCTGCATATTTGTTCTGGTGTCACAGGATCCTCACCCGTGCTTCAGCGAGGGTCTCGGGGGACACACCGAAGAAGGAGTCGTAGCGCTGAGGCGTTGTATCAGGACATGCCAGATCCCGGAATTCTGAACAAATGAAATCAAGCACTTGGAAACACCATGACCACAAGTGCCTTGCTCAGTTGCTCCACATCTTTTTTTAGGACATCAAAATTGGTGAGTTTTGCAAGAAGCTTTTTCTGTGATTAGAAGGACACTGGAGGAACCCACCTCTCTTATCAAAATCTCTTCTCAATTTGCTTCTCATTCCTTTCTCCTATATTTAAAACTTCTTTTTTTTTTTTAAAGAAATTAATTTACACTGGGATATTTGTAGCAAGAATGCAAATATCCAGGGAGCTAGAGGAAACCCATTGATAAGGCAGCCCAAACCTTTCTCTAGAGCTCTCCTTTTGTTTTCTGCAGCTGAAATCAGAGCCTTTCTTGCAGTGATGAATGAAATTTGGGATGAAGATAGACCAATACCAGGGTAATATCAGGATTTAAAACATACCTAGCACCAGTGTCACGGAGTGACAGTATTATTGGTGTCCTGCCTCCTCGGGGCTCTGCTCGAGTCGCGCCGTGTCCCAGCACGCCGTGTTTCAGGCTGTTTTGCAAACCAACGCGCAGCCACGGATGGGATTGTCCCTGTGAGCACCTGCCTGTTTTTGCTGCCCTGAGCTCAGAAGTAGCTTGTGAGAATTAGGGATACTGTGCTGAAAATGAAAACAAGATTTCAGGTTCACAGAAAGTGTATTTTTAAAAAATGTACATATTATGCAATCCAGTTTTGTTCTGATTGAGAAGCAGAAACGGACACAAGAGGCAAGTTGGTTTGGGGCACCTGACACAAGGGTGTTCTGGGATGAGCTGCATCGCCCACGACTGCAGCAGCTGCCCCGCAGGTTTGTAGCTGCTCTTGCAGGGGTGAAATCGCCAGTTCTGCTCATCTGAGCCAGAGGCTGAGATGGGATTTTGGGCTGTGGTTCAGGATCATCCCACCCTACCAGCCACACGCCTGCAGGTGCGTTCCCTGAGAAAGCTGCTTTACTGGGAATTTTTCTGTGGATTTGTCCTGTCTGAAGGAGGATGAATGTGCCCAAGACTCTCCAGATTTCAGGTTTTCTATAAAGCCTATTTTGATGTTTAAGATTCTCTGACCTACTCTACTTTCTGGGAGCTGATGTTTCTGATACTTGTGTTAGAAGTATTTCTTTCATCTGTCTATACCCAAATTTTTGCAGGTGGTCAAGAAGCTGTTTAACAATATACATCTTAAAAGTCAGTATACCAGTGCTCCTCTATCAAAGTATCTTGGGAAAATGTGAGAGAAACCCAGAAAAAAACCATACAGCAGGGCAGGGGAGAGCATTCAAAGCTAGAAAACGTCTTCAGAAGACTGAAACTGTCTCCAAATGGCATCCAGGCTGTCACCTGGCAGATAAAGGGCAGAATCACCTTTGTGGAAGTTAAAAGAGACTATGGAAAAAGAAGTTGAAAAAAGAAAAAGCATAAATTATTTTTCAGCACCCTCTGCCTCCATAGGGGCACCTGGCAATGAGAGCTCGTGCCCCAGGCTGGGGACAGCCCAGAAGGAAAGAAATAAATGCAGATCCACGTACCGTGGGCATCCCAGCTGTAACGCTGGAAGGAACAGGGAGCCCGCGGTGCCGGCTGCCTGCCCTGGTGGAAGGTGATAAAATGCTGATGGGGGGTCCTCTGGGGTCTGATGGGATTTGTTGTGCAGGAGAGCGGAGTGCAGCCAGCAGGAAACCTGCTGACCCTTTCCATCAGACCTCTCTTTAGTTTTTGTTTGTGTAAAATATTCAGATGTTTTGTCTTATCCCAATTTGGACTGAAATGCTGAAAAATCTCTTCCAGCGGTGTGGATCGGAACAGCTCCGGGGTGCTCTTGTTGAGGCAGCTCCCAGAAGGAGGCTGAAAACATTTTCCACCAAAGGCACTTTGCAAAAGTGTATTTGTGAACAACAAGGGCTGTAATTTCTGTGGCAGGTCCGAGGAGACGCTTGCTTATTTATTTAAAAGGCATTTATTTTACATTAGAAACCTCACCAGCTGTTTTTCCCTCTGTTTGCAGCATGTTTATCCCCAACACTTGGAGTTACTCAGGCAAAGTCGGACGATCAGTATCTGTTAGATGCTGGCAGGTGTCTGCATCTGAGAATAAGCACCAAAAAACTGTTCAACTTCAAGCCCCAGACATTGCCACCACCTGGAGCAGGTTCTGCGGTTAGACTGGCGCTTGGATTCTCTCCCCTTCTATTTTAATTGTTGAAAATGAGGAAGAGAGACCAGTAACCTCTTCTGTGACCAGCTGCTTAGGTCTCCATGGCCCATCAGACCATGTTCTGCAGGAGCCCTTCAACAGCTCTGCTAAGGTAAAACCCGACCTGCAAGCTCAGCTCCGTCACAGAGGTGCGTACCTTGAATGGTCTCCTTGGTTTTCACTTTGTACATCATTAGAAATAGTTTCTAGCAATACCCTGGCTCGTTCACCCCAAGGATCTAATTCTCTTGACCATCAGAGACTTTACAATAACTAGATTTGCTCAAGTGTTGAAATGGCTTGGAAGAAATTTGTGGGGGAAAAAAGACAGTGACAAACTTTTATTCACTTTATTAAAAGTAGCAAAAATACAGAATAAATATTTTTCTCCAAAATACATATACCTATAAAATGTAATATAATTTATACCACAGAAACAAACTTATACTGATCTAAACACTCCTATCATCACCACTAGTTTTAGAAAAAAACATTAATTCTCTAAGTGGCATATGCTCAGGTCCTTACAAACCTTTAGTTGCCAAATTTATACTGATCTACCAAAGCTGCAGGTAGAGTAAAACTTCAGGATGTGTTTCTCAGTGCTGGTGAAAGATTTTGGGCAGGGTGCTAAGCGTACTAAATCAAGGTGATCCTATACACGAGTGCAGTGTTCTGCTCCTTGCTCATAAGTGATAGCCGTGCATATTTCATAGATTTCTAGGTTGGAAAAGACCTTAGAGATCATCCAGTCCAACTGTCCCTAATCCCCATTAAACCATATCCTCAAGTAGATCATCCACCCTATTCTTAAACACATCCAGGGATGGGGACTCAACCACCTCCCTGGGCAGCCTATTCCCGTGGCTGACAACCCTTTCAGAGAAGAAATGCTTCCTAACATCCAACCTGAATCTCCCCTGACTAAGATGGTGAGGCTTAGGCAGAGCTCAAGAGGTGGATGTTGTGTGACTGTGATCTTGCAGTTCAATCTCATCTGACCCCAAAGCAGTGGCAAAGCCAGCTCTGTACTAGGAAAGTTTTGCTCGTGTAATTATATGGATTGATCCTCTACTGTAGATGGGAATGGTGACGCTGAGATTTTCCCAGTACAGCCACACCAGTTCCCTGAGCTAAACCACCTACTTCAGCAGCATCGCTTGTGTACTGGTTTAATGGTCTGTACATGGGATCCTGCTCTTCCAGACGTGTTATCGAGAATAATACCCATTCCACTGAGGTGGTGTGGTACCAGCAAAACTTTCCAGCGGAAATTTGAACCTAAACCTGAAAAGTAACAGATCCCCAACCCGTATCGCTAGAGCACGTGTGTCCTCCCAACACTGGCCCACCCTGGTCTTAAAGAAAGGCCAAAGAAATATATTGATGTCACACCTTGATAAAGCACACAGTGTTCATGGCACAGCGTGCGGAACCCGCGGGGCCAGCCCATGGTTAGACCAGGGACGTAGGGCCCACCTGCTGCTTCTGCTCACATCTGTCTATGTTGAGTCTCGCTGTGACTGCTTGGACATGAACTTCACCTTTTCGTGAGAAACCAGCAGTTTTGTGCCTAATCGGGTCCTTCATAACCCCCTGCACTGTTTGCCTTATCAAGCGTTGGATTTTTCCTCTAGCAATAGGGATGATGTTTCACCATCGGTACTGTCAGAGATTCCATGTCAAACCCGACCCAGTACGGTACCCCTGAAACCGAAGACATGCCCTGCCAGATTTTAACACAAAGAAAGAGTACTTTTAAAACAAACAAATATTTTACTGCTCGCTTAAATGTACAGCAATTCTAGAAACTTATAACTCTATAGTCTTGCTCTTTTTGATGCCTTTCGGATGAACATCATCAGCTTTTCTATGAATAGTGTCGCATTCTTTCTTTCTGTATCACATTTCCCCTGGAAAGTTAACCAAGAAAATGAAATTACTTAGTATTTAATCATTTTGTAGAGCTTTTTTAATCTTGAAATCATTTTATAAATGATACGATTTGCCTTAAACCTTAAATACGCTGATCATGCATATGAATCCTTGTTTTAAGAGTGCGTCAAGCTGAAGATTGGCACAAGGGAAGGGTAGAAATATGAAATAACACCAGGATTTCTTCTTCCATGTACTCAGCACAAGCGAGTACAAAAATTATTCTCTCTTGTAGACATAAGGGCTCAGTTATGAATTATGGATCACCTTTTATTACTTCTCTGCTGCACGATCTCAGTTAGACAAGAAACAAATTCCTACCTCTTTTGCCAGGCTTGGTGTGAGCGATTGCTTCAGCCTTTCAAATTTTTGGAAAAAAACACTGAATTTTTTCATAGCTGGATTAGTTTTCAGCTGTTCTGTTCCTTCAAAGATTGTGCTGACACAATTCACATCCTAAGATGGGAGAAAGAGCAAAACCGAGATCCAAGAATTTGTAACCATTAATTACAATAAGTCTATTAAAAATCATCTTGAGTTATGTCCAGCTGCCTGATGGCAAATTAATTGTTACTGATTTTTGGGCTTGTATTTACAAACAGGCTTAACTGATGATGTGCACACTTATTTACTCTGCAGACAGAAACCTGGCAGATGATGGTTTCTGCTAGTGTAGGTTTTGTAACATCCAGATGATAATTATCTAAAGACTTGGTCTTGTCTCTTCTGCAGCCATCTGAAGACCGGTTTGATTTCTTACATCTGCTCGTGTCAGCAGATAATTCTGGTTTATGTTTTCAGTTTGGATGCGAGATGCTTTCTGCCCCAGAAGCTGGAGCTGCCTGAACACGAGAGAGAGAACATGAATGAGCCTGAAACTGCTCCAAACGTGAGGTGACCTCTGCGGCAGCCGACGTCTGCGTGCTGGGAGAGGTGTGGACAACGATCATGCTCACATCTCACAGCCCTGTTTGCCTTGTCTATTGGCTTTGTGTGCCAAGGTTTTGGTAGCGGGTGGGCTACGGGGTGGCTTCTGTGAGAAGCTTCCTCCATGTCTGACAGAGCCAATGCCAGCCAGCTCCCAGATGGCCAAGGCCAAGCCCATCAGCGCTGGTGGCCGCACCTCTGGGATAACGTAAGAAGGAGAAAAAAAACTGCGCATCTGCAGCCAAAGAGAGGAGTGAGAATATGTGAGAGGAACAGCCCTGCAGGGACCCAGGTTGGTAAGGAAGAAGGAGGAGGAAGAGGTGCTCCAGGTGCCAGAGCAGAGATTCCTCCCTAGCCCGTGGTGAAGACCATGGCGAGGCAGGCTGTGCCCTGCAGCCCAGGGAGGTCCATGGTGGAGCAGAGATCCACCTCCAGCCCATGGAGGACTCCACGCCGGAGCAGGCAGATGCCCGAAGGAGGCTGTGACCCCGTGGGAAGCCCACGCTGAAGGACTGCACCCCACAGGAGGCACCCACGCTCGAGCAGCTCGTGAAGAGCTGCAGCCCATGGGAAGGACTCATGTCGGAGAAGTTCACGGAGGACTGTCTCCCAAGGGAGGGACCCATGCTGGAGCAGGGGAAGAGTGTGAGGAGTCCTCCTCTGAGGAGGAAGAAGCGGCAGAGACAACATGTCGTGAACTGACCACAACCCCCATTCCCCATCCCCCTGCACTGCTTAGAGGGGAGGAGGTAGAGAATTTGGGAGTAAAGTTAAGCCCAGGAAGAAGGGAGGAGTAGGGAAATGGTGTTTTAAGATTCGGTTTTATTTTTCATTATCCTACTCTGATTTGATTGGCAATAAATTAAATTAATTTTCCCCAAGTCAAGTCTGGTTTGCCCATGATGGTAACTGGTGAGTGATCCCTCCTTGTCCTTATCTTGACCCACGAGCCTTTTGGCATGTTTTCTCCTCCCTTCCAGCTGAGGAGAGGAGCAATTGAGCGGCTTTGGTGGGCACCTGGCAACCCCGCACACTTTGTCCCATCTCAAGGGTGGCTGTGCACTTGGCACGCTGGGCCTCTGCCACAAAGTGATAGCTGGCATTTGTCTCCGAGACATCATCATCCAGGCAAGGTGGCCAGAAGGGCTGGAGGGGATACAAGATGGAAGCGAAGAGTGATGATGGTCACACTTACCAGCATGGGGTGGTTTTGGAAGAGATCACCTTGAACTGATGGAGAAGGAAAGGAGGAGAGGACACGACTATCAGCATCAGGAACAGACTGAAGTGTAATGGGAGAAGAAAGTGATGAAAAATGAAGCAAAAACTCATCAGTGAAAGTCAGAAGAAAAGCAGGCAGCTGCCAAAGGCCAACATCATGTCCGTGACATTCTCGACCAACACATGGTCTCCTGTTGGTCATTCCTGGATGCTGCAGGACAAAGAAGATCATTTTTCCCACGACCTTGCTTGGGAAGGTCCTCACTTCTGCCACTGACAAGCAACAAACGCAGAGACTCCGGAGGATTCCCCATCATCTCTGTATCCAAAGTACAGGTGGGAGCGAAGCAGTTGTTCTGCCCGGAGCAGAGCCGGGCACCGGCACGGTGGCTGTGGTGGCACTGCCAGGGACCTCAGCCGGGGAAGGGATGAGCGAGCTGCTGGCGTTTGCTGCTGCCGATTCTGGGTCTGTTTTCATTATTAAAGTCTCAGAGTTAAACCCAGCCCGAGCCTCAGCCTGGGGACAGAGCTCTTCCAGACAGGATCCAGAGAGAAGTGTCAGAGCTGGGAACTTCACCCTTCATTTACAATCCAGCCTGGATTTGCTACCAAAAAAACCAAACCCCACCCCTCCTGTAGCTGGATGACAGCACAAATATAAATTATTCTGCTCCTTCAATAAACTAATGACTCAGATCACATTCCCACAAATAGCCGTCTGGCCGGGATGTTATCCGAAGAGCTCGCGTTGAATCCGAGTTTCCAATTGATGTACAGCAGAAAAAAAAAGCCTCATTAGCAGCGTGTGCGTCAAGAGGAGGTTGGATAAGGTCAGCTCGCAAAGAACAGAGCCTTGACGCGGAGAGGGAACAGGAGAAATTTATTGGAGATGCGAAAGAAGGTGGCAAATGCATAAAGGGGAGTTTGGTGTTTAAGACATCTCGTTCGTGGGCACTAACACACCGTCTTTCAGACAAAACGTGGGGATGTCACTATTTAATCCCCTTACTGATGGTAAGGGTGTTTCTCAAATAAAAAGAAGTATTTTTGCAGAATGACAGGACAGAAATGTGAAGGAGTTTGTTCTTTCCGTTCTAACTGTCCTTCGTTTAAAAAGCTGATTCAGAAAATCACTGTGTCTGTGTGCTCAGCAGGAGATTTTCAAAAGCATAGAACGCAAATATTTGCTGTCCTTGGCTACTTTTATATCACAGCATATTTTTCTTTGACTCAACATTTGATTGTTTTAAATAACATTTACAATAACATTTAATATCTTTAATAACATTTTATAATAGCTACAGTTAAAGTCATTGTTTCTTCTTAAATACAAATAGAATATTTTAGGAGATAACAATTTTAAAACTGTCTCAATTTCCAATGACTAAATTTATGAAAAAGTTAATTTTATTTAAAAAAAAAAAGTTTTACTTACATCTATATTGTCTGGAGTTTCAATCCTCAGAGTCTGAAAAACAACATATCAATTAAGCCTTTCAAATATCATCTTCATTAACACTGATAAAAATAAAATGTCGCTTAAATAGGTTGGCTTTCAAAAAAGCTAAATGTTCAAGAACAAGAGGATTCAGTATATCAAATCTGAGATTAATAAAGTGGAAATTGAACTTACCTGCATGTCCTTTGTCACTGACTCACACATTTGCTGTAATAATGTCAGTAACTCGGCCATGCTGCTCATCTGGGGAGCAGCAGAGATGCCTGCGGCCAACAGAAGAAGGTAGAGATGGGTCTTCATCCTCCTGATGTGCTCAGAGAACCTGTAAGTGCTTCTGGACCGGTCCTCGACAGTTTTATTGTCTCTCTATAAGGAAATACCAGTTTAGGTTGGTGTATTTTGAAACCATTCGAAAAAAGGTCATTCGTTGAGACTTTCTGGAAGAGAAAGGTTCCAGTAAGTTTGGTGTTTCATCTTCGGGAGCGCTCCTTACCCAATCAGTGTTTCCACAGAAATAGGTACTGAATATACAAGGATGTGGTCTGTCAGTTTAAATACCAGTAAAATACAAAATAACCCAAAGCATGGCCAAGCAGTTGCTGTCTCCACAGCACTTCTCTAGAAATCAGAGCTTCTCTGATAACAACGTGCAATCTCCTGATAGGCGCTAGGAAAAACACTGTGGTTTGATAAAAAAAAAAAACAACATAAAAAACCCTGAGGAAAATCATGGACCACTGCCTAGAGAGGGAAAACGACAGCGTTTGTGCAATGCTTGTGGCATCGTTTTGTCAAAATGCAGGTACTCCATAAAAATTAATTGATTTACAGCCGCGGAAGCGGGAGGGTGCTGGAGCGGGAGGGTGGCCCTGGGGATGGGCACAGCCAAGTGGCTCCTTTTGGGTGGGGAAGGAGGGATGCAGGATGCCCTGAGCGTGTCAGCCTGGACCTGGTGGGCAGAGCTGGGGCCAGGGAGCTGATTTTGTGCCCCCGCTGCCCCACTCGCCGGCCGGGAGCTGGCAAGGGGAAAGCGTGCTGGGCTCGTGGGGGTCGTGCCAGAGGCCTTCGTCCAGAGGAGGCATTCTGGCTTGTTATCGGGCCAGGACAGCTGACTTAGTGACTTGTGATTCCGACAGCTGACTCTAGTGACTTGTGATTCCCTCTTCCCTGGAAGCTGGAAAAAGCCCTTTTTGATTCCTTTTCAAAAAGAATAGCATCATTTTGCAAAAAGTGCTGGCGTTTGCTTTCTGCTCGCGGGCTCCCTGTTCTGCGGGGCAGGAGCGGACCCACCAGCTCTGCTGTGCCAGCCCGGGTGGCCCAGTGCCCGCTGCCACAGCCGTTACGGACGAGAGCCTCAGCATCTCGGTTCCTCGAATTGGGGAAGTCAAAAAAATCAGTAGCCGGCGCGTGGCTTGGCTCAAGCCAACCCGCGAGCCGACTGCTGCCTGCTTCACCATCCCCAGCGCGTTATCTCGAGCAGGATTAGTGGTTTTTTTTTCACGCTGCGTGCTTATCTGCAGCACTTTCTCATCACGCAGCCCCGAGCACCGTACGCTCGCAGGAACACGGGCTCTGCGGCAGCGCAGCGCCGGGAGCTCTGCAGAGAACCTGCCTGGAGCTATCAGTTGTCCCCGGGCTGAATTTGTAAGTCACCCAGCTGAAAATATTAAGCCCCGTCCTTAATCTGCTGTATTTCTGGCGTTTTACAGCTTGTTTCCATTGGTCTCCCACAAACTCCCAGTGATTTTTCAGGCAAAGCCTCCTCTCCCCCTCGGCTGGCACCTGGGCTGCGCGTGCCAGCCAGGCTGAGGTTTGACCCCACCACTGCCCACCTCCGTGGACCACCTGGGTTTGAATTGTTGCGAGGCCTCGAGGTTGCCTTGGGAAATGTCTCTTTTCCACCTTTTCCGCAGTCAACGGTTGGTCCATCCCGTACCGCAGCGGTTCCCATCGCCGCTGCGAGGGGCGACCCACGGAGCCGGAGCCGCCCGCCGCTGCCGCAGCCCCACCGCGAGCCTCCCCGCGCCGGGGCCGCTTGTCGCAGAGAGCACATCTGGCTCCACTTCTCTTCCTGGCCAGCACCACGGCCAACAAATTTTATCTCACGCTTTTCCTTTCCCCTTGTCACTTGCGCTTGGAATTTTTGACCACTTCTGCAGAATCCTAGCACTGTCCCGGAACCTTGTGTGAATTGTACAATTGTTTGTGGTTTGTTGGTTTTTTTTTTTTTTTCCCTTGGCAAATTTTGCTTTTTTGTTTTCAGGAGATAACTCCCAGTTCCCAGGAATTATAGGGTATTTTTGTTGCAAATACCAGTCGTACGAGCTGGTCTTTCCCTAGGGCTTTGTCTAGGTCCCAAAGGAACAGGACAGCTTCTTCACTGTTATATGACCACTCTGTCTTCTTGTGGCATACCCCAAAATTGTTAGACTTTGCAATCCTGATAGGATAGGAATAAGAAAAGGAATAGGGATGGGAATAGGAATAGGAATAAGAATAAGAATAAGAATAAGAATAAGAATAAGAATAAGAATAAGAATAAATAAAAAAAAAAAAGAATAAGCTAAGAAAATATTTCTGAAGAAACACTAGAGGCTGGAGAAAAAGACAAGTGGAAATTCAAACCATTGAATTAATCCAAAGTGACTCAGTTTGAATTCGGAACGATCAGTATGGAAGTGAATAAGCAGTGTCATTAATTAGTGAATTCATGAGCTCTGATACTAATGAAATAAGTATTTGGGTGGGGGTCAGGGTGTGATAAGCAGTGTTCATGTTGGAGCTGATTTAGGAACATTATTGAAAAAAGGAATCAGACGATGCTATGACTATCCTGAAAGCTGCACAAAGGTCTGCTGATGCCAGAGCTGCCAGCTGGGGTCGTCCCCTGGGGTGAGGGCTTCTCTGCATCGAGAAACGGCCATTCCCATGGGCACGTGCCAGCACTGACTGCCTGGTACCCAGGGCAGGATGGATCCCTCCAGCTGTCATGAAGGCCCTGCAGAAACCACGGCAGCTTGAAACACCGCAGTGCCCAGAGGTGGTGGACCTGAACTGGCACACAGGAACTAGCAAGCTATCGTATGCTACTGTCACTGTCGTATCTCTTTGCTGGCATCATTAGGTGGAAGCTGCAACTGTTTGCAGGAGCTGGTTTTGCTCCTTCATCTAGATAAGCATGATGCTCAGATAAGGTTTCTTTACTGGTGCCAGTATGAAATGCAGCGTGGATATGGTGCAGTAGCTTGTGCCTCTCTGGCCTTCCAGGCTCAAGAAAATAGAAATTTTGGAAAATCTGGGAACAGGCTTCATTTCCTAGACTGTCTTTCCCCTGAAGTCAGCAATGGCTGCTCGAAGGTGCCTGCACTCCGCTGCCGGGGCAGGTCCCAGGGATGGTGGAGGTCTCAGCCGGAGCTGCGCTGCATGGAGCAGGTAACGCTCCGGGTGCTTCGGGGTGAGGAGCCCTTTGTGATCCCCCCCCACCCTGTCCTGAGGTGTAAGGAGCAAGGGGAGGTCCGAGGGGTGTCCTTGGGTGCCCCAGCGCTGCCGGCCGGGGCTGCCGCCCACGGGCGCTGCTGGGAGGACGCGCTGCAGAACGGTGTGTGGGTGTTTCAGTGGTAAATGGGACGAACGTGTGGGAGTAAACAGAACCCTCGAGCAGAGCGACATTTGTGATAGACCCTGCGTTGTGTCCTTTCCCTCCTTTATCTGAAAGGGCAGGCTAGATCTACGAGGACATCATGGAGCTTTGGGGACCATATCTTGGTTTTTTATATCCTCCTTAATAAATGGGCAGATTTTAACTCATGTAATCTCACAAATGGAAACTACATTTCATCAGTTAACCTCGTTAGTAAATGTTATGTCTAGTTTGCTAAAGCCAAGTGTTTCCCAGACATCTCTGAAGTGGCTGCGATGTCCGTATCCCACCTGAGCAGATGCTCTGTGGGTACATAAAAAGCTGCAACCGTGGTTTGTGGGATGCCCTCCTGCCCGGCTCCTCCCTCCGTTCCCGGGAAAGCCGTGCTGCTCAGGACCGCAGCGTGTGCCTCCTCCTGAGCAGGATCCAGCCCCACACCCAGAGCCAAGCTGGTGACTGGTGGGGCCAGGAGGGCTCCCAGCCACCGGCTGTCATTTCCATCAGAGTCTGAACATACTTTTACTAAGCTGCAGAAATGCTCTGAAACGCTTTCTCTCAGTGATTATCTTTCAATATTTTGTGGTGGGGACAAATTTTCTGACCCCAGACTGAGCCATCTCCTGGGGTCGAAGAGGCTGGTTTAGGGATACTGGCCCCTCTTCCAGACAGCAACAGGGAAAAGCCAGGTAAGGGCAAAAAGCAGGTCACTAGCAGGGGGCCTCGAGTCACATCCACAGTATTTAGGGATGGAATACGTATCTATCCGCCGCCATCCGCCAGTGCGTGCCCCTCGTTAGGGCGGCTGGCACGGCGAGGTGCACACACACGTGCCAAACCAGGCGGGGATGCTCCAAGCAGGGAGCAGGAATCCTGCTTCATGCAAAAGACAAAGCCCCAGACCTTGCTCCTGCTGGAAGAGCATCCCGAAGCAGCGCCGCTCCGCAGTGCCGTTCCTGGAGCACCTCTGCCACAGAAACCGCCCGGGGGCTTGTTCGAAGGCCAGTCCCAAGCCAAGGAAATTGAGAAATTTTGTAAAGACTTGTCTTGACCTAAATTGCATGAAGTAAAATCTTTTCTTAGGAAACAAGCTCTTAGGAGGAATGCTGTTTAGAGTTCTCCAGCAGTCCGTGGGAGTGACAGTTTTCTGGAAATATGTACAATATCTGACGTGTTTTTTGGGGGAGAAAGATTTGAACTCTGCTTGGGGGGATGGGAGCTTGCCAAGCAGAGGTGGGCTGGGGGTACACTGGGAACCAGGGGCGCACTGGGGACAATGCCCTGGCTGGTTTTTACAAAAGTATAATAGAGCTGAGTACGTAAGGCTTATTAAGTATGTACTAATTCCTTAATGTAGGTAATTTATTAAGTCTGTATTACCAAATGCACCCCAAAAGCATAAAGGATTTTAAATGCAAGGACTAAGCAAGGCTTTTATTTTCACAGATTTTCCCTTTTTCTGCACAAAGTGGGTCTCAGCAATTCCTTCTGGCAGCTTTAACATCTCTTCTGGTTTCTAAAATCCTTTGGCTTCCCAGCAAGAAAATGAAACTGGTAGGAGCTCAGAAACCAGTGATTATAGTTCTTTCATCTTAAATAATTCAGTATATTTGTCTGTAGTCTTTCTTTTTTTCCTTTGTTTTCTGATTTTTATCATGGAAGCGACGCGCTGGGTTTCAGTTTCCACACCACGCATCACGCTCTGCAGAAGGAGCCAGCCCCAGTGCGGGCTGCCCTCTGCGTTCAGAGCCCTTCCCAAGAGCAGGCTCTGCCCGAGTTCCATTTTTTTTTTTTTTGCCTATACATCTTGAAAATCTAAACCTTAAGATTTTTCCTCTTCACTCACAGCAGCGAACAGCATCGTGTACGTTGGACGTGAATTCAAAAGGTTGCACAGCCCCCTCCCAGGGCTCCTAAAAACCCCATTCCTGTGCCTTAGTGACTCTGGTTTGAACCAGCACCTTTTCTTTCTCTTCTGAAATGACTTTTCAACGAGTTGGCCAGACTGCAAACAGATGAAGCACAGCGTTGGCAGCACACCAACTGTCCACTTCTACCCCTCAGGGTAGAAAGTGCTCCCAAGGACTCTAAATTGTCTATAATCCTGGCACTCGTATTCCTAAAAAGCAGATATCATAAAATGAGAATTAAAGGTGCTCTGTTAACCTGTACTAATGCAGAAAGTAAAATGTTTCCAGAAAAGCAAAATGGAAAGAAAACAGATTTCCCTGTGTTTTTTTCCTTGCGGTGGGTCCGTTGCGCGGATGGACCCACCGCAGGGTAACAGGAAAGAAAAGGGAAGGAAAATGCTTGTAGGTATGAGCTGACCTTACATAAAGTTGCATCAAAATATGCTGTAATTAGAGATCTCTTCTGCTTAATTAGTTAATTAAGCTCCAGTGTGGTCTTTTAAGCAGTCAGCAGCACAGGTCTGTGATTGCCTCCTGAGGTTTAGCTTGACCTGAGGGAGCGATGTCCCACCCGCAGGTACATCACGTTGTAGCTGACACTTTTCTCGAGTTTTGGTGTACTTGGGTATGCTCAAGAAAGGTGAGTTTTTAAGATGACCTGTAGTAACGTTACAGTCACTCAGCAACGGTTGGTTCAAAGGGGTTTTTGCTTGTTTTAAGATTATATCGTTTCTGCAATCATCGTGGTAAAACACCAACTTTGCAATTTTTAAGTTTTAAGCAGAAAGCTGGAATGAACCGTAAAATAAAAGAAAAAAAACTGGTGCTCTCCAGCCTTGCATCAATTTTAGCAGTTGTGCATCATTACAGTTACTCGTGACAGCTGTTGTTCAAGTACATAATACCTCCTCTGCAGGGGTGTTATGGTTTGAAGTGGGGGGGGGAGGTCCGGGTGGCACAAGCTGCCCATCAGACCGGACTCCCGTCCCCCTCGGGGCTTGAGCCAATCGGCGCCTCTGCGAATTGCCCTATTTACGTCGGACAAAGGAACCGGAAAGGTGTGCCTGTGCCCAGGAGCGGGAGCCGGGAGAGGGGGGCACGGTCCCGGCTCCCGGCCGGGCCGGCGGCCTGGCCTGGTCCGGGCCGGGCCCGGCCCGCTCCATGCCGGTGCCCGCTCCGTCGAGGATGGTGGCGGCGGAGCCACTTGGGGAACTCGGGGAGAGCCCCGCTGCCGGGGCGCCCACCGGGCCGAGTTCACCCAGACAGGACTGAAATCTAAGAGAAACGGCCACACAGAGAAGAGGTCAGTGAAGATGGGACGGAACAACGTGTGCCGCGGCTGAGTCCCCCTTGTGAGCGGCCCCTTCTAACAAACAGTCCTCGGTGGAGCAAGCAGAAAACCCACTCGCAACCAGTGGATGACCCACGTTGGAAAGAGATGCCTAAGCCTGAGACTATTGTGAATCATGGGCACAGGTAGAGACACTTTTACGCATTTTACGCATTTTACGCATTTAGAGTCTGTACGGAGACGCATTTAAGGTCGACATGACGACCCACGCCGGAGCACATTTAAAGTTTGTTGATGACCCACGCCAGAGCGAGTGGCTGCGGCTCCTTAAAAGCCCAGGACTGGTAAAGCCCGCACTTGGGGCAAATCCGATGGGGTAAGGATTTGACCCCCAGCGGGCAGGATTCACGCCTTCGCCGTGAGTAGGGGATCCGCTGGAGCAAGGGACAATGGTGTAAGGACTCCTTTTCCTTTAAGAGAAGCGGCAGTAACAACTTGGAATGAACTGACCTGCACTCCCCCATTCCCTGCCCCCCTGCGCCGCTGGGGGGAGGAGGTAGAGCTGGGAAGAAGAGGCAAAGGTGGGGGGGAGTGGTGTTGGTTTTAAGACCTGGCCTTGTTTTCTCGTTATTCTCTTAAGTAACCGTTTTTGTGTGCTTTTCTCTTTCTAGGTAGCTGTTAATAAATAGTTTTGCATTAAGAAAAAGCCTCTTTTGCCCGGGACCGTGGTTGGTGGGTGCTCCTCTGTTCCTGTCTCGATCCTCAGCTCTTTATTACATTTTTTCTCTCCTCTCCATTTTACTGGACTGGGAGAGCTGCGTGGGTTTGGTTGACGGACTCAGCCTAACCCACGACAAGGGGTCAGGTTTCCCAGCGCGTTGCATCCCTGAGGATGTGCTGTCGTTTCCTTAGGAGCTGCGCCAGAGGGGGACACGTTTAGAGAGGTACCTTCTGGTGTTCAGGTCTTTCAGAATTCGATGTTTTGTTGTTGCCTGCTCTTGCTAAACCCCCAGCAGTGAGTAACGGGCACGGGCTGTGGACAGTGGCTTTTGTGCTTCCTCTTTGCAGCTGTGTTTATTCGCTCCGGCTATCGGCTTTGCAACCCGATGGATCAGCTACTGCTAGTAACGGTGTCTGGTTTCATCCTGGTTTTTCTCAGTCATCAGGATGGGAATCACTTTGCTGTGCATCCTTCCACTTCTTACATCTTGTCTGTCTGTTATGGTTTTCACAAACCCGCGGGTTCTTTGGACATAATTACACTCGGTTGCTTACGCGTGTGGTTTACCTCATTAGTGAGGGTCTATGACTTCCCAAAAACACATCCATGCCAAGTACCTTTGACTTAAAACTTACACAACACCTACTTGGGCAGGTCCTCAAACTACTTCATGCCCCAAAAGCCAGCTGGGTGTATCCACCGCGTTTCCTTTGGAAACAAACGTACACATCCATACGTCAGCGAAAGTGTTATTTTCCGCTGACGCTTCAGATTCTTGAAAAATGTAGTATCTTTACTTAAGAAAAGTAACTCACAAATACGTTCTTCACTTCATGAAAAGCAAAGCTTAAAGCAAAACATGAGGAAAAAAAAAAAAACAAATCCAGCCTAAATTAGACATCCTTCTCTACTACTGTTACTTTTGTTGGTACAACTATCATCTTCTGTTGGTACAATTATGATTACCATATTTCTACTGCAATAACCACTGAGAGTCCAGCTCAAGGTCTCATTTGGCTCAGCACTGAGTCGACAAACACGAATTCCTCACTTTGTCCTCCAAAGTATGAAGACAACAAACTAAATTGGCATAATATTAAAATAAATATGATCTGCTGTCATGATAAATATATTAAATAAATAAAGAATGGGCATGATGCAGGTATACTGCACTGCAGTTATGCTGTAGAGTTGCAGGAAAACATGCAGATTTTATGCACATACTTAAAAGATAGCTTTTTCTCTTTTTTTTTTTTTCTCCTGCCTTCAGAAGATAAAGATTCTGACAATTTTGTAAATGTCTGCAGGAGAGCACATGAATGGATCTGCCTTCTAATCTGTGATTTTTTAATTTCACTCACATAGTTTTAGTCAAGCCTTGACATATACTCTAATATATCTATATATATAGGTATATATATAGATATATATTAGTCAAGCCTTGACATATACTCTATTCTATAATTATTCTATTATAGAATGAACCCACAGCAAAATTAATAACTTTAAGTTCTTTTATTTATCACTTTGAATGTTACGACTCTGTACAAATACAAAAGCTCTCTATAAATAAAATAAATACCTTAACACCTGTAATAAGACATAAATATCTGAAAGCACAGGTACAAAACATTCCCGTTAACGCCGTGCTCCGCGGCACCTTTGCGATATTCCGTCAGGACCGGCTCTAGTGTTGGGGAAAAGGCGTCTCCCACGTGCTGGGCTGCAGCACCCATCAGGAAGGCATCTCACACGTCTCGTGCAGCTTTTGAAAGAACCTCTCGTAGCTCCCCAGGGCACTCCGCATGGGCACCTCTTTCACCAGGCAGGATTTGTCTTTCTCGGGTTTCTAGAAGAAGAATAATTATAATTCCGTTTAATACTGAGAATAAGGGAGAGAATAAAACCAGCATAGTGCTGCAGAGCTGTCAGTGGTTGTTCAAGGCAGTATTTAATCTGAAGAAAGGGTAGATCTGCATGAACGGACGGAGAGAAGGCTGTTGGGAATCAGGAATCCCTCTTCCTGCCTGACTTTGCTCACTGAAATGTGGCTTAAGGCCAGAAAATACTGATCTCCTGGCTAATGGCAAGGCTAGGATTTGTCTAAGGGTGATGCATCTTCGAGAAAACTGTAGCTTCCATCCAAACTCTATTAATTTTAGGGAAGTATTTTCTATAAAGCCATGGCTGAGCAGCAGCCATAATGCTCAACAGTGCAAAATTAAGATTGTACGGAAGCGGTATCAAAATTTTACTATTTACTTTAGTTGACCAGGATGCTGAGTTGCTTAATTTCATAGAATCACAGAATGGTTTGGGTTGGAGGGGACCTTAAAGATCCTCTAGTTGCAACCTCCCTTCCGTGGGTAGAGACACCTTCCCCTAAAATCAGGTTGCTCAAAGCCTCGTCCAACCCAGCCTTGAACACTTCCAGGGAAGTTTTGAAACAAATGAGTAGTCCATTCACAGTAATTTCACATTTTCACCCGTTCAACCAATAGAAATAACTGACAAAGAACTTACTGTATGTGCTTTTTTTAAAGTTGATATTATGTGGTCCATGTTTTTCTCCATCAGAGAAACGTGCGTTCTCATTTGATCATTCTTAAAGTAAATTTTCAAATGGTTTATGGTTCTTTTAAGGTGACAGGGAACATGGTTGCACTAAAAAAAAATAAACAACAGCAAAATTATATTCTGCCAAATGAGTTAAATTTTGTCTTTCATTAAAATAAATCACTAACCACATGCACAGCAGAAACAGAAAATTACCTATTGTCTACTCTATTTCTGTGCAATTAGGGAAAGGGGTACTTTCCTATATTTTCTGGGATTTCATACTAATCTACAGCGAGAGGAAAAAAGCATATAACATTAAAAAAAATCATTATAAAGGAAAAAAAAGGAAAAGAGGTGTAGAAGAGGAATAAAAAAAAAAAAATCACAGAGTAGCCCGAGGAGATTTGATCTGCTAATTGCCTTTCACCGCTGCCATCTCCGTGCAGAAGGTCAGAAGCACCGTGCTCTGCTGCCTGTAGAGTGCTGCTCCTGACCTTCTTGAAAGCTGCAAACTCTAGAGGTTTTTTCCTCTAAAGATAAGGCCACCCAACAACAGGTTGCGTGCTCTTAGTTAGTTTTCACAAACCTTTTGTCAGTTCACAGAGCCTGAGAAATCTGCAGACCACAGGCTGAAAACCACCGACCGACTGCGAATCGCTTCCTTCGGAGACAAACTCCATTGTGCTTTAGAGCCCTCGACTCGTCTGTTTGCCCCAAGGTAAGAACATTTTAACGTGTCCGGTACTAACTGTATTCACCACCTTCTGCTCTAAATAACAGCGGGTCACGTTCAGGGTCTGCACCTCATGAGAAGGGCCTCAGCACTAAGAGAGCTCCTGAGATTGTCTTCAGTAGGAGTATAAGCCAGTCTCAGAGACCCTGGTCTCAAAGTCACTTATTTATTTCTATAGCTTTTTGCACACCAGGAACTTCACTGGATTTGATGGAGCTTCTCATGAACATCCCATCAACACGTGTATTCCCTTTTTGTGAGGTTCGGTCTTTTTAGTAGTCTAACTCTATCTCAAAGCATCTCTCTGCTACAAAGAATCATCATTTTCCAAATGATTAACAGCAGCAGTAATAAAGAAGCTTTAAAAGTCTTACCTGAAATTTCCTGGCAGGTACTGGAAGAAAGATCTAAAATTTCAAAACAGAAAACAGTTTTAGAAGGTATTTCTCTTCTAAGTGGCTGCCACATTGTTAAGCATCTCTAACTACATATCGTCTTCATCGGGTTTTCTATTTCTGAACTTCCTTTGGGGAAACAATTGCAGCACCAGCTTCTGAGGAGAGGCTGACACGCAGTGCCTTCAGCATCTCAAGCTTAACAAACAAAACACAGGACATGTAAGCTAGAGCTGAAGCTAGCCCAGACTCGATTTCACACTTCCATCAAAAGAACCGTAGAAAAGGATGAAGAAAAGACAATGACCCACCTCCTGGTTGGATAGATTCACTAGAGCCCTGAAGTTTCTTGAAATTCTTCTATTGCACTTCCCATTGAGCCAGATAAGCAGCAACTCAATAGGAAGATATAGAGCAAGAGCATTTTCGCTACCAGGAAAGCTATGTTTGATTTATGCCCTTTTAAACACCGCATGCTGCCTATATATACTCATATACACCTTGAATATTAAATCAAAGGGAAAGTTTTCTCATCTAGGAAAAGGCACAAGAGCATAGCGTGAATTATTATAGGCATTGTGGGATGCCTCAGTGGGGACGAGTTGGGGGTTTCCTTCCCTCTGACATCAAATAAGGGGAAAATACCTTTGTAGATAAGAGATGCCATTTCTTACACGATATCAAAAACTCATCACAGGAAATAGGAGTATTCCTTGCATAACACACATCTTTATGTGGTTCTATTCTGACTTTTGCATCACTTAACCAGATAGATGGAGGTCTGGAAAGCTGAGTAGTTCTTACATTCCACTCAGTAATATGACATCCTTTGTTCAATAGGATTTTCTAACATAAACTGCGGCTCTAGGTATAGTAAAAAATAATAGCAAATTCCTAAACATACACAGACTCCAACACCACTTAAGCAATTTGATTTCCTGAGCCTTCCTCCTCCACTCTTGCTGTTTGGTGAAAGTCCACATGTAATACATGTAATACATGTAATACATGTAATACATGTAATACATGTAATACATGTAATACATGTAATACATGTAATACATGTAATACATGTAATACATGTAATACATGTAATACATATAATACATATAATACATATAATACATATAATACATAGCTGGGGAAAGCACGGGTTTAATTAGCAACAGCCAAAGGTTAAAAGCACAATAGATATTAATGGTAGAAATTAGCAATCCTGGCATCAAGCAAAAACCTTTTTTGAATTTAAAGAAGTCCTTCAACGTTAGTGGAAAAACTATGTACTGAAAAATACTGAAGTGCATATAAATGGCTAAAAACTACTTTCAGATGCCTGGTTAGTGCTTGTGAGAGAGTAACAGTCACTCATTGAAAGGTTACAATTTTCCAGCAAAATCAGACAAATCACTCAACAATACGAGAAGAGTCATCTGGTTTTCCACAGCTATCTGCTTGAGAGTCACAGAAACAAAGGACACTTTGTACACATCAAAGAATTAGTTTCCTAATACATAATTTTATTAACTGATCTGTTTAAGCCGTGTTGAAAACATTGCTAAACTTTTAAATATTTTTAAAATACTAAAATACCTATTCTTGTCTTAAACTTCTGCACGAGAAGTATGACTAGAGGTTAAAAAGCCCTCTTGAAAGGATCTTTCGACCCTAACTGAAAATCTCCTGAAAAAGGTTTTAACACGAGAATTAAAGGAGTAAATGTTTCTTGCTATATTGATCAATAATCTAATCTTTTTGGGCTGTCACCAGCATCTGAGTCATCAACAAAGTCAGTTTTGAAATAATGAACAATTTTGCCCCAAACTGATCACACCATGGTGACACACCACCTAGGGATAATTTGGGAAAGGAACAAGATGCACATGGTTTTTAATAATGGAAAACTTCTGTCCATCATCCAGGGATAGAATCATGGCCGTTTTTTGTATGACAGCATCAATGAGTCTTGCAGAATTTGAATACAGAAAGAGCTGTGACATTATGGGAGGTACGTGGGAGTAGAATGGAAAAAATGTATGAAGGCACCATAGGATAAGTGTCTCCCAGTGAAACGCCGTTGACCCAACTGCAGCAGAAACAAATGAGATCAATATGTAAGGTTCCATTTGCCAGCTGAGTGCAAATATCTTGTCTGTCAGACTTTGCATCTGTGCTTATCCCATACGGTAGAGTGAAATCAGAACTGACAGTACATAGGAATTAAAAAAAAAAATAAAATTGGGTAAGTGAAGATATCATAGTGGTTAAAAAAGTGTCGAGGAAGGCTGTGCAGTCGAAGGAAAAATACTGACATACTGCGAGGCAGGCGAGCGGTGAGGGAAAGGCAGCGTCTGGAACGATGGGGTGGACTGCAAAGAAATGGGAAGGATGACAAAATGATTTGGGTGGGCCAGCAGCTCTTGAGGAGACAGTCAGGCATCCGTGGCATTCCTCCAGGCCTGACTTGGAGCTGAACCGAGGCTGCAAATCAGGGGATGATAAAATCTACACCCCCAATTCTCTATTAAATGGTGCATTAAGTTATGCATAAAAAGCAACTCCAGCTAGCGAAGGCTGGCTCTTCTGATGGGTTGTCTTTTAGACCAAGCTTGGAAAGAAACGTATGTCCAAGACATAGAAGTGAATGGGAGAATGAAACAAAATGTAACGGTGATCGCTGTAGATGGATCATGCCAGAGTGACCAGATATCCTTGGTTGATAAGAGAGTTCATCCTATGAGAAGACAAGGATCCTAGGTATCTGGGGTTTAGCAAAGCACCGTATAAACGATCACAAATTGGTTAATCTGGAGAAGATGTGGAAGTATTAAGGCAGACGAACAGTTCCCTGGGCTATGGTAAGAGTCATGTAGAAAAGGGAAGTTACTAGGCTGAAGTAGGTAGATGGTCTCAAGACATAGTCTCTGTCCTACTGTCATTAACAACATCGTTGACCAGCTGACAAGGAACTCGGACAGTGAAAGAGCTTGGCTTGATTATTCAGGAAAGTGAAGGCTGAGAATCTGTCCAGTCTATAGACAGGTTGGGAGATAAGAGCAGGAAGAAGATACGTTAGATACAGGACAATGTTCAGACAAATTCAAACCAGGAACACTCCAGCCACCAGACGCTTAGGCTGGAAATATAAAAGTTTGTAACCGCTAGTTGTTCTTCTACCTAATCTTCCAATCAGTTTTCTAAAGGAGCATTGACAGATTTCTAGAAGGCATGACACGACAACACACGTTGCAGGAGACTGGAAACAGTGACTCAAGGTAGTCCCTTCTGCTCCTCAGCATACTTTCACATTCACAGATTTATATACTCTGAAAGGCTGACAACTGTGCTGAGTGTCATTCAAAGGACACAGATCACAAGTGAAGAAATCATTCCCACTAAACCACCCCACAGTAGCATAAACACTGATTTAGAGAATGGATTTCATATTGATGGGAAAATAGCGTGTGAGAAACAGCAAACTCCTAGCAGAAACAATGCCAATAACTAAGCCTCCTAATTAACAACTTCTGGAGAACATTCCAGAGGTCAGTCTGGTTTCAGAGTCAGGGTATAGTCTGTGCATCATCCATCAGCATCATGGAAAAGCCTTGCCATGGAGAAAGCAGCAACAGCAGAGACTGATGGCATCATGCTCCTGAACAACTGAGTCATAAGGAGGCAGCTACAGGGCAGGAGACAACACACAATGCAGTATCATCTACTATCATCTATCTAGAGGAGTCGTACTTGCTTCTGAAAGATGGGTATGACTTTTATCTTCAACTTTGGCCATATTCTTGCAGCCTGCTGTGCTGGTAATGTCTTAGTGAAGTGAATACTAACCTCTTCTTGTCTCAAGATCTGTAGTGGTCACAGCTCACGTTTTGTGAACCGTTTCCGCGCTCATAAAAAGTAGGATTATCACCAGACTTCAACCCTAGAGAAAGCCTGGATTGCCAGCCACAAAGCCACCTGCTGGCTGCCAGCTTATGATAAGGCCCAGGCTCACTTCATCTATCATTTATATGTCACTCATTTTAATTATGGATGATGCTGAGATCGAATACAAAGCGCTGTTTTCCAAAGTTTGCCTGTTACCTAACCATGAATTTGACCTGATACCAGACTGGCTGCTTTGTTTCCCTTCATAGTGGAAGCCCAGTAAGCACTGAAGCATGTCGGTAAAGCTATTAATCAATTTTGGAGCTGGCCGAAAGCGTAGGGAAATTAGATCCCCCAGATGGGCAGCTCGCCCGGTTCACCTATGGGTGAGCCTGAGATGGCTCCCACCTGGCTGGGGGCTGTCGGGAAGAGGTGAGGATGTTCATGGCATCTGCATCTGGCAGCCTGTCTCTGCCATTTGTCCTGGAGGGACTCCTGGTCCTCTGAAGTAGGATAAGGAAGCCTCGGAGAAGGAAAGAAGGGGCAGTCCTCTGGCTTCTTTTTGTTCTGGTTGGACTGTTGTCTAACTGGAAGATGAATAGGGGCTATGGAGCAAAGAGGGAGAGTTGCTTCCTGCAATGGATGTGGGAGAAGACTGATATAGAGGGCAGAGGAAGTCTTTGGGCCCTGGAAAGAAACGAGCAGCCAAAGGGAGAGATTCTTTTTCCTACCTCCAATCACCAGGAACCTTCCAGGTCTCCAAAACTGCCTCAAAACTCTGGTACTCCTTTCCAACCCCTTTGTAGACCTCAAAGTATCTATGAAGTGTAGAGTAACCTCTGATTAAACAGTGCCCAATGGCACTAGCTGTACCATGGCTGGAGTCCACGGACCACGTCTTCAAGATCCGACACGCTGTGTTAGACTTCCGATGCTCTATTAGGTGACTCCTTAACGGGCTTTGTGCATGCCATCGTTATTAGCAGCGTTATTTGGTGATCTCAAATCGAGAGAGATTGACTTTCTCATTATGGAAATAAAGGTCAGTTGCAAAACCCCAGATCTGGCTTAGAATTTCGGACTTTCCCAATGTCCATGATTTTTCCTCGGATTCCTTTCCAGGAAAGACTGGAATGTTGGAATTATTTAACAAAATAAACTATGCTAAGATCATAAATGTCAGAAAATCTGCAATGCTAAGTGTTTACATTTTCACGGGTACACAGAAAAGGATAAATAATGAGGACTTAAGCAGAAGCAGCTTTTTTTGTTTTGCAGAAGTTCATTTGTATGTTGGGAAAGTGGTTATTTCCCCTTTCCCTATTTTCTTCAGAGTAAGAAATAAGTTATAAAGTGATTTGAACTTCCACTTGCACATCCTAGTGAACATTGATAGGAACAACAGCTCTCGCAGCAGTTTCTGTCATTGTATCTGATAGCTGACACGCACATTGTCCATCGATTCAGTGTTTAACTCTTTCAGGTGTTTTATTTCATGCCAGTTTTGTAACTATTTGTTTCTCTGGTGAGAGCAGGATCTGTATTATACTACCTACCAAGTGTATAAAACTTGCACCCTTGCTAAAGGTATGATGTCTCTTTTAATTTTTTTTTCGTTTCCTCTTATTTTTCTAAAAAAAAATAAAATCAAACAGCACTGTGACTAAGAAAGCATATAAAACAGGTAGACCAAGCGGCAAAAAAACTACTTTATTTAGCAATCTCCCTTCAGGTACATATAGGAGGCATTTCCGAATGCTTTCTAATTGGTTTTAATTTCATCAGGAAACTGAGTTCTCCTTTGAGTTTCTTTCCAGATTAGAGAAGTTGCTGGAGGAACCCACCTAGAAGCATGAAGTGGCTTTGGTCAGCTGCCATTGAGCTGCCTGCGGAACCATGGAAGCTGTTTGCATCTAATGGGAAAACTGCTGCAATTTATTTTCACATTTTGGTAAGTCCAACAAAACTCCCCTTTATGCATGACCACTATGAATCCACAAGACGAATTTTCAGAAACCAGCGAGCAAATAAAAAGCAGGATTGATAACGGAAGTGATACTGTTTCTTTACAAACAGCTTATATTCTATTTCCAACAACTTCTGTAGGCAGGTGTAAAATGTGGAGAAGAACACTATATCCTATACCACTAAGTTTAGTCATTCTTTCCCTGTTTTTCATACAGATTTGAACGAAAGTTCCCCCCAAATTAAGCCTAAATTGAGTAATCCAACAATTAGATGTATGACTACACTTTATGATCTTCCTGCACTGAACACGGAGAGATCGATGTGGAATTTCTGCAGTTTGTATTCTAGATTTCCCACTAAGGCAGGTGAATTATCAGATCATACACCACCTCAGACTTGTGAACCATTTCCTGACTCTCACCAGTCGCTGCGACAGAGGGATGCATCACACTCACACTACCGGCAGCGTCATGGTGAACCACCGCTCACCCACAGCCCCGAGGACTCATGCCATGGCTGGAAATCCTCGAGCATGCCCAGGTACTGGCAGCACTGGTACCAGCCCGGCGGCTCCCATCGCGCCGTGCCACCTTACTGCACGCCGGTGGCTGATCCTGTGCTGCTTCGATCCGACAGCGCGTAGCGGGCAGGATGAGCGGACACCAGAGCCAGCCTCGGGAATGTGGTTTCTGAGCCAGAAGCGTCGAGATGGATTGTTGGGGGATCCACAGGTCTGCCCTGCCAGCGGGGCTCAGCGCTGCAGCCTCACAACTCGGCGACCCCCGGGGCTGTTCATCACTTAACCAGACTGTTGGGAAAACGGGGCTCATCCATGGGATGATCCATTGTCACTCGGCTCTGTTTGGTGACAGGGTGGAAGATTTGTCTTCCGAGACGTGACCCATCTGCTCTGTGGCCAAGGGCTGGAGCTGGAGCCAGCCGGAGCCCTCCACCACCCCAGCTGCGGTACCCAGGCTGGCAACACTGCTGTGAAACTCTGAAATTATTATTTTACAATTAGTTTGTGTTTTTAATAAAAGTGCTAACGGCTTCTCAGTGGGGGGGCAGGGCGGGAATCGCTGGGTGCAACTGGGGGTGGGTGGGAGAGGCTGGGGGAGAGGAGAGAGGCTGTGGGGATGAGCGAGGGGCCGTGGGGATGAGCGGAGGGGCCTTGGGGATGAGCAGGAGGTCCATGGGGATGAGCAGAGGACCATGGGGATGAGTGGAGGGGTCGTGGGGATGAAGAGAGGGAACGTGTGGGATGAGCACAGAGTCGTGGGGATGTGCAGAGGGGCCGTGGGGATGAGCAGAGGACCATGGGGATGAGCAGAAGATCCATAGGGACGAGCAGAGGGGTCGTGGGGATGAAGAGAGGGGACATGGGGATGAGCACAGAGTCGTGGGGATGTGCAGAGGGGCCGTGGGGATGAGCAGAGGACCATGGGGATGAGCAGAAGATCCATAGGGACGAGCAGAGGGGTCGTGGGGATGAAGAGAGGGGACATGGGGATGAGCACAGAGTCGTGGGGATGTGCAGAGGGGCCGTGGGGATGAGCAGAAGGTCCATCGGGATGAGCAGAAGGTCCGTGGGGATGAGAAGGACCGTGGGGATGAGAAGGGCCGTGGGGACGAGCGGAGGGGCCGTGGGGAAGAGCTGGAGCGCGGTTTCCTCATGGTCGCCCCCTTCACCCCACTCTGCCCGCGGAAGAAGAGCGGCCCGGGCCCCCCGTCCTGCAGCCGCGCTGGGCGGGGGGCAGCAGCCAGCCCGGGGCGGGGCCGCCATCGCGGGCGGGGGCTGCGCGGGCCGCGGTGGCTGCCGGGACGCGCGGGCCGGCGGCGGCGGCGAGCTGAGGTGAGCGGGGCGGGGGGCGGCGGGCCGGGCCGGGCCGCCTCCGCTGCGGCGGCCGTGGTGCCACCGGCTCTCCTTGGAAAATGCCCTCCTCCGCTGCAGCGCGGGGAACTCCGGCTGCCCGCCTCTGCCCCGGCCGCGGGGATTCTGCAGGAAATGCCCTTTCCCGCGCGGTGCCCGCGCCGCTGCCCGCCTCCAGCCGCCGCGGCGGCGCGGCCGTGCCCGGGGGAGGGCGGCGAGAACCGGAGCGCAGCGAGCAGCGTTCGTTCGGCCGAAACACGCGTGGAAATGCGGGAAACAGGCGCGTTCCCCGTGGGGCAGTGGGCTAGGAGTCGCCCCCATCGGTTTGCCACGGCCCGTGGCGGGGGCAGCTCCCACCCGTGCGCAGGATTTTTAAAGGGAAAAAAAAAAAAAATACTGGGGTGTCTGGTGGGTTTGGGTGCGTGCGTTTTGTGATGTGGAATAAAGCATGTTTCTCGTACGCTTCAGGGGTAATTTTGGTGATTTTTGGTTTTGATTTGGTGATAAATAGGATGGCACTTGTGTAAACTTCAGGTTGATGAGCTTCTCGGTTTAAAACAAACGAGAGTTTTGCCTTTGTGCGTTCTGTACCTTGAGCCACAACTGAAGAGCCGTGCTTTTAAAGGTTTTCGTAATATTTTGTGCTCGTATAGGCATGTTGTCAGCTTTCTGATACGCTGTGATTTTTGCCTTCTGGATTTTCACAGGATTTATAACATTTGCCCTTCTGACGTTGGAAGAGAAGAGGTTCTGCAGAAATGTCAAAGATTGAGAAAATGAGTATCCTCGGAGTGAGGAGCTTTGGGGTAGAGGATAAAGACAAACAAGTTATCACTTTCTTTAATCCATTGACTATTTTGGTGGGACCAAATGGTGCAGGAAAAACGGTAAGGCTGACTATATGTTGGTTTTGAACTGTAAATAGCTCTGAAAGGCCTCAAAGTATGAGTAATCTCTACTGAAAAGTAATAATATTGAAAGCATCTTGCTGTTCACTCACTGTTGTTTAGAGTTATTAGAGATCTGCTTTCACTCCTGGATTTTGCAGAGCACTGGTTGATATTTTTCATAGGAAATTGATCCAGATCCTCATTAAAATCAGTTTTGCAAAGTACTGTATTCTCATAATACTCAAAAAAAGAAAATGTTATTTCTTATTTCTCTCTCCTCACATATTTAACTTGTAAATATTTGGGCTGTTTTGTGTTTTGCCTGTAGTCCATTTTGTTTGTAGTCCATCTCTCCAAGTTGCCATTATAACTATATACTTATTTCTGGTTTTTTTTAGACTATCATTGAATGTCTTAAATATATATCCACTGGAGATTTTCCTCCTGGCACCAAAGGAAACTCCTTTGTTCACGATCCAAAGGTAAAAGTCATTTTTACTAGATTTAATGTGTGTTTACTCCTAAATAAAGTACTTGACTGCACTCAGGGTTGTGATGAGAACAGGGATGCTCCAGTTCTAGGCAGGCACGAGCTGACTGTATGGTTTCAGAAAAAAACAGAGAGCTGGGGGAGATTAGAACATGACCCACAGCTGGGAAGGCACGTATTCATTTGGATGTTGAGAAGAATTTCCCTTATTGAGTTTTTTTTTGTTTCTACTAAAGGTTGCAAATGAAACAGATGTTAGAGCTCAGATTCGATTACAGTTTCGCGATGTAAATGGAGAGCTTGTAGCTGTGCAGCGATCCATGGTCTGTACCCAGAAAGGCAAGAAAACAGAATTTAAAACACTCGAAGGTGTCATTACTAGAACAAAGTAAGTTGTCAAGTTTTTTTTCTTACTTTGGCGTGAAGATTGATTCGGGTTTTGTATGGTTTTATGTATAAGACAATTCGGGTTTTGTATGTTTTTGTGTATAAGACAAGAGAAAACTTCATAAATGTATTCCTTGAGTTAGCTACCAGTGCTCTTAGATTAAAGCTATGCAGTTGCATCACTTTATCTATTTGTGGATTCAAAAATCCTACATTTGATAGCCACTACTTTAAGAACTACTTACATCTATTAACTTGCATTTATTTGAAGATGGTATTGCTACTGATATGGTTTGAAAGTAACGTTGTGTGGAGTATGCAGGCTTTACTTCCTTTAGAACCATTTTCAGTTTCAGATTTTCATTTTCAGTCCACTATTTAAGAAATGTGTTAATGTCATTCAAGATCGTTTTTTGCTCCCTCTCGTGGTTCTGCTGTTTTAAAATGTGTAGTAGTCTTGACTACAAATCATAGAATCGTAGAATGGTTTGGGTTGGAAGGGACCTTCAAGATAATCTAGTTCCAGCCCCCCCTGCCATGGGCAGGGACACCTTCCACTAGACCAGATAGCTTTAAGCCTCATCCAACCTGGTCAGTGTTAAGTGCATATGCTGAACACGGTAATTATATACTTAAAAATTGTTACTCCTTAAGTTTTTGAATCAGTACATTACAATGAGATTAAACTGTTAAAAATGCAGTTTACTTTTACAAGAGTTTGCTACTAAGTGCTTTGTGGGTTTTCTTTATCTGTGCTACATAGGCATGGCGAGAAGGTCAGCCTGAGTTCCAAGTGTGCAGAAATCGATCGAGAGATGATCAGCGCCCTTGGTGTTTCCAAATCAGTGATTAACAATGTCATTTTCTGTCACCAAGAAGAATCCAACTGGCCATTAAGTGAAGGGAAGGCCCTGAAACAAAAATTTGATGAGATCTTTTCAGCAACAAGGTTTTTCTCTTTACTCTTTGTAGTTAAAGTTCTCTTTGTAATTAACTAAAAACTAAGTAAAAAATGTATTCTCTAAAAATGTAGGCATTAATTAAAAAAATGTCTAAGGCATGGTTTCGTAGATTTGTATTGCTATATTGCCAATGGGATCTGAAATTTTATTTTCTTTAAAGGTATATTAAAGCACTCGAAACTCTCCGTCAGGTACGACTGAAGCAAAGCTTGAAAGTAAAAGAATGTCAGACAGAACTGAAATACCTAAAACAGAATAAAGAAAAAGCACAGGAAATCCAGGATCATCTTAACAATACAGAGGCTCAACTGGCTGCTTCGAAGGAGAATGTAAAATCTATTGAGAGTCAACTTGATCCTTTAAAGGTGATTTGCATGACAATTACATTAAGATGTTCATACAAAACAGTAGATAAGTACTAAAGAACACAGAAAAATGTGAAAGCTGGACGAATTTCTTGATTAAAATCTTACACTTTATGTTGTGTCACCTGATCCTCTGCTCTGAAGCAAAATCAAGCATACCTCAACAAACCTGGCCGATGCTGGTCTAATCTGTAAACAATCATTGGAGGTCTAAGAACATAGTTTGTGAAATTTTTGTAGCCTAATTTAAAATCTCTCAATTTAGCTGGTAACTAAAACTATTATAAACTGTAACTAAACCAAAAACTAAACTAAAACTTAAACCCCCGATTTTTAAAAAATACTATAAAGCTGAAGGTTTTACACTTAGACTCTAATTCTGTTGTATAGAACAGTTGATTATGGGATTCTTAAGCTGAGGAGATACTTCACTTAGAACATTCTTTCCTTTGCAGAGTTCTCTGGCAGCAGTTGAACAGAATCTTGTAAAAGTCATGAGGCTAGACAACGACATAAAAGCCCTGGAGAGCAGGAGGAGGCAGATGGAGAAAGATAATCAAGATTTGCAACAGAAGATGGAAAAGGTTGCCTTTTAAATTCTGTGCTGCCATCCTTTCCTGCTGATGAAGCAGTCTGTCTTCTGCTCCCTGGTGGACTAAGTGTATATTGTATTATGCAGCAGATGTTGAAGAAGAACATTTTCATAGCCCACGTAGCTCGCTTGATGTTATCAGATATTGCAAATAATGGCTCGATAAAGCTGCATTAGTTTCTGTGTAATTTGGGTGAAATTCCTTTTTGTAACTTTTCCCCCCACCGTAGACTAGCTTGGCAGGAAGGCAAATATAGACAAAAGTTTTCATAAAAGTGATAATTACTGGTAATGATGCTCTGTGGTGTGTCACTTGAAAATATCTACCTCTCACTGTATGTTAATGACAGCCAGCACTTGTTTTAACCAGTACGGGACGTCTCCTGATGTTAATATTGTTCATCTCCCTGGAGACTTTTTTTATCTTTCTCTTAAAATCAGAAATAATTGTCAGTCTTCTGTTGTGATTGTGCCAAGGCATTTAAAAGTATTTTGACAAACGGAAAGAAATTCTTTAGTGGTAAAACTTAGATTCATTTATTTTATCAGCCTAAGAAGAATAGGTTTTCTTTTTCCAGTTTTGCTTGTAGCATATTCCATTTTTCTTCATCTACATCTTAGTATAGATATTCCATATGGGAGATGTTTGTCTTTTATTTCTTGAATTCTGTTACGGTGAAAACTGTACTTTTTCAAAACGTCGTTAATTGGCTTATAAATTTGGTTAAAAAGCTAACTTTAGTCTGCATTGTATTTGGTGTACAGGTTTTCCAAGGAACAGATGAACAACTAAGGGATAGATACCAGAACCACCAGAGAACAGTGAAGGAGAAGGAGAAGAGATTATCAGACTGTAAACGTGAATTAGATAGAGCCACTAAAGAATGCCAGAGATTTAACAGTGAGAAATCCGAACTACTTATTGAACGAGGTATTTTAGACTTCATCTATGACTTTGTATTTATTTTTTAGTGTAGTTAAGGTCTGAAATGGAACTACTGATAAGAATTGAAGGGATTTGAACTGGACAAAACCACTAAAATGTGTATGAGTTTGAGGTCAGTGCACTGTATGACATGAGACTCTCATAGGTGAACAAGGTCTTAGCATTCTTCTCCTGGAGTTTCTAATGTGCACTTGTTCTTTCAAGGTATAATTACAACACGTAGTACTTTTGTTCTTAAACGGACCCTTTTTTATGAAAACATTCAAAACAGTTAATTTATGGTGGCATAGAGCAATGTCAGCTCAGCAGATCACAACACGGATGCTTTCACAATCTGAGTTTGTGCTTTCTTTAGATGGTGAAAGTGCCTGCTAACCAGATATGGTTGTATAAGTGTGTTTTAACCAAGAAAAATGTGAAAGCTGAATGCTTGGCATGCTGTGTCTCAGGTGGGGGCTAGTCAGAGGGCTTTAGGATGATATTCTTTCATAGATCATGTGTTATCTTTTAGAGGGACTGTGGGAATTTCAGTAAAGCTGTAGTAGTTGAGACACAAAATACATGCTTACATAAAATATTTTGTCTGTTTGTATTTATCAGAACAATATTTTTAGTGTTTTAAGACACTTTCTTTTAAATTCCTAATTTATTTAATTAACAAAAATTTAGTTATCTGAAATAGCAATCCCTCAAGCTACACCTTGATTTTACTCTGGAGCTTTTTGTGTTGTTTAAAAATACTTCTGTTTCAAAGACCTTAAGAAAATAGCTGCCACTAACTGAATCCTAAATGTATCCTCTGCCTCAGTTTTTGAGCATTTATGTCACGTTTTCTTTTTGTGAAGGTCGTCTTCAACTGCAAGCGGATCGTCACCAAGAACACATCACAACGAGGGATTCATTAATTCAGTCTTTGGCAGCACAGCTGGAGTTAGATGGTTTTGAGAGGGCACCTTTTAATGAAAGGCACATTACCAGTTTTCACAGGTTGTTGAAGGAGAGACAGGAAAGAGATGCAGAAGCTGCAAATCATTTGATGGTAAGAATTTTGTTGGTTTAGTAGTGCAGATAGTGTCGGCTACTAGTGTGTTACTGGTCCATATGTGTCTTCATGGTGCTGGGAGAAGCCCTTTTTTTTTTCTTCTAGCATTCTTTATTATGGGTTGCCTGAATCTTTCCATGAAAATTATTTTTGGACGTCCAGTGACCTGAATTGCCAAAGCTATTGAACAGGCAGTTCTTCACGTAGGTTTTTCTCAGCAGCCCTCTCATGCAGGTCGATTGCTGACAAGTAACTTTTTGTTGAGGTCATCTTCAAAATGGAGTTGCTCTCAGGATGCTACCGGTATGATGCATCTGCATTTTCCTGTTGAAACATTTCAGCAGAAAATTTTTGACAAATTCTGGTTAAGTATTACAATGTCTTATATTACAGCAGTGAATATTTGCAAGCTAGTGCGAAGAAGTGCTTTTAAATGTTGTTTTCCTATGAAAAAATGAGTATATTATTGCTGACTTCTTTCAGAGAGAATTTGCACGAAAAGAAGCAATGAAACAAAACCAGATAGATGAAATAAGAGACAAGAAAACTGGATTAGAAAGAACCATTGACCTGAAATCAGACATTCAAAATAGGAAACAAGTTGAGCTGAAGAATGTAAAACAAGAATTGCAGCAGTTGGAGGGGTTTTCAGACAGAATTCTGGAGTTGGATCAGGAGATTGTCAAGACAGTAAGTTAATGTAATTGAAAAATTTATAGAAGTTTGAAGTGAAAGCTTTTGACTTTATCATTAAAAAAAATAACAAAAAAGCTCCCTTGATGTTTACTCCATCTGCTGCATTTTTTCCCTTTTAATACCCTTTCTGTGCTTTATCTGTTTAGATGGTGTGTCCTTTGGGACAGGGACTATTCACTACTTTGTTTTTGTACCGTGCATGCATAGAATATACAGCTTCTGCTTGGTGAGTTATAAATAGGGTAATAGCCTATTTATAATAGCCTGGTGACATCACAAGATTAGTCAGTCTTAAATTATTAGGCCAGAAAAATACGACCTAAAGTGCTGCACTACCTACATTTTTCCAGGTAAACTTGTCTGTGAGATGGGCTAGTTGGTTATAAGCGTTTTATCCCGTGGAGTATTGTAAAGTTACAAGCATTCTGTGTCCCAGCTGAACAGCTGGTTTTGCCTTTGTGGCCAAGTATTTTATGTTTGTTAGCAGTGTATGAATTCAGTGGTAGACAGCATCTCTTCTAGCCTCCTCACAAGGATAATTCCAAATTTAATGTGCAGTAGATGCTAAAATACAGAGAATCAAACTACATATGAGTGGTGGGTTGACCCTGACGGGACAGCAGGTGCCCACCAAAGCCATTCGATCGCTTCTCTCCTCAGCTGGACAGGGAGGAGAAAACATGCCAAAAGGCTCGTGGGTGAAGATAAGGACAGGGAGGGATCACTCACCAGTTACCATCATGGGCCAAACAGAGTCGACTTGGGGGAAATTCATTTAATTTATTGCCAATCAAATCAGAGTAGGATAATGAGAAATAAAACCGAATCTTAAAACACCATCTCCCTACTCCTCCCTTCTTCCTGGGCTCAACTTTACTCCTCATTTTTCTACCTTCTCCCCCCGGCGCTGATGGGCTTGGCTTGGCCATCTCGGAGCCAACTGGCTCTGTCAGACATAGGGGAAGCTTCTAGCAGCTTCTCACAGAAGCCACCTCTGTAGCCCCCTGCTACCAAAACCTTGGCACGCAAACCTGATACAATATGAGTGTGATCGTGTGGGTTTGGCTTATGGTGAAAGCATGAGTAACCTGGGGCAGTGCCACATTTCAGAGCAGTGCATCCAGTATCTTCTTTGCTTTTCCCATGCTGACATCACAGCCTTTGTCCTTTTTCATGTATTCTCTATAAACCTTGTAAGTGTATTCCTGTAACAGCTAATGACACTGCCTCTGGATAGCTTAAGAGCTTTCTCCTGTTTCCTTTAGTTAGGACTTCATTGATTAGTGTAATTATTTAAGTCTTCTGGGATTTCATTTTTCGTTTAGGAACATGAGCTGGAGAAGGCTGAGAGGCACAGCAATGTAGAAACACTCGAACTGGAAGTACAAACTCTGCAAAATGAGAAAATAAACCTGGACAAAGCTCTTAGGAAGTTGGATCAAGAGATGGAACAGTTGAATCTACATACCATGACAATTACCCAAATGGAGATGCTGAAGAAAGACAAAGTAATTTTTCTATCATCATCTCATAAGAGAGGGACATGAAATTAATACAGTCCCTTCAAGATTTGTGTATTTTCCAGGTGTTTATCAACAATCATAAGTAAAGCATCTGTCTGGTTTTGTAGAAGCTGTTAACTCCATGAACACATTGAGTGACATAAACTTGAAGGTATGAAAAAATTAATGTAAAATGCTTCGTTTCCCCAGGCGGACAAAGAAGAGCAGATTAGAAAAGCAAAATCAAGACATTCGGATGAACTGACATCACTGTTGGGATACTTTCCGAATAAAAAACAACTTGAAGACTGGCTTCATCTTAAAAATAGAAAGATTAATCAGACAAGGGATAATCTTGCTGACCTTAAGTAGGTATTAGTTTGATTATGTCTCCATAAGTATTTGTGTAATTATGAATTTAAATATTGGAAGGTTTAATATGCTTAGCATACTTGTTAATTATTGTTTATATATTTCGTGTTAGTTAATAAAATCATGACATTCATAGTATGTCAAAGGCAGCACTAAAAGCAGTTAGGATGATCTGGAACAATATTTTGCTTAATTGTTTGTACTAATCCTAGCTGAATGAATGTGCTTGGGAATGGAAACTGCTGGTCTTCCTTACAAGTCGCAGAGTGCTTAGTGACTATATCATGAGTTTATGTGTGATTACCTGTTCCTGATTTCATTTGATTGTATAAAACTTTGTTAGAAAGAGTAGGTAACATCAGCACACTATGCAATGAGACATGTTAAACTTCCACAAAACAAAAACCCCAGGATTTTAAGTGTAAGAATATTGCATGATTCAAAAGTATGGAACATGAGTAGAAGGATGCTAGCATTGTTTGCTGAAGGGGTTCAATAATATCTCATAAGCAATAATTGCTGTAGGAGAAGAAGGTTGATACTGTATTGTTCTATAACGTTTTGTATGGCTTCGTTGTTAGAAATTAGTTTCTCATCAGTAAGCATCTAGAAAACAAAAGGGAATTAAAATGAAACACTTTCTACTGTACTTAGATTAATAAAAAATTGATGCTATGGGTTTCCTGAAAAATCATTAAAGAACTGGTGAATGACTCTGCAATATCCCTTTCAGATTAACTTCCCATGTTCTTGTTTTTGATTAAACAGTTTGAAATCTTTATTTATAATAAAAGAGTTTATGCATTGATGTTTCAGCAAACGACTGGCATCAGTAGAGTATCACAGAACTTACGTCAGCAATGAGCTAAGAAAAAAAGAGGAGCAGTTGTCCCTTCATGAAGCAAAACTTTTTGATGTTTGTGGAAGCCAAGATTTTGACAGTGATCTGAACAAACTTCAAGATGAAATCGAAAAAAGTTCCAAACAGCGAGGTAAATTTATCCTTTTTTCCCTAAAACTTCTTTTAAACATAAGCCACAGATATTGAGATGGTCTTTTGCGTGTGCAGGACAAACGGTCAGCACAGAAACTGACTTCAGGGACATAATTACTGAATCTTGCTATTTTTTAACAAATTTTCCTTTTCTTTACTGCTATTTCTGTTCTACACTTAAGCAGGATTGGTTGTTTTAATTCTTTCAGTTAATTCTGTTACTGTGTGTAATTGAAGGATCTGCTTTGGCTTACTGTTCTAAGGAAATGTTGGAGTGCCTGGGTCTGGCGGGTGGGAGGACAAGTACAGAACCAGCTGTTTGCCGGGGGTTTGGCCCAGAGGACCTAGTACTAGCTGAGAGAAAGTAATTTCTGAAGGAAGTACTCCCTTCCACTGTTACAGAGGGTTGGGCAGGGTTTAATGAGAGAGACTCATGGGCTCAGGTTGAGGAGGACTTCAGGAGGTGATCTGGGGCAACCTGCCGGTTCTCAGTGGCATCCAATGATACGACAAGGGGAAATGGACATAAGCTGGAACATAGGAGGTCCCGCTTAAACATGAGGAAGAACTTCTTCCCAGTAAGGGTAACAGAACACTGGAACAGGCTGCCCAGAGAGGTTGTGGAGTCTCCTTCTCTGGAGATGTTCCAAACCCACCTGTACGCGTTGTGGTGTGATCTGATCTAGGTGGTCCTGCTCCAGCAGGAGGATTGGACTAGATGATCCTTTGAGGTCCCTTCCAATCCCTGACATTCTGGGATTCTGTGACAAGGGCAGCATTGAATTCAGACCAGGGCACTCAGGGCTATTTCAGTTTCCAGTCTTTGTGATTTTGCATCTTATAATTTTGTCTTATTTCTGGTAAATACATACCTAGTTTAGATCTGATTTTGCACTGTTGGTGTTTTTTGTTTCTTTTTAAACCAGCTGTGCTTGCTGGAGCCACTGCAGTTTATTCCCAGTTCATTACACAACTGACAGAGGAGAACCAGTCGTGCTGTCCAGTTTGTCAAAGAGTTTTTCAAACAGAGGCCGAGCTGCAAGATGTGATTAGCGATCTGCAGTCTAAGCTGCGTCTTGCTCCAGACAAACTGAAGTCAACTGAGTCCGAGCTTAAAAGAAAAGAGAAAAAACGTGATGAAATGATGAGTCTGAAACCACTTAGGTAAAGTACTTAGCAAACTGTATTGTTGCAAGCTGTTTTCTTTCAAATGCTTGTTAATTCATTCAGAAATTTCATTGTCGATACAGATATTTTACTGGCATTTGTTCTCTGCTCATTTGGACTTTAATATTAAACTGGTTTGTATTTTTGATATTTCTGGTCCTTTGGGGCTTCCCTTGAGAGTGAGGCAGAAAACGTGGTTATATACTTACTTTTGTACAGATTATTTTCACTCTACAGGCACAGTTCCCCTCCTTGTTTTTTATCATTGTAATTTAAAATAGTCTGGTTTTGTTGTTACTGAAATGTTTTCATATCATGTCACCTTAAATATGTTCCTTAAAAATGCTGAAACAGAAGTTGTATAGACAGAATGGGAACTGAATCTATGTTATACACCCTTTAATAATATCTTTATTTGTATCTCCTTTAACAGTAGTTTTTGTTGCCAACCATTTTGTACGAATTATGATGTCCTAGAATGGCATCTCTGGATTTTGTAGTGGATTCCTAATGCCATTTATGTTTCCTTGAGGTTCAGTCATGTGCAATTCCACCATTTGGGAATGCATCTCTGATAACTGATAAACCATGTTAGATTGGACTGAACTTTTCCCTTTTTTCTAGTTATTTAAAAAAAACTTTTTATGTTGTGGTTTGTTGTTTGGGGTTTTTTTAGCTTGCAAGATAATACAAAGTGTAGGTAGTATTAACAAATTCAGAAAGGGTGCCTACAGTATTTTCCAATTTCCAGACCAAATTTGTCTGTACTTTTAAAGCCATGAAGATACTAGACAGGCTGTTTTGTTGTTGCCTCTTTTCCTGTTGTCTCCTTCCAAAACGTAAACAACTAACACTAGCCCTGAAGAGTTTTTGTCAGAGCCCTGTTGGTTTTCTTCTTGACGTATGAACAGCATTTAAAGTAGGAGTACACAGGTTTCTTGCCAGTAGGTGAAGAGGCTCTGGTCTCAAGAAATCTGCAGACAGTCGGTTTGAGGGAATTTGGAGAATTTATGTTAGAAGATAGACCTTTCCTTCACAAGAGGGCACTCTTGTACAGTGAATTTAGACCCTAATTAATTAAGTTAAAAAAAACAGAGAGATTTGTTTGCTTTTTGCCTTTTTTTTTCCCCTCACCTGTCTAAAATGAGGGATGCATTACCTTAGGTGGGTATATAACACAAGCTTAATCAAACATGGGAAAGGTTAAAGGGATACTGTTTTGGGTAAATTTAGTCATCTTCTATTAAATCATATCATAGATTTTGCGATCTTAAATGTCTTGAATTTATGCTGCTGTTTTTGACAAAGGAAATTTTATGGATTCGTGTTTTATTTAAGGCGAACTGTAGTTGAACTGCAAGACAGGGACATACCGGACTTGAGGAACAAGATCCAGAATGCCAACAGGGATTTAACAGCCCTGAAGGGGGAGATAGAAGAACAGGAAACAGCCTTGCGGGCAGCTTTGTCCGAGGAGGAGGGTGCCAAGGCACGTTTACAGGACATAACACTAATGGAAAGGTACCAGGTATGCTTTGGTAATTTCTTTTAATCTATAAATTAAAACTTGCTAGCATTTAAATACGTAGTTACTCAATAATACGAAAAAAACTTTGAGATCTCAAGAGTTTTCAAGCAAAGTAACAATACTTTAAAAGACAGCATAACATAGGTCATCTTGGCACTGATAAAACTTGAAATTTTATGGAATTATTTTTTCTTTTGAGGACCCCAGAGCCCCTTGAGTTCCGATTCAATTCTGTGCTGTAGTCACTGTGAAAAGAGGCGTAATCCAGAACTTGAGTACGAACACAAGTACACCAGTGTTTTCCAGTCCTCGTAGTCTTTATGCTTTAGTGTTTTCTCAGCATCTACTCTGTGTGCTCTCTGAAATCTTGTCAGATATGCTTCCTTCTTCTGTGCCATCTGAATCTAAGTGGAATAGATATCCTACACTTTTATTATTCTGGTGTTGGAGACTGTTCTGAACAGTCTTCCTGCCTTATTCCCAACACAAAATCTTTGCTCAGCTGAGAACCATGAGAGGGATGGTTAGGTAGAGAACCTGGGGCCAGGCAAAGGACTGAGAGCGTTTCACGGGTGGGAGATGGCAGCAGCTCCTGAGACTCCAACAGTTCTGTTGTTGAGGGGACAAGTAGCACATGTAACTGTTCTGACTCAGCCTGGGGATGTCAAAATCCTATCCATCTGTATTGGCTGATTTCCTCTCACAGTTAGGAATTCCAGTTTCTAGCAGCCTCTGGGCTGACATAACCTTACTGCTAATGATGTGGTATTGCTCCCAGCAGAGGAGATAAATTTGAAGGTCTGGAGTCATGTGTGCCTCAAGCCCCAAGCTTGTTCTTGTGTGCCAAAGATAAAAAATACGTTGTTAAACACTAATACAGTAATAATAGTATTTTTCCTTGTGCTGACACTTTCAGGCTGATATTAGGGATTTTGAACGAAAAATTGCTCAGCAGGAGGCTAAGCTGCTAGGGGTCGATTTAAGTAGAACTGTTCTACAAGTAAGCCAAGAAAAGCAAGAGAAAAAACACTTGTGGGATACAGGTAGGTCATACAAAACCAATATTTAATTTTTATGTTGAAAATAATGTTTCAAACTTCCTGCCGTTATAGTTTTAGTTTACTTATTTTACATTCTGAAATAACTGTATTCTAATAGTTTGTTGTTGTGGCTTTTTGGGGTCATAGTAGCTTAATTTAGAGTTAAATTTTCATAAGGAAGACAATAAGCGTTTTTAATAACGGATTGACTGTTTCACTCTGTGTTTGTTTTCAACTGCAGTTACTGGTAAAATTGAGTTAAATCAAAAACTCAAGCAAGACCAGCAGAATCAGATTCAGCAGCTAAAGAGTACAGTTAATGAGCTTAAGGCAGAGAAACTTCAGATTTCCAGCAGCATGCAGCGTCGTCGACAACTGGAGGAACAAACAGTGGAATTAACCACTGAGGTTCAATCCTTATGCAGAGAGATCAAGGTAGGAAATACTCTTAATTATTAACCCTTAGCTTTGTTGTCCCGGGAAGAAATAATAATCTTGTTATATTTAGCATTGTCTGTAATCCCAGCAAATAAGATATATTTTAAAATGTTTGTTGTGTGCTGCTATTGCATATCTTTGGGAATTTCCAGAACTTACTAATACATGTTTTCACATCTTTTTTCCCACTCACATAAAAAAAAAGAAACCACATGACTTCTTTTTCCACGTGAAAAATTGTTGATCTTTAACAGAATGAGAAAATAAAGCTTACTTTCTCCGACTGCTTTTTAGGAAGCAAAAGAACAGGTGTCTCCTTTGGATGCAACTTTAGAAAAACTGCAGCAGGAGAAGGAGGATCTAATGAATAAAAGGACTGCAAGTAGTAAGGAAACACAAGAGAAGGTTTGTTTGCTTTTGACCTAGCTGGGAGGTAGGATTATATGTTGTTTTTCAGACATGGATGGAGGCCATGGTCATGAGTTCGCTTTGAGGAAACAGCAGTGACTTTAGTGAATGCTTCAGATTGGTGCAACTTTTAGGGAAGAGGAGAAACATAACCAAGACAGGAGATAAAGTCAGTTGTAATTAACCTTTGGCAGTCTTGTCAAAAGGCTCGTAGGAACTTTTGGCAATATTTAGTAACTAATGGTGTTTAAAAGCCCTTCCTAATAGATGTAAGAGGAATAGCAAGGGTGACTGTCACCTGTCCTTGCCAGGACACAAAGTCAGTTTTCTCAGGTGAAGTGGCCCTCTTGGGTAAGCACAAATGATTGATCTACCACTTGTTTGGGAAAACATTTCCATGGTATTGAGGAGCATCTGAACTTCAAAAGCTGAAGGCTTTATTGGTAAATCGAAGGGAGCTATGATAAGGAACTGTAGTTTGACAATAGTGTTATCCAGTACCTAATCTTTGATACGGAGCGTATCAGCTCTTGGGCATAAGACTGTGTTTCATTTGAAATCTTTTCCCTGCAGATGAATGGTATAAAAGAGAAAGTTAAAGATATAAACAAGTACATGAAAGAAATCGAGAACTATATTCAACAAGGAAAAGAAGACTATAAAAAGGTAACCCAAAAAACAGTCAATAAAAATTTGATGTTAAAAGCACTTCTGCATTTAAATCGTATATCATTTTATGTCTTTAGCAAAAGGAGTGTGAACTTGATGAAGTGAATTCTCAGTTATCTGCCTGTGAGAGACAGAAGGAAAAGATAAGTAAAGAGATGGAAATGATTCGACAAGATATTGACACTCAAAAGGTAGATGTACTGTTTTACAGTAAAATATATTTTGCATAGTTGACATAATTTCTGGCTTTGGTTTAAATCTGCCTACGTCTGTTAGTGCTGTAAAGTTTGTCTTCTGCTGATGTGCTTAATCACTTGTTAGAATAGCTGCTATGCCTGCAGTAGGCTGAAAATGAGATCTGTATATGCAAAAGTAGATGCATTTTAAAAAACTTTCATCTCGAACTATCATTTTGTGGTATTTCCAAAAGGGATAAGTCTGTTGGGTTAATAGCCAACATTTTCAAAAGCACATTTGCATGGAGAATACCTGCCTTCTGAAGTAAGGTACCAAATTGCAGGTACCAAAAATTGCTAGTTACTCCAGATTTTGTCATGTACTTAAATTCTAGTGCATGCATTTCAAGTACTGTTTACATTCTTTATAGGAAAGATGTGTCTTTTCCCATTCTATCCCACCTCTTAACTGTCTAACTTGCAGAACTGAAATGGGGGACTTTGTTAAATCTCATCCTAAATTACTTGCCCCGTTTGAAACATTGATTAGTATTTGCACACAGGATAGCTCTTGTGTTCGCCTGTGACAATAAATATTGTAAGTATTATTTGAAATTGGAATGCGAAATAATACTGTTGATGTCCTTTATACCGTATTTCTAGCACAAGAAATGTGCTAATTTTTGTCGTTGTCAATTATTTTATGCTTGCAGCATGGTTTAGAGTTGTGCAGAACTCATACTTTGTAAATGAGGTACAACTTTTTGCTTTCTGTGGAGCTAGATACAGGAAAGGTGGCTGGAGGATAATCTGACTTTGAGGAAACGGAATGAAGAGCTAAAAGAAGTTGAAGACGATATAAAACAACTTGCAAAGGAGATGGGAGAAATGAAAGTCCCACAAATGAAAAAGTAAGCATCTTCAAAACAGAACGGCATGTTTTGGACAAAAATTCACTGAATATCTGGATTCACTGTGTTTTAGTGTGCTTCCTGGCCCACCTTTCTCTCCATTCATGTGTACCGCTTCCTCCTTCAAACTAACGTTGGCATAATATCCCCACGACAACAAAATAAATGAGTTGGTGAAATTATGTAGTGCTTCTAGCTAGCAATACATAAATGTGCACGTGTGCCCATACATGTTCCAGTCTAATCCATTTTTTAATGACTTTCAGTATTTAAATTCTCATTTAAAAAACAATTCATGTCTCTGGATAAGAACATTTAGGTTTTATTTCCAGTCTGCTCACTTAGGTCTCAGCAGCAAATTATTTATTTCAGTAGATTAATATTAATTGCTTAGATAATAAACACTTTGAAAAGAAATTAGCCCTATACTGGTTCTTATGGGTGAACTGTTTATTTAGCTGTCTAGAGGTTACCCAATTAATTCATCTTATTGTGCTCAGTATCCTAATTTAATGCCACCTTTGAAATTAATTATTTTATATGTTTCAACATACAGCACTTTGGCATTCAAACTTGATAACTTGCTTCTCTCACCCAGAAGAGTGGTTTAAGTGTGTTCTTAAAAATATTTTTATTTCAATAATGTCTTCATTTCAGTCACACTAGTTCTATAATTTTAGCTGCTACAGACTTTATAGATACAATATAATGAGCTACTTCTAACAGAAACTCAAAATTAGAACCCTGATTAAAAAATTATGAAACACTAAATAAAAAAGACTTGTATGTCAATTATGGTTTCACAGTGAAAAAAAAAATTTAGAGGAGAAAATAGAATCTCTGAAAAGAAACCACCATGTTGCTCTGGGCCGACAGCGTGGATTTGAGGAAGAGATTGTTCGGTTTAAAAAGGAACTTCGAGAGTCACAGTTCAAAGATGCAGAGGAAAAGTACAGGGAGATGATGATTGTTATGAGAACAACAGAGCTGGTGAACAAAGATCTGGACCTTTATTACAAGGCTCTTGACAAGTAAGTATTGTCATATGTGGGTCATTCTGAACTGGTTTAGACTTTATTACTGTTGATAACCTTGATGCAAAAGCAGCTTGCAATTCCACACTTTGTTGGAAATTCAGAAATAGTAAATTGATACAAATTATTTGAGATATATAATTATTTCTCTTTGTAAAATCAGGCATTTAAATATTAAGATAACGTAACAAGGTACCCCTTCTTAAGTAAATTAATGAAATTATACTGCAAACTCCGCAGGGTTGGTGGGATGTAGGAAATTCTTAAGGTAATGTATATAATGTACATACAGTAAATGCATTGATGGTAATAATTGTAGTTTAATATAGTCATAGGTAAGTCCAGTGATGATAATTTTATTCCGAATTCTCTGTAGGACCCTTTTTGAGTTATGGTTGCACGTGTTGGGGCTCCTATTTGCAAAGCAACAATTCGAGAGAGATAATAGTGAGTGAACCCACCCATCACCCACTCTTGGTCTGAAATAATCTGCTGCTGTGTTGCCCGTGGTGGTGAGAGAACATCCAGACAATTAACACATTCAGCTTTGGGTTTCATATGCAAACACATGGAAAAGCTAGTGGAGCCCAGGCTGTTCCTCTGTCCCTATTCCTCTGTAGCTTTTTTTCCCACTTGAAGGCATTTTTAGGAAGCTTTTGTAAGTGTGTCTCCCAAAATTGCTGGTGGTTTTCCTTCCTTCCTGTGATTTTGGTGGGTTTTGGTTTTGAGGGAAGTAGAGGAAAGTCTTATTTTCTTAAAAGAAAGTTTCTTACAAGTCTGTCTCACGTGTTATCTCAAAAACTCTTTGAGATAACTCGTACTTAAGTAGGAGCTTAGGGAAGGTGAAATCTGTGTTTAAATCCTTCGTTATTAACCCGGATCTTTCTTGCATAGTCTCTCATGCTGCTTCCGTTTCCGTAGCAGTATGTTTTAGCATCTCCTGGTCGTATCTTCACATGAATAAGGTATGCCAGGTAGATTTCTTGTTCCCCATGATCATCTTCTCAGGTAAACAATTGTGTTTTCATTAAAGAATATACAGTATAGAGGTGTTTTTTTTCCCTTTTCTAGTGTGGGTGGTTGTGTGCTTATGTTAGAGAAGGCAGGATCAAAAGAAGCTTGTCTTGCATTTGATGGAAAGCATAGTAAACTTTGGGATTGTTTCTGCTTTCTCTGGAAGCTTGTTTTCCAGTGTTGGACTGACTGGCCAAAAATAGCATCTCAAAATTTGTAAACAGATACAGAGTAAAACATATGGCTCCCTAAAAAACCCAGTATGTTCCATTATAATGATGGAATTGCAATGAGCTATTGCAACTTGATGGGACAACGGGGAAGGGTCTTGGAATCAGTGGGTATGTTTCAGGAAATATGAAACGTGCTCAGTGATAGAAAGATAAATTGAGTATTAGGAACAGAAAAGAGAAAGAGAAGAGACACGTTTTGGCCACTATAAATTCACAATACACCTGTGTCTTGAACATAGTATGGAATTTTGGTCCCCTGTATTAAAAAGGGACAAGTAGTGCTGGAAAAAGGAGCACAGAAAAACACTGATGTGGTTGAAAGTGCAGCATAATGGTCAAGAAGAGAAACTAAATAGCTGAGAACTATCCCAGTTGAGTAGACAGATCTCGACCATTATTACACACAGTGGTCTAGAGGAACCCTGTTTTACACAGTTTTAATGATGAACTAAATATGTTTAATACCAAAAGGTATGCTATTCCAAAATTTATTTTGTGAAGATTTAAATTGTTCAGAGCATGCGTAATTCTTCCCTTTCAGCTTAAATGGAAATGCACTCCAAGAATTTCCCTTTTAGAATTCAGAATCTTTTTGTGTGGTATCAAATCATCTATTGTTTCTGTTTAAGGCAAAACAGGAAATCAGTCTTGTAATTTCAAGAAAAATAGATAAGCATCACTTATTGGTAATCATCTGAAAAATCGGTGAGACGAAATGTTAACTCTAATGGCCAGAGATTGAAAGCTGTGTCTGTAGCTGGGAAAACCAACATTTTGGGTGATCTACGCTATCAGATGATCTTTATTGACTAAATATTTAGAGGTTTATGATAAATACTGATGAGGAATGCATTCTTGGGTTTAAGTAAATAGTTGAAAGCACTGTCTTCACACTTAAGAAGTCCTATCAGACTTGATACTTCAGTATTCCCCAGAACAGATGGAAATAATTCCTGTAAGAGGGGAGGTGGGAAAACTATGTGTAAAAGGCCATTTCAGAAGTATATTTTATTTCTACTGTATTTTTTTGAAAGAAGACATTGGCATAAATTGAGCAAGTTTTTTTTTCTTCACTATGGAGCACTTTTTTTTTAAAAAAGCCAAGTTAGCATCCTGTCCTTTCTTGAATGCTTTTATAAGGAATCATCTATTATTGAACTACAGTCATGCTGATATATTAATCAGGGAAATGAAATTGAAAATTATGAATTTATGCAATAGAGTGTGGTTAGTCTTTAGATACCACTGCATTCAAAATGAAGTAGTACTTACTATATTTTTAGTAAAAGCATTTAGGGAATGGAAAGGGAGCTTCTGCCTGCCGTACAGCTCCTGTAGTCCATAGCAGTCCATGGTTGCACCTATAACAATTTATGTTTTGTTGCTGTTCTTTAGAGCAATAATGACATTTCATAGCATGAAGATGGAAGAAATCAACAAAATAATTCGTGACCTTTGGCGAAGCACCTACAGAGGACAAGGTATGTAATTTTTTTTTTTTTAGTTTTGCCCATGTGTATCCGTTTGATACTGAGCAGAGCATACAGAAAAGTGTTTGTTCAAAATATTGAAAATCCAGATTGGGATATAGTTCCATTCTAAAGGTTACATCTGTTGTTCACCACTATAATCTTTTTATTACACATTAACTTACTAGAGTTAATTTTCCCTTTTCCATGTTTTCCAAAGGTAAAGTTTCCTTGAGACAGGGGAACTGCACGAGTTCATTCCTTCAATTTTGGAAAAAATAATTTCAAAGATATATCTATTAGTGGGAGTTCAATTTTCGTGGTTACTGCATATTATACCTCTCAGCTGCTGTTAATCTTACGATATTTTTAAAGATTTTTGATAATGTAAAAGCTATCTCCTTCCCATTTTCAGATATTGAATATATAGAAATTCGTTCTGACGCAGATGAGAACGTCTCAGCCTCTGATAAAAGAAGAAGTTACAATTACAGAGTAGTAATGATCAAGGGGGATACAGCACTGGATATGCGAGGAAGATGCAGCGCTGGGCAAAAGGTAACAGCATTTTATTTTTAATACTCAATAAAGAGGATTCTGAAAACTGCCTCGGGTGACTGCAAGAGAGCAACACCTCCTGAAGTGACCCTGAAGAAGAGGTGGCTCCAACTCCATTTCCCTCTCTCCTCAAACTCAAATCTTCCCAGTCTCTTGCTAGCTACCACCAAGGTTCCCATAGCTTTAGGTTTATTGACTTGCTCCTGTATTTTTTCCTTCCTGAGGGCTGGCCCTTGGTTGTCTTGAGAGTTGTTATTTCCACCTGTCTTTTATGTTATGACAGAGCATCTAAAATATTCCTCATCAAGAGAAAAGAACCAGCCTTGTTCGTCTGCCTCCAAAATCACCATCTGTACTGGGTTTTTTTTGTGGGTGTTTTGGTTTTTTTGAAAGAGCTGAGGTATGGAAAAAAAAAAAAACCACACAATACTTGTAGCTGTGTGACACTTGGCATGTTGGATATGCAGTTTGGGCAACCAAAGCTACGTGCAGTATCACAGTGGGAAACTCTGCATCTTCTTTAGGTGAACCATTTCCACCAGAACAAACAATCTTCCTAAAAGCAGAGATAGTAGAAACGGACAAAAGCGCAGCCAGGGCTGCTCTTATTTCTTCCCTGCTGGAACTTTCTGCCCATCCTTTGTGCCTGCTGCACTGTAAACAGAAGAGCTGGAGAGCTCTGCCGAGCACTGAAGGCTGGCTGTGCAAGGTGCCAGTGACAGCCTAGCTCGAGGACACTGCAACTGGATGAGAGAGACACGTTCTTCTTCCTCTTCTGCAGTGGGAGCTGCAGTTTTCTGCCTCCCTTTCCTCTGCAATAGCTGACGACGGGCTGAGAGAGTTGGGGCTGTTCAGCCTGGAGAAGAGAAGGCTGCGGGGTGATCTTATTGCACCTTCCAGTACCTAAAGGGGCTACAGGAAAGCTGGAGAGGGACTTTTTACAAGGGTGTGTAGTGATAGGACAAGGGGCAACGGATTTAAACTGAAAGAGGGCAGATTTAGGTTAGATATAAGAAAGAAATTCTTTACATTGAGGGTGGTGAGGTACTGGAACAGGTTGCCCAGAGAAGTTGTGGCTGCCCCATCCCTGGAAGTGTTCAAGGCCAGGTTGGATGAGGCTTTGGGCAACCTGGTGTAGTGGAGGGTGTCCCTGTCCATGGCAGGGGGGTTGGAACTAGATGATCGTTGAGGTCCCTTCAAATCCAAACCGTTCTATTATGATTCTGTGATTAAAAGGCTGTGATGGCAGTGGATTTTGATCTCTGATGTTGAGGGAGAATCATAGAATCATAGAATGGTTAGGGCTGGAAGGGACCTTCAAAGGTCATCTAGTCCAACCCCCCTGCAAGGAACAGGGATATCTCCAACTAGATCAGGTTGCTCAGGGCCTCATCCAACCTGGCCTTGAACATCTCCAGGGATGGAGCATCCACCACCTCTCTGGGCAACCTGTTCCAGTGTTCTACAACTCTCATGGTAAAAAATTTTTTCCTAATATCCAACCTGAATCTACCTCCCTCTATTTTAAAACCATTACCCCTTGTCCTATCACAACAGGCCCTCCTGAACAGCCTCTCCCCATCTTTCCTGTAGGCCCCCTTGAGGTACTGGAAGAGTACATTATCGCCATTATTATTATTAATCGCCATTATCCAAAGTAACAAACTGCTTACTTCATCCCTCCAGAGCAGCAATTCCCACTGTATTGCTTACTCCAGCAGAGTTTCACTGGCAGCCAGGCCTTTTTCACGACCAGGTGGCACAGGCAGTAGTAGAACATGAAATCAAGGAATATAACAAAATGATACACGATATTTTAAAGTGAATACAGCAATAGGACCGTGAAAGGATGGTACTTTGTGAGAAGTTGAATTCTGTATTGTTGCTTGAATATGAAAAACGCTGTCAAATTAATGCGCACCTGAGTGTAGATGTGAACTTGGTTTTGAAAATTCCATACTAATTTTGGGGGAAATCCGAATCTTCTTATAAAACAGCAGTAAAGGCAAAAAATATGTCTGCTCCTAAAGTAGTCTAGGATGTTACGTTAGAGTCCTATGTAAATGAGAGTGAAACTTGTTCACAGTTTCTTAGCTTATATTCTGAGAATTCCTCTTTGATCATGAACTGTGATGCCAGCAGTCGTGATAATTGGAAAGTATTTTCGGCAGCACAGTTTCCGTTGAGTGTTCCGTCATTTTCACTAGTTCAGGAGATCTAATAATAATATGATTAGGCATGTTAATAGAAAACTGACATGCAAGGTGGTAAATCCTGCTGGCGTCAGTTTTAGTGAAGTAGTCAGGAGTTTGGTGACTCAAACTGAGCGACGCACGTACGGATTTCCACCGTCCCTGCTGCGGTCGGTGGGGCTTCAGCAGAGTGTAGGGGTCATGCAGACAGCAACGTCGTAGCATCTTTGCCTCGGATTGGAATCCTTACCTCCAGTGTCTCCTGAATTTTGAGTACTTGACTTCTCTGATGTTTTTCAACAGTACTTTGTAGAATGGACCTTTCAGTTCAAACTTGAATGTAGTTTTTCAGCAACTGATTAGTTGTTGTCATTTTGTGAGCTATCAGCACCTTGTTACGTGAACTTTAGTCACTGTAGTGGCATTGAAAACAGCCTGTTACATGTGGTTCCTCTGGAAACACTTTGAAGAGTGAGATTTTGATGTTGGTTTCTTTTTTTCCCCCCTCAGGTGCTTGCTTCCCTTATTATTCGTCTTGCTCTGGCAGAAACATTCTGTCTCAACTGTGGCATACTGGCACTGGATGAGCCCACTACTAATCTTGATCGAGAAAACATCGAGTCCCTGGCACATGCCCTGGTGGAGTAAGTGATCTCTTCTTGTGAAGCTTAAAGATGGGTATTTTTCAAATGTTAATAGTAGTCAGCAGAAGTGAATTATATTTTAAGCTGGCATAACTTTGGTGGCGTCTGCAAATATCCACGCAAAGCAGTAGTTACAGATTCCCTCTCCTTTATCTGGAAAAGAAAAAGTATTTCTTAAATAATTTGAGGGGGGTTTATGTGGATATAAAGAGTTGCTCATCAGCATTAGATTGCTTGATGGTTCTTGTCATTCATTATCAATAGTTAAATATTTATTATTATGTATGTGTTTACAAGTTTTCTAAAACTAGAATGTGATTTAGATAACTACAGACTAAAAAATGTCTCTTTGTAGGATAATAAAAAGCCGCTCACAGCAGCGTAACTTTCAGCTTCTGGTGATAACTCATGATGAAGATTTTGTTGAACTTCTGGGCCGTTCTGAATACGTGGAAACGTTCTACAGGATAAAGAAGAACATTGACCAGTGCTCTGAGATCATGAAATGCAGTGTCAGCTCCCTAGGCTCGTACGTTCATTAGAATTTCACGTAATTACGTATTATGGACTGGCTGCCTAATTTGATAGAGTTCAAATGAAGGTATCTGAAAATGTAGTTCCTTCATATCATATACTGCTGAAGATTTGTGACAATTTTAGCTAGAGTCTGAAACTATTAGACTTTTAAACTCCGTGTCTTTCTACATATTTCTGTGCCTGGCTTTAAGAATCGCCACGATTTGGACGAATTTAAATGAATACAACGCAGTTAACTTTTAGATGTATTTTACGCTTTAAAAGTGAAAATAAAGTTGTGATGTTCTTTGCGTATGTCTTGGTGTGGAGATCCAGATGCAGCTTCTTTGGAGCAGCTGCAGCTCTGTCAGTGGAACAGGCCTTGCTGTCCATCACTGCAAAAGGGCAAGTTGGGGATTGATTTGTATCTCTCTAGTCAGTGCGTGTTCGTAGCTACCCACCTGGTCGACACAAAACTCACAAGATTCAAGGAGAACTTTTACTACTTTCTCTACAAGGTAACGTTACTCTGGCTGTTCAAAGACAGAATCTTCACAAAGTGTAATATCTTTCTTTATTCTAAAGGAAAGTCCCATTTCTAACTACATGAAAGCATGAATGGACGACAAAAACGTTTCAACCATATTCTGTTTGCTTGGTGTCATTTACCTCTCTGCTGCTTTAAAATGATGACATTTGTGAGAGTTATGTCATGTTCTGATTCTCCGTGAGATACAGTCAATTTCTGTGAAAATGATACGAAAGTGCAAATGCCTTAGAGAGTTAGTTGGCGTGGATGCTGAGCTTCACCTGCACTGCTCAGGAGTTCTTCCTGAAGCCCTTTTCCTTGGTGCAGCAACACCCGCTGGCCCTACAGAACACAGGCCAAGGGGAACCAGCCACTCAGAATGACAAGGGGAAGCCAAGAGGGGTGGCATGATGGCCACAAGTCCTGAGATTTCAGGCAAAGGTTCCTTAGCAACCTGCCTCGCTGCCTCCAGAGCCACGCAGTCCCCAAGGGATGTGATTTCTGAGTCTGTTTCTTCGTAACCAAGTAAGAGGGCGTCTCTTCTGCCTTGGACTCTGGGTACTGGGTACAAGTCCACAACCAGAAGCTGGACTGGCAACTCCCAATCCTTGCAGACAGCAGTGATCAGCTGAACCTCCTTAGCAGACAGCATGTGGCTTTGCCATGGCTCCTGCTTGTCCGTGGGCTCTGCTGTGGCTCCTGCCTGGCTCTGCTGAGCCCCTCACATTAAATCATCCCACCTGCTAAAGGGTCTGGACAACATCTGCACAAAACAAGACAAAACCCAACCATAGCTGGGTCTGATTCTTCATCTCAAAAGTTCTTCCGCGTGGCCAGAGAGTTGAGCGCGCTTGGCAGAAGGTGCCTTAAAGGGTAATGTCAGAAACAAGCACTTGACCTAAGGATTGTTTCCACCTGAATTTTCTGAAACTGCAAGTCATTAGCGTCAGGATGGCCCCAGTCACGGGGAAACCCTCAGAGATAAGTGAATGAATGAGACTTCCGAGCAATTACGCTCTTGCACCAATCCCCTGAAAAAGCAATTAACACCAAATGGGGGGGGGGGAGGGGGGAGAAAAGGCAAAGGAAAATGCCACTAACATGCATTACGTTTGCAGTTTTAAATAAGAAGCTTCACTGACTCTAGTACTACTTCCTGAAGGGGAATTTTCTTAAAGATACAATCAACAGAAAAAAAAATGACTTTGTATTTTCAAATTTTCCTGTCCTACCTGTTTATTTTAGCATGACACATACATCCCAGCTCATGAAGAATTACATTATTTTCAGAAGCAACTCCCCAGCTGTAAAGTTCATCTCCTTGCAAAGACACACACACTGTCTGGGGATTAAACTTTTTGCCAGAACTTGGAAAAAATACAGAAAACTTGGTGGGAAACTAACCTCTCGTATGACAAGTGTCAGTATTAAAATGACAAAAAATAATCCATGTAATGATCTTTTTCCACACCTTTCACTTGAATAATCCATAGACTCCCCTACAGATAACGGCGTGGAAAAGAGACTCCACCAGCCCCATGGTTTTGATACGAACTGGGAAACAACAAAAAATGAAAGTGAACCAAGCGTAGGAGAAACTTTCAGCACTTTTGTCATTGTTTGCTCGTGGGCACCTTGGGCACAGCGAGGACAGAAACGGGCCCCCACTGCCACCAGCCCTGGAGTGGGCTTCGCTGCCACTGCCGATGGGCACAGTCAGCCGTGCCCCGCGCCACGTCGAGGGCATCCCTGCTCCACTGTGGCTTCCTGCCTCCGCACGGGCGACGGCCACCGCCGCGGAGCCACCACTGCCCGTGGTCCCGGCCAGGCGGCTGGGTCAGGGTCAGCCTCCTCGCCAGCCATGTCCTGCAGGTGGAGGACTGAAGGTGAGGGTGGCAAGAGGAGCTGAAGATCAGGGGAAGAGGGGTTGTCGCCCTCGCTGACGTACCTGATGCCACCCAAAGTTCACTCCGTCTGTAGCGCAGAACCAAGCAGAGACATTTTAAGCCGAGCGAGGTGCGGGTCTATCGCGGCGAGTGGCCGGGCAGGGGACCAGGCGGTGCAGAAACCAGTTCTCCACTGGCCTGACTGGAGCCGAGGCTGATTCCCAGCACAGGAGAGCGGCTCCGCGCAGCGATGCACACACCTTCGCAGGGAAGGCGCGGATGCTCGCTCGGAGGTGCTGTGAGCTAAGAACCAAAAATGACAACTGAAAATAATTTTAAATGCTTTCACAGAACTACCAGTGAGTGTGGTTGCTCAGGAGCCAAGAGTCAGGCTGGGATGGTGATTTCACAGCCCAGGCAGGCACCCAGCACCCCTCCGAGAGCACCGAGGACATCCCATGCCTGTAGAGGCAACCCTTGGCAGGTCAGCCTGGGAAAGGGTCAGGTGGGTGTAAATCCCTTCCCAGGGATTTGGGGCCAGAGTCATCCAGCTGACTGCAGCCCCAGCCTGGCGAACGCTTTTAGAGCCAAGAGTCTGCAGCAGGACGGGGGGTCCCACATGAGCGGCTCCAGCTAAGGCTTTTCTCCCACCTCTATTCCACATTATTTATTTCTTCAGTAATACAACTTATTCTCAGTCAATCTGCACTTGGTAAGCAAGGTGGCAACTACTTTCACTAGAAAAAAAAGGCCTTAAAGACATCCCTGTCTGAACAGTCTTGTTTTCAAGTGGAATTGGTATTAGCAGTGGAAAACTGATAGTTCAATGATGTTCTGATGCTTCCTTCGCTGTTACCTGTGCAGCGCAGCACCGTGCTGTCTGCTTAGAGACTGCTGCAAAACCAGATGCTTGGCCCAAAGTACTTCGGGTGTTTAAAACCAGAGAAGGTTGATTGATTGATTGATTGATTGATTGATTGATTGATTTCAATCGAAACTGCTTTCTCACCTGCCTGAAGTAAAAAAGTGACTTCCAGAACACGTAACTTGCTATTTCCAGGAGCAACTGCTCCATAAAGTTTCTAACTGGGGAGGTCCCATTTTCCTCCTGCACGCTCCGTTTTGGGCAAAAAGCTTTTGCATGCTCTAAAAATAAAATTAAAAAAAAAAACTAAACGGATGTAATTATCCACAAACACCACAAACCAAACCAATAAATATAGATGATGCTTTTAAAAGCTTAATCATTTAATGTCTCCTTGGAACTTTGTTAGCATTTAAATGTCACACTAAATATCATTTCTGAGCTATTTCAGTATGACACTTTATTTACTACCCCCTTCCCCGGGGACCAGCCGCCAGGAGCCAACGCTTACTCTCTACTTACTGCAAGATTACACCTTCAGAAAATGTGATGCAATCTGCAAATTCGCCTTCATCCTACTCCACGTTATTTGTTTTATTCAGGGAAAAAAAAAATAAAATTGCTGTAGCTGTAGCTCACCTTTCCCTGCAGCCGCCCCGGCTGACGGCGGCAGGTTGGCTCCCGCGCTGCGGTGGCCCGAAACACTCACAGTTTGTAAATTCAACCACTGATTCAAGAGATATTACATGTGCTGATGCTAGACATTACACGGTGACCCACATTTGGGTTTTTTTTTTTCATGTTATAAAGTGTTTTGTTGAACTTTTCCATCATTTTCTGAAAGTAAGGAACATCGCAGATGAGCAAACGGCCCCGAAAAAAATGTTGCGGCGGTTTGATGAGGATTTCATAGGAGGCAGAGCTGGAATAGTGTCGGAAAGCAGACAGTGGTGAGTAGGGTTGGCCAAAGTCAGGCCCTTGAAAATGACAGATGAGACCTGAATTTCTTTGTACCACCTCAATTATAGCAGCTGCTGGATGTGATGAGTTCCGACACTGCTTCGGAATTACAGGATCCCATCCTGACCCTCTGCAGGACCCGCGCTCGGCGCGGCGGGATCGCCCAAGGGCTGAGCTCAGCTGCTACAGCAGAGGTGGCCCAGCTGCCTCCCTTTGCTGAAGCCCCAGAAGAGATGGGCCGAGCATGGCGGGGCAGTGAGAGAAGGTGCCCCCCCCCTACCCGCGGTGCCGGGTCCTCTCCCCATCCCGAGCCGGGGATGGCCAAACACAGCTGGGTGGGAATTATAGAACCATAGAATGGTTAGGGCTGGAAGGGACCTTCAAAGGTCATCTAGTCCAACCCCCCTGTAAGGAACAGGGATATCTCCAACTAGATCAGGTTGCTCAGGGCCTCGTCCAACCTGGCCTTGAACGAAGGAAACCACTGCTGAGACAAAGCCAGTGCCTATTTCACTGGAAAGGCACAAATTCAGCCCATTAAAATCATGGACCGTGGTTCCCGAATTTCCTACAGGGTGAGGGGAGAGAAGGGGACAGTGCCACGGGAAGCTGCAACCCCTGGAAATCTGACTCACCCCTTGGCCGTACCTGGTTTTTGCCATTGAGTTCCATTGATTCCATCCGTGCCCACGGATGCCGTCCCGTGGCGGTGGTGGCCGCGGCTCCGGCTGGCCCCGCTGCTCTGCATTGATGTGTCATGACTGTGGGCAACCAAATCTGGCTTCACTGCTGGAAAAAAAAGCACGGCTTTGGACGCAGAACAAAGCAAAATTTCTGGTGTTGGCTGCACTGAGGGTGTCTTCAGCTGCTTCCACTGTCTTCTGGAGTCATCATCCAGAGCTGCAGGTAGGGAAATGCCCCACCGGCGCCAGCCCAGTCTGCACCTCCCCTCACCGTGGGGCAAGAGCAGCCCAACGGGGGAAATTACAACACTTCAATTAACCACTTGCATCATTTTTTCTGAACTGGTTGAGGACCGACATGGGGTGGCTTAAATCAGACCTGAAGAGCACTGGGAGGGTGACTGCGTGGCAGGCACACATCCCCCCCCCCCCCCCCCCCCCCGCCAACATCTGGATCTCTGGGACCCGCCTGCGTTCTGCCTCTGGCCACAGCTGGAAGCCAAACCAGCTCTTCCATGACGAGGAGACCCGATTCAGCTTGGATTCACGTGCCTGGGGTCCTGCGTGCACACCGGCGTCCCAGCCCCACGCGTCCCCCTCCCTCGGGAAGGGCAGCCCGGCCGGCAGCGCCCGTCTTGCGGCCGGCACTGGGCTGATGAACAAGCAGAAATTTTCCATTATTTCACAATAACGCTCAGAGCAGCCACAGATGGTCTGAAAGAGCTTTTTTTTTGGGCCCCTGCAGGTCGATGACGCTCCGGGAGGGCTGCGATCCCCTCTCCCGCCTCTCATCCGAGCCCCCGGCTCGAGGCTGTTTCTCAGAACTTGGCTCCGCTTTCGAGCTATCATTTTCCACCCACACGAGCCAAATCGATACATGTCAGCTTTTCCCATCATCAGGTTCACGTTACCATATCAATAGTTTGGGGGAATGATTTTATCTGCCTTCGAGGGAGGTGACACACGCTCTCTGCGCAGGGTTCTCCGCGCGGATGTGGGGTGTTCCCAGCCAAGGGGCTTCCACCCCCGCAGCCCCGCGGTGCCCCCCAGGATCACCGTGCCGCTGCCGGACCCCATGCCAGGGCACAGGGAGTGGGACCGCAGATGCCTTCCCTGGAGCCATGGTGCATCCTGCTCCGGCATCCCGCTCCGGCAGCTCGGCTCAAGGCACCCAGGGACACCGGCCGTGGGACAGACGGATACACACACTGTACTGTGCTGCCCTGATACACCCCAGCTCCTACACCTTCCTCCCAATGCCTGAGATGGGAAACCTCCAGGTTCCCATCTGGCTCTGAGCCAGCCGTTCGATTTCGCTGGAAATTCAATGATTGGGAATCACCAGCATCTTTTTTTTCCAGGAAAATCAATTTTTTCAGGCTAATAAAGGCAATGAAAGGGGAGTGCTGCAGCCCAGCCCTGCCGTTGCAGTGCTACGTATATATTTAAACTTAAATGTTTCTACATTTTCTAAATTAATTTAATAATTTACAACTATTTACAAGCCTCTAAGGTGAGGGCTGGGGCTCCCCTGGTCGGAGTCTGCCGGAGCCGGGGCAGCAGCACCGTGGGGCTGCCCGACAGCGCGGGGTGTCGGCGTGAGCCGGGCCATGAGGTGCCACTGGCACCAAGACACTTTGCCTCTGCCCGCAGCAGTGCTTGGACCGAGACATGAATTTGGGGAAGAAATGAGCCATTTTTGGCAAGTCGACTTGTTTTCCCCCACAGAATTCCCACTAACAGCACGGTTCAGCCGTGGTGGGAAATAACCGCAGGTTCGTCTCTGCTGGAGGATGAGCTGGTCTGAGTCCCTGAGCTACTGCGGGGTTTCTGATGTCCTCTGGGATGGTGTGGGACACCATGGGGTGGTGTGGGACACCATGGAATGGTGTGGAAGGCGCCGTGCCAAGCCGGGCGCTGCAGGAGCCGGGCGCTGCAGGATGGGATACGTGCTACAGAGCTGAGCAAGTCCTAGTTAAAACCCCAACACCCACACGCCAGAAAACCCCCTCAGCTGCCTCTTCCTTTACATGCAAGAGCATTTTTTTGGTTCTTTGCAGATGTTTAACATCTTGATAAAAGATATGAGGTTTTCTTTTCTTCTTTCAAATCTGACTTTGGCTACTCGAGCTCGCCAGAGCTCCTGCCCTTGTGGCCAAACGACGTGAATTTTTTCCTGACACACAGCTCAGCTGTTCCTCTCCGACACCGTTTCCTTCTCTGAAGTTCTGCCATCGCCCATGATGCTCTTTTCCACTAGCACTGGCCGAGCTGCGGCACAGGGCACCATGGTCTCAGCATGGCCCCAGGGCCACCACCGGGGAGAAGGGCCCACATGGGAGGAGGGTCCTCCACGTCAACGGGAAAAACAGCAAGTGGTCCAGGTGCCCTGGGAAGCAGCACCGGGCACCGGGGTGCTCCCACCCATGTCCCGTGACTGTTGTGTCCCCAGGGCAGGTGGGTGCTGAGCCGGCTGCAGGGCCCCGCACGGGCTGCAGAGGTGCAGGTTCAAGCACAAGAGCAAATATCTGCTCTCGTGTCACGTTGGCTCCTGGGTTTCTAACCCAAGGGTGACGCTGATCCCTGGGCTGCAGTCACAGCACCTGGGCATGGACCCACCTGGGCACGGACCCACCTGGGCACGGACACATCTGGGCATGGACCCGCCTGGGCATGGACACACCTGGGTGGTAGGGCTGGGCTGGCGCACGGCACGGAGACACCTCCACGGTCAACCAGATACTTGCTGGGGTTGTGTCATCCCCGCAAGAAGACACTGATGTCCAGAGAAGGAGTCCAGCAGGTGTCTGGCCACGTGCATCCCAGATCCGATCCTTCCGCATCACTGTTTTTCTTTCCATCGTGGAGCCAAGGAAAGCTTCAGGAGACACTTCTCTGCACATAAGATCATGATTTGGCTTCACTCAAGCCTTGCAATGCGCTTGGTTAAGTCGTGCACACGTTCATGGTTCTCCTCATGCAGCACGTTACAAACACACTCAATATAGTAAATAGATCCTCAAACATCAAAGAGAAATTCTCAGCTCGTCATCCCAATATCTCTTCATCTATCAATCAGGTGATTAAAATCTGCATGGTAGCTGAATAGCAGATAACGTTGGTTGAGGGCGAAAAGTCTTCGCCGTCATTACATAATGCCCTTCTTTGGGGCGAATGGCACTTCCCACCGACTCGCCCGATGAGCACAGGAAGAAACCTATATTTGGTAGTCAATGGAGACGCCGGTCCTTCTTCACGCTATAAAAATGGTGCTGTGCCGAGCAGCGAGGCAGAGAGGCCCCGGCCAGCCAGCCCAGCCGCACGGGACGCGCTCAGACGGCGGCAACAGGATGCTCCCCTTGCTGAAGGCAGCTTTCACTCTCCTCTCCCTGCTGGAGCTCATTTTGTCCAAGCCACTGATGACCATCTCCTCTCCCAAACTAAAGCTGTCAGAGATCACCCACCGCATCCATCAGCTCAACTCAGGAGTGCAGGTAAATGCCGCTACACCTCCTGGCTTTTCTTTGCTTACAGACCAGAGGAGCATTATCGATGATGATGATGATGATGTTCCTCAGTGCTTTGGGCACCCCAGCCCGCTTCAGCCTAGACTTTGGGTGCTCAGCACTTGACTTGGTGGTACAAGAGGCTGCTCGGGTGAAGTTTTCCACCTGACATTTGGCACATTGCAGAAAAAAAATGCTGAGAAACATGACAATGATGTGTCAGGGTGACCAGGGTGGCTCAGTGATGGGGACATGGTGGCCCAGCACTGGGTGAGCTGCTGGGGGGTCCCTGCTCTGTGCCAGTCCGTAGCACCCACTGAGCACCCAGGGACCCTCCTGCCCTTTCCCAAACAACTGCTTGCAAGTGCCGTGCAAATCCGGCTCCTGCCTTCCCTGGGACTTGTTTTGGAACAATTTGCTGAAGGACGGATCTTGGTGGTGGCAGCACGCGGGGTGCACCCGCTCTGTGTCCCATCAGCGAGGGCTGGGGACATGGTGCCCTGTCCCTGGGGAGGGCACAGCTGGCACCTCCTCGGGCACAGTCTCATAACGATGGCCTCGTAACAACGAGCTCGTAATGACAATCTCATAATGACAGCTCTCTCTTGTGTCGCCTCTCCAGGTCCCCTGCAACGACACCCGAGTGGCACAGGTCGCCTTCATGGACCGAAAGGTAAAAGATGATGGAGAGAGAGATGGAAAATGCGTTTGCAATAAACACAGACAGAGCTGGCGCCCGCCCTGCCCAGCCCACGGAGCAGAGGTGGTTTTGTTAGTCACCAAGAGCTGCTTGAGTGCCAGGGGCCGGGGGCGAGCGCAGCTCGATGCCAACTGCACCCAGGACCTGCCTCCAGCCCCCACCTCTGCCCACCTCGACCCCACCTTTGGGCACAGCCCGAGTCACCGCGCCAGGCTGCCACTGCAGCCGTAAAACGAAAGTGATTTCGGAAGTCACTGTGAAACCTCCCACCGGTGCCAGACACCTGGATAAGTGGCACCAACTTAGATGAGCTGCAGGTCTCTAACAGCGTTTCCTCCCCTGTGTTCCCCAGCTGCCGGAGCAGGAGCTGCTGTGCCAGGCTGCCGCCGCGCTCACCAAAGTCACCAGGTGCAGGAAAGACTACGAGCCGCTCATCATCAACCTGCAGAGCCTGCATGATGAGATGGTAAGCAGGAGCTGCCGCTGCCCCGCTCGCCGCCCCGCAGTGTGATCCGGTGCCCGCGGCAGCCGGGACCCCCCACGCCAGCTTTGCCAAGCACGGGCCCCGTTTCAGCGCCAGCTCCCCGGTACCCGCGGGGCTGAGCAAGTTGGCATTTGTTACCATGCCCGGGGCCAGAGCTGGGCACTGCAGCCCGCGCTGTGCTGTGGGATAATTGGATATAGAGTCATCCCAGGCCAGCGGAGATGAGGTCACACCGCTGGGCACAGGGGCTGGGTGCTTGTCCTGAGCAAGGGGCAGATGCTCAACCTCCTGGGGCAGCATCCTCATGACTCTGAGCTGAATTATTTATAGGGGACACAGGGACAAGGGCAACAAACCATCTGCCAGGGCTGGTAGCCCAGCTACCAGCCGCCTGAGCTGCTAAATCCCACTGCCAGCTCTAACATGGCCACACTTTTCCTTCCCCAGAGCTGCTCCCTGAGCAACGACAACGAGATCTACCTGCGCAACTTCTTGCCGGAGCTGGGGAACTTCACGCAGGGGCTCTACAGGCGCCTGGCCGCGTCGCCCGCGCAGTGAGCCGGGCACTGCCAGCCCCACGCTGGCACCGCGCCGCTGCAGCTCTTCACATGTTTTGGTTTTGCAGAGTTTTTTTCGCTCCTCGTCGCATGCACTTCCTCAGCTCTGCCCCAGCCCCCCCAAACCCAACGTGATCCTAACGGCGAGTCCCAGCGGGTCGCCGGGTGCCCGGGATCCGGCAAATGCCCCCTTCCTGGCAGGCACCCAGCATCTCCTGAGCTTTCCATCTATGTATTGCATGTCAGGCATTACTCAACCTCTGCAGGAGCGCTCTCGTCTGGACGAGGCTGCCCTTCGCCCTCCCTTGCAGTCCTGTGGCTCTTCCGGCCGGCACGAGGTGGGATGCGGCCCCTTGGAAGGGATGTGATCCCCTGGGATGGATGCGACCCTCCCAGGCGGGACAGCTGTGACCCTCCTGGGATGGATGCAACCTCCTGGGATGGATGGCTGTGACCCTCCTGGGATGGATGCAACCTCCTGGGATGGATGGCTGTGACCCCCCTAGGACGGATGTGACACCCAGGAGGGCTGCGCTCCCCCGGGAAGGCTGCGGGAGGGTTTTCCTGGCTGGGAGGAGCTGGGCATCACGCCTGGCCGGGGCGGCCGAGGAGGTTGAGCTTTTACCTCACTCACCTCCTGCAGCGCCTACCAAAACCAAAACCAACTTATCTGCTTCCTGTTCCTCTTAATGAAGGGAGGCTTCTTCATAATCGCCTTCTCTTCCTAAAGAGATCAAGATCTAGGCTGAAATGATGCATTTTTCGCTAACGAGTAACTACAGCAGCTCAGGGGCCCGGCGGGAGCCGAGCCGGGGAAGTGCAGCATCCGAGAGCGAAAGCCGGAGGGGAACGGGCAGCGGGAGGGGGCCGCCGGCACCGACCGGCACCGAAACCTCCCGCGTGTCCTCGGCGCTGTCGGTGGGCTTTTACGTCATTAACAGCGAAGACCAAGGCGAGTCTGCGGGGTAACGTGGGGTCCGATGGGTGCTCATTGCTATCGTACTTCTAGAGTTTATTTATTATCGTATTTTATTTAAATAACTTATTTTTATACTGCGTAATCTAATGATTCAAGAATAAAAGGTTTTGGCTGTTGACAGCTTTCCTGTGTTGGGACCCGGACCAAAAAGCAAAGCCAGTATTGAGAACAGGTGTTTTAACTTCCAGGAGAGTTCTGTGGAACACAGTTCTATTTAAAACACTGCTACCTCATTCTTCCAGAACTATTAGTGCCTAATTGCCTCTCCGTGACAACAAATGACCGTGTGCTGATTCATAATTTATTGTTCTTCCCTCTATTTAAAATATTTGTATTACGACAGAGTTAATATATTCAAATGATCATATATTTGGATGTTTTCTTTGTGGGTTTGTGTTTGTTTTTTTTTCATTTCAACTTTGCACTGATGTTATAAAAGTGTCTCAGGGCTTAAGCAATAAACTCCTGAATAACGAGCTCCTGGTACTGGTGGTTTATGCTGTCGATTCCCACTCCTTACCTTCAGCAGCTAAGGAAGAGCATCCGGGGGTGCTGCCTCCTGCTCAGTCAGCTCAGGGAATGGGGTGGGGAAGGGCAGCGTTTTGGGGCAATATATAGCAAATCTGCCCACTTAGAGCAAGTTTTCAAGGAAGCAAAAGGCACCGATGCACCTGCCCGGCTCGTGGCATAGGAAAACACGGGGGGACGGGAAGGGCTGGGGGAGCGGGGATGAGCCCTCGATTGGGAAGAGGGTCTTGTGCCCAGGACCACGCCAAAGCGGAGCGTGTCAGGGGGCAGCCTGTGGGCTGGGGGGCTGCAAGGCTGAAACGGGAACCAGTGGGTGGCAAAGGGGCTCTGCAGGCGGAGGGCACCTCGGCGGGGGGGAGGGATGGGGTTGGCTCGTGGGATGAGCAGCAGCAGGTACGCGGGTAGGAAATAACGGGGCAAACCGGCTGTCAGAAATGGCTATAAACGTGGGACATGACTATAAACGCACGTGATGGGGCATCACCTGCAGCCTTGGGATTTGCCCTGGATAAACCACGGCGTTGTTGCCAGCAGCTGACACGGCAGCAACAGGAACGCATGAGAACCGCAGCACATCGCTGCCACCGCCAGCCAAAGCCACCCCGGGCAGCGGTGCCCAGGCAAACCCTCAGCCATCCTCAGCACCTGCCCCGGAACCGCCCCGCTCCAGGCCACGGGAAGAGGTGGGAAGCGGAGCCGGTGGCCGTGGCTTTCTGCAGCGCCCAGGGCTCGGTGGCTGCGGGGACGCTGGGAGCCCAGGCAGGACCCTCGTGCGATGGGGAGATGCTTCAAACCACAGAGCAGGAGGGGGAGAGTGGCAGTGGAGAAAAACCAAAGACACATTTCGGAACCAAGCGCCTTCCCTTGGCAGGGAAATGGCAGCGGGTTCATCCCGAGCGACGGCTGAGCCGAAGGTGCTGCCGGGGCTCTAGAAACGAGATGGGGACTGCGCCGGGGCCGGAGCCATCCGTCCAGCGAGCGACGGGGCTGTCGCTGCCATCGGCTGCATCCCACCCTTGGCAAAGGACGTGGGAATTTTTTTCTTTCACTGGTGAATTTCCCATGGCACAGTGATGCAGTTTTCCACCATGATTCAGCCCGAGTAGCTCAAAGGTTACATTTTTCTGTTAATTTAGCATTTTCTGTTCCTTTACTCCAGCTTCACAGCTTTCCACCGTGATCACTGGAGAAACCGCCAGGTCTGTGGGATGGGACCACCACCTCCATCCCCTTCTTCAGCATCACTTTTTAGGCACGGAGCCTCCCACCACCACCCATCCCAGACCAGCTGGAGAATCCCAGCCAGGAGCCCGGCCCCACGGCTGCCATCCGCCGAGGTCGCAGCGGCAGCGCGGTCCCGCAGCCGGAGCGCGCGCGCTTATCTGCTCTCCATCGCGAGCGGTGCAGGTAGGAAACGGCGCAGCTCTCCGCTGGCAAATCCCTTGCAAAGGTCTTTCTGAGTCAGTGGCACGAGCTTCATCTGGGGCATTTCGGAACCAGACAAACAACATTACGCTCAGTCTGGCTGCTCCCGGATTAATCGAGCGCTCGCAAACTCTTATCAAGCATCTGATGGCAAGTTGCTATTTGAGTTAGAAAAATACCTATTAGTTATTACAAAACTCCGAAGTTTCCCAGCTCAGCTCATTTCTCAGCGCGATTTCCTGCGGCAGCGCCGGCCGGTGGTGCCAGTGGAGCCCATCGCCCCGACCTGCCCCGGGTTCACCCCGCGCGGGGCAGGACGGGCCAGGGCAGCCTCCGGCTCGCCGAGATGCCGGAGCAGAGCCCCAAAACTCCATTTTCCCACGCGAGCGCCAGCGCTCCGGGCATCGATGCCGCAGGACCACCAGCTCCACGTCCCTCGCCCACCTCCCCGCAGGGTCCTGCTGTTCCGGGGGTCCCGTTTGGCCAGGAGAGCCCCCAGCGCTCCGTAAACCCCCCAGCCCCGGGAGGCAGCGATGTCCTGCTCCGACCCCGGAGGTTTTTGTCCCCCAAGGCCCCGGGCAGGGCTCTGCCACGCTTTCTGCTTCTCCGCGGGCGCAGGTGAAGATAACCATAGACAGAAAATGGTATGCAGATGAAGGATGCTTTGCATGATTTGGAGATATTCAAATGAAACGCAAGATGGAAGAGCTTGAAGGATAATTAGAGAAAAAAAAAAAAAGCAAAGCTCCGAAAAAATAGCGCGATCAGATCCGTGGCCTCCCCCGTTCGGCCACTTTCACCTCGCGGTGTAGAGAAAGTCTTGGGATACGGAGAAATGAAGAATCCCCAAACCGGGCAGATTACACACTTCTCTTTTGTACGTGACCTGACTCCTACTACCGTTATCTTACGGTGGAAATTTCCTACGTTGAAACGTAATGCGAGATCAGAAGAAAATCTTGACTTGTACAAAAAAGACTTGTTGTCCTAATTGGATAGCAGCAACTTTGGAAAGTGCAGATAAGGGAAAAATAAGTTTTTCCTACAGGTTCAGCAATTTTACAGCCATAAATTGAGATGCTCCTTCCAGAAAAGCACACGCGGGTATAGATCACCAAAATATCCAGAAACTGCGAGCTGAGAAGGTCTGGTCCAAGCAGGCCATGAGCATCCCGGTCCCGATCCTGCTCACCTTCCTGGTGCTGTCAGCCTGCCAGGGCCGCAGGGCTGCCCTGGTGCCAACCTCCACCTTCCTGAAGGAGAGCATCCAGCTGCTGAGCAAGCTCCTGGAGAGGAAGGTAGGGCTGGTTCGCGCGGCTCAGCCTTCACCCGCCGATGGGAGGGACGGAGCGCGTCGCCGGGCTCGGCGAGAGCGATGCTGAGTCAAAGAAAGGTGCTGAGCGCGCAGCACCGGGGCAGGGTGCGTGTTCACGGGGGGCCGAGGGTGGGCGGATGGAAGGACGGACGGACGGATGGGGTGGGGGGGTGTGTCTGCGTGCGCACGTGTCAGGATGGGTCCGTGTTGGTGGTTTCTCTCCCCCCATCACTCCTCTCCTTTGTGTCTTGATAAAGGTTTCCTGTGACAAGATGAACGTGACAAATATTTTTGCAGGCGATAAGGTAAGAGAGGAAAAAAACTAACTTGTCCTTGTTCAAAAACAATCCTACGGCCACGCTGGGCACCGGCAGGGGCCGGAGCAGAGCGCGAAGCCCTGAGTATCCTGCCCATCCCAGTGCAGCGCTGCACGGGGGCAAGGAGCCCATCGCCAGCCCTGAGCAGAGATGCTGGGCTGCCAGGCTGGTCCTCACCACCGCCGGTGCCCAGCACGGGTGCCCTCACCTTCTTGCACCCACCTCCACCTCCAGCCAAAGCAGCAGCGGCTGCTCCCAGGCACGGCAGGGGTGAGGGAGAGGCCGGAGGCGCAGGCAGGAATGGGCAGCGTGCGTTCGAGCGGCACACGGGGGTTTTCAATCTTTTCAGAAAGGAAGAGAGGAACTTCTTCCTTTGCCTTGGAGCGGTGTGTCACCGTCTCACAGACACCCACGCGCGCCTATCGCGCAGCATCTCGAGCTCTGGTTAGACACACTATATCCCTCTTTAGCCCCTCAGCTGGGGGAAGGCTCTTCAGTCAGCAGCAGATTTAATGGCAGATAATAAAGCCAATTTCTGCACCGAAAATTGCTGCCTAAGCCAAGCTCCCCGGCACCGGAGTTCCTGTTTTCACAGAAAGCCGATGCCCTCACCTCGCGCTGCGCGGGCGGGTGGGAGCCGAGGGGTGCAGCAGCCTCCCTCGGGGGGACTGAGTACCCCCCTGGGGGTCCCTGCACCCCTCCTGCTGCAGGGACCAGCCCTGGGAGAGCGAGCAGAGATGCCCAGGTTGCTGCACGACCAATGCCCACAGACCTGGCCGTGCCCAGTCCGTTATTTGATGGTGCCATGCAGTGTGGGTGGCAGCCGGGGCAATCCGGGCAGGCAGAGCTGGCAGCACCCCCCTGTGCTGCTGCAGCGAGGGGCCATCAGGAATGCCCCCCAGGGAAGGCAGCTGAATACTTTTCTTATTGCCACCAGCACTTCACTTATTAGCTCTTCACCTTCCACATCTCTGCTGTGGGACTTCATCTACTCAAAGCACCTGACGGAGGTAACCGCTTCCCAGCGGCTTTTATCATTCCCGTGGAGCCTCTGCCCACTCAAACCAGCACCATTGCCCCAGGACAGCACAGGGAGCAGCTCCCAGAGGGCAGGGTCCCATCCACAAGTCCCACGTTGGAGCACGATGCTCTAAGCACGTGGGTGCTCACTGCTGTGCCAAACTCCGCCACGACGTTCACCAGCGGCTGTCGGCACTGGAGCTTCGGGCAGGCTCCGACAGCCGGAGCTGTACTTGGCATCTGCTGCTTAGAACAAAAATGTATTATTTGTGCTGCTTTAATCTGCTGCTGAAGCTGTGACTGTAGTGATAGGACACAGGGCGATGGCTTTAAACTGAAAGAAGGGAGATTTTGATTGGATATAAGGAAGAAATTCTTCCCTCTGAGGGTGGTGAGGCACTGGCACAGGTTGCCCAAAGAAGTTGTGGCTGCCCCATCCCTGGAAGTGTTCAAGGCCAGGTTGGATGAGGCTTTGGGCAACCTGGTGTAGTGGAGGGTGTCCCTGCCCATGGCAGGGGGGTTGAAGCCGGATGATCTTTGAGGTCCCTTCCAACCCAAACCGTTCTGTGGTTCTATGACTGCACAAGAGGGTTTCTAAACAAGCCACGTGTGTCTTTTTTCCAGAAAGACGACCCTACAGAGATCTTGTGCAAAGCCAGCACGGTCGCATTGGAGGGCCGGAGCTGCCACAGGCAGCTGGAGGGCATTTACCTCAACTTGATCCATCTGGTCCAGAGGAGGAGCGCAGTGCACAAGGTAAGGCAGAGCTCTCCCCTCAGCCTTCAGGCTTTCTGCACGTCCAGCTTCTCAGTCACCATTTTCGCTTCCACGGGAGCCTCACCCGAATGGCTCCGGCGGGTGGTCGGCGTTTTGCCGCTCGCTCGGGCTCTGCTGCTTTTCAGCAGCTCCCAGTTTTGATGGTGCTGTGTTTTCTGTGAGCAGCTCAGCACCCGACCCCCACGCACAGCCCAGTCCTCCCCAGCACCACCCTTTGCAGCCACGGCCACGCTGCGGAACCAGATATCCCCCCGGGAAGCATCCTCATGGCCTTTTTTTGATCCTGTTCCAGGCACCGTGTCCCGTGGCACCAGGCACCACTACTTCACTGACTGATTTCCTAGTGGACCTACGCAGAGTCCTCCAACGATTAGTAAAAGGCTAGAATTTGAAGTGGAAAAACATCAGGTTTTTTGTTTTTAAACTATAATGACACTGTATTTTTCAAAGATTATTTATAATAATTCTTTAAATAAATCTATTTTTGGACTAAATTTGCCATCATTGCTTAAGATGTTTCTTGGCCAGAAACTGGAGAGCACAGGAGCACATTTGAGAGCTCGAAGGTGCCAGCTGGAGCGTAGGACACTGGGTGGCAGGAGCCAGCCAGCAGCACCCACCAGCCTGGGGGCCCCCAGCTCCTGGAGAGACCCCTCAGCCCTCTCACCACCCCCCACAGAAACCCTGAGGGGCCCAAGAGGTGGTCATGGCTGGGACACAGCACCAAGGTCAGGCCAGAAGCAATGGGGACCAGTCTGATGACAAACTCCAGGGCAGGGAACAGAGGATGGGTATTTCCTACCCAAGTTGTTGGAAGGAGGCAAGTTTGTGACTGGGTTGGAAACCAGGGCACAGAGGGACAGCGCTGAGCAGTTGACAGGTTCCTAGATGGAACTGGGGCTTTAGAAATAAATGGGTTTAAAACCATAAAGTCAGAAGTCACTTCTACTACTTTGCCATATAAGTTGCAAGAAATATACGGGACTACAGTGAACAGAGTCCACTGGCACGAGGGTGTTGCTGGCAAGAGCTGCCAAAACACAGAATTGGTCCTGCTGTGAGGTTAAGGCTTGTACTAACACGAGGAAAGCAGGTCTAAGCTGAGGAAAAAGCCCAGGGGAAGCCAGATTGGAGAAGGCAGGTCACAAAAACGTCCTGCTTCTGACAGCCATGAGCTTGGAAGCGTGTGCTAGAGCTGCAAAGGGAAATGCCAGGTCCATAGCTGAGCAGGCCCTTTGTTCTCCCCTCACTTTATTATAGTTTATTTATAGCCTATATTTATACTATCACCACATATTTATATATATGGCATTTATATTTGGCACAGTACTTTGTGGCCCAGGAGTGAAAGAAACAGCAACAGGGAGCAAAACTGCACCGTTGAAGGGATGACTCCAGCCTGCAGCAGACCTGGCTGGTGGTTAAAGCCTCTCTAGCAACAAGGGACTGGAGTTTTGCAGGTATTTAGGTGTCTACTATTTTGCAACTTACTTTGGCACGGCGTGGGAGAGCACTTTGGAAAGTCCCAGGACTGTGCAGCGTTTGGTTCGTGCATCAACTGAGTCACGGTACTCAGGGGAGCTGCAAAGTTCGCAGACCACAAAAAACCTGTTACCTACAGCATGAGCAGGCTGAGACGTCTTCCAGAGGAAGAAAGGCACTGCAGACCAACACAGTTTCTGCAAAGGAAACAGAGCTGAACATTTCCAACTACTGCAGGTAAATTCACACCATCTGCATCAATACAGGGTGTGAGAGGCTTGCGGTGCAGCGTTAAGGACACAAAGCCAGAGCAGTGTGAAGAGCCTTCTCTCCATCAGCTGTGCCACCTATTTGGCACACGGGTGCAGGAAGAGGCAGAACACAGGCAGCACCAAGTGCTTCAGTGGACAAGAAGCTGCTCTCGTGGTGCTCTGGCTCTCCCCTGGTAAGGGCAGCTCAGGACAGCCCCAGCAGAGGAACAGAGGGCTTATCAGCCTGTTGGGGCACATCTCGTGATTTGCATACTGGCCTCATCTCGCTGGTCTTCTCCAGAGTCTTGCAAAGCATCCTCTTGTTCTGCCCTCTCTACCTCTTCCACAGGAGCGTGTTGCCCACTGCCCTGGGGCATGGCAATGGGGATCCCCACACACCCCAGACTCACTTCTCTAACTTCTCCAGCAAGTGCTGCGTATCACAGAGCCACCCAGACTATTTTAGCCAACTTTCCCAACACATCATCTGACTCAACTGAGTGAGAAAGATGCTGTACGTACAAAGTTACCTGAAAAACATGCACAGAGGTGGAACTAGGAATCAAGAATTTTATTTTGTGGTATGAACATGCTCCAGGGACACAATACTGATATATACAGTGTAATGAATAAAGTTTAACCCTAAAAACAAAGAATAATCAGAAATAAACAGAGTTAGAAAACCAATAAATAGGAAGACAAATTATACAGACAGACTAGCAGTTTTTCTTATATACAGGACTGGCTAAGCAGAACTGTTGAGAAAGGTGGAAGCTGGACACGTACAGACAGTGTAGTCAGTGAAAGGCACTAAGGACCATTTTCCCCTCCTCTTAAGGAAAGGATCGGGAGCAAGTTAAATAGGAAAGAATTCATTTACACGACATTAAACATAAAGTGTCAAAAACCTCAACTTTAAGGTCGATGTTCTGGAATGAGGGGAATCTTCTGGCAGCAAGATGCACAGATGAGCACACACAGCACATTTATTATGGTAATATGACTTTTGAGAGCATGTACTGACCCGGGATGAGAATGGCTGTATTACACTCTTAAAAGCCCCACAGAAACCAAACCCCTTCCTCATTAAAATGTGTTATGGACCCATTAGACATTCACAGTTTGTCCAGGACTATCCCATATGGTAAATCTGCAAGCCAGACTCCCTGGTTTTAAGAGAAAGTTCCCAGAACTTCAACAAGACACACCAGTTAAAAGGTAAGCCAAGCTGATAGATCATCATGACCACGACAGCATTGCACTTAAAGTCTTCTTGTAAGAACAGGTAATTTGTTCTCCAAGCTCCTGTAACAGATTACAACCAGTCTCTCCAACCTGCCAATTACAAATGTGTGCAGGCAGTTATTTATTAGTGTTTTCTCTGCCCCAAAGCTCACTTAAGCATGTAGAGTACTCTTGTTTTCAGCAGCAGGACTGTAACATTAAATCACAAAGCATATGCATTTATAGGTAAGTTTTAAATATTTTAAATGTAGTGCTATGGCTCACAGTGGTATCTAAGCCACTGATGTCTGTCAGGTAAAAGAATTTTCAATGCTCTTTTTGAAAGCACAGTTCAAGAGAAACTCCCTTAAAAACAGGTCATTCAACAAATCCCAGTGCAACAAGACATAACATAAAGGGAAACACAGTTCTCACTGGTCTGAAAACCAGTACAGGCCAAAATGACACATCTATCTTTTTGGACCGAGAACTGACATAAGGTGTAAAACAAAACAGCATTTAAGCCACTTCCAGTCTGTCTTGTTTGATGAGAAATATGCAACACGAGATAACCCAGCTCTATCCAAGCACATTCAAAGTAAGGTCAGCTCTTGAAGAGCAAAACTACCTACAGCTTAGATCAGGCAAAAATTCTGAGTATTTACCTTTTTAAAGGTTAGGCTAGAGAAAAAACAATGCCAGTGTCTGTATCTTGTACGAACTTAGGTGACAAAGCCAAATCTTGCATGAACTTGGGCAACACACCCTCCCCACCCCAAAACAGAGGGCAGTATGTCCTTCTCCTAGGTCATGATCCTGACAAACACATTTAAAAAAAACACAGAGGAAAGCTTACAAGTCATTTAGAAGAGCACTGAATATATCTCCAGAGCGAAATATGCCCTTACAAGACCAGCTTTAACTATGACAGGTCCTGTTACAGACCTGTCAGGAGTCACAAGGTACATCCAGTTAAGCATCAGGACAGTACGAAAGGGCCACCAACTTCTAGCTACTCTACGCACTCCACAAGAACATTCTGGTAATTGCAAACAGGGCTACTAGCAAGAACTCAGGACACCTAAGGAGCTCTCTTGTTCTCTCTGTCATGCTTAAGGACTCAATTTCTCCTATTAGTAAGCACAGCTTTTTAAACCTCTAGGTAACACTAAATTACATGGAAGTTACAGCTAATCACCACCACCCTGGCACGGGAGCTGTTCACATTTCTGCAGCTGATGTGCTCCAGCACGAGTTACAAAGCACATGCAATCCAGGAGATGCATTTTTCTCTGTGACACAAAAGCAATGTGTTAAAGTGATATGTGTCTATTAGCAGCATAAATATAAAAGAAAAAGAGCAGCCACCACAAATAAATGGTTATTATCAGAGACCAGAATTTTTTTCCTCTCGAAGCACAGCCAGAAACCCGAGATGATAAAGTCTACACAGGAACAAAAACCAGCATCAGCTATTTCAGGGGATGTCACTGTTCTGGGAAAATTGGGCAGTTCATGCCTGTTTTCATATGGGAGAGTAAATTCATCCTCAGTTTAGAGCACTGGTCCAGTGCCCTTCTCACCAGGGATGAGGAAATGGAGCTGTAACACTCTCAGTCCCAAGGCTGAAGCCAAGTCCTACTATTACAGCGTTCCCCTTAAATAGTCTCTGCTGTTCAGATTACAAAACAATTCACACATTTAAAAACCTCCAGCTCAGAAGCATAAAAAGCAGCCAAAGCAACGCTGCAACACAGCCTTAAAAGGAAGGGAAAAAAAAGCTTTTATTGCCTTTGCACCAAAGGCCCCTCTCCCACAGTGCCAGATCACACACGTCCCGACCAAAGCAAAAGCCACACTTGTTTTCTGTCGCACTTAAGCACAACATGGTCCCTTCCCAGAAGTCTCAGACTTTTGTAGTTCTCATTTTCCCTACCCAACTACTTTCCCTGTACAGCAAGACAGCAAATGAAGGGAGAAGGACTGTGTATTTGATACACAACACAATCAGGTTAACAGCCACAGTGGGGGAAATTTAAATAACGGGGTTTGATGCTCTTTAATTCCGAGGTTTGCAGCAGCCACATCCAAACAGGGATCAGTGCAACAGAGGACAACAGTGAAAGCTGCCAGGGATGTGCAAAGCAGGGCAGGCATCAGATTTACCGGCCTTACATTTCAGGAATTTCAGCAACCGTTTTGAGCTAACGTGTCTAGCACTTGAACACACATCTAACCCTTATTTTCTACACATTTCAACAAGGATTGCCAACAATAGCTTCCCTGCACAACACATTTAACACATGTAATTTCACAACCATTCATATTTACCAGTTTAATATTATGTTAATATAACATACGATATATGGGCAACTAAAGAAAAAATACATTTTTTTTTTTTTTTTAAATAAAGCTCCATACCAGCAAGGCATGGATTTTTAGAGCCATGTCAAACAGTGCCATCTCTTGAATTCCATATTCTGGCCAAATCTTATACACTCGCTGATTTTTTACAGCAATTCTGAACAGGTCACACCTACTGCAGCAGAGAGTCAATGACGGCTCCTGGCTTTGCCGAACGTTTTCTGTTTGGAGAGCAGAAAGGAAAGGGAAAAATAGCACCGTACGCACATTGTTACGCTGTCTAGGAAATACAAGGGCCAGCCACGTTTCGAGCCAAAACTACACAGTGTCACTTTTCCACAAACGTTTGTCAAAACCAACCAGCCAAAAATAACCAAGAAAATCCATGCTGAAATCTCCCCCAACAGAACACTACTTTCCATAAAAACAGTATACGCCCTGTTAATGTGTCAGAAGTTAAACTAAACCACAGAACACAGTAAAATAAAGCCAGAAGCAGGGAATGCAGCAAAAAGGCAGCAGAAAAATCCCCAGACAAGTCTTTCTGGACCAGATTTTACCACAGTAAAGAGATTTCAGCTTGGCTCTGTCACACTTGGCTCCAGCAAACTTTTAGCATTTTGTCTTCTCATTAAGCAAATGTTTGAAGACTTGCGGCCAGTTTGCACGCACAAACTGGAGCCTTCCCCTGGCTAAAACCCCCAACACAAACAGATACTCCAAAGTTCTTCACCTTCTACCCGTCTTGGGCCTGGATCTTCCTTTTGAAGTCCTCGGCCTCTCCAGCTTCATCAGAGATTGCCTCAAGCTTTCTTCAGTGTAAGCTAGGTAAACATGGGAAAGGTCCACCTCAAAGGGCTAAAACAAAAACACACCATAAAAATCAAACACACCCCCAAACCATCAGAATCATTTTATACACCGATCAACGGTACTTTTGTAACACTAGAAAGACTCGTCTCTTCAACAGGAAAAGAAAGTTGAAATTGGACAGTTTCCCTACACACATGCAGTTCAATACACGCCTATAAAGTCACTCACATCTTTTTCTTTTTTATCCAGGACAGGCGTCTGTTTCCTCATGTTGTTGCCTGTGTATGCAACACATTTCTTAAAGAAAGAAAGAAAGGTCTGTTAGTCAAGTCTACTGTGCACCATCAAACTGACTACAGCTTTACTGCTTTATTTCTGGGCTTGGTTAAACTCCTCAGCAGCTCGTGCTAACACTGGCTTGTACCCGAGCCAGTGGGCTAGCTTACCAGTTGCCATTCTCCAATGTCTTCGTTCCAGTGAACGTAGTTTTCAATCATTTCCTAGAAAGAAGTTAGAACAGCAAGTGTTATAGATTTGCTCAATATACACTCCAGATGCATCTTCCAGAACATCCCTAAAGGCCTGGACAAGCTGCTTAAGAACAGCTTGACCATTCCGAGTTGTTTTTATCAGGACAGCCATACCATGGCTCAAAAACCTCTACTTCCACTCTGAAGACTATAGAAGAGAAAAATACCACTTTCAAATTGCAGGCATTGGAGTGCCCACTAAAGCATGGGTTTCCCATTATGCCACTGACATCTGGATACCAATAAACACACATTGTAATATGGAAAAGGTGAAAGATTAAAGGAAATAGCTTCTATTTTCTTTTAAATAGCATGCGTCGTATTTAAGCTCATCATGAATTCTCTGAACATTGGGGTCACAAAGAAAACGAGAAGGGAAGAATTCCAAGTTCACCCTTACTTCTTTGCATTCCCATCAGACGTTAGCATGCACAACTTCAAAACCTCTTTTTTTTTTCTTCACTGTGCTTGAACAGCCCCAGAGGGCGGGCAAACGTTATTCACATCATTGTGCTGGTTTTGAAGCCAAACACACCCACTAACTCTGATCATCTTCCAGTTGAACTTCAAGCAGAAGTCCACCAGGTTGTCAAAAGCATCTTCTCCTACTTTAACATCGCCTGGTTCTGACAATCCAGATAATGGCACAAACACATGAATGCAACCAAGCTGCACCTGCTTGGCTGAGCCACAGCAAACGAAGACTCCCAGTAACACACACCAACCCATTTGTGCTACAACTTAACAGACAAGCACCAGTCAAGTTCACTGTGAATACCTCACCAAGAGAAAAAAGCCAACTCATTCCATTTGTGGGGCAGAATAAAAGCTAGAGGGCTCAGTGTGCATAGCACAATCCTAGGTCACAGGCTTAGGCTCTTTGTCTTTACCTGGTAGTCCTGAGGAATGAAGTTGTCTATGATAAGCATCTGAAGACGAAGCTCCCTGCTCAGCTGTCGAATATTCTCTAGTAATCCCTCAATCTCTCTCTGATGCTCTTGTTGCAAATCTGCCATCTGAAAACAAACCAGGCATCTGAGAGGCACCAGAGCTAGCTTAAAACATGGTAACAGCCTAAAAGAGAACAGTCTTCTGCCTATAGGAGGTTTTTGGGAAATAAAAGCAAACTCTGGTTGTAAGTATCAGAATGTTTATCTCTGAAGAATAAACCCTCTGAAACCTTCCAGCTCTGAGATGGCTGAAAAGAGCATTAAGTTCTCAGTTTCATAAAAACGAAACTGGCCGCCTGCCAATCCCAGCTCTGCATCAGCTAAGAGCAGATGAGGAGCGCACAGACAAGTTATATCCCTGGCAAGGTTTCAGGGAAAAGCTCTGATCCCAAAGAAATCCACTTTTCATGAAAGAGGAACTCTAGTTAGCAGCCAAAGGACACATTGATCCAGTGACTGAGGAAGAGAGACCAAGGGCAACAAGCAGAGGACAGCCAGCCAAGGGCAGAGGAGCACTTGGGCTGCTGCAAAGCAGGAGACTGGGTGGCCAGCAAACAACTTCTATTTTGTTTCAGAAATAACCAATGTTTTTCCTTGAAGTTCTGAATATCTCAGGCTCTCACACACACCCCCTCAGCCTGGTTTGGGGGAAAGCTCTACAACATGCCCCTGTGCAGCTCTGACACTGGACTTAATTAGATCTTTTTGAGTTACATGAGCCAAATGCACAGCACAGAGATGTTTCTAAACATACAGCACTTTTTCCAGTGCCACAAAGCTGATGGCTTACCCTTCCCAGCTACAGTCCCTCACATCCTCACAGGCTGAGGACTTCAGATACTAACCTCGGATTTTGCAGCCATAAGCATGGTCCAAACTTTCTTCAGCTTTTTGGTTTTCCCCTGTGCTTCTTCCTGAAGGCTGGTGTACTTCTCCTCGATGTCCAAGCGTTCTTGCTGTGTGCAAGATTTAGCACAGACATCCACACGTTAACATAATCAAAAAACTGTCGGCGCTAGCATGAACAAGAGGAGAAACCACTGGAACAAAACAAAGCACTTGCCAAGGGCACAGAGACCTGGTTTAGCCAGGCTGGCTCAGACCCACAGTGCTGGCACTGTCAACACGTGGCCTCCAAAGTGGTTAGCTTCTGCTGTGCTTTCAGAGCAGAGCCACATTTCACCCACGTGAGCAGTGCCAAGGCACACAGTGTGTGTACTGCCATGGCTGTTTTCTGACAGCTACAGCAAATAACCCCACCTCCTTCTCCTCAAGCTCCTTGCGAAGCTGTTCTGCTCTCTTCCTGCGTTCTTCCAGTTCCATATTTGATTCTTCTAGAAGCTTCTCTTGCTCCTCTGCTTTTGCCAGCAAGTCCACTCCTCCCACAATCACCTTCTTCTCCAATGCAGACAGTTTCTCTAAGAGGGACTGGTGCTCTTGCCTAGAGAGACAGGTAAGTGAGAAACTTTCTATCCTATAGTGCTCACAAGGCTGCAGGTCCAGCTCAGTTTCACAGCCCAGACAGCATTCACAGGGCTGGAAAAACTTGTCTTGCTGCCAAAGGTTTAAGCAGGGGTGAGGCAGTGCAAGCAAATGCAGGGAGTTCCCTGAGCTCCAGCTCCCATCACTTTCTCACAAACAAAACCAGGTCAGCAGAGAACTCTCTCCTCCTGCAAGTCCCCTCTGCGAGGGGCTGCAAGACACCAGAAATATTGCCAGGCTACCCAAGGCACTCCCCCACAAAGGCCCTGCCAGCACAGCGATGCCCAGAGGCAGAAAGGGAAGCGAATGAACAGAGATCAGGGCAGCTGAGACGCAAACCCAGAATGCTGGCTGGTGTTGGGGCAGCCTCTGACAGCAGGACTGTCCTATCTGCATGGGCCAGTGCGACCTCAGCAGCTTTTCAGCTCCAGAGTGGAGAAGCCCTACACCCAAAGTGACACGCGCGTGACAGCGTGCTGCAGGAACCTGGCTTGCTACACAGCTACTGCCCGTCCACCAAGCAGAGCAGGACTACTGCTGCTCTTCACATATATCCAGGGTTTGGAGGATTCATTTATGTTTCTAGGCTACCTTGCCCAACTAGATAAGAGAAGAAAGAAGTGGCAAAAGGATAAAATTTGTCTTTTCCATCTGCTTTAAACTTTGAAAGCAGAGTAAGCTCCTCTTCCACTTTAATAGCAAGAGCTGATGTTTAGTTTACACAAAGTTTGACAGGCACGTTGCCATGCATCTTCAGATATCCATAACTGAGTTGTAGATTAAGGAAGAAAAAACCCACGCGACCACACAAACTGATCACAGCAGGGTACTCACTGAGCTTTAAGCAAGTCTTTTTCTCTCTTCTCCAGTTCAGCTCTGGCTTTATTTCTTTCTTCTTCTTCCATATCAAGTTTCGTTTCAAGAGCTTTTCTCTCCTCTTCAATCTTGGCTTGCATCTCTACCATCTTATCAGGGGAAACTTTCTTCTTGCCTTCGGAAGAGATAGGGAAAACAAATTAGTTTACAGAAAAACAAGACAGCCTCTGTATCACAGCAGTTTTTCCAGGTTCAATACTTGCATTTAACAAAAATTAATCTAATTAGATGTCAGCTCCGAGCTGGGCACAACTGAGTCTTTCAAATCCCATGTTAACATTGACCAGCTGTCACCAGTTCCTACAGAGAAAGAACACTATATAACTAACACTATAACATAATGCTCCCAAAACAGAAAAAATACACAAAGAACACCTGGAGAAGGAACACTAAAGAGAAGTCTGAGCTGCAAACTCAGATGTTCTAACTCTGTAGATTAGTCTCCTGTTTTCCTTCATTTGGCTGCCTTGACCTACAGCTACAAGAGCTAGACTACCAGGAGTTACATACTCAAATTTCAGATTAGCATCCCCACCACACCCCATGTTCATTGTCCTCCTTATGGGCAACTGCAAAGTCAGCACACAGATATTTTAAGAACACACTACTGTAAAAATGCAGAGACTAGGGAAACTCAGCACAGCCCTACCAAAAAACAGGCAATTGAAGAAACTTTTGATGGGATTCAACCTATGTAACAGTGACTACTCACAGATTTGAAAGTACTGAGGTTTGCAGTGACTTATCTTATCAAATTGTGTCTTTACAGCATAACTACTACTACAACAAACCAGGTGCATTTCATAAAGGGTTACAGAGGAGGTGGCCAGAGCAACACATGGAACCTATTGGCCTGAAGGGCTGGTCCCAGGCACCTGTGATTTTGAACCAAAGCGTGAGGCTGCTGCTCTTGGAATTCACTCTTCCAGTCCTGAGTCAACTTGCACTGCAATACCACGAGTGCCTAATGCAGATCCGAGATATCCTTGGGGGTTATTTGGAGCAAGAGAGCCCAACCTACGTGCATCTCCTCAAATCCACAGGTCTCTCACAAGTCCTAAATCTCCCTTTATTCGCTACAAGAGAATCCTTCATTTTTTTGTTTTGCGCTTCTCTAGACATGAAAAGAAAAAAACAAACCTGTAGAAACTAACAGAAGTCATCGACTGTTTTCATAGTGACATAATGCATATGGTCAGAACATGCTCAAGAAAGTTGTTGTTCAATAAAAGCCTTCCCTTCCCTCCAGTCTTCACAGCATTCAGCTTTATTTATATACATATACCACCTCCAGCAGACAGACAAAATGCACTGTATTTGTAAACATGCATGCACACATGAACATATCTGTATGCATGTGTGTTCATGCACACAAGAGAACATAATTAGGTTTGTGCCAAGGTAAGGATTTCAGCACTACAGCAAACAGTGTCTTGATTTCCATCTGCTAAACTTCAGAATCAGATAATAAGCACTTATTTCTGGACCTGTGGTGAAAAATATCTCTGATTAGTCTGAGTAAGAAGCCTTCTGAAAGTGCTATACAGAGAGATAAGCCAGATAAAGGCTTCTTACTGTTAGTACACAGCCTCATGTATTCTCAGTTTAGGACAAAAAGGTGAACTAAACCAACTTGTAAGGTGCTTTCACAAGCTCTGCAATTGTATTATAAGGAGGCAGAAATAAATTACACCAACCTGCTTGGTCTTGCAGTAAGAGGAAGTAGAAAGCAAATCAGAGGGGCAGCATATGCACAAAAAGAGGAGAAAAGAAAATATATTACTGCTTTGATCATTTTGGACAAAGACCATCAGCATCAGAAGAAGCATTAACTTTCATATGCACGTTGCTAGAGTAGAAAACACAGGATAAACATCACTAAAAAACTCCATCAGAGCACACATTAATGCATCATAATGTTATGCTAAAGCAGATAAAGTGTCTGTATTTGAGTGCTTTGCATATCCAGGATAATTTTCAGCTCACTCTTGCATTCTTCTGCCCGTTCAACGCAATGCAGAATCTGAACGTAACGTTATGAGCCTGCCGCAAAGATCATGCCCTAAGAAACAACTCAAGAGGGTGGATTTCTTCTTCAGCAAGAGACTCAGTGCCTCCCCAGCCCCGCTCCAGACAGCCAATTCTGTTGTTACCTGTAAAACATTGGCATACAGAAGACTCCTCCTAAGTTTTAGCCAGGTTTCCGAGCCAATTCTTTGCAAGATACATGACAGTTGCACATAGGGAGTCTCAGCACAGTATTTCTCCATTTAATTACACAGGGTATTAGTAGGTTAATTTGCAGTAACTGATGCTTCCATAGAGGTATAGAGCCAGTTTTGGTTATTCAAGCAAGAGCAGCAGAAAAGGCAGGACAGGAAAGGGACGATGAAAGACATCACATGCAGAAGGGCCACGCTTGAGGACAGTTAATATCCCAAACCGCAGAGCCACACTTATCCTAATCACCAAAAGCCCAGTGCAACTTCCACAACAGAGCTGTCTCCAGACTTGCAGGAGATGGACACCCCCTGCCGTATCAGCAGTTTGCTATTAACTGTCCTCCTCCAAATAAAACATTCAGGTTTCAAGCAAGCTTTGAGAGCAAGTTTGAAGCAAGCAGGTTCCAAGCCTACCATCGTATGACCCACCAAAGGTCTCTCTTGGCTTGTGACCCTTCTTAACCTGCTACCATGCTTTCTCTGAGCTGATGCTTTCCACTAACTGGTATAAATTTGATTGAAGTGTAACTATATAGCAATACCTCCCAGAGAGGAGAGTAAACTGGGTCTATGCAGGATAATCACAACAGTGGGTGAAGTCCTACAAGCCAAGTTCTGAGAATGTGATTTATTTCTTCAGTCATTACCAACTGACTGTAGGGTTTTTCAAGGTACATAGCCCTTTCTCTGACCAGGAGCAGACCAGACTTTCCTCACTGCTAGACCAAAATCTAGACCACTTGTTCCCCTGAACTAAGTCCCACAGTGATCAAGAACTTAGTGTCATGGGGTAGTCAAACCCCAACCATCACCAAGCATTTTTTTAAATTTATCTGCCAAAATAAAGCAAATCAACCAAGCATTACCAGGTTTTCTTTGCAAGCATAAGCTCGTGTTGCTTGATTGTTGACCGCTCCATTCATTCTCCAAAACTATTTTTGTGAAGGCAGAGTCCGGTATAACACAGCGCAACCCATTTCACCTGTCTAGCTTTTTATGAACTCATACTGTAACAATTCTCATCAAAAAAGTTAGCTCAGACTTTTTCCTGCTATTTTAGAGGGCGTGTGTAACACAGAAGTTGCAAACTGGTTTTTTTTAACCTATTATTTCTCAGTTGTCTTTCAGCCTTGTTCAAGCAGCACCCTAAATTGCTTCCTGTTCTCACACAGCTGGCTAACAAAGTGGACACTGAACAACTGTTTCAAGCATGGAAGCAGCAAAGGAAAGGCATGCTTTAGCAGAGTTAAAAGTTCAGGTTTATCTTTCCAAGAGGCATAGCAGGGAAGAGTGCAGCGTTGCAAAATGGGGTGCACAGATTATGGAAAGGCCAAAGCTTAAAGGACTTAAGAGCTCCCACTCACTAGTGAAGGACTTATCCAGAGGTTTCTCTATGACAGAGCATGTGGAGTCTGAACTACTGCTGCTGCTACTGCCTGGAAAACAGAAATGCGTCCCACAGAAAAACCCAGAGAGGAAGAAACATGCAGATGGGAAGTTAGTTCTAAAGGAAAGAAACCCAGAAGGGTCAGCAACCTAGTTCAAAAAGGCACAAGTTCCCATCAGGAAGCATTTGCTAGGATCCCTCCCAGACTCAGCTCACAAAGCCACCGATCCCCAGCACAAAATAGCATGCTCAGAAAGACACTCCAGTTAAAACCCATCTTCACCAGCCTACAGCTTAAAACAACATGCCAAGGCAGCTTCTGTTTCAAGCAACAACGGCACAGAAAACCAAATCACAGTGGAGAAGGCTGTGGATATCTGCAGTAGCAGAGGATTCAGTGACCAGGAGTCCTTTCCAGTCTTACGTACATGGCAACGTGCTCTTTTCCCTCTAGAAGCCAGACTCAGCTTACACAGAGACAGTTACTGTGTGTACTCCTGCTGATCAGCACCCTGACTTAAGGAACTTAGAGTAGCTTGTTTGGCAGTTGAGTAAGTCAGTTATTTGCCCTCTACTCCTTTCAAACAGGATTTTGAAGGTGGTCTCCTCTTGGGAGGAGATTTGAGCATGACTTGGTTCTTGATGGAGACAGTGGTCAATCAATCTGCTTCTAGAAATTACTAGAAGGTGAAAAACAAAGTAAAAGTTGTTACAGCTATCACCAGGTATGACAAAGGTAATGACAAAGGTAATTTACGACTCTACTTGGATAGATACCAAAATAGAGAGTGTGCATGTAAAGCAGGAATGCTTTAACAGGAATTTTTTTTAACAGATGCGGTTGCTTCAGGACAGGAGGGGAGTTTGAACGTCAAAATTAGTTTACTACACAAACTGGAAGTTGAGGTGTAGCGCTGTGCTTGACTTCTCTACTCCCCATGAAGAAACATCAGAGAAGTTCTAGGGGCACAGCAAGCTCCCAGGAAGCCACAGCATCCCATGGTACACAGTCACCTGCAGTTCTAGGTTCAGCAACATCTCTTGGGATTTAGATGTTAAACAGTAGTTTAACACTGATGTAGGACAAAGCAAACTTCACCACAGGACTTCCAGAGTGCTCCTGAACAAGGGGTGTGCAGCTCCCATTCAGCTTTTCAGCTCGCACAAAGACACCTAAAGGTCAAGTTTTTCCTCTGTCAATGTAAAATAGGACACCAGAAGAGTCAGTTACTGAACATCCATAAGACGGAGGAATCCTTTGCCTGAACCACAGCCGAAATTCCCCTCCAACCATTCCCATGGTTATAAAAACCACATCTGCCTACTATTGATCTTTGGTGCCTTCTTCCTCCCACCTCTGTGAGCAGGGGAAGTTCCACACCACCAGTCACAAGCCATACACAGCCACCTCACGGCAACCAGAGCGCCACCACAAAAGAGGGTGTTACCACAAGCACAACTACCCAAGTGGAAGCAGATACTACACAGGTTCAGAGCTGTCCATCTAGGGAGACCGCATCAAATAGCTTCATTTCTAGGAGAGGCATGATAATTGCAGCGGCAGTAGGGCAGCTCTACAACTCCACTTTTCCCCACCTGGCTCTGGCTACAGTTTCTGACACCAGTTCCTGGATAAGAGGAGGTTGGTGGCACTGACAGGAATCTCTACTGCCTTACCCCGCCGTTTCTTCCGCTTCTCCCCATCCTCTCCAACCTCTCCATCGTCATCTTCATCCTCCTCTTCAGAATCACTGGTCTCGGAACCAGATATCTCTTCCCCTAGAAGAGAAGAGTGTGCTTTTTGATGTGCTTTCCTTCACCTCTTACCAGCTCGCTACTGTGACAGCAGTATTTGTCCAAGCCCAGCAGTGTCCCACATCAGCTTATGAGCACCTGCACAAGTCATTCACTGCTGAGCAGACAGACAGCTTGCCATGGCTCAGGAAATTAAGAAAAATCAACATAAGCAATTTAATGCTGTGAAGTCAGTGTGTATATGTTGAAGCTCAAGTGGGTGCTTCTCATGGGAAATAAAGCATCCTTGCACTGCTGAAGCATTAAGCTAGAAAGTTTTCCTTGCAGGATCTCCCCATACCTTCTCTTCCATCTCAGATGGAGTAGAAAATGGTCAGATGAACAAAGTTCATACAGATTTGCTACTTAATCAGACACCTGTATAGCTGAAGCTAAGTGAGAAAAATGTCCAGTTTCACAAATGTTTACCATTGCTGCCACTGCAGACATGATGCTCAGATATTTCAGGCTGAGTTTGGAAATCAAACTGGATAGAATCCAACATTTAACATCCTGGTCCCCCAGTAATATTAGCAAACATAAGGCTGTTCTGTAGCATAGCATCTAAGAAGCCACCCTCAGCCCACCAGGGATGAAACAGCTACAGCCAGCTCCCAACCCTTGAAGAAGGAGTTACTGAACATTCCCTGCTTCTCCTGAACAGGCAGACTCCAAACAGCAAGCCACGCTGGAGTTACTGCTCCAGCTGTTCTGTGCTGTGAGCATCTCTCTAGAGAGAGATGATGTGCCAAGGTCACTGTTTAGTAAGCATCCCTCTGGCAGAGTCCTTCCGTGTTGATGGACTAATAGTGTCACAAGGCCATGAAGTTACAGGGCTTAAAGGAGCTTCATGTTTCTCTACACACTGTTTGAAAAGCAGCCCCAGTTCCAGCTCCACAAACTTGGTTTGGTTTTCTCCAGAAAAATGCATTCCTCCTCCTCAAACAGTGAGCACATCTGATCTTTTGTTACAGTGCCTTTTAATTCCCCACACCATGCCCAGAGCCCACCAGCTCAGCCCGGGCACGCTCAGCTCAGCCCAGACGCCACCACTTACCCTGGTGCCAAGTGCCACCTAGTGGGCAAAGCCGGGCTGCCCCCCAGCCCACCCGACACCCTCTGGAATCAAATGGGTCAAACAGAACCAGGACGCTGGCCTGTACCAGCTCCCAAACTCGTGTGACATCTTCAAACAGCAAAGAACGTTCACCCTCAAACAGAACAAACATTAGTACGGAGAGAAGCACCAGGAGGAAGGAGAATCTCACCTTCTTCCAGTTTTTCTTAAGCTCTTCAATTTCTTTTTGAAACTGGCGGAGCAAAGCGTCCTTGGGATCTTCGTTAATCCTGGCCTTGTTCTTTATGTTCTTGGCTCGGTTGGCATACCTGAGAGTGCTGATCGTCTCATCGTAGTTGTAGTCTGCAGGTCCGATGTTTGCACACTGGGACACACGAAGACCCAGTTACCAGAGGACAGTGTCAGAGCCCAGAACAAATAATTTCACAGCAACCCATCCCCACCTCTGCCAATCTCACAGTGCTACTCTTTCCCAAGATTCCCTGCTGCTTCTACACCAAAGCTGCTTTTGGTTACCCAAGCACAGCTTCCACTTGATCTTATGCACATGTGTACGTTGGCACTGTGCTCAGAACCTCACCCGTACGGAAGCAAAGAGAAAAGATGGGAAAAGATGCACATAAAAGGTTCTCTAAGCTGCAAACAGCTCTGAAATAAAGAAGTGCCAGGTTGTTCTCATGGCAAAGTCACTATGCTATCCCTGTAAAACGCAGCTCGATCGCTGGCACTGGAAAGGGCATCTCTCAGCTTACCATCATGGTTTTGGAGTTGCCCCCCAGAGAATCCTGAAGGAGCCGTGTAAGTTTGGAGTTACGGTAGGGCACGTGGGTGCTCTTGCCATCCACCAGTGCAGAGATAACGTTCCCCAGTGTGGAAAGAGAGAGGTTGATCTTCGTAGCTTCCTTCAGTCGCTGCCCCGTGGCTCCAGTTTTCGCCTGTCTTTCAGAACCCTGGAAAGGGAAGCAGGAGTTACAACAGATGCTCTAATACACCTCCTTCCTCCTAAAAGGATCAACTACACCTGGAGTCTTGCTAGCAGCCATGTCACTAACCACCTCATCTGTTATTAGAGAATCTGGCTAAGTACCTCAGACATTGTTAGAGACAAGTCAAACAGGTCTTAACTGAAGCTTTCAATGTCAGCAAATACTGGACTGCTCAAAGTAATATAGCTGGGAAAATAGAGATTTTTGTCTCCATGCACAAAAATTTCCTGAGAGGAAAGTCAGGAGTTACAAGGCACCTCAGCTGGAGCTGCTAAGCACCATCTCCAGCCTTTCCAATCAGGATCAAGGGAGAAAGGCAACACTGAAATTGTTTTAAGGTTTCATAGAGCAACCTGAACATACATCGTGTAAATAAAGTTAACATGCAGACACTGAGTACTTTTAGTCTCCCCTTTCCTGCATCTTCTCCAAGGAAAGATGCTCCAGTGTAAAGTTTGGGCTAAAGACATTTTCACCAGCACAATTGCATTGGTTCAAAGCGAGTGACAGAGGGAACCCGCAAGTCATGAAGTGCATAGTCACACCCTTAAAAAAAACAAAACAGCAAAACCCAACCTCTTGCAAAGACTCAGTTCTGCTGTCCAGAGAGCTCTTTCCAGTGTAATTTATCCATTTAATGATTAATTTATGGAAGCAAGAGAGCTCTTCTACTGGCTTTAGCTACACTAAAGGCTCTTCCCAGTACGCCTCTGATTTAGGGTCCCAAGTGAATACTTCCTTCGCAAAAGTCAAGTGTCAGACAGAAGCCTGGGCTCTAGCTGTGAAAGCAGGGAATGTGCCCTTTACTGTGCCCTCAGCAGTGCACACATGAGCAGTAATGCCCACCACATGCTGGGGCAGACCCAGCAGGTCCTACTTACAGCGAGATCGACGAGATGCAGTTTGCCCATGCGCACGTGCATGTTTCCATCAACCCCCTTCTCACTGCACTCAATAGTGATGGTGAAGATGGCATGCGAACGAGAGCTGTGCTCGTTCATGTTGGTGGCACCAACAGAACCTTTTAACAGAGAGAAAAACAACGTCGTCTTCAGAAAGAATCACATGCTCCTGTAATGCTCTTCCTACTCTCAAAGAAGCCTTATCCCACCTCTTTAGCCAACCCTGTTTTCCAGAAGATGGAAGAGGGATGCTCAGACCCAGCAGCACCTGTACTCTTGGGCAGTGAAGCTGCAGCACATCTCCAGTCTGGACTAGCAGAAGTGTTACAGCCTGCTGTAGCTCTAAGCCAACCACAGACTCCCATCCCAAGAGCAGCAGTAGTTCTCATCTATTATTTAAGGCTACAAAAAATCAGTAGCCTAAGGCATTCACAGCTGATCCCTGAAAACAGCTGTCTTTTGAGAAATAAGAACACAGCAATCCATGCCAAGAGCAACAGTAGTCAGAGCTTTAGGTCATAAAAGGATCCAAGCTTAACTAAGACGTCTTCCAGAAAATCCTCCCACCCACAGCGCAGGGCTAGTTGTTCATCCTGATCAGAACTGAAGAAGGAAAAGGACCAAGACACACACCAGAGGTTCTGACAACGCTGACTGCCCTCATTGCATCCTCCCCTTCGCTCTTTCCCCCCCTGGCACTGGCTGATGTGGGAGGCACAGACTTCTTTATCGGCCCCTGCATGAAAGAGGTTCGGGAGGCACTAACTTTTTTGTTCTGCTCAGCTGAACAATCTTTCCAGCATTAGGACCAGGATCTCTCACTGTGGTCTCATAACCAGACTTCTGATCTGAGCTATAAACCTGCCCACAGCAAGGCTACGTACGGTTCTTGTGGCCCAGAGTCATGATTCTGTCCATATCATCTGCATTGTTTACGACATAAGCTGAAAGGTCTTTGATATAAACTCCCACATCAGGTCTCTCTTTAACCTAAGAGAGAAACAGTTTAGGCTGAGCATCCTCAGGAGATCCCCGACAGCAAATGTCAGTGGTACTGTAACAGTACAGTGATTTACTCCTCCAGGTTTGGTTTGCACATAAAACACTCCAACACTCAGAATCGAAGCAGCTAAGGAATAAATATTCATGCAGAACAATATTCCACCAGTTTCCCCAGTGGCAAATGGTGACTTCAAGTCTCAGTCTCCAATTCCTAGAAAGACTGCTGAGGGGCCTTTGGGGTAGAACTGTGGGCACAAAACCAACTCAGAACAGCCAGTTCTCACTACACAACTGACCAAGTGGAAAAGATTCAGAGAAGTCAGAAGGAATATCCAGCTATCCTATCTTAAAGAAAATAGCCCAACATCCCACTTCTCTTCAAGTGCTTCTTGGTCTTTAAATATAGTATTGCTCACCAATTCAAAACAAACACCACATTCAGAACAGCAAGCTCACCTCTAATCTCTGTGTCTGGTCTTTTCCTAGCAGGTCCCGCACTTCTTCATTGTAAATTTCCAGGTAAGACACACGAACCAAAAACCTGAAGACAAGCAGGTGGGGAGCTGTCTTAGCAAGACATTTGCTGCAGTCCAACACACACAATCACAGAGCGCAAAGAGAAGGCAGTGATGCACCAACACAATCCTGCCACCCCATCGAGAACTGCCTAAGCAGAAGCCTTTCAGCTAGGGGCAGAGGTAGTTTCAGTTGCCATTGTCAAGGTCAGGCTCCTACTACAGACAGACACGCAAAAGACAGCAGCAGTGAAGAAAAGCTTTTTACCTTGTATCCCCCTCTGCCTTGGCAATGTGACCAAATATATGGGCAAAGGAGTTGGGAATGATGCCTCTAAGCTCAGGAACTGCCCGGACCCCTTCCATGGTGAAAGTTTTGCCTGTTCCAGTCTGCCCATATGCAAAATAGTACCTGAAGGATAAGAAGATACATGAACAAACTCCAGGAAGTTGCCAACTGTGGTTTTACTTCATCTCCTCTTAGCCTGATAGCACTAAACACTTCTATTTTTATGGAGTTGAAATTTTCCACCCACTCCAGTAGATACTGTACAAAGCCAGGAGCACAGAAAGGCTGAAAAACCACAGCGAGCAGGGCTGAGACACTGGTTTTTATCCAGCCTGCAAGATATCTAAGAAAAGTCAGCTTGTTTTAACTGTGCAGAGTGATTAAAGTACGGCGTGCCAGCACGCTTACGTCTCACACAAATAATTAAGGCAAGCCCAATTAATAATATGGTCAATTAGAGGAAGATCATTATACACACCAGCTGCAAAAGCAGCTACTGCTAGCACGCTACACCACAGCAGAAACAGTGTGAGGCTTCTACAACACAGGCCACAGCACATGCCCCGTTCTGAGCCTGCAGATGCAGCTACAATTCGGACTGGATAATCAGCCTGCACAGGAAGACGTCCAGAAAAACTACTGAGATCCCAGACTCTAGTACTCCAGAAATATACTGGTTCTTAGGTTTAGCCCAGCTGCTGAAAAATCAAGTTTCAAGTGTCAAGACACTGACACTACAGTTTGGAAAAGCTGAATTTTTCATCAGCTGAAACATGGGTGTGTTAGCCCAGGAGCTTATTAGGCATTTTACAAACCTTTAAAAAACTTTGTAATCAGTTGTTGTTTACAGCACATTGTTATGGAAAGCAGTGATTTGCTCCCTTACTAGCATCTGCTTTCCTTTACATAACACATTTACATGCATGACAGACACACACACAAATCATGGTCATACTCTTCCCAGCTCTAGGAAGCAGAAGGTCACCTGTGGGGCAGGGCAGGTGTGTTTCACTAGTCATCTTAGTTCAAAATAGCAAAGCTCAGAGGAGAAAATGCAGCAGTTATAGGCACAAGCCTGGTATGCATACCTAGTTACTGCAGGACCATGGCAGCTGCCTGGTTACTGAAATTGTACAGCGACGGGCCGCCGAGAATTCTGATAATGAGATAAAGTGCATAGCTTTTGCAAACAGAAGATGCAAAATAAAAAAAATACAGCTAACTGACCTCAGCTGAGCCTTGTTCATCGCCCATCTCCCACTGTTAATGATCACAGTAGGTAGAACCAGTGGTACTCAGAACAGCAAGTACCTTCAGGCTATTTTAAGTCAAATACAGGGCCTATACCCCTGGTAAGATGAAACTCCCTTAAATAAGATCAGGTGAAGCTCTAATAACACCAAGAACACGAGAGGGGGGATCCTTGACTTAAAACAAGGACTTACCATTGTATCCTTCTAGGACAGAGTCAATAATAGGTCTTGCAGTTAAGTTATAGACATCCAGCTGTTTACTCTCTGGCCCAAACACGGTGTCAAATGTGAATGTCTTGGGAGGCTCGTGGATGAGTCTGTTTTATGAACAGTTATAGTTCCTCTCATTTCATCTACGTTGACTGCCATTTTGTAGCCCGTAGCTTTCTCTCGCTCATTAAGAGGCCTGCATCGAACAACCACCTTGACATTGTCGCAGCTCTCTGGTTTGTCCAGCTTCTCGGGCTTGTTGATCTATAATTATTAAAAAAGCAAGAGAGTTACACAGGCTGTAGCACTACTGTTAACACACCTGTGCGTTTAAACACAAACGCTGTTGAATCGACTCAAGGAGATGGATATATCCCCACAGGATGGTGAACTTGGGATTTAAAACCAGAATTGGTTTATAGTTAAAGTGAGAGAATAACGTACACTTATTAGTCAATGCAATCATCTTCTGTTTGCCAAGATGGAAACCAATTGAGTAAAACTTGAAAATTTCATAAAATGCTTTGGGTGGAAGGGACCTCAAAGACCATCTAGTTCCAACCCCCCTGCCATGGGCAGGGAAATCCTCCACTACACCAGGCTGCCCAAAGCCTCATATTCAACATCACCTCTGGATTCCTTGAAGAACCAGTTTCACACTTGCAAACAACCTGCCAGCAGTTTGCTGGAAGCAGGTGCAGTTATGCTGTTATTTACACCAACACTGACCCTGCCCTCTCACTGGGGCACACCAGTCTCAAACCTTACAGGTGACATAAGCTGACACCAGCAAGCACCAGCTGAAGGAAACTAAAGCCACAAGCTTCAGCGTACTTGCTGAATTTTTAACCATTTAGAAAACCCAAACGCTGGATTGTAAAACTTTGCAAACCTTTTGTTTCACCGAGTAGTTACAAATACAAATTTTGAAGCACCGCTGATTAACTCGATGTCACACGCTTCTCCTAATTAAGCAAATCTAAACCCCATTTGATCCAGTAAAGCCCAAGACACCGCCCTTGATGCTGGGTGCTGCAGCTATCTCGGATGTCAACAAGAACGAATCCCGTTTCCAAGAGCCTCTTCCCCAGCTGCCTGGATTCCTCTCGGGCCTCAGCAGAAGCAGCTCCTGCTGCTCCGGGGGAAGCAGCGAGCGGGTCAGCCTGCCCCCCCGGTGGCGGAGGGATCCCGCACTGCCGTTCCCCGCCGGAGCCGGTTCTCAGACGGGCTGCAGAACGCGGGAGGCGCGCTGAGCCGCACCCCGCGGCACTGGCACGCACGGCTGGACGCGGCCCCCGCCGGAGCCCCGCGCTGAGCGGACACCCCGAGCCCTCCCGCGGCCCGCACCCGGGGCCCCGCGGCCGCACCACCGGCGGCTGGGGAGCAGCGCGATGCCCTCCCGTGAGGCGCGGCCCGCCCTCCCCTCGCCTCACCCGCAGCCCCGGCCCCGCTCCGCCTGACAGGGCGGCACACGCCGCCGCGATTGCCCCTCCGGGGCGCAGGCGGCTCCCGCGCCGAGACGGGAGCGGAGGCCGCGGGGCCTGCGAACCCCCCGCGACGGGCGCCGCGGCTCCTGTCAGCGGCGGGCCGAGGAGCGCAGGAGCCGGGCAGCACCGGGGCCGGCCGCGCCGCGCCCCCGAGCCCCGCGGCAGCTGCGGACCCGGCGCGGCGGGGCTCACCGGCATGGCGGCGGCGCGCGGGCAGGGAGCGGCGCCGGACGCGGAGCGGCCGCCGGGCGGCACAGCGGAACAATGACAGCACCGCGCCTGCGCCCGCCCCGAGCCGCCCCGGCTCGCAGCCAATCCCCGCGCGCTGCGGAGGCCGCGCAGCCAATCACTGGAGTGGGGAAGGAGGGGCCTGGCGGCCGCGAGGGGCTGGCCGGGCCTCAGCCAATCATGGGGGCGGAGCGTTAGGGGCGGGCGGGGCGTCGCGTCGCCATGGGAACGGTGGGGCGCGCGGGTGGGGCCGGTCCGCCGCGATGGCGGCGGGCGGCTCTGCCCGGGACCTCGGTGCGGACAGAGCTCCCGAGGGGCTCCGGTACCGACAGCCACCGTGGGGCTGATGAGGCTCTGGGTATCCTGACCAGGGCTCCGGGGCTTTGGCAGGGCTGCAGAGCTGACCGGGCTGCAGACCGTTCTCCAGACAGACCTTTTCCCAGTCCCTGATCCGGGGGTATTTCTGCCCGGGTATTTATCCCGGGTATTCCTGCACCTTCCTGCAAATCGCAGGGTGTTGTTCCAGCCCTGCTCCTCCCCGCGCTGCCCTCGCTGCGGTGCCTGAGGCCGAGGATGCCAGAGCAAGGCTGGGAATAACCTGCAGCGAGCCGGAGGCTGCAGCAGTTGCCCTGTGTTTTTGCCAGAGGCTGTAAGTGGGAGCAGGAATGTGCACAGGATCGATCTGGAGCTTCCAGAAGGTTTTCTGATGTCACCCAGCAAACGCACGGCTGTATCACGGGTCGGGAACACGCCGGTAATGACAGGACAGAGCCATTCCCTCATCCTCAGCTGATCATCACGGGATGAGTCGGGAAGCTGGAGGACAAGGAGCTGGGAAAACGCAGTCGCCGTGTTCCTTGTGCATCGCCGCGGTGTTACTCAGAGCTGCACCGTATGCAAAGATTTGTAGGCTAATGGGGTAATTTAGCACCAAAAATGTATAACCCGAAGGGCCGGTGAGAGAGCAGGGAGTTGTGTGTGGGCAGGGCAAAGCTGAGGAACAAGAAAAGGTTTAACATAAAATTAACCAGCTCCCCACAGCAAGTGCTGGGTGAGGAACCACAAGGAACTGGGAGCCGAGGGAAAGCTGCAGGAGAGCGGTGGTGAGAGAGGGGAGTCCCCTGGTTGGAGGGGCAGGCCGGGTGTGGGCACTGCTCGGTGTCGTTCCCAGGGACGGTCGTGTTCAAATTAGGAGGGTGAGCTTTTAATTAAGTCTTCCCCCCCCCCCCCCCCCGCCTTTAGCTACAGAAAGAGAAACTTTTCTGTGCATCAATCTGGACAGATAACCTTTTCCAGCTCTCTCCCTGGGGAAAGGGTCCGGGCCAGTCCGTTTGGATGCGCTGACATCCGCGGCAGCGAAAGCCGAAGTCATGTGCGGTTCCTGCTTTTCCGTGAAACACAAACCCCACAGAGTTCCAAGCAATGCAGAACAGCTTCCAGATGATTCTTGCCACTTTGGGGTTTTTAATGGAGCTGTAGAGATAATGGTGTGAACTTCCCAGAAAACACTGATGAGGAAGCCCACGTCCACCACTCTTTACAAAGAAAAGCCAAAAATTTACATCTAGTAATATCTTTTTTTTTTTTTTTCTGCTGTTAAAGAGACACCAAAACGTAAGCATTTCAGTTTCAGGCTGAGATGTTCTCACCGCTTGGTTCTTATGAGATATTATTCAGAGACGTTTATTTCACGTAAATACATGCTTAATCTGGAGAGTGGAATTTCCAAAGCGTTGATCTTCAACGGCAACAGAGAAAGATTAAACTGCTTTGAGGAAAACTGTTAAGTGGGAATTACTAAACCTCCTAAGAACAGTCACCTTGGAGCTAAACGGCGTGAAACAGGGTAAACAGAGCAATACATACTGCTCAACCCAAGGTTACTCAAGTGAGCTTTTACACAGCCCAGGAGGAAAAAAGCTCAACTGCACTCTATTCAGCTATCTGACGTGTTTTCCTTCATCATGCCTTCCTACAGGGAGCTGGGATGTTGCTTAATAATTCTTTTCTCGGTTTTTGACAGCGGCTCCCATCTGGGGAACTGTCTGAAAGACGTGCCATGAAATGCCCTGAACCTCCAGAGAGCTTGAGACTTGCCTTCTTCCTGGAAAACGCCTTAGCCAGAGAGGCTAGGATTTGGAAAGTGCCAGTTTTCCAGAATCTCACCCTGAACATTTTAACTTGTCCTCTTTGGAAGTGCCTAAGGGATGCTGCAGAGATGCAGTGCTGCTCCTGCCATCGGATACACCTGAATGCAAAAGTCATCCTGAATGGACTAAGCTTAGGGAATGGTGGGGGAGGAGGGTCTGTATTGTCCCACCTGACATCTCACTAACACTCCATGTAAACCAGGTGCTTTGCATTTGGTTTTGACTCAGGTAGTTTTGGGAATCTGGTGGAGCAGGTAAGAGCAGACAATCAATGGTAAAGCCATAATATGTCATGTTAGAGTTAACTGTGCTTGACGCCATCTTTGAGTCCATCTATTCAGATGGGAGAAGAAGGAATTCACTGAGGCCTGGCAGAGACCCAGCCCCATTCCCCACTGCTGGATCCAGCCATGTCTGCCACCTTAGGAAGCTCCAACACTTGATGGTCCTCTGTGTACAATGGCAACAGTTATGCTTGGCTGCTTCTGGGCATCAGATCCATGGAAGGATGCACAAAAGGGCCCTGCCAGCCTCATCTCTTTTTGCAATAGTGTAGAAATGCTATTTTTACCAAGTATTTTTACTACCAAATAAAGCAAAACAGTGAAACGGACAATGTGATGAGTAACATTAAACTAACTGGTGGTAAACGTTGTCTGTCCTGTGTAGCTGCTCGGCCCCTTCAGTTCTCCTACAATAAATGTTCAAATACGTGCCATGGGTCATGCATGGCATTGTACTGGCAGCCAGAGTAAAGTCCTTCCTCTCACCTGAATACATCTTCAAATAAGACACGAAAGACAAAACTGAGTATGTTTTGCCTTGTGCCTTGGGGGAGTCATAACCTGGCCTCTGTGGTCCCAACACTAAGCAAATTCAAGAGCTATTAAAACAAAAAATACCTTGCAGAGTAAATCAAAACCTGCTCCTGACTCCAGTTTCTTTCTCCCTGTCAAGGCTGAATTGAACTGGAGTGGGAAATAATGAGCACACTCAGCACCTTGTTTGTAAGAGCTGGCTTCAGTGGTTCAGCTGTGCAAGGGGAGGGCTGGGTGCCCCCAGTAAACTCCAGTACCAGGCCCTTGTAAGCACAGTTTAGCACCTGACTGGGTGTGGGGACAAGGAGAAGTGCTTTAAACTGCTCCGAAATTTGCCCTTGCCCTCACTCTGTAGACCCAGCCGACAACTTTCTTCCTTTCAAGCCTCCAGACATCTGAAATGTTAATTAGAGCACTTAGAATGATTCGAGTCTTTCTTTGGAGATATGTTAACAAAATCATCAAAGCACTAACTGTATTTTTCTCCCAGTTTTTTCTTCCCCTCAGGGCACAGATACCTCTCTGTCGTGTTACAGGAAAGCAGTTTTCTGGATTGCAGAAATAAGCTCTCAGTTCCAGTTTTACCCTGAAACATTTGCCTTAGCTACCAGCATCCTTAATGGGTTGCTGGCATCAGTAAAGGTAGAGAATCTCTGCCAGCTTCCTCCTGGCTAGATTACTGATTGGGGATGTAAGGAGTAAGTAATCAGTTAACACAAAGCAGGTGCTATGTTTGGCAGCAGATTTAGGGAGCAGCCAGGGTCTTTGCTGGGTGTTGATGAGGTTCCATGATTTAAAGTCCTCGGTAGAAGTGTGAATTGTAGTTCAAATGCTGTGATAAGTACAATGAGCTCGTTATCATCTGGCTGCCTCTGCTAAACAGAAACATTTGCGTTATCACTTTCCATGTTTCAGTTTTGAAACCGCTATTTTTAACCAATCGTGGGGCCAACTTTTCCTGCTATGGAAGCAACAGCAAAGTTATGAGTTGAACGGAGCCTTGCAGCTCTCAGTTCTATTTAGGTTGATACTGGCGTTTGGCAAACGCATGTTAATCAGTATCTCAGCTGAGAAGAGGAATACATCGCGTTTTAAATACTGTGGCATTGCATAGTCTAAAAATTGTGGGATACGTGAATAAAAATTGCACTGAGGAGGATTTATTTTGTTTCACTTGGGACTTTCCTTGCTGTTTCCAGCTTCAGAAGAATCTTTTCTGCAGCTAAACTAATTGAGAAGCAAGTCTTGACTTTCATTTAAGTTTGAAACTTGTGCATCTGTCATAGAACAATCATTTCCCCCACAACTGTTACCATCTTTACTCAGTGTTTTTGTCTTGTTCTCCCTTCAGGCCCAATTAAATATCTTCAGTGCACAGCAACTTCCTGCCTTGTCCTTGCAGCAAAATCCAATGAAGAAGATGAGGTCTGTATGTTTAATTTTAAACACACTAAGCTCATCTCTTGTGTTCAAGTCCTTCGTCTTTCCAGGTCTTTCAACAACTTGGTATAATGAAAGTGTTAACTTGCTTACCCTAAATAGTCCTTCAGGGGTGACAGTAACATTTGCAGTCCTGTTTCATCACTGCTTGGAAGAATTGTGACCTTTATGGATGAAGGACTTGTGTTTGCTATGTATATGGATGCACTTCCCTCCTCCTTCCCTTAAACCTCTCCCCTCTCTTCAAGAATCCACAGCTGGCAATAAAGCTGAGCCTGGGGGGACAGTCAAGATGCACATGCACAACATCAGAGTGCTGTAATTCTGTTGTTAGAGGTCCTGGGAGGGTGAGGTGGGCGAGACAGAGCAGAGGTTCTTCAGAGGAAGCTTAAAATAAATGAGCTTGCAGGAGTCAAAACTGGTTTCTGAACTGGGTGAGGAAATGACTCAGGTGTGCACCTCAAGGTGAGAATGTAAAATCAGCACTACCCATGTAAGTGGGGATTACTCAGGATAATCTCTCGTGGCAGAAGTGCACTGATAGATGACTCCAGTGCCAAACAAACACGAGCCAAAAGTGTTTCAGATTGCATTCTCCTCTTTCCTTCATTCTGTTTTGAAAAGAACAGGAAACCCAGGAGTTGGAGGCAGACATGCACGTCTCCAAACAACTTCTGCTGTAGGGAAACGCTCTTCATCTTCCTTAGGATGTGTCACGCTGAGGTTATTCTTCTTTTCCCCTCAGCTAAAAGGGAGAAGCTGAGGTCAACAACCACAGGAAACAAGACAACCACAGAAGGCCCCGTAGGAACCCTCCTCCTTGTTGGAGGAGCAAAACTAAGGAGCCTGGTAGCAGGGAGCGTGCTGGGCTCGTAGGGACAAGCCCGGGTCAGTCTCTTTTAGGATGGGAGTTATCCAGAACAGTGGTCTCCGGAGCGAGGGTTCTGCTCAGCACTTTGGGATGTGTATAAACTTGTCACATCCCTTCGCAATACAGAGAAACACACACAGGCACTGTGTAGGATGTTGGCTTCTTTATTATTTTTTTTCATTATTTATTTTTTTTCTTTTACAGGTAATACCATCGGTGAAGATGCTCGCAGTGCAGAGTGGTTGTAAACGCTCTCCGGCTGAGATCTGAGAATGGAAAAGAATTATACTAGATAAGCTTCACTGGGATCTTTACACAGCAACACCAATGGATTTCTTAAACATGGTAAGCACTAAGTTTGGCAAATTTGTTTTCTTTAAAGAAACAGCTCCTTATCAAATAAGTCTAGAAAACACTGATGCGCACACATACACACACCCACACATCCTTCCCCAAATGCTTGCAAACTACCTGTTCTTAGCTATCTGCAAGTCTTTTGAAGAATGTTACAGTGATTTTTTTAGAATTATTTTTATTTAATTTATTTTTCTACTATTTAAAACCTTTTGTTTTGCTCAAAAAATTTACTTCCATCTTTAAAGGACAACTAAAACGGACGTTAAAAAGATTCTCATAATGCACAACTATACACCATTTTAATTTGTTTAAATACACACTGCAAAAATATTTCTAACTATTTCCATTCTATTAATACTGTACATAGAAAGCTGTCAGAGTTTTGCTACATTTCACACACAGGTTTTTTTCTTAAACCATTTTCCTTTTCTTCCCACTAATTATTTGCCCTCGTTTTAGGCAATGAGACTACCCCAATCTGGCACTTAGTTCACATTGCAGTTACTAAACATTTGATAGAAACAATTAAACTTTATCTTGAAGAAACGATCATGTGCTAGTAAGGCAAAAATCATGTGATACGAACACATCCTGAATCCCTTTTTTAAGGTTATGTGCAAATATTAAGCCATCTTAGGCTGCTGATTGTGAAAACTGCCTTTCTTAGGTGCCTGTTTCCTCAGCAAATCCAGAGTGCAGTCAGCATTATTGGTTTTACTGCACCTTTTTTATTATTCCTATCTGCTGGCCTGAATTGAATCTCCTGGATCGCAATCTGGATATTATAGAAACTTCAGAAATTGTTAGGAAACACAGACCTTTTACATTCAATAAGCTCAAAAAAAACCCAGTCCAACGGTTGGCAAGTACAAACACAAAACAAAAGGGGGAGGTTTCCTGATATGAGATGAATTAGTCTGTACTTCTGGTTGATAACATATGAAAACATACAAAGTTCACTGACCTCTGCTCTTTTTTTTTTTTATATATATATATATACTGTTCTCTCCAGTTCCATACCATGGTGATGTCCAACTGGCCCCATCTACTACCTGGGCTGCCTCAGATGAATCCTTCCCGCCACGTTGCGCTCTTGACCAAACAGCTACAGCACTGTATGGCGTGCCACCAACTAGTGCAGCTTAAGGGCTCCACATTGGCTTTGGTGATCATCACCTTAGAGCTGGAGAGGCTGACTCCTGATTGGTTTCCTGTTATTACTGATCTGCTAAAAAAAAGCACAAGTAGGAAGCAAAATGGCCTTTGGTCACAAAATTTGAGGGCAGGACACCGAGAAATCAATACAGCACGTGTATTTACAACCAACATTGCACTTCAGCAGCCTTCTGAGAAGCACGTGTCCATGTCCTGCCTTTGCTGCAGACCTTGCTAGGGCTAACGAGAGGGAATAAAACTGCAGTTAAGGCTGGGACTGAGGACGGTGCCTTCCCTCTGGCAGGGGCACGGGGTTTCCAATTGCTTGGCCACAGATAGCTCCTGCCTGCTGAGCAAGAAGACATTCTCCTACGACAGGAGTGTCTAGAAGCACCTAAAAACGTGCCCACTGTGTCTCCAGCCTCCCTCTGAAGACTGCCAGAGCTTCTAACTAAGTTATGTTATATTATATATAATAAGAAGCATTATATGCTTCTAAAATACAATCAATTTGGCTTCTAATGACACACATTAAAGGCAAGCTCTGTTTTATTTTGTTTGTTTTTTTTTCTTAAAGCTTTTGTCCATAAAACACATACCTTTTAAGAGAGCACACTTAGAAGGCTGAAGACCCAGGCTGTCAGCTTACAGTCGATCCATTCTGTGGTCTTGAATTTGACCACACTAGCCCAGCCTCCTGCCAGCCACCTCCGAAGGGGAGCGCTTGCCCACCTTCTGTGCAGTAGTCCAGGAGCTCCTGGTTAAGCGTTTTGCATCAGGGCCAACATGCATATTGCTGATATGCATCGATTGAGGCATCCAGTACAGCCTGTCCCTGTCCCTGCCCTCCCCCTAATCCCAGAGTTACAGGAGCGGCCAGAAGAGAGAAATTCATCATGAACTTAGAAAACATCTGCATCTTTCCTTACAGGTTAACAGCATTGAATTCATCCGCTGCAAAGAGCTTGTGGATCAAGAACTAATGCACCTGCAGCCATCCAATGCTGTTTATATTTTTTATCCCATCAGTCAAGCCATCCAGGGCCATCCCAAGGCAAGGCCACCCTACCACGACCCTTCTGGATTGAAGAATTCCCATCGAGTGAGGCTGAGGGTGGCTGTAAGCTGGCCAGTTTCAGCACCCTTCACACCTACTACAGCCCAAATTCCTGATGACACCATGGAGACAGATGAATACTACGATGGATTCGGGCACCTGTACAGTGAGGATGGGGGAGCGAGTGGTGGGAGGGTGAACGTGGGTGGCTCAGCTGAGGCCTGGAGAAAGCAGCTCCCCATGTCCTCCCTTACAGCCAGCTGAAAGGGACTAGTGGAGAATTAATTACTAATTAATAATTACTGCGTTGGAAGCAGCAACAACAGCGGCCGGCACAACGGAGCAGAGGTGCTGCTGTGTTTTTTAGAGGACAACGACATTTAGTATTATCTTTCTATTTTTTATGTCCTTCCCAAGCAGTGTGTGCTACCCCTCAGTTTTTAACATCACGTAAAGAGAGAAAGCTGGGGAGAGGAAGGACTTGGTCACAATCCTACAACTCAGGGATCAAGACGGGATCAGCCTTGGCAGAAGGCTACAAACTGCACCAGAGAGAACCAAGCATCCCAGAGTTTATGTTTAAAATAGCTGTGATGAAGTGTGACAGATGGAGCCTTTCATCCAGCTCGCTCCATTGTTCTCTCATTAGAGCTAATCTGACTTGCCCCATGGGGGAGGGAGCAGGAGCTGCTTCCAAGGAAGGGGGAGCTCCCACTGCTGGCTCTCTACAAGTAGTCCTCAGGTGGAACCAAGGGTTTGATGTAGTAGTGAGAAGACTGAGAACTAAACCCTCCAGTTTTTCACAAGGAATCCAGGGGGCTGAGGTCTGTGCTCCTTCCTGGTTAAGCCACTAAAGACCCAATCCCAGTTCCTCCGAGCTGCGGGAAATCGTGTCTTGCCTTGGGCCCTCACCAACCAGCGTGTGCTGTTCAAGATTTTTTAATTTATTCTGTCTTACCAGACTGGACAATACAAAATGCCTTTAATTAATTCCCCACCACGTTAGTTTTTATTAACTGCTAACCTCCATAGCAAAGCTGTTTTACAAACTACAAAGGTCAGTTTAAACCTCCAGTGCACTTTTTAAAACCAGCCTTACCCATTCTTTTAAAGTAAGTGTTTTCTTTGGGTTTTTTTCTTTGTTTCCATTCTTGTTTTAAACAACAGGGCTAGCATTTCCGGGTGATTTCTATCCTAGGGTGAAGGTGTAATCCAGACAATACTGGATGAGTAACACCAGCACACCCGCACGTCCTGTCACACAACAGGAAAGGGTTTCAGAGGGACAAGGCTACCAGGTCCCCACGCAGCAAGGGCCAGGCAGCAGCACGCTGGGGAGATGTTGGTTCTTCATGCTGCCTACGTACCACAGGGAAGATTCTAATTTTGTGCTAGGGCTCTTCCCTTCCCCCAGCACAGCACCTTCCTCTTCCATCACAAGCTGCGACTTGACTGCCTGCCTTTTTGAAGGAGGCAGGTTGTCTTTTGTAGTTTTCAAATAAAATACAAGTGTGGTCTGCATGTTCTCCGGGTGCTCCTTGAAGAGTCCAGCCAAACACCCACACAGGTCCCTGCAGGAACCTGGGGTGCACCTCTGGTTCTGCTTTTCCTCCCATCCCTTTGCCCTATCTCAAGCATCTTCACCAGCTCCGCTGACCACTGGACATGCGAGCAGAAAAATGCTACATGCAGTAATTAACACGCTGTAACTTTACACCACGACAACCATACCCCTCCTGTTTTTTCCCCCAGCTTCGAGCCTAGGTACATAGTTTCTTGCCCGTAAGCTGGATGACACATTAAAAACCATGAACGAACCTGCTTTTCAAAACCTCTCCACATGTGTATGATCAACATTCAAAAGTATTCATCAACAAGGGGTTAATTCTACAAGGTGATGTCAGTGCTGAAAGGCCATCGGGATCCTGTGCTCCCAATCAGGGTGCGAGATGCCATACTGGGATGGGAACATCTCCCAGGACGCGCTGCTGCTGAGAGCACACGCTCCCAGTGCCGGAGCTGCGATAAAGGAACCAACACTGGTGGCTCGGCCTCAGCAGGTCCAAGGTGTCGCTTACCTCTGCGTTCCCGTCGTTAAAAGTGGAGCTTCCTGCCCTAACGAACAAGCGCAAACTTCAGCAAGAAGCTGCCGTTGCAACGGGATCGTTCTTGTTACGGAAAGAGCATTTTTGATAGCCAGAGCTGCACAGATCCCCTCCTTACTGGCAGAACGGAGTCTGAGGCTGTTGTTACCCTTCCCTGCCTGGACAAGTCCCCAGTAAGGAGACTGGCACACCGTGCATCCAGGTGACAGCAGTAACGGGAGCAACCGTTTTGCTCAGCTGAGTTTCCAAGGTGATGACTCTCATTTCTGTGCCCGCCTGTTGGGACCCTGCGTAGCCTGCACGCTGCAGACACAAGTTTATTCCACCTGCAGCTCAACTCACCGCTGCGGGTCCCAGAACTTCTGCTACACGCGTTACTGGCGAGAACGTGCCGGGTTCAGCCAGTACGGTGAGTGCTGGCACAGAGCGGCCGTGCTTAGGGCTGGTTTTGTGAGGATGGTGGTTTTGGGGAACATTCAGTCCCAGCAGAACTCCAGAGAACATTTGCAGAGTGTTTTCAAAGAGCTCTCAAGGTGCCCCACGGGGACTGGGTAAGGCAGGCTGCTTCCCCCCTAGGCTCCCCGTCCCGCGCTCCAGCCGTCGGCAGAGCAGCGAGGGCAGGATTGTGTTGGCAGCAGCCAGATCCCTCCCCCTGCAGAGGTCTTGGCCCCAGCGAGCCCCCCCTCTCAAACCCAGCTCCGTTGCTGTTGCCTCACTTCAGGCCAGATTTCCAGATGCCTGAAGATAACACCAGCCTGTAAACAAAGCTGCAAGTACATCTGAAATCCCCTATGGTTGGTTAAGCATCCACAGAATTTTGTCCTTCAAGAGGTTTCCTGGCAGACACACGGATGCTCAGATCCAAATCAGAACCGAAACATAAACCAAACGTTACGTCACCTACAGAAACAGTGAAGAAATTCAGAGTGACCCCCGGCCACCACCACATCTCCCACTCAAACCACCACAAAAACGAAACGTGTCACAGCTAAAGGAAGTCACCCAGGAACCGTTCCGTGTCAGGATGAAGCTGCCGCACTGCGGACCAGCATTCACCAGTTTCAGATAACAAACCTGACTCGGTGTCGCTACTTACGGTGGGCGTGGGATGACCGAGAAGAAGAGTTCATGGTTGCACAAATAAAGAGACTTCTGTGGTCAGAGAATTGATCGAGATGCAAGAAAACAGCAGGGGGAAGAGTAAGACAGTAGTTGTTTTACCTTATCACAGGTTTCTGACAAAATTTGCTGGTACATCACCAAAACACACAGCAGCAACTCACAGGAACCAGCACCAGGATCGGAATGATCTTTCAGAGCACCCAGCAGCGTACCTCGAGGGTCACCCATCCCAAGTGCCTCCAGACATGTACAAAGCCTTTAGAGCTCATCTGGGGTTGCCTCTATGGGTTGTTTTTTTTTTTTTTCCTAATTGGCTTTAGTGTTTTAAATTCAATTTGAACAGTACTTACAGTTCGATTCTTTAAGAATGCAGGAAAGTACATTCGGATCAAGTGATGCATTAACTCCTGGCAGGTCTCAGCAGCTCCCCTCATTCTTCCTCAGAAGGCATGCAACTGGAATCCCACTGGTGACCAAACTATGGTCATAGCAAATGGAACTTAATCAAATCTTCTGAGCAATTTGGAAAAAGAATAAAAATGCTTTTATTCCCAATTCACCTATGCAGATGGGAATCTTAACTCGATAATAGCCCCAAACCAGATTAAAGTTTTGCCAAAGGAAATAGACTGGTTTGTCTCAAAAGAGAACACAGGTGAGTTTAAAACAGTCATCAAGAAGCAGCAAAGGGTGTTTCATTGCTCAGCTCAGCCCGATGCTCACCACCGCTTCAGCCTTCCTCCTGTTTGGTGCAGAACACAACAGACACGAAGACAGACACAGCCACCTATGTGGACTTCCAGCTCTGAACGCCCAGCCCAGCAGGAGACAGCCTGCTCAGACCCTGCTGCTTCCCACCTGGTCCCACTTCCACTGATGCCCACGGTGCCTCACCCTGCCCGCTGCAGGGACAGGCAGGGATGAGCAGTGGGGGATGAACACGCTGGTCATGGGGTTTGGTGCCTACTACCTGCAAGTGGCAGGAGCCTCCAGAACTTCCCCATGTGCCCAGTTTAGTCATTTTCAGGCCACATATCTGTTACTTGTTGAGATTTATTTCCAAGTTGTAATTCATGCCAAGGGCATCCAGAGGTTTCAGTGACCGTCACATACAACACAGCCCAAGGACAGGAGCTCTGTGCCCATGGCAGTCAGTGCCTCTACACCATCCTCCCTCATCTCAACAAACTCTTGGGTGGTGCTGGAGACCCGGCCTGCCCAGTGGGACCCTCGCTGGGCTCCATCACACACCCCCTGTTCACAGCCACATCTTGTCCCTCTCCGGTCACACCACCCAGCACAAGGCAGGGGTACGGGGTGCAAGGTTCCTCCAAACCTCCTACCAAGGACTGGTTTGCACCCCCAGCCCCGTGGCAGGACACCATGGGGCAAACAGCAGCTTGGAGCAGGGGAAGGGAGTCTGCTGGCAGCAGCCCCCCAGACGTATGGGGACACGCAGGGGACATCACATTTTAAACACAGATATACAGAGTAACTGGGTTAACAGGGAAAACTGGAATAATAAGTGAGGGTTGTGAATGTGGACACAGCACTGTGTTGTTCCAGTGAACATAACCAGCGTACAAAAGGTGGTTTTAACAGATGTTTGTTAAACAAGTCAGTTTTGTTTTTATTAAACCCAGCTTTGGTACAAGCAGGTCATTCCTGAGATTCTTTACAAGGTTGTTTAAAACAAAGATAAACTGGGACCTCTCCCTGTTCCTGTGTGAAGTTAGACTGGGGCACAGACATCACTTTTTTTTTTTTTTTTAAAACAAGTATTTGTGTAAGGGGAAATCAGTCTGCTACAAACACAGAACTCACAGCCAGGAACGTCGCGTCTCCAGCTTTAAACCGTTTCCCATCTATTAACATATAACATTTAGTTGTCCTTTAGAATGGTTCCATTCTCACCCACCACATCCCAGTAAGAAGTGCCGGTGTCAGGACTGGCCAGGCAGGGTTACCCAGCCCCAAAGCAGCGAGCGGGGAGGTGGGCAGGGAGCCCTGGGGAAGGGGTCACGCTGCGGCACGCGTGTGCGGCCCCTGGAAAACTGAACAAATGAAGGTTGAGGGATTTTGGTTATCAAACCCGTAAGTAAAAAAGCTACACGGAAGAGTTATTGCTAAGAACCGTGAGAAGGCAGCTGGGAGGTTAGGGACGTTAGGAGGTTCTCTGGTGGCACCCCAAAAGCAGACCGAGCAGAGGGCACAGGGACAGCCCAGCTCAGCGCGGGCACTGGCCCAGCTGCGTCCCGCGTCCCTCTGGGTCAGTGTTAACGGCTTCGTACGGGCTCTCGCCCAGTTTAGTGTTTGGGTTTTAGTGCAAGCCTTAATTAGCAATTTATCGTTTGGCAAGTAGCTTAGATTTCAACCTTTATCAAGAAACCTGATCAAGCAAGCTTCTCCCACTCAGAAGATACAGTGCATCTTAGTCCTTGCTAGATAATCTCTTCTGTGCAATATATGGCAAGCTCAAAGGTGAAAGCACCAATTAATTTCTTCTGCATGAGATGTTTTGGCCTTAATAAATCTTCTAATTAACATATCTTCCTGATGTTATGGAGCACGCACTGGGAAGACTAAAAAAGCTACAGAAAGAACAAAAGAGAATCAGCATTTAAGTTTCAGTTATTTACATTAATTAAAGACAGCATGAAAGGTCTAAACACAACTGTGACGTACGCCGCTCGACAGCGTGCGGGGCTGGGTACAGCCATTTGGATTTGAACCACCACAACTTGGAGAAGCTCTTACAGCTGCCAAGATCTTGTTTGGAGCAGGTAATGAGAGGATCGATTTAAAATTTTAACGAGGAAAGACTGCTGACAGGGAACATCTGAGCAGCCACGTGCTATGGAGACGCGGGATGGGGAGAGGTGCAAGACATGGGATGGAGAGAGGTGCAGAGCCATCTCCAGTGTGGCCAGGACCGCAGGCACTGCCGACCAGTGCAGGCAGCCCGAGCTGGCAGCTTTGCCCTGTCCTGGCCTCACAGCCACACCATTCTCCCCATCGAGCAGCCTCGGACACGGAGCCGAGGTTGGGTTTGGGTTGGAAAGCATCACCATGTCCCAGGGCCGAGGTTGGGTTTGGGTTGGAAAGCATCACCATGTCCCAGGGCCTTGGTCACCAGGTTTCAGCTCTGGAACTGCAGGACAGGATCTACCTCACTGCTGAGCTGCTGTTATGACACCACTTTGCATTTCTCAAGCATCTCCAGGAGCTTTGCAAATATCAATAAATGATTTTAACAGCACTCCTGTGGAAAAATAACTTGCCAGTGTCTGTCATCTGGAATCACCAGGTCACCCATCTTTAAAACGATCAGCTACTCTGCCACCTTATTTCCCAATTAATTCTTAGGTACCTGAATGCACTTTCTCTTCTGTGGTCTCCTAGAAAACGTGGCTTTAAGAAGTATTGAGATGGAAAAGGTTGCAAAACATTTCATACAAACCACTTGGTATCAACTTCTAAGTCCTCAATAAGGCTTACCCTTGAAAAATTTAAGAGGCTCAAGCAACAACTTTAACCCAGCAGCACAAGCTCAGACGTTCACCTGCGCTTTGTCGGCGATGGCTGCAGCGAACACCACACCAGCTCCAACCACCGCTGCTGGTGGACATCCAGTGGCCACACAGCAGGTACTGCGGCGGGGGCAGCCACCCTGGTGGGATGCCAACAGGCAGCACACGAGATGACCAGAACTGCCCCACAGAGCACGCACCAAGAACTGCCCTTCAGGTAGAGCTCCAGCAGCGGCTCTCTCCAGAAAAAGAACCCCAAACTAAAGCTGGGCTCTTCTCTTGGCCTTCACCTAAGTGTATGATGTCCTTCTCCAGAAAAGGCACACAGCTGTGGAAGTACCATCAGGAAACTACCATCCCTTTTCATCCTACCCTTAACTCACCTCTTTGGGCGTCAGTACATCAGTGAAACTGCTGGAAAAATCGACCCGCTCGGTCACCAGATCCCACAACGGAGAAGTACAAACAAGCCTGAAGGCTATTTTTGCCCAAACAGGGATGGTATTTGAAATAATACCTTAGAATTTCTCCCCAGATTACAGATGAGGTGCTTTTCTGCATACTGTATGATTAGCTGATTGTCAATTAATTAGCTAATTTTATTTTTTTTAATGTTCTCAGTAGTCGTGAGACATCCTGCGACCGGTAAGCTTTCAGTCATTACACGTCATTACTTCAACAGCGATCCGCTAGATAACACAGGAAAGCCACTGCTAAATAAACGACACCACAAAAACTCAAAATACATGTGAGATTTAATAAAAGAAAAAAGAGTACAAAGTGAGTGGAAAGAACTGAAAGTCAACCAAAAAAAAAAAAAAAAAAAGAAAACCAAACGAACAAAGAACACCCCGACACATTCGGAATGACAAAGCGAACGGATGCGGCATGTCCGAGGGGCTCCTACCCCCCCACCCGGGGCAGGTCCCCCAGGCACCTCCACGTGCTGGGAGCCAACCACCCCATCTCCATCCCAGGGCACCCACCGCAGCCAGACGTGAAGCCTACAGAGCTCAGAGCCCCCACAAAGCAGATATTAAATCAGAAAGCAGCCAACATACATGATGGTAAATGTTTAAATGATAAAAAACCGGATAGTTTTTCCTATCAATACCAACCTTTTACAGATAAATGTACAAAACAGCTGAAAGATGTGTAACTGAAGAGCGTCAGTCATTTCTGAAGGGTTTTTCTTCCACTTCTAGATTACAAGATGTAAATTTTCGGACTGGAGTGAGATTAGTGTCAGCACACCTTTGTATCTTGTTAAATAAAAATAAGATACAGAACTGCCCTATATACCACATACTTAAACCTTGTCTCAGCCAAAAGGAAAAATCAAGTACTAGAGAAAAAAAAAAATTACTGAGTGCCATTGGGAGGTTATGATGAGGTTCTAAAGAACAAGTAATGACGAGGAAAAGGTATGTCTGTCACAACATAAACTCAATGTATATATAATCATCATCATTAAAATGTTGTTACATACATTCTGAATGTCTTCACCAGAAAAAGCTGGGAATTTCTCCACAATGCCCATGGATTTGAAGGTTTTTACTCTTTCATTATCATCGTCATTATCCTTAACTATCTGTTATTCTAGGAAAAAAGAATTGATCTCTGATGAGCCAGGCCAGATAGAAATCATTTGCATAGATCTTGCTGGCTGCAGCATGAGATCGGGAGAAAACTATCGACTGGAAACGTGATGGCGAGGCACCAGTTGCACACCCAGTATCACGGGTCACTGTTTTAGCCCAGCCTTTGTGCACTGGTCTTCAATGCAAAACAATGAACCAATAGCACTGCTTACCCATGCAATAGTGCACCAAGTTTCTCTGATTAGGAAAAAATCAAAATCCTGCCCGAATTCGCTCCATGACTGGACTGTAGTCAGTGGTGAGCTGGAATTGTCTTCTTGCATGTAACCACAAGTTGGGTTCCTTGCGTGTTTCCTCTGAGATAAAAACACATTAACCCACCAACGCTGACAGTTACTCTTCAAATACATCTAACCTGGAGGCACAGCCTTAAAAATTAAATGTTCAGCTTTCAGCAGACTCCTAACAAGTGCACATAACTTCTACTCTTTGAAAAATGGCCCTGTTCGAAAGGTACCGGGAGATCTTCATGAGGTTCTTTCATACACGCATCAAGTAGCACTGACATGATTTTCCATAGCAGCCACATAAAAGGCCAATGTCCGTATGAAAACAGTTTAACACCTGAGCATGTATTATATTATATATAAAAAAAAAAAAAGCTGCTTTGATGGGATATGCACGTTGAAGAACCTCATTCTACAACCCAGCAAAGTGCTCCCCTCAGGACCAGACCCGTAACGGCTCAAGACCCAGGGCCCTGCACCATCTGCGAGTCAAATAAGGAATTTGCTGACATCTTAACTTAAAGACAAGTCTTTAAGGAAAAAAAAAATAAATCACAAATCCGGTAACATTAATAACTAAATAAAATGCACACACTCACAACTTACACTAAGCCAGTCAGTGTTTTACAGACTCTAAAGACACTATGTGAGGGTAACAGAAAATATTTTGCTTTCTTTTAGTCTGTTGTCTGATGGATGGAAGTGGGTCCAACTATTTTTCCATGACAACATGGCTAGTAAGTCCCTATTCAGTTATCGTCCTGCCTTAGCACAAAACGGTTTGAGTGGAAAAAAATAATATTGATCCTAATTATTCCTCTAAGCTCAGTTTGCCCAGGAAAACACGGCTGTGACTTCTAGGCACGAGGAGCATCAAAGGAAGCACCTTCTAAGAAGAAAACAGAGCCTATTGGCATAAATATGGTGCACAGCTCCAAGTCAGGGGGTTCTCCTTATTAGGCACATATTAAGTTTAAGGTTAAAGAGTGGAAAGTAAGATGACCACTTAATAGTTTTTTCCACAACAGTAAATACATGGTAAGTGACAAGTGAAAAGTACACAGATCCTGTAGTTCCATCTTATACAACAAACTCTTATGAAAATCTTTCTATATAAATGTTCTACTTTAGCAGTAAAGAAAATTCAAAACATTGTCCTATGAAGTTTATTAACCACTCTCTTTCTCTTTATATATATATATTATAATGATGTAGAAAGCGCTTAGAGTAATTCAGGATTAAAATACATAATTACTGGAATGAGGGTTATTCAGACTAAGATTCCCAGGGCAGAAAGTTTTTCTACCCATTCTAAAACCGGATTCAAATCGAGACTTTTGTTAGAAAAATAAACATTTCAGCATTCTTCATCGCACTCCTCACATTTGTGCAAGTACAGGGGAAGGTAGACGAGCCTCAAGCAGTCACCTCAGCCAATTAAAAAAAATATTAAACCTAGAAAGCAAGTATTTAGCTGGTGGGTAAGATGAGTTCAGACAAAGAGTTACGGCCACTTTATGCACAGCTGCTCAATCACTGGGTTTAGAACAAAACATCTTACTTTAGGATTAGTTGACTTTGTTTAACAAAACAGACATGGTAAGGTTATTTCCTTAAAACCTCCTGATAAATTTTGTACAGACAACAGCGAGGTCGTTACACGGCAACCACCGAAGATGCTCATTTTCTCTTTCACTTTGGTCACTCACACAATGTTATGAGAAGGGTCACGGGGAAAACTCAAGCAACTTAACCACATGAAAGCACCAAGTCCACTCTTGCCTGAAAGTCTGTGTGTGATTAACTGAAAGAAACAAAACATAAAAAAAAGCATGAATTAAAGTTGTGAAAATTAAACAAAAGCAAAAAATGTAGTGAAATATGTTAAAAACACCAGAAAAAAAAAAAAGGAAGAGAAGGGCAAACACTGCTCGGGATCTGGAGAGTCGCAGACGAGAGCAGCCCGGCGCGCTGAGCACCGCGCCACGGAGCACGACCTGCTCGGCGAGCTGCAGGCACAAAGGGACCCTCAGCACAAACACTTCTCCCCCCTCAACATTTGCAATTCTTCCATCTCCCTTTTTTACTTAAAGAAGCTACAAAAAAACACTGTGTTGAAACAGGAGACGATAAAAGGTTTTAGCTCTGCTAGAAATGGAAACGAGAAAAAAACATGCCCTCCCCAAGCTCACGGTATGTTCCCAGTTCCTGCAAGGTCCCAACATCTTGCCCATAAAGCCAGGACATGCCTCCACTCGCCATCCCCATCCTCTGGGGAGCTGCGAGGACCGTCCCAGCACCGATGCTCCCCTGGCACCTGTGGGTCCCGTTTCCTTCTCGCCACCCCCGGGCGGGTGCCTGCCCCCGTGCAAGCAGGGTACAGACCCCCAGCTATTGTCACACTCAGCTCTCCACAAGCACCAGCTCAGCTCGGGGCACAGCCTGAACCCCACGCTCCACCAGGGGAAGCTTTGCCGTCGGTCCCAGCGGAGGACGCCGCCTGCCACCGGGTCTCCAAAACCCAGCTGCCTTCCAGCCCAGTTTGGTTGAAAGATCTTGGTATGAAAGCTGGCAAAGACATTCCTGCTGCTTGCCAGGGAATACATGGATCCTCTCAATTCCAGTGAGGTCTGTGGGTCAACATCCAACCGACCGCCTGGGATGCAGCAGTGGGATGGGTCAAGGAGAGGCACCTTCCTTTGAATTTTTTATTACAAATGTCATTCTCCTGCTCGAGCAGAAACCCCCACATAAGATATAGATATAAGAAAGAATTCTTTACATTGAGGGTGGTGAGGTACTGGAACAGGTTTCCCAGAGAAGTTGTGGCTGCCCCATCCCTGGAGGTGTTCAAGGCCAGGTTGGATGAGGCTTTGGGCAACCTGGTGTAGTGGAGGGTTTCCCTGCCCATGGCAGGGGATTGGAACTAGATGGTCTTTGAGGTCCCTTCCAACCCAACCATTCTATGATTCTATGATTCTATGAAATGCCAAACTTTGAACTAGCTCACAGGTTTGCAAAAAACCCAAACCAAACGCAAAAAACCCAAACCAATCCCAAACCCCAATCTAAAACCACTTTCCTCTCCCTGATTTATGCATTTTACTCCTGGTGATGGGGCATCTTCTCTAGCCAATGCTCCGGAGCTGGAGAGCCCCCGAGCCCCAGCATGGCACAGGGGTCCCCAGCGCACACAGCGGGTGCCCCTCGGTCCTTCGTACGCCGACCGAGCTGCCTTCTCCCGGCCCCCACTTCCGACTGCAGGCTGGTTTTAATCACCACCCAGAAGAGGAAAGGTGTCCAGACTCACATCTGCAGGTGGGCTAAAACCAGCAAAGCACGGGAAACCCATTTCTATCGCAGACACAGACGGAGCGGAGGGGAAGCTGCAGCGTTCCCCGCCCGCCCAGCTGCGCACAGCGCATCACCGCCAGAGCATCCCAGCGACCGGCATCGCTCACACCAGTTCACAGCGTGTGGCTCGGCGGTGCTCACTGTCTTCAAGGCAGGCCTGGGCCCCAGGCTGCCCCAGTATTCAGCCCCCAACTGGTGTAGCTGAATTAAACCCCACTTTCAGCAGAATATTTTACAAACCGTTGTGGACTCCGTGTGTGAGGGGAGATGTGCCCAAAGCATGCTGAGAGGGCTGCAGAACAGAGTGCTTTGGTTTTGTTTCAACACCAGCACGTCTACACTCCAAGGAAAAACGTTAAATAATACGCACTGCTACCTTTCACAGGAAGAAACCAAATTACCAGCATGTCGGCACGCAGAATGAGCTCCTCTAGTGCTGCAGCTCGCAGCAGAGGAATGACAGAGCACAAGATCTCACCAGCAACATGAAGCCGAACGTTGTGCTGTCAAGAGCAAACTCGGGTGTCACTACTCTCGATGTTTTTGTTTTTTTTTTTCCTTCCATCACTAAAAGGCTCAGAAAGCGTTGCCACCAGCCCGCGCTGGATCTGACAGATCACAGTTCTGATGCTTGAGCTCCTTCACGCAAGAGGAAGTAACAAAAAACGGTGGAATAACAGAATTACCAGCTTGCATGATGGCACGCTTCTCTTTTTGCTCCCTAGCCAGTGTTCCTTGAAGACTGGCTTGAATGAAAGCAGGATCATTCCCCTCCTACCTTTTCTTCTTGAACCTGTTAGCCCCATTCCTGCTCTATCATTACACAACCAGGCAGCTGAAGAGCATTATTTACATGCCCTCGCTCCACACTCTTGCTGACTTCTGCAATGGCAAGTAACCTTGCAGCAAGTGAGATAAGATAAGACTTCTGCCTTCAGGGAGAAGAGCTTCTTGTAAGGAAGAACTGTGTCTGAAGCCCTATCTCACACGGAGCCCTAATGAATTTCCAACCGCATCTTCACTCTAAGCTGCTGATTCCTTCTTTACAGCTGCCTCTAAAAACAAATTAAGCGTGCTCTCCAAAGAGCCCCAAGCCTACGGATCACAGCGAGGTAGTGCGTGATGGGGGACCTCATCTGGGACACTGCAACTTTGTCAAGATTGTCCCCGCTCATCCCCGCTGGGGAGAAGATGCAGCTTCTTTCCAGCCTCCTTCCCATCCGTCTCCAGGAGCAGCCGGCTCACAGGGTCACTGAGCTGGCAAAGAGGCAAAGGCAAACCCGTGGGGACTCTCAGCCTTTAGAGAACGGCCCCAAATTGTGGATTTCTCCCACCTGCAGCCGTCAGGGCTTGCCTGGGCACAGATGGACCTGTCTCTCCTCTTGTCAGAACGGTAGGAATTACGATTTCAAAATCCCCTTTTCCATTTGCTGCCTAAGCAACTGGACAAACATTAAAGCGTCCTGAGCGGACACCCAGCGTCCCAGCGGCAGAGGAGAAGACTCGAGTTCAGTCACTTACTTTTTCTTGTCTTTGTCCTTCTTCAGTGGCTGCTGTGAGGTAGCCTGCAAGGATTGGGACTGCAAGGTTTCCACTGCTACTTTCCGCCTGTTGAAGGCGTTCATCTCTTCCTCCAGCTCCCTCCTCTTCTCTTCCACCTTCCTTTTCTCTTCCTGGTGTATCCTTTTTAAGTGCTCAATTTCTCATGCAGCTGGTAGGAGACAGACCCTCTGAGCATGGCATCCAGCACGACCGTCCGGCTGCACTCCCCTCCTGCACGAATCCCCACCGCCCCCCAGGCCACCGACCAGTGAGGGGTACAGCACCAGTGTCCCCGCACAACGCACGCCCGCGGACAGAGCTGACCTCTGGGCAATCACAGCCTCTCCACCAAAAGCAGTGAAGACACAATAAATTCAGTTCTGCCTGACAAGGCATATCAAACCAGGAGAAAACGTGAGCCCTGGTAAGTGCACCGAGGATCTCGGCTTGGTCTGCAGCCCTGCAAGGGGCTGGGGACATGGTGGACCCTCTCGCTCCTCACTAGTTTCGAAGATGGTCCATTTCTTTCCTCCCCAGCCACAGCAGCTGCCCATGGCCTCACACCACTGACCCAGGAGACTCCAGCCCAGCTGCCCCCTTTACTCTGCTGTCCTGTGAGCCTCCAGGAGTGAAGCCCTACTCACATGGATGCTCATCAAAACGTCCCTGCATTGCCCTTCACTCGCCAAGCATGCAGTTGAGTCTCCTACCACACTGCTCAGGCGAGGAGGACCCTTGTTTCTGAGGCACTTAAATCAGTGATGCTGTTTGAAAACATCCCCCCATGTCCCCTCCTCTGCATGAGGGAAGGTGTGTGCGTGTCTGTGCTTTGGCTGGTGAGGTCTCTGCAAGAGCTGCGTGTGTTTTCCAGGATTCATACGTTGCCCAGACCCAGATCCATGCTGGCTGTATTTTGGGCTCCTTCACAGGTTTTTGGCACCACCCACCTCTCTCTCCTTCTCCTTCAGCTCTGCCTCCGTCTCCTGACTTTGTTAACAAACATTTGTCTCATTTCTTCTCTTTCTTCTGGAGCTCGCCCAAGAACTCTTTCCTTTTGGTCTCGTACGTTTCTTGGAGGCTGGGGAAGAAAGCAAACAAAATCCAGACTCTTTGGACACCAATGAGTTAGGGATGGGGAAATGCAGGCCTGTCTGCATTGCTTAAAGACAAACAGGCAGGAAAGGGAACGCCATCAACATCAGCTGCAAAGTTCAAACCCAGCACTAGTATTTTCCAGCCCAACATTCCAGATAGCACCTACAAACCTCTCAGTTTTTTGGGGGGTGTCGGTACCAATCTATTGCTCCAAATTGATGCTAGACATGAAGGCTGCTCACCTGAAGGGCTGGCTGTCTGGATCCGTGTCCTTGAAGCCCATCTCTTCAGTTTGCCACCTCCTGTACAGCTCATAGTGGCGAGTGTGAGTCTGCCTCCCGAAGATCCTCCATGTTGACTCGAATCAGCATCTCCCGCAGTTTCACAAAGTCGCAGTGACTTTCCATTCTCAACTGATGGCAAAGGGACAAAGTCAGCAAACCGCACCCACGGCGGGGGGAGGCACAAATCCACAAACAGATCGACTCCAGAGCCTCCCCCCACCAAGGACCTCGACCTGCGCACACACGGCACAAGGCAGCCCCTGGATGCAGGGATTTCCCGTTGCTACCTGCCAGTAAGGATGGGAATACAAGGGGAAGACTGGCCAACCCACAGAAAGCTGCACAGCACATCTCTGCCCGGTTCAGCGCAGGGCACCTTCATGCCCAAACACTGGTGGGAGGGCAGAGCTGGGAGGGGGTGCCAGCGTGGGCACGTGCACGCATAAGGGAGGTTTGCAGAGGGCGCCCGGCTCGTGGCACCGTACCTTGCACCACTCCCCACGGGTACTGCCGAGCTCTCACCAGCTTGTTCCCAACCTTCACCTCCTCCGTGCTGCCAACCACAGCGAAGGGCAGATGAGCCTGAAACAGAGCCAGGACCAGGGACTCAATGCATGGACTAACCCCTCAGAGATCAGCCTGACCATCAGGTGCCCTCGCCCAGGCACAGGATCTACTTCAAAAAATCCTCTCCCCTGAAGCGAACAGTCTCCAAAACTCCGAGCAGTCTCTACTGTGAACTGGGATGTTACGATAGAGCAGCGTAGGGCCATGTCACAGCTTACTGGCAACGCTGGCTGGACTGAACTCGATGGAAAATATTGTAGGAACACCATGATCGTTGCTGATGTCCCTCTACCCATTTGTCAGGTTGTTCTGGCAGCTGCAGCCTCCCCGCACGCCAAGAGCGAGGCAATCCCTGCCTTGCAGAGAGCACAAGCAAAAGACATCCGTGAGCAGGGCTTGGCACAGCGGCGAGTGTGTGGGCACTGGAGGGGACATCTGCAGGATACAGCATGTGCTCGTTGCTCTCCAAGCCTGCAAAGCATCGAGCGCAGCGAGGAAGCAGGGCACCGTGCTCAGGCACCGCAGGAGAGGAGCCACAGAGCAAATGCTTTGGTAGGACAAGGTGGACAAAATCCCTCATGTTTAGGAGAAATGGATCCAGAAGCGTGGAAATTGGTAGAGAAGCAGCCAACAATGTTTTCCTTGCAGGGCGAGGGAAGGAAAAGAAAAAGCAAGCAAAGGGTGGCTCCCGTTTTCCTCCCCAATGCACACAGCTTGCAATCATTTTAAAAGAGTGCACCCTCCAAATTTTTCAGGAATTCAGCAAAGAAGCACTATTATAGTGAAAACACATATCTAGTTGACCCAGAAATCAATTGGCCATTAAACGTGGGTTTTTTTAAAAAAAAAGGGAGATGGTGGTGAAAGGCCAGACAAAGCATGTAATCAGAAATAGCTATGCGGAAGATGTTCTTTTTGATGAAATTGATTAAAAAAAGCTACTTTTATTTTAAAAAAAATAACATGGACACATTTCAGCTGTTTCTACTGCAATAGCTACACTCTGACACAGGAGACAGGAAACTTGAAAGTGTTTTGCACATGCTTTAGTTAGGTCTGCATTTGAGCTCTGAATAGAGTTTAACAGTTTTTCTTCCTTATTTTCAATTGGTTTTCTCTGCTTAGCCTCTGTAAGTCAGAAGGCTAATGTGATCTTAACTGTAATATTTTTATTCAAACGAAAAGTAGCCTAAAAGCAGACAGAATGAATTCTGAAGTAAGTATTTTTCAAAAACTCAATAAAACCAAACTTTAGAGCCGAGCTGAGTTTCCCCAGAGAGCCCACAGATTAAATAAGAGCCTTGTTTTAATTAATTCTGTATGCAACAGCCTCAGGCATCCGTCAGATCCACAACTCAACTTTCAAAGAGATTTAGTGTCTGGCCAGTCCAGTGAAACTTGCCCTTTAAACGCATTTTTGTGCAGCAATTTAACTTGTCACAACTTCGGGAGGCAACGACTCACATTCATCACAGAGTTGATCTCGGCGACTGCTTCGTCGTCCGTGGGGAACTGATAGATCTGCACACCGTTGCTGACCAGCTCGCTCATGATCTTGATCTTGAACTTGTGCAACTCGCTCTTGGAGATGGTGTCTGCTTTGGCAATAATCGGGATGATGTTCACCTGCAGCAGAAGGAAGGAAGGAAGGAAAAACAAGGAGGTGAGCAGCAGTGGGGCGAGCAGCTGTGCCAGGAGCGTGGGTGCCCGCGGGGTGACTCGGGTCCTACCCCAGTTTTACATTTCATAAAATGCTTTACATTTCATAAAACCACAAAGCTGCTACGTTTTGCACGCGAGCTGCAGCACAAGCCCAGCTGAACACTAGAGGGAAGAGTTTTCCAGGATTACTCTGGCTACGAGACTTCCCGATAAAAGGAAGACAAACACCCTGCAATGAACACACAACGAGCAGATCAAAGCCTCTGCTCTGGTCCGTGTGTTTGTTACACGCTTCGAGGGAGGCGGAGACAGCGGGACCGTCGCATCCCGAGTTATCCCCAGTTATCCCAGTGCTGGCTGTGCTGACGAGCTGTTTCAGAAAACAAGCACAAGGATGAAAACGCTGCAGCCAGCTGACGTGAAGCCTTCCCACGCTTAAGCAGAAGGAGCAGGGACTCCTCAGGTGCTTTTGCCGCGGCTGCAGACCTTTCCGTGGACTCCCTGAGCCCCTCCGTGGGGATCACGACTCAGGCGTGCAGGGACCACCTGGGAAAGGTGCAGGGTGCCACACAGCAGCCAGGAGATGTGTTTTCATGGTGTTGTTGCCCAGCTTTGGTTTCGCATCCACAGCCTCGTGCTTGGAGAGCTCCAGCAGAGCAAGATCTGTCAGAGGAACCTCCATCAGATAACGCTGCTGTGCCCAGAAAAGCCAAGTGCAACACTGCAAACCGCTGCTTAAACAAACAACAACAAAACTCCTCTGCCTGGACAGCAGCCAAATCATAGCAGTAAAACACAAAAATTCAGACAAAGGAGAGGAAAGTCTGATTTTTCCCACCTGACATTTCCCAACAGCCAACGCTTTTTGTCCTGCAGAGCAGAAACTCATAGCAGCCATTTGGTCTCCAATGGGTGCCCATTAAAATAAACGACCTTGCTTTCCCAGCTCCAGTTCTCTTTGTAGCTCAGTGTTTTTTCCAAACTTCTTGTTTTTTCTCCTCCCTCTGGTTTAGTACTCACTAAACACAACGCCATTTACTGGCTCCAAAAGAAAATTGTCTTAATTTGCCTCATTGCAAATTTACCTGAGAGAATAAATTCCTTATTTTTCTCAGCCACTGATCCGGCCTTTTACCACACAGAACAAGGTCTGCTGGTCTCGCTCCACTCTTCAGCAGACTGATGTCCTCATTACAAAGGTAAAAAGGGCCATGACCACAGCTGGGTGCCTCGCTGACCTGCTCAGAGCTGAGGTTTGGACCCACCATCTCGCACAAAGGGTCAGCTCAGGGCTCTTGTACCACCCGCCCAGGAGCAGCGTCTCCAAGGGAAAGGCTCTGCCCCCTGTGCAGGGGCTTTGTGCTCTCCATCCAGCCATGCACACTACAAACCAGCACTAGAGGTGATTTTAGTCCATTTGCAGTTGGCCTAAGGGATTCCAGCTCAGCCCCGCTCACAGCGAGGCTTGTCCCAGGGCTGTCCCAGCGGCAGGGGAAGGCAGGCTCCGCGCTCACGGCTGCTGCCCCAGCGGCGCCCAAAGAAGGTGCAAACCAAAGGCAGTTCCAATCCCCTCCAACCAGACTCCTCATGCTTTGGAAAGGCAACTCACAGAGTTCACAAACCAAAACGATTTTACAAGTTCTTGTATTTCCTGTAATCAACAGCCAACAACCATACCATGGAGTCCTGGAAACGGTATTCGAGTGTATCTCCCTCCTTCTCTCTTCTTCCTTTGTGAGTTCCTTGATTTTTTTAATTATTTCTGGTTTTATTTTGATTTCATGCATGCCTTGGAAACCCATAAGCTGGAATCCCATGGTTAACAAGTGATACCCAGGGCACCATACAATTATCTTCCTGTTTTCCTTTCTCCGATTTTGAGCACTGGCACCCAAAAGCCGCCTAAGTCTACAATGAGCTCATCCCTTTATAACGAGGAGAAAGGACAGAAAAGTTTGGAAACAAGAACAAATGACATATGAAACGCTACTGAACTGAACGGTGTGTCTAATCCTGCCCTCCTACAGCACCTTCCACACATCCACTTCTATGCTGTGGCACACCACATTAGTGCCAAATAAAGTGATATACAGCTAGCTAGAGAATAAGTTACCTCTCCTTTCCTTTACTCACCTAGTAAAAGGAAGTAGTCATAGAATAGTTTGGGTTGGAAGGGACCAAACCCTCTGCAAAGAGCAGGGACCTCTTCAACTACATCAGAATCATGTGAGGCTTCTCTCTCCACTCTTACTTTTACACAAATAATGTTTATGTTGGGTTGCAGGCAAAATCCCAGATCAACATTCTTGTATCTCATGGTGGAAGAGCATTATTCTCTATTTAAACGAGTTAACTACTAGAGTGTCATCCCACTGAATGCGACAGGAGTACGTGTCCCCTTGACCACCAGTCCACATGCTGGAGTCTTTGCTGGAGCTGGAATTACAGCCAGAGGAATTCTGTGCTTCAGACAAGACAATGAACTCGCATGCACGCCCATAAAATGCACCTCCTTCTCAAGTCATCCTGACCACAGAGTTATTGCTCATCTCCAAAAATAAAACTTAACAAGAATGTGCTGAAATAAGTCGGTTGGTAGAAAATAAAATATGCTACATGTATATTCACCCTGTGAAATACAGCTGGATTTTTCCCGATGTCCAAAGTGCTCCTGAATGCCAGTCTCAGTGAAGCCAACAGGCAAATCCTGCCTGGGAAACCAGGCAGTGGAGGCACAAATCAGCCTGAAGTGTCCCCACTGGCCAGTGACCCGCCTAGGAGGTGTCAGCTCACGAAGGGCAAGCAATTAGCCACAGCTCGTAAACAGCACACGCTGCTGGAAACCATCCAGGGACAACAACCAGGGAGCCCCGTGATGCCCACGGCAGCACACAGCTGTGCCGTCACTTTCCAGGGCACGGCTGCATTTTAAGTCAATAGATCACCTTCTCAGCTCAGCTCATCCAGATGCAATTTGATTTATCTCCTCTTTTTCCCAGGTTAAACCCACTGGAAGCCAACCCTGCCAGGTCAGATGTGGTTCCCACCTACCAGCCAGCCACATTTCACCTGCTCCTGAACACGCTTCTGTCTCTCTGGCTGCAATTAAACACCCAGGCAACAGCTGGCCATGAGCTCAGCCAAACAAATATTGTATTACAGTACAATGGAAGATTTTGTTTACCAGCTTTACCCAGAGGGATTTTGTAAAGTTTACACTAAAAGCAAGATTAGTTATCGAAACCGTCACACAGATTGAAAAGCCTGCCCAACATCCGACACCACACCACTGGTGTGCTAAAGTGAAGGTGTCACTGAGCCAGGTTCCCACAAAACCCGTGTTAAAACAGCCTCAGAGGCTGAGCCAGCAGAGCACGCAGCAAAGCATCGCCCCTGATACACCTTTCGTCTCCACAAGCTCCATCTTCAACTGCAAAACAGGGGCCACCACCCACGTAAAGCTTCCTGGGGTCCTCAACAGCAGAAGGACATGGAGCTGTTGGAGCGGGGCCAGAGGAGGCCACGGAGATGATCCGAGGGCTGGAGCACCTCTGCTATGGAGACAGGCTGGGAGAGTTGGGGCTGTTCAGCCTGGAGAAGAGAAGGTTCCGGGGTGATCTTACTGCAGCTTTCCAGTGCCTAAAGGGCTACAGGAAAGCTGGAGAGGGGCTTTGGACAAGGGCGTGTAGTGACAGGACATGTGGCAATGGCTTTAAACTGAAAGAGGGCAGATTTCCATTAGATCTAAGAAAGAAATTTTTTACAATTTGGGTGGTGAGGCACTGGACCAGGTTGCCCAGAGAAGCTGTGGCTGCCCCATCCCTGGAAGTGTTCAAGGCCAGGCTGGATGAGGCTTTGAGCAATCTGGTGCAGTGAAAGGTGTCCCATGGCATGGGGGCTGGAACTAGACCATCTTTAAGGTCCCTTCCAACCCAAACCATTCCATGATTCCCAAGAGGAGGGCCAGGGTCAGGTGTGCTCACACGCTGCAGATGTGAGTCAGGGCACATCACCTCTCTGCTCGGCCACGGTAAGCACTCGCTGTTACCAGTCTGGAGCAGACAGAAAGCTGCCTGGGGTTTGCTGACACCCACTTCACTCTGCCCACACACTGGTCCCCGTGCACGAATGGTTCATGTGTACTGGGAAAGGGGCACAGTGCCACCATGTACAATCCTTAAGTGCCTGGAAAGCACCTTGGTGTCCTGGGATGACACCAATGCAGAGATGCAACATAAACCTCCGACACCTAGAAAATATCAATGGTCTCTACGTGCTTATTCATTTCCATGTGCCTGCTTGCACGAGGCCACCACACCATGAAATCCAGGATGTTCTCACACCATGGTAAGAAGGGAGATGAGAGCAAAGGGATAAAAGGACTTCAGAAAGGACTATTGAAGTGGAAGTTTAGAAATATGAAAAGCTTGCGTGCACACAAAGTTCTCATCTCTGCACAAGTACAAAGGATTTATTTTGGTACTACCCAAAGACCACATTAAAGGCAGCCATGGGGAGATGTGAAAAGTAAGGAACGCAGAAGGAAAGGAAGAGGAAAGCTTTGTGGGACCACCAGCACCAAGGGGAATCATGCAAAAGCTTTCCTCCAAACATATTTCTGGGAACACGTAATGCTGGCACCGTACCAAGAGACAAGAGTTTATTAAGGGAAAGTTTTTGGAATCCTGATGAAGTCAGTGTAAGAGCCACCACGGTTACAAACAGCCCACTGCAATGGGAAGCCAGTGCCTGCTCTGGAGCGGGGCCAAGGAAAAGCTGGCCAACAGCCCCAGGTGGCAAGGGCCAACTGCAGGGACTCGGTGAGGGGGAACTCCACCCTCCAGGAAAGTCCCATAGAGCTGCCCATGGACAACAGCCAGAGGAGAGAGCGTTCCCTAAATGTAGTCCAGGGGATCCTCAGTTACTGCAGGGTCCCGGCTGCCTTGCCTTCCCCCTCTGCAGAGTGACCAGCAGCTGCCATCTGAAAGGAATCACACTGCTCTGAAAGGTAGGAAATTCTTGCAAAGAAAAGAAGAGATGCTGCAGTCACTAGTGACCTTTGAAGCCTTCTGCAGCTCCCTGGAAGCCAGCTGGAACAACCAAAAGTGTGTCAGAAATCTCCTCCGAGCTGCAGGAATAGCAGCAGCAGCCAGTTAAGTAACCCACTGCCTCCCAAGGCAGGACAGCTTAGGCACAAAGAAGCAACCCTCAGCTAGACCCTTTCACGACCCACTTTTAGGATTCCCATGACTTTGAGAGTATCTCATCATATTTACATTTTCAGAAGATATTGTGATTTCCTGTCCAGACCATCTGGCACCACCAGCACTGACAGCTCACGTACTCCCCGCGTGCCAGCATGCACAGCCAACGCTTCTCTTCAGCCCTTGTCTCCTCGCTGCTGACCACACTTTAGAATGTCTACAGCTGTGGTTGCTCTCAGCCCCTCTGTCCCTGCTGACAGGTCAGGACAGCAGAGGTGGGTCCACAGTTTCCACAGCTCAACTGCAGGAGCCAGAACACATCCTCACCTGCATGCCTGTAAAGAAGAGCTAATAAAGATGCAGTTGATGACTTTGATAAATATAAATTAGTCTGGGTAAAATTCTTATAGTGATGGATGCTCTAGACTTTACACAGCTAGCTTGAAAACAGGTTTTTCACTCTTTTCAGGAAAGCCAGTGAGAAAAACCTCAGCAACCCATCAGGGCAGACAAAGTTTTACCAGAGTCCTAAAAACGGCTCAGCTAAAATGCAGGAAGGACTCCAACACTTACACAGAAGGAACAAAACCTTCCCCATGACCATCAATATTAACAGAAGCATCATCACTTCCAGAAAGATTGTCTCCAATCCCTTACCTTGCTATCCAACTTCTTCATTGTCACCAGGTCCAAGGACTTGAGCGAGTGTCCGGTTGGGGTGATGAAGTACAGGCAGACGTGGATCCTCGTGTCATGATAGTTGAAGAGAGATCGGCGGATTTTCAGCTCTTCTTGCAAATAGTTTTCAAACTGCGTATCAATGTACTCAACTATCGGCCTGTAACTAAAACCATACCATTAGCAACCCAGATACTGGAGCTCAAAATTAAACCGTTTGAAGGCTTAAGGAGTTCTCCTACACATACCATGGTGTCATTTCAAAAGTAGTTATTAAGACTCAAACAATTTAGCCTTACAACAGGAAAAGCATGGCATTTACACGCAGACCTTGTAATCCAAAGGTTGTTGGAGTCTCCCGAGGCTGCGCTGCAAAGCCTAAGGACACCGAAGCATGGCAAGATGACTCCTTCCACAAATCAAACTTTGCCCAGATCTCAGGGCTGAGCCATCTGGCTGTAGCAATGCAACATGACCAAGGAGAGACCTTGGAGTCCCAGAAAGCCTTTACCTGGGGCTTGAGCAAGATGTCTGTGTAATTAAATGAGACGGGTCCAGAGACACCGATCACTGCCAGAACACGTAATTCCCAACCCTGCACTAAGGACAGCTTGTTAACTGCTCACGCTCCTGGAGGACACCATGGTCTGCTGGAAAGACCTCCTGTGACCTCTCCTTTTGGCTCTTCACCCAACCCCCTCCACACTTAGTCCCCAGAACCTGAGTCACTGCAGGGAGCTACTCCATTAACAGAAACACGGACGACTCCTCTGCCACCCCGCAAGCAGGGCTGCAGGCAGTTCACAAGCCCAGAAACGCCAAGCAGCTGGCACGAGACCTGCCTTTCGTCTTTATTTATCTGGTCCCCAAATCCAACCGCGTCCACGATCGTTAGCTTTAGGTGGACGTTGCTCTCCTGCAGATCGTAGGTCCGTGGCCGCAAGCGAACTGCGCTCTCGTAGTGACTGGCTTCCTCCGTCTCAAACGTGGTATTGAAGAGGGTGTTCATCAGCGTGGATTTCCCAATGCCGGTCTCACCTAGGAGGGAGAAATCATCAGCCCACTGCAGCATGAATTTGTCATGAATTTCCCAAGAGGAAATGGGTATAAGCTTAGTCAGGGGAGATTCAGGTTGGATGTTAGGAAGTATTTCTTCTCTGAAAGGGTTGTCAGCCACGGGAATAGGCTGCCCAGGGAGGTGGTTGAGTCCCCATCCCTGGATGTGTTTAAGAATAGGGTGGATGATCTACTTGGGGATATGGTTTAATGGGGAATAGGGACGGTTGGACTCGATGATCTCTAAGGTCTTTTCCAACCTAGAAATCTATGAATCTATGAAGAGGGTGTTCATTAGCGTGGATTTCCCAATGCCAGTCTCACCTAGGAGGGAGAAATCATCAGCCCACTGCAGCACGAATTTGTCACAGGTACTTCAAAGGACATTAATTACAGAGCAGAACCAAATTGTACTGTGAAAGGTACAATACAAATTGCTTGTGGACAGATATTTAATTGTCACAAAGGTAACTGCGTTCTTGAAGGCCTCCCATGCTTAGTGCAAAGCCAACAGGGCACACTTCGGTCTCATCTCCCCAGGGAGGGTCACACAGCACAGCAAAGCACACTGTTCCCCTTTCCATGGACCCTGACTTTGCTTGGGATCCTCTCCCAGAGCAGCTGGGGAGAGAACAATTCTAGCAGAGTCTTTTGAGCCTTCAGAGGAGAAGGAGTAAAACTCAGCTGCTCCTTCTGGCAAGGACTATCCCCAAACACAGCGACAGCTCCAGGTAACCCTGCAGACCAGCACGAGGCGACGGGTGTTTGGTGTGCCATGGAGGGGACAGGCAAGTCTGACTGTGAGGTTTCCTCTAGCTCCTTTCTGGGAGGTTCCTGACTTTAACAGGCTTCTCTACCACTCACTTTCTTGAGTTCATCTTGCCATTAAAGTCTCTGGGGACCCGTGTTTTTTGAGAGTGGAGCCCCCTGTGCGGAGGGAACGTGGGTGCCTGTTCCAGTGCAGAGAAGCAGGCAGACAGCTCTGGACCTGCTGGGACAACTTGTCACCAGACTTAAAAAAAAAAAAATCTCTTTTCACAGCAGAAAAGACGCTGGATGAAGGTTTTGTAGTTTCAGTGTGCAGCTGAACTTTGGTCTGCCTGGAAGCCTTAAAGCAGCTTGTGCCTCTTGCACAGCCTCAACCCTGTAGTCCCACACGTCCCATCAATAACTGCCAAAGGACCACAGCTCGTTCTGCTGGAACCCTTTCCCGCTCCATCCACGCAGCAGCTACAGCAGAGTCGGCTCTGCGGCTCGTTTGCTCTCCGTTTTGAAAAGCACAGCGAGCTCCACACGGGCACTCCATGAGCTGCTGAGATTTGGCTCGGTACGTGCAGACTGTCCAAGACGGTCCCGTTCTGCACAGACACATCACAGACAGCATGTCTACGCTTTGAGATGATAGGGCCACTTGTGCAGCAAACAGAATTGGCCAAACTGGAGGAAACAAGCAATAAACTCTTCTGTCACATCAAGCATGAGCTTCCACAGGCATCCAGATAACCTCTGCAAGACAGCAGCTGTCTGACAGAGACCAAGAGGTGCTGCTCTGCTCTGAAGAGCAAAACCTGCACAGGGAGATCTTGCAGCCCAGCTGGTTTCTCCTCTCATTGCTCCTCATTTCTGGAGTTTCCCTTCAGTAATTCTGCTTCTTTCCAGGCTGCCCTGTTGCCCCATGATTCGTCATGCCAGATCAGCCAAGGGGAGACAAAACGGTGTTTCGAGGAAACCAAAGTGAAACCACTACCAAAAATGCCATATAGCACATGTGACACAGAGCCCAAAGCAACGTTTTCAGAGGCCATGTTCCACTGTGCATTTTTACTGTAGACCTCAGCAGAGCCCTGTGCTGAAGCACTGAAGCCAGGCCTTTCCAAGGCATCTTTATCCTTCCAGCAGTAGAAAAAAAAAACCTGCCAACTTGAATGTCTGAGATAGGGAGAGAACATGGAGTCAAGAGGGGATGGCAGAGAAACTCAACAGGGAGAGAACAGTTCTAGGAGAACCAGAAGGGCAAGATTAGGAGAAGTTTCCCATTTGTAGCCCTCCTGTTCCAATAGCCATTGAAGGACACCTGGGATGCATCACAAAACAAGCTCCACCCCAGAATATTTGGCTCACAGGCTGTCTGTGAGCCTTTCAACTGCTGTTTCTGGTAACTAAACGACTCTGATATTTTCCAGATTGGCCTAGAAGGGGCTCTGTTTGAACTCCTCATTAACTACACACAGCCCTACTCATGGAGGGGGAGAAGAGAGGAGAGGCCACATCCAAGGAAACAGCCTTCTACTCCCTGCTCGTCTCCAGCCCTACGGCGGACGGGCCGATGGGAGGGCAGGAGGGTGAGCAAGTTTCTGTTCGAGAGAGATGCCATGCCTGCTGCCACGGGTTTGGGGCTTTTTCCTCCTTCGAGTACCACAGGTTCTGCTCTTTGTTGGAGAATAAATACCTCACGGTGCTCAGAATAAGGCAGAAGCACATAACACTTCCTACCAGCTGGCGTTAGGGGTTGTGCAAGGAAATAAAACCAGCCTAGATTAGTCTGAGAGGAAAGTCATATGGAGAACGCACTACTGGTGCAAGCCATGCCCCTGTGCAGTTTGGGCACAGGGGCACTGGCTGTTTTTTTTCACCTTGTCAAAAAAAAAAAAAAAAAGAAAACCAGTAATTTTTTCCACTATGTCACAAACGGTACGGCCAGATGAGAATGCAGGAGGTATTCATTCTGGCGTCCCCAGGAACAACATTAATTAAAAACATATTGCCCTCTGCTGCAATTACCCTTCTGCTAAGGAAGAAGTCTACGAAGTTCAACTGTGATTTCAGCCATGCTTTTTAGTTGTGGTTTGGATGTGCAGAAGTGGCTGAGCTATGGCACAAGCACCTTGTGAAAGCTGTCAGGGTTTCAGAGCACAGTCTATACAAAGCCATAGTCTCTTCTGGCAGGCTGAGGGCCAGGCTGGGAGCTGCTGTCTCTGCATGTATTTCTGCTGGTCTAGCAGGTTACAATACTTCAGACCTCGCACACAATACCAGAACCAGCCAAAGTAAAAATATGCTCACCTCATCACTGGAAGGAATTGGTTTCTAGTACTCTAGCCAGCATTGCCTGCTAGATCATGTCAATACCAAAATTAAGAACCAAGAATATAATGAAGTCATATTAAAGTTAGCCTCTCGCACCTGCTCACAATCTTCAATATAAACACTTTACAATCAATAAAACCAGGAACGTTCCCTTCCCAAGCACAGAGCTGGTCATGCATCAGGCCCTTTGACCTCACCCTGGGAAAGCATGAAGCAGGCACAGCTCAGATACAAATCCATTATCCCTAAGGGACTGGCTTTGGGGTGCAGGCTTAGACTCAGAAATGACCGAGCTATCACCAGCAGCTCTCGGCTAACACATGGTGCATCTGACAGCATCTCCTCGGACGCCGTATCCATGGAGAAGCTGCTCATGCCAGCCACCTCAGATTGCAAATGGAAATATTTAACTTGCTCCATACAGCCTTCCCTTAATCCTTCCTATTGCAAAGTTATTGCAGCAGAGGAGATGAGCAACACCTCACTGATGATGGAAATTCTTCTGGTTTGACTCACAGACTTGAGACACTCAGACCTCCTGCTGCTCTCTGCGGCTTCTGCACCTGCACTGGTAGCTCAGCTCGGTGCAAAGCTGGACAGTCCCACAGCTGCTTCCTCCCCCCTCACTGCTCACCAAAGGCAGAAAGTTGATATAATAAAGCTTTTCCAAAAACCATCTCTAATTCTGGGCAATGAGTCTCCAACAGGCGCTTGTGAAAGTGACAACTCAGAAGCATCAAGCTCCAGAGTTCAAGTTCACTGAAATGAAAACTTTTTTTTTTTTAAAAGAGTGAGGCATTTCTGACTTCCTTAAAGTCACTGCCGAGGCTCGTGGTGCCGCGGGACACAGGAGAAATCCTGGTCCCAACCTCCTGGCGCCACCAGCTCAGCCCACGTCTGCCTGCAGAGGACTGTGCTCACCCACGCAGAGGATGTTGAAGCTGAAGCCTTGTGTGACAGACTTGCTGACCAGCTGATCGGGGAGACTGTCAAAGCCCACATGGCCCCCCAGGGAAAGGTTCCTCTTCTCTTCATTCTAGCAGGGAGAAAGGAAAAAAAAAAAAAAAAAAATTGGATTAGCAGAACTGCACTGAGACAGCAAGTCAGAGACACGAGAGGAACCACCAAACCCAGGAAAGAACCACCCTCCCAGCACAGCAGAGCCACTGCCACAAACCCTAATGCTGCTCACAAGAGCTTGTGTTTTGACACACCACAGCTCAAACCTTCCGACAGCCACCAAAAACAGAGAAGAGAGGGAAAAATACTGATCTTAATGGGGAACTGGGAGAACTAAGCTACCAGGCTACAAAGAAAAGAAAACACTAGCATGAGCTCCAACTATGTGCAGCTGGGACAGATTAGCAAATTAAAAGCCACCACTGTGTGTTTTAGTCCTCATTTCTCCTCATCCTTTTTAAATTTTATTTTCTTAAACCCTCCAGCACTGATTTCAGCCAGACAGACTCCGCGTCTTCCTCCCTGAGTACTTGATTTTTCCCTTTTGCTCTTGCCATAAGCAGCGTGGTTTTGTTTGCTTATAGGTCCAGGGGTGCTGGTCGCACCGGCAGGGCGAGGAACCCTCTTGCTTTACCATCTGTGACCACACAGTTTTCCACCGTTTCTCTGCTGTTCCTGTTCCTGCCTCCCCCATATGCACTTTGTTCTTCCTTCTGTCTCCTCCCTCGCTCCCGCCGAGGAAGGTGAAGCCGATCACCTGTAGGCAGCTTTGCTTAGAAACTAAGACAACGAACATTCGAGAAGACAACAGGTCTATGCTCGGTGTTATACAGAAAGGCAGCCCAGATCAGCTGTAATTCCAGCAGAGAGGATTCGGCTGATGGTTCATTTCTGTTTCTAGTGGTTAAGAAGAGAAGAGTTTGGAATTGCACGAATATTTCAACAGATGTTGCCACCTCCCTACACAACTCAGCAACGCTGCCTGGGCCCAGGGACCAGACCACTGCCCCCACGTCCTCTCAAGCACTCTTATCCTTCCATGGAGAAGCAAAACATATGTTATTTCAGACCATGACTCACTCACCCTCACAGTTTCTTTGGTAAATGAGCATTTTTCTTAATCGCCAGCACACAGTGGAAGGCAGGGATAGGAAAAGTGCCTACCCTTTGCCTGGTCCTTCTGTCTGTCCCTGACAATTTGTACTTAACATCCCAGCACTGAGACTGCGAGACAATAGCGTGCACGGAGAAGAGCCTTAGCTGGCTGTCAAACTTTCAATTAACTCGCCAGGAAAACAAAAGAAACGACGCGATAAGCCCTGCGTATCGCTCCCTGCCCGCAGCGAGACTGCGAAACAAAACACCAACCTTTGTGCAACACGTCGCCACTCAAAGCTCCCTTTGGTAGAACAAATATTCTCAGCTTTGTAAAACAAACCGTTTAAATCACAAGAACAACCTGTGAGCAGCTGAAGCAGCTCCTATGCCTCAAGCACAAACCTTCTGGCTGGCCTGGCTGGCGTTCGTTACCAACCTTCAGATGATTTTAGCCCAGTGCTCTCCCAAGGGACAACCCAGAAAGAAACCCAACCGAATTGCAGCTGGGCTCCTGTGATCAATTCCATTTCATCCCACCAGGATTGATCACGCTCATTAACTAAGCGGAAACAGCAATCTTTTAAAGTTTTCCCCGTGGGAACGACGGCATCAATTAAGGTTTTAAGGTGGCCAAGAGTTTAGGTGAATTAAAAAGGGCCCCTAAGACACAGAAACCTCCAAGTTAAACTTTCTGCCATCCATCTGTCACCACAGGAAGATGCTAAAGCTCAGACTGACACCTCTGCAGGGTCAGACCCCAACTGCAGGACGATTCCCCAGCACACAGGGAGAGAATCGAGCCTGTGCTGGTCCAGTTGCAGCCCAGCGCTGAACCACGGATCCGGCACAGCCCTGGGAAGGGAAACTTGGATGCATACGTGCTGGGAAAGCGCTCCGAGGTGTTTAGGTTTTTCCCTCTTAAGGAGGACACTGAAAGGGTGACATGAAGCCACTGCATCAGCAGAGCTCGGGGGGCTTCCTTGGGCTCTCAGCCCCACTTCTCTCCTCCTGTGCCACCACCTTGCAGAGCTCAAAACACCAGTTCCCACCACGGCAGCGCAGTGAGAGCCGAGCAAGCTGTTCCCGCAGCAAGTCACCGAGTTTGACAGTTACGCTTTGTGTCTTTTCATTTCAAATAATAAACAAAAACAAGCAAACAAAAACACAACCCAGCAGCCTGGGATGACATTTTGGAAGGGAAATAAATAAAGGCTGCCGATGGCTATGATTAGGCTGAGAGTGCCAGAGGCTGGGAAGGGGTTTCCAGGCAACAGGCAGAACCACTGCTCAGGATTTTAAAATAGGCTCCAGCTCGGCAAGGCTGCATTGAGAACTCGGTCATGCTTCGGCCGGAGGGAACCCAACGCATTCACACAGGGCTTTCTTTTTCTCTTTTTTTTTTTTTTTGGTGTTTGGTCACTGCTCGTTACGGGACAAGAATACACTTACTCAAAACTGCCTGCCGTCTCTTAAAGCTGCTAAACCAACAAGCCGAACTTCAGCGAAATATTTTTGTCCGTGACCTTGAAATGCACAGTCTCCTTTTATTTCTGCAAGCAGCAATAACCATCTGGTTCGAGTCCAAGATGCTGCCAATACCACAGCAGAAAAACCATTTGCTGTGCTGTCAGCTGTCATTCAGCCTCCAAAGGGATTTTGCTTTTGTTGCCGTTGTTTGTCCTAACGCAGCAACAACTGCTGGAAAGTCGTAAGACTCAGAAAAGAAAGGAAAGGGGAAAAAAAAAAAAAAGTTTTCTGTTTTATTCTTTCCCTCTTTCCCTCCAACCCATCAAGCTTACAAACTTGACAGCCTTGCAAATACAATCAATTTTTGTGCTCGCTGGTGGTGTTTGGTGTGTTGACCTGCCCTGGAGAGGAACCTACCCACCACTCTGACCAGCAGCCACCAGCATCTACTTGCAGCTGATTTGTGAGCCTCACCCCAAATGACTAAGCCTTTTGGCCAGCTCCTGCTCACCCAGGGTAGCTCAAGGACAGCCTGACACAGTTCACCTGCTAGCAAAGACAAGGTCACACTCAAAACTGAATTCTTTCCAGCAGAAGCTGCCAGGCTGCAACGCTCAGCATGAATAATCAATCCAGAATACAAGTGCTGCAATAAACGTGGGCAGCAGTAATGCAGCAACGTGTGTGTGTCAGGGGGTGTTGGTTTTGTTTTAAATGAAAGCAAAGAATCCACATTTGGTGCCAGCAACGTGGCTGGCCTGCAGGACAGGAGCAGGCAGGTTATGTGGCAGAGCTGGATGGGATCAGCCATGGCCAGAGTCCTGCCCTTCCAGTTGCACTGGTCTCTGCAATGCCCAAGAAGAATTAGGTCCTTCATCTCACGCCACGGAGACAACTCTCCTGCTTCTTACCAGGCAAGACCCCATCCTGGGGCTGCAAATAACCATGAGGCAGCCAACCTTTCCCAAAGCACATTTGATCATTTTGCAACATGATAATTAAGAGCTTGGGATGGTTCTGAGTGCAAACTCCCACCACAAACAGCCACTGCAGCCCTGAACACCACTTCTTCGGCCACTAATGGCATCCTGCCATGGGCAGCTACCAGGGTTTTACTGGGAGCCTTTGAACATTGAAGATTTCCTGTGCCTTGAGCTGATCTCCAGGGCTTGAAGCAGAGAGACAAGGGGATAATTTGTATTTTGAAGCTGGAATTTCGCAGGAAACAAGAGAGTCATCAGAAGGTCAGAGCAGAATTTATTAATCCAAAGTCCTTTAAACATTTTCATAGATGCTGCAGCCGGGACGAGAAGTAGAATCCATCACGGCAAAAGGTGCACGAATGGCATCTGGGGGCATGGCAATGGGAACAGCCATCCCGGAGGGAAATCGATCTTCGGCTCCGGCTCGACAGCTGCCTCACAGGACCCTTCTCCTGGCATGCAATGGAAAGACAGACGTGCCCTTGGTAGCACAGATAGCCACGCTTAGCTGAGCACCACAAGAACCAAAAAGAAACCTCCAAACACAGCGTTTCAAACCCGCCGTAAGGCACTGGCCACCCCAGCTCCCAGCCACGCTCCGCCGGAGGCTGGGACGAGCTTGGGATGCAGGATGGCACACTGTCCCACTCCTGAGGCCACAGCAGCAGGAAGCTGCCCAGGGAACCGAAAACAGCATTTCAAATCCACATCAGCTTCCTCATCCTAAACCCATCCACGGCAGAGTCCCACAAACCGTGCCGTGCAGCGGGACCGCGGGGCTGGGAGGAAGCAGGGAGCAGCATCGCTGCGGCCACGGGCAGCAACACTGCGGGCAGCTGGCCACAAACCACATCCATAGGAGATGGTATGTTATTTGGTCCTTCATTGCAAGTGACACAAGAAAAGGCTGCAGAGAAACACAATCAGAGAGCCCAAATCCAGATTCCTGCAAAAGGATCAACACAGTATTTCTGTATTAATTAGGGGTTTCCTAGTAGACAGAGGGATTAAAGAAACCTGGGAGGTGAAGTGGCACGGGCTACAGCATCAACCAGTTTACCTACGATTCTTTAAAAACAAAAATCTGACCACAGCTTCCCTTCTTCCAGTCCCTTCATGCTTCACCTCCAAATTAGCATCAGTTTCACTTTGCATCATTACATTTTTTGGCAACTTCTCCCAGGAAAACTGCGCAGCTGGGGCAGAGCGGAGCAGCTCTCTGCTTTCACACGTGCTGCCTCTGTTCTTGCTTTCACACCAGAAACGCTATGAACAGACTGGAACTTGGACATGAAAGACCATTCTGACATCAGTTGGTTAAAAAAAAAAAAAGAAGAGATATCAAGAAGAATCATTTTTCAATTAATCTCAAAAAGAAATACTCTTTGGTGACATAAGGTTGTGTTTTCTGCTTGAGACAACCCATAGTTTTGTTTTCCTGAATGAAGCAGGTGAAAGCATATGGGTAAACAAAAGCCACAACCATAAAGGGTGATAATTATTTTTTTAAATAGTGATATTTATTTGTTTTAATGGCAATATTTATTTTTTAAATGGTGATTTTTTTTTTTTTTTTTAAGAAATTGGCATGATGGCAGTTGTAATGTCGATCCTGGGCCCTGCTACAGCAGACTGATCAGCATACAAGCAACCTGTGAATTTGTCCTGCAAAACTAAGAGTGAAAACCAAAAAAAAACCAAAAAACCAAACAAACAAAAAAATCACACTGCTGTTTATCAGCTAAAACAACTTGAGTGAAGAGTCCTGGTTTTATACCCTGAGGTAAAACACTGCGCTTTTCCTTATCTACTGTGCCTTTTCCCATTTCTACAGCCCAACAAAACACGAACAAGAAACACCAACAGCTGATGTTTTCCAAGGCAAAACAGTCAAGGCCTACAGGGGAAGAAAAGGACGGGAAACTCGGTCCTTTCCTCTTTCTGCTAAATGAAAAAGGTTTACACTTGAGCAATGAGCATCGTCCAAAGGCATCTGCTGCTCCCAAACACTCCCTCCAGCTCCTCCGTAGGCTTCCACGGCCACCCCAGGGTTCCACTGAGCCACGGCCAGGCTGTCGCTTCCCGAATGCCAACCCTGCACGCAGGGCACAGGCATGTTGTTGGGATGAGAGCTTTCTTGTGCCAAGAGCCCACAGGCAGCGGTGTTTCAGGTTCCTCTTCTTGGGCTCTTTCCATTTACATTTTCCACACACACTTATAGCAAGAGGCAACAACACAACATCTGCGTGGCAATTTCGCACTACCGAGGCATGTTTTTCTTTATAAACCCCTCAATTTTGGATGATGTCTCGACCTTCAGTACCAAACCCACCAGTGCTTTGCAGCACAGGTCCCCCTCCAACCTGGGAAGCTCCCATCACCTTCAGCAGCTCTATAGCACTGGACATACCCACGGGTGCATCGTTTCGTGCCGCAGCAGCACCCGCAGACGCCGAGCCACGGACCAGCATGCCAGGCACCCTGCAAAGCGCAGAGCACGGACAGATCCTCTCCCTTCCAAGTTACAATCAAATCAAAACAGAACGATAAAACAGCGCCAGCAGACAGATTGCAGCTCCCCGATCCGCGTGACTCCGAGACCAGCGAGAGGAAGAGCAGGGAAAGGTCCCGCAAGCCCCGCTCCGCACGGCCACGGTGCCTTTGGCAGCGCTCCCGCGGCGGGACGGAGCGGTCATCGCTCCGCAGGGGCCGGCTCGGCACCCGGCGCAGCTGGGGACTGCTGTTGGTCACAAAGCAATGACTTCACCTTCTCAATTCCCCATCCACAACCCACCACCAGAACAGGGCACACAACAGAGATTACGATGTATACCAGCGGGGTTTGTAGGATGCTGTTCCCTTGGTCCTGAATGGAAATGCACGGAATCAAGAAATTATTCGGTCCTGATGCAGGGAGTCTCAATTGCAACTGACAGAGAAAGGACTGGGATCCGGCGGTGTATTAAATCCAAGCAGCTCGTGCCCACTGGCAGCCCGAGCAGCCACGATGCCAGCTGCAGGATTGCCCAGCCCCTCTCCGACCGGGCAGTTCAAGCAGCCGGGCAAGTCAAAATGCCTGCAAACCACGGAACAGAGAGGTCTCCTTCAGGGTCCCTACCCCAACCTCACAACTGCGTGACACCCAGGGGACCTCCCCCAAACACCCGTCGCTGCAAGATTCCTTACAGAGGTGACAGCAGTTTTATCCTCAGTTCACAAGGAAACTGAGTCACGGAGCAGTTGAGTGCTTGCCCAGAGACTTTTGGGCAAACAGTGCCAGAAGCCAAATTCGGCTGCTTTGTCCAAGCAGGCACTCCCTGCGGCTTGGCCCAGCTTCTGGATCAATGCAGAAAAACCTGACAAATCACTTCCCTCAGGAGATCCTACCCCATCCCTGAACACTGGCTCAACAAACGCCACTTGACGTTTGCAAAGAAACAGCAGCAAGTACAGACTCAAGTCTCCATGAAGAACACATTCCTTTTGCCAAGCTCAGCAGCTGAGGGGTAGTAACAGCAACACCACACCTGACGCTTGAAAAGCAACTCTGTGGTGCTAGCAACATTCCAAATAGACACCACCACACATCAAAATACCATCTTTCCTGTTCTCACAGGCTACGGACCATCGGATGTATTACAGCGTCAGTGGACGAGCTTGCACTTTGCAGCCTAAGTGGAAAGAGATGGCCCAAGAGAGGTAATGAGACCAGATTTGAGGTTCTCTGACAACAGTCTGAAGATGCTGAGCACAGTAAGTCTTGACAGTGGGCTGAGGAGCGGTGACCATGAGCTCGTGGGTACCTAGTGAGTACGAGCTCGTGGGTGCCTTTGGCACTGGAGATGACAGGAAGCATGCTTTCAGCCAGGGCTGGCCAGGGGAGACCTCAGCACCTCCTAGGCTCAAGGTGACACACTGAAATGCCACCTAATCTCAAGCAGATTTGCAAAGTGCAAGCACACACTCAACTCCGAAGGTTTTCAGTTAAGTCTTCAGCATGTGCTTAAAATTCCAGATCCCTATTGTGGAGCACATAATAACAGGCTGGGAGAAGAAGAAAGGAAGGAAAAAAAAACCACACAAACCCACAGAGATAATTTTAGATGCGGGGTTTCTGCTGATTTACCACTTGGCTTACAACAGCAACCTGCTGTGCTTCAGCTTCTCTGCTGCCCCGCGCTCCAGTCGGCACTGGTGGTGCTGGGTGGCCAAACGGGACACCTTTGAGATGGTGCAAGTGACTCTGCCTTTGCTGGGCCTGAGCAGAGGGGGGGGCAACAGTGATTTTCCCACGGTGGCAGCCCTGAAGACCCAGGAACTGTAACACTGCTCTTCCCTCCAGCGGTGGCAAGGCAAAGCCCCAGCCACCTTCGCTTCCTTCTCTTTTCCAAGGCACTGCACCGGAGCACAGTCGCCTCTGAACCATCCCTCCACGTACACACCACCAGTTCAGCCAGTCATCTCCAGTTCCTTCATGCTCATGACAAGCTCCCAGCCCACACTGCAGTCTCCCCCAACAAAAACCTCACACTAAAAAAAACCTCACAATTCCCAGCCCCTCTTTAAACCGCTCTGCTAAGAATGCCAAGAATTTTCCCAGACACTCAAGCCTTTATTCATATCCCTCCAGCTCCCAGCTGCACTCCAGGCAGGCAAAAACATCACTGAGGAAACCAGATATGGAGTCACCACCAAGATATGCCAAATAAAAATGAAAGCCACTCTACATGACAGAGGCAAGACGACTCAAAAGCTGAGGTTCTCTCCTTTAGGGCTAACTAAAGGTTATGGCACCTGAAGTGATGCTTTTCTTGAAAGCTTTTGGGTCCATTTTTAAGAGGTATTCATAAACCCTGAGACCAGTGAGGGCATTGCAAAGAGCAACACTCAGCATCTTGGGAAAACAAAAATTTAAAAAATCTCTAGTCCAGTATCGATGTGTCCCGTACGCCCCAGGCTAGTTTTGGGGAAGAAAACACTTTGCTGCACACCTGTAAAAATGCAGCGTGCTGAACACACACTGCAGCCACCTGTAAGCAGTGGAGAGGGACTCAAGCAAGAAAGCAAAACAGCAAAGCTCCTTTCACAGGAGGAACTCCTTAGGCAAACTCCTGAACTGCTTTCCTGTATCCAAGCCACTGGTGCCAAGGTGGCGTTCTGACTCCTGCGGCACACCTTGTCCTGACATCCCAGCAACACTCCGGACGCCGAGCACTCCCAGCAGCCAGCCAGGAGCAGGGATCTGCACACCCACAGATTCCCCTTCTGCACTACCCTGTTCACTCCAGCATTTGCAAGCAAACAGCTGGACTGCACGCAGCTCTGCTTCAGTCCCAGCAGCCCTTCCTTTTTTTTTTTTTTAAAAAAAAAAAACAAACACACAACCAAAAAACAACTAACCACAAAACACAAAATAAAAAACCTACACAATCAAATGAATTGGCACAGGCTTAAAACATCAGGTTTTGCTGACTTTCAGAGCTAAGTCTGAAGGGAGAATAAAGCTTCTCATCTTTTCTTACACAACATACATCCAAGACGATGCATTCACAACCTGTTTGAATTTTCTGCAAACAAGCTGACTGTTTCTGGCTTAAATTCTTCTCTGACTTGTTACGTTAAAAGCAAGATTCCCACATGCTTCCTCTTCCTAAGCTGTTATTTAGCATTTCCCTACAACATTTACGAAGCCTAATTAATTAATTGTGAGGTCTTTCTTAATTAATAAAGGATTAAATATGCATTTTGTCCATATCACAAGTCCTGGATGAGTTTACAAAGCAGCAAAACAGGAATTGCCGGGAATTATGCACCCAATGTTTTGCAAACATGAATGTTGCGTTTGAGAATGAGGAAAGTTGGTTAAAACAGAGAAAACTGTGGAACCAAAAATGAGAGACATTTCCTCCAAAATGACCTTGAAGGATGAGAAAGTTCAGCTTTTCGTCAGCCTGAGAACTCCATCCCCCATGAGCTATTCAAAACCCAGAAAGCAAAGACCAAAACACAAACATAACTTTTCCTGTAGTCTGTTTAAAAAGAAACCCAAATACAGACAAACACGAACACACCAGACAGCCTCAGTTCACTTCTTTTCAAAATTATCTGTTCAGGACGTGCTGAGGCTTTTAATGTAATGGAACTTCGCAATTAACCCTGACAAGAGACTAATCTTATCACCTTATCTAGTAAGAGACTTTCCCAAGTTCACCCAAGGCAGCAGACGCACTCCCAGCTTGCACTCAACTGACCTGACCAGCAGGACCTCTTCCCTTCCCCACCATCCCAACACGAGCAAGAAGAGGCACTTGGCAAATACAAATGGCTGTAGGACAAAGCCGAGAGAGAAGTTGAGTGCCCACCCCTAAGGAGTGGCATGGAAAAGGCTTGGCATAGTTTGAAAGAAATGTCAAAGAGGAAGAAAGGATCTGGGTCCCCATCATACCGAACAAGCCATGCTGGATATCAGCCACCAAGATTATTTGTTTTAGTTACCACTTAAAATAAACACAGCTAATTCCCACATACGTTTCCAGAACTTATTGCCCAATTACAATAACTACTATTATTCAGTGTATTTTTAGACAAAAGAAAACAGAGATATAATAGGAACCCAAGAGTCTTGGTCACCACTGTATGCTTTTTCCCCAGTTTGCCTTATGAAACCGTTTCACAGTATCTCCACAAACGGCTCTTCCAGCTACTGGACAAGTCTCCTTGTGACTCTGCCTGGAAGACACCAGAAGGAGAAGTTTTACCTCCCAGAGCCACTCAGCTCCGAGGGCTAAACGAGAGTCACCACGCTAATAAGCTCACTGCTCTATATCCTATTAACACATGCCTCCAGAAAGCCTCCAAGTGTATTAGCACAGAATACCTTTAAGCTGAAGACCCAAGGCAAGAAAAAAAGAAAAAAAATCTTTATCTGAAAAAAAGTATATAGCCAAAAGATCAGCTGACAGAGCTGTCCGTTCGGTGTGAAACTACAGAATAAACTGATATTTGCAACACGAGCTGGAAACACCTCTGCTGCAGAAGACACGGAAGGAGCGTTCCCGGGAGGCCAACTCCAGCAGCCCCTTTCCAGGCAACCTTTTCACTGTAGCAGAGCTGAAAGCCAGGATCAACTCGGATTAGGATCCCAGGCCCGGAGCAGCCTGCTGGAAGCAGGGTCTGGGCGAGAGACCCAGCGATGTCGCTGTGACCCGAGCTGCCCCACGCACACCGGGCACCTGCGGGAATACGCACATGGTTTAACACGGCACGGCCAGTCTCCTCTCCCAGCAACCGACCTGAGCAACTGGGGCTGCTGCTGCGGGAAGGTTCCATGTTCCAGCATGAGCAACACGAGCTCCGGGACCACGCGTGATGCCAGCACACAGCTGAAGGCATGGCTGCACAGCCCTTTGCAGGCAGGCTGAACTCAGCCGAGGGACATGTCCTGCCTCTCTGCTGCAGCCAGAACCAGCCGAAACACTCGCCTGGGGAGGACTCCGGAGACATTCCCCGCATGTTTTCTTGCAGACGTAACGCAGCGGTGGCACAGACTCGTCGCAGCACCTCATGCGGCCGCGAGTCCCTCCATGGAAACCCATCCCAGGTGCTCCCGCTCCGCAGCTCCCCGCCACAGTCTGGTTTGGAGGCTGTGCGAGCCAGAGAGGGCAAGAGCCCCGGGGCAGAGCGCGCCATGGGAACCTCTCTCTAGCTGTCTGACATCTCTGGAATGTCATGTGTGTGGGAGACGGACGCTTTTTGGCTTCACAAAGGAATCCGAACATCTAAACAGAGTGGTGCCCCCAAAACCCCGACCCCACGGGCCACGGTCAGCTCATCAGCCAAGACCAGCGATGTATCTGAGAAGCCTGCAGTTCTCACCAACACCGTTCTCCCCCCACCCCCTGAAGACCTCCACTGTCACCCCAATCTGGAGGGTGCCAATTCCCTGTCTGGCTCCATCTTTTGCATCCAAATGTCACAAGTCAGAGGCAGCAGGGCTGTCTATGCCAGAGAAGGGGCTCTGGAAGGAAAGCACGTGGCTGGGACTGAGGAGAAGCAGCATCTTCAGGATTTCTTTTTTTCCCCCCTCCCTCACTTGAGCTGCTCTGGGAGCAGAGATGGGCTCTCCCACCCATCTGGCACTTCTATGATACATGAATAGAAACGCAAAGCTTCAGGTACAAACTCCGAGCTCGCTGCAGCTATATGGAAACGGGGAAGGGGAGAAACACGCGGGCTGCACGTGAATGCACAGGTTTACCAGGGTATATAGCGACAGGACACGGGGCAATGGCTTTAAACTGAAAGAGGGGAGATTTTGATTGGATCTAAGGAAGAAATTTTTTACGATGAGGGTGGCAAGGCACTGGAACAGGTTGCTCAGAGAAGTTGTGGCTGTCCCATCCCTGGCAGTGTTCAAGGCCAGGTTGGATGGGGCTTTGGGCAACCTGGTGTAGTGGCAGGTGTCCCTGTCCATGGCAGGGGGGTTGGAACTGGATGATCTTTGAGGTCCCTTCCAACCCTAACCATTCTGTGATTCTATCAAAACACAAACATGGGACAGGACAACATTATTTCTAAGGGTTGCGACTAATCTGAAACAAGCAGGGCAGCTTCTCCCATCCACAGCCTGAAATGCGCCCAGGACACGTTCTGAATAATCAAAGTTAATCACATAAATGTGCCCCTACCCAGCACAGGCGGGGTGGAAACAGGGTGCCCACGCCCTGCACGTCGTCACCCTCAGTCCCACGGCCTCCCAAATTCCTCCTCTTAATTGCACAACCCAGGAAAAGCCAATTCAGCACCATGCCATTTCTTCCCCTCCCAACCTCGGAGCCAAAGGAGCACGGGAAGGAAAGGAGACGAGCACGACCGTTGGTCCTGCAGACAGAAAAGCAGCCTGGTCCCCCGAGCATCCCGTTGGCACGGCGCTGCCTCGAGACGACAGGCCTGGGGACAGCGGGGGCACTCGGAGACAGGGCTGCGTCTCTCCCCGCAGCTGGGGACAGCACTGGTGTTCTGCTACAGAAAATAACATTTAGGGAGCTTTTGGCATTCCAGCAACGCTGGGACGGGCTGACAGCTGCTACCACGGCACTGACGACGAGCCCTGACACCACTCCAGCCTCCTGAAAGAGAGTTATTCTTCAGGCTTCCGTTTGTTTTGCCGATGCAGAGGGCACACACGGCTTCGGCACTCGCCAGCTCACGTCCTTCCACCCACCACCTCGGCGCTCGCTGCGATTACGAGCGGTTAAGAGCAGCTCTGGAGCTCCCACGCAGAACAACATGTTGCATCTCTGCTGCAAGAGGAAGAGACGCTCCGGATTCACCAACAGCAACAGCACCACAGGAAGGAGAAAAAAAAAAAAAATACAAAAAAAAAATATCTTTTCTGGGCAACATTTGTTCCCAGCACATATATTCAAAATAAGTGTTTAACTGCAATGGACTGTGGTTGAGTTAAGTGGTCCTGTGGTCGAAACAGTCAGAGCTGGCTTCCTGTATGAGCACAGGAGATCCTCCCCAGGAGGGATCGTGGGGCTTGGAGAAGCAACCACCCACTTGTCTCCTCCAGCAGAAGACCATATTCCCCATCCCTCCTTCCCAAAAAAGCATACGCTTCAGGCAGAAGGGCTGGCCAGGGCCGGGAGCGAAAGGGCTGCTCCCGCTGGGCCCGCTTCCTGGTGCACGTTACCAGCTTGGAGAAAAATCTGTCACTTCTGTTCCACGCTGCATGGGGGACCACTTGAGTTTTTTTCCAGGCGAAAGGTAAAATAATTAAACCACAAAAACAGGGAAATTTAACCCTGGAACCCCCAAGTGGTGCTGCTGGCTGGGCAAAAAACAGGGCAGGGGAAATGTCCGAATCAAAACAAACCCCAGTTTCCACTGAAATTGAGCCATGGAAACGTTCTCCTTGAGAGTTTGATTAAAAGAAAATGTAAGCCTACGATTAGGACCTTTGGCAACAGGTCTTCTGGCAACAGCTCTGCCCTAGACACGGTACACAGGGCTGTTCTCAGCCCACTCCTCACGCTCATTTTTCGGACTAAGGTGCTCCTCACGCAGAGGAGCGGGTTTAGGCCGGGTAGTCCATAAGAGAAAACACGAGCTTACAGAAAACAGCAGCAGAAATGCGTGAAGTTCATCACAGCCCAGGCAGCTACGGCAGGAACAGGCACGGTTCAAAGGTCCCTCTCCTCCCAGTGCGTCGGGAGCAGACCACAAGAAGGCAGTGCTGTGTCAACAGGTAACGCTCACACAAAGATGCCAAACTGGTCAGACCCCCCCCAACTCACCAGCAACACCAAAAAATCCCAGTGAGGAAGATTTCAGCTTTCCTCTGCATAAAGTGGTGTTTTTTCAGGCAAGAGCTTCTAAGGAGCATTAATTTATAGCAAAGCTACCAGTGAAAGCTGAGCTATCAATCATTCCCGCGAGGGGACATCTCCTCCGGACCACATGTAGACAGCTGCCCCACAACCACAGCTCCCACGCAGCCACGTGCGTGTGCCCAGTGCTCTCTTCACTGGGTGTCACCATTCACAAGCCCCTTGTCTGTGCACAACGTCGCAGTACGGGCACAAAACGATCAGCCATGACATTTTCAAAACTTACAGCGTAATGTTAAATTCTTATCTCAGCCCAACCATAAGGCTGAGGACACCTGCTCCTCCTCACATGTGTTACATGCATCTTACAGTCTCAGTCTCACATCTCATCCCAATTATCCTCCTACGCATCTCCAGTCACTTCTCCCTCACTTCTTCTCCTTCCAGCTTTTCTAGCTTTCTCCAGAGCTTCTGCATTTCACGCGCTTTCTGGCTTCCGCTTGCATGTGGTGGTTGGGCTGTTTCCCGCTCAACACACCAACATCCTCGCCAACGCTGCCAGTGTCTGCTTCAGCACAGTCATCACACGTGCTAGCTCAGCACCGGCCACAACAGGCAATGGAGAAGCTCTGAGCTTTGATGACAAATTAAAGTACTTCATAATTGAACCAAACTGTATCAGCTTGCTTTCCACTCTGGTGGTAAGCGTAATGAAGACAACTGGCCTCGGGCATCTAGAAGCGATGCCTGCAGACCAAGCCCTGAAGATGCCTGCAGACCAAGCCCTGAAGATGCCTGCAGACCAAGCCCTGAAGATGCCTGCAGACCAAGCCCTGAAGATGCCTGCAGACCAAGCCCTGAAGATGCCTGCAGACCAAGCCCTGAAGATGCCTGCAGACCAAGCCCTGAAGATGCCTGCAGACCAAGCCCTGAAGATGCCTGCAGACCAAGCCCTGAAGATGCCTGCAGACCAAGCCCTGAAGATGCCTGCAGACCAAGCCCTGAAGATGCCTGCAGACCAAGCCCTGAACACGGCAGAGGTGAGCCACATTCTCAGGGCAGATCAGCAGAAAACTTCAGTCTCCAGGGGCTGAAGCCAATCTCTCACAAGTGCTACATTCACGAAAACAAAGGCGGTCTTGAGCACCGCTGGTGTGATTCTGCTGCCTTAGAGGCAGTTTTCTATGGGCAAGCTTCCTTTCATTTGCTTTTGTTGGTCATTTCCAACAGCAGCACTTCAAGGGAACTTTATTGTGCTGGAGACAGAGGCCTTCTGGAGGACTGCACAAGGGAAGCATGCATCTGGGGAGTTTTGAAAACACATTATCCAAACCTAAGGGTCACTACATTCCAGGATGTCAGTGTCAGCTGGACACTTAAAAATAGCTTCACCGATGTGAACAGCACGACACAGTGAATATCAAAAACCTCCTTCAGAGGCTTTTTCAACATTACTTCCCACTGCAGATACAAACAGCTGGTAACAACAAATGAACTTATCATCACCTCTTCTTGGCAGTAATGAGCTATTCCCACCCCAACTTTATGCTCGGGAAACTGAGGCGCAGCGATATAAGGTGACACCAAAAAAGTTGTAAACCCCACAGAGAGAGCCACTCGGAACCTTAAGTCATGAGGTTTCCATGATGCTACTGGAGGAACAGCATCAGAGCTGAGACACATGCGCTGAGGATGAAGGAAACAGCAGCTGGAACATCCCTCTGCTCCACATCAAATGGAAACAAGATGCTGCTCTCCCACCTGCTTCTGCCAGATCCGTGGTTCCAGACAAGAGACAAACTGGTCCAAAGGCAAAGATGAGCAGACCACCACAGCTACTGAGCCTGCAGACCCCTGTAAACTCACCCTAGCTCCCTGCACCAAGCAAGCAGATTTTCTCCTAATGGAGTGGGGCACTGAAGTCATGTTGGAGCCCAGCCATTCCACTTTGGTGCCCAAATGAGAGCCAAGCACCTTCAGGAACTTTTTTCTTTCTCCTTATAAAGAAAAGTGACAGAGTATTGGTGCAAGTACACTGAGCATTCAGGTACCCGCCCCAAAGAATGCAAGATTAAATCCCGTTTTCTCCCAGACTAGGCAATATTTTACGTTCTTGTAAGGCCTACGAAAACCCATACCAAATTAACACTGAAAGTACTGATACAAATGCAGAAAGAGTTATGGCATTTCCATTCTCTGCCTTTGAGACTTTTACCTTAATCCCCCCTCCTCACGGTCTAGAAGGATTTGCCACCTTAAATATGAGCCCAAAATCGCCTTTCCTTTATGCGAGTTTTAAGTAAGTTACAGTCTTGCAAACTCATTCTTGAGCTGGAAACTTTTGGGCCAGGATTCAAAGAAACGAAGCAGTGCTTGAGATTCTTGGCAAAAAGTAGTTTACAGAGAAAACAGTAGCAGGGACTTGTTTGTGCTGAAACGGCATGTCTATAATTCAGACAACCACCACTGCTGTTCCCATTTATTTAGCTATATCACACCAGACATTTTTGACTTTTGAGAGCTATGCTATTCAATGTGGTAAAAACGTTTTTAGCTCCGAAAGGCTGCAAGATGCATCACCCAGCCATTTAATGAGAACAGCTCTCCAACACCAACAAAAAATTCAAGCCTTAGACAAAGAATAGTTTTAAGCCGACACAGATTTTAGCCAGATTGACTTCCGATAGCAGTTATACAACATGTGAGCTGCAGAGAGGCGGCGGTGCACGGGTCACACTCCATATTTGCTGCACAGCATTCTTCATACACTGGCTCAGAGACCAGTTAGCCCCAAGGGTCTGCTTTACCCGTACGCAGTCAGCGTGTCTCTCGCACCATCACACACACCCCGTTAAGTTACTCACTGTTTCAGAGTGTTTGGATACCAGCGGTATGTAAACAATTCTTTTTTAGGAAGGTCTGACCCCATTTCTTTCCGCCCCTCGTTGCGGGGTACTTCATGCCAGCAGACACACGGATATCGGATACCCTTTGTGAGCATCCTGGACGCCCGAGGAGGGGTCCCGAAAGGTTTTTCTTACCGGTTTCAGCCTCAGACCGAGCACCGAGGCCCCGGAGCCTCCCAGCCCGCCGTGCCCTCCGCCCACGGCGCAGCGCAGGACCTTCCCGCAAGGACTCTGCCCGCGCCGACGACACCGGCTCCGTTCCCAACACCCCCCCGGGCAGCCGCGCCCGCCCCCGCAGCCGCCGGCCTCCTCCCGCCTCCGCCGCCGCGGACACGCGTGGGGCCGGCGGGGCAGCGGCCGCGCACACGGGGCCGGCGCATCCCCGCGGCTGCCCCGGCCCCGCCACTGGCTGGACGATCGTTTCTTCTTCCCCTCGACGGCGAAAAACCAAGTTATCTGCCCGAGGAGACGCGCGCGGGAGAGCGGGGCCGGGCCCCGCCGCGCTGCTCACCGAGAAGCGCTCCAGGTCGGTGGCGGCCATGGCCGGGGCTGGCGCGGCTCCGGCGGCGGGAGCGCGGCTCTCCCCGCCGCGGGTGGATGCGGCTGAATGGATCCAATATGGCCACTTCCTGGAAACTCCCCTCCGCCGCGCCGCCCGCCACAGGCGCCGCCCGACCGGGGAGACCGGGGGCCGGGCACCGGCACCGGCCGGGGGCGGGAAGGGGCGGGAGCGGCCCCGCGGAGCCCGGCCCCCGCCCGCCCGTCTGGGGCTGCCCGAGCGGAGCGGAGCGCCCGGTGGTCCCCGCGCCTCCCCGGACGGGGGGTCCGCTGCGGGTAGCGGGCGAGAGCGTGGCACACGGATGGCGTTCCGCAGCTGGAAGGGGCGGCGAGGCAGCGGCCCGGCATCGCCCTCCGCGCAGGAAAGCGAGATGCGTGATGTGGCTGTTTAAGCGCCCGGAGCAGCCCCCGCGGGGCTCGGAGGGTGCGCGCAGGTGTGTGGGACCCGATTCCTTCCCCGCCTGCCGAAACTCCCGAGCATTCGGCGTTCTGGAAGGCGAGGAGATGCCACCGGGCAGCTGTGCCTCTGTCGCACCAAAGTCGCAGGCGCAGCGTGGGTTTGAGCGGGGATGCCGAGAGCTCGAGGCCACCACTGCTGCCTGTGTTCGTGGTGAGATGAAAGACGCGAGGGAGGACTGTCGAGTCTTTCTTCATCGCTCCTTCCAACATAAAGCACAAACCCAGTCTCATCACCAGCACTCTCATTCTTTGTAACCCCACCAGCACTCGCATTCTTCATAACCCACGAAGACGTCAGTATTTTACAAGCTGTTAGCACAGAGCAAAGTTTTTCTTGCTTTCTGGTGCCCTCTGCTGCAGCGTGCCTACCAAGGAACAGCTCAGCAGAGCCGCATGTTCTCTCGGGCACACAGCTGGGTCAGTAGACCAGCTCTGCACCCCTAATCTGTCTGCTGCTCTGGGTTTGTCTTAGGCTTTCTCCACTCATTCTATCAGCCACCGTGTCCCCATCTTTTCTCCTCGTCCTCTCTTGAAGCAACACATACTTCTAGTTGAAGAGCTGAGTTTGAGCAAAGAGATCAAATACTTCTCCCTGCAACACTATGTGAGGAAAGGACTGCTGAGGATCATTTTGAATGCCCCAAGAAGGACAAGCCCTCTACATGCACACAACAGCTGCAAGGAGTGTTAAGGAATCAGGTTAACCTTGAGTAGGGGCTGAGGCTTGATGCTCTGCTCCCCTCCTCAGGTAGGGCCAGAACCTGCTGTCCCATTTTTGTTGTTGTTAAAGATTGTCCTTCCAGAACAAGTTCACATCCTGAACTCCCCTAAATTATGCCAGATGTGTGACACTAATCTCACTGCACAATGTAACCACCTCCTAGGGAATAAATGAGGGAGAGCTTACCTGGAGTGACTCTGTCCAGGAGCCTCTTCCTTGCCTACTCAGATGCTCCTAGATCACCTCCAGCCCCTCCCAAAGAAGAGCCACAAATACAGTCGTTACTTAATTATGATACAGCTGAAGCTCCAAGCCCCACCTGAATTACTAGGAAGCAGTCAGCAACTGTGCTTAGGCCATGTTTCCAGTTATTTTTCAAAAGGCTTGCCAAATTTCAACTTTTTGGCAAGATAAGGAAAAGGAAAGATCTCCAATGTCCCAGTTCCTTTTATTCATCACCCACAAAAAGCACCATCCCTGGAGAGCTTTAAAGCAGAACTGAAGTACTCAAAGACAATCAAATCTCAGCGACCAAATTAAAACAGAAATTACACTTCATTACAATACTGTACAGGCTGCACTTCTTATTAAATTCTGTCTTCTCCCTTACGGGCTACTTGGGATCTTAACAAAGGTCCCTCGCTCCCACAGCAACAGAAGTGAAGGAGCCCACACTGTGCTAGTGGGCACTGAGCTGCTGTGTTACACAGGTGTGCGAGGTCATGTGTTACATCTCCACATCTTTGATTCTGCCCAAGACTCCTTGGGATCCACCTGCATTGCACTGCAGGAGCTCTGGGAAGCACTAGTCATGCCAGAAGGGGACTGAAGGAAAACAGGATATGAAAATCAGATGTAGATCACTGATGGGAGGGGGGCAAGGATTATCCAATGCAAGCGCTTAGAGGTATCAGGGGTTAGGAAAACAGTTGTATTCTCCCTCGAAGCAATTTCAAGGCATTTTCTGAGGAGGTGTTATCCAAGTGATCAGCTTTTTGGAGTATGATAAATCCAGTGCAGGTCAGAAGAGCTGTTTGTCCGTCCTTCCTGAGTGGCCTGCCTACGACCAAATTAATTCTGCTAAACCATATACTAGTTCTGGCTAAAGACAGGTTGCAAAAATGTTGTGTTTCTCTAAAAAGGCCATTGAAGAGCATAACCTGTTAATTTCTTCTCTTGGGTCACCAAAAATGACAAAAAAAAACCCTGAAAGAGCTTCTTCCTGACATAACCATGGCTCTCTATTAATGCTACCTTGCTCCAGAGCTGCCAGGGATCCCAAAGCTGGCTGCTGGTCTTTGGCACGTGGAGTCGAGTCTCCCTCCACGCGCAGCGGCGGCGTAAGCTTGTTGAACCTTTCATTTGTCCCTTGCAAGTAAGATGTTAATGCAGAGCAGATACTCACTTTGCCGTCTTGTTTCTTTGGCCCATTCCCAAAAGTTCTCCCCGGGTCCTTCAGCAAAATTAGGGAAGCTAAAATCTGGCGTTTCTGGTGTACAGATGCAAGTAAAATAGTTTCTACAGAAGCAGAGTTGACTTTCCAGGCTGCCTTTCTGTATCACAAAGAAGCAAAAATAAACAGAGAAAAAGGTTAAAAAGTTACTTTTTTTTTCTTTTTTTTTTTTTTATTTTTTTAACTTTACAGGCAAGCTTTGGAGTCCTGATTTGAGACAATGTAAAAACTCTTACTTAACACAACGTAAATGCCATTATGCCAGGTACTTTGGGAGGAGTGATTGACTCAGATCCATGACGGGCTCTTTTCCCTGCCAATAAAGCACAGGATGCAACACCAGGCTCACAAAAGCTGATTCCCACACAGCTACTGGTTTCTGTGCAGCGCAGGTCAGATGCAAAGAGCAAAGATTCACGATGTAAAAGAAATTCTGAGACATTGCAACAGACCAAGGGACAACGCTGCTGTCGTGTGGCTCTCCGCATGGAGCTGTGCCCAGACCTTCTGCAGCTGGAGTCCTTTGCCCATGAGCACTGCCCCAGCACGGGGCAGAGCTCTGTGCCAGGACAGCATCGTGTAAAAGCTCGCCGTTATTTTTAAACACCTTGTTACTTCAAAAACCACACCGTTCCTAATGCCAATTCAGGAGAAACCCTGCTCTTTTCAAAAGCTTCTGATGCATAAAAACTGCTTCAAGAGAAGAGAACTGGATTTGGTGGCTTCTTTATCTGCTAAGGCACCAGTTGTTATGCAAATTATTCCTTAATGGCTCAGGAATAAAGGTATATTACAGTGGCGCTGCATGCTCCCGCAGGGACTTTAAACTCTATGGAATATTTGCACCTGCCAAATCCACAGCGAATTTAGGATGAGCTGTGAATTTTCTGCGGTAAAGAGCTGGGGTAGAGAATACAAAGGACTGGCGAGGCACAGATGTGTCCCTGGAACCTCTTAGTCCCGGGGAGAGGAAGGAAAATGCCCTTCCTTACGTGGGTGGTGGCACTGGAGTAGCACCCGCCTGATGGTGGGGGACCAGCAGGAGTTGCTTTCCTCCTTGGCGTTGTCCCCCTAAGTGCAGGCAATGAAAGTGGAGAGAAATAAACACCATCACAGGCCCTTGCACTTCAGTGATCACCCTACTGCTGAGTGAACACCGCAGCAGGACCGGGGCCTTCAGAAGATGCTGCACATCGTTCAGGGCTGAGCAAAATCCTGGAGCTTCGAATCCAGGCGGTGAGGATGCCCCTCTACTCAGCTCTCGTGAGACCCCACCTGGAATACTGTGTTCAGCTCTGGAGTCCCCAACACAAGAAGGACATGGAGCTACTGGAACGAGTCCAGAGGAGGGCCACGAAGATGATCAGAGGGCTGGAGCACCTCTGCTATGAAGACAGGCTGAGAGAGTTGGGGCTGTTCAGCCTGGAGAAGAGAAGGCTCCGAGGTGATCTTATAGCAGCTTTACAGTACCTAAAGGGGGCCTACAGGAAAGCTGGAGAGGGACTTTTTACAAGGGTGTGTAGTGATAGGACAAGGGGCAACAGATTTAAACTGAAAGAGGGGAGATTTAGGTTAGATATAAGAAAGAAATTCTTTACATTGAGGGTGGTGAGGCACTGGCACAGGTTGCCCAGAGAAGTTGTGGCTGCCCCATCCCTGGCAGTGTTCAGGGCCAGGTTGGATGAGGCTTTGGGCAACCTGGTGTAGTGGAGGGTGTCCCTGCCCATGGCAGGGGGGTTGGAACTAGATGATCTTTGAGGTCCCTTCCAACCCAAACCGGTCTGTGATTCTATGATTCTACGAACAGAACTGCGTCACGTTTTTCAACACAGGCCAGAGGAAGTATCTTACTGGTAACTATCCGTTACTACTCATCTCTCGCAACGCATCCTCCTGAGGATTATTAGAAATGAAACAGTTTCATTGCTGCTCTTCTAGCAGCACTGCCACCAAGCACCTTATTAAACCTTCACTGGTTATACTGGCAATATATGGGACCTATAAGTCCTTTCCACAGAAGTGCCATCTTTCAAAGCTGAAAGTCCATAGGTGCTGTAGGGCCATGTTCCCTGTGCACACTGAGTGCTCCTGGTGAACAGAAGTGGGATGGCTGGAAACAGGCCCCGAATTTCCCTGCCTCCTCATGTTGAAGGGCAGTGTTAACCACGTGTACCTCGTGCCAGGTTTGCATTATTCTGCTAAAATCCCATCGAGTCCGCAGGCACCTTCTGCAAAACAAAAGATGTTTGGGATGGGGAACAAGCAGTATTTCATAAATACAAACTCGGAGATCCATGGAAAACTGCATTTCCAGGGTTGCTGTTGAGAAACATCGTCCGAACCAGTTACTGAGGCCCTTGAGTTACAGCTGAACCTTGCTTGTTTATGAGAAAATGCCTTTTATCTGCAAAAAATCTTCTCCCCTCTCCCTGCCCCTTCACAGACTTCTGCTCAATTGTTTATCTATGCAAGGTTACGGCATTTCTCTGTGGAACAAAGGAGGAACTATTTTCCTTCACAATGCATGCTCTTTGTTTCACTTGAAAATATCAACAAGGAAAGTGGAAAATCATGGGCTTTGTCATCCCATTTATTCTGGGAACTCTGACTTCATTTCAGGGAAAAATAACTTTTCCTAGAGGTACAAATCCCATCCACAGTCAATAGCACCTAAACTTCACCGCCCTGCAAAGCAGCAGTGCCCTCTCCGACTGAAACTATCCCCCATATTCCCTTTTTTCCCTCCATTGCTTCCAACTTGGCACCTCACCTTCCCTATGGCTCTGAGAATCTTGTGTGGGAAGGAGCATGACCTGAGATACCATCTCCTTCAGTTTCGTAGTGCCACTAGAAACTTCTTTCCTCTGATGAGATGCTTTGCTTGATCTCCCACTTTATTTCCTGGTTTTGTGCGGTGTGAATAATTCCAGTCGTATAACCTTTACCTTCCTGCCCTGAGGGGGTGGGAAAAGGTCCCAGGCTCCCTATACAACGTTGATAGTTTGAAAGTTTGGGAAACTTCTTCATGGGAAGGATAATGCTCCTCAGTCACACAGTTCAGAACAGAGGCCAGTTCTCTACAGCTTATGACGTGGCACTAGCCAACTGCCATATTTTTGTTTAAAAAAAGTAGTAGTAAATTAATTTAATCATGGGTTTCTCTACATTGTTTCTGTCCCAGCCAGTAAATTAAAAATATCAAGACAGTTGACTTGAAGTCTCCTACAAAGCAGCCCACAGAATTCTGTAAATAGCCCCACGAAAAATACTTGCTTCATAGCGTTTTGGTGACACAGAAAAAGAGGCGAAACTTCTCATGCTTTTTAAGGCTGGAAATTTCAGATGACTGATAAGCATAACATCTATCATGCTCCAGACTTTTATATTCTATACTAATAAAATTCATTCAAACATCTTAATTTCTGTTGCACAATCTGATCAGAATATGACCAGTGCTGGGTAAACTAAGAGGAGCTCACTGGGATCTGCTCCCCTGGGAACTTGGCGCTCAGCCTGAAAGGTGGGCAACCAAAAGGCAGCAACAGATAAAGGGAAAGGCTGGCAAACAAGCTGCACTCATGCTGTGGTCTGGAAATGGTACAGACAATTAGCCAGAAATGTCATTTTCTTCTTAATTACAGAAAGTACAGGACTGACCCAACACCCACTGACAGGAGGGCTGTGAAAAGGAGCACAACCACACGGCACGGGCTGCCCACAAAGGCTGAAGCGAGCGCACGTGGGACGGGAGGTTGGATGCAGCACTGGAAAATTACCTGGGGAAAGAGCTCCTTGAGTCAGCGCGGTTAAACGAGAGCAACCAGTTCACGCTTGGCATGGCACGAGGTGCGCTTGCCAACATCCCCTCTCCTCTTCCATGACCTCCTGGGGATATGCCCTTCTGCTCTGCCCCCATGAGGAATGCCAGGACCTGCAGTGGGGAGAAGTCTGAGTGACATCCCTCCTTCGGGCCCCCGACCCAACGCAAGCCCCCCGAGAGGCGATGAGACCTCAGCAGTGCAAGGGTTGCCCCCTTGGCTGCTGAGCAGTGAGGCTTCCTGGGGGCCTGGCGCATGGAGATCCCTGTGAAGGAGAGGTGCCAGGCTGGGGATAAAATGGGTGAGATCTGATGGCACCCTCGTGGGTCTCAAAGGAAACTTGGGTGCATGTTTCCTTCCTCAGGGCCGTGGAGGCAGGGATGGAGCGCAAGCACCCACTGAAACACCCTCTTGGAGACGCACAGTCCTCAGCGCCGGGGTGAGCCCAAGGACGTGCCCTGCTCTGCTTGAACCTAGTCAGGCAAAAGGAGCAACTTCTCCCATTAAAAAATGTTTTCTAAAAGAGCCTGCTCTTCAGAATCATTTTCCCTCCTACTCTTGCTCATTTACAGGCACGAACTATAATCCTAGGGTATAGTTGAACGTTTGAAACGCAAAAAATCACGGACTGCTGAGATTTCCTTATGCCTGCAATGGATTCTAGTACGGAAATCAGCGTTGAAAGCAAGGCACAGCAATTAATGTTTGGATGCGTGCTCGTCATGAGCTCTCTGCAGCAGGCGAGGCAGAACGTGGCGATGCCATGAGCTGGAAAGCATCGCTAACGCCATGGGGTGCTACAGACCAGCGGCTGCGTCAGCGGAGGGCGAGGCCGCGGCGTGTGCCGCGTAAAAAGGCAGGAATAAAAGGTGTGCGGTTCACATAGGAACACCGAATTGCTGTACACGCTGCCACGTGAAAGAACATCAGAGCAGCAAAAGGATTGTGAGGAGCTGGCCCGGCGCCAGCTTGTTAGCAAGAGATAAAACAGCTTTTCGGAGATTTGCTCAAAGACGGAGAGAGCAGGGGAAAGGCTGCCAAGGGAAGACTCCGAGCAATCTGTGGGAAGAGGCTCTTGCACCACCAGTAAAAGGTGTGAAGAGGCAGAAGGGAGGTCAGCATCAACGGGAAGGGGGAGAGATGCGCTGCGTGGGGATCGACGCACCTCCTTCAAAATGGAGACTTTGGCACAGGCTGATACTCCATTTTATTAAAGTTCTAAGTGAAAACAAAACCAAATCTATTTTCTGTTTTCTTATCCACCCTTGTACAGACAGTTACTTTTATCTGTCTCACACCACGTTGACTCTGTTCGTTCTGTGTTCAGTCTCTCTTGCTGTTTTCCTAGACAAACCATTCCGTCATCCAGGAAAGGATTCAGTGATCTCAATTGCAACACTCAGCGGAGGAGAAAACAACTTTGCAGCCTGAATGTCATCCCTCCAGGAGGTCTTCAATCCTACTCCTTCGCCTGGGGAAAGGCATTTATCTGGGATCTTTTTCCCCTGTGGAATAGAGAACAATAATAATAACAATAATTAGTGCTTAGGCAGAAGTAATTGATACGGCAGCAGAGACAGCTTCTTTCTTTATGAAAATGAGCTCTGTTCTCCAGGTGCACACCAACAGATGCGGCATGTTGTAAACATTTCATCGCTTATATAGAGCCACATACACACGTATGTACATTACAGATGCAATATAGAGACATATAGAGAATAAGCATGATAATGTATATAGTACCACATAGAGCTGAACATATTTCAAAAGACTGACCTATCTGTTGACTGGTTTTGAGGACACCGACTCCAACCCCGAACTGCAACTCCCACAGACCACCAGAGGCTTCTCAGCGAATCACAGACTCACAGAACAGTTTGGGCTGGAAGGGGCCTCAAAGATCACCCAGTTCCAACCCCTCTGCCATGGGCAGGGACACCCTCCACTACACCAGGTTGCCCAAAGACTCATCCAACCTGGCCCTGAACACTTCCAGGGATGGGGCAGCCACAACTTCTCTGGGCAACCTGTCCCAGTGCCTCACCACCCTCAGAGGGAAGAATTTCTTCCTTAGGTCTAATGGAAATCTCCCCTCTTTCAGTTTAAAGCCATCGCCCCGTGTCCTATCACTACACACCCTTGTAAAAAGCCCCTCTCCAGCTTTCCTGCAGCCCCCTTAGCGAACGGAGACCCGACACGCAGAGTGATTCGTGATCCCACCTCGAGCTGCACCGTTCGCTACCGGAACAAACAAACGAACAAACGCTCAAAAACAGCCGCCCCAGGAAGTTCGGAGTCAATCACCGAAGCGCCCGCGCAGCCCGCGGCGGCTCCGAGCAGCCGCCGTTCTCGTGTCCCGCCCGACGCGCGTCCCACGCACCCGAGGGCGACACCGGGCGCAGCCCGCGGCACGGACCGGCACGGACCGGCACGGACCGGCCCCTCACGGCCCCCGGGGCCGGGCGGTCTCCCCGCAGCACCGCCCCGCGGGAGGAGACGGGCGCCGGTGCCGCTCCGCTCCCTCGGCCGGGGGCGGCGGCGCGGACGGGGCGGCGCCATCACCTCCGCGGGAGCGGCCGCCGGGGACGCGCTCGCCGCCGCCGCAGGTGCCTCCTGCCGGCGAACCGCGGCGGGCCCCGAGGGCGGGCGGGCGCCCTCCCTGCCTTCTTCCCTCCCTCCCTGCCTTCCTCCTTCCCTGCGCCGCGGGGAGCCGGCGGAGGTTCCACCGCCACCACCTGTGGCGGCGGCGGCGGGATGGCGGAGCTCGACATCAGCGCGGCGGCCGTGCGGGGCTTCCTGCGGGAGCGCGGCGGGCGGGTGCGCAACGCCGAGCTGGTGAGCGCCTTCCGGCCGCTGCTGGAGGCCGGCGGGGACGCGGAGGCGCGGGCGGAGCGGCGGGAGCGGTTCAAGGCGGCGGTGAACGCCGTGGCGGTGGTGAAGGAGCGCGACGGCGCCAAGTTCGTCGTCCTGCGGCGGGAGCTGCGCACCCCCCCGCCGCCGGGGGACGCGCCGGGGCCGGAGGGCGATGGCGGCGCCCCCGACGCCGACCCCGACCCCGTCGGGCGGCTCTCCCCGGCGCCCCCCGAGGAGAAGCCGTCGCCCCCCGAGGAGGAGCCGTCGCCGCGGGCCGTCTCCGAGCTGCGGGGCCTCTTCCAGAGCGGCGGCGGCGGCGTGCCGCTGCCCGGCGGCGGCGGGGGGCCGCGGCGGGAGCCGCCCCCCAAGCCCTGCATGCTGCCCGTGCGCTGCGCGCTGCCCCCCGCCGCCGCGCTGGGCCCGTCCGAGGAGCCGCCGTCCCCCCGGGCACCTCCGCCGGCGGAGGAGGACGCCGGGTGCCGCTCGCCCGGCTTGCGGCGGGCGCCCAGGACCCACCGGGCCAGCGAGGAGCCGGCGGCGGTGCCGCTGGAGGAGGCCGAGCACCGGTGGCTGGTGCTGGCGGCCGGCGGGCGCTGGACCCAGCAGCTGCACGGGCTGCTGCTGGGCGATGCCAGCTTGGCGGCCCGCAGGGACTTCATCTCCGGCTTCACCGCCCTGCACTGGGCCGCCAAGAGCGGCAACTGCGACATGGTGACCAACATCATCCGAGCGGCCGAGAAGGGGGGGCCCGCGTCGACGTGGACGCCAGGTCGCACGGCGGCTACACGGCGCTGCACCTGGCCGCCATCCACGGCCAGGAGAAGGTCATTGCCATGCTGGTCTACAGCTACCACGCCAGGACCGACCTGAGGGACTACAGTGGGAAGAAGCCACACCAGTACTTAAAGGACGGGGCGTCTTCTGCGGTCAGGCGCCTGCTGGGGGACCCCAGTCTCCCCCACAGCATGGAGCCCTCCATGCCCATCAAGAAGACCACAAAGCTCGCGGCTTCCATCTTGAGCTCCACTAGCACTTTCCTGGGGGTCATATCCGATGACATGGCTTTCTGCGATCTCACCAAAGGTTTAAGGAAGCCCTCGTCCTTAAACAAGCTCCTGGCTGCCACCACGGGCCCGAGGAGGAAGCCAAAGACCAGAGGGGGCTTCCCTTCATATTCCTCCCTCTCCGAGGTGATGGAGGAAGAGGAAGAGCAGGTCGTTGTGAAGCGCAGACCTGTTTCTGAGCTGTTCTTTGGCCACTAGCCTCTGCCTTCTTGGGATCGAAATTGTTTAACAACGTGACTGGGTCTTGGTTTTCCTCTCGCAGAAGCAGCTTGGATTCCTTCTCTCCATGTCTGTCTTTTTGGATGTTTAATGAACTCGGCGATAGGCTCCAAAGGCCACGGGATGAAACGCAGCTCACAGACGCCTGTGGAAAGGGAGCTGCCCAGGGAGCGTTGTAAATGCTGTGCTGATGTGTTGGTGGAGACTGCGACCTTTGTACTTAATGGCTGGAAAGCTAAAGCAGCCTCTGGGCACGTAGGCAGGTTAAGATGCTGAAGGTGCAGCCACCTTGGTCTGTGTTCCTCGGCTGGAGAGCAAAAGCGAGGTAAAGAGTTGCATTTCTACACTGTGAACAGCAAGCTGGTAGCTGGCTACTTGCACACGGCTTGTTACAACAGCAGGCTGACATTACTAGAGGAAAGATGCATAGTTTTCTATGATGTTTCTGATTATTTTGGTAACAGAAGAGGAATCTTTCTATTTCGAAAAAATTGTGTACTTTACTTTTTCAAAACAAAGTTTCTCGCTGTCAGAAATACTAACATAACAATCTCGATTGTTGCCTAAAGCATGTTATTAGATGAGCAGGTTTAAAAAAATAAAAGAACCCAACCCTCAGCACCCAAGTCACCGTGACCTGTCTACCTCAGTTGGAAAGCTAGGTTAGCATTTTTAATTTTTTTTTTTTTTTTTCTCTTCCTGAAAGACTTTTTGACCAGGTGGTACTAACTGTGTCTTCATGATACTGTGAACATTTAAACTTGACTATAGTTCAATCACTTAATCTGAATAAAGCCCTTGTTGATATTTGATAGTGAAAAAATGAACTGCAAAACTGGGAATTGGATGCTGCAGAGTTTCTGTGTAGCCAACTGGAAACAAAGTTGGGCTTGTGTGTGTGATTCTTTTTATTTAAAACTTAGCCTTTGATTTTGGCCTATTTACAATAAATATTTATAAAAAATTGGGCTTTATGTTATGTTAGGTGTTTCATGACAGAATGTCTGCATGACCTCTTAAAGCAATGTTTATCTCTGCAGCATGAATCATTGACCTAAAACTGGCTGCTCTTCTTCTTCTATATTATCAACATTATTGTTCTATATGTAGAACTACACGTAGCCCCAAAAAGCATGCTAACTGCCAGTTAAGTAGTACATTTGCAGTGAGATTATTATTTTTTTTAATTACTGTTTGGTTAAAGTTAATGCGAAGGGGCAGAGCTAAGAACAGAAACTGCCTGACTCTTGGGGCCAGTCTGCTAAACCCTCAGAAACTCCTGTAATCCAGAGGTGAGGAAGGTGATGGCAGAACTGCGCTTGCTCTGCTCTTCAGCCCCTCAGGTGTTTCGATTTCCATACCGAAACGCTCGTTTGCATGCTTTGCCTTTCTTTCCAAGTCAGTGGCTTCAGGAATGGGTGTTTTTTTAGCCTTCAATTAAGCCTAGTGCTTCTAATTGGCTGTAATTGGCTTCTCCCAAACGCTGGGCAAGAAATGCTGTCGGTCTGTGCTGAAGGTGGAGGCAGTGCCCTCCTGTACCTCAAAACACTCTCCCTGGAGTTGGTGACGTTCGTGGCGAGCGTCATCAGTGATTGCAGAGGGGTCTGATCCACCTGCTCTCGGAGGAGACTGGATTACTCTGTACCAGCCTGCTTCCGTATTGAACTAATTAAGTTGTTAAGCAAACTTCTATATCTGGAGTGGGGTTTAAAAAAAAAAATAAAATCCTATTTGCTCCATAGCTGTTGGTGTGACCATTGACCAGTCCGGTCACTTGAAACCTCGATTTGTGCTGCACTGTGTCAGCTCACAGAGTTCCGGGAGCAAAAAAGTTTGTCGCTCTGTTCTAAAAAGTGTTTCCAAGTTTATTGACATTAAACACTTTTCTTTCTACGTTTCCTGAAACCACAGAAGCATGTGTGTGCGTTCGTGTTGCGTCTGAGGCACCGGCAGGGCGTTCTGGTTTTGTGTGAATTGGAAACGCTCTCCAGTTTGACCAGGCCTTACTGGGAAGTTTGTTCAGTAGTTATGGATATACACTTGATTCAAGTCACATAGCCGAATTTTTAGTGCTAATTCTGAGTAAAACCCACTCGAGTCCGAGGTGAGGTTTCAGGAGTGTTCTCTGTTTAAAACACCCAGTGAGCAACCTGTAAAGCCCGGTTATGACTTCACTGTCAGGAAAGTAGGGAGAAGGTTTCATTGCTCCTGTATTGTTCTGTCAAAGGAATTCAAGAAGTCCCAGCTGAGATAAGAATTCATCATTGCAACATGCATCATCAAGGAAATTCTGCACTACTCCTTCCTCGGGGGCATCGCAGCGATGAGCTGGGGTGACAGGAAAACGCCCAGCAACAACAACAGGGCTCTGGTCCGTAACAGCATTCCCCGGGGAGGTGCTCGGAGGCTCGCAGGAAGGTTGCAGCACAAAGGTGGGGAGCTCACAAGGGTGGGTGGGGTGGGCCAGGCTCTGCCAACACGTCTGTGCAGTGACTCAGCTCATTCCTCCTGCCTGTTGAGCAGATTAAGGAAAAGGGAGCATTTAGGCAGGCTGTGATTAGTTTCCCAGTGCCGTAGGGCTTTAGGTGTAAACAAACACGGAGAGGCATTGCGAGTGCGCTGCTGTCACCCCTACAGAAACGTGTGTTGCCTTTAGTTTGAAGTAAAACCAGTCTGTCAGCCTGCCTGGGTTTTGCTTTCGTGTGGCGCCGTTTACATTGTGGAAGGGACTGGGGCTGGGACGGGTTTGTGAATCCCTCAGCCCGACAGATTCTCCTCGGGATCGCTGTGTGGAGCCCAAATCCGGCGGAACGCGGTAGGATTTTCACGTGAACGAAGGAGCTGTGAAGTTTAGGATGCTTTCACAAGCCACGGAGCCGAGAGGGCCGTGGCTCCCGTCGGTGCGCTGGCAGAGGCTGTGCAAGAGCTCCGCGGGCTGGGCAAGCAGCTTCTTGAACCTCTGGCCCAGCCTGGAGCTGCCTCCTGCACCGTCAGAGCTGACTGCAGGGATAAAACCAAACACCGCTGGGCTCCTGCTGGCAGGAGATGGCCAACATGGTGGGGAAGGCTGGCAGCAGCAGAGGGCTGGAGATGGAAGGTGCAAATGAGGCACAGGACCAGGACTCGGGAGCTCGGGGTTGTATTTTGCCTTGGTTACCAGCCTGCCCGCTTGCCACATCTCAGTTTTGCTGCTATGAAACAGAGCTAATCACCCTGGCCACTTGTTGAAAGCACGCAGTTAGTGCTGATTCTCCAAATGGAAATCAAGATAATTTTTTTTTAGACCTGTAGGCAGCTCGAGCAGCGTCATCCGCAACCCGTGAACGCTGCAACCCGTGCATGCTGCGCGTTCAGTGGAGCGCCTCCGCAAATAAAACCGGCTCAGATGTTAGTTCAGCAGCCATCAGAGATCTGCAAGCCTCATGTTTGCCTGACCCTGGCTCCCCCCCGTCTAAGATAACTCCTCCGGTCGTCCGTGCTGCGGCACGTTTTGTTCCGAGGGACATCAGCTCAGAAACCTGCACTGACGAGGTGCAAACACGCTTCGAGCCGCGGCTCCGTGCAAAGGGACAGACTGGAGCAGCGTGAGGCGGCGCGCTGGTGGGCAGGCTCACGTGGATTCCTGGCCGTCTCCGTTCCCTTGTGAGTGCCACCTAGAAACACCTGTTCCATGGAAACCCCGGGAACTGCAAAGGAGTCACGGCGAGATTTCGGCATCGCTGGTCCAGCAGCAGAAGCAGCTCTTTTTCTTCATCTGAGAAGCAGAAGAGTCGCTGAATAACTCCAGCAGAGCCAGGGGAGGTGCACCCACCAGCCGACGGCAGAGGAGGCCGTTCGAGACAGCCCCCAAACTCCCCATTGCTCGGCCCTTCGCCTCCTGCTCGGCACGGTTCCACCGTGACCTACATTCTTTGGGAGCATTTGTCTCCTGATCTGCAAATTAAGCTGAGTGAACTGGCAACATGGCAGTTTTTGCTCTTTCCAGTGTTTTGTACTAATGTGGGACTCCCCAGATTAAGCGGTTGTTAACGGGGACTTGGCCAGCACGTAGCGTGGGCACGAACAGCGCGGCGTTTGTTCGCTGCAGGGGGAGAACAGGACGACACAGATCAAAAGCTCTGCACCGTAATGAGGAACATCCATTTTCCGTTCCAGTTCCAAGGTTTATTTCACTAATTTATAAGAAGAAGCAAATCATTGAGCACATCCAGCCCTTGCACTGCGTGCACAAGCCCAGACCAAACTATTGCCAACTGCTGGTCGTTGAACGACGGTGGCCGGTCAGCTGCTGGCGCTTTTGGAGTGAACTGCCAGAAAAACTCCATCAGGAGACACTTTCTCATGGTGAAGCAGCTGCCTGTGGTAAGAGCATCTCCTTGCCAAATACTCTAGACTAGTTAAAAAAAAAATCATTTAGAGACAGATGAACTGCTCTCACCAAACTCATTCCACTGGTCAGCGCTGTTACATCGGCAGAGGTTTCTCATACAGACCCGCAGCGCAGCCCCCAGCGGGAGCAGTCTGGTCCTACTCACTGCCCCCAAAGGGACACTGGGGAAAAAAAAGCTTAAAAAAAAGCCCATAGCACCACAGAGTGGTTTTGGGTAAATACATCTCAACAAACCCTTCTGATAGAAATGCAGATTATACAAGGGAAAGACCGTTTCTCCACGTAGAACTCGTGGCGTTCCTCAAGTGGAATAAAACGCACCAGCAAGTGAGATTTTCTGGCCAATCCAAGTGGATGTACCCAGTGCAGGGGCTGGGCCGGGATTTACGGCAGCAGCTCTGCCAGTAACACCCCCAAGCCAGCCCGAGAAACACCCAGGACCCACAGCCAGAGCTGTCCCCAACCACACATCTCCTGGGCCCCCACCTCACGCCTCACCACGCACCCATCGCGTTACCGTCATCTCTTCATCCCGTCCAAGCCGGCCGCCACGTTCCGTGCTCGTTCAGGTTGCCATCCTCAGTGGGACCAGCAAGACCAGGCGCTGCGTGGACCACCACCACCATGGCCGGGCTGGGGCACCACCACCACCACCACCACCACCACCACCACCACCACCACGGCTGGGCTGGGCGAGCTCCAGCCTCACCACCGCCACCATCCGCAGGCACAGCTGTGCGGCCGCTGTCCCGGCAGGGTTTGCCCAGCAGTCGCTCAGCGCTGCGCATCGGAATCCTTTCAGCTCAGTTTGGAATTTTTTTTAATTATTACTGTGATGACAATGACTTCTAGTGAAACAATAATCTGCCTCTGAGCCAAGGCAAAAAGAGATCTGTGCTGTTAATATTAGCACAGCTTTGTTATGTCTTTTTCTCTTTTTGTGAAGGAAAAACTAGGGATGTGCAGAACATCCCCAGGTAGAGCATTACTCTTTTCTTCATCTGAGAGCACGAGTTTCCAGCCAAAGCAAACCACCGTGACACTGGGTGACACTGGCCTCGCACACAGCAGGGAGCAGCTGGACCCCAGAACGGGGTGCTGAAGCCACCAGCCATCCCATCAGGAGTTGCCACGGGGCAGGGATTGTTTCACAAGTGGTTCCTCTTGAGGTAGTTGGGGATGTTCTTGTTCTTCCGTCACGGGCTGAAGGCTGTTAGAAAGACACGTGCCTGTTCAGGCACATTTTTAGAAATGTCTCTTATTCTCTGAATCAGGACTATCAGTTCCAGCCCGTATTTTCTCTCTGTGGATTTATCTATGAGATGACTCAGCTTCGAGGCTCATGTGACATTTAAGAGTCTGAGAACCTTTAATGCCTCTTCCTTTAGCAGCGAAAGTTATGTGCTGCTTCTTGAGTGCGTTTTGTGAAACCCAGAGGCTGCGTGATTCCTACAGCCTGATTATTCTTTAATGTATACGTGGGCTCCCTTCAGGCGTAGAATATTAGCTTTGTAATGCTGCTCTGAGTTTATTTTTAAAATTTTATTCAGATGGTTGCCATGAATTCCCAAAGCAGAGAGAACATCCTTCTACTTATTAAATGCAGCTCTCACAAGCACCAAAGAGATCTTTTGCAGAGTACATTTACATTAACCCCTGCACCCCTCCACTCCTTAATTAGCTCCACATGCAAAAGTCCCACAGCTTAACACCCCAGTGAAGAAAACGAGGCCTGGGTTTAAAAAAAAATAATAAGATCCTTCAATTCAGTCCCTGAGAGGCTGAAACAGCAGCTCCTGATCCAGCAGCGACTCCCACACATCACCGTGGGTGTTAAATCTAAATCTAAATGAGCCACTACTTCCAAAATCATCGCAGCTGCTGCCAAGATGCCATCAGACAGCCGTGGTGCACAGTCTGCTGCCACCGACCACCTGCCCCGTCCCGCATGGGAGCACCAGCTCACCTCTGGCTCCGGGCAACACAAAGTGTCTTTTTATCCTGCCACCAGGCTCACCTGCCCTGGCTCAGCAGAACAGAAGGACTGCAGTTTCTTCCCCCCCACTGCTCGTGCGTGGATGGCCAAACGAGTTACAGAGACGGTTCCTGGAATCCCACCAGCCTTCCCGCAGCTGCACCCCACAGGGGAGATCCAGCCTCTTGCATTTTGCCCAGTTCACCTTCTCCCTTCTCCTCGGCACTACTATTTTGCTTTCTCCTGAAGGTGGCTGTAATTAATTGACAGACACCTCACCGCCGGTCTCTGATAGCAATCTTCTCGCGGTGCTGGCGTCCGGTTACCTCCAACCTGGGATGTTAAGGCAGCAGCGAGCTTGCAGGCTGCAACAGGAGCCTCCCCAGCGTCCCCGTTCCCCACCTGCTGGGCAGCCACGGGGATTTCCTGCCTGCGATCCCCAGAGGGTCAGGCAGCCGCCAGCTCCTTCATTCCTGACATTCCCCAACACACACACCTGACACCTGACTTTGCAGAGAAGTGGCTCAGCAGGTCTCGGCGCTGGCGAATTGCCGAGGCCCCGAAGCCCCTGAGAGCCAACAGCTTTCCAGGGCTCTGGGCAGCAGGTGGGAAGATGGGAGCATTAAGGCTTCACTGGTCTAACGTGCTGGGCAGAGGCAGCTTGGTCGAAGATGATAAGAGGGTTGGAGCACCTTTCCTATGAGGACAGGCTGTAAGAGTTGGGGCTGTTCAGCCTGGAGAAGAGGAGGCTCCGGGGTGACCTTATAGCAGTCTTCCAGTACCTCAAGGGGGCCTACAAGAAAGATGGGGAGAGGCTGTTCAGGAGGGCCTGTTGTGATAGGACAAGGGGTAATGGTTTTAAAATAGAGGGAGGTAGATTCAGGTTGGATATTAGGAAAAAATTTTTTACCATGAGAGTTGTAGAACACTGGAACAGGTTGCCCAGAGAGGTGGTGGAAGCTCCATCCCTGGAGACGTTCAAGGCCAGGTTGGACAAGGCCTTGAGCAACCTGATCTAGTTGGAGATACCCCTGTTCCTTGCAGGGGGTTGGACTGGATGACCTTTGGGGGTCCCTTCCAGCCCTAACGATTCTGTGATTCTGTGATCACTGCTGGAGGAGACACAAATGGCAGGCTAGTGAGTAGTGCTATTAACGGTAATAATTAATGCTTCCAGTTCCATAATCCTTAGATTTGCCTCCCTAAGACGACCACTGTTACTGCCATTTACAGCCCGAGCGTTAAATTCCAGTCTTCTGCTTCTCCAGACAAAAACTGTCTGGAGAAGTGTGGGCTCAGTGTTGTAGAAGGGAGGTGCTCCGTGTGTCAGGCCACCCTGGCTCCAGTGCTCCGAGAGGGAGGAAAGGAAGGCAGAAGCAGGGGCAGCTGCATGAACTCAACGGCCGGCCGGGGTCGGCTGCCTCCGCGCTGCAGCCATGGCAGATGCACGCAGGGGCTCTGGGTTTTGTTCTTGCTGTTGCTGCAGGAACCCGCAGGAGACACCATGGTTAGAGAAGGGAGAGCTTGGGACAGCAGTAGGAAACTTGTCTGTTTATAGAGCTCTTCAGGCAGCTTAAGCGAGAACATGAAGTCTTCTCATGTTATTCCTCAGAATAAAATTAAGGTACTATCAGCTGAACTGCGTGACTTGGAGTTGGGAAAAAGCTGCCACAGTGTAAGCTGTGGTTATTGCCATGGAGATGTCATTAGTGCTTTAACTACCTCCAAGCAGGTGCTTAAACCATTTCTTGACTCCAGTCTGTACTTGTAACCGGAGTGGAGAGGGATGCTTATCGTATGCAAAACTGGCTGAGCTGCAGCGTGACTCAAGGTCTGACTCGCGGGGACAGCCTCCTGCCAGCCCCGCAGACAGGCTCAGTTTGGAAACTCTACTTCAGAGACAGATAAGCGAATAACGTAAACTGATGTGAAGACAAGACCATCACCTGCAGGATGTGGACACCACCTGCCTGACACGGTCCCCTCTCCCAGCAGCTAAGAAGTGAAGAGCACTGGCCTCTCTAGAGGGAGTTCTTGGCCACCCCACGCTGCCAGGAGACGCAAGCCCACCTGCAAGAACAGAGCATCCCTTTCTCCTGCAGGTAACGGCTGCGATTTTGAGCAACCCAAGAGCATTTCGCCAGTCTCAGAGGTCCCCAGGGCTGCTCCTAGCTATTCAAAAGGACCCTCTGTGAATCTCTTAAGATGGGATCAGGTTAAATCATTATTTGCATATAAAATATGATTTTAAAAGCCCACATCTTAGTACGTCGTTGTGCCAGGAACGCTGCGCATGCCTTGGGTCCAGTGTGAACTACCACCATTACCTTGGGCTTGGCCCCTGGTAATACATCGATAACAAACGATCAGTATCAAAATCGAGACCCACCTGACAATCCAGACCTGCTGGTGCTTTGGAAAGGGGCGTTCTGCTTGCCAGCAAAGAGGCTGATGTCATCACTGTATCCACTTTGCCTGAAATTCACAGTTCTAACAAAGTCACAAGGAGCACAGATATGTGACTTTCTGGAAAATAGAGTACAAGTTATTTCTAATTGTTGCTCTTTGAAGCGCACCTGTGAATGCCAGCGTGGTAGGAGCAGCAATCATCCTCCCCGTGACACAAAGGATCAGAAAGAGAAGAGAAACTAAACGGGGAAGACCTATTCTTTCCCTTAAAAGTAAGCATTAGCTTCAATTATCAAATATTTATTTCCAATCAGGTGGATTTTCCTCAACGAGGAGTAATAATAAGAGTGTACCTTCAGGTCAGGCTTCTCAAATAATGCAAACAGCTCATTGAACATGGCTTATATTTTTTCAATTCTCTGTTAATTCCATTAGCATCACTTCTGTTACTTTAAAGACTATTTTCAAAAGGCACCTTCCAGATTTACACACTAAAAGTCAGTATTTGTGGCCGAGAACCACTGAACAGGTCTACTCCCAGGATCTCCAGTGTCTGGCCATCCTTCCCCACCTATTCAGGCAACAACCCCAGCACACACAGCAGCTTGGAGCTACTTGTGTCCAGGCAAACAGTGTTTTCAGCATTAAGCCCAATCTAGTTTGTTCAGATCACTGGGACAAAACGTTAATATTCACAGAACTACTCTTTGCTACACGCCACCCACTTGCACACCTTGTTTCAAATCTATTTACTGGCAGGTGGTCCACATCATACAACTGGCTTCCGACGCCAAGCCTTGGCAGCCTTACCTGGCTTTCTCTTGAAACGTGAGCAGGGCTACAGAAACATGCAAACTTCGACCAGAACCACGCCGCTTTGTTGGAGCCGGGACAGCACCTGATGACACACTCCTTCATTCCGAAGACAAATAGAGAGTAGTCAACAACCTCGGGTCTGGCACGCTGTTTGTGCTTTCCTGCACTGTCGTGGAACTCCCAGGCCGCTTCTGAGTTTGCCCGTGGGCAAGGGCAGCACGTTGTACCCCATTTGGTGCCCTCTTTCAGCCACAAGAATGTTGGCAAGTTGTGGTGAACGAACATCGCTGACGCAGAACGCGTGCAGCGCTCGCCTTTTTGTACGCTGTCGTTTCTCCAGCGCTTCATCCCTGTTGCCCAGTGGGTAAACTCGGATGGAGAATGTGACCAGAGGTAAAACGAACCTAAACCATCAGTTTAACCCGTGGTGATTCCCCGTCCTGGGTGGTTGTGTGTTTATCGAAAGCTCCTGCAATCCCAAAGGAGCGGATGCCTCAGGAACAGGACGGTTTCTCTCAGTGGTGATGGTACTTACCATAGTCAGGACACACACCACGACTAAAACATTTCTTGGTAAAGCCAAACATCATAGATTCATAGATTTCTAGGTTGGAAAAGACCTTAGAGATCATTGAGTCCAACCGTCCCTAATCCCCATTAAACCATATCCCTAAGTAGATCATCCACCCTATTCTTAAACACATCCAGGGATGGGGACTCAACCACCTCCCTGGGCAGCCTATTCCAGTGGCTGACAACCCTTTCAGAGAAGAAATACTTCCTAACATCATGGAACAATGTCATGGAGCAACCAACAACTGCTCTGCCTGTGGAAGAAACCTGAGTCTGATTAGTAGCCGCCTCATTCATGGTCTAGGTCTGCAGCTCAGACTGGACATTCCTCTCACTCAATACTTCAAACCAAACAAACACACACTCAGATTTTAAATACAGCAACATCACTGGTTTGACTCAACACACAACATTAGTTTAAAACATTTGTGCCAAGAGATTTTTGTAAAGCCTCATTGAAACTGAACAATCTCCTCCACTCATCCCACCACCTACCTGGCACTGCAGCAGAGCTTTCCCCCCACGTTCAGCACTTCTGTGCACGCTGACAATTGAAAACTACCTGAAAACAAACCCCTGAAGGTGCTGCTTGAAAAATAAACAATTTTAAAAGCATAGCAAGGACTCTGCAAATGACTGTGCAGGAGGAAGTTCAGAGCTCATCATTCCCAAAAGCATTCATTTAAGCTGTCTTCATCACCAGTCGGCTCTTTTGGATGCCAATGAGGACCACCCTTTTTTATGACCTCCTAAAACCCACCACTGATCAGCATACTGGGATTATGCAGAGCCAAGACAGATTCATGGATGGCAACTGCCAAGAAATAAAATAATAATTTTCTTCCATTACAGTGTATTTTTGCTGTGTCATACACATAAACGAGCGCAGGAGTTCCACTGAAATGGTCCATCACATTTCCTATGGCTTTGTGCAATCTCCAGTTCAAATTTGAACGCCCACGTCATTTTTCATTTCAAACACTCAGCCCACCCAGAAGAGGAAAATATTTGTATCGTTCTTTTATTGAGATTGTGTCAATCTGGAAACAGATGGACAGACAACAAGAAGGGGAAATACATGCCAAGTTAATAGGAGCAACACATCCTATTGGTCATTTCCAAAACTGAAGTCTGTTACGTACTGCAAGACGCCGTCAGTTGGCCCGTCCAAAGGGGAAGGGCAGGTCCAGCGTGTGCCCAGAGCATCCCTGGAGCATCCAAGCACTTGTCAATCCTGTGGCACTAAGAGGATTGCCAAAATTCACCAAAGGGGGGGCGCGGGGATTTCCAGGGAAACGTCACAAATTACGGTGTGTAGAAACAGACGGTCTGTTGGTGGGTATTAGAGGGGGATGCTTTTCTCAAGATTTTCTAGCTGTTCTTCGACAAATTTAATCCGCTCTTCAAGGTCCTTCTGTTCAATCAGCAAGGAGGTCTTGACCTGAACAAAGCGTCGGTAGTCCTGGAGCTGCTGATCAGTCAGGTATTTGGCAAGGATGCCAGAGACCACTCTTTCCCTGCGATCTAGATTCTCCTTCAGGTCTTTGGCGTCTTCCCGCTGTCTAGACAAGAGCTTGTGCCGTGCGTTCAGCGATTGCTACACGGAATGAAAGAACAAAGCAGCACACTGTGAGAACTCACCATTCCTGGCACACTCTAGGTCTTCATTCGGAAGCCACAGTCGATTTAGTTTAATTACTTCCTCTTGTGGGCTTTGTGTTCCACGTGAGTTTTTTCTCAATTGAATTACTCATTCTTGTGGCTTGTAAGGTAAAGACACCCAGTAAACCCTATCAAGGCTCACTTCTTCCATGCTGCCCTCAGGAAAAAAATCAATATACTTCACATTCTGGTGATTTTAGAGTAGCCTGTATCTGTCTTTGTTCAGTTAGAAGCTCTTTAAGGCACATACCTTTGTATTTTGTGAGTTGCATGTGGCCACAGTGCCAATGCCCTATTAAAAAATATCGTGGCTCCTATTAAAAGGTACATGATAAGGCAACTTTGATACGGACTGTAACTGCTCATCAAAGGCTTAGAATCATAGAATCATAGAATGGTTAGAGTTGGAAGTGACCTCAAAGATCATCTAGTTCCAACCCCCCTGCCATGGGCAGGGAAATCCTCCACTACACCAGGTTGCCCAAAGCCTCATCCAACCTGGCCTTGAATACCTCCAGGGATGGGGCATCCACAACTTCTCTGGAAAATCTGTTCCAGTGCCTCACCACTCTCAATGTAAAGAATTTCTTTCTTATATCTAACCTAAATCTGCCCTCTTTAACAAATTTCTTTTTAACAAACCCACAAGAAGCAAGCCTTTCCTGTTCTACAGGATTTTAGTACCTTTCACATTTTAGCAAATTCTCTTTCAGCTGTAATGATTTTCACAGGGATGGTACTGCTGGAAAATGTTCTGTTTTGGGACAGTGTCCATAAATACAGCAAGGAGCAATGGTCACCATCCACACCCTAAAACTGGAGTCAAAGATCAAGACTGCTGGTTTTGCTAACGCTGGGGCAATTGCAGCAACTGGGAGATGGTTGTAAAAACGCTGGCACATAACCAGGTCTTTACTGAGCATGTGATTCAAATTCTTGAATAAATTATTTTGGTGTATTTACTGTGAAGAGTATAAACATAACACGAAAGAAAGAGCAGCCCCCACCAACCACAAAGCCAAAGTCAGCGTGAAATACTGCTCAGGATTATTTGTGTTGACACGAGTGATGTTTTGGAGCGAGTGGATCCTGGTTCTCCATGTCACAGGGCATGGCAGGACTCTGTTAGTGCTCCAGGAAATCCCAACTTTTCTAACTCTGTGCTTTTCTAATTTCCAAATGAGAGGCAACAGCAGGTATTGTATTGATAAAAACGTGTCTAAAAGCAACAAAGACAGCGGGAATGCATCATTCCTGGGATAAATTTGGCTTGTCTCCTCTAGCAAAAAAGTGTATTTCAGACTTGAAAAGATTTCCTGGTGACATGAGACAATTCCTAATTTCCCAGCAAAACTGGCTAGTTGAGTTAAACTACAGGGGATTTTCTCTCAAGTTGCAACCACATCTTCTTCCTGCTCTCTACAGTCAAGATAAGCCCATCAACTGAAGCACAGTTTCTGAGGCAGTAATTGCTGCACTGAAATTACCAGTGGCAAACCACCAACCAACAAAAAGCCCTCTGAAGCACAGATCTGGAGCAGCCCCAGGGTTCACAGGCCACCCCTCTGGCACAGACCCTCTCCGGGCTTTGCTGCTGCTGCCACCCCAGCGCCCAGCTGCAGAGTTGGTGCTGAGCTTGTGGTCCACACCAGAGGTCCACTCTGCTTCGGCCACGAGGGCACAGCCCATGGCACTGAACAACTGCCCAAGCGATGGCGGGTTGGGATTCCTGTATAATTCCCAACTTTTGTTTAGATCTGTCCAACGAGGCGAGCACAGCCCCATCTGCAAAGAAGCGAACAAACCAAATTAAACACCCTGCTTGTCACTCACCTTCTCCTCGGCATCGGTGTTGCCATCGATCCTCCTCATGGCGTTCTGGACCCGGGCAAGGCGGCTGGACAGGCAGAGCAACAGGCTGACAACCTTCTCCAGGTCACCGATGAACATCAGGTAGCGCTCAAACTCATTGGGCTTGCAGATGTCCCTCACCCGTGCCTCCAGCTCCTCGCCTTGCTCCGCGCACTCCCTGGCTTCGGAGAGGACCAGCTCCCTTTCCTCCCGCAGGCTCTGCAGCTTGGACCGCAGGCTGGAGATGAGTTCCAGCTGCAAAGGGAAAAAAATAATAGAAAACTGTATTGCCAAAGAGAACCCATGTAATTTCTAGAGAATGGATTTTCCTCATGGCAGCTTTGCCAAACTTTTGACTTAAAATGATTTCAAGCTCTAGCAAAGAAAAAGAAAAAAAAAAAAGAGAAAGATTTTCTAAGCTGTACTTAATTCTCAAACTCTGAAAAGCAAATAACTGGTAATTGCCTCAACTGGTGATATAATCCCGAGTTCAGAGAGCTTCCAATCGGTCTGAAGGGAACTACAACGAACACTGCCACATGATGGCACCCAGATGTGCTCTAAGACACGACGTCACGCCTCTGCTACCGAGCTTTGCAACAACTGGCTGGAATTTCATTTATAATACACACAGAAAAAGTCAGTTCCATGGGTGACCCGAGCAAGCCCCAGTGCCTGGGTAGCACGGCAAGCAGAGGAGGCTGGTTTCTACCAGAATGTTGATACAGAACAGCCCCAAGACCGGAGCAGAACCACCCTGTCAGCTTTTTTGGAATCATCCGACGCCACCATGAACCGGAGCAGCAGTCAGGCAGTGGGTGACGAAGAATGTCGCCACGTGCACAACAGGAGGAGTTCCAGGAAGGCAGATTGTCATTACCTGGGAGGGGGCACGGCCGGGTTTCTACAGGGGGGAAAAAACCCCAATCTGATTCTTCCAAGCTACACACTGCCCGTCCAAGCTGCCGTGTCTCTGTCGTAGTGCAGCTATGTCCAAGCTGCCTCTGTTCCCTGCACGTACGGAAATCAACAGGGCACTGCAGTGCGCAGAGACTGCTGCCAGTTTCATCAGAGCAAAAAAATTTTCTTATTTAGGCTGCCAGCTGTAATGGCTTGTACAGATTTTGAGAGCAGATTTGATTGTTGGATTGTGAGTCAGCTGCTGCACAGGAGCTGGCCTTGGAAGGGAATGTATAACCTGCCCTGCGTGCTTGTTCCAGGCACAACCCATCCCCGATGACCTGCTGGAGAGAAGTGTGTGGGAGGAGGGATCTGAACCAAACCAGGCAGGATTTAAATACGACCATTTATGATCAAGATGTCAATTTGCCAGGACTTCACCTACAAGCAAAAATAGATTTGAAGTTATCTGTGAAACATTATTGTCAGGATAAAAGTAATGAATAAAAATATCCACAGGAACATATGTCACATTAACAGAAACTTCTTTGTCGTGGTGAAGAAACAGCGGTTCCTCTGATGGTCATCTTCCTACCTTCTTAGATGTGATGTCATCTAGGTCATTTGTGCTCTCTCTGCTCCTATTCAGGACTTGGTTTCCCTTAGAGGTGGGACCTTCACTCCTGTGCTTGGCATCGTGTTCAGACTCAGGACATTCTTCTGTTGCATCTTTACTACTTTTCCTGCTGTCGGAAAAGAAAATAAACACCTGTGGCAAACAGAGTTTTGTTCACCAACACTGTGTTCACGTTTTTATGCATCTTTACTTCAGAATCGCTCTCCTCTCTTCTCACAGCAGCAATTTTTCTGTTTTTGAAAGATAGAGAGCAAAACATTTGCAGCCCAGTCCCTTGTCACAGTCCCTTTCAATAAGGCATCACTGAACCACAGCCTCAGCTATTTCTTGATACATAAATCAGAAAGCCAAAATATTTTGCTAAGGAAACAAAAATAAAAAACCATGCTCAAGTTATCTTACTACTAGTATATACATGACATGCATACGCTAAACCAGTTTAAAATACTAGATAATTGTTTTTGTCTACTTACTCATTCTCCTGCGCATGCTGTACGTCTCCCTTTTTCCTGTGCGATTTATCCAGCATGGAGATGTTAACAGGGAACAGACCCTCCATCAGGTCGAGAGCAGTTTTTCTAACAGGATGAGGCAGGAGAATATCAACCAGAGAACTGTCCTTGGCAACAATCTCCCTAGCAAGTTCTTCGTACCGCTGGTCTTCAGGAGCCTGCGGTCTCCTTTGGGGCAGATCCGTCCCTGTCTCCGGGAGAACACCGTCTTGGCTGTTGTGCACGGATGTGTCCTTTGCCATCAAACCTTTGGCTGTGCTTTTGTCTCCCCAGTGAGGCTGAGCTGACACTGCGTGGCCCTTTGTTACCTGCTCGGGAGAAGCTGCAGGCTCTGGACCCTTCGTTAAAGCGTCGCCGTTCGGAGATGCGGGTCTGCGTTCCTCCTCCGCTCCAGCATCCTCCTCGCTTCCGCTTCTTGGGACAGGAGCGGAGGTTTCGGGAGTTGGCTCCTCACCATCCTGACAGCACGCATGTCCAATCCTGTCTTTACATTCGTGATTCTCACATCCATCTTTCTCAGGATCACGGAAACTGTAAGAAGACACACTATTTTATTTCAGACACCTCCTCTACAACACATATTTTTGCAGACTGTTTAGGCAGCTACAGGTAATTTTCATTATCCTTCCAGCTTCCTCTTTTTATTAAAGTTTCTAAAATTCAGATTCTATAATACCTATTAATTTTGCTTGGGGAAAAAAAACCTGGGGTATGTAAAACGGCTAACTGCACCACTCCACATCGTTTGAATCCTCATTAAATTTCTGATTTTCTAATTATGACCAACATAGGTGTTTTCCGAAATAAGCCTGTGGTAAAAAGCACCCTAAAACGTCGCACGGATGAGAAGCACACAGCCGCCCCACCAGCCCCGGCGGGCACGGTGCCAGCAGGACGCGATGCCCGTGGGGACCAGGGCTTGCCACGACCTTCCCAGGCCACATCTGGGCACCGCCTGGGAGGGACGGGAAGATGAGTTGCACTCTGCATCTTCCTCCACCAGCTCTTGTAGCACAGTGACTGCGTTGCAAGAGGGCGAACCTTTACTGTCTTGCTCCTCACACCTTATTTCTAGAACGAGAACGTTTCAGCCCACGGGTGAGAACTGGTTTATGCCATCATTGTCTCCAGCAGCACTTGGGCTACCTGTCCCCACTTCTCAGTCCTTAGAGAGGACATCTAGTGCTTCCTTCTCTTCAGCTGAATTGGATACCAACTGTTCATCTGAGGCTCCTGTTTTGAAATGGCTGTTAGACTTAAGTAAAAGTTTTATTAAATCCTTTCAGTTAACCATTTTGGGATCAAATTTCTACTTTTCAGTTGGCCAAGGCATGTCTGACTCCGTGCTTTGAGTTTTCTGATGCGAACTTCAGCAGAAACTTTGATGGAAAAAGCTACTGCCTGGTGGAAAAAGCTACTGCCTGTAGGGCATAAATAATTATATTCATGATGACAGATAAGTAGATATACATCATTTAAAAATACACTTTGCACCAGAATTTGCAAGAATATAGGGGCACTGTTGAACGTGAGATGACTGGAGTACATGTAGACCATCCCCTGCAATCACTAATGTTCATGTGTACATCCATGTAACTGCTTGTGAAAACGGCTGGTGCATCTGTATACATAAATACTATTGTATAATCACAACTGAATGAACAAATCTATTTTTTCCTCTAGCAAAATTTTTCATAACCTAACAGGATTATGAGGGGACAGTAGAGAGGAACACTAGGGGGATTAGACAGCAGGAAGATTTATAAGCCTTGATTTAACTATGTGAACCTGACACACGAACTTCAAAAGTTGTAGGCACAAAGCAAAACTTTTCTCCCTCCAAACAGGCACAGAGAGTTCACTGCAGGTTCTGCCCACCTCTGTTTAGCTCTGACTCTAAGGTCACATTTAAAAGCAAGGCAGCCAGCGGTCCTTCCCTCCCCTAGCTCGCCCTGGCTCTACAGGGCTATGTAGAGTGTATGTCTCTATGTGTACCTTTTCACTGCAATTAAAAATAAAAACCTCATCTGACCTTGACTTGAACCACCCGGCCCTGGTGATTCAGTGATGCTGGAAAAGCCTTTCCATTGAAAAGGTGCTAAAAATAACCCTCTGCGAAGCAGCACGGCATCGCGCTGTGACGCCGTACTGCGGTACCCGAATTAATGCGACGATGACGCAATATTGCAATCACGGATTGACAAGTGTGTATGGAGCGACAGGTGATGAAAAGAAGGGATATAACCATTGCAAACATTCCTGGGCCTTATTCTCAGGCCTCACTGCAATGGCAGGGGGTAGGACCAGCTTGTAGGTTGAACAAACCACCTGCAGCAGTTATCATGGCAAAGGGATGACGCCCATGGAAACTACCTCACGACTGCGTTGTGCAATCGAACGGATGCAAAAGTTGCACACGAATGTCCTCAAGCTTTTTTTTTTCACTAACCCACAGACACTATGGGTGTGGGCAATGACCACAGCCTGCTCTTCCTGCTGGTCCCAGTCGGAACTTTTATTTGAGTAAGGAGCACTGCAAAGATGCCCAGCGTAGCCTGGGTTTCCTCCCACAGCTCAGCAGCACTTGTGGAGGAAAATAAAAGAGGAAAAAATGAGATATAGCTGTAACAGAATGAAACGTGTACTTACAGCTATTTCCCAAAGATGATAATGTAATTAATTAGTAATGAAACCAGCTCTAGATTTCTCATCTTTTCGTTACTTAGTACGTATTACAGAGCTACGATCAAATAAGTCTCTGATGTTACTGTTCTGTTCAGAACTTCCAGCTACATTCCTGCTGACCCACCAAGACTCTTAGCTAAACTAGGAAATCTAAGAAAAATGTCAAAATCTTAATAAAAATACAGGTTTTTTTCTAAGATAATCAAGCCTCCAGAAACTGTTGGGATCTTTCTGAAGGACTGAAACAGCGGAAATTCCATTACTTCACAAGTGTCAGCATCACTGCCTTGTGGAGACCAAGTTCAGATCTTTTTCTCCCCTGCTGCTCCTCAAACAAGCAACACAAAAAATCAAGAGTTAACACACAAACTTTCCAGTTAGCTACATGTAAACAGCACCTTTTTTTTTTTTTTTCCCCCTTAAAAAATCCCACACCAGAAGCCCTTATTACATGCTCTGATCCCACAGATTTTTCAAGACTGGGCATATCCGAGCTGCTGCAGATGCCATTTCCGCAGAGCTCAGAGGAGGGAGCTGTGATCTCAGGGATCTGAAGGGGAGCAGCTGCCGCAGGGGGAGCAGCTCAGGGACACTCTGCCTTTTCCACTTGGGCTTCACACAGTAGAAATGACTTTAAATACTGTTCCAAAATGAAAAAAAGCCCAAACTTAGCGGGTGAATATTGCCACATGGACAATGAAAGATCCCAAGGATGGAAGCAGATGACCACGGCTGCTGTTGGGGTTCACGTGCCTTGGACACGGGCTCCATCTGGGCACAGCCTTACCTGGGGGTGCCAAGACAGCTCTCCCAACGCCGAGACGGTGCCGCTGCACCACTGGCACTTCTGCAAGTGTCCTGGAAATGAAAACAGCACACTGGGACAACGAGCATTTTTCAGACTAGGCAGCTGTTTAATTTCATTCCTGTGTTTTGTTATCCCCAGAGACAAAAGCCAGCAGTAGATCTCTGAGCAGGTTCATCAAGGTTTGTGCTTTTTGGGGTTTTTTCAGATTGTTTTTTTTGTTTGTTTGTTTGTTTGTTTTTAGTTTGTCTGTCTCTTTTTATTAATGAAATTGCAATTATGCTCTTCCTCGGTAGCATCCATCTTTTTTTTCCCTATAAAACCAAAGAGCAGCTGGCAACAAAATATATCCTCTCCTCTCCTAACAATTCAGAAAGTAGGCAGCACTGGTGGAAGTCTGTCGGCCTCTTCAGTTGGGTAATTTTAGTGATATATTAGTAATATATTAGTTTTCTGACCCTTTTATCATCTTTATTCTCCTTGACAACAATAGTGGCAGCTACTGTCCTTCAAATCCAGGAGCCTAAAAGGCTGGTCGTTTATAATCTGTAACACCAGTGCTCTAATGAAGCTGCTGTAGTTAACGACAGCGACCGCAGAAACACAGACAGCGTCGTCCCGCACACAGTACGTGTGCTCTGCAAGTGGTTCTCCCAGCACCCGACCCTCACACCCTCCTGCAGCTCTGGAAGGGACCCTCCGTGCCCAGTGTCATCCAACCCTCGAGCAAAGCCTACAGCACTTGCACAGGGTGTCTCTTGAAGCAGACACTCCTCTTCCTCCCTGCCTTCACCTCTGCACTTGCTGAATAGTAACAAATTACTCTGCCCAGGCCAAACCTGTGTCTCAGTCAGCTGTTAGATGTTTCCATTCTTACACAATTCTCTTGCAACCCTTCACGTTAAACGAACACCTTGCTTGTCTGCAATACTTTCTCCTACAGAACGTTTTTGAGAATCATAGATTGTCACCATTAACCAGAAACACATAACATGCTCCAGGTGGTAGCACTTCCCTCGGAATCCCCCCAGATGACTTCTCCTGCACACTGCAAAGCAGAGCACGCTTTTGCTTTCCAACAGCTACACTGCATTTCCTACAGGTTAAGCAAACGCGGCTTCTCCTCCGCATCTATCATCCCCCTACTGTGTACTAAAAAGAAAAGTCTTAATTCCTCCTTTGTGTGTTCAGCAGTTTTTCAGGTGAACAGTCCCACAGCTCTCTAAAACAGACAGTCAGTCATAAACTGAACTCAAACAACAACTACTGACTTCCCACCTGTGCGGAGGAAGGAGTTGATTTGGATCTCCCGCGAGCTCTCCCAGATGCAGGAGCACCTGCCCGAGGGAGACTTTCAGCTGACGCACACTTGCTGCTCCAGCTCCCGTCCGCTTCGCTGGGAGACGGGTCGTGCTTCCAGATCGTCGTACCAGCAGCATCGGAGCTGGGATCGCACCTGCTGGTCACACTCAGCGGGGAAACAAAAGCCAAAGGGGGAAAAACATCTGGTGACTCTTCTTTAGAGAAAATTCGGCAGAAAACCTCAGTGTTTTGCACCTTCCTGCTCCCGTTTGGATTGGAAACCTTGCCAGGAGACCATTTGGGATGCGACAGCCTCTTCTGCAGGGGCGGCTTATGCAGGGGGAGGTGTTGTGAACTACCTGGTCTTTGATTAATCTTGCGTTCCATGTATTCGATAAGTGCCGTATGCTGGATTTGCTTCAGCTCCGTCCTGGAGATACTTGAACTGGAAAGTGCCCTCCCTCTGTTTTCCAGAGTCTTCCTCCTAGCTGCCACTAGATCTTGCTCAGTGATTTCATCCCTGACTTGACTCCACGATACTTCCTTATCTGCCAGCTGATCGAGTTTCTCAGGTTCTGAATAACACAGTTTCTTTTGCTCCTTTGTTACTCTTTTCCTTCCCCCTATTCGACCTGTTTGTGGCCTCTTAATTTCTTCATCTCTGTTGAAACTTTCCAAGGATTCTAGATGAGAAGGGGAATGAGGAACAGGTTTGGCATTCTCGCTTGCACTGGATAACGACAACGACCTAAGGTGTTCGATTGAAGGCCTTTTAGAGGGTTTCTGTCTGAGTCTAACAGGCAAACTCATCTGTAAGTCTTTTCTTTTAAAGGAGGTTTCTCTCAGAACCTTTTTCTGAGCCACTTTCAGTTTCTCTCTATAGTCGTTCTTGAAACTCTCGTCTGTTGATGAAACAGGACTCCCAAGGACGAGATCTTCAGCCTCGAGCAGGAGATCATCAGTCCTGCACTGAGGGTGGTGGTTGCTCCTTTGGAGCTGATCGCTTTCCCTTTGAATCTCTAGACACCGTGCTGAGGCAGAGTAGCTGCTTGCTGGGAATTCCTTGGGTGAGCTCCTTGAGTCCTCTTGGCATTGGGTGAGCTTGTTGTGGTGCAGGATGCCGGTGGTTTCACCCCCAGAAAGATAGTAAAGCATGGGAGTCGTCTGCCTGGTTATTTGTTCACCAGCAGGATCACCCCGAGCCTGTCTCAACAGCTGGTTTTGAAATTCAGGTTGATGTTTCTCAACAGGAGGTTCCTCTTCTTCTAGATGCGTGCTACAGTCAGGACTGCTGTTACCAGCCTGGTTTTCTTTCTTGACATCACGTGAAAACTGAGATGTGGAACCTTCCTTTGGCCTGAAAAAAGACACTTGGTTGGTACCGTCACAGCGTGGCTTATTTCCCCGATGTGGCCCCTCAGAGCGAGGGTGCTCCGCTTCCACAGCATCGTAGCTGCAGGACAGAGATGATCCCTGCCTTTCGGCTTGCTGACCCGGGAGTGGTTTCCTAACATCACTCCCGATTTTTCCTTCAGCGTCACAGCACTGATTTTCGTCTGTACAACTGTTGAGCTTCCTGGAAGCGTTTTGGAAGAGAAGAGCATTCTCCATGTATTCTAAGTCACAATCATCCTCAAACACATCCTGATCCAAGTCTGAATTCAGCTTGGCATGGACCTGGCACTGTTGGCTGGGTTCTGGCGCTGCTCTTTGCAGATCTGCTTCTCTGAAAGGTGGCTGACGCACACCGCAGGGACATTGTTTGCCTTCCTGTGTACCATTAACAGTGCTGGGGCTGGTACGCACTGGGTGGTAGGGCCTGGAGTTCATCTCTTCAGATGTTTTATAAGCGTGAACTGAATTATAAGCAGAAAGTATTTTAGGGACATTAGCCACAGAGTCAGTCTTTAAATATTCTTGAAAAATGAATGAAGAAGGTCTGCTGAAAACGTGTGGATTGCTTCTCTTTATAGGTTGTTGGGATGGGCTCCGCTCTCCATTTTCCTCCATCTTTAATCCCTGAATTTTGGATAGACACCCCTCATGTGTAGAATCAGAAGAAGAAAGTGCCTTGTTTTCCAGAGTCTTTCTCCCAGCGGCCACTGTATCTTGCTCAGTAATTTCATCCCTGTGTTGGCTCCACGGTACATCCCTGTCTCCGAGGTGATTGTCCTGCACGCAAGGAGCTGGCTGCTTACTACACTGGCTGTGACTTCCAGAGTTGCATCTCCCTCTTGAGTTTTCCAGGTGCCTAGTGACTTTATAGCTATGGAGTCGGGTGGGAGGAGAAGGCAGAGATGCAGCCAGAGGAAGCGGTCCCTGATCTGAAGTCCCTCGGGTAGGAGTGCTTCCACAGCGTTCAGCCAGACTGAGGCTGTGACAGTCACCATGGATGCTCGGGTCTGGTGCCTTGAACGGATGCAGGCATCTGAGGTCAGAGTTTGCTGCACCGAGATTATAAATACCTCTCACATATTCTGAGTCCATGTACGGTACCTGCTCTGGAGGCAAACAGCAGTTTTCACCACAGCACGATGGGGTGAGATACTCTGGAACATTTGATCCCCCTGAGAAAGAGCTGTAAGCAGAGTCTGCTCTTCCAGGAAGGTGCAAGAGATGATCTACACTGTCTATCAACTTGACTGGTGAAAGATGACTACCATTTCCAGGAGAGGACACAGGCTCTACTAGCTCTCCAATTCTGCCACCTTGCCTGTGAGTCCATCTTTCTATCTCATTCCCAGATGAAGCCATGTTGTAGCATTTCCAGAAATCAAAGTCTGATTAAATGTCCAAAACCGAGTTGTTGGAAAAGCACCTTTTCCTCCGCAGTCACATTCCAATAGTAACTAGAGGATCCTAAAAAGAAAGAGAAACATGTGAAAAGACTCAGTGGGAGGATTCTGATTGCAGCTGGGGAGATCAGGCAGAGAGCATCACATGCATGCCTAAGGGGAGAACTTCAAAATAGTATTTAAAGTAGCTAGAAGTAAATTCCTGGCTTTAGTAATTATCAGGCTCTTGGAATGATCATTTCCTTTATCATGAACAGAGCAACCAAGTCTTTAATAACAAGAGGTCTCTAGATCTTCATTAAATCTAAAAGACTATACATGCAATTAGGAGCTGCCCTCTGGCTATGACTGCAAAATATCAAGGGCCAGAGTCAAAATCAGCTTCTGAATCCGCCTAGAAATGAATCTGAAAGGCTGAAAATCCCAGCTCAGGTGCTGCCTAATCCTGGAGGTGCTTCAGTACAACATGCACCTGGCTGGCTGAAGTTTCAAAGTGACTTAGAGTTGTGCTTCCAAAAATGCTCCCAACCACGGATCGGTGCCCAGCTCTCGTTCGGAGGGACACAGCCCTGATCTAAACAGCATGGGGGGCTGCAACTACATGACTCCATGACATTACACAAGGTAACCACCGGCGCCTCCACACTTCCTTTCACAAAGTCCCACAGAGAAACAGGAACATGGACAGTCAGTCGGACAGGTCAGTGCCCCATTGACAGCTGTGCCGAACAAACAGTACAGAGATCAACCAGGAAGAATCATCAAATAGGAAGAAATCATGATTATGATCAGTTTTATCAGCCGTCTCCCTGCTCCTTAAAGGCTTCCATTGCTTCTCGGAGAAGCAAGAACCAAATCATACCTTACTTCATGAACACGAATGAACGTGGTTTGTTGTTTGGGAGCTCCCAGGCCATTCCCACCCGGGCTCAGAAACACACATCTTGGAAAACCTTTCCCAGAGGCTTACAGAAAGTGGCTTGATGAGAGATTGATAGAGTATCTCGATGAGAAACTCTGTGTCAGTAACATCGCTACAATGTTACAATTGTAACAATTGTATAATTAGAACATTGATACATTGTAACAGTTGTAACAGTGTAACATTGTGCCGATTGTAACATTGTTGCAATTGTGCCATTGTAACAGCTGTAACATTGTATCATTGTGTCAAATGTAACACTGTTGCAATCCTAACGTTGTAATAATTGATACTTTGTAAGATTGTTACATTGTAACAATTGTTCCATTGTGACACCGATACATTGTAACATCGCTGCCATTGATTTTAAAGGGCGGCCAAATATTTTTATGGCAGATGCTAAGAGCTCCCCTGCAAACACACCAGAAAAAGCATCAGCTTCAAGTTCATGTACAACAAATGCACGATTTTTGCAGAGCCGAGACAGCCTGTGTTTATCAGCAGCACCTGACAGACCCTCTCCGACTGTCACACGAGACGTGAGCAGGTTCAGTTTAACAAACGAGGTCTCTACAAGCAGCCTGTGTAACAGGCCACACGTAGGCATGCGGGAGGTGGTCACACACGGTGGGACCCCCTTAACCGCCTCCACCAGCTTCAAACCCTTCTGAGACGCTCACAGGTAACACGACCCCCTAATAAAAGACTGAACCTCACAAGCCAGACGGGTACAAGCCAGTGGCCTTGTTCAGCAATTCTCATTTAAATCAGTTCTCAAGACTGATTATTTTTTAAAATAAAGCAAACAGCCTTGAAAACCTTTGGTGACGCATCTTCTGAGGAGATGCAAACTGTTTCCAAATCCTACCAGAATACTACATTCCTGTTTTCTTCAAAAAGGCTGAACTCACCAGACGTTTAATCTGCCATTCCCAATATCGTACTTGGGCAGTGGGGCCTCATAAAGCAGAGAGAGGGTTCAGGGGTGATTAATCAACAAAATTCCCATTCCTGCCTGGTTTCAGAGACAGTCCTGGTATCATTCATTTTGAGCCAAAGGAAGAGATGGACAGGAGCCAAAATATACAAGTTAATCTATAAAAGGAACTTAGACTGGTGGGGCACAGTAAATAAACTAGTTTCTGGGAAATGGAAACAGCATAACACTGCACAGTGGGAATTTCTGCTGGTCGTTTCTTGAAATTTCAGTAAGAAACTGACCCAAGGATGCCTGGAAAAGTTCTCTCTTTCTTTAGAGATTGTCTAAAACGCAGCTGTGAAATTTAATTGTCTCTCCCTGAATAACAGGGTCACACGGGAAACACAAAGCACCAATGGCTGATGCTGACATTCCCCATTCTTCTCGCCATGGCTTACTGAAGAATTTAAATAAATAAAAACCTTGGATATCCGGTGAAAGGAAAACCTTGGATTTTCAGAAGCTGCAGAGTACGTAAAGCAGCTGAGAGAACGATTGCACTGGCACTGACTGCAGAATCAGTGTGCCACAGCTGCCCTCACACCGCTGTCACGCTGTCGAAACGAACAGACTGCCCCTGCCAGCCTGGGCACTGCAGGGGCTGCCGGGTCTCGCTGAGCGGGGCAAGCTCGGTGGTCTCTGAGGTGCTGGGAGGTGCACAGGATCAAACCCCGTGGGAGCCACATTCCACGAGAGAACCAGGGGCAGATTCCTCTGTCATTCTTATCTCCGTTTTCTTAATCAAAATTTTGCTCCAGTGGAACTTCTCCAAGCAGCTCCATTACTCAACTGTTGCTATTAATAGAGCGAGCCAGGTCTCTGTCTGGGATGTGCTGGCACTGTTCCACCGAAGCTCACAGAGCCTCAAGTCAATACTCTGATTTAACGAGAATTTGGCTCTAACATTTCACAGCTATGTGTACGATTTAAATAACAGTTGTGCTTTGGTTTATGTGTATCAATGAAAGTACGCTCTTGGTGTCCTGCACCAGCTGTGTCCCAAGATCTCTTTCCCCCCATTATTTCAAGCTATTTGTTTGTGGTTTACAGTGAGGTCGGCAACAGAGCGAAGAATTTTTGTCTCAGGTTTTTATGACACCAGAAATAACAGGAAATATAATTTCAGTATCTTAGAAGACCAAGGTAAGAACATCTGACTTGGAAGCAGCAGCAGCAAGCACTGAGTCCCCGTTGGCACCAGGTGCAGGAGGATGCTGCAGCTTATGGGACATTCCCTCCTCTGCCTGCTCCTCCTGCAGTCTCTCCCGTTGCCCATCTGAAGGTACCTGTAGCCCTTCTGCTCCATGGAGAAGCATCAGGTAAGCGAGAGGACTTTCCCCGCACTGGGAGCCCACTGGTCCCGCTCTTGCCGTGGCTCCCACTTCCATCTCTGTTTTGCTTAAGACCAAGTTGGCAATTTCACATCTCGGAGTGACTGAAAAATTGTAACTGAAGTAATACACTGCTCTCCAGAAGTCTCTGCTAAAATTTAAACAATATGATACTGAAACACATCTTAGGGAAAACTTGTATTTCTTTTGGAGAAGATGTTTCCTAACCCCTGGAAATCACTGATCTCACAAGAACTCTGGGAAAACTGCCTTCTCTTTCACATGGAAGAGAAAAACATGAACGTACTTAAAACTCAGCTGACATTAACATCCACGTTACTGTTCTCCTCAGCTGGCAGGTGGCAGAGCACCCTCCTGGACCACGTTGTCTCTGGTCTTAGAAACGTCCTGCTGAGGCTACAATACAACATTCCGGTCAGGCTCCCAATATTTTCATTGTAAACCTCTGTAAGCAGAAAGAAAAACATTAGATGAAAAGTAGATCAGAACCAAGAACACCAGAAGATGAAGGGAAGCATATGAACAGTGCGTCACTCCATGGCCAGGGAAGAAATCAAGTCACTAACAACCTGTTAGGATGCAAAATTGGTTTTGTTTTGTTTTTTTTTTTTTTAAAAAGGCTAATGACTTCCATCCACTTTTTTACTATATTTACTCCAGTGCTACCTAGGAAACCCCACACAGGGCACAGCCCTCTATGCAAAGCAGCCTGCAACTATAAACCAGGCACTCTTTGCTCTGTAGATCTGACAAACTGGACAGAGGAGATGGACAACAGCGTGGAAGAGGTGCAGGGTCTCTGTAGGGAACAGGACTTGTCTAGTGCTTGACAGCAGGCTGATGGCCGAGGAAGAACAAAACCCAGGTGACACAGGACGCTGGGTACACTAGGCTGGGCTGTCTCTGGGTGAAGATAATGATGTCTCACGTCTCAAAACGAGATTTGTTCCAAGTTTCCACCATAATAACAACAGGAAAAAAAATAGTAGCAGCAAGGCAGTGCCAGGAAACTCACACTGTTACAGCCCACGCTGTATGCTTTCTCAGCTCAGGCACCAGCGCTTGCATTAAAACTTCTTTACCCAAACGTTCATCAAATCCAGTCCCTGAGCATCCAGTGCAGGTCCGAGTCCTGCTGAAGTCTCCAGTCCCTCACAGACCACTGTTAAAACACCAGTCACCACCTCAGCCTCTTCATTCCACGGACAGGAGGTTCGTATTGCACAATCTTAAATTCCTTGCAACCAGCTTCGTAGGTCAAAGCCTCATGTCTGGCAAATTAACTCTGTACAGAGAAAAATCAGCAACTCTGGGCTGCCATCAATTAACAAGTTACCTGGCTTCTGAGGGTGAACTTCCTTCTACTTCCAGTTCGTTCTTGTTTGACCTCATTTAGATTGTATTAGGTGCTGCTAATTAATCCACAGCTCACCTGCAGTTACACACAACCCTTGCCCAAAGGGTCACCCATCTGCAACACAGGTAGTTTCTTTATTGAGCTGCTGACTTATCCTCAACAACCCAGGAAAAACAGCCCCTGGCACTGAACCCAGCCACGCAGGATGTTTGCACACTCGTGCAGTTCTCCTAAAGTTTACCAACACAATCTTCCCATCAGAGAAGCAAGAACGAGCATTTTCCTCAATAAACACAAGTAGAGTTCAAACCTCCTTTTGAGACTGGGGGTATTGGTATTTATGGGTGAGGAACTGTAACTTTGGAAAATCAAACAGGATTTCTCCTCCAAAACGCTCTGGAGATGAAGGTAACACCCTGCTAACATGCTGGCACGTGGAAAACTTCATAGATCTATTTCTGCAAAACTGCCCTTTTTAAACAAATGGCTCCAGGGAAATAAAAGGAGCAAACACAGCTAGTAATCCCTATCGAGTTACAATATGCAACTGTTCTCCGAGCAACGAGAATGATACGTGTGTGAAACGCAAAGCAAACACCGTGACCAACCAACCAACATTATGTCATGCACATGTTTGTGAATGACCTGTCTCTTATCAAAGGGTAAACGCCCGATGTAAATATTAGCCGAAATTCTTCAGATTCCAATCGGTTGCACAGTCTGCAGCACCTGACCCATCTGCTTCACAGACCATGAGATCTAATTGCTACCAAAATAGCATCTGTGAGACTCTTGCTTCAGCAGGCACTCTCACCGGCTGTCCCAGGGAAGTCTGGAGAGCCTAAAATCTCGGGAAGGCGAGTAGAGAGTCTCTGGTGTCACAGACACCTTCGGTAGGTCACCGCTTGCTGACCTGGCACAGGCTCCCCCATCTCCATCCAGGACTTCCTGGACAGAAATCTGTGCACACTCATGACACGGATGACCTACACGTTCTCAGTGACTGTATCTCTTATTAAGACACGGGATGTCTGGAAATAAGAGCTGCTCCTTTGACCAGACTGTGAAATACCCAGAAATTCCAGACAACTGTCTGAAGTCTTCAAATTCCATCACTTTCACATGATTGTTGAAAGGGTGAGAGAAGGGGAAGGACACCACATCCAGGAAAGTGTGGCTGTACAATCATCGTTGTGCCCAGCATCTCTGAAAGCCACTGTTTCTTTGTAGCTTTTTAAAAATTATTTTTTTTTTCTAATCTATAATCAACACTTTCATCCCCTAAGACCTTCAGTTTTAGGTTTCAAACAGGAAGGCAACATACGAGAACGTATCAGATGACATCCCTTCAGATGACTGGAAAACACACACACTGCTAATCTGTATTTTTCTTGCCAAGATTTCTGAAGACTCTAAAAAGCAGATTTCTCATTTAGCACAATTTCCAGAACTATCATGCAGGTAGCTAACAGTTGCCAAGGATATCATACATCAAAACCCAAGGACAAATGTTCCAGTTTGGCTTACACAGGCCCAGTGGGAAACTCACCCTGCTACTGAGAGCCAGGGAAAGTCAGTGTCAGACATTCTCAAAACACAGTCTACGTGGGATTCTGATGAGGTTTATGCCTCGTGTGCACAGAAATAAATGTCACCATAGTTTGAGCAACATAAACATTTCCAGTAAAAACCATAGATAAAGACTTAGGGCCTTCTGGAGCTATACAAGCATCTTGAGTACTTTTGAGGAGGACTAAAGTAATAATGCATCTCAATATCCCTTTTTTTTTTGTGGGGAGGGACGACAAATCTTCCTAAACTTCCTTACCTGGCTATGTCTAGCTCTCTAGAGAAGGAAGAGATTCCTGCTGACCAGTGTGGGAGCTTGGCTTGAGCCACGATGCCAGAACTGGTCCATCCTACACTTTCCCTGGAATCGTTTCCCACACAGTGATCCCATCTTGCTGCTGGACACAAACGTTTGGCATTTCAAAACATGCACACTTGGCTGGCGAAAAGCTGTGGCCCAAATAAAATGCTTTTGGACCCAAGAACCATAGTCTGATCTCTGGCCAAGGATTTACTGAGGAAGATCAGGTTTGGCAATCCTTCACAGCCCTGTGAGAGGCCTTTTCTGAGCACCCAACAAAGTCTGACCTTTTAATTAGAGCAGTCACCCGCCACATACCTCTCCATTGTCCTTGTATTCCCTGACTTTCCTTATTCAGCCTCAAAAATTTCTCTTGGCTTCCATCATCAGAACTCTCTAATCTACTAAACATCAAACAGTTATTTTTGTTTCTGTCTCTGAAAGCACTTCACAAAAAAAAAGATTTTGCTAGAAATCACAGCTTCATCCCAAATGTTTGCATTTCTTTCCAATCGTTTCCATTCCATCCCTTCTTACTTCCCCACATTTTTTTTTTTTTTAATCTAATCAAGTTCATTTGATACCATAATTTAATGGAAAACCTTGGTAATCCATACTGCTTTCACAGGCCACAAGAACAGACTGAAAAATATTCAAGAGCATTAAAGAATTAGAGACTCTAAATTTTTAGAGTCTCTAGAAATTTTAGAAAAAAAAAAAAACTGATACTGTTCGTTTTTATATACATTCCTCCAGAATTAGTATATACTGTCCAGCATCCTAGAGAACACAGAAGAAAATTCAGACTAAGTAGAAAGCCTTCATTAGCCTCCTCTTCCCCCTCGCCAACAAGTTTGAAAAGGCTTTCTTAGTGGTTTTCTGCTCTTTAAGGACAGAAAACTACTCCCCCTCCAACACTACTGCTTGACTCAGTACAAACAGAGAGGCAAGAAATCTCCAATAGATCAGGACACATTCAGAGAACTGCCTTCTCCCCGACGGATAAGCCATCACGTTCTACCAGCAAGGAGAAGAGATTTGATTTCTAGGAGCGGGGTAAGCTGCAACACGAGCACAGGCTCACAGATCAGTGGTCAGAGCTGATGTTTTCTCCTTTCTCCCTTGTTGACTGCCTGCCAGCAAGGCCGTCCAAGAAACATCAGAGAAAAATAAAATTCTCATAGTCCCCCTGACCTACTACTCACTGCACCGAGCTTCCACGGCTTAGGCATCAAGTTGAACCCACAAGTGAAGAAATTGGCCTCTAAATAGGTGAAATCCAGTTCAACGTCTCCTTCCAGGGACGTGTGGTTTGAGTTCAGAACAACTAACAGTGAGTTAGTACTCCGTGCAAACCAGTTTTAAACATATGTCCATTATTAACAGCCTGTAATTAGAAAAATCCAAGTGCTTACAACAGGTAGCTCCACCAATTGCCACACATCCCAAACCAAATGTATGCAGAATTTGCCTTTCCTGGGCTTTATCAGAGCTCTGGGAGAGCTAACTCCCACTCAAACTAAGAGTGAGAGTTAGCTGGCTGGGAAATGCCAGAAAGTCACCTTATCTTTTGAAGAGCAGTGGTTTCCCAGCAGCTTTCCTTTGGTATAATATAAAGCCATTCTCAGAAGCTCAACGGATGGCTCTGTCATTACAGGCCAAGAGGCCCAGACAGAAAAACCCTGCAGGTTCCAATTTCTCTGTGCTGAAACTACATTTCCCACAGACAAAACTGCCATGAGAACAAACATTGCTGCTGCGGCTCCAGCTTTAGACCAGATGGATCCAGAGGCACTGGGCTGGGCAAGGGGCAGTGCCCAGTTCCCACCTCATCAAGTGGGAATTATATTTATTATTTAGGTATATAAATATATGTGTGTGTGTGTACTTAGATTATAGCCTTTAGATGTAATAAAGATGGATGAAACAATTCATTCTCTGCTCCTTAAAGGTAATGAGAAGGTTTCTGCTGAACTCAGAGAGCTTTAGATTGCATGTGATAAACTTCATGACGATGCAGAAACACTCACGCTCCCTTTGCTACGTTCCCGAAGTCATTCCCAGCTAGGGATTACCTACAGGCAAAACGATGGACAGAGAATCCTGCGAGATCTCCCCAGAGCAGAGGGATGGCACGGCCAAGCTGGCTCACTCAGATTCTCTCAGAGAACAGGAGGGCACATTAATCAGCTTGTGCTAACTGGAAAACTTCGTTAACAGTGAGCACAGGTGAGGAGGAAACCAAGAACATAAGAAAAAAAGTCAAAAAGAGAAAGAAAGGAGAGATGTGGCAATGGAGCTTCGTCTAACAGAACGATCTCCTTGTACCTCCTCAGTGGATCTCCCAGACATCAATCACGTACTGTCCATAGCAGCAGGACTGTTTGTCTCACCGTAAAATCGCGTGCGAGTCCTACAATGCACACAGAACCCAGCACCCTGGCCTCCTAAGCACTTCTCCTAACTGCAAATTAAAGTTTTTTGTAACTCACTACCCTCAAGAAAGCACGTAACTTTTCCATTCTTTCATAGCCTCCTGCCAGTCTAAAACGTAATCGGCCAAAATAGTAGCACTTCCATTTTCTTACATATGGATTACGAATTAATATTAGTTAATTTAATATTTAAAAAAGCCATTAGCTCTTTAACTTTCTTATTTTGACATAAGAAACAAACTATTTCCTTCCAGAGGATGTCTGTTTTCAGTTCAATTCATCCAGATGTTAAACACAACTGTGCCTGCCTTTGGGCTGAGGGAGACAGGAACGTAATATCCAGTTACTCTAGAACATTCCACTGGAATAAAACGAAAACACCAAATGTATACAGGACATAATACATTGGGCTGGTCCATTCCTTTGGCAAGTATTGCATTAGAGTATTTTCCCATGTGTTTCACTCGGTCAGAATTCATAAGCATTTATTCTTAATCTCACTAAACATCATCATCACTGGCTTGCGTAACAAACAATGAGAAACTGTATTAGCAGTTACAAATAACCTGGAAATATCCATGAGTTAAGTTAGTACAGGTTTAATCACGGGGTGCAAGTTGCCCAGAATCCCAGGCAGAAGTTAAACACCTGGTGTGCAAGCAGCATTCAGACACACTGCACAACTGACAGGAGATGTCAGAGGAAAAAGACTGGGGAGAGCATAAATTTACTTAATTCTGGGAAAGGCAGCGCCTAGAGCAATAGGGAAAGAGACTTTAACAAACCAGCTGATGCCAGGGCAGCCACTGAGCCTCCACAACAGGGAGTAACTAACAGGGAGAAGTGGGAGTTTCATGTAGAGGATTGCTGTTAGCATACAAAAGAGACCAAGTGATCCCCCGTCTGCAACACTTCATGCCAATTAGTCCCTGGCCAAATAGAAAGCTGGGAGTTGTTTCAGATATGGCTTTCTCCATTTAATCTGTTCTACAGAAACTTCCCCTTCCAGTTCCCGAATCGGTCACCCATAAGCTGCATTTCAGCAGCAGCCTTGCCACTCCAGCACTGCCCATGCTGGAGGATCACTACCTGCATCTGTAGCAAGGTAACTGGTTTTTGTGTAAAAAAAGTCTAACTGCCAGACTTGTGACCTCCCCGATTTAACACGGACCTAGGTTTTATTTATGCTGGAAAAAAAAAGCCATAATCTGCACACTCAGGGTAGGGCAGAGCTGCTGTGCTTGTATTAGGCTGACGGTCACACCAGAGGTGACACACCAGCCTGTCCGTGTCACAACAGGAGTGAGACTGGTTTCTTGCACATTACAACACACTAACCATTTTAGCGCTTGAAAGAGCAATTTTCTGGAACAGGTTAAGTTCTGCCCTTGTTCACTTCTCTGGTTACATTCATGCACTCCCCTATGAAAAGCTCACCTTGTGCACGCAGATGGAGAGGCTGAGCCCTGAGGTCCAGGCTGCTGTGGGTCATCACGTGTGCCCAAGGCTGCTTGCAGCCCCAGGTTAAACATTTCAAAACGTGGTTTTAATATTTTCCAATATATATCCTGCTCCTTCACCTGTTTTCCTGCTGACTGTTACAGAAGATGCCTCTGGATGGGAGCAGATGGACTTTGGCAGCAGCTGCTCTGGAGGAAACCTGAGAGCAGAGCGAGTCCTTGGTGGGGAGAAGGGCTCAGCAGAGAACGCAGCACTTTGACACTCAGTTTTCCAGCGTTACTCTTTCTTCTCCTGCCACCTCCGCTCGCTCACGCCTGGATCGGTTCCTACCATGTTTACGGCAAACACGATGCGAGCAACACGGAGTAACCAGAATGCACTGCCATTCTCTGCTCCCAGAAAACAAATATACACCAGGCACCGCAGCCACTGTTGAATGACAGAGACAATATATGCCAGATACAGCCACGTAAAATATATACGCCCTGAAATGACGTTTGCCTTGGCTACCTCTGGAGATCTGAACGCACGTTGACACTACGTACAGCTAGCACTCATGTTCTACCTCCAGTGTGCTCTTTAGAAGACAAAAGCTTTGGGTCCACAGTTCAGCTGTGTCTGCAGGAAAGACCTGAAAGTCAGTGGGAAAGAAACGGTAAACCTCAGCGCCCCGTGTGTTTCCAACGCAACTCGCGCTGTGTCGGAGGCGATTTCCCCAGTTCTCACCTGGCCCCGTCACGCCACCGGGATGACTGGGAGGCAGCGGGCAGCTCCACGCGCAGCGCGGGCACCAAAGCTGCACGAGTGACTCTCACACGCAAACCCTCTGCCTCGCCGGCGGAAAGTGCCCTCTGGTTTGTCACATCCCGCTGGGCACAGCGTTACGGCGGCGGTGGGGAAGGGGGAAACGCAAACAGCGGGCTCGGCCGTGGCATTATCTCACCAGGCAATTATTAACCATGGTGCTTTTTCTGCCCAGCCGCTGGGCAGCAGCCACGACTCCTGCGTGGGCACAACTGAAAAATTCCATGAAGATGCTGCCAAGGCCAGAGCAGAGAGAGCAGGCGAGGCCCTCGCCCCCCCCCGGGACCCACCACACTCCCATCCCGTGTGTCCCACCGGCTGGCACCACCAGAGCACCCTTCACTCCGCTGCACCGTGCCCTTCGCTGTCCCCAGCCCGGGGTCACACCGCACTGGCCAAGAGCCCTTGCTCTGGGGCAGCTGAGAAGCACTACTGGACAAAAGCTAATTAGACCCAACTGAAAGCAGTTACATTTTATTTTCTTAAAAAACTACGTACTGCTTTCCGAGAGAGAGAAAAAGGGTTGTACAATAAAGGTTAATGAAGTTCAAGGAAACACTGAAGCTGTGTTTTATACGCTGCAGGGGTTTTGGTGGTTTTTTTTAAGGGTTTTGGTTGGGCTTTAAGTATTTTGTTCATAAAACAGCACAGAAGGCACACGGATTGAGGCTTTCATCTATTTTGTGCGACTGAATCAACTCAACCTCTGCCATAAATTATTTCCTGCCTCCAAATATATGCGATGGAGCCCGATACTAACATTTTATAATGTCCTTATCTGGTGAGATGAATTCCTGCTAGTTTCCAGCTGGGCTTAAAAATATAAGCCGATTTTATGCCACTATTTTTCCCCCCTCAAACTAAGCTGCCAACTGGATAATGCCATGCAGGCAACAGCTCTTTGATTTGTTCTTATGTATCATCTCTCAAGGGAAAACTAGGGTTTCCTTCCACATTTCCTACAAAAATAATCTGCTCACTTGTGGCTATGTTCATTTTTCCCATGGTGGCAAGGAGCAAACTATTCTCCAGCAGATTCAGCCTTTGGTTTTTGCCTGGCTTCACCACCCTCCAGCCAGGCAGTGCCAAAGTCACTGCAGAGTTCAGAATCCGACCCTCGTTCACTGCACAGCAGAAGCACAAGAGGACAGGGATCATTTTGTTGGGAAAACCTCAACTCCACATCTCCTGTGCATGAGGAGGATACAGGAGCCTCTGGCACACAGTTCACTGACAATTCATTTAACTCGTGTGTGAGTTTTTCTGGGAGCAATTGTCCCGGCTCCTCTTTAAAATCCTGTATATAAATAGGCTATCCCTAAGCCTGATTTTTTTTTCACCAGCACAGAATGTGACCAGTAACTCCCAGAGTATGGAGAAGGGCTCCTGGGAAGTTACTCAGTAACTAACTTGGTGTTTAGTTATTGCATTAAATACTGTTTTCACAAAGCAGTGACTTGGTATCTGATGGAGTCAAGTGTTCTGCAACAGGAGGCGAGGGGACCGTTCCCAATGGTCCGAGAAATGAGAAGAAAAAAATCTTGCACTGCATGATGCCAGCTTGGGAGGAAAAAGACACACCTGAACAACTCCTGCTGCCAGGTCACGAGCAAAGCTCTCGTTCGGGGACAGAGCTGGTGACACTGGTCGTGCCTTCTCTGCCCAGGGGGGTTTGTGCATTTCTTTTGTAACAGTAAGTTTTGTGCAGGTATGTCAGAGACAACTGAGTTGGTAAAGCGCTGCAGACCTTCGTCCTACACGAATAATAAAGGTTCAAACAAGGAAAAGGAAAGGAAAAGAAAAAATACAGAAATTCCACAAGGCAAAGAAAAAATACAGAAAGCCAAAGTCATCATTTTGCCAGCCGGTGCTGCAGAGGGTTAACGCACTAACTCCTGCCTCGCCTGAGCACAGCAAGGACAGCTGGATTCGACAGCGGGGCTATTAACTTTGGAGAGTTTGGCTGAGCTCTGGGATTTGCCACAGATCTTTGTAAGCTTTGGCTTTCACAGCAGAATGAGATTTTAAAAGACATTTCAACACATTGAAATTGAGATAGTGTCCAGACTTTTCCAGACACAGCACAGTGCCCGACTTCTGTCTCCCGACAGCTCTGGACTAGAGCTGTGCAGACATGGAAGTTCAGGGGCCCGTAAATGAAGTGTCTCCTGTAGGTAAACTGGGGATAAACAACGCTCTTCTTGCCACACTTGTCAGGATAAATCCATTAAAAACTGCCAGACTCTCAGAAACAAACACAACTTCCCTCCTAACCCGAGGGTGCTGAAAGCTTCTGCAGGGTGCAGAGTGTCAGCAACAGCTCAGAGCAAATCCCTTGAAACTTTGAAAAACGGTGCAAAGCCCCAGGAACACTGCCCTGTCAGCAAAGTATCCTGCAACCTGGAGCTCCGAACCAGCGGTACTTTTACTAGTGACTTACAATAATGCACAGTATTATGTATACAAGCACAGCGTTCACTAATTATAAAATTATTTCAAAATATAAATCACGTGCCTCCAAATGCTCCTCTGAAATTATAAACCATTTGCCTTGTAAATAAGTTATTCAGTATAATACATGGTCTGCAGCTCTAATGGTTTGTCCCTCACAATGGCAAACTGTTCCAAGGCTGGATGCAGCTGCGTACATCGGGGAGGATGTGCAGCCTCGCTCGCCTGCTGAAGCCACAAGCGTGCACAGCAGCAGGGGGAGCTGACAGGGAGCAGGGCTCCAGCTCCTTCAGGGCCCCAACTCTCACGGTAATTCCATGTTTTCCCAGCATCAACAACTAAACCTTCCCACTGCCTTTGCACGAAGTGCTGTTGATTTGGGCTGAATAATTGCCCTTTGCTCTATCCCGAGCACAGCAGCTCGGGGGGGGGGCAGCAATGCACTCCTGAGAGATGGGGGGTAACCACAGCCCTGCCCCCACTGACACGTGATAATACATGTAATGACTGACACGTAACTGAGACCCCAGAAGAGAGAATTTACAGCTGCTCTTGGCAATTAAAAAATCTGCAATACATTAGAATTAGAGAGTAGGACAGACCAAGGCAGGAACCTTACTCTTGAGTGAGAGGTGAGCACACCAGCCACTCGTTCATCACCACTGGGAAATAACTCCAGTATTCTCGGGAGATCTACAAGCCACGAAAAAGCACGCTGAGGTTCGTTATCTATAAACTTACATGGTAACAATAATAAACAGAGCCAGGAGTAAAAACAATCACAGGATTTTGTCAAAACAACAGAGCTGAGGTTCCTTTTATCTGCCCTTGGGTTCCTAAATGTTTAGAGTGTATTTACATTATGTTTTCCAACTCCAGAAATACCCATATACACAGCAGATTTCTTAATCGAGAGCTAAGACTTCCAGGGAATCCTTGAATTTTCACAGCTAATGCTTTCAGAGACGCATAAAATCCCATAATACTCCTGATAAAGATGTCAGTGGGTGCCATCAGCATGCCTTTCATTTCTGAACGCTGTCACAGTCGCTGCACACAACGTGCACATCGCTGGGATGTGCTCTGCACTGGGCACAGCTCCTGAAGGCAGCACCTCTAACTGAACGCAGCACAGGAAACAGGAGTGGTGGACAACAACGATGGGCAATGCCTGCTCACCGTTCACCAGCATCCTGCCTTCTGCCTCTGCCCTTTTAGTGCCAGCTGTACAGTACCAGCATCATAAAAACATTTACAGGCTGCAGAGATATCAGATAAGCATGTCATTAAAATAATTTCTCATGGCACTGAGTCATCTTTCGTACAGCCCCAAATACACCAATCGGTCACTGGTTACTACTGGGAGCCCCATAAGGCAGCAGGATAAAGTAAAAACCACAGCCAGCTCCGTGCTGCCTCCACCATCTCACGTGCTGAAAGAGCCATGGGCAGGGCTGATCGGAACCGCCCTCGCCCCGCAGTTCTGCTCCCGGTGCATCTGCTCCCAGCCTTTTTACTATGTGTTAGAAAGTGAAATCCAAAAAAGTTAGAAAGTGAAATCCAAAGAGGAAGCAACACAACAGCAAATGCTGCCCATAAAAGCCTCCCATCACCCAGTGGGCTATTACCTGCCATTGCTATTTTCATTACTTGGCATCAGCAGGGATACAGATGGCTGCTCGGAGTTACTGGCTTCAAAACTAGGTCAATGGTGGCACAGATATAAAGTAAAAATAAAAATCCTGGGTTTTACCAGAAACAGCAGCCTAATAGGCAAAGTAATATCCCTGGGATCTCATCAATCCCAGGCTTCACAGATGTGGCTGCCCTACCTAGTAACCAAACGAGCTAGCAGGGCAGAGAACTGAGAGTGTGTTATTACAGACACACATTCATTATTTTTTCACTAGAATCAAATAATTCTTACAGGAGTTAATCCTTCCGCATGACATTACAGCAAATATAATATTTTTCAGCATTTCCTATTATTGAGCTAATTGTTTGGTAATAGTTTATAGAAGCAAGGTAACACAAAGCCATTCCCATTGTCCTAAGTCACACTGACGTTCTGCGGCGCAGAGACAGGTCCCTCTGTTCCTTCAGTCCCTGATTTGATACAAAACATTCCGCAGCCAAAGCAATTTCCAGAAGCTTCCTTTGCTCCTGCTCCTCTTGAGGCTGGTTTCCCAATTCCCAGCAACACAAGCAGTTGCAAGGAGTTGGGTTTTCTGCTGCAGCGTGGAGCAGAAACAAGCAGCTGTGCGTTGGGGAAGGCACAAGTTGCCAAGAATTACCTTAAACTGGTATTGCTGCCCATCAGCACAGCCACTCTTTGAGTCATGGAAATCTTCACTGGGAGTTTTGACTGAGTAAGGTTACAGGATTCGTCCCTGATAAAATATAAAATGGTAGATCTTTGGATTCATACAATCATTTAGATTGGAAAAGACCTGTAAGATCATCAAGTCCAACCACTGAGGTCTTTAGGTGAGAACAATCAAATCGTATTTGAAAGCCTCATTAGAAAAGGAAACCAAGACTTGGCTGAACAAGGTTTCCAGCTGAAACCACATCACAAGCACTTTCAAACACTACCCCACCAGGGTCTGAGCCCTTTGACCCCACAGAAAAATCTTTAGAGAATACCATATCACTCAACACTGGGACGTTTTGGTTTCTGAGTCAAGGGGCTCTACCAGCCTGGATAAGTGGTTTTAATTTTACTCTTTAATATTGTTTCTCAAACCAGCTGAACTTTATTTTGCATGGCTCATAGACTACCAGCAATCCCTGGGCCTCAGAGCAGAATCTGCGTAAACCACTGAAATGGAAACACAGCTGAGTCAACGCTGCTGCTGAAAGGGGCAGAGATTGCCTTCACCCCTTCTCTTCCCAGTTCTTTCTCTCCTACCCCTGGCACTGGCCTTGCTGCAGCTCTAGCACTTGTTGGACTCTGCTGAGTTGATCCAGTTTGCTAACGCAGCAGCAGCTCAGGGTTTGTATTTAGTTTTCTGCTGGTTTATTGAGCTGAAGGAGCTCACGGAGGAACGGGATGGTTGTCAAGTCAATGCCAGAGGAGCGGAGCACGCTGCCGGGCAGGACGGCCCCGTCTCAGCAGCACCGAGCCATCCCAGCAGCTTGTGCTGTAACATGAAAAATTCATCCTAAGCCAGTTCGAGCTCTCACAGCGTTAGTGCTGAGCTGGGCTGGGCTTCCTTCCATACAAAAAGGAGTCTGGGTGCAAAACACAAAAAAGCATTAGTGCCTGTTCCTCCAGCCCGTGATCCCCTGAGCGGGTGGCAGCACGTGTGCCCTTGGCAGTGCGGTACCCGAGATAGGAACGTGTGTCCAGCACCCGGCCAGCAAACAGCAGCTGACCAGAAATCCCCTTTGAGTCCGAGACTGATTCCACTCAAATCTATGGCAAAACATTTTCTTTATATTGGCTAAATGAAAGGGCATTCCAAAAAGGAATAGGGTGTTGCGCTTCAGGAACGTGTCACTTGTTGGAAGTGGGACACTTTCTTTTTTCACAGATAATTATAAAACTAGAATGTAAATGCGACTTGTCACTACACTTCGATGCAAATGTGATTGCTGAACAAATTTTTTCAGTATTAAAGAGCAGTTCAGGACTAAGAAACAACTCCCAAAGAAACAGTGATCTATTTGCTTCTCTCTTAAGCACTGTAAAATGTGAGTAAGGAGAGAGGGACACTACGGCTCCCCCGGGACAAGGGGCTGGCTGAAGAGCAGAAATGCCAGCTGCTGCCTGCTTTTGGCATCAGGTACGTGCTCCTCTCTTTCTGCACCTGGAAAAATAAATAAATAACAAGGGCTCCTGGCGGCACGTCGATCCGGTTACGCGGCGGAGGCAGGCGCTCTGCTTCCCGGCACAACGCGCGAGCGCAGCGGTGACTTTGTCACGGGGAGGCTCAATAAATAATGCAGCCCCTGGGTGCTGCAAAGAAAAGGAGCATCACGGATTAAGTTCCAGATACGGAGCGGGGCAGCTCTGCCGTGCTCCCAGACAAACCACTGCCCAGCGAGGGAAGTCGCGGACTCGGCCAGCAGCTTGGCCCAGCGGTGTGTGGGATTTATGGCAAAAATAACACAGTCAGCAGAGACACAGAACAGGGAGGTCTGGGCATTAATGATGCCCAGTTCGGAATAATGACTGGTAACGGGTATTTCTTTCTTTTGTGCTTTTGTTTTCTGCAGTAGAGCTCATGCCGGATCGGAACCGACGTCTCGTGAATGCAGCTCTTGGAAAAACGCAGTCTGTCTCACGACACAACTCGAGAACATATTTTCACAAGTAAAAGAAATATTGTTCTGATAATCAAACACTAAAAAGAGTTTCAGAGGTCTCCAAGCAAATCTGGCTCATTCATCACATAACTTCGCATTTGGTAAGCATTCATTTGGCCAGTAGTCTGGAAATGCCAGTTAATTATTTAAATTCTGGAGTCTTCCTGAGCTTCAGAAGGCATTGGGATGACAGAAGAATACACAAAGCTATTTTACATTTAAGATTAATATTTTAGGAAGCATACATTTTCTTTTCTGTGAATCACCTCTGCTAATAAGGACCCTATTCTGCAAGCTATGCACAATGGAAATTCCACAACAGCTTTTGTAAGAGTTTTCACTATGGAAAAAACTCAAGAACAAACTTCAAGATGTTTTTCATGTGGTAAAGTTGTAAGAAATTATTAACAGAAAACAGGAAGCGCAGAGGGTGTCTGTTCTGGAAATTCCTCTAAGTGGATACACGTGATGCTACAATTAATCTCCACTTTTGAAATTTGATTTTATGTATTAAAAGAAGCAATTTTCCTAGATACACAACGTGAAATTCTATTAGTCTCTTCTAATGAAAGACGATTTGCTAACAAACACGGAAAGAGTTTCTTTTTTATTTAATATGAGCAAATCCTTCTTGTTTTACCAGTCTGTTTTATGTAATTTAGGCAAAAATACTTGCAATATATACATTAAAAAGTACATAAAGGCGCTTTGAATGCAACACCTCTCAGATGCAGAGCTGACAGAAGCTATTCAACGGGCAGATCTGGGGCTACACAGTGATCTAGCCACACCCCTGCAGAAAGTTAATGGCAAACATGGAAAGAGAACAAGTCTGTTTTCCAGAGTCCTGCTCCACCGACTAGACCAGATTTCCTGTGTCAGACAATCACGGCACAGGCAAGCTTTGTGGGTGCGATTCAGAGGTCAGGCCAGGCTGTGGTCTCTGATCCTTAAGCCCAAGAGACCCAAGAGCACGTGTGCAAGCTCATACTCTGTTACTATTCTAGCAGAGGTTCTACTGACCCTTCTGAAACGCTACTGGAGACACCTTTGAAATACCACAGAAGCAATTCTGAACCCCAAGTCCCTTACCAGGAGCCTGAATACAGACTTAAGTGTCTCCTCTACCTTAGAGCATGAGATCTGCCATGGGGAAAGGGAGAGCAGCTGGCACCAAAGGAAGGGCAGAGAGGGACCAACACACCCCGGAGTCACTCTCACCCGTGTAATTCTAAGCCTGGTTATGGTTCTGCATCTGTCTGATGTGGGAGGCTCCTCAGCCCTCGCTGGGAAACGCCACATGGCAGAAACAGCAGCTGAGCTTCCTGAAGAACAGATGCTGCTTGCAGAGAAAGTCATATTCTCCAGTTAAGCAACTTATTCTAGTCAAAGGTTCGCCGGGAATTCTTACGAGATTGGAACTAGAAACTCAAAAATTTCACACTGGTAGGAACATCAGAACACGAACCTTGGTAGCTGAGAAGTGTCAGGAACAGCTTTCTGGCACAGTCTCATCATAGATATTTTCAGTTTGACAACTGAAACAGTTAAATAAGAATTGCTTCAGTTCATACCAAAGTCACTTTTTCATCTTTTCTACAGAAAACTTAGAAGTACAAGTTTTTGGTTTGTGCCAAATAAAACGTTCCAATTCCACCCAAAACTAAACATTTCATTTCAAGGTATTCAGGACACGCAAAACCACCAAAGAACCACCAAGGACTGCAAAACGCTCCTGAAAGCGGGACGCTTTCTTGGGTAGTTAACTCCACTGAGGCCTCCCAGCAGTGCTGGAGGGGGCTAAAGCACCAGACACCACCAGGACAGCACTCTTACAATGGAATTGTCTTGGAGCTTCTTCTACAACTGTCTTCAGCAGCAGGGATGGGTGAAGGAGCGAACGGAGGGAGGCAGGGCCAGGTGCAAAAGCAGAAAGACCACACTGTGACTGGATGAGACAAAAACACAAGTTGTATGAGCTCATCTGATCTTAAGCTGGAAGGCCCCTCGAAGGTAGAAATCCCTCAGCATGTGGAAGATGTGCACACGGCTGTGGTGAGGAATGAGCACGGATGATCCCCTTTCAGCCTCCACGACAAACATTCCCGGCACACGCCACGCGTCTACTGCTCAAGATTCGAGGAATTTCACCTCTCCCAGATCCCGGGGCATCACATCGCTGCTGTTCTGAGCGTGCCAAAGCAGGGTGGGCACCACATTCTAGGACTTTCATAAATCTAAATCAGACCTTGTGTAACTGGAAACGTTGTTCCCTTAAAAGGTCTGATAGGGGAAGAGCTGAACAGGGCAGTTTGGAGAACCATTTGGTTTACAACTCATGCAAAGTTTGTTGACAATTCTAAAATAAATGTTTATTTGTAATTTTATTTTAGTAGGTTTTTTCAGAAAATAAAAAAAAAATGCTGATTTATATTTATTCTCATAAAAAAATCATTAACAAGAAACATTAGCTTCAAATCCAGGACTGAAATGTTATTAGATACAGGCTTAGCGGACAGCCCAATACAGATTACTCCTGGACAGAGAAGTAATAAAAAGATGTTATTTTCAAATTCTGATCATAATTCTCTCTGTTCTTGAAGCTAAGACCCTATATAGCAACAGGGGCAGGTGCAGAAAAGTCTATGATCCAAGAAATAATCCTATATGGCTCCATGCATGGAATGCTGCACCAAGAATAAACTCCCAAAGAGGAATGATGGCATTTCGTAATTCACGATGAAAAATATACAGGTTTGTGTATTCTGGAAAGGTCCTGTGCGTGTCAGCACTGCTTCATGGTTCCTGCTATAGGTACTTATTATTAAAAATGTTTATTCATTTGACTGGAGTGTTCCAGCTGGAGACATGTTCACGGGGTCTGACGTTCTTTTTCTAAATTGCCAGATGAAGTGTTCCAGCTGTTTAGGAACAAGTCTCAAGATAATACATTGTTTTCTCAAGGTTAAAAAAAAATCCTGATGATCCTTTATGAAACAGTAGCTCTTGTCTTTTAAAGTTCAGGTGAAAAATCTGGCAAAGAACAGCTATTGCACCAAGCACTTGGGTTTGATTTATCTGTGAAATCTAGGTAATCTAAATTTGGGACTGAATTTAAATCCCTGAACAATCACTTTGCATAAATTCAGTAGAGACTTGATGTATTAAAGTTTCCATGCAGTCAATCCAGTATTCTTGGAATTTCTTTTGGAAGCACAGCATCATCGATAGCCAGTGAAACCAGAGCATCTCTCAGCTGTGCTGCCTGGATCACAGGCAGGTGGAGCAAAGGAATCACCAAATTCAGAGAGCAACAATCAGGTGGGATGTAGTAGAGCAAAAGTGTGTTGAGGCTGGACTGCTAGGCCAGAGGGAAAATGATGGATAAGGTTGTCCTAGCAAGGAGGCTTGAAGCAGGAGCCAGTAAAGGAAATAGGGGCACCAAAAAAACCCCAGAAATGCTGATTCAGAGGAGGATGAAGAGGGAGACAAAGATCAGACGTGACACTAGGGGAGTCAGGACTTGTTTTGACAAAGAGATTGGGGCTTGGAAATACGAGAGTGACAAGGAAGAGCTGCAGCCCAGGCAGGCAGACACGGCAAGAGCCAGCAGACGCGGGGCCCTTCAGGCAGAGAGAGACACGAACAACATCTGAAAGCCCAAGATACAAAATAAAATTAAACTAATAAAAGCAAGGGAAGTATGAAGTATTCTTGACTTGGTGAGGAGGAAGAGCATTCTTGCTGAGTAGGCTGGAGTCTTTGTTCAAAAGGCCAAAAATGAGCCGGTCATTACCAAAAACTACCAGCACAGTGCAAGGCTCACCCTGGAACGGGGAAAGCACAGCTCAGCAAGCTGAATAAATTGCAGGTCTTCAGACTGCTCGAGTCCGATGGATTCACTCCAGGATGCCTAAAGACCTGGTTAAAGCTGCCTCAGGACTGTTACTGTTCCTCCTGAGGGCTGATGGAAGCTGGTCACATCAGAGAAGACAGGAAAAAAGGCAACTGAAACGCCTGTAAAAGAGGGTGAGCTGGAAAGAACAGGAAGGAAGGAGAAAGAAAGTATGTGGTTGGCTTAACTTTGATTTGACCGTGTCTTTTGTCGACAAGACCATGTTTTGAAACAGTCTGCTAACTTACAGTTGCTTACGACCAGTTCATTTGATTAATTACATTCATTTACTTTGCACATTTTCTGCTCTTCATTTGATGACTGATTTCAAATGAAGATTTCCCAAGCTCAGACACTTCACGTATTCCTACACAGCAGTTGGAAAGCCATTCATTCTTGAGTCACGTTCTGACATTTCTCATTATTCTGCGGGTGTTTCCAGTGTCAGAGGCGAGTCCCTGGGGACAGCAAAAGGCTCCTGGTAGACCCCCAGGCTGTCCTACCCAGCACGCAGGTCACTTCAACAGACACGAAGCACAAGCAGCACATCTTTACCCTGTACCAAACACCTCCCTGAGCGAACCGCGGTCCTGGCAGGAAGGTGGGCCATCCTTGTACTTACAGAAGGATGCATGTCTATGAGAGCAAGCACAGGCACTCTGTCAATTTGCATAGGAAAAAATTATAAATCTCATTCTGAGACACACAGCCTACACCCATGCATGCACATGGAGCAATTCTGTGTCACTCCTGGTGATGCACAGGACTGTTTGGGCGTAATTTCTAAATATCTGGTTCCCATTCTGGCTTGATGTGCCTCGTACAACCATAGCAGCAGGACATCCCCTGAATCAGCAGAAGCATCATCCTCAGTACTGGTGTAACTCAGTTCACTCCCAGGTCACACCATCAGACCTTCACTCTCACACCTTAGCACCCAGCACTGTTCAATGCCAAAAACTAAAAACGCTTTAAACCATAAAATCACCACCCTGCTGACAGCGAAGGATCTTCTAGGTCACCAGAAAATGCATTTGTCAGATTACTTATGGGATATTTAAGTGCATTTTTTCACTCATAAAGACGTACATAACTTGACATGATGTTAAGTTCCGTTGCCATCCTTTAAAAAGTTTTTTGCAAGGCCCACTGAAGTAGACGGCCTCTTCACCTCGATTTTACCATTTTGAATCAGACCCAAAGAAACCCAAAAACATCCAAAGCAATTAATCTTGTGCGTTCCCTTCAGATAAACACATCCCTGGTTTAGAGAAAGTTTACATTTGCCTTCTCCTGCTTGAGGGTACAAACGGTGCGCTGGAAAAAAAGAGCAAAACGCTCTGCTGAATGCAGGGAACGCAGAGGCAGCGAGATCAGGAGTGCCTTGCACTTGGCCAACGCTTCCAGCACCAGCAGTGGAAATCTGGATCTCCAGAATATTCTGCATGATACCTGCAGAAACAGTGAGCTGATACCACAATACCAGAAAGATGAAAACCCAGGTAATAGAAAGTAGAGATAATTTTTCAAAGAATAAAGTTTACAAGATATCATTGATGTCAAATCTGACTACATTTTTTCCTTTGCAAATAACTTCTAAAGAAATTAAAATTTCATTTTAATATCTAAGATTAGGAAAACATTATAAACAAAGAGGAACTAAGGATGATTAGCTCTTTTCCCCCTCTCTCCTTTGCTTTTAGTTCACTCTGTATTAAAATTCTATACATATGAAATCATGTTAAAAGAACACTCACAGAACTCTGTGTCTGCCCCACCCTTCAATTATTTTACAAATCCATTTTCACTGTTTTATGCCAGCAAGTCTGCTGTGAAGTCACCACAGCAGGCTCAGCCAGTGCCAGCTCTTAGCTCCAAACTGGCTGAGGGCAACTGGAACCAGCCACGATGGCGACAATCTGGTTTATCATCCGAAGACACAGGTCAAAGGCAGCATCTTCATTTATGCTTTGGGACTGGCACAGTCAGCCCAGCCACAACTGGAAGCTCTTGGAGACTCCAGTATGTTGAGGACAGAATCTTCAGACATTTAAGTTAAAAAAAAAAAATAAAAAAAAAAATCAAAGCACACGCGTTTTTCAGACTTATTAAGTGGCCAGACTTGGGAAGATTTTCAGAGGGAACTACAAAAAGCACATCCCTGATGCAAATTCATGCAAAATAAAATTTAGTTCCCTTCTCCAAGGCGTGGGAAACAAAGTTTTTCAGGGACAGGTCAGAAGTATTAAAAATAAGCAAGACATCATTTTTTTCCCCTAAGCTGCTTCTTAGAAATACAGGATTCATTTTGTCCACGTTTTCCCCAAATTCTGGGCAAAGCAAACAACCCAAATGCAAATTCTCAGCTGAAAAACCTGGCAAAGCCAGAATAAGGAAATGAGCGTGCTACAACTGAGAGTACCAAAGCCCTGGTGGCACGTACAGCACTAGCCCTTCACCCTTCAACTTGGAGCCACAAGTAAAGATTCTGAGGCCATGCCCAGGCTGGGGCAGGCACCCCTCGGGGTGCCCAAGCAGGGGTGCTCAGCAGCCCATGCCCCAGCCCCATCCTGACGTACCTTTCACAGGATGCTTCCAGGTGCTTTCCAGTTTCCACAGTTTGCCCAGCTGGCAGGACCCTGGCAGGCCTGAGCAGCCCCCAGAGTGAGTTTGGCCCTTGGCACGTTTGGACTTGCACCTGAGCACTAAGGCCAAACGAGACAGGATCAGAGGGCACAAAACCCTCTCGGGCAAATCCATAAACAAACACATTTGCATGTTCTCTCAGCATTTGTGCACGGCTGGAACGTCTGACGTGATTCCCTCCCACACACACTCGAAAACACTTTTCTTTCTCTCACCTCTCCTGTTTATTCAACCCGGATTTCTGTTTTCTAAATGCACACTCCAATTGTTTTTCCAGTTTTCACTTCAATACTTTCTCACTAATTTTCACACTCAAGAGCACACGATTAGGGGATGTCTCTACTTTTTAAACACATCACTTCATCAATGTTTTGCAAAACACTGAACACAAAAGTTTGGAATTCTTTAGAATGCACTTCTTCACTGAAATACATTCGGTTTCTACCTGCCACTGCTTCACTCTTGACATTAAACGCTGCTCAGGGACCTTCCTTCTGAGAGAAGAATCCCACTAACACGTCTCTGCACAACAGGAAAAGGAGGGTCCAGGCAATTACTGCCCCGGCGATTTTTGCAGGAAATAATTACCTAGCTCAGGTCTTTAAATTCATAGAAAGATTAAAAACCCTCCTGCCGAAGCCAGCGTAAATAAGCCCCATTGTTACACATCCAGACTGTTTAGTACTGTAACCCAGCGCAACCTGAGCTATGAAAGGCTGCTTTTTACCGCCGAAACAACATCAGGTTAGAGAAAATAGTTTTTAAAAACACTTCTGTTCTTAGCAGACAGCGCGCCTTGAACACCAAACACACCATTAGGACCAGCATACCGGAGAAACGCGACCAGTACTCGCCTGGCTGATCCGAGACTGTTCCAGGAGCGGTCAGGGCTGCACGGTTCCTCGTGAAAATCCCGATCACGGCTGCGTGCAAACGCCGCTGTAGGTTCCGAACATCTCCAGGGCTCACGGAACTTCCAGCGGCTTCGCCGCAGCACCGCTCGCTCCCCTCCTCCCCCTCCGACATTCCTGACCCCTCCTCCTCCTCCTCCTCCCTGCGGACACCCCCGTCCCCCTTCCCGACGGCGAATGGTTCCCAGCGGGGTGCGCGCGTTACGGTCATTAAAACCAGTTAATTTAAATAACGCGGAGCAGCACCGCGACCGTTCCTCCGCCGGGTCCGCAGGGACAAAGCCGCCCCGGAGCATCCCCCCCTCCCGCCCCGTCCCGACTTACCCGGACCCCCGGCGGCTCCAGCGGGCACCGCTGCCCGCACCGCTCCGTGCCCGGCGGCGGCCGGGCCCCTTGTAGCCCGCGAGGGCACCGGGCAGGGCCGGCCCGGGGGAGGCACGGAGGTGGGGTCAGGGTAATGAGTCGGGTTTCCGAGCCGCATCTCGTGCCAAGGGGGGAGAAAGCCCGCCAACACCGGGCAGAACGGTGTGCGACACCCCCCCCTTCCCCCCCCAAAAAAAAAAATCACAGCAACGGTCGGGATTTCGCCGGCTCGCAGGATGGAATCGGAGTCACGCCGGCTGGAAAAGACCCGTAAAGCTCGAGTCCGACCGCAAACCTGACACGCAGTCGCACACCGGGAGCGTGTCTGCGTAGGGAGGGTGAGAACAGGGAGACTGGGAAAAAAACAGCACTCCGGAATTTATTTTTTTGCAATTTTAAGATGCTAAATGATAATTTGGCATTTTTCTCACGAAGGGTCACATAAGGACTCGCATCTTAACCCTATCTGATAGCAGTGTAAAACAAACAGGACTCCAACAAAGAGAAAAACAGTTTCCTGACTCCTGCATTACAGTCACACCTGAAGCCTCTGGCAGAGATACTGCAAGAACGGCTATTTTATTTAAGAGCAATAAAAACATTTCTGGGGAAAAAAATTACATCTGGCACACAGCAATTCACCTGCCCTGTAGGCTGTCTCAGGCGAGGTTTGAGGTAACAGCAGCAGGCAGCTCTCCATTTTTCACAATTTTCATCCTTCAGGGGTTTCTTTGCTCTCCAGCTTGTAAACAAGATCTTGCCAGGCAGGAAAACACACCAGGAAAGCTGAAAATGATCATAGCAACCTCAGCAAACTCAGCTTTCCACACCAGTACAGCAAGGCAAGAAGAATACCCAATACAAGACACCAGTTTCTTTTTAAAATAGTTTGTTCCAAATATTTTCTTTCTCCTTTTTGAAAAAAAAAAAAAAGGGAGATAACTCCTGCAATCCTGCCTGCATGTTTGTGAACAGGAAGGGGAAAAATAAAAACAAACAAAAAACTCAACAAAGTTCTACCTACTCATTTACACTTTTTCACTGAATCTTTCTAGATGCCTTTAGCATCAAACCACAGCTGACTACAGCAGTGTGTAACCTCACATTGTACCTAAATCGAGCTCACCATAACGTGCTCTCAAAGCAGCAGGCAGCAGGTCACTGCCTCCAGCCTTCCTCCTTAACACAGAGCACACACCGAGTTGCCCACAACTCTGCCGAGCCTGCAGCTGGGGAACGAGCCAGCCAGCTCCCAGAGCAGGTGAAAACCATTCCACCCACACAGGGGAAAAGGCAGAACCCGCCCCTGAGAGCAGCAGCCTTTAGACTGGAATAAACGGATTCTAAGACTTTACCTGAAAGCCGTGTTTTATGGATGCTGTAACAGAAATAGCACGTGCAAACAAATGACAGTTTGTTCATCAGCTTCAGGAGTTTTATTTCCATGAAAATTTAACTATATTAAAAGACTCTCTCATCCCGGTTCTGCACGGGCAGTCACGTTTGTAAATATGCACAAAACTTTCCCTGCAACGGCTTTTCGAAGACCTACCTGAAACAAGCCAATGTCAGAGATTCCACTCTTTGCAAACAGTGCACACCAAAACCTTCACTTTTTTACTCTTGCTCTACACCTGCTAGGTGCTAGGCAGCCTACAGACAATGGGAACGGAGGTGTCCCTCTGGTGAAGGCCCCTCCAGGAGCCCTGCTCTGCTACCTACTGTAGCTGTTTTCTGCAGCTGTTGTTTCTTCTCAGAGAACGAGCTCCCTCTGTTTTTTTTTTTTATTTTTGAAGAATATCTGATTACAACGGGGAGAAACCTACTAGTTTTCCATGTGACGTTTGCTTAGCAGGTAGAATGGTGAGTGCCATACTTTAGCACTGAATATCTACGTTCTTCCCCCATCATCACATGGATGTTGAAAAGCAATGTGTGAGCGAGGTGTAAACCAAACTCTTGACACAGAAGAGCTTTAAGAGGCAAAGGGAGCCCAGTCTCGTGGCTGTCACTGGTTGAAGGGATTGCTGGTGTTGTCATCACGGGGATGAAAGTGGGCTGGCTGGAGCACAGGCTGCCATCATCAGTGATAAAAATAAATCTGGTTTACACCATAGTCATAAAATCAGCAGTACATCACTTTTTAGCTCTGATTCTGTCTTGTCAAACAATGACGTGTATATATGTATGTGTTCTTTAAAAGAATTTGTTTGATCTTTTCGGTTTATGGCAGGAAGAAGCTATTAGAAAGAACAGGAAACATTTCTTCTCTTCCAGTTGTTAGAAACCGCTACAGCTCACATCTGTGCAGCAGGCACGCAACTCGGCTGTCACTCTGCAAGGGCACTTAGTTAAGTTTCTGCAACATTATTAGTGGACCCTGCAGGGAGCATCTGATGCTCCTGGTGTTTCAAAGTCCATGGAATCAGCTCAGGGAGCCAAAACCACTCTTTTTAGCAGGGCATAACAGCTGTACCTGGGATGAATGCTTCTGCTCCCTTGGGGAAACCAACAAACGTCGATATCTGGCTACAGGGCAAAGTTGCACATCCTTCAGCTCTGTTTTACAGGAATTTAAAAATCATCATTAGTTCACTGCAGTGCAGACTAGGTACTCACTCAGTGTTTCCCAGGAAAAAAAAAAAAGAAAATACAGTTTCTGCTGCAACAATGTAACAATTAATAATATAGAGAATAAATATTTAAGATATACAAAACATAAGAGTATCAAATAATCTAATAATCGTCTGTATTTTAAAAAGATATGATGAAACTAATCTCCTTGGACATTGTGTTTTACTAAACAAGTCTTTAGTATCTTAAATGCTTGTACACATGTATTTGCAACTGCCCACAGGCGCACATGGGCCAGAATCTTCACTCAAATATAACTGAAACTTAGAAACCTCAGCAAATGTGTCCATGTATTGAGAAATTCGAAGTCCAGTAAAAACTCACAATTTGGACAATAAACTGGCTTTGGCAGCAAGGGTGGCTTACAGGGCTCTCTCTTTCCTCTTTCATTCCTTCCCCCAGCTCCCGGCTCCCCTGCAACTCTCTGGGCTTCAGTTCTGCACTGAGGGATTGCTGTGACTGTGCTGGATCGGTAATCTGTTCAGAGGAAAAAAAATAAGGGTTTCAGAGGAAAAAATCAACGGCAACATAAACTCCAGTTTTCTCCCTCTTTATTATAGGCTACTGCAGAGCGAAGGAAGTCCAGTTTGTCAGAAGCTGCTCAAGAACTGCCTAAAGTTATAAATACATTCATGGGAAGACTCTATGGCTTCAGTACTGTTAAGAATCCCTGCATTCCCACAGCCACTCTCGGAGCATTTTAGCTCCTATTTATGCAGTGAAAATGATCACATTTTCTAAAGGGTCAGGCAGTCAACATGCCATAGTCAAATCAACTGACCTGTTGAACATTGCCACAGGTCTAGACCAACCAGTTACTAAAAATGTGAAAACTTAGCCCTAGGATCCTTTGAAAGCCTCCACAGCATCTAGAAGCGTAGAATCGTAGCATCACTTAGCTTGGAAAAGACCTTTAAGATCATTGAGTCCAGCCATGAACCTAATGCTGCCAAGTCCACCCAGTCAGACACCAGGATGAAGGAAAATAAACAAGATTTAGCCTTCTTCTACCCCAAAGCACGGCAGGACGCTAACTAGCATTATCCTTGCCCACGAGATGAGAAGCAGTTGCCATGGTGGCCCTGCAGCCACCGCGACAGCAGCTCCCAGCTTGGCCAGCGGAGCACGAGGCAGTCTGCACCGGGTTTCTCCCTGTCATTGCAGTCCGTGAAGGTGCCTCCTCAGTGATGCATCAGTCCAAGCTGGATATATTTGGACTTTGACTCCTCTGCTTAAATTTCCAACAAGTCAGCTAATAAATGTGGGAGGTTTATGATCAGGCCGTGAGACTATGCAAAAGAGCGGGCTGTCTCTGGTTAGGGCTAGGTTTAAATCTACAGTTAAAATTATCTTCATGTCCTTTCACCTGTTTCATGAACTTTTCAGTCTACTTCAGTGAAATTTTTAAAAGATACATGTTTAAGAACACTCTCTTCAGTGCAATGTATATATAAAAATAGGCAAGATTATTCTGGCACTCACCCTACAGAATAATAGTTAAGGATTTGCTATGCCTTCAGCATCCAGAAGTACCACTCGTGTCCTGTTCAGCCCTGGATTACTCAAGATAGGCTTAATTGTTCTCAGCTTGTCCATTGGTTTTAGTAAGGTAAAGCAAATATCCACTTTATGTTGGATTATTTTCCTACCATTTCAGCTCGCTGGCTGGACCCACCACAAGATCTGATAACATCAAAAGTCAGTGCGAAGGAGAGAGCAGGAATGCACGTTTGGTTTCTGGAAGAGGGTCGGGTGAGAGGGCGGCTTAAATTGTCACGGAACAGCAGAAACTGTAGTTACTTTTGTCTGAAACGAATGTAAAGTGAGACTAATTCAAACTCACGAGGGAGGGAGCAGACGAGCTTGTTTGGTGCAAGCATGCCTGTCTGAAGGATATATTTTTGAAATGAATCAAAGTACAGATCGCCTTATGCAAACCAGTTTAAACATAGCTGACCTTAGAAGTGGCAGTATCCCCCTCTTATTGCAACCAAATCAGCTTTAAGAAATCTAGCAGAAAAGGTTATATTGTTTCATATTATAGATTGTTACCTGAATTCAGCTTCCCCTGCAAATCAAAGAATGCCAGACTGACGTTTTTGTAAGTCAGTTAAACACTCTCCAAACAAGCAATCTTTATTCAGAAGCCTAAAGATGTGAAAGTCGGATTATGGGTGACATTTCACTAGACTATTGAGAGCAAAGCTCTAACTAAACACAACAGTCATGAAAACAGATTTTCCTGCCTCTGTATTTTCCTAACGAAACAAAACCAAAATCCATCCTTTCCGTTTCGTTCAGCTACGAGAGTTTCTAAATATTTCTGAGGCAACCAACATGACTCCATTTGGAGTCTTTTGGAGCACACTCCACAGATATCAGATACTGACTGAAAAAGCATTCTGCTTTTTGGATGCCTCACATCAGACTGGAGGTAAATACATGCTGTGTACTGGAATGACAACGCATCTGATGGTACTACCGTCACAGCTACCTCTCTCTCAGGTGGATATTGCTGTCCACAGAAAAGTGAAATGTGAGAAATACGTTAAGAAAAAAAAAATTTCTTTCTTGTTTTTGTTACCTTATTATTGCTAAGAGCAATAATATTCACCTTCTGTAGCTGGGCAAATAAACGTGGCTTTAGTTAGACCAGCCACTGCTAACTTGTCTCCCCAGCTCCCTCTGGAGGCACTCGCTCCCGTTCTCTAATTTCCCACGTGAAAAACGTTAACTCAGAACAAGGATTTTGTTTAATCATGTGCTGTCGTGGGCAAAGGCTCGAGTCTAAATGCAAACCAGCACGTGGTTTCATTAGCCAGCTGCAGATCCTTCTCTTTGGTGTCTAATCAGAAAGAAGCCTCCCTCCCGTTCTACAGCTGCAACATATATAAGGGATTGGGCTCAGGCACTCTTTTTTTCTGGAATATTTTAGGGGAGGTGATTTTTTTGGCCGCTAACCCTAAAGAACATGGAGAGCACCTGGAGAATTTGTGTTTGTTTCTATTGCTGCCTTCATTGGCTTTCCTCTAGCATCCAGTGTTCCCCCCACTCCAGGGGCCGTGTGGTGCCTGACAAGACCTCTGGGTTGCTGGTGGCTCCTGAGGATGCTGCCAGTGACCTCAACCCGTTGTTGTGGCTGCCAAAAGGCATGAGACGTGGCTATGCCCTCCTGCCTCCCCTTCTCAAGGTGCTGTCTGACCGGGGGCGCCAGAGCTGGGAAAGCGAGGCCCCCAGGCTGCAGCCAGACTCCAGAGCCCTTCGGTACATGAAGAGGCTGTACAAGATGTCTGCTACCAAGGAGGGGATCCCAAAAGCCAACAAGAGCCACCTCTACAACACCGTTCGACTTTTCACCCCGTGTTCTGAATGCAAGCACCACCACAGAGACCTAAGGAAAGGTAGGTGTGGGGGGACCTTGGCTGCAAAGCTTAAATGGGGGTGTGCCGTGTGCTCCATGCTTGCAGCATGATCTAAAACCAGCTTATTTCTTTAGAGTTGTTGCTATTTTGATCCTGAGGGCTCTTCTCTCAAAGCGTAGGAGTTTTTCATAATCTGCTTCTCCTTGAATATTATTAAACATAGACTTCTCCAAGTTTGGGAAATGCCACGTAAATGGTATCAAGTTCAAGATCACACTGATGTTTCAGGCTGATTCATCTTACCATGAGTCAGAGAACACTCTCTGATCAGTTCTAAGTAAAGTAAGAAAAGTGGAAAAAATGGTTAGGTGTATCGGGCGTCACATCTCCTTCTGCTGCCCATCTTGGTTCTGCTTTTCCAAGGCCACAAAAACATGGCACTGTAACGAGACTTGGAACAAACTGCTGGAATCCCACTGCAAGATGACTTTTCTCCTTGCTTTGTACGTTTGCCAGGGAAGAATCACAACCCAAATGTGTGAACAGCCCTAAGTGAAGAGCATCTACAGTGCCCAGCTCCTGCTTCCCCATATCAATGCTGAAAAGACCACTGCTAACTTACTCTTGCATTGTTTTTTTTAATGAAACGAATCCTAATACCCCTTAAAATTGCAGGGTTTCTTGGGTTTTGTTGTCATTTCTTAACTTTCAAATCTGATGTCCCTGACCAAAGTAGAAGTTCCATACAATGGAAGTAAGAGAGGGCACCTAAACTGGTTTCTTCTGCTGCTGAATGATTTCTAGCTATGTGCTACGCTTTAGTATTCGTGCCTGGGTGGAGAATTAGGACGCACTAACTCACTGGATTTTGTTTCCCTTCTCAGGAGACGTTCACTCTGTGGATTTACTCTTCAACCTGGACCGTGTTACTGCTCTAGAGCACTTGCTCAAGTCTGTCTTGCTCTATTCCTTTGACACGTCCGCTCCCATTTCTTCTCCCATTGCATGCACGTGCCATTTATCTGTGAAGGAGCAGGATTTTTCTGGCCAAGCATGTCCCAGTGTTTCACACGCTCTAGCTTTTAGCCTGCACGTTGAAGTTAGAAAACGCAAGTGGGTTGAGATTGATGTGACTTCTTTTCTCCAGCCTCTAATTGCTACTAAGAGGAGGAACATTCATATGGCTGTGAACTTCACTTGTCTGATGGGTGACCCACAACAGTACACTAAACTGGAGAACCCCATGAACATGGCACTGGTTCCCCCTTCTCTTCTTCTCTATCTCAATGATACCAGTGAGCAAGCTTATCACAGGTGGAACTCACTCGGACACAGAAGGAAAAACCCAGCGCGGCCCAGGCAAAGGAATACTCTGCTTGTTGATCCTATGGGTGACAAAAAAAAAGGGAATTCACAGGGTAAAAGGGCCTCTCGACAGCGAAGAGACGAGAATCCGAAAGGAGCACCAGCCACTCCACCTTACAATCTGAGCGAGTATTTCAAACAATTTCTGTTCCCTCAGAACGAGTGTGAGCTCCACAACTTCCGACTGAGCTTTAGCCAACTCAAATGGGACAAGTGGATAATAGCACCACACAGGTACAGCCCCCAGTACTGCCAAGGCGACTGCCCACGGGTGGTGGGGCACCGCTACGGCTCTCCCGTGCACACCATGGTGCAGAACATCATATACGAGACGCTGGACCCCTCTGTCCCGAAGCCCTCCTGTGTCCCGGCCGAGTACAGCCCGCTCAGTGTGCTGACCATCGAGCCTGACGGCTCCATCGTCTACAAGGAGTACGAGGACATGATTGCCACCAAGTGCACGTGTCGGTAGGGGCGAGCCCTGCTCGGTTTGACTCCGGGTTTGGGTGGGTTTGCGTTCTCAGAGTATCTGTAGCTATGACCACCGAGTATCGTTTGTGTCATTCTCATAGCTCCATGAAACCAGTTAGGATTTAGCACTGAGTTAGTAGAAGGGATTTACATCACAGCACCTATTTTTGTAGCCACTCAGCCTTTCTAGAACATGAAATTAAATGTAAATATATTTTTATTGGAATAATTTTGCATTTAAAGTGTGGAAAAGGGTTTAACTACCAGATGCCTATTTTAAGCTGTTTTGTTACAGATTTAAAAAAAAAGAAATAAATGCCTATCATGCACACACTTACATTCAGTGCCTGCTGGTCTTCCTCTACATAAAGAAATCTTTTGCATGGCGTCTCCAGCAAGCATCTAGGAAGAGACGAAAGTCTTTAATGTCAAAATTACTTTCCCAGTTTTCACTCTCTTTCCCTACCGCCTTCCCAGTTCCCCCAAGCAAGCGCACAACTCTTCCTACAGTTCTGTAAGAAGTTCCAAGATTGTTTCTTGCTTTTCTGTCATGCCCTTTGGCCTTTTCTCCACAAGGGGTGGTAAGAATTTAGGCACAGCTGTGTGGTAACTTGTGAAAAATCACTGAACTGTTTGAGTAAGAATGAGCACCGGCGTACTGGTGAGCTGTTAGAATGAAACAGTTGGTCCAGTTCATGAACAAACCACGAGCTGCTCATGTGGTGAGAGCACTGCTACTTGCATGTGAAATTATGGAGAAATGTTCCATACTGGCAGCTTTAAGAAAATAAAGGCGGCTTTTTGAAGCCTCTTACATTAATGAATTACATGCTTTTAATTTGGTTCAGTAGTCTGAAGGTGTGGGGCCACAGCCTTGTTTCCTCTCACACTCAAACTGTCAGTACCAGTGCCTTAATTCTACATGCTTTCAAACCGAGTTTTTACTGCGATCCATTTATTTTCTCCTAGGCTTTTCTAGTTTGAAGAGTTTTGTCAAAAATGCTGGTTTCAGGCTGGGGACCTGAGCTAAGAGGGCTTTACCTGGGGCTTAGACATAAAACCCAGCTTTGGTAGGGAGTTTTATATTTATTTTTTTTAATAAAAGGATATGGAGCAGCATTGTCTTTTCAAAACTCGTTAAGAATAGCCTCTAAAATGATGACTTGCTAATGCCTTGACATGAAAATGCCTTAACCTTCCACAGAAAGCTGCCTGACCAGCTCCTAACCTTCCATCCTGACCTGTGAATTCCACAGGCCTTCGGCTGGAAATTCAGCTGGCAGGGAAAGGACCGAACCTGTGGGACTGTGTGTGACTCGGTGTCACCGTGACAGTGGTTCACCTTTGACTCTGCACTGGTCCATGCTGGTGTGACACTTCTCCAGGTCTGAAGCACTCCGCAGGGGTGCGACACAACCTGGCAAAGCCACGCAACTTCCATCCAAACGATCTTCCTAACTGAAGATTGCATCAGCCTGGAATCATTGTACTAAAAATAGCGCTCGCTTGGGCTCTGATTGAAGGTACGTCTGAAATAAATACCAAAAGCTTGTGAGAAACGAGCCCACGTAAATAGTTTTCATGTAGTTTATTTGGGGACAGAGTCAGTGGAGCAAAGATCCCAGCGCTGGGCGCACGGTCGTAGCCAGAGGCGCTGACACCGCCGTCAGTGGGTGATTTATACTGTAATTCGTTACAGACTCATCAACCATAGACTCACAGAATGGTTTGGGTTGGAAGGGACCTCAAAGATCATCCAGTTCCAACCCCCCTGCCATGGGCAGGGACACCCTCCACTACACCAGGTTGCTCAAAGCCTCATCCAAGCTGGCCTTGAACACTTCCAGGGATGGGGCAGCCACAATATCTCTGGGCAACCTGTTCCAGTGCCTCACCACCCTCAGAGGGAAGAATTTCTTCCTTAGATCCCATCGAAATCTGCCCTCTTTCAGTTTAAAGCCATTACCCCGTGTCCTGTCACTACACGCCCTTGTAAAAAGCCCCTCTCCAGCTTTCCTGTAGCCCCCTTATTCATCATTACCTCGGGGACAGGGAGGAGACAATACAATTAGTGTTTACTGTCCTGGTGGTCGTCCTGGGGGGTGGATGTGGATGAAGTCAGGAGTCTTCATCAGCATGAACTTCCCCCCCGCCTCTGGTTCCAGCTGGCTCCAGTCCCTCAGTTTCTTCCACCGCTCTGGGGGATTATATCTATATTTTTAACCATTAAGTGTCCTTGTTACGCCTTCTTAACCAACTCTAGGCAAAAGCGAAATTTTCTCCTTATTTCTCACAAGCTCAAGGCAAATATTTTGATGTCAAACAAACAAAAAAAAAACAACCAAACCTCAACCTGCGGCCTGGGCCACGCTTGACTGGGTTAAATCCAACCGCCCAGCACAGCGTCACTCCGATCCCTTTCAAACAGCGGGAATTCAGCTTTACTGCGCTGCCAGGGAGGAAAGGAACAGTTAACTCTTTCTTTGCCACAGCAGCAAAAAGCTTCTTTAAGCGTTTGCGCCACAGCTGCAGAAATACCTCCGGAACGCTTCAAAGCTTTAACCCACATTCTTTGCGGCGCGTTTAAGCCGCTACGCCACATACATACCGTCATAATAATTCGAAATATTCGCGACCTGCCGCTGCAGAGGCGGGAAAAAACGCGGCCGTGGCCACAAAAAAAAAAAAGGCGGGCTCCTGTGTGGCGCTGAAAATCCTCTCGTTTGCTGTTAACCAGAGGGTTTTTCAGCGCTGAGCCTGAAATTATGATAATTGAGGGGGGAAAAGTGTGATTTTATTTTATTTTTTTTTTTACACACGCAGCCCTGAGGGAGCTGCGGGGCGAGCGGCCGCCGCGCGCGCCGGAAGCGGAAGCGGCATCTCCGATGCCGCTTCCGCTTCCGGCGCGGGCGGCGGCCATTGTTGGCGAAGGGGAGAAGGTGACCCGGCGGCGCCATGGGCCTTCACTTCGGGAACCTGGCGCGGGTTCGCCATGTCATCACCTACAGCCTGTCGCCTTTCGAGCAGCGCGCCTTCCCCAACGTCTTCTCGCACGGGGTGCCCAACGTTTGGCGCCGGTTCAGCTCGCAGGTCTTCAAGGTGGCGCCCCGTGAGTAAGAAAGGGGGGGGGGGGGAAGGATCGAGCCCCTCTTTTTAAAGTTTTTTCTTTTTTTTTTGTATCGTTTTGGGGATGGGGGAGCGCGGGGAAGGCGTCTGTGTCACGGGGGTGTCGTCTGGCCCTCTGAGTGTCCCCTTTCCTTTCCAGCTTTCCTGGGAGGTTATCTCCTTTACTCCTGGGGAACGCAGGAGTTTGAGAGGCTGAAGAGGAAGAACCCCGCTGACTACGAGAACGACCAGTAACCGGCTTCATGAGAAGGCTGTAACCTCACTGTATGATCAACTTGGTGTTGCCGAGCTTGTTGGCGTGGCTAGGAGGGCGTTAAGTAAGTGGGCGAGGAGATTTGTGGAATAAAGTTTAACTTTGCCCCATGACTGCGTGGGATCTGTCTCTTGAGATGTTGAAGGCGAGTAGCAGCGTCTGTCTGGTTCGCTCTGTACTGGGAGATAACCAGTTTGAAGTTCTGTGTGCTCAAAGGGGTTTATGTTAGAACTGGAGAGGGGCTTTCTACAAGGGTGTGTAGTGACAGGACACGGGGCAATGGCTTTAGACTGAAAGAGGGGAGATTTAGATTAGATCTAAGGAAGAAATTCTTCCCTCTGAGGGTGGTGAGGCACTGGAATAGTTGCCCAGAGAAGTTGTGGCTGCCCCATCCCTGGAAGTGCTCAAGGCCAGCTTGGATGAGGCTTTGAGCAACCACTGTTCCTGCAGCTGGTGCTGGGAGTTTGTCTTATCGGCAGGGCAGGAGTGACATTCCCCTGTGTTGGTTCCTCAGGGTGCTCAGGGCTGGGCTGTCTGGAAGGCACGGGGAGCTGGGGGGGGTGCAGTTTTTGTAGCTGAATGCTTTATTCTTTTGAGGCTCTTAACAAAAAGTGTATGAGACTAAGCTCAGTCTTCGGGCTGTTTCTACTGCTCGTGTTTACTCCAAGTACAGTCAGAGGGTGGCACAAACAGGGGTAGCACGAGTCATGCAGAGCTGCAAGTTGTGCCAGCACCACTCTGTGCTCAAATTGAACTCCGTGTCTCAGTTTGTCGGTGTTTTCTGGGCAGCTGAAGCAAGCAGGGAGCAGCAGACTGGCTACTGCACTTGTGAGAGCCGGCAAAGATGTCTAGAGGCAGACTTTACTCAAAACTTTCCTTGTGCCCTGCTCATTTAGCCCCCCAGAGTGCCCACAGCAGCTGATGGGTACCCCAAACAATAGCACATGTGAGCTTTTATGTTAGTGGCTTCAGGAAATTCCTGGGTTTCAGTGTATTTTGTCTCAGCAGCTGTGCTGGGAGCGAGCAGCTCATCCCGGTGTCCCACAAAGTCCCTGCCCCTGTTCACCGACAGCTGAGCTGTGTCTGACCCAGCTGCCAGGCTCCTGCCAACAGCAGAGCACCTTCCCCTGGGCCAGGGACGGGGCACGCGGGGCATGGCAGCCGTGCCATCGCCGCGGCAGCAGCCGAGCCCTCCTCCCCCTGTGCCCTGCCACCAGCCTGGCGCAACCCTGCCGAGCCGTCGCCGAGCTGTCCTGCACCCCGTGTCCCTGCACCCCGTGTCCCTGCACCCCGAGCTGCCCTGCACCCCGTGTCCCTGCGCTCCGCCGGGCACGCAGCCAGGAGCGGAGCCGGTGCCAGCAGGGGTGGCTCTCGCTGGGCACGCGGCATTCAGAGCTCCACCAGTGGGTACTTCCCCAATCCGAATGAGGTGTTTGCACATTTCCCAGTCATCTGATTGATTTCTGTTCTCCCTTTGTCACGAGCAGCAATGTTTTGTGGCTTTTTTGGTGGTTTTTTTTTTTGTTTTATAAGCTGCGCCTTCGCTGTGGTGTTTTACGGCTGTGCTGAACTGGCACGCACAGAAACAATTGGTTCCATTTTATTTTATTTTTTCCCCCCCTCTCTCTCTTGCACGGAGTAAATTACTGCCTGAAAGGGATGTGCTGATGCCATTAGTAACCCAGAAGGACACACAACAGTTTTGACATGCCGTCACGACGTGCTGGTCTTACCTGGCCAAAAAAGCCGAGAGACGATGGCTCAGAGGGCGCTGCCGTGAGGGGTGACTGACAGAGCTGCCGTTCCAATCCCGTGCTCCCCAGAGAAGTCAAGGCTGCTGCTGCCTCTTTCCTGCCTCTGCTCTACACTGGTGCCTAGTGGAAACAGTGGAAATTGGAACTCGGCTGCATGCAGAGAAAGAACTTCATGGGAAAAGCAGCGGAGAAATTCACAGCCAAACAGGAACTTCTTAAGTTTGGCTTTTACGTTCGGTGCACCGTGATTTCCTGTCCCATTTCCCTCCCTGCATAAGACACAGGAAACTGAAACAATGAAGGGGTTTTGATGCCTCCTCCCAGGGAAGCCACATAACAGGGCAGATGAAAGAGTGTAAGAACCCCAGGAAAGGCCCAAATTTCCCAATGCTCATGGTAGACAATATGCTGGGAAGGGTTTCCATTTAATGCCAGTGACATTTGGGCTGAGGGGAGTCGTCTGCAGGCTGGAACCTGACCACATGGTATTATCTCAATCTGAGTAACTTGCCCTCCACGCTGGCACTTCTGCCTCCACATTAAGCAATCCCATAAAATGCCAGCCTGTTCCACCTGGAGCTGTGTTTATAATTCAGCTGAAACACAGTTTGTGATTTTATACAGTACCTTCCTGCGTAACTAACAGCGCGCTGCAAGACCTGCACACGCCTGGCACCCAGAGGTTGGTGTTCTTCGCTCTTACTCTGCAGTCTCAGAAATCCTGCACCTGATGGGCACGTGGGAGCCGGACCTGCCGGACCTCCCCGATGAGGAGGAGCAGCGAGTACCAGCAAGGTCCACTTACAGACTGGTAATCTTAGCCATACACTTCGTCCACTGTCCCAGTGTCCGTAAACTGAGAGGATCACAGAGAAGATGAGAGCTATCAGAGAGCTCCTGAACATCCCTTTCTCTAGGCAGCTGCAGTCTTCTCTCACAAAGGAAAAAATTAAAATTCCTAAAGAAACCATAGTCTTGCCACATGGAGCAACTCGGCCCCAGAGAACCCTTGCAGCAGTCCTTCTGCTCCTGGGATTACCTGTCTAGAGATTATTGTCTGGAACTTCACGTTGGGATCCCTGGAAAAGGTCTGGTATTTATCACGCGTAACGTGCTCTTTACATCCCAAAGCCCACTGAGAAGGATTAATCTGCTTTTTGAGCATTGTGTGCATGGGAAGGAAGGTTCAACAACTTCCTCGTGACTCTGCCATGTACCGGAATGACAAGCAGGATCAAAGGCAAGATTCCCAGCTCCAAATGTGCCTGGAAAGACCATACTTGCCCCCAGGGGACAACCTGGAAGTGGCACACGCTGCGGGCATCGCAGACGTTAGATAAGGTTATGGCTTTTGATCTTCACCCTAACACTTCGGGCCAACCCCCCTTTCGCTTGCAGATCCACCAGGGAGTGCTGGTAACATGGTAGGCAGGTTTTAAAAAAAGAAACAGTTGGCACATCTGCCAAGCTGCCCAGACAAAGTACAAGTGGACGGAGTCAATCATTAGCCAGCCAGACAGGCCTTGAACCAGATCGCTTCAGCAGACGCTAACTTACCGATTCCGTCCTGCTCCGAAGCGAACTTTGCTCCGTAATGACTGACAGCTGATGCAACGATAAGAGAATGAGGTCTATAAAAATCCAGCTTGGGAAGTTCCATCTGGAGCTTTTCCTACCTCCTCGTCCAAGGCTGGTCCTCCAGGCGACGCGACAGCTCGCTCCGGGAAGATGCGCTGCTGGAAAACGATGGCCATCTTCCTGCTCTGCTCGCTGCTGCTCAGCCAGGTAAGCAGAGCCGATGACTCAACGTGCCCACTCAAACGGTCAGCTTGGTACTAAAATCTTGGGATTTGCATGAATAAGAGGAACTGGCAGGGGCCCAAGGTGGCAGCGCAGCGCTTTCAGAGGACTCCACATCCCAAAAAGGTGGAGTCGCTGCCTGGTGAATACTGGGGGACTCTGAGGCACAACTCAGCCAGTAATTCTGCCTTCCCTCCCGGGAGGGTTGAGAACAGTTAATTTTTATACTTCCTACCTCTCTGGGGCTCCGACACGCGTCGTTCCGCTGTAACGGCACACGCTGGGATCTGAAACAAGAAACATTCCAAGTTGTCCACCTAAGGCAAGTGACCTGAGCGTCACAACCGGTCCCTGCAGCTGCCACATGTCACGACAGTGGCTGTGACTCTGTGTCAGTCCCAACGGTCGCTGTGACTCTGTTTCAGACACGCTCTGCCTCCTTGCACCGCCCGCAGCCCCGGCTGGCGCGACAGCGGCGGATGACGCCGTTCTGGAGAGGAGTCTCCCTGCGACCCGTCGGAGCCTCCTGCAGGGATAACAGCGAGTGCATCACCATGCTGTGCAGGTAAGGACTCCTGATCAACGTCGGGCTCAGCAACGCTTGACATTGTGTTACGTAGAGGAAGTTCGTGCTCACTCTCACCGAGATACAGAATTAATTCCGTGCCTAAAAATGGTACCAGGAATAGGGATGGGGCAATAGATCTAGACTCTTTTGTAAGCGATGCAAACAGAGCAGAGTCCACGTGCCCTTGATGGCAAACCTTAATCCTTTGTTGCAACCCAGAATAACCTGTGCCGTGGTTTAACCCAGCCACCAACTGAAAGCCACGCAGCTCACCCGCCCCGGGGAACGGGGAAGAGAATAAAGGGGAAAAGGGAAGGAGACCTGTGAGATAAGAACAATTTAATAATAATAATATAAAATTTAAAGTAGTAATGATAAATTAATAATATATGTATATATACGCATAAAAAGATGATAATATATACAAACAAGTGATGCATGGTGTGGCTGCTCACCACCTGGTGACCAATACCTGTCCCACCCCAGCAAGCGATCCCAAAACAGCCAAGTCCCGACACCACCATCCCAGATGAGTGGGAGGCCCGAAAAGAGCTCGCACGAGAGAGAGACGGGACTCTGAGAGAAAGAGAGCCCTCAGAAGAGAATTGCCCAACTTCTCCATCAGCCCTCATCTCTATACTGGGCATGACAGTGCATGACATGGAATACTCCATTGGCCAATTTGCCCCTCAATCCTAAGCCTAAATTCAAATCCTAAGGGGAGCTGGGGGCCCGCTGTCCCAGCCATGCCCCCCCAGCCTGTTGTGCTCCTGCACACTGGCAGAACACGGGAAGCTGAAAGGTCCTTGATGTCTCAGTGCGCTGCCAACATTCTTCTTGTAACAAATCCTGAACTAAATCCCAAGCACGGAGCTCGCCTGGCTGCTACAAAGAACAACTAACTCTGTTCCAGCAGAAACCAGGGCACCTGTCTTTTCAAAAAAGAACACAGGATTCTAGACAGCTTTTAGGGAATCACTTAGAGACCTCAAAATTAAGCCTTCTTAAAGCCAATACTGTTCACTTTAAAGTATCTATTAATTAAAAGCAGTATCTTACCCTAAATTAATCACCTTAAGGTGATTACTCCAGTTTATAGTTTAACAGAGAGGCAAAATATCCAAAGCCATTTAGTTCTCCTGAACACTAGACATGAGCAGATTGTCCAACTCCACAAAGTTAAATTGATTAGTTAAGATTACTACTTAGTTACTGAAAGGTGACTTTGTGTGCTGTACACACACCAGAAAGCAAGTAGAGCCAGGGTAGAACACATCAATTTTCTACTGTACGTGAATACAACAGGACATGGTGCTTGTGAAATGCTAATTTGCTTCCTCTAATTAAGCCAGGTGATCTGTAACAGCCACTAACACAGACTAAGGGAGTTCAGCTGCAGTCTGAGCTGTCAGTGCCTGATGATGGTGGGTTTTTTCCAGGAAGAACCGCTGTTTCCTTAGAACAGCCTCAGAGTGACCCGTCCCCATGAAGAACGCCCATCCCTGTTACTGCCGGCACTGCTCCACTCAGGAAATATTTATTGACCATTCAAACGCCAGGACAGCGAGTCGAGCAGTAACTATATTTAACGTTTGTCTCATGAACTGATAAAGGACTTCAGAGCTTTGAGAGCGTTCCCTCAGCAAGGCTGTGCACCGCGGCAGCTTCAGGATGACTCTCTGGCCAAGCTCAATAAAAGGACTCTGCATCTCCTGTTAGTTTTGGGTTTGTTTTTTTTTTTTTGTTTTTTTTTTTGTAATGTGTTTTTTTTATTTATTTTTTAAGGTGTCAATTAAAAATTTATATGCCACAAACCACCTTGGTTTCCCTTGCATTGTGTGAGCAGAGCGTACGCACGGCGAGGGCAGGGGCAGGAGTGCTCGTGTCAAAGTGCACTTCAGACGTCCATCCCTGAAGGGGATCACGCTCCCATCCAGCCTCGGCTGCTGAACTCTGGTCAGCACTTCGGGATAAAGGCCTGGTTAGAAAGAGGGAGCAAACAAACTGATAACACCGATAGCGTTTTCGATATCCCAAATATACCCAGTGATAACGGGAAGGGAAAGTATTTAATCACTTTGGGTCAAGTTTACTTAAATAAATGTTCTAGACTGCCTTTTGCCACTACGTATCTACTATTTTAAGATAAATCGATCAAAATTAGGTTGCCCAGAGAAGCTGTAGATGCCCCATATCCCTGGAAGTGTTCAAGGCCAGGCTGGATGAGGCTTTGGGCAACCTGGTGTAGTGGAGGGTGTCCCTGCCCATGGCAGGAGGGGTGGAACTGGATGATCTTTGAGGTCCCTTCCAACCCAAACCGTTCTGTGATTCTATGAAAATCCATTTTTGACCAGAGGCACGTTAACTGGGAAGGCTGAAACAAAGCCAATTTGATGAGGCAAATATCAACAAGTCTGGGACACAAATACTGAATGCCATTTTCCTTCCGTTATACATAGAGCACTAAGATCAAAAAAGAAAAACTCTGCTTAAAAACGCAACTCCAGGGCAGCGAAAGCCCGCGCAACAGATACGAGCACAGAGTTTCTGAAGTTTAATACAGAAAATCTATTTGATATTTATTAAACTTAGTTTCTCCAGTTACAGTTTTGCATTGTACAAAGCATTTTAATGACACAGTAGTTAAAAAGATCTTTACAAATTGAAATGTGATACCCTTTTCTCCAAATATTTTAATTGCCATAAATTTGTTTAAAAATACACATTAAACGCATGTTTCAGACACTAAACTTTCTATAATCTCAATACCACAAAATACATAGAATATACTATACAGATGTGGAAAAAATCTAGTTAGTATATAATACTTTGCTCACCATTAACAGCTTTATTACGTGAAATGCACATACTGACTTAGAAATCCTAATTTTGAGCCCCAAAGTACCCTTTGAAATTTCAAATGTATTGCAACAAATAAAATCACAGTTTGTTGTTTGTTTTTTTTTTTCAGGTTTTGGTTGAAGACAGATGCCTAAATATTCTGATAGAAACAAAACGTAACACAGGGACTTGTCATGTACAAAGCATAAACCAGAGACATCCCACTGGTTACCAGCAGTACCTTTCTGTACGATTTATAAGGGCTTCGTTTATATGTGACAGGTTAAAAGTGACCTCACCCCACCCACCAGCCCTCCCCCAAAAGAAAGACCCTTCTTCACCAAATAATAATTTCAAATAAGATAAAGGATTTTTAATAAATATATAAGCACTTTATCCTCCATATACAAAATTTCTTAAAACAATTTCCAAGGGGGACCAGATACAAATGTCAGGAACTGTGCTTGCAAGAGTCATGCCTGGTCCTTCGAGGTGAGTTTCCAGATGGAACATGCCAACGCAGCCCGAAACAAACGCTGCAGAAGAACCGTGCCCCCCAACCACGCCGACTCGCAGGGTGGCACGTAAAAACCACAGACAGGGAACGCCGCGTCCCACCGCGGCAGCGCCGGGAGCACGCGGGGAGTTACATCGGGAAGGGACGCGCTTCCACGGGGTTTCCAGGTGAAATTAAACCAGGCGAAGCACTGGCAGAACGACGCCCTACGTAAACTCTGCGCTGCACCCCAGCGTTCCGCGTCGCTCCGCAGGGCGCGTTGCAGTGAAACGCCGCCCGGAGCAGAGCTCTGCTCCGCCACGCTCGCACCCAGGGAAGCACTTCCCGACGGCACCGCTGCCCCGTCCGTCCCTCCCTGCCTCCCCCACCCCAACGCCGCTCTGTTCAAATGGCACCGTGGCAGCGGGGACCAAATTCCTCGGAAAGTAACGGAGCTGGACGTACAGCGCCGTTCCCTGACTGTTCCTACTGAGGAAGTCTGTCTCCTGGAATAGGTCTGGATTTGTCTGAGTTGGCTGGCAAAAGCTTTGGCTGCTCGTTAAAGGTGTCGAGCATTAACTGCGTTGCTTGGAAACGCAGGGTTTTCCTAGCACTGATTCATCAGGTGGAGCAATTTCGACCCTGACCCACGTGTTTGTCAGGAATCAAGGAATTTGGAAGTTGTTCACTCCCCAATGGGTAATTCAAACTTGACTTGCTCAGGCCCTTTTGCATCTGCCTCAATAGAAACACTGCCGTGACAGCACGGATCTGTTCGGTACACGAAACACTAAACACAGCAAAGGTAGTCTCTCTTTCCAGGAGCTTGCCATTTTGGCCAACTACACAAATTATCTGCCTTCGGCTTTATTTTACTTGCCCCAGGCAAGCGCTACATTATTTCCATAAAGTACTGACTCTCCCTATGTTGGGGCCGTTCATAAATACATTTCAGGGCATTTTTTTTGTTATCACAGCAATCAAGCCTCAGCAATCTAAAGGAATATACATTGCACTCCTGTATAATATGCAAGATTTATCACCAATAAGATGGTGATTCAGCACTCAATAAATAATATATCAATATAGTCAGTTGCACCATAATCTAAAAACAAGTATAACATATACTTTGGACAGACTGAGTTCATATATATATACATATATATTAAAAGACACATACAATACAAATTGCATACTGCCATCAGAAGCCGAGAAGAGCCATCCGTATGCTCTGCTTTATGGCTAAGAGTTTCAAATCAAAAGAAAAGTCTCGGGCTGTTTCACTCTGGTGTCCTGAAGATTTGTTTGCAATGATAGAAGGCTGCACCTTATCACCTAGGAACCTGCACGTTCGACAGCAAACTCCAACAGTGTTGATAGCTGAGCAAGCCTAGTCTGATTAAGCCATTTTTAAGATTCACCAACCGGGACCACGTTCCGTGAGGGAATTTCAATTACGGCCTTGATATGTATTTCATGTACAATCGTCTGGGGAACCATTTCGGAAGGCAGGAGTTCGGGATTCCCTCGCCATCAGTCACCGGTGCGACGCGCACGGGTGCTGGCGGGACATGCGTTTCCACCGCTGGTGGAAGGACAGGTCTAGACCGTTCGCCCGCACTCGGACAGAGGGATGGAAGCCTGTTACGTACTTGCACTTTTTCAGCTATGAATTCTGACACAGTACACGACTTTTCTCTCGGAAACAACGGTAAATCCCAAATTAAGATATGCTTGAGATAAATTGCTCGCGAAATTTAAATGTATCTGTCTGAAAGAGCCACAGATGCGTAAGGCATTTCTTTTCGGTGAGCATCTCCTGTACAGACAGAAGACCCGGGACAGCACTCTAGAGGGTATTTTACCACCAGGTGTACTGTTTAGGTGGGACACTTTCAACCAGTTCAGGTCCACGTTTTGACACGATGTAAAAAGTCTTCTGCTCGTTTGAAGACAATTTCTTAAGATCGACTGATCTAGGGATAAGCGATACATTTTTAAGAGACCAATTCAGCGTGACACCAAAAGGTATTTGTGGGACTCTAGTTAAGGAAAAAAAATTCCCAGAGATGAGACCATTCCTGCTAACAGTAATGGTAACTGTGCACAAAGGAGCAAGCCAAAGAACAGCCATGCTGGCTAGTGCAGCACTACGCAAAAAAATAAAACTACGAACGCGACTTCTACGAAGGTATTTTTCACATAGCGTCAGAAGTGTGCTAGGCACTTTAGAGTATCAAAGGAAAAAGAGTTGACAGTGTCCCATGAACCAAGACGCGGAGTTTGAGGGCACGGAGTCCCGTCTCGAACAGCAAACACGAACAGAAACGCGACCTTGCACAGTGATTCAAGAAAAAGGGTGCTCCGACAGACCTGAAGAGGAAATTCAGCTATCATGGAAAGAGTCACAGGTCCGTTAACCATGTATCAATCCGTACGTAGCAAAGCTCTTCTGGAAGTACAAAAAACACGCTGGAACGCAAAGGAAGCTCTACGAATATGCAGCTACCTTTTAGTAGGTTACTAATTTGCAAAACTTCTAAACTCTTAAAGCCCATAGGACATACTGCAGTACTAAGTGGTGTAGAATTCTATTCCTTCTCTCGAGGTTGCCGTGATTTTGGCACTTAACTACAACTACACAAAAAATTTAGTGCAATCATTTTCCTGAACATGCGTGTTCGTATCTGGTACAGAACGGGAGAGAAAACAAAGCAGCATGCCACATCTCACTCCAAAGGATTCAGAGTTTGATTCTTCCAGAGGAGACCACTGCAAGGAGAAGTCAGTTTGTGTGGCAGACACTGGTACTTTTACAAAGGAAGTGGAATTTTACCAAAGTACTGCAGAAGACCACTGCATACAGTATACCTGGTCCTGCTGTAAAACATCTTGTAAACAGTTCATAAAATCTTCATCTAAAAGTAAGGCATAAGGCACACCAGACATGTTAGGGGCACTAAGCAATACTGAAAGCAGTAGCGTTTTAAACCTTTTACTCCGACAAGCACCTTGTGTGGAAAGGTACTTTGGTTTACACTTTTTGAGAGCAGCCAACTGCAACTCCACGAACCATTTCTGTGGCACCGAGTCGCTCCCTCGCAAGCGAGTGTGATGCTCCATCAAACATGAACGGGACCTTCGTTAACACGGGGTAAACACAAGTCTTAAATCCGTTCTGCATCCAAACAGTCAACTTCCCTGTGACAGCAGGTGTGCTCCCACCCCACGACGGCTGTTGCACTGTCAGCCTGTAGTGTCCGTTACCTATCAGACCCTAGAAGGAAAAAAAAAAAATGGACCTCGATTTCTAGAAGATTCCTGGTTTCTCAGTCAATGGAAAAGATGCAAATGACAGTTCTGCTAGGAATTTAGCTGTCGTTGGTTTTGTAACCACACATTCCGCCGATTTTGTAAGCGTCGAGAAAGGACAAGCAAGGAAACAAAACGTATTTGAAATGAAGAGATACAAAAAAAGCAGGAGATTGTCCGTTTGGGAAACCTTTCCTGTACGCATCGCATCTATCCGACTGAGGGTCATTCCTACACCATTACTTCGACATCACATTAAATGCAAATTACTGTAATGTTTTGTGATTGTTATAGTGTTAATCGATGTTTTGAAACTGCCTTGAAAACAATCCAAGTCAGATCCAGCTAAATACTTTTCCATATAAATTTCTTTATAATTCATTTAAACGAAGCATCTTAATACGTAGAAGAATATCTGGAACTTTTCTATTTAGTACAAATTCTGCAATAATAAATCTGTAGTTGTCATTTATTAGTTGACTCACAGGCATTAGGCATGAAAAGTATGGTGTCCCTACACGTTAGAACCTATCAACCCTAGCTCCTTTTACAGGCTCTACCACCACAAGACATTACAGAGTAACAAAGCTCACAAAGTATTTAAATAAAGTGTCTATGTTTAATTTCTGCTAAGTACTCGAAAGGGTAAATTTAGGGAAGAAATAGCTAAAAACTGCCCCAAACTGGGCTTTTCAAAATTAAAATTAAAAAATTAAAATAAATAGGTTTTTAAACTGACTATTTATGTATTATGACTGGAATTCCAATGATCTATCCATGACAGATCGGCAAAGCTACACCTTTACATGTAGCCAATTTTAAAAATATTTAAATAACTTAAAGCGGGAATACTGAAAAAGTCCATTAACCAAATGATTTGGGGGTTAAAACACAAAACACAAATGAAGATGGGAGACATGAAAGCATTCCTTGCTCTTAGTGTCAACTAAGCAATGTGTTATGGCAGTCTTCCTTATCGACATGACACAGTGTTGTGGAGATAAATCGGAGGCAGCGAGAAAAACGTGCTGGATTTTCCATTCCTTCAGTTCAACGCGTCACTTGGCGTCCAGGCGCAACCAGTGCAATCCCTGACGGGTGTAACGCACCAGCTCTGTCATGATGCTCGAGTTAAAAACCAGAGGGCCCATAACTTTGTCCAGTTCCGCAAAGAACTCTAAAACAACAGAAACACAAAGTTAAACTACGCACGTGTTTTCATACGGTTTTGAAATATTACACCCAGATTTTCAGCGCGGATCTTTTGGATTCCGACAGAGAGAAGAAGAGAAGGATCACTGAATGACAGAAGAACGAAAATAAAGGAGAAAGGTCCTTTCTAATCAGTTTCTTTACACTTTTGCAGAAAACCGGTTGATAAGGGTAACTGAGAGTAGGGTTAAACTGCTGTAAAGCTTCCTTGGCCTTCCCCCTCAAACGTGCATTTCACTTAACAATTTCAGAAATGGAAACACATCGAGTTCCTCTTCCTACACTGGACGTTTTACAGGAAACGTAACAAAGTTGTGCGGGTTTTTTTTTGTGGTGTTTGGTTTTGTTTTGTTTTAAACACACAGCTGGTAGGAAACATTACATCTCGAACAGCAGCTCAACAACCAAGACAAGCAGCCCGGGGTATCCCTGCAGCCGAAGGTCTAACCTTCCATCCTACTTTTGCAGAGGACCTGGTTAAGCATCCCGTGCACTGTTAACTGCAACTCCAAAATTCAAAGCCTACGAGCATTTCGGCACATTCTGGCACATCTGATGTTACAATTCACCCGTGCCAGCTCTTACCTTTCTGTTCTTTAGACAGCTGTTCGGCTTGGTCCCAAATTTCAGTGGCATAGAGGAAGTTGGACGTAACTTGGACGTAGCTGGCTGCCATCTGATGGATCCTCTGGGGGATCGTCACTGAAGACCCACTCCCTGAAGGGTTGGCTGCCCCGGAAGAGTAATTTCCTGAATTCCCTGGAGACAGCTTTGGAGAGACTGGAGACGGCATACCGACAGGTTTGCTGCTCATCCAAAGAAAAATATTAAATTGTGAAATGCATATATATAAACACATGTATGTACTTTAGGCACATCATGCTGTAAGACGCCCTCTAAGACCTCTCTTCCCACATCTCAGGGTGTGACATGCTAAAACATTCCCACTTTACACGTCGAGAAGTTTGGATTTGCCCTAAAACAAATGAAACGCATGAGCTGGTAACAACCACTGAGGATCCTCCAACTCTTATGTTTTAGCTCCACAGCCAAAACCTAATCATCTTGTAATTCAGCAAAATCCTAAATTCATTGTTTAAATAACTTAAAAAGTAACAATGAAAACACTACAACTACATGGTACCTACGCTGCTGTAATATTACGCTTTCAGATAACACGATGCAAATCTGAAACGCGCTCCTAAACCTCCCCGAGTAACCTGTCAAAGGCCCCTTGTTAGGTTTTAAAGACTGGAAGTAACTTGTACTATGGAAGAGGCAACCCTGAAAGCACCTGCAACCATCTGGGCTTGCAGCACTAATAAAGCTGGAGTTTCGAGGGAAAAAGCATTAAATAAACCGAGAAAACTCTCTGATGTGACTTGTGCGTTGGCGACGCACCGATCCTTGTTCTGCAACAAGGAGCTGCCTGACAAACTGCAGAGCACCAGCACGAGCTGCAGCCTTCCAAACCTTTCGGCAGAATAATTCTGCCAACAACTGAATCGAAATCTGCACCCCCAGAACGATGAGGAATGGGGTAAAAAAAACCCACCCCCAACCCTTTAAGGAGTGAAAAGCTCCTCTTTGAGCACCCCAGGCACGCAGCTCACGTGGAAAACTTGCTAGGAGTTGAGAAATACAGGGAACAGATTTTACTGCTTACCTTCCCATACCAGGTGACGGTGCTTGAGAATTATTGTAGGAATTCTGTTGGGAAAAAATAAATTTGTCACCTGATCTAGGTTTATACTTTAACCAGCTCTGCTTTATCTCTGGTTATTTAATTAGTTATTTTTGAACAAATGAATTTTTGTAGTTTTTCTTTTAAGCGATAACCAAAATTCTGAATAGAATAATATCTAAGTAAATTCAAATTTGGGAAAACATCCCTTTTTACTGACGACAAACACAAATTAAGGGATTATTCTAACAATACAAAGGCGGCCACTAGATATAGATAGGATTGGAGTAGATTTCTGTTCTAACCATTAGATCCCATTGCCTAATGAGAATATTTTGTTTTTTTCAGCCCACAAATAGGAAGAAATCTGTTATTACTGGCATTGAACAATTAAAGATGTCTCAAAAAAATCTGCGACGTCAGGCATGTGAAAAGCCTGTTTCCTCTCAGTGTTGATAGCCTGAAGTTTCAGAGAAAATTAACCACAAACCCCCAAGTGTTCCTTTGAAAATCTCAATCCAGATTAAAGACTGAGTAATATTACAGAAGTATCGTAACTGTTTCATCTGCAACATTTTGGTTCAAATAAATTCATTTAAAGGACACCTCTTGATCTCCTTTCCCTGACAGCACTTTTAAAACAATTGCACAGGAATTTAGATGAATTCACTGGGGGTGCGTAGAATAATTCAAGCCAAATATCAAAGAGCCCACTGCGAACAACAGAAATCCAGAAAGACCAATTTGCTTTTGAATTCGAAGTTGGTTCTGGAGTCAGCTTTTGTGAAGGCTGAAGAGCTGCAGCCCATGTAACCTTCCCCCGGATGCTGAATTCCCTTGAGCTTCGACACCAAAGTGAAGCTTCAGCTCGTTTTATCTGCAGCAAGAAAAACTTTTCAATCCTCCTTGAACCTACTACATTTATTACAGAAGATAAAAGCCAGATCAAATTACTAGCAGAGAGCTATCACGCTGGGACCAGCAGGGTTGTGACAGCCACGCTGTCTCTTCCCAGCTTTAAACTACCCAACTTCACTGTACTTTCAAGGTCCAGTTCTAAACAGGGTGTGTTCCACGTTCACATGTCACAGTTTGAAAACTGGATTCATTTTAAGTGATGCAGAGCTTTAATTTGATTAGGTTTTAATATTCCAAGACAACATACATGTGCAATTACCTTCAGATGTTCAGTCAGAGTTTTAGAATACTTCAATGCACTTTCCTTTTTCAGTTTGAAAAGCCTTAGGTATAGTAGAGATTGACACCGAAGACTGACCAAAGACAGAATAACAAAACATTTATAGTTAAAGTCAAGTTTATCACGACGCAGTGAATTTCAAAAATCTAGCAGCTGTGGTTTTAATCTTTCTCTACCAACTCTTGAGTTGTAGGTCTCACCAAAAAAAATCCACAAGCACCTTTAAATTCTCAAGGAAATAAAAACACAGCTTTGTGTGGCTTAAGTCGAAACTCTGATTTTCAGTGTTCTTGCTGACATAACCAGTTTCCAGTTCTCAGCTCAGGAGACAACACTAAGGTCCTTCCTAGACAAGAGTTTCGTTTGCTTTTTGCTCGTGTCAGGACATAACGAGTCTGATCTGTTCTGCCACAGCCTCCCCTTCCTCTTCCCCCTGACATCAACTGGTTCTGGTCCTCTACGCCTGCTGAACTGTTTCATTAATCTAGGAGCCTTGTGACAATTCCTTACAGCCAGTCCAAAGTCTGACTTATCGCTGGGTGAGCACGCAGGAAGGACCCCCCCATCCTTTCTGCTGTTACTCCTTAATATCTCAAAGACTTGGCCTTCGTCATCAACATCCCCTCTGCCCCACTTTACAGTAATCAGATATACAACATTAACCTTCACGTACAGCCAAGTGGAAAACTCTCATATTTGGTTCAGAAACATCTGAGAACTCAGTGTAATACAGCTTTTCATGGAGAAAAAACATTTGAAATTAATCAGTGCACCGTATGAAGTTCAGAATGCACGTACCAAAGCACTGCTAGCCTTTTATCTGCAGCCGTAGCATCCGGTGCCAAGTAATTCTTCAGTTTCATAGTGTATCTGCAAACACAGACATCAAATATACAGCAAAATAAAGCATCACAGTATCATTTATCAATCACGAAACACTGAAGTTCTTATGAATTTCTAATTTCAACTGTCTTCAGCATGATGAGGCAGTAAAGGGAGTCATTTTGCTTCTTGTGTTACGTGTTGCAGAGAGACTTCGAGAGCCTTAGCAGAAAGGATCTCGGCCGTCATGGAACACTTCAAGCCTCAGCAACTGGAACGGACGAGCCATCCAGTTTCACCAGAGAATGGTAAGAGATTTCAAAAGCTGGTGGCAAAACTTTAGTAAATCTAGAAGCTCTGATTTCCAACCCTCTTTCCCACCCACTTGACTTCTGTATATGCTTTGCATTGCTTACTTGATTAATTCCACAGTTTCTGAATACATAGGGAACGGGGACTTGGATTCCTGAGCATTTTTCTCCAATGCATTCCCACACTCAATGAACGACACTACAGCATCCAGGTAGTACACAGCCTTCTCAAACCTGTCAGACTGAGGAGATGGGAAAAAACTTTTAAGGACAAAAAACGAGAGGAAGTACAAGAAAGCTCCAGTACAGAAAGGCAGCAAAATTCCAAACCCCAGTATAACGGGCAAACATTGGATAAGTGGTGGAGATGTACTTACCAGTGCATCTGCATTATGTTTTAACTTCTTTGCTTCTTGTAAATAATGATCAGCTGAGTAAGTCCTGCAACAGAGGACACAAACTTACGGACTTGGCCCCACCCCTACTGCATTTCCTTTTGCGACTGAAGTTTCGTAATGTTGCCAAATTTAACATTTTTCTGCTTAACTCAAGTTACTGGAGCTACGCTATGATAAAACTGTTAAAAAAGCTGTTAAAATAGTTAACTAGTGTAATTAGTTACAGTATGATAAAATTGTTAAGAACAATTTAACAAGTAAACAGTTCTCTAGTTTCAGGTAATTCAAAATAGTGTTTCAAGCAAGCTGATAAGTCCATATGATTTGGTTAAATTTGTTGTATTTGATACTCAATTGAACCAAACACTTGACCAACAACAGGGGCAGGGGAAGGAAAAAACCCACAAAATTTAAGGACAAATTAATCCAGTGTCTCTAGGACTGGCATTACTGAAGCTGTGAAATATTTAGAGATTATGATAATAATGCAAAGCTAATCGATATGCATTCAAGTGTTAATTACTTTTGCTTAGCCACCCCAGACAATCAATGTTAAGTGACTTTCACAGCTAGATGAGCAGAAGGTAATCATAACAGTGTAGTTATATGTTTCAATATATTAACATATTACCTATGAGTTGAGTAAAATTTGAAATAAATTCTCCCATCGATCCTATCTTACTTGTATAAGAACTACAGGTATTTGAAATCAACATTTTTAACAGTCCACTTACAGGAAACTGATGTCACTACAAAGCAACAGTTAATATTAAAAAGATTATATACCTACAAAATTAGTTCAATCGGTGCTAGGCACAAGAAACCCTAAAATGTCTTAATTATAACCATAAGGTTATAACATATCACCATTCCAAAGCACAATTACTGTTCCTTAGAGGGTGCTCTTGTTATGTCCTCCTATGCTTCAATACACATTCAGATTTTATTCTTTTAAAAAGTTTGATCTTATCTCAGTTTCTTGGCCCTGTTTTGTCTTGGAATAATGACAGAATCCCTGTAAACTATTTTGTCTTAAATGATTGATAGTGCACTCTAACCATCACATTCGTTTGACTTTTTTTCTTCCCCCGCCTCCCTTAAGGAATAACTATCAGGAGAAAACCAGTGACCAGCTAGCTTGCCCACTTCCCAACAGTTCTTAACCAGGGAGTTACTTTTACATCTGGTATTAACATCAGTTTATCTGTAAAGTGAATTTAAAGAACAACAAAGAGAAACGCTTTAAGAGCATTGTGCTGAGATTTGAATCGCTACAAGTGAAATCTAAGTCCGCACAAGATGGTAAAATCTTTGTTCTATTTTCAAGATATTTCCTCTGATCACACAGGATTAAATCCTAATCCTGCTCTTGTGGACCTGGAATTTCAGAACGAAGGCTCCTCTCTGCTATCAATGATAACAACTCTTGACTCTAGAGGACGTGTTGAGAACAGGCAGACAGGCAGGAGCAGTGTCCTGGTAAGGTGAAAAGGAGCCATCAGCTATTTAAGTCCATGCATGGTCCTTTCATGCTCAGCAGGGATGCCCAGGGCAGGCTCCAGCTCCTCCTCCAGGACCGCTCCGCGGCGCGCTCCGACCAGCACATCGCTGCAGGAGCAACGCACGGCTCTCCGGAGCGTGAGCTCCTACTCAACACCTCCCTGAAGCAGAACGACAACTCTTCTCCGTGGGGAGCTGGCTGTGCCCCGACACTCACAGCCCCACAAAGGGAGAGGCACCTCCTGCTGTTCTTACCTGTCATCGAAAACCAGTTTCGCTCTCCTTGACTTCGAACTCTCCGTAGACTGAGCAGACGCAGGAGGGCAGTTTGATGAATTGTTCAGAATCTTTTCCTGAAAGGGAAAATCATTGCTGTAATACATGTAAAGAACTGTTAAATCTTCTCTGTCTTCAAGAAAAGCATTTGTTGTATAAATTTACTCCACGACATCACACATTATAGGCAATAAGGTCAGTTCTGCAGCTGCTTTAGCTGCCGTTCACCACGGACAGTAACACAGCTTCCAGGAGGCTTTCACCTCACGCTGGCACAGAGGAAGACACAGGCTATAATCAAGGTCCTCACTCTACATCAGGTTTCCATCAGAGAGAAGAACCCAGCTGAGGCTTTCTAGACACACCTGCGTCCAGGAAATCCCTCCCTGAGATCTCCCATGCCACCGAGTCCTGTTTTTTCACTCTAACAAAGAGATAATGAATATTTTATCATTTCTCATTTCTCTCAACAATACACTCTGCTGAATGCTTTTGCCTTGGGAAAAAAAAAAAAAAGTATTTTGGAAGGAAAAGTTGTCATCTTCAGGGAGAAAAGATAGCTGTCTTCACAACACACTGTCCTTGCTCTCCTAAATTATACACGGCTCAGCACGACACTTCAGGCTAAAGACCAGTAACTAGAAACATTCTGTGAGCTGTAAGTGAATCTGTTCTTAGTAGCTAAACAGTATAGAACAACTCTATACTTAGCAGCTTATACTTAGCTGCTTTCCAGTACTAACGGGGGCCTACAGGAAAGCTGGAGAGGGACTTTTTACAAGGGTGTGTAGTGATAGGACAAGGGGCAATAGATTTGAACTGAAAGAGGGGAGATTTAGGTTAGATATAAGAAAGAAATTTTTCACTCAGAGTGGTGAGGCAGTGGAACAGGTTGCCCAGAGAAGTTGTGGCTGCCCCATCCCTGGCAGTGTTCCAGGCCAGGTTGGATGAGGCTTTGAGCAACCTGGTGTAGTGGAGGGTGTCCCTGCCCATGGCAGGGGGGTTGGAACTAGATGATCTTTAAGGTCCCTTCCAACCCAAACCATTCTATGATTCTATGATTCTATAACTCCCCAGCTCTGTATGAATTTTCCCTCTCTCAATTTATCATGACTAAAGGCCATCTATTCAGATGTGTTTCACAACCTACTTTTATCAGATTACTGCTAATCAGAAGGATCCTGCAGTCGCAGATTTACTCAGCAACGTATTAACGTAGAAACAGTAACGAAACATGCAGTGCAATGCAGCAAGAGTACACATTGCTGCAAGGAAGGCATGACTAAGCATATCTGAGGCATAAAACGATGAACATCTCACAAATTAACACCTGGCTTAGAGACATTTCCACGTTGACGAATAAAGGGCAAAGCCCAGTGTCTAAGGTAAATTCAATATCTGCCCCTCCTGGAAGCATCTTACACAGCCACCGACACACGCAGCCCTGCCAGGCTTCCGAAATCTCATGGAACTGGCATCTGAAGTAACACAGCGTGTCTCCCAGTTCAGCTATTAACCAGCTCCACCCTGATGACTCAGTTACTTTCTGCCATTGCTAATGCCTGTTTGCTGCTTTACTCCTCCTCGAATCCACTACCCTTGCTGAACGTTTTCAGACTTTGCCTCTACGCTTTTCAGAGACTGCAAATCCAGCTGCTGAGGTTTAGCAGTTGCTTAAACTGCTGGAGTTTCCACAGCCCGTGGAGGCTTTGGAAACAGCCGCGCTGGCACCTGCAGCACACGTCGGAATCACAAAGGCAAAGGTGAAATCCCTCCCAGTTACACACACTGTGCTCAACAACTGGCTGTACAACAGAAACTGCTCATCACAGGTGTTCAACAACACGCTTGCCATGTCCTCACAGGCTAATTTCTGACCAGTAATACACGTTTATATACTGATGAAAAAGCACATTACAATTTAATGACTTTAGAGTATCATCCTCCTATAATATTTTTAAATTCCACCATCTAAATACGTTTCTAACCTAAATCTCTTAAAACCTGTTTTTGCACCATCTTGCCCATGGCAGGGGGGTTGGAAATAGATGATCTTTGAGGTCCCTTCCAACTCTAACCATTCTATGATTTATAACAGTGTTTTCTCCAGTCCAACCACAGGGTGTGCTGTACATTCTTGAGCTGGAATTAAAACAATCTTTCTGCAGACCTACAATGTCACAAAACGAGAGCTATAGCTTTGTGTCCTAGCACTGAGCGTCAACCGAGCTCCTGCTCTCCTTAAAAATCAGGCCAAGATCTGTATCTGCTCCAATGAGAGAAGATTAACCTCATTGTTCCATTTACCGTTGTGTAAACAGCTTTCTAGTGACATTTCTTCTTAGCAAATTAAACAACAAATAAGCAGCATCAGTAATCAGAAGATGACCAAACACATTTCACTAACTAACACAGGAATCTGGTAGGAATAACCATTAGCATTCCACAATTCCAAGTTGTTTTCTAATTTATAGACTTCCAGGGTCCTTAGGCACTATGACATGAAACAATGCGTATCTAACATTAATTACATTTTAATTTGAATTGCAAATTAGTGTTTTGATCACACTGAACCTGTCAGACTGCAAAGGAACAGGCTTAAGGCATTTACAGAAGCAGCCCTTTACCTTGGCTTCTTTAGCACTGCTGGAACTTTTCCCCTCTGTCTTCTTTTGTTTGGAAGATGAGCTGCTTTTACTGCTGCTGCTGCTCTCCTTGCTGAGGTTGCTGCTGGACTTTAGGGACGACGACTGACTGACCGTCCTCTTCCGGGACCCGTGCTCCTGCTTGGAATCCTTCTGCAGGACTGGCGCAGCAGGAGAGGGCAGTAAATCCTTCTCTTTAACAGCACTTGGCTTTGAAGACCTGGACAAAACGAACAAATTCAGGTTTTAGTTTTTTTCCTTAAAAAACAAAACCAAACAAATCCCAAAAAACCCAACACCACATTTTTTTTCATTAAAAAACTTTTTTTTTTTCCATAAACAAGACTTTTGTTGTTAGACGTTGCAAAAAAAATATGGAAGAAAAAAAAAAAAGAGAATAACCATCTCAGTGACTAGGTTTCTGTGAAGCCAGATTGAACTCGTTTTCACCATTTTATTTGTTCTGACCTGAAAACACAGTAGGCAAGTTCTAACCATAAAACCACATCCCTACAACCGTTCTTAAAAAAACACCCTCAGCACTGACAGTGTAAGAAATTAATGCCAATGTTAGCGCCAGCCTGTCTGTTGCAGACTAGTCAGCCTGACAGCTCAGAAAAAAGATGGTCCAGATAAATGTTCTCTGGAGCCCGGGAAACTGGAAAGCTTTCTCACCAAAGCCTCTCAGTACAATCTTACCTCGGCTGCTGAGGGCTACTGCTGGCTAGTCCTGGCTTCCCATAATAATTATTTCTACACATTACTTTTATAAAGTCATACAGTTTCATTTAACTAAGTATCTTGCAGATAATTGCACTGGCAATCAAGCAAATGTCAGAAATAATGGGTAAAAAAAGCATCATCGAGACAGAAATGCATCTGCTCGTTCTACATCTGTTTCCCAACAAACAGTAAGACGCGGTTTAATTCGGAATGGGCAAACAAGATTTCCAGCATCTGATGGGCTGCAGCTTCTCACACGTTCGGAATTTGGCAATTACTCACTATACAGAAACATTTTCCATGAAACAATTATACCAGTTTTCAGTTGTTTGATCTGAAATAGCAGAGGTTTATAAGGCAGTGGAAAAAAAAAAACCTTGCTCTTTCCTGTAGATTAACACTGACCGAGAAATAAACCAAATAAAAGCACAATAGCTATTATAGAAAGAATGGAAAATTACAGAAATATTCTGTATTAAACAATGTTATTGATTGCTAATTCTGTATTACTTTGCTTTTGTGTCACTCACGCTTTTCTTCAGCTAATCTATCAAGCAAACATGAGGCTAAATCCATGGAGCCAAACCTCAGAGCCACCAGCTTCCCGGACAATGCCAGTTGAGTAATTTATTTGCAGGTGACAAACTTGCTAAGTGGAGAATTACCAGATTGGGTTAATTTAAAAGCACAGATTTTGCAAGATCAAAAAGCACAAATTTTGCAAGATCAAAAAGCAAGATGCACAGCTGATTTCTAAAACGAAACCAAACCCCATGTATATTGGAGAAAAACCAGGGAGCACGTATTCCACAGCACACCAACCCTTCACATGAGGGGTTACCTCACTTCTGTTAAGTAAAACAATTGTCCTTGGCCAATGTTTTTGGTTATGGAAATTAATTTCCACCAACTACTAGTAGGAACTCTGAAGTAAATCCATCTGAAGGATAAGAAATAATGAAATTTTACCCACTGACTAATGATGAGGAAACACTTGGGGAGGGGAGAGAAGAGGGGGGAAGACAGGCACCCATCTTCTCCTTGACCACCTTGAGCCTTCAGCGTTGAAAACACAGACAAGATACTCACTCCCTACTGCTGGAAGTCTTGTGTCCTGACGGAGCTTTTTCTTCCAGTTTCGTTTTCTTGCTTTCACTGGCTCTGCTTTCATCCTCATTCTGAATAAAGCAAACAAGAAATACATCCAGGCAAACGTCCACGTTTACAGCTTCACTATGAGCGGCAATGTTTCACAAAAAGAGACCTAATTTAGCAGATGTTTTGCTGTGTACAGAGGAAGATATGTACAGACCACACAAACATGCCCTACAGCATCTAGTCCATATCCAATATTTGACCAGACCCTGGTACTAGAACACAACAAAAAACAAAGTCTGGCTTCTAAATTACCAACCTGCATAAAAGAAGCAGCAGCTAAGTCGTTTATTTTAGCACAAACATACTACCACCATGAAACACCAGAAAAATCAGCCGAAGGCTTCAATAAGAGATCAGGAGACAGATTTTATGTTGTGGAGCCTAACAGAGGTGTCTTATGAACACCAAAAAAATGCAGAAGTCTTGCAGTCTATTAAAGTAAGCTCAGAGATCTTGAAGACTAGATTTTTGCATAAATTTAATCCTAAAGTCAAAGGTCTTGAAGACAAATTTCTAAGGTGTCTTCAGCCAGCACTGGAAGTACCACTACAGGGAATAAAATGGAAAATAGGGCCTCACAGAATAAATCCCCTGGTAACATAACCCAGATTCAAACCCAAAAGGTTTCATTTTTGTTACGCCGATGCTGCAACTCTGAGCCTTACAATCAAGGAAACACATGAGCAAACAACATGTAGAAATCAGGTGGTGACAGCTGTGCAGGGAGCACTCAAACCAAAAACACTGGAGGGGTGAGGGGAAAGGGTGGGTTTTTCCTTCGTTGCCTCAAACAGGCTCTTCTCCAGTATGGACCCGTGAGCATCAAAGTAATCTGAGGATTCAAACCAATTAACAACCAGATTATTTGCTAGGATAAAGCCTAAATTTAACTGGTCCTACCAAAGCTTTCTGGTTTAGGTGTAAGAGCACAGATCTTTAATGCTGTACCTCCAAATGTGTACTGAAAGGCATAACTGGTCAAAGAAACAGAAGTCAGTGCATTCAGGGCCACTGGAGCATGTGAGTGCAGCCCCAGGAACATTAGGTATTATACAGTAACACATGCAAAAAATAATTAATCACTGTACTGGTCAGAGTGATTCCCATTTTACAAAAAATACTTTTACTTTCTCACTTCATTTCCTTATGCAGAGCAAACAGGAATCTTAGGAACAGTGTAGGAGAAACCTCTGTTTGCAGTTACACGCCAAGTCTAGAGGACACTAATTCCAGTAAGCGACCAAGTTTACTTGGGTTGCTCAGCAGGAAAACTGGTTTAACTGAAATTACCCATCTCCTCTGGAGCATCAAACGACTCCCTGAGTGACAGCATATAATCTTTTGATTCCACGTGTCAACAAAGTCTAACAGCCGCTGCCAAATCCCTGTCAAAATGAAATCCAGAGCAGCACGGCAATTTCTGAACCCCTGAACCAGGGCTTCACAGTCCTAACTTCACGGAAACCAAAAATTCACGGAAACTCACTGGATCACTGAGTCCATGTGGCAGTCGCAGACTGCCTAAGCTCTGAGCTTTCCAAAAGCAGTTCCAAATTACACCAACCACTTCTCACCGTTCCCTCCTCCAAGAGTATTACTCCTATTCAGCTCCCCCATTGCTTCCTGGCCATTTTACTGCCCCCAGGCATTCCTGCTTTTTATTCATAGTTAAAAAGATGAAATGCTTTTTTGGAAAAGATTAAATATCATTATGGAGAGATCCCTGTGCTCCCAGTGAAGCAGCACCCTGAGATTATGGTTTCTGCTGCTGCCATGCCCCATCCCTTTTCCTGTCAACATGCAATCGCATGATTCACCGGTTCAAGGAGCTGATCTAATTGAAAACTAGTTTTTTTTTTCCTGGCCAGGTGAATTTTCCATTGGATCAGCTGCCTCATCTGGCCTGCAGTGCAACGGGGGCAGGTGCCAGATCAAGTGGAGGCATGAGAGGGCAGGACGCGGTGCTCAGAGGCACAGAAGCTGTGCTGCCTCCATGAGCTTTAGCTACAGTGCTAACACAGGTGCAACCTTCTCCCTTCCCCTCTTTGCTCCAAAAGGAAATCCCAACAGTCTCTACTATAACAGCACAGGGATGATCACCGTGTTCTAGGCAAAACAGTCAAAGTCATCTCCTAAATTGCTCAGTCACTGCAGTGAGGTATGATCTGGCTTGCTGGGCTACACGCTTGACACCAGTAGCAACCCACTAAGGGCTGAGACAACAGGTAAATCTCTGTCTAGAAAATTATCACCTGCTTATGTTTCCTTTTGCCTTTCGTAGAACTTTTGTCAGACGGCTGCTTCTGGGATTCTCTCGCGTGCTTCTCCGGCACGTTTTTCTTTTCCACTTTGGGTGCGTCAGCATCCTTGTAAGGCTTCCCTGGTATTCGTGATAAGAGGCTCAGGTCAATCTTCACAATAAGTGGGTACCTTTCATCAGGATCACTGAGTGGGGAAAGAAGCTCTTTCTCTTCCATAGGAGAGAACATTCTTTGCCGAAAAAAGCTGTCATCCTCCTCCATGGAAGATTTAACAGGAGTCCTATTGCTCTCAGAGTATTTGGGTGTTTGTGATGAAGGAGGCAGGCTCTCATTTCATCTGAATCAGAGGATGAGGTATCTGTTTCTATGAATTCCCTGGATTTCTGGGCAGATTTGCTTGAAGCCTTGTATTTCTTTTTCTCTGTGGTAGGCCGAGGGGAAGATTTGGGCTCTTTCTTTATATTGGGTTTCCTGGAGCCTTTTGTGGCTGCCTTGTGCCTGTTTGAAGGTATATTTGTTGCCATGTCTACTGGGGTTTCACTTTCTATTTTAAGGCCTCCTCTGGGCTCTTCAACAGATGTCTTTTCTGCTTTCTTGGGCTGCTTTTTACCTACAGTCCTCCTCTGGGTTGAGCTGTCACTCTGGGCAGGTGATTTCTGCCTGCCGCGACTGCTCTCCGAGCCCTTTTGGGTGGGTTTGGAATCTCGCCCCGGTGTAGAAGAAATGGAATCCTTGGATCCACTTTGATCAGGGTACCCACTCCCTGTCCCCTGATCCCGTCCCTCTTTTTTGTAGCCTTGGGAGGAGGGGATATTGCTGTCCACAGAAGAAGCTGGTGACACTTTATGTGAATTAACTTTGTTCAACCAGTTATCCAGTTGCCACTTGTTTGTTGGTGGCGGCTCCGGCTAAAAACAAATTTAAAAATAGCGTTAGACAGAACAGCTGGATGCCAGTGCTGGATTCCAGCACTATGCTGCATGCCAAAGAAAGAGGTTGACCCAAAACCCTGAGATAAGTAACGAATGAAATAGAGATTGATGAATATAGATAACAATGAACAGCTCTCATTTTTCCTTCACCTGGAGCAGCTGCTATCAACAGGCAATACTTGCTGCCACAGCTTTCCAGAATAAAAGTCCACAGTTTTTTAAGCTATTGTTACTATATCTGATTTCTGCGCTCCAATAGATGACTGGTGGTAAAAATCACCTCAAAGTCAAACAGCAAATGTGTGCTTATATAAAGAATTGTTACAACATCTAATTACAGGTACTTTCAGTAAAAGAAAATTCAATCTTGAAAGTGATCCCATGTTTGTCAATCTTTTTTCTTTTTTTAAAAAAAAAACCAACACAGAAGTTTGATAATTTTTTTTTTTTTTTCCTGCTTTTAAAACTCAGGATCAATGCCAAGCTAATGAAGACAGCCCAAATACATGTCAAATCCTACCTCGGGGGATGCACTCTGTGATGGTTCATTAGCTTCACTATCACTGGAACTGCTTTCACTTTCAGAGTCAGATCCTGAACTGCTTTCAGATCCACTATGGCTGCTCGAGTCATCCCTTGAATTATCTGCTCCTTCACTGTTATGCTGCGAAGGTTCAGAATTACTGAAAACAAAAACGAAGAAAAATAAACAAACACTACCCAAGACACAAATATATCCCAGAATAAAATGTAATATTTGAATTAACATTTACTAGACAGTTTAACACAACTGAACACAGCTCACCCTGGAAACAAATGCCTTTGTTTTTTTCCTCCCTTCCCAAAGAGGTCAGTATAATTTGAAGGATATATATTTTTATTTAATCACCGATTAAGTTCTAATCATCTTTTGCTTTAACATGAGACAAAAGCCAAACATGAATTTCAGGAATGAGATCAAGTCAAGAGTGCTGACTGGACTGAATATCACCACTCCACGTTCTGTGTCGCAATCCACCAGGAATGCCTACCTTCCAGGTGTGCTCCTTGGCACCGTCTTATCGCAGTCCTGCAATTAAGAAAAAGAGCATGAAGTTTCTAGAAGTTACTTTAGGATTATACATACGATTAAACTGCAAAGCATCAATTTAGAGTCTTTACATTTTTTAGAATTATTTAGCCTGAACAGCATCTTAATTCAGTACCTGCAGCAGTTTAAATTTGTCTGCATTTTCCTCATGCAGAAACGAAAAATAAATCAGAGTTTTCTCCAAGTTTTCACCACAAGCCTATTATCTCAGAGTCCTACGTATTCTGACTACAGTTCTAAGAGCTCCTATTTCTACCAGTGACTAATAACATGTTTCCATCTTTTTGAATCAGATTTTAAACATTTCTAAACATTTTAAAACGTTTTCCACATGAAAAAAATTAAGTACTAGAAGCAGGAACAGGAAGAAAAGAAAGGAGAGAGGAGTGTGGATTACTGCTGGGTAACATAGCCCCTACAGATATTTTTAATTTAGCATGCTGAATGTCATTTCTGGTAGAAGCTGCACAAAGTTAATATTGACAAAGAGGAAAAAAGATTTTTCGATAAAAATACAGGTACTGCTATATTCCCAGTTATAGATACAGTATTCCTTATAATCCCAAACACACTCCCAAGCTACTAAATGGCAGCACATGAAGGGTTCTGTCTTTAAATGGTGGGCCTTTACAGATGTTTTGAAATACATTTTATGTTCAGAGAAAGCCCACCTGAAATCAGTACAACAAGATTTTCTAGATAAAAACGTACTGTTTCCACAAGACAGATAATTTTCCTCAAGTTTACATTTAGAAATACCTGAGGTTTGTCTAAAAACATGCCATTTGATTTTTGTTTCTTAACGGAAACTTAATTGGCATACAGAGCACTGCTGAAGCACTGAAGGGTGAGGGCATTCGCTACGTTTTTCCGAAACTGAGTGAATGAACATACCTGCTCTCCATCGCTGTCTTCACTACTGCTAAGCTTTAAGTCATCTTTCAACATACTAAGTAAAAAAGGAGAAAGTGAGACAAGTTTTTCCACGTCCTTTAATTACTTTCAAAGCATTCTTCTATATTTCAACATGCTATTGTTGGTACTACGAAGCAGGCTGCGTGGGTGAAATCCACAAGATACCATCCTAACATTGAATGTTCAGGAATGGTGAGTCAAGTCATTCTTTAGAGAAGAAGGAGGATTCAAGTACTTTTGACTCCTCAGTTCATTCTGTCAAATTCAGAAAGGGAGTTTGACACAATTTACTAACGCAGGAGGAGCTAATGCAGAAGTTCAACTTCTTACAGACAGCGGCCAAGAATACTGTTGCAAGCAGAATCAAGAAAGCCATCACTGCTTCCTGTCTCATGGCAACAGTTCTAAGCCATAATTGTTATTTATTGTAGTCACACGTACACATACTGTTTCACAATACTGCAAATATGTGAACACACAGAAGCACAGAGCAGGGTACAGGGCCTTTGTGCTTATTGAAAACCACACTTGAATACAAAAATAAAACATCTTACTCTGTCTGGTTCGATTCACATCTGGAGAAAGAAAACGAGAAAGGATTAAAAGTCTAGTACTACTGAGTTTCACTTAGTTCTACTGATAATCTGAAAAGAAACAAGCCCTAGGATCTAGTTCCCAAAGTATTTTTCATTACTATGCTTTTACAAAAGATGCATTTATCTCCTTTTAAAAGTTTTTTGATCAGATCACAATCACATTTTTTTTTTTAAACTGTATTGTTACAGTAAACATCTTCTCAACTTTCTTCCTATGCATTCCAGTTCAACAAATGTCCAATGCTATCTCTTGTTCTTAGATGTTCTCACGTTCTCGAGCTTTGGAAATAGCACAGGTCCTTCTCAGAGGTCTATACTGCTACAAATGCAAAGTCAAATGGTGAACTTCGATTTCTACCACTTGTTGAACTGGCTGCTTACAAGCACCTTCTTAAATGACATGTTTTAGGAAACTGACTGTAAGTCTCTAATAATAGAAGAGGTTTCTTTTAGTTCTACTCCCTTCCCATAGGTTGTGTGCTTTTTAATCTTGCTAATACTGTCACATGTGCACAGGCAAGCGAAAGAACTAGAATCCATTTTGTGACTGCCTCACAACAAACGTTAACTCAGAATACCCAGTTTTCAGAATCTACAACCACTTCCATTAAACATATAATCAGCTGGTAAACCTTTATTTTCGAGGATATATTTGTTTGGAAACAACCTTTGAACAGCACACCATCAATGTTCAGGTATGAGAAAGGTGGACTACAGCCATCTAGAATGTTCCAGTTGCTTTTAATTTTTTCTTCCAGTTGCATGACTGACAAAGTACAACGTTGGGTCTGTGTGCACAACTCACAGAAATGTTGGCCAGTCAGTCAAGAGACTGAGCAGAACAAACTCAACTGGACCCCAAACATAGCTACTGTCTCCTGCAATACGAAACGGTTCCCCATCCTGCCTACTTGTGCAACGGCTACAAGCTGCTTCCAGCTGACAGCTCTGCAACGAGCACGTTTGTAAGTCCTGTCCCATCCTGCCCACTCTTCCATGCTGATACCACCTTTCTGGTTCATAAGCCAATTCCGAGCTCCAAACTCTTGCACACCTATCCTGACAACCGACAAGAAAACGGGGGAACGGAAAGGCAGCACAGTGTATTTGTTACTCACTCCAACGTGCCACATTTGGTCTCCTGTCTCAGAAAACGGCTCGTTAAAAACAACCCCCTTTTTCTGCCAGTCAAGGAGAAGTATGCTAAAGAGTCTGTGCAAGAACTGACACATTCTAATAAAAGAAACAGCTGTTTTCCCAGTCTCTTAAAATTCGACTGTTGTTTGAGAAATGTTCTGTCGACAGCCACTTACGATTTGGATTGGTGACCATTGGATGTTTTTGATGAAGGATTATATCGTTCTAGAAGAAAAAAAAAAGAAATGCACAGATCAAAACTCAGCCAGCAAAATAAGTCGCTCCCCAGGTGTCAAAAGTACAGAGCCCTAGATAAAGGAGAACAGCTGAGGAGCCAGGAGAAAGCAATAGATAGCTGACAGCAGGTACAATGTCCCACAGACTGAAGGAGTGAGTGGATAAGAGACAAAATACCAAATACAGCAAATAATCAAGAAAATCTAGAAAATTATTTAAATAATCGCTGCCTAAACCAATACACACTTCATTTGTTATTAATGGTGTGAAAAACTGTTTTGCTTCTATCAAGATTAACCTATTGCCTTCTGCATGGAGGATACAGGATATAAATCAGCCTGTCAAGCTCCAGCTTGTTTCCGCATCCCTACGTAGCTTTTTAGCAGATGAGCAATCTTTAGATCCAGAAATCCAACTCAGAAACCAATTGTTACAATAGGGATACAGACTGATATCATCTGCTTTTCAGTTTGGGGAGGTTTTCCTTCCCTTTTCTGTAATTCTGGCAAATCGCTACGTGTAGTTCAACAGAAACAAGAACTGAGGCCGTTAAAAGCTTCCCAGAAAATTCAAAGAGGAGTTAAAAACTGGTTCTGTGTTTTGACTAACCTTGCCTCTCCCATTTACACACCTAAAGACCGGTTGCTCCTATAAGGTAAGCCTATGGCTTAGCATTATGGAATTAAGTTTTAATTTGTTTCCTTAATTCCCCACTGTATCAGGTGTTTAGATTAAGCTGCTTGTGAATATCTAAGAATAAACTATTCTTCTTTTACAATTTAATCTGTTTTAATCACCTCAAGAGGGAGAGGAAAGACTTCTGGAAGGTAACAGCACAAATCTAACTCAATTTCACCTGGTATGTTACCTGTGTTAAATTAAGAATTTCAGTAACATTCAAAACAAGGATACAGTTACAGAGAGATAAATGCTGCTTTCGTCTAAAATCTGAAAATGCACTCTGGGACAAGAAATTCCAGGATATTACTAAGCATATTACTACATGAGCTCTTGACCAGTTCTCCCTCTTGATTTTAAAATGACAAAGGGAAAACTAACAGTGAAACTGCAATGTGCTTTTTCTATTGAAATATAAACATAAGCACTATTTCGGTTTCTAGCATTTCCCAAGCAGGGAACTGGGTTTTTTAAAGGGTGTTTAGTTTCAGTACTCAGCTATTTTCAATTAGATCAACCAAGGAGGCATTTTTTCAAGAATTAGAAAACATGACAAATGAAAAATATATTCTTTTTTTTTTTTTCTAGGAGATAGTAACAACCTTGACAACTCAGTCTTAACTTTCTAGATCTCAATAAGAAATGCAAAAGAAAACCAAGCAATTGTTTTATAGGGTAAAATTTGAGAAAGTACAGAAATCTTAACTTAGACTCCATCCTACGACCAGTCTGGAAAGTCTCATTCTCTAAAACACACAACATACTGAGAACACCGAATCGCAACAAAAACATTCAACGTATTACAGGAAGTTTAATTTACTTACTCTGTTCTCCAGTGCCAAAACTGGACTGCTGAGACTCCTAAGGGAATAAAAGATCACAAATGTTTTTTCCACTGGGAATTTTAACGTATCAAAACCCATGCTTTAAGCAAGATATTCTTTCCACCTAAAGGATGGCACCTAACCTCTAAAAAAGAAAAAATAAAACAACAGCAAACCAGAAAGAGTGATTCTTCATCTGGGCCCCAACTCCTCTCCCCAGCGGTAACGGCACAGCCAGCGCAGGGAAGCAGTGCTTCCCGCTCCTCTTCCTCAGCTCAGCTCTCCTACTGCCTTGTTGTTAAGAAAGACCATGTGCAGCTGTACTATGTGATAGTAAAAACTCCAAAATCCCTACATAACTTCCATAAATCCCATCTCCATGTACGTTTAGCATGGAGAGGAACTCTTCAGTATGTTTATCTTCCTTATACACGGAAAAGCTTTGCTGCTACATTTATGTCTTTTCAATCAAATTCTCTTCTCTGCATTTTTCTTTTTCAGACACATGCAGCATCGTGGTGGACAAGCAATGAGTAGAGTAACAACCTATCAACAACAACAAAAAAATAAAATCTCAGCTACAAAGGAGCCCAAGACAATGAAACAAAGTTGGAACAGCTCTGCAAACTCTGCCCAAAAACCTTTCCTTGCAACGGCTCCGAAGGCCGGATCTCCACGTAATCGGACAATCCACTCGTACAAAGCCAAGGAACAACGATACGTGACTTTCTTCAACGTGTGATGAACCCATCACTGACAGATCCAGCTGTGAAAGATGAAGCCTTGCAAATTTTAGCCCTTGTATAATCTTGAGCGTTGCCTTTTCAGAAAACCCAATTCTGGCTCTGAAGACATAGCTGATTATAATTTTTTTTGAAACCCTAAAATATTGTTTTAACAAACAAACATGCAGAGGCTACCAAGTACCAAAACCTACTTCGAGGCCAGAATGTCATTTTAAAATAGGACCTTCCTGACCTCGTTTCAAAATGAGGCCAAATGCTGGCCCCATAAATAAAAATTGAAAATATTTGACTCAATTCACGAAGTTATATACACACATTTTTCTTAAATGCTCTGTCAATGACAAACAAGAATGACAATTCAACGAGTTCTAGGTTTTTGGTATACCTGTGAACTGGTTTTCCCCAACAGCCACGTCAGTGACGTGGAGCAGTTATATTCACAACTTACAAAATTTAATTTTTAAACACACAAAAGCTTTACGTAGCAAAGTACACTTAGATATTTCTAATTTCCCTTAACTGTTTATTTCAAAAGTTAAAGTAGTTGCAATAATGCATTGAAAAAGTATGTTGTTGACAGGGAAATTTCCTTGTAAGGTGTTTCAAATGCCGCTAATCTTTACTCACTGAAAGAAAGGAAGGGACAATAAAAATAAAATTAACCTATGTTTAAAGTGCAATGCAAAAATGAAGCTGGAGAGAAGCCTTGTGACTTCAACAGAAAGCAATAGCTACACTTCCTCCAAAATAAAAACTGATTTTTATCTTTTACATAGGTACGAGGAGTGCAAGTGTGATCCCCCGACTGCCTTTTTCACTGTCAGCTTACCCAAGCTGACAAACTGGAAGTCAAAACAGAAGTAAAGACCACGCAGCAATCAAACACCACATCTACAGAGCAACTGGGCTGGGGTGAGCACAAGGTGAGGAGCTGCTGCTCGTCCCTACCCACCCACGTGTCCCAAATCCTGCAGAAGGCACCTGCCCAATTGCTCATCGTAGTCAACGTCCTGTTCCTACGGCAAAGCGCGGTCTGGCAGTTAAGTGCACTTTAACAAGGTGTTACATTTAAACGTGCAACTTTTTCCAAATATCTTGCCATCTATTTTGTCTCTGAACACATATTTCTTTAAGAAACTCAAGAGATTTTTTTTTTTGTAAGAAAAAAGTTATATTTTCAACTCCAAAGTTATTTATAGCAGTATCTTCTAAAGGTCTACATCGGAAAGAAGAAATTAAAAACAACTTAAAGGAAGGAAGCCCTTTTAACCAAAGTATTATGGACTGCTGAGGTTAGATAGTGAAGATACTTCGGCAGGAAACAAAATTGCAGCTTGTACCGAAGCACAAAAACTGCGGAGGGAAAAACACTCGCCAGCGGGACAGAGCGGCGGTCGGCACCCGATTGTCTTTTGCAGGTTCCCAGCTTGGCTGCAGCCCCAGCTGTGCTCAACGGGACCCACTTCCATCTAACATCTGAAATCGCAGCTCAGATCTCATTTTTGTTTCTCAGAGGAAAGCTTCTGTGTTAGAGCGGATCGGGCGACCTGACCGCCGCAGGGAGGACACTGCACAAACCTGGAGACAGAACCCACCTCTCCAGAGATGCCTCCAGGCCACTGCACAGGTATGTAGGTACAAACTGCCAACGCTCTCACGTTGCTTTGAAACGAAAAAGTTCCACCCTCTCAAAAACAGCTGTTTTTTTAAAAAATCTTTTACAAACATGCCAGTATTTTGAGAGTTCTTGACTGTGGGTCTACAGCTTTTAAAAAGTTGTATAGGATAAAATTAGAGTGTTAGGTCATCAGATAACATGTTTTTATCAAGACTCAGGAATCTGCATTTTTTTCATAGCAGTCATAAAACTTTCCCTGACCTATTTTCATGAAGTTTTATCATCTGATTCAAAGAATTCCTGATAATTATCAGATATATTTATAGTAATGCAGACAGGCCTCGGTCAGGAGTTTTGTGTTCCTTCAAGCTACTCACTATCTACCCATAGGGAAAAACATCTTATGCCAACAGTCTTACAAACAAAATCGACTGGTTCACCAAAGGGAGCTAAATTTTATGCACACAGGCAAAACATACCAAACTTCTGCACACAAGAGGAATGCTGTGAAACACTACAGCGTGTTACTTGTAAATAAATTGAGCATAGTATTAAAGAATGAGCTTTCTTCGAACAGTATTGCTTGATTAAAGTAAAACCACTGTTTTGTTTTGTTTTCTGAAATCTGCTGCGGGTCCAGACTGCACAAGCCTATGGCTCGCTAACTCGCTGGAATTCTGCGAAGATCCTGCTGCCAAGAATGACAGAGGGGAGAAGGCAGAGGAAATTATAGGCTTTGGATGCGGAGAGAGAAGTTGACAAAGTTCCATGGCTTAGATGTGCAGTCACAGAATAAAAAAGCTGGCAAAAAATCAAAAGACTCAGAGCAGCCATAAATGGAATTTTTTGCAAACCGGGTGAAGAAACACAATCTAGGTCGATAGGTTCAGAAAACCACAACCTACCTTTTTTGTTCAAACATCATCAAGACTGCAATCTTACGCAGTTTCTCTCTGCGTCACAAAGACACATATATTTCTCCACACCTTCTTCCTTCCCAAAAGGAGTCAAACACCAGAGAAAGGCAGAAACGAGCAGTTCTAGCAACCTCACAATCCAGCGCGCTCAAAATGTGTGAAGGGAAAACACCTCCCCACAGGTTCAGGAGTAAGTACTCAAAGCAGTGCAATAAGCACCCTTGTTGATGAAGAAAGGTGTGGAATTTCTTGCTTTAAGAGGTAAGAATTATTTCCAAGTTCACAGTTTTATATAACATGGGAAATAAACCCTGACTAAAGGTAATATAAACACGATTAATGCTGATCTAACTCATCATTATAATGTTAAGGAACTAGACAACGACACTTGTTTCTACCTGTGCCTTCAAAAGCAAAGCTGAGAACTGCAGAGTATGTTCTGCATTTTTGGCTCACTGGACAGAAGCAGCCACAGTGAGACAGGAACACACAACGCAGAGGGCGAGGACCACGGGACTGCCCACAGCTCCAGGATATCCAGCCAGCACGAGCACCCAAACAATTTAACTTCGCACCAGTCTGCGGGAGTTTTGTGGATGTGCACTTACACCGTGGCATCTGGAACCTTTGACATCACCTTTTTTCGGCCAAAGCATTCACGTAAGACAATCAGTTCAGACAGATTACATCAGAGACCTCAGTGAGAAAATCTTCTTAAAACACTTTACTGAACTGTTCCGTTTCGGGGAGCAATTTGGATCAAACGGGAAATTGAGAGCAGTAAGTGGTGCTCTAGAACAGCAGTTTGGTCAGAAAAAGTACTCCTCACTATTATGAAGGTAACTTTTACAAGACAAACAGCATAATTTCTTCACTCTGAAGTTATGCCAAATTAGGGGTGGAGTACCCCAATCCATTTCAGAGATACGTTGAGTCTGGAGAAAAATTATATTGTCAAGTTCAATCTTTTACTGGTGATCAGTTACAGGAAACAAAATATGAGTCCTTGAATGAATCAGCTACCGCAAGCTGAACCGTACTGGCTGAAGTTGCTACCCACTGCTATCTACCCTGCCTATCTCCACCCTGCCTACCCATCAGCTTCCAAGATACTGCAGATTGCAGAGCTGTATTTCAAGGCAAACAATCACCAGGGCCAGTTTGCCTTGAAACCCTGCAGCTGGGGCTGCCAGATCCAGCCCCAGGGGAGGGAGCAGGCAGCTGAGAGCAAGAGAACTCCCTTCTCTGAGGTGTCAGCTCAAGCAGGTCTCCTGGAAACATGCCCTGTGCTGTCAACAGCAGCAAGAGAGTGACTGATTTCTCTTTAGAATAGAGAGTTTAAACACTTCAGTAGTTATTAAGTACACAGGAGGTTAGGAAGAGGATCTTTCCCAACAAGTGATCTGAAAATTTCTTTAGTAAAACATCTGATTTTAAAAATGTGGGTTTTTTTTTGTAATTGAAAATGTAAGATCTAATAGAACTATTAATGGACTTCAAAATTATGAGGAAAATTCAGTTTATGCAGCAAAGTACTTTTAAATTTCTTAGCACTGACCAGCCAGTCACCATTGCTTTGCTACATGGAGGTAAACACAACGCTTGCTTGCTTCTACAAAGAATGGTGCAAAGCGTTTCCCTAATAGGGAAAAAGGCTCAATGGCATTTTCAAGCTTCAGAAGTATCCTGAAGAAGGTTTCAATTTATGAAACAAAAATTAAAAAGTAAAAGGAAAGCTACAATGCAGACAGCTTTGCAGACTGCTGTGTGTGTAAACCAGAGGAAAAACGATTACGTTCTTCACAAGGCTACTGCTGACAAATGTTGTTGTGAAGCAAAATAAAGAGATACAAAGCACTGAAACAAACCCAGAACTATACAGAATTGAATTTAAAAGAGTTCCAAAATCCTGATCTTTCATAGGAGTCACTCTTTCAACAGCATTCAGCATCTGACTACAGAACTGACCTTTGTTGGAAAAGGAAATTTTGACGGTTCAGTTTTGCACGGTGTATGAATGGCAGTCAGTGGAGGAGGCCAAGAATGGGTCATCTCCTACAACCAGAACAAAAAAGGAAAGTTATTAACAAAATCAAAGCAAAGATTTCAAGTTACAATCTTGATTCAAATTGTAACCCTCTCAATTTTCAGTTCATTGTCCACACTTCACTAAGCTTTATATTCAAATCCTAATTTCCCAAAGGTGTAAGAAAGATTTTGCACATAAACTTAAACCTTAAATTATTACCCACGAGAACAGACAGTTAAGATGTAACAACAAGCAGAAAGGCATAAATCAATAAAACGTGTTGGCCCGAACATAAACTGCAGTAGAAGTCAGAGTCTGATCATTTTAGACTGTGAAGAGCACATGTAGGATACAAAGGTAGAGAGAAGAATCCCAGGAAAAGGATAGCGTATAAATTTTGAGGAAAAAGGGGAAAATCAAATGCCTGAAGCCAAAAAGAAAGCGCCTTGTATTCTCTCAGAGCATCTCCAAGGACCATGGAGTACTGAAGGTCAGGGCAAACAGTAAGCCATGGAAATGCTCAAGGGGAATCTGATGATTCTTCTGTGGTAGCAGGCAGATGCCCAGGGGATCACACGAGGGGTAAGAAGACTTAAGAAAATAACCTGAGTAGAAGAGAAGGGAAAGTTCTGCTATTGGGTAGCAGAAAAAATAGTATATTCTAAAAAGATATTGGAATGTAAGGACTGTATTTTGGTGGAAGAAATGGGTACTTCTGGTTAGGTTAACAGGGAGGTGGCCTAGAAGAACAGGAATGCAGCAAGGACACCCAGGAGATGACGTGCACACCCAGCAACGCCCAGTGCCCAGCTCACACACAGCTCTGCTCCCAGCCTTCCCCCTCTACCTGCGCAGAGGAGTAACCGAGGAGCCCTCCTGTAACCACGTGCAGCCAAGTCAATTTAAAAGGCACTACTCAACTGCAGAGCACTTTCCACCTCCTTAGTAACGTTTGTGTTTTCAACAAATAAGTTATGAGCAAAAGCACAGAGAACTCACTTTTAGAATTTCGTCCACGCAGCTCACATCACCAGACGCTGATGCCTACAAATCAAAACTCAAGATTAACAACTGCTACAGCAAATTTTCCTTTAAAGATCCCAGGGGCTAGAAACAGTTAAAAATAAACTTCAATCCTTATCGTGATTCATATGGACTCTATATAGATACAAACAGACCTTGCTAATTCTTTTCAGCAACATTAATTTTAATATCGGATAGACCCGTATTTCTACGGTATGAGTCACACCCAGTTACGAAAAGCAAATACATGAGCTACAAAATTGTCACAATAATCTCTTACTTTTCACTTGACAGTTAAAGTGATCACAGACAGTCACTGGCATTAAAAACTTCAAGAGAGAGGAAAGAGAATCGTAGCCTTCAATCATCTCCTGGAAGAAGCCACTGGATAACATCTGAATTCAAACGCGTGACCGTGAAGGCACAGTAATGACCAACTGCATGATGAAGTAAACACACATCACAGCACAAACCCAGAAATGGCAATAATTACGAAGCTATGAGTCTTCTGCACCTCTGACTGCTACAAGCAGAAAGGAAGCAATGCCACTCTACAACTCACTGCCTCAGCACAAACACGAAAATAATTTTATTTTCAAATTTCCTCACCTGCGTCCCGGATCTTATTTTGCTATTTGTTGAAACCCCAGGAACAAATGCTATTCTCTAGCCACCACGATTCAAGCCGTTAGAGAGGAGGTGCAATGACAGCTTATGATTCAGAAAGGCACTCTCCTTGTGAGCTGTAATCAGAGTCTTAATTGTGCCTTAGCAATTCAGGGACTACCAAACTACTGAAAGTTGTTAACTCAACAGTGCTTTGTATTCAGCACACCTGACACGAGTTCTGAACCCTGTTCAACTTTGGGTGCTTTAGGGTTACCTGATTTTCCCCGGATGAAGGTATAATAATCGCAGCTAGTAATTGCTACACACCTCAAAAGAACATCTGATAGACACAGATAGTATCACTAGTCTAAGACAACATGGCTCCCAGTAATGACAATAGATGTATCCAGCTTGTCAAAATATTTGTGAATATCCTACTGTTTCACTAACTTCTGACTACAGAAATACTCTACAAAAATTAGCCTCTCTCGGTTAATTTAGATTTTCTGAATGTCTCAGCCTTTATTAAATAAAAATCACAGTATCCACGTGGAAGAAGTGGAAGGAAATAATAATTACTTTTGTACATTCCCCATTTAAAATACAGGTCTTCACTGCATACGTTTCAGATGCTTTGTGCAACAAAAAAAACCCCAATGTTTTACTAAAACCTAAATTTCAGTTATGTAGATTGGGATTTTAAAGAAGCTGGAAAATCCCAGCCCAAAGGGACTTACACTTAAGAAGCCAGGAAATAGTAACTTACATCTAGCGGTTGAGAAGGTATTTTCAGCTTGGTCAGATGTGCTTTGCTGCTGGGCTTCAGCTCGTTGACACTGCTGCTGTGAGTCTGACTACTGTAGTGTTCGGAGGATAACTTTGGTTCCATGGATTCCTGTCCATCCATCGGCCTTACGTACGCAGTGGGTTTCTGCAACATTGAACTGGACTTGGACATTAGTGAAGGTGGAAAAGACTGATTAGAGTGTTGTCCACTTGAAAATGAGGGTACACGAGAGGGAGAGTCCCAGTTGGCATCAGGATCCCGAGGAGATTTCGAACGTTGATGTTCTTTGCTGTGGTGATCGTTTCCATGAGATCTTGAATGGCTGGAGCTCAACGAAGAAACAGCAGATGGTTTTCCAGGGCTGGAAGAACGGGGTTTGGAGTGTTCGGACCCATGCTGGCTTTTTTTGCGGCTGCTGCTGCTGCTGTACGAGTCACGGTCGTGCCTCTGGCCACCACCACTAGTGTTATTGCCACTGCCACGCTGACTGCCATGTCCGCTCTGTAAACCTGAGGACCGTTTCTGAGATTGCGAGGAAGTGCTAGGTGCTGGTCCTACAGGAGTCCATTTGCTGCTCTGATGTGAGCTAGTACTGTGTCTCTGATCACCAAAGAAACTTTGGTTTGACTTTTCATCTGGTGCTGATGGTACAGTTGGTTGGGGAAGTCCAACGAGCTTTTGTAGCGATCTATCTCCTATGAGATCCTCCATCTCATCATAATTGCCAAGCATGCTCTGAATGCGACTAGACAATTTATCTTCTTTGCTGGTCTGTGAAAAGAATTTAACAAATAATGCTTTAAAAAAAAAAATCACAACTTCACTTTCAGTTAATTGATTTGACAACCACTGCAGTTAGTCTAAATTTCAGGGCTAAGATCATGGCTAGCATCCATGTCTTTTTTGCCATTGCTTCCAATTCCCCATTTTAGTTCCTAAAGTACTGATTTAATCCTCTAAAACACAAGGAAAAGATGTACTTCAGCAGCAGGAACAGTTAAAACAGCACTAATCAGTGTTTCAAATAATGCACGGTGAGCTGGATGCAAGTTTAAAAACTGTAGACACCTACTGTCACCTTAAAGACTATAACACAGAATGCATTAGTCCTAAAAAGTCTTAATTAAAGGTAAAATTAAATCAGCTTAACTTCACCACTGTTTGTAATTTTTAATTGGTATTTATACTGGCATAACTCTTGTTGCCAACAGTTATAAGGGTTCTTTCTTATATAACCAGTTTGTTTTCTAAATCAGTCATAGTGTATCATTAGCCACGGATCCCAACCAGCTCCAGTTAACTTCATACATGTGGGATTTGGTTATCAAGCACAGTAAAGTGATGGGAGGACAGGAAGCAAAAAAAGTATTTCTCAACTTCCGTCCTGCAGGAAGGCAGTTTTCAGTCACAATGTTCTACTTCTTGCAAAACAGCTGAAATTGGAAGTAAAGCCATTCCTGTATCACAAAGTGAGTTTTGAGCTACATAATGAAAATCTTAAATGGTACTTTTTTGGCTATCTCAGAATTAGGTTATTTCTTCCAGTTCTGCTCAGCAAAACAAATCTGGAAGGAAACCAAGCACAGGCTTAAAGCTGTACAAGATCACAGAGTCAACTCTTTCAAAACAAACTGAAAAAAACCCCAAATCGGATACAAACTACTGGCCTACTAGTTGAAGCTGATAATTCTATGATATCAGGCATTTCAGCATTTACAGTTAACCTCCTATTGAAACATTCTCCTTGTGAACTTAGCTAGGTCTGGATAACATTGACTGAAGGTAACAAAGTTTAGCAACAGGCCAAAAAAAAGGCAATCTGGCATGACACAATGGACAGTTTAATTGTTTTGAGTCACTGTAGCAAAAGCAAGCCAAAAAATTTTATGGTTTTATCACCCCTTTTCTCACTCCCTGCAAAGCAGCCCCTCTGTCGTAAGTGTAATTATAAATCTGCCAGTAGAGCTGGTTAGAAACTACCTGTCCTTATTTTCAAGCCCTGCTTAAATACTTGGTTGACATAAGAGCTGTGGATCTAAACAGAATGCACACAAAAATAACTTTAAACCACGAATTCGCACACGACTTCTGCTACAAAAGCTGCGTTTGTAAGAAGTGCATAAACTCACAACTTTGTATGGTTCAGCGAAGAGAGGAGAGTTGGGCGGAAAGGCTTCTTCACCCTGTTGAATTTCTTGATTTCGCCTTTCCCTTTCTTTCATACGCAGCACATTCCGGTCTTCACGGTTCATGTTGCTACAAACAACAACAAAAAATAATTTCTGATCACAGAAGGAAAGGAGGAAGGATGTGAGCACACACAGTCAGCCTCTGTACCTGATTTGGCAGAAGAATGATCTCGCTTAAGAACCCTCTGCCGACTGCAACTCCTCAAAACTGACAAGATGTTTGTCCAAGGTAAGACACCTCACACTCAGAAGAGCTATAACCCACAGTCTATAGCCAGCTCCTCACAGGGAAAGTTTATGCAATAATAAAAAGATGAAAAAAATCCACCAAGTCCTCAGGCAAGTAACTATTTCAAACCATTTCACTTGCTTGAATCATTTTGCTATTTCAACCCACGCTGTACATCTCCCATTCATTTCTAAAATACTTCTCCTCAACATCCCCCAGATGTTCTGCAATTTTACTCTTATCCCCCCAGCCATTCAGTGCCTGGCTTCTGCTGTAGATTGGTTTTATTTTTGCTCCTAACACACCTTTCTTGGCATACATTCTCCAACACATTCTAACCTCAAGCTTTGATGTTGTTTCCAGGTCTCCCTTCCTGACTCCCAAAAGACACTTCGACTCAAAACAGTAATTTCAGTGAAGTTCTGGCAATACTGCACCTTTTGCCTCAGACCACGCAGTGTTCTGCTACTGCAAAAATGCTGATTAAAAAACTGCAAATCTTTCTTTGCAGCTTGGTCTTGCTGCTTGAATTAACAGCAATACGTCAAAGTGTTGCAGCACCAAAAAAACCCCACGTTGGAACAGATTCCCTTTGAGCTTGATAAAGCACTGGGACTGAAAGGAATAAGCAAAATAAGACAATAAATAAGGTGGTACTAACTCTTTTAACATGTGCCATACTTCATGTCAAGAGATTTATAGAAGCATCTTACTGATCTGCAAAAAGCACGGTAGGTGCTTCTAGGAAAGAAACAGTTGTTCTTCCACACAAAAGGTAGTCTAAAATGAAAATGTCATTCTCTTGGAAAAATCATTATTTCTTGTTTTTAGACAGTTGCCTGATTATTTTAGAAAATATGTATTTGCTACAGCATTGATTCGAAAGCTACGCAAAAGCAGCTCTTCCATTCTGCACAGAAGACTTCAGTTTTCCAAACATCACTCTCTTCATCTTAACAACATTTTAGCCTCTTACTGCAATTCCTTACTCGTTCGGCTTCATTTTTTCTGGTACTCTGAATATAGTGAAATCTAAGAGGATGCCAAAACCAGAATAAGTCCTAAGTGTAAGTTTAAATGTTTGATGCTTTTTAAGGCAACAAGTTTGTTGTATTTCCCTGAAACGTTTGCATTGTAAACAAGCTACGAGCATCAGCATAATTCAACTTCCTGCTGATATCAAGCCTGTGATACAGTGACTTTTAAATTATTGTGAAAAAACCACTTTTTTCTCCAGTTCTCCTGCAAGCAGCTGAACTCGTGTAACTGCACGTGAACACCAAAGCTGCCTACTGAGAGGGGACCTGTTAAAAGTCTGAGTTATAAAGCTTATTCTTCAGACTGCAGCCCGATTTCTTATGCACGTAGGATTTAAACTGAGACAAATATCAGATTTAATTACAGACACCGATCAGCTAAAGCCAACTGGAACAGTTTGAGTCTATGCCATTTTACTTAACTAAGAATTTTACATCTACATTTAACAAATAGAGGGTTAAACATCAACAAAGACCTTTACTATTTTTTACAGAGACGAGCATCATCTTTCAAAATTGTATCAACATTTACTATAACCCATGAGACTGAGGAAAATCAACACTGGTACCAACACTGTCACACGAAAGGAACGTTAAAGCAGAGACCTGCTTGAGATCAGAGCTGGAGCAAAACCAGAGTTAATCCAGCTACACCTGCCAGGTGAATGCAAAACTAGTCACCAGAAACATCAAACCAGCCAGTCACACTTTTTACCACTCCTCCCCAGTCTTTCGTAGCATAGTGAATGACAAACATCTTCACGGGTAGTCATTCCGACTGCGTGGGGATTTGCTTTAGGAATTTTTTTTTAAATTCTTTTCGATTTATCAGAGTCAATAGGTTGAATGTGATCCAAGTTAGACTTGTTCCTACCTCATCTTCTAAATCTCCACACATTTTAAGTGCCTACAATGTGTACTAAGCTAGTGAGATCACACTAGCATTAAATTTGTAAATAAATTAAGTTAGCAGGGCTTCCTTAGCTCTGCACTTAAGATGACTTCCCAGTCGAGTTCGTATCTTTGACAGCCATGAAATGTAACAGGAGATAAATGTGCCTGTGTTCAGGAAAAGCAGGCAGCAGAGGTGCCTGGAAGAGCAGAGGACTGAGGCACACCTACTCATTCATTCCGCACCGCTAGCGATTAATTTCAGCATAAAGGAAATTGCAAAACTAAGTTTTCAGACCACTCCTAATTCTAATGAACTTTCAAAATCTACTATCCAAAATTCTCCTACTGTGATCAAAGTTACGTGTTGTTTGCTGGTCCTTGGCTTTTCCCACCCCACATCGGAGCAGCCACCAGCCCCATCCGGCGCCGGCAGGAGAAGCCCTGTTCTCTCCCGGTTCGGATGCCGATGGGTGACCGGGAAGGAGCTCTGTCCCACCGCAGAGCTGCACAGAGGCAGAACTGCTTCTCCCTCTCCCACCTCCACACCCGCTCCCCAGATTTAAGTCTTTTCCCACCAGATAAAGGAGCTGGGAGCAGCGTGGTGCGGCGGAGCTCCTGCCACCCCCACCCTCTGGGCAAGAGGACACCATCTCCACTCCTCCCTCTGGGCACACCAGGCCTGGAAGTGGAAGATGAAGAACTCATTGACCTGTCCCTGCTGCTACCAAGTGGATCCTGCCATAATTTCCCTTTCCCTCTTCCCGGGAGGTGACAGTGTGAACTCCTGGGAGGAGCAGAGCCGGGTGCAGGGAGACACAACTAATGCCTCCGCAGCACGGACCAAAGTCACCTCGATTTTCACATCCGGAGAAAGAGCAGTTCAAAAATTAAGAGGGATTTGAAACCAGGCCTGAGGCACAGCGTAGTCTTTCCATTCTCAGAAAGTCTAATTCTTGATGGCTTGAGTCATCGTTCGAGCAGAGCTGGCCACGCTGCGCTCCACGCCGGCCGCGATTCCACTGCACCGCTGCCCTGTTCCAGCGTCACGCCTTCTCTCCAGCTCAAGATGAAGAGTGGAAAGAGGGAAGGAAATTCAGCAGGGACCTCACAGATACTCCTGACACAAAATTCACTTGTGTCTATTCTTTAACCACTGCCAACTGCTGATCTAGACGTAGCGAGCACAGAAACCAGTCGAGCATCATTCGAATTATCCGTACCAGAAACACAATTTTCATTCCTCGTTCCAACACCTCACTAAATCCTATTTGGTATTTCTGTTCATCCTTAATCCAAAAAGGGCATGGCTTTGGCTAGAGTTCACTCAAGCAATCATCACCTTGGGCTTTATAACTCTCATTATGAGACTGCAGTGCTGCTGCTGCCCTGCACGCCTGCTGCTGCCTTCTCCTGCTTCCCACCTCCCCCTTCTGGACCGTGTTTTCAGTTTAAAAAAACCCACAACCCAACACACCCACATCGTCAAAGTTTTACTGGCAACACTGTAAAAGGAAAGACGACCTTGGCCAATCCCTGGTACAAGCGTAGGACCACCAGCCTACTTCTCGCCCCTCTTGAACCCCATCAGGCATCCAAGAGTCCATCCTTGCACAAGTTCACCAGCACCCTCACCACCAGCAGCATCACTCCACCTTCCCAGACACCATAAGGCAAAACCATCTAAGGTGAAGGTCGGCCCAAGGAACCCTTCGCACGCAGTGCACCAAAAAATGATCCAAACCCACCACTTTTCTTCAAAGCATGTTTACAACACCTTGACTTCCTTCAAGACATCCTCATTTAACTCAAGGTTTTTTTTTTTTCTATCTGAATTGGTTTAATAGGCAAGAAAAATCAAACAGTTCATTTATCCACTGCTGGTTAATTGGCTGTGATGACACACAAACTTTGTTTGACAACATTTGGCCATGAACGATAAACAATCTTCAGAGAGAACACACAACATCTAGTACTTCATGCAGGGCACACCCAGCTGCGAAGCACAGACAACTCAAATGAATTTATTATTTTATTTTTTTTTAAAAAAGGAGAGGAAAAAAGTTGGAAATCGTGCCTGTAATAAGGAATTATATGTTTTAAGAAGGCGTATAAAAATATCAGAAACTGCCTTAACGCTGCAACCAACTCCCTCCCAAAGATACCTGTTACTTCAAATATTTTTCTCACTTGTACCATGAATAGCAAGGAACATCTAAGAAGTTGGTGAGGCATGCTTTTCCCAACTCGTGCGCCTAGTATGGCATCGCTACTCATCTTGTCACTAAAATCACATAAGCACTCCTAAAATGTTACTGTCAGCTTTTAATACAAATGCACTCCCATAAGAGCTGTTAAAAAATGAAGAAATTACAAAATAACTGCCCTGCATCAACAAAATCCCACCAACACACAAAACAGGAACATGCTCTGCTGTCATCAAGGACTTATCACATAAAAGTGGACGAGTATTCTTAACTTCCAGCTTTCTATGTTATGGTAAAGAAAATAAACCTACAGGAAAAAAATGAAACATTTCCTACTAAAATGACAGAGTTTGGCAGAAAACAGCATGCTTCTCCAGGCACGGTTTAAGGAACAATCACAACGTCACAAACAGAAGCACTACAATCAAAGTCATCTCCATAGTTTTATAACACTGAAATAAGGAACAAAACTAAGAACAGGAGTTTACAGAGAAATACGTGTCAAGAAACAGGAAAAAACAATGTTTCTAAAGAACCAAGTGTTCCATTTGTTTTACAAAGTGATTTTTTACAAATATAAACCAGTGATTCACCAGTAACAAACATCAATGTTTCTATCCCACCCTTCATGTCAGGGATTCCTTCTGCACACTCAACGATGGGATCACGAAGTATGTAAGAGCTGGACCCAAACACCTTTGTACGTGCTGTGAGGGTGGGAGAGCTCTAAAAAAAAAAAAAAATAATAAAAAAATAAAAGCCCCAAGTTGGCCTAGGTCAGGTTAATGTTTGATGAGAACTGCCAGGGAGGGCAGCGCTCGCAGTTTGCTACAGGCACTTCTCCTTCCTGCTCAGCTCCGGAACACCGCAGAAATCCCCAGGAAAGCACTATACGCCCAGACTTGCCACTGCTCCTCAGACAAACGAGCACAAATCCTTCATCACCGCTACTCAGGGAAAAAATTCACAGGACTTTTTGTAAGAGCACGTTGCTCATTCCAGTGTCTCAGTCAAGTGACGACGCAAGTAACTGCATCCTGCCCTTCAGCTGGATCTGCCAGATTCCCCCCTTCATTCCCCAAAGCTGTATGGGGTCACCCAAGGACCAGCCAGCATCTCCTTGAGAAGCCACCAGACCGCGACGATGACCTAAGAATCACGGTGATGATTTGTAACTCAGCACTAACTACCGAGGAAGGACTCGGGGATCTGTTGGAACTGAAGAGGCTCAGTAAGCCTTAACGTCTCATTGAACAAGGTCAGGTGAGACATGGGTCTATCATTCACCCCACACGAGATGCAGTCCGTGCCTCTATATGCTGAATTTTGACTAAGGCAAAAGTTAATGCCCAGCAACTGAGTTTTAGAAGTCAAATTAAGGAGGAAAGTTCTAACTTCAGCTGCAATACCGCTCATTTAAACCCATTTTAAGTCCATTTCTAAAACACAATACTGAACCAGCTTTAAACTGTTTACATCCAGGAAGAATTTGCACGACTGATTTGATGTAAGTTGCTTAAGGGATCTTAAGAGATTCAAAACTACTCGTTCCTTAAAATGCCATACTTCTGTGCAAAAGTATTACAGGGTAGCAAAAGCGCCAGGTCCCCCATCTCCCTGATGAACCTCACACAGGTGTCAGTTCTACTTTGTGCCACTATCAAGGACAAGCTCTAATGATGCAGCAACTGCACATCAGCCTTGGTTCAGCACCGAGAACCACCAAGGGGCCACCCTGCACCACCCAGACTCCTCCGCACGGCTGGCAGCTCCCACCCAAAGAGCCGTTCCAAAAGAAACAGCCCCCATCTCCTCTGAAAATGAGCAGGCCTGAGGCCATCAGCTCTGCCTGTTTTTCTTTTTTCTATCCCATTTATGGGCAGGAAGGGGCAACAGCTGCCTGGCTCTCAGAAATGAAGTGCCCAGCTCTTTTTTTTCATAGAGAGCAGAGCTGCCCACAGGACACCAACTTGAGTCCCTCCTTTTTGCCCTTTTTCATCAGAAATGGGAGAGAAATAGGGAAGTCTGGGAAGTGACAGCACAACTCCCTGCTCTCTCCTCGTCTCTCAGCGGATGCCAGCAGCAGAGGAAGGTTTGTTCCTCCATCGACCATCCCTGTATCTGCCAAAAAGCAAAGGCACATGTGGATGGCACAGGTCCCACAGAGGAACGACCCAGCAGTGGCGTCACTGACTCTCCAAGGAAAAGAATATCTCTAAGACTGAACTCTGTAATACCATAAAGTCATAATCTACTAAAATTGTCATTTTCTGCACCTATCCCACCACCCAGTGTGATAGAGGAGCCTCAACATTCTCTCGTTATCAATAACTGAGTCTGGGCCAGAAGAGGGAAGTAAAGCTCATTGCTGCTGCTAAGCGAAGCGGAATTTCAACGTTGCCTCCCCAAGATTTTGCATTTCTATTTGCTTCATCTTGCAACACCAAAACTCCTTGCAGGGATACAAGGCTTTGACACTCTCTTTAGCATCACCTGAAGCTCGAGCCTGATGTCCTACAGCTCAGAAGGAAAACAAAAGCACTGCAGAGCAGGCTGAGCTCAGAGCTCTGCCATCCACTGCCAACACAAACTTGCTTCTCACGCAAATCTCAACTCAGTAAACTTCAACCCAGCCTCCTCTCACACTCAGACAACGATGTTCTCCTCACCCTGTCAATCCTCCATCGCTGGTAGACTCTATAATTTGCAAAGTGCAAAGACAGAGCATCATGAGCACAAAATTTTTTGCATGCAATCTTTTCATGCCCGCACAGGCCAACCAAAGCGTATTCTAATACTGTTTCCCAACAATATTCTGCAGCTTAATTGGGCAGAAACTTGCTATAACTGAATTCCTGTGCCTACATGTTCTCCTGTTTAAACTTTGAAACCAAGACAATTGGTGTTTAAATTTTATTAAGCAATAGTTATTCAGACATCCAACATTAATCTGACTATTATGGTTTTGACTTCCTCACATTAATTTACTTTCATAAAAGACATCATTACATTTCAGTGGTATGAACTCCACAGCATTAGGATTACGAAAGGGTTCACTTCACAGAAATTCTCTTACGCTCTGTATAAGAATTGAACAGTTGACAACGTTTTAATGAGGTGCCGTCTAAACTGAAACAGTGAAAAGGCAAAAGGGAAAAAAAAAAACCCACACATTCATTTCAAGGTTCACATCCTTCTCCTGTCTCGACAGAACTACAGAAGCAGCAAGGAAAGAAAAAGTTTATCACATACATTACCCGGGTTTCACTGCCGTTTCCTCCAGCTTTATGAGAAGACCATCTGCCCGCGCTGCCTCACAAGACATTTATCTTGGGCTTCCTACTGCAACCACGGTTCACCATGCGTTCCGCTGCGTAACACACCAAAATGAACATCAGGGTTTGAGATAATGAATTCTGCCACTGTACAAACCACTTAGGTCTCGTGTAACTCCTCGCAGGAGTAAGGTCTCTTCCCCACGACGATGCTGTATCAACGCCGACAGCATCTCCGCCTCTTCCCCGCACAGCTTATTTTCTAAACACAACTTCTATTTGATGCATCTTCACAAGTATCACTAATAAAATACTTCGGGGCTATGAATACATCCTGTCCCCAGCTCTACTTGGTACATTAAGCAAAAGGCAATTTTTCAGACTGGAGAGTGCCGTTTGGGTGTGGTTCCAAGCCCCGGGCCCAGGGCAGACGCCCAAAGCAGCTCCCACCCCGAGCCCTGCTCCTGCCCTGCACGGCTCTCTGGCTGTGCTGACTCAGCCGTTTTTGGGAGCCAGTTACGCTGGATTAGGGAAATCTGGGCAGGTTCGCAATAGGTATTTTGGAGGCAGGGTTATTTTTTAAACACGGATAAATTTGAACACTCCATGGACCCCCAGCCAGTCACATCAGCACTAGAGAGCAGGAATAAGCAATCTGTTTAAAACAAAACAAACAAACAAACACTAACAAACAAACAAAAAAACTCGAAATCCACCAAAGTCTCATTAAATTTTTTAGGTTTTGCATTGCAGTGTCATAGGTGGACTTTGTCTGCAAGGACTGACAAGTAGCCTGGTTAGCACTGATGAAACCAGAGCAGAAGGATGCTGGAGATCGTGTCGGCAGACCAGTTGGTGTTGAGGAACGTCACCGTTCGGTGACGTAACGCTCTTCGGAAACACAGGAAAACACTCAAGGTATGCCACAGAAGGACTGAGTAGCACAACAAAGTGAATTCTGTTTCCAGACTGTCCCCAGAACCAGCAAAGGGAGTGGAGGGGAAGCATCAAAAAGCCAACCGAGTTCACGCGTGTCAGCATGTAACCAGTGGTCATCGTTAGCAGTATTTCCAGCACTGCTTTGCATTTTGAAAACTGGAAGGGTTCGCAGACTTCTTAAAATCCACAATTTTGAGTACCAGGAAAAAGAGAATAAGAATTTTAACTGATTCCCAGTTTTCAACTCTAACTTGAGTGCCAAACGTTTAACAAATTCATCACCATTTGCAGTCTGAAAACTGCTATTAATACGTGAATGACATGACAGCTCCGAGACCTGGGACACTTTCTCATAACTTAAAACTTTCTTTTTAAATTGAAGCACATTAAGATGATGAGAGCACATATTAGTTAAACTTTGGATAAACCCACTAAAGGGCTATTTAAGATTTGCAGGCAAAGCAAAAAAAAAAATCTGAAGCAAGAGGAAGGGACCAGAACTATCTAGAGGCAAGCTGAAATGTAGCAGGAAAGCCACAGCTTTGATGTGCAGTGCTTCCAAACAAACACTAGTTAAACAAGTTGGAAAGTTTTAACCTTTCATCCTACCTATTAAACGCCACCTGTATTTTATAATCCCTGTAAACAGACTAAGAAAAACATTAATATTTCAGCAGCCACTCGGTATCAAAATATTTAGCACAGTATCAACTGCTTCAGAAAAACAGCTGATAATTGATAATTTAGCTATACAAACCCTTTTAATAAAATGACATTATCTTTTTTTCCCCCTAACGACGTTAAGTTGGTTTGGTTTTTTTTTCCTCTCAAAGTTCTCACAGCTTTTTCCCCCTTTTCTGGATGTGGCCTTAAAACAAAAGTCATGCTGTTCACAGGTCTTGCAGACGTAAGGACCAAAAAGAGACTGAGCCACCAAAGACACCCCATAGAGAACATGCCTTGTGCTGCTCCCTGTGCCCAGGGTTGCCAGACCGTGCCCAGGAACGCCGGATCATGCCCAGGGACGCAGACAGGGACCGATCGGTGCCTTCGTGGTTGTCCCCACAGAGCACCAGCACCGCTCACGTGCAACCCGCCATCACCCGAGGGTGTGCAGTTACACCAGAGACGTGACAATCATGAACAAGAATAATTATAGAATCACAGAATGGTTTGGGTTGGAAGGGACCTCAAAGATCATCTAGTTCCAAACCCCCTGCCATGGGCAGGGACACCCTCCACTACACCAGGTTGCCCAAAGCCTCATCCAACCTGGCCTTGAACACTTCCACGGATGGGGCAGCCACAACTTCTCTGGGCAACCTGGTCCAGTGTTTCACCACCCTCATTTCTTCCTTAGATCTCATCGAAATCTGCCCTCTTTCAGTTTAAAGCCATTGCCCCATGTCCTGTCACTACACGCCCTTGTCCAAAGCCCCTCTCCAGCTTTCCTGTAGGCCCTTTAGGTACTGGAAGGTGCTGGAAGATCTCCGCGGAGCCTTCTCTTCTCCAGGCTGAACAGCCCCAACTCTCTCAGCCTGTCTCCATACAGAGGTGCTCCAGCCCTTGGATCATCTTCGTGACCCTCCTCTGGCCCCGCTCTAGCAGCTCCATGTCCTTCTGCTGTTGGGAACCCCAGAGCTGAACACAGTGCTGCAGCGGGGTCTCAGGAGAGCAGAGCAGAGGGGTAGAATCCCCTCCCTGGACCTGCTGCCCACACTGCTCTGGATGCAGCCCAGGACACGGTTGGCTTTCTGGGCTGAAGTATGTAAACAGTTTTTGGTCTACCCAGACCAAAAACTTAACTTCTGCATCTGATAAACCAGTGAAGATGTTGTGCAAGCTGGTTTTGAACTGCTCTTCCTAACGTACTTTTAACTAGAAGCCAGAAGACTTGACAGACATGAAACTGCAAAATAAAGAATCATAACAACACACATAATTTAAAGTCAGTGAGACTCAACGAGTCTTGCGACTAGAGAAAGAAGTTAAGCTGCTTCTCACATGAAGTTAAAGAAAAACCCAAGCACCCTTGCAAAATCTTGTCAAAATTCAGTTGAATTTCCAAACACTTAATGCAAGAGGCCAGTTGGGCTCCCTCGGAGGCTGTCAGCCTGTCGGTTTGTTACAAAGCTTACGCCTGACAACGTCTCTCTCGACAGATAAAACTGCTTTCCAGTGCCACAGAAACTCCATGGCAAGAAACCCTTCTCATTTCTAAAGCTTCCAGGGCCACGGTGGACAAACTAACTGCAATTTAACCCTTCTGCTGCCTTTCTTCGGCACCCGGCACGGACAGCAGCTCCTAGTTGTTGCCTGAATTAACTGAATTCTACCAAGTACAAGCTAAGATGAATTTTTGCAAGGGTATGATTCACTATTTACTTACACATAATAATTTTTAAAAAATACTAAGATGTATAATGGATTAACATAAACTGTACAAATACAAAGGACACTCCTGCTAGCAAGAAATCATCCCATTACACCACCCAACGAGATCCAAACTTTGTACTCATCTTCTCCCAAATAGAAACCAAGATTCAACCACACCCACTTTTTACCATCTCTGGTTTTTGAGTGTCAGTAAATCATGATTGAACGCATTTTAATATTCCTCTGAATAATGACATGCTGGAGCGTGCCACGAAGAGAGAGCAGGAGGAGCACCACAGTGCAGGCAAGTCCCCGCTGCTCCCCGCGCCGCTTCTCTGCAGGGTACAGCAAACAGCAACTGGATTTATCAAAAAAAAACCCCAAACCAACCAAACAAACAAAAAAACCCACCATAAGCTATTTGGGCTACTACATACATGAGGACAACACTGTGAAAACATCTTTAAATGTCAGTTTGGTGTGGATCTTGCTTTGAGTGGCCATAAAAGAAAGCAATTTCTTTCTTAAAAAAAGAGGAAATCGGAGAAAAAATTAAGGAAAAAAAAAAAAAGTTGTTTTTTAGGATGTTATTGGTGATTAATAAATTTAAGCTGAAGACTACTTGTTAAAACTCTCTCCTAGGAAAACAAATTCCTGGTAATTATTGGCTAAGAAGGTGACACAGTCCAAACTTATTACTTGTATCTTTTCCTCGTTAAATATAATTGGTGCAGATATTTCGGCAGAAGCAATCATTGCTCCAGGAAAAAACCTTTTCACCCTTTATCTTTTAAAGGCTGTCCACACCTTAGTTTTCACCGTGTCAGATCAACATTTCAATACAATGCTAATTTACCCCATCAGTAGTATAAGGCCAAAATGAAATATAGTGGTTCCAAAACTTCAGCACTTGATTTAAAACAACGCCCTGAGCAGGTACAGAGGCCACACAAACCACACGTGAACTGAAAGGTTTAATGGTAAATCTCAAAGAAACAAACAGAAACCCCCACCCCCAGCAGCCCCCCACCCACCCACCCACCAACCTACTCAAAACACACAAACAAAACCATCAGTAAACTCTTCTCCATACAGGACCACCCAGCACATCAAAAAAAGACATGAGAGAGGAAAAATATCAGTCCATTTTATCTCATCTTGGCCAATCTTTATGCTTCGAGGCCCCTGAAGTTACAAGAATAAAATAATGTTAAGACACTCTTGTAAAATCAGGCATGTTTCAAGCACAGTCATTTCCATTAGGTTACTATTCTTATTTATGCCAAAACACAGCACAGCTTGCTAAATTAAATTTACAGCACATTCCTCCATTAAGTCCTTTAACCCATTTCTCCATATTCAATTTTCCTGAAATTTTCATCTTAATGGCTAAATTTTTCGGATTTGGACTTTGACCAAGCAATTTTTTAATTATCTTTAAATAAGGAAATGCTTATGCTAACAGTAAGCGAACACTGGAAAATCAGATTGGCACATTTCTGCTTTTTTTTTTTCCCCCAGAAATTCTGGTTACTCCTCTGCCCACAAAATACATAACATCACACAAAAACTAAATTCCCATTTTGATGTGGCTTTTTTTGGTTTGATTTTACTCTCCCTTATAGAAAAAACACTGCCTTGGTTGCTCTGCAGCCCAACTATACAAAGGGAATTGCGGACTCTTATCTCCTCATCCTACTCGCTTTAATGATTTGTGCACATCAAAGCCTGATTAAAACCATTTAAGCACTTCCATCACTGAAATCTCTTTAACGTCTTTTAGAAATTAAATTAAATGCAGAAACAAAAAAAATACATGTGAATGTACAAAGGTGTACAATTATGATCAGCTATTGAGCTTTTATAGCAATGTTAGCATGGATGGTGACACGCATGGAAGTACAGGTTGAGTGTTTCAGAGCGTAATTTAACTAAAAATATTGCAGACAGCCACTATAAATAGAATCATAGAATGGTTTGGGTTGGAAGGGACCTCAAAGATCATCTTTAGTTCCAGACCCCCTGCCATGGGCAGGGGCACCCTCCACTACACCAGGTTGCCCAAAGCCTCATCCAACCTGGCCTTGAACACTTCCAGGGATGGGGCAGCCACAACTTCTCTGGGTGACCTGTTCCAGTGCCTCACCACCCTCAGAGGGAAAAATTTCTTCCTTGTATCCAATCTAAATCTGCCCTCTTCCAGTTTAAATCCATTGCCCCTTGTCCTATCACTACACACCCTTGTCCAAAGCCCCTCTCCAGCTTTCCTGTAGCCCCTTTAAGTACTGGAAGGCTGCAGTAAGATCACCCTGGAGCCTTCTCTTCTCCAGGCTGAACAGCCCCAACTTTCAGCCTGTCTTCATAGGAGAGGTGCTCCAGCCCTCGGATCATCTTCATGGCCTCCTCTTGACCCTCTCCAGCAAATATTAAATATTCATTTAAAAACGGACACTTGCCACAGGATCACACTAACTAAGGGAAGTGCATTCTACGTTTCTGACTGTTCTTCACAGTCCTGAAGCACAAGAAGAAAAAAGCACCAAGTAGAACTGCCCATCAGGGTAAACGAAGCTATCACAACTTGCTTCCAGATGTTCTGATGCCGGAGGACCAGCTACACTAACGTTGCCTTATATGGCTTCAGGGTGGCCGCACATTTATCTACAAGTCCGTGTCTATCTAAGGCTAAGGTGCCTACCACCTTGGTGTCTACACGCTGTATGCAGCTGGAAGAGCAACAACACATCTGCTCTCTTCTCCTCGTGTTTATTCGGTTCCTGTATTTGCAACACACTTCCATTTCTCACATCACTGCCTGATCAGGTCGCGGTTCACTCTCCAAGTAAGGATTCCCACAAACCCGCTACACTTCAGTGAAAGAGCGGGAACGAGACACTGCCTGGTGGTGTGAAATTTCAGCAGGAACCAAAAATGTTGAGGGAAGTATCTAACAGGGCGCAATTCACCGTGGTGAAATCTTGGAATCTCAGCTAAGGACAAGTTCAAACAATTTTTACTGCCTGAAGAGTACTTTTAAACTGGTCGCTGGTTAGAAGCACTCTTTTCCCAATGTTCAGTTCTAAAAATTAAACATACAATCATATGATGCAACTACAGCGAGATAGCAGGTATTCACCTCCCTTTCCAAGGGACTACAAAGCTGCAGCCTACCAAAACCTCCCAGGTTTTGCCTTCTCATTTTAACACCACATACTGTAAAAGTTGCAGAGTATTCAGAGCACTAAGTTTAGGGATCCACTTTGGTTTGACACGTTCTCCCACACTGTTCCAATCCCAGGAGCCTCAGGAAGGGCACACATATACTCGGGGCTCCCTTCAGCCCCTTCAAGAACAAGCCACTAAACTTAAAAGCTGAAGAGTTTCAGGTCCACTCCAAAAGACAAGCATCTGAAAGGAAACTGCAGATAATGGGGGAAGCATCAATCCTTTGCAGGAAAACAAACACAGTGCTAACACTGAAGAGAACCACATCGTTTTTCTGGCCTGCTGTCTACCACGTCTGGTCTTTATGCCTCCAACGCAGTACTGGGAATAAACAGCAAGTGACTGCTGGGAGGCTGCAGAGGAGTACACCTATCCACAGGGAGAGATCTGGAATGATAAAACGGTCTGTCCTGAAAAACATGATCGTTACAGGTTTAGAATATTAGTAAGAAGTACACTCTATGCTTGTTTAATTATAAAGCATGGAAAGTAACACGTTCAAGTAAATTATCAATAAATGTTATGACATGAATAAAAACTAAGATGAACTGTGATAAAGAGAGATCAATAAAAGGGGACTATGAGCTGTCCAGTGAGGTATTGTTGGGACTGGGAACCATAGCTCAATAAAAAGAAGTGCAGGAAAAGTTTTCTTAATGAGCTGGTAACAGAAGAAAATTAGTTCAAGACTTCAGGGCAAGAACTTCTCTTATTCAATGTCTGTACAGTACCAAGCACGATGAGATTTTTATTTTTTTTCCTGTTGGTACCTGGTGCTACTGCCAGTTAATAAACCAGGTTTTACGTTCATCAGCAAGAATTAATGAATCAAGTAAGAACAAGAGACTTGACAACCTGAAGAACTACAAGCTAATGCACTTGGGGAGAAAATACAGTTCACAACATTAGGAAAAAAAAAAAAAAGAGGTTTGAAATACAAAGCTGGAGAAAGAAACTTGGAAAGTATTAAGAATTTGAGAGCCCGGGGAGATGGCAGAGACCAAATTAGACACGAGTGCGCGAGGCAAACAATATCGCGGCTACGGGGAAGATGGAATTTTGGACAGCACGTAGGCAGCTGGCACCGGACCAGGCAAGGAAGCAAGCCGTGCGACGCGGCGTCCCGTGCTGGCACCTCTGCACAAGTCACAGGCAACACCGGATTTTCATTTCAGAGAGCAACCAGTCATTTCGACACAACCAGTCGAAAGGAGAAGCCTCGATTCAACAGGAACACGCACACCGAGTTCGAGCTCCTGGAAAGATTAAATCCCGATTCCCCTCGGAGGAAAACACACGGTCAGGGAACAGCACTGCTCTAAAAACTGAGGCTGACTACACTCAGAGAAAAGCTTTATGACAGGAAGGAGCACGAGCCTGGCCACTTGGATCTCCGAGGCAGTGACAAAACCCCTACCATTTCACAAGCTGGAGAGCATCTTGTTAGTCACTAGTAACTGCAGAGAAGGAACAACCCTCCAAGAGAAGAGTAATTGCCACGTAAGTTCTTTCATCTTTAGTTTTGCAATTCTGTGAACCCCGTTTCTTACTTTAACACAGTTAACAACATATTTCAGATACATCTAACCCTCCTCTATCTAAATGTGACCTGTTAAAGTTTCCTGACTCATTCCCAGACAGTTCCTCTTCATCCTACGGCCACTCCATCTCCCCACACGGGCATTCTTTTCTCACTGCTTAACAAAGATGACATCAACATCACTTCTTTCTGGAGACAAACTCCAAGACAGACGTTAAAATCCAACGACAGGACAGGTGGACTCAAGTTTAGTTGTTTCTTAGCTTCTGTCGAAGGTAACTGTGAGACTATAGTAACATGAGAGAAAGGAAACACACCTGTAGAACAAACCACACGTGAGTAACAATCTGAAATTATGTGGCTGAGAACAATTAACTGCAGCACAAAAGAAACCCCAAAGTCACTAAAATCCCAAGACTGTTCTTACATCCTCAGACAGGCAGACCCCCAACACGACACTGTGTGACTAACCTTCCCCCCAGCTGCACACACACACTGCTGCTGGTCAAGGCAGCCTCCTGAAAGATGCTCGTGCTCTTTCCACATGCCCAACAAGGGCAAGATGTGCCTACAGGACAGGGGCTCATCTCATGTCTCAAGATCCAGCCTCAGACACGAGCATCACTGGTTAATATTTCTACCCTCAACATTGCAGGTTTCTGTTGATTTGGAGCAAACGGTTAAGAGCAGTAATGAATAAAAAACTCCCAGAACAAGAGGATAAGCAGGAAGGAAAGGAAGGAAGGCATCAGAAGCAGCTACGAGCAGTCATGGGAACGCTCACAAGCACTGAAAACATGACGGGAGCAGAGGCCAGCAGTTTCACCATCACTTGGTGACAGAGTCCTCCACATGCTCCAAAAGACGCTGCGAACTGCTCTCAGTCAGTCACACACACGTCCTGTACGTCTTTAGTCACATCGACATCCAGGAGCAACCACAGTGGGAAACAAAGTGCAGCAGGACACCCTTGCCAGCAGCTGCCAGCTAGAAAAGGAAGAAGAAACTAGTGCACACGTGCCAACTTCTCTACCCGCTGTAAGGTCAGGGCAGATTTCTACTGCAACTATTTATCTACGAAACCTGAACAAGGCAAAGAATATGGCAATTGCAGATAAAAACACGTAGCTTCTCATTAAATAGTTGGGTCATAGCCATGCAAAAGTATTTGTGCATTCCAAAGACGACCCAGAAGTAATATTTCACTGAAGTTTTATCGTACTTTATGAAGTTCAGATCATTGTAACTGGCAAGAATGCAAACCACACAAATATGAACTACTATTTTTTTTGGTTGCCGTGTGCCTTCTTGCACAAAAACCCACCCCAGGCTCTCAGTCTTGCTTTCTCAATGTTTGAGACATAGGAGAAAAGTCATAAAATAAGAAGTGCACAGATGTTTAAAGGAAATATTAGAGAGCTGAAACCGTTTTCAAGACCAGAGTTGAAATTTACCGTTTTCTTTCGTGACTGCTACAACTGTTCAAGAGAGCAGAGCTTGCTCTTGCACAAAGCTGCAAATACACTGTAGAGCAGTCAGGAAACCATAAACATTAATACTGATACATTAATAAGGCCAAGGTATTAATGATGCCAAAGGGTAAAAGTTTTCTTTCTTGTTATCGACCAACTGGAATGGCACAATTACCATTACGAGCCATTGTACAACTCCAGTATAACACCTGTACACAGCACCTATGTGACTGAGACTGTATACATCACACCTTGCTCAGGCCGACGACCCAACAGCAGCACTGTGAGTTTAATAACGTTCCTCTCGTTAGGGAAGATAACGAAATGACAAACCAAGCCTACAACCACTCCTCCAGAGCACCTGACCAGACCCTATTTTGCAATAACGCCCCCAGGGTGCAAAGCACTCTGTTCCAGCGTTTAAAGAGAAGTACTCAGAACTTTTAAAGAAACGTGAGGAACTAGGAACATACCCACGAGAAGATGTTCAGTAACCAGAAGGGAGCCGGCAACGAGGTGACCAAGAAAAGCACAGACTTGAGCAGAACAAGTTCATTTCCAAGACTCCTGATGCTGCGTGCGTGCCTTCAGCTCACGCAGAGGCAACGGGAAGCCTGACTGGCATCAGTGGAAACATGCCAACACTTAAAACCCTCCGAGTCCTCGTAAGGAAATGATCAAACAAGACCATAACAAGCCGAGGAGACGGGCTTGTGAAGCAGAGGGGCCCACACCCGCGAAGCAGCGCTCTCTCTTCACTGGAGCATCACCTTCTTGGGCGTACTTGAGCTAGGGCTGTAAGCCCTCAGCTTTGCCCCAGACCGAAGTTAACCACTTTGTTGTTCAAGAAGTGAACGAAAGACGCAGCACCTGAAAGCACCAACATCTGCATTACACGTCTCGACACCTTGTTTTGTTTTGTTCACTGGAAAAAAAGTAAAAAACCAAAAGAAAAGCAAAAGCAAGCCCTCGTGAGGCCAGCCTCAAGGAACGAGCGCGACGCGATGGCTCTTTTGATCACAAAGCACACACGACGCTCAGCAGAGACGATGCTTTACGTAACCCCATCCAGGCACTCACGAGGATGTGACTGCGTGTCCGTGACCCCGGCAGCATCCCGGCTCCTCGCCTTCGCCGGCACCGACCCCCAGCAGCCCCCAGCCCTGGGGCGGCTCAGGGCCTAAAACGCAGGGAGCAAAGGGGAAGGAACAAAGCCCTGACGTCCATTACTGGAAAAGGATTAAACCCAGCAGCCAGGAGAGGGGAAGGCACCGGCACAAGAGCCATCCCCGGTGTCTGCTTTAACCGGGGCCACCCGGGTTTCGCTCTCCGGCGAGGGGCAGCCCGGTGAGGAGCGCTCCCGCCAGGGGGGTAACTCCTCTGGCCGCGTCACTCGCCGTGTCCGTGCGCGGGGAAACACGGCGGTTCCGCGGTCCGAAGCGGGAGAGATGCGCCACGAAACGGGCGGTCCCAACGGCCCGGGGAAGGCCGGGGCCCGCGCAGGTAAGGCCGGCAGCGGCGCGGGCCGCGGGCGGGGAACGGACGGCTCCGGGCGCGGAGGGCGGGCCGGGAGAGCTCTCCGAGAAGTAAGCCCGGGGAGGGGGGCGGGCGGAGCGGAGTCGGACGGCCGCCGCCACCGGGACCCTGCCTTTCCCCCCGCCGGCGGGGACTGCAGTGGGGGTGCCGCTCTCGGTGGGCCCCCCCCCTGCCCCGCGAGGCCGGCCCCGGCGCGTCCCCACCTGCGGCCGCGTCTCACCTCCGTTCGCCGCTCCGCTAGGCCCGGACCATCTCCTGGCTGCCGCCACCGGCCCGCCGGGCGGGGAGGGGGGGACACGACGAGGCCCGAGGGAGCGGGGGCGCCGCCGCCGAGTCACCGAGCGCCCGGGGAGCGCAGGGGCAGGCCCGGCCCCCGGCGGAGCAGGGCGGGAGGGGGGGGGGACGAGGCCCGGGGGAGGGGGAGCGGCTCACAGGCGGGAGGCGACGGCGGCTCCCCAGGGGTCCTGCCGCTCCATCGCGGGACGGCGCCGGGCTGGCGGCGAGGCGCGGTCGGGGCGGGCCGGCGGCGTCGGCCTGGGCAGCGCTCGGCCCCGCGCCCGGCTCCGGCTGCGGCTCCGGCCTCCCTCCGTGCGCCCGTCCTGCCGGGCCGCGGCCCCTCCCGCAGCCGGGCACTCGCGCTACCCAGCAGCCCCCGCGCCGCCGCAGCCCCGCCGCCGCTCACGTGACCTGCCGACGGGGGGGGACACACACACACACTCCGTGAGCACGTGACCCCGCGGAGCCAGGCGGGGCCGCGGCGGGAGTCACGTGGCAGGGCGCGGGGTTCGGTGGGGGGGCGGCGGGGGCACCGGCGGCGCGCGCCGCTTCCCAGCCCCGCCCGCGCGGAGGCGGCGGCCGGTGAACGCGGCGCTGCTCCGGGAGGCGGCGGAGGGCTGGGATTCAAACCGAGCCGCCGTGACCGCGTTAACCGGCATCCCGGCTGCGCTCTCGGGCGCCGCTCGGTAACGTCCGGACGAACCCGCGCGAGACGCACCGGGAAGCGATCGTCAGTCGTTATCTCCCGCCGCGCGGACGCAATTTCGGTTTTCCTGGAGAGCTATTCCAGAGCCGCCCCGCGGAGCAGCCCCCCCCGCCCCAGGCAGCCCCCGGTTTTGGGGCCGCTCTTTCGTGCCGCTCACCTGCTTCGGTTTATAATTCGGTTTGTAATTAATTCGGTTCATAATTAATTCGGTTCGTAATGCAATTTGTAATTCGGTTTGTAATTAATTCGGTTTGTAATTCGGTTTCTAATTAATTTGTTTTTCATCTCGGCGGAGCACCGCGTTACCCAATTCCGACCTCAACCAGCCGATGCGCACACGGCGTCCAGAACTGGGACTGACCCACGGAACAGGAGTTGCTTCCCAGGGGATGGCACGGGGACGACCCCGTTACACGGACCACGTCACAGAACTCCCGAAAACGGCTTTAAAAACCATTTCTGTGAGCGGCAGTTTGCGAAAAACTTACAAATCTGCTGTGTGAGCGTTGTCAGTTTAAACAAAAACGGCTTGTGTAGTGTTCCAGAACACAGTTCCACTTCGTTATTTGTTTGACATACGTGAGTAAAGTGCAACAGAATGGTGGGGAAAACAAAAAAACAAAACACTTTTTTTTTTGTTTCCATAAGCATAGCAAACTCCAAATCTAAATATTTTCAAGATACAGTCTGTGGTACTACAACCGCGGAAACCCTTCACACAAAAACGCTGTAAAAGACACAAGGAGAGTTGGAAGCCTGGAGCCAGTCTCAAACAGTTGGTAAGTGTTGCGACTGGCAGAGAAATCTGCAGTTTGTCACGAGACTGGAACGTGACAAACTGCAACAAATCACCACCAAACTGGGATGGAACCCCAACCTGCCTGAAAAATCAAACCCACCTCTGATTTCCCTGCTTTACGTGGGCAGGGAGGCACCGGGAGCTGCTCTGAGAAAGCAACACTGTGCTGTAAATAGAAGAACAGAAAATAATGAAAATATCTCTAAATTCAAACGTATTCTGGCATTACTTTTTGTATTATCTCCCCTTTTCCCCAACACATCCCAATTAACAACATCAAGCTGTGAAGATCTGCCTCAGACACCGCTGGTGTCGCAGTGTCTGGATAAAAACACCATTTCATAAAGAGAACCCAAGGGGTTAAAGTATGGCGAACGTTTCTTTATGAAGCAAATCCATTTCATAGCCAAAGTCCTAATTATTAAGGGCTCCTCCCTAAAAAAAAAAATAAATCAATCAGTCCTCAAGAGCCTGTGTAACGATTTCACTGAGGGCACCCACAAAGCCTGCTTCTGGCTCTGACAAGTTCCATTTCATAAAAGCCTGGACTGGAAGATCAGGTTGTGTCTCTCCTCTTCTGCTATCCCAGCACTTTGCAGTGTTTCTCCTGGAAATGGGATGCCTTTTCCCGAGGCTTTTCCCACTCGAAGGCATCAACTGCTTCCCTTCGATTAGCAACGGCAGCTCGACGCGTAATTGGAGGCGTTAAAGTTGAGGCTGTTCAGAGCTAGACAGGTCTCATGGAACTGCTTAGTAAATATAATTTCTACTTACTGTTTTGGTCATTAAAAAAAATGGTATTTTGTACTTAACCTAGATCTTTGGAAGACAGTAATTAAAGAAATTCCTGTTGGAAAAAAAGTTTGAAGCAAAGCATCCGGGAAGAAATCAGGATGTGATCTAGTGAACGATGAACTGGCAAAGCTCTTGACAGGCTGGTGAGTTTTACTCTGTGAAATAAGAATATGGAGTGACAAATTAAATAGAAAGGGCAAATAAATACCCAACAAAAATACTGTCTTTGAAATTAAACATTTTTAAAAAATCTGAGTACAAAGGGACTGACAGTTGGTCTTAGACTTAATCGGCAGTTGGCAGTGTCAGATCTTTGGGAAAAGATCAGTCTTTGGGAACGGACCCCGTTTGTCTGACTGTAGACCCCAAGCAAACAGATGTATGAGACACCAACCCTCTGAATTTCATGACCAGCTTTGGCACTCAGTGGTTGTCCAACCACCCTAAAACCTCTCTTTTCTTGGCAGGGACAATGTAATGGGTAGAAGTAACATACTCGTGTGAAGCAGTGCTCTTCTGATGAAACCACCTACACACAAACGCCAGCAGCACTACAGAAATGAACGTACAACAGTCTTAAGAGGATGGCAAAGGCAGTTGAGCCTTGCTCCCCATCCTCTCCCTTCAGAACAACCATCACCACAGTCCGCCCAGCTCAGCGCCAACCGCACTAAAACGCTGTACTAAAAGTTGTGGCTGCCCCATCCCTGGCAGTGTTCAAGGCCAAGTTGGATCAGGCTTTGGGCAACCTGGTGTAGTGGAGGGTGTCCTTGCCTATGGCAGGGGGGTTGGAACTGGATGATCTTTGAGGTCCTTTCCAACCCAAACCGTTCTATGATTCTCTTCTAAAACCTCTTCACAGCTCGGGGCCTCCACCCCGCCGGGCTCTGCACCCCCCTCCCAGCAGCCCCCCAACAATGCAGAGGTCTCTGGCAGCTCTCCACCACCACGCCTGCTTCAGCCATCACACGTGGCTTGCTGGAGCTGCAGGAGATGGTCTAAACCCTGCGCCACAAAAGGTCCCATATTCCAGACACACACACACACTCAGCTACTACTGCACCACTTACTTTTGGGTTTGCAGGAAGCGTGAACTTAGCAACTACTGTTTAATAATTTATTAACTTTTCCCATTAAATGGTACGGTCACTCAAGACGACTTAAACAACTTTCTGGTAATTTTATTTCCAGTCTGCAGAGTGTTCTGTAAAACACGGTCATGATTACAGACTAAAACGCACAACATACATATTTTCAAACATTTAAATAAGCACAGTTTATTCAAAAGTAATTCTACACACTACTTTTTCCATAAAAATATAAAAAATAGTTTAGTTACTATATTTTACCTAAACCAAGATATTTAAGAATTCTTCCACATGTGATGCCCCCTCCCCAAAAAAGGGCATTCCAACAATAAGAAATTTAGGAGACTGCATCACAAATTAAATACTAATGCCAACTGCTTCAATCCACCAAAAGAACAAATAACTTTCAACTTGCAACCAGCAGTAATTGTTCTGCAGTATGTTTGGATTTTGCTTTTGTTGTTTGTGGTTTTTTTGCACTATCTTGCCTCTCCCATGCCAGATTTTCACAGACACGCACACACTATTACATAAAAATAACAGACTGGTTACACTGCAGACTACAACGCCAGTCACCATGTGCCCAACAACGTGGACTGGTCATCTTGCATTACACAACAATTTTTTGCAAAAATATCAAAAGGGAAACACTTTCCTTCAGGACCTCTATCCAAAGGCAACTCCTTTTCTTACTGAGCATCCAGTGAAAATAGCCTTTTTTCTCTCTCCTTGAAAACAGTGCCCATTTTTGTTTGTTACTACAACTTCTCTGGTTTTACTGACCATATTCTGTATGGAAAGCTAATGGAGTTGTGGAAAACACGCACTCCAGCCCTTCTCTCACTAGGATACATGTAATTTACAAAAAAAGGCACAAAGATGAAACTCTTAAGCAGCATCAGACGTAATTCTTCCACTGTGCACTGCTCTGCTTTCTTGCACAGCCTCTGCTGCACGAGACACTCGTGTCTCAGAAAACACCACAAACACACGAGCTAAGGGAACGGGCGAGTCGAAAAGACTAAAGCCACAAGTAGCATATTGATCCTAACAAATGAACACTATTTAAAGTTTTATGTTGCAGCTCAGGCTCGACCTGGAAGCATCAGGAAAAGCCACTGGAAAAGCAGCTCAGCAGCATATAATACACCGAGATGGAAGGCCCTCTGTGTGCAACATTCATTCCGTTTCGCCAATGACAGTGCTCTCAGCCAGCAGCGTAAAACTTCTGCTTCTCGTAGTTTAAAGGATTTTCTCAACGTTAGTGAAGCTGTCATAAACAGAGTAGTAGCATATGATGCACATCATGGTCTGCAATAAAAAGCTTTTGCTTTCCAGCATGTAAACATCCAGGTTACTGGACCTTAGCTCATATAAACAAATCTGATGATAGATTTTTTTGAACTAAAAAAGTAAAATTTTCCATAAAAGGATAAGCCACAAAAATACTCTTTCAGTAAGTCTCACGTGCCATTTAACACCTCTCATGTCCTATGAGCAACTATGCAAAAACATTTAGAAAGTTTTAGCAGTAGAAACGTTGACCAGTTAAACTGTTTGGCAACCATGCGCTCAAAACATCTTTGAAGAGCGTTACCGTTCACTAAACAACAGTCCTACACTGTACCAGACTATTTCTTCTTCTTTTTCTTTGGTGGCTCATCATCAGAACTACTGTCTGTGCTGCTGCTGCTGCTGCTGGAGGAACTAGAATCTGATTCGAACTCTGAGGAGGAGGAAGTACTACTTGAGGATGGAGAAGATGAGGAAGTAGAGGAGCTCTCATCACTGTCACTATCATCATCAGAAGAGGAGGTAGAAGAATCTTCACTGTCAGATGAGGAATCACTAGCTGAACTGGCACTGCTACTGCTGCTGGAACTGGTCACGCTTTTGGATCTGAAAGAAAACAAATACACAGATGAGAACAGGCCTGCTAGAGACAGCATTTGTTACACAGTGTTCTTTACACTGAGTTGTTGTAATCCAAATATATTTGGATTGTAATATATTTGGTAATATATTTACAAATTTGGTAATTGTAATCCAAATTATTTGGTCTGAAAAATTTCCAGGCCTGACAATCCAAGAGAAATCCCCATCCCCATCCCTCCAATTCTGAACAGATGCATTTTGGCAGCCTGAGCAACAGCAGAGTGACACCATGTACATGAAGTAAGCCAAAACAGGACTAGAGAAAAAGGTTAATTTTGAAAGCTGGCAAGGATTTTGTTCACAGTAATTCTCAGTTTTTACTGAGAAGAACGAGGCTGCAGAAGTATGAACGTCCTGCACTATTAAGGCCTCAGGGAAAAGTTAACAAAGGGCAGTTCCCCAGCACACCACTGTAATAAAGAGTGAAATTTTGGCAACGTGTAAGTCGGTGGAAGTATCATTAGTGATGTCACAAACGTTAGAATTGTACTCAAGGAAAACTGCTCTTAGATTAACTCCTGGCAAAAGAACCCAAATGACCTGCCACCACAGGACACCTACGTTTTCTGAGGGGAGGAGAAGGGGTGGAAACAGCCCAAGATAAAGACAGAATTGTGAACACAGAAGAGTGGGTTTCTGAATCCTCTGCAATTTTTCTTTGTTTCCATTTTTAGCCCTTACTGAGGCCGCTGTTCTCAAGATCAAGGTCTCTCATTAAGGCAATATAAATTCCAAGAAAGCACAATTAAATTCTCCCATAGATTTTTCTCCAAACAAAGCATGAAGGTAGTAATTCACTCCACTTCTTGCCAAGTCAACCAAACAGCAGGCAAAAATGCTGGATACAACAATGTAGAACCTTCTTTCCATTAGAAAAATGAATGTAGGAGTTTTTATCAGAGGGTTTGGTTAAATACAACAACTCAGGAAATGCCTACGTTAAGGCTGTTAGAGAAAGGGTAATGTTTTTTATCATACCAGCCACAGTCACGTCAGCTGACAAATCTAGATGCATGTATTAAGCTATGAACCACTGAAGTTTTTATAATACATACAAAATCTGCTACCTCTGTGTGTGAGACACAATGGCTATTTATTAGATATCAATCTATAAGGGCTGGTTAAGTACAGACTTACTGTTTGGGAAAAACTAGTCTCAAGATGAGAAACACAAAAACGATGCGACCAGTAGTTTAAATCTAAACAGTTTCATTAGATGTGCAGACCCATTTGCATGGACAAGTCAGTCAGAGCATCACTTGATTGAGAACTTCGAACTTTCTTGTCCTAATCGCCTTTCACAGAGCCCACAGAAGCAATCCATGGACCTCCAGTATTTAGGGTATAATCTGAAACCCACTCCCAGAAACATCAGAATATAACACTTAATACTGCTTCTCCTAGAGGAAAGCAATAGCTACATCAGAGAGAGAAGAAACAAGCAGGGACTTGTTTTCAGGTGATGCAACACGTGGCCTGTTGGTGGTTAAGGAGGAGGATGGAGATGGAAGCAAGTGAAATTCCCTACTTCACCTTGTCCTAATTAGGTGATATGACAACCCACATGCTATAGATTGGTAAATCTAAGATCTTTGGGTCTACTACCCCACTGTAAAAGTACAAAATTCCTGCAGCAGACGAGCATTCACCCTCCTGAAAACAAGTTCACAAATGTTAATATCTTGCATGATTCCACGCAGCAATGGTGGAACAACTGCTGCCTGTTCTCACCCATGCTATCACCCCTCTCAGACTTTTCTCCTTTCTAACTCTATTGCAACCATCTAACAGCCTCAGGTGGTTCTAAACATGCGACTTCAATCGAATCTACAGTTTGGGGCACAAGCACAGCTGGGCGCCTGAAGAGACAAGAGAATTCAGACACCGTTTTACCCTTCAGATCAGTAGGTTTGTACACGATCCAAGCACGGAGTGGTCTTTCAATTAATAACCAAAGTATTACCGTATGGCAATGTGGAGCCCACACCCCCAGAAGACAGCTCTGTGTCACCTGAGGTCACAGGATTGTACAACAGCTGTTTTGCCTGGTCCTGTTTTTCTGGTTAAGCCTGTAGCTCACTTATTACTGTTTATATCAAAACAAGCATACACTATGTAAAAGGTTAGTGCTCACTGCTGCCACAGCAATAACTTTTGCTTTTTCTTTTTTTTTTTTTTTAAATCTGGAACTCATATATTCAATGGTAACACTGCTGAATTTTCAGCTTTTAATTCTTCCTGGATCATAATAAAAATATAAATAGCAAATGATCCAGAAAGAAATTTATAATGACGGATTCGGTGCTTGCAAAAAAAAAAAACAGGATAACAATTCAAACTTAGAAGAGTTTAAAAATTTTAAGGAAAAAGTGACTGAACCATCCCCTCCCCCATAAATCCTCTTGCTTTTCTCATTTTTGCATTGGTTTAGAGCTCAAGTACTCTGAAAATTGTTACACCAAGTAGAAGACTGTGGCACAGGAGACAGCTGAGGCAGGAAGAGGTGTAACTACATCGTTTAGAGATGGGTTAATTGATCCTCTCACTGGGCCCAAGTGCCTCTGACAATGAACAGAGGGAGCCTTTGATAGAACATATTCTGATAGTAGAGCCAGGACACTCACCGAGAAGTATTCCAATAAAGCCACATTCCACATGAAACTTTAAAATAAAGGCATGTTTGAAAAAACTGCTGGGGCTTGTTTAACGACTGCCACACAAGCCAAAAGGCCTAGTCTTCAAAAACCTTGTGCAACCTGGTTTTAGAAGATGAGATGTAGAGACAGAGGACAGTCAGCTAAACGCAAAGAGATGATGAGGCTATTGCTGCACACACGTCCCTCGTCAGTAAAACTCCTAACATGATTAGGATGTGACAACCTCACGGGGGTTTGGCTGCTCCTGACGGGTTTTGCTAACAAAGACAGAAGCGGATTGTGGATTCCCAAGCCAACATTACTGTGAAGTGAAGCAGAAGTGTCAAAAGAGAAAGAGTTCTTGGCTCAAATTAGTACTTGGGGCATCGTGGCGGGGGGAGGTTAGTTCCTGGATTTTGTTTTGGTCTGGGATGGGGTTTTTTTTGTTTGGTTTTGAGGTTGGGGTTTTTTTTTAGATGCTTTATTTCATTCTGTAGCCAAAGCTTCAGAGAGAGACAGCTGCTACAAGACAGGAACGAAAACAACAAAACGAAGAGCAGGACAGGTAGGTGGAGCGATTACAGACCAGAAAACAGAATGCCATTCTTGCACAACTTTTTAAAAAATACACTTGACGCTTTGAGGCAGAAATAGGAAGATTTTTGTTATTAAAGCAAGACCATGTAGGGAGAAAAGCAGAGGACAAAGAATTTAGAGTTTTTGGAGAGGGAGGAGTAGAAATTCTCCAAATATCTGACGTACAAATACCCATAACAGGCTAGAAGCAGTAAAATCAAAACTGCATTTGCAAATATTGACTTTCCCCCCACACCCCTTCCCATAATACCCAGTGCAAGATCACACACAAACAGCTGCACGATTCGTCATCATTCCCCACGTACCTTTTTTTCTTGGTCTTCCTTTCTGCAGTACTTTCTCCCGTGCTAATCAAAGGGGGAAAAAACAATGCCTTTGATTAATGCAGTAGGAAAATTAAATAAATAGCAGCACAGTGGTGCCGAGTTTAACATTAGAAAACCGGTATCCCACCAGCAGAGAGCCTCACTGATGCCTGAAATCCATTTCACATTTATTTGCAGTCACTATTCAAACCAGAAAAACAACAATCCCTACAAACGAGGAACAAAAAAAGGCAGCAATTCAGTTCTAATTTTCTATGTTAAGCATGCTTTACTCTTCTTTACTCTTTTCTTCATATTATACAGAAGACATTTTGGGATGGGAAAGGCACAGGAGAAAGGATACAAAAAAAGTTCTGTATAACCATATTTAGCAACAACCAAATTGACTGAAACAAAGGGTAAAATACTGAATTAGTCTGTAGCTTTCACTCTGTGTTTCTTTCAAGTACAAAAAGATACAAAACTATTTATATTGATGCTTTCCAGCTAGTTGTCTTTCAGATTCCCAAACACTCACAGAAAGTTTTAGTAGTAAATGACACAGAAGAAAGTTTCTTTTAACAAACCACTAAGGGATTTTTTTTTAACCAGTCATCACTTCTGGATTTTTTTTTTTTTAAACAAATAAAATTATTTCAGTCAAATGTACCAGTCACATGCTCTTCTCAATCCACTGCGGATATAAAACACATAATTCAGCCTGGAACACACAGGTGTGATTAAAGTAAAAAAACAAAACATGCTTAAAACATGCTTAAAACATGCTTAAAACATGCTTAAAACATGCTTAAAACATGCTTAAAACATGCTTAAAACATGCTTAAAACATGCTTAAAACATGCTTAAAACATGCTTAAAACATGCTTAAAACATGCTTAAAACATGCTTAAAACATGCTTAAAACATGCTTAAAACATGCTTAAAACATGCTTAAAACATGCTTAAAACATGCTTAAAACATGCTTAAAACATGCTTAAAACATGCTTAAAACATGCTTAAAACATGCTTAAAACATGCTTAAAACATGCTTAAAACATGCTTAAAACATGCTTAAAACATGCTTAAAACATGCTTAAAACATGCTTAAAACATGCTTAAAACATGCTTAAAACATGCTTAAAACATGCTTAAAACATGCTTAAAACATGCTTAAAACATGCTTAAAACATGCTTAAAACATGCTTAAAACATGCTTAAAACATGCTTAAAACATGCTTAAAACATGCTTAAAACATGCTTAAAACATGCTTCTGCAGCTATATTTCATTTAGCAATTAGACATTAATCATTTCTATTACTAAGCCTTTGTACCCTTCACCGTAGGTAACCAGGTGTTTCACACACAAGATCAGTCACTGTGAGTAACCAGAATGAGATCCCAAAGCACCTTTCAGGAGAGGGGGCCCAGTTCCATGTGGGTGACCCGGGGTGCCATGGCACAGGTCTGTGCCTCCCTCTAGTGTTTCACCCATGGAGAAGTGCAGGAATTCTCTACTCCATAGCACTCCCCTGGAGAGCAGATCTGCTCCATGATACTTGGTCATTTTCCCTGTGGCTACTCACTGTCTTCAGAACCCTGCGTAAGACTCGGGCACCCTGGTCTTGGTTCAGGGCAGTAACATCCAAGGAATAAGCCTTTTCTCACCTTCCCTCCCCTCCCAACTCCTAGCCTAGGACAGGCAAGCAGTGGGCTTTACCGACACCAGTAAGCAAAACGTCCATAACATCCACCAGAATGGTGCAGCCAACACTGGGCAAGTGGGAGGATCCTGGAACAACTGCTGGAATCAGTTAATGCTGGAAAATCCTGTATGTGGTTGTCAAAAAGTAAACATTAACCTTATTAGACTATGTTTGCCTTCTGGCTAATGATTCATCATGGGATCTTTAAAGATGACGCTACAAGAGACCCAGCCTCTCTGCAGACAAGAAAGAACCTTCTAAAGCAAGTTGTGTAAAAGTGAAAGTGTGACCTAGGAAGTTGTTCTTCCCATGAAGAACAAGCTTCATCCTTGATGGTGTAACATTAACATGGGAGGAACTGGGTGCCTCATGGCACAGTTCAGGAGCTTCAGAGAGCTTATGATTAGACAACCAGTATGGATCCAGCCCGGTTTATCCAGGATGAAAAACTGTTCCCACCTAAGGATTGCTCAGTCTCCCTTTTATGAGAAGGCTTTTCACACCACATCCCCCTCACGCTGTGGACTCACAGCTCACACTACTCCATTCCTGACCAACACTGGACAGTTGTGTAACCCCTATGTAAACCCACCCTGCACAATGGCTGGTCAACAAGCAACTTCAGCCTCAGTTCACCATCCTGCAACGTCAGCCGACAGAATCCAACAGAAACCGGGCAGGAAAGGAACAGGAGAATAATCTGAGTTTTAATCCTTTTCTTAAAACTTGAGTCTCTGAAGAAATCGTTCAAAGGGAGCAAGTTTTACAGCCTAAGCACTCCTGACCTCTTATCTACAACACTAGGGGATTACAGTAGCTTCAGAATTACTCATGGGATCAAAATTAATTGCAAAATAAAACGTTGTATGTCTCTGTTAACACAGCTGATGGGCTGCCACTGAAATCAGTCCTTCAGCACCCTGACTCACACTGCTGCCTCAGCTGGAACAGCTGACAGTCAAATCCAGGTCAAATCCCACCTCCCTGCCAGAGGTTCACACCATTTTCTTTCCCCACTAAGAAAAGAGAGCAAATCGTGTGCACACTCTTGCACAACTCACACCCTGACAGCCCTAATAGCCCACAGCCGACACACCAAGCTGCACAGAGGGTGTGTTTCCAAATCCTCCACAATCTTCACTGCAAGGGGTGTAAACATTGCCTCAGTCCCACTGAGGGACAGCATCGACTCTCCAGCTATAACAACTAAATTTGAGTTGCAATGGCAGAGTGGAGACTCTCATACATGAGGATTTCATGGAAGAGTAATGTGCTATGTTATTTTTCTCTTTGCCATCTGGAGCTACTCATTAAAACAATTATTAAACTTAGAGGCAACATTAAAGTCTACTCAGAACCAAGTGGAAAGGAAATCACATTATACAAATGCAGAGTTGTGCTTAGATTTTTCTGTTCAGCTGCAGGTATCTTTCACTTTCTTAGATGTCAGAGGGAAATAATTATGCAATTCAGGGAGATGGTTGTACTTCATGCTTGAGAGTTAAAAACACCTGATAGTTCAACTCTCCTTCCCCTGTTTAACCATCACAGTTTGTAACGAGCTGGTGGAGCTGTGGTGGCAGCTGCAGTCTAACAGCAAATGTAAACAGAAGGGAAAGAATTGGTTTTTTGTTATAAAAACATTTACAGTCTAACCTGCCTGCACCAGCACCTAAACATGTGAAACCAAGGAACCAAAGAACTCAGGAAACACTATTTCATTACAAAAAAGGCTCCAGCTATTTTACCTTGAGCTTAGCACAATTTTTAGTTTCAGACAGGCCAAAAAATTTTTAAGCATATTTCAGACGAGAACAACGTTTTGATTTTGTGGGCCCTGAGTGCACACGTTCCACCTAACACACAAGCCAGCTCCAACATGAAGCACCACACAGCCTGCAACAAAAGATGACAGAAAACGGTCTACGACACCATCTTTTCCATCCACACACAAAATTACCTTTTCATTAACGAAGCAGACACTTGCATTCTGTCAGCCTTACCTCTGTTGCAGTAACAGTCGCTTTTCTTTTTCTTTAAGAAGTTTGGCTAACTGAGCTGTCCTCGAAGGTCTGTGCAGGTATTTTCTCTTCCCTGTGCATTCATACGTCCAGTGTCCAAACTCCAAACATTTTTGACATCTTACATGCTGCTTGTTTGCCTCCCTACAAAAACGCAGAATCACTTAAGTGACTGATTCAAGTCTGTTCTACCTATTGAAAAAATAGGTTTTTTTATCACACAGATTCTCAAGAGCACACGTGGTTCTGTTTCAAGCAGACTGACACTCATGGGTGCTTTAGCAATTATACATCTTAAATCAGGACGAGAACAGTAACATAATTTAGGCAAATACAAATCCATTTATTAAAACATTCTCATACTAACCATTTATGAAAGAGAACAAAGAACTTTTGCTCTATTACAGAGCTTCAGCTTAAGTCTTCTGCTCAAGTAGTAAACGCTGTGCTGCTGCTATCAACTGTCACCACACTCATCACCACCACCTGAATCTGAAAGACAACTGTGTCCTAGGCTGCATCAAAAGCAGCGTGACCAGCAGGTCCAGGGAGGGGATTCTGCCCCTCTGCTCTGCTCTCAAGAGACACCCGCCACCCCACCCCCCGCAGGGCTGCATTCAGCATCAGTGCCCAACATCAGAAGGACATGGAGCTGCTGGAGCGGGGCCAGAGGAAGCCACAAAGATGATCCGAGGGCTGGAGCACCTCTGCTATGGAGACAGGCTGAGAGAGTTGAGGCTGTTCAGCCTGGAGAAGAGAAGGCTCCGCGGAGACCTTCCAGCACCTTCCAGTACTTAAAGGGGCTAAAGGAAAGCTGGGGAGGGACTTTTTACAAGGGTGTGTAGTGACAGGACATGGGGCAATGGCTTTAAACTGAAAGAGGGCAGATTTAGATTAGAGATAAAAAGAAATTTTGAGTCCCCATCCCTGGATGTGTTTAAGAATAGGGTGGATGATCTACTTAGGGATATGGTTTAATGGGAATTAGGGACGGTTGGACTGGATGATCTCTAAGGTCTTTTCTAACCTAGAAATCTATGAAATTGTTCCCTCTGATGGTGGTGAGGCACTGGAACAGGTTGCCCAGAGAAGTTGTGGCTGCCCCATCCCTGGAAGTGCTCAAGGCCAGGTTGGATGAGGCTTTGGGCCACCTGGTGTAGTGGAGGGTGTCCCTGCCCATGGCAGGGGGGTTGGAACTAGATGATCTTTGAGGTCCCTTCCAACCCAAACCATTCTGTGATTCTATGAATTTCACTTTTAGTTTTATACTAGCTGCCAGTCAGCCTACCCTGCAGTCTTCCCCCACTCTTCAGATTCCATAATCCCCCTTCCCCCTCCTTTAGATACTGTAAACCACTTAAACATTTTGAAGAGACTGCTAGGACCCTTCTCTGTCAGTGACCAGAGATCAGTCCTATGACCAAAATCACATTTTGATCCACTTAACTGGCACGGCTTCCAGCATTACAGGATGTAATTGTACAACAGTCCTTGGGAATGGTTAAACTGCATCATCCCATAACTGCACACAGTTCTAGCTCACTTCAGATAATGAGTTAGAATTACGGTTTAGAGCACTGTGAGCAAAAAGCAGGCAGTTCCATTCCCAAATCCTAGAACGTAACGCTCAAGTACCCAACTGCCAAATTCTGACAAAGAGCCCGGGACTGAGAAAGTGAAACAGATGCTCGTCATTGTAGCTTATGTGAATTTACTAAGATTCATTAAAGCCTGGCAGAAGATTTACCAAAAGAACAAGCAGATTCCTGATCACCTTGTGCAATGTAAATCAAGGAAGACTTCCCTTACTACTCTGTCCATCCAAATCCCTCAAGTATTAGTGAGCATTTTACATCCGTGTTTCAGTTTTCACACTGTGGTAAAATCCTTCCATCATTTCTAGAAGCCAGTTAAGGGAGAAGACCTGTATTTTAATCTTCTAGCTCTTACTCCACTATTGTGCAGCTTCGGAAAAGCTGTTTTGCCATCTTCTCACAGACACCCTCCTCCTTCACAAACAAGGAAACTCATGCAGCCATTCTGTGACTCGCTCAAGGTCAGAACCACAGATTAGTTTTAGAGCCAGGACTGAAATCAGGATTTTGTAGCTCTTGTACCGCTCACTGCAACTGCTCTAACTTATTTTATATAAGTTTATATTTTATATAACTCCACTTTCTATAATTTTTTCCAAACACCAAAACACTAATTTTTCAAGGCCAGCCCATCTAAGCCATCAGAAATTAACAGCCCTGGTTTAACTAGTACTCAGAGAGCAGTAACAGACCAGTAGTGAGCATTTCTCTCTCCAAAGGAGTGCTGCTTTTCAAGGCAAGACGTGAGTTGCTTCTCCTCCAACTCTAGCCACCACCTTTTGCAACAGTTCTAGTTTATCCTGAAGGGAATCTTGTTTGGAACATCCATCACTCTTCCAATGCAAAGAGCACTTGGCTTCATAGCTCAGCCTTAGAAATACTAATCTGTATCAGCACTAGGAAGCCAATTAACCTTGCACAATTAACGCAGACTCAAACAGGAAGCAGTATGTCAAGTAACGAACAAAAAAACCTCAACCATCCCAAAACAGCGCAGTCGTGTCTCCGCAGGAACAGGACAGAAGCTTACAGCAACAATAAAATAACTCGGCACTGCCAGGGCTTTAGTTCTACCGACACGACCTGGGCAGACAACTCCATGTGAACTAGAACAGTCAGACCAAGCCTTAAAAGGGATGTAAGTAACTGCCAGGAAAACAGATCGGAACAGCTCAACCACTACAGATCTGTGAATGCCATCTCAGCATTAACGAGTTTCGACACTAACAAAACCATGAGATTGAAGCAAACTTTTAATATGGGTCAACGACCGTGTCAGAAGCAAAGGTGGCAGATGCACAATTCAGCATATGCCCACCAAGCACAGAGATGTAACAAGAAGTGTAGGAAATCATTCCTCGACTCATACAAAATAGCAACTCAACAGAACAGCATTCCGTGGGTACTTTGAAATTCCAAGTCACTTTCCATTGGAAAATAGAAAAGAGATTACACTAACAAATAAAATAAAAGACAACAGAATGCAGAAGTCATCTGTATTCCATCCAACTCTTACCATCAGACAAAAGAAGCTCAAACACATTCCAAAAATTGAAACACGAGAAATAAATTATTCTAAGGAAGGAAAAAACCCAAACCAACAAAGAAATGAAAAGCCAACGCAGGTAACGTGTGAGAGTGGAACCCGGGCACTCGCTGTATTTAACATAAACAAGCAAAACCGTCGGCTTTTCCTCATTCCAGTGTGTGGTGACCACATTCCTTTGGTATCGAGAGAATTACTCGCCTGCAATACCCACAACTGAACGAAGGCCGCTTGTTTGGCGACTCCCCCCCACTCCTTTCTCTTATGAGGAAACAAACAGATCACCACAAGAACCCAGACGTTATTTGTTAACCTGTTTAAAGCCCATAACGAAGAACAGCCAACCGAAAACGACACGCTCCACTGAAGCCTGCGGCACGCCGACACCCGTCCGGCGCCCTTCCCGAACCGCTGCTGACGAGCGCGAACGCTAAACGCCGGAGTCTGACGGCTCCCGCTCCTTTTCCACAGGCCTGCTCTCCTTCCCACCGCTTCGCCGCAGCCATGTCGCCAACCGGCCCACCCCAGCCGTGCTTTGGAGCCGCTTCCTTACGGGCGAGCAGCGCTGCGCCCCGGACGCAGAGCCCCTGCGGGGAGGGGGCTCCGTGCCCTCAGCGAGCGCCCGGACCCCGGCCCGCTCCCCCCGGCCCGCTCCCCCGGGCCCGCTCCCCCGGGCCCCGCGGCCCCCCCCCCTCAGCAGCCCCCTCCTCGCCAGCGGCCGCCTCAGCCTGCCAGCCCTCCCCTGGCTCCGGCCCGCCCCTGGGATCCCCCGCCGCGCCGCACTCACGCCTGTCTCCGGGCGATGAGGCGGTGCATGGGAGTCGCCATCTTAGCGGCCCGGCCGGGAAGTGAGGCGCGCGCCGCGCTGCATGCCGGAAGGCGCCGCCGCCACAGAGAGCGGGTCCTCCCGCGGCCAGAGGGGCCGCGCCGGGGCGGCCGCGCTTCCCGCTCGTCTCGCCTCCTCCCGCGTTGCCATGGCACCGGCGGGCTCCGCCTGCGCCGCCCCGTCCCTGTGCTTTCCCGCTCGCCCGGCCGGTGCCCGCCGTGCCCCCCGCTCGGCGTCTCGTCAGACGGGCCCGCGCCGGGACCCCCCGCCCCTGCCCCCCTCCCTGTCAGGGCCCGAGCGCCGCTTCTCGCTCCCCTCAGGTGCAGTGAGAAAAACTCACTTCAAAACGAAGCGTTTTTTTGAGGGATATGTTTGAAATGCCCGAAAGCAGCGGCGGGACAGACGGTGACTGAGATAATCCCTCTGTGTGCGGCGGGGGAGCCGCCCGCGGCCGCCTCTGTGGCTGGTGTCGGGCGGCAGAAGGGCCGGGGGAGGTGAGGAAGAGGAGGGTGAGGGGGGGGTATCGATCCAGGTCTCTGCTGTGCGGCAGCTCGGGAGGCACAACGGCTCTCCGGTCGTAAAGGCTCCAAAAAAATGGGAGAAAAAGCTAGCTTTCAGAAAGGAGTAATTTAACTCATTATCACTGCTAAAACGTCTCAAGCTAACGTTCAACTGACGTTCATTTTTAGCAGGTCAAATTTTTAAACCCCACACTGACAGAAAAAGAGATCTCAGTATAATGGAGAAGATGCATTCTGCTACTGGTGTGGGTGAGAAAAAAAATGTGAGAAAAAGCTAGATTTCAGAAAGGAGTAACTTAACTCGTCACTGCTAAAATGTCTCAAGTTAACATTCAACTGACGTTCATTCTTAGCAGGTCAAATTTTTAAGCCCACACTGACAGTAGAAGAAATCTCAGTATAACGAAGAAGATTTAACCATGGCTCAATGATCCATCAATAATCAATTAAACAATCCATTAAGCAATCTCAGGGCCTGAGGATATGGCCAAGTCATGTTCATGTTCACCCGACGTGTTCTACTCTCGATCGTAAGGAAGCACAGTTCAGATATCTCCAGGAATCGTAAGGCAAATTCTTTCTTCCACTCCATTCAGCCCGAGGGACTGGAGTCTCCCAGCTATGCCAACAGCAGCTTGTATTTTTGGCTCCTACGTCATCTCCTTAGAGTTGCTGGCATGGGAGGAGAGATCTAGGCACAGGGAAAAAAAAAAAGAGTAGCACTGGCTGAAGCTTTCTGACAGCACATACCTGGCAGGCAGCCCCTTGGGAACCTTTGCCAGCTGGCACAAGTACAACAGCCCCTGTCCCGGATTCAGGGAAGCGAGGAATGTTGCTTCATATATTGGCTTTATCAAAACTCATGGTTGTCTCATGGGATCAGTTTTAAAATTATTATCTTAAATTCGATTACAAAAATCCTCAAGAAAACATATATTTTAATGCCAAATTGAGATTACTCCTGCTATTAGTAGTCTGGAAATACTTTATATCCAACCGTTTTCAGTACTGATTCAGAAATATCCTGTCGTAGGGACAATCGATAGGCATTAAATGGGCATTCTGACGGACACATTTACAGAAATAGATGAACTGTTACCAATTTTTAGTAGTTTAGTATCAGCTACGTAGCTCTTTAAAATGTGCTTCTTGTGAGTCAGTGGGATTAATTTATTATATACAATAAAAATACATCCTGTGTTTTCTTAAGTTCAGTAGAATCCGACTGTACCCGTTGGATCAGGGCCCTACTGCGTGAGGAACTGCAGAGACAGAGTAAAAAGCTGAGAAAAGCTCACACCTCCAGACAGGATGCAAGGTGGGAACACAGTACAACAGCGTATGTGGGCTGAAAAACCAGGAACGTAACAGGAGTGGGAGCAGATGGCCACACAAGTTTCTATTTTAAGCAAATCATAGATGTATAAAAATAAAATATATGTCACGTATAATGCAGCAATAAAAATCCGATGCTTTCAGGCGATGAGCATCCCAGATCTTGGATTAGCAGGCGTGTGGCAGAGAGGTGTTTCACCTCTAGTGGTGCACGATCCAGTCACAGCCAGGAGACACCAGAGCCAGAACTTCCTGCTGTGTGTCACATAATATTTATAACAACAGGGATGGTAACAACATCTGCTGGGTACCATGGCACCAACTAAACATCCCACTGGGAAGGTAAGACACTGAAGGATTCTGTTGGACAGAAACAACTCCAGCTCACCAAGATTAATTACCACATGAGTAACTGTTGAGTATTCTGGTAGTTCCTGTCTCCAGACTCTGTAACTGTAACGCCTCAGGTTCCTGTACGCGTCGCGTTTTCTCCTGTCCCTGGTGCTTCTCACGATATCCGATCGTTGTCCTGTTCTGGATGACGTCCCGCGATAGCCAGTGATCGATCGGATCTGGCACCTTAGCTGAATTCTGATGTGTGACGCCTGGTGCGTTATAAACGCAGCCCAGTTTGGTCTCAATGTTTGGATTTCTATGTCTGGCATCTCACTTTTAATGGAGAAAGTCAGACAGAACAATTTCCTATTTTAGGATCGACTAAATAAAATACAAAATAGCTAAAACCAGCTATTTGTCATAATCCATGCTTTATAATAAATTCCTGCCTGCTGATCCTTTTTTTACCTCAGTATCACTTAAAGTCGTGGAGGGAATTACACACCGACAGCAATATCTGCCCTCGGCTTAGCAACTCCTGGTGCTTCGAGCACCTGTGCGACTCTCATGTCGATGCAGCAGAACTGCAGTCCCTGAATTTGCCAGTACAAGATTTCTGTGCCAGATTGCTCCATGGAGCATTGTGGGTTTTTCCTTACACAGAGGCTCAAAGATGTAGCTTTTATTGGAACAATCCACTTAAAATTCTTCTACTTGAAGAGTTTGAAAGCGTTCTTTTGAGTTCCAAGTCTGCAGGTTCCTCCAGCCCGGAATCTCCGTTTCACAGCCTTTCCTTTCCGTCCTTCAGAGGTAGCTCAGCACGGGGCTGACGGGCACATCGGAGGATGCGGCTTCGGGACTCTCTGGACTAAATGTGCGGAGTCACGGCACAGCGCTGGCTTTGCTGCCAGGGGGACAGTTCCAGGGAGGTGCTGCTGCTCAGCAGCCCGACTGTGCCCACACATCCTGCCTTTGCACATTAGGTGGCTGTTTAAAGTGGCTGTGTCGTGACCTATTTCTAAATCTGCTGGGCAGGGAAACTGCTTTCCAAAATGTGCCCCTCTAGGCAGGAAAGGGAGGCGGTGTGCGGACAGCACAGGAGAGGAAAATGGGGAAAGCACTGAGGGTTCGGTGGGACCAGCGCTGAGCTGCCTTCCGTTGGCACCTCAGAGACCTTTCTGGCCGTGTGCCCACCCCAGCACCCTTCTGTGCACACACACGGCTCGCGAACAAACGTGTCCCCCTTTGCTGAGGATCCGTATGTGAAACTGGAAAAATGACGTCAGAGCTTGCTTTCCATGGCTTAGGAAGAGTCGAGTCCACGAATAAACGGTTAAAACTCCGTTGCCAAGACTGCTGGCTACTCATGCCAGTTACCCAAAACTCTGGCCAGCCTTCCAAAATGAGTAGTGATTACGTAGCTGATAGTGCTGATGCTGGTCAATAATAACGATAAACCGGGAGCACCACAGATGGTGTCACCTGGCATTTTTTAATCGTGTGGCTTTTTCTTTTCTCCCCTAGCTCTCTTGCAGAACATATCCAAAGAGAAATCAGTCACACCATGTATTCCATACTAAAAAAAAATTACAAATTAAAACACAATTCAAACTGGACATAGAAACAATAATCATAATTTTAAAAAAAGTTCAGCTCAGCTGTTTCTAAAGAGCGCTGCAGTCGCAGTGTAGACACAACCTAAGATACTGGAGAGTCTTTTGTTCTGTTTTCAGCATTTCCTCAACTAGAATAAAAAGTAAAAACTTTGACACTGCCTGTGATGTAAATATCTGAAAGACGTGAAGTGATCTTACCAAAATGGTTTATTTCTCTAATACAAGCTTTTCCTGATGTGATTGTTTTGCCAGGGCACCTGGAGTTTGAATTTCCAGATAACAGCATAATTCTTCCCAAGAAACAATGCCACACCTGTAGTACAGCTCCAGCCTGAAACCCAAGAGCGGGGCAGGGTGCCTGGGGCAGCGGAGCTTTACGTCAGGGCCCGACAGAAAGTGGATTATCGGACAGTCTGGATCAATGCTGGGCTTCTGCGTGTTTCGGCGGGGTCTGAACCCGCCTGGGGTTACTGAATCAAATCTTTAAAAAATGCAAAGGAGGGTTTTCTCAAAGCTTTTCTGACTTTTCCAGACAGTGGCTGGGTTGATGGAAGGTACTGGTTCTACCTACAGAGACTTCCTTAACAAAAGAGCCAACGTGGAATGAATAAAATCCCAATGTTTCTCTTCATCACAGAAGAGCCAAGTGAAACGAGCACTCGCTGCAGTGAACCCCGAGCACGAGGGTGGTACCTGGCTCGTCTCCTACGAGTGGTGTAAAGAGCAAAATTCCTGTTTCCCACCAGGGTGAGGCCTGTACATTGCAATTGTATGACTGTCTTCTGGCGTTTTGCTGCCTGGTGGGTTTCAGTGAACTGGCCTCATGACAGCGTGGTTCAGCACATCAGGGTAGGGAACTCCAGCTGGGATCCCGTCTGTCCTGGTATTTCAGATGACTTGCTTGTGAGAAGCAGAAATATGGGAATCCAGATTTAGGTTAGATATAAGAAAGAAATTTTTCACTCTGAGGGTGGTGAGGCACTGGAACAGCTTGCCCAGAGAAGTTGTGGCTGCCCCATCCCTGGAAGTGTTCAAGGCCAGGTTGGATGAGGCTTTGAGCAACCTGGTGTAGTGGAGGGTGCCCCTGCCCATGGCAGGGGAGTTGGAACTGGATGATCTTTGAGGTCCCTTCCAACCCAAACCGTTCTATGGTTCTATGATTCTATGAATCCCTTCCTAGGCATAAAATAAAGCAACACAAACTCAGAATCTTTCCGTTGTTATGTTTCTCTGTCTGTAATCGCCCAAGCAAGACGCGTTCCCTCATTCCTTCTTCTGTATTTTCCTTGCCGTGTAAATTGCTGAATGTGTTGTGACACGGTATTTCCATGGTGAAGAGAGTCTCTTCTAGCAAAGCCACAAAAAGTATTTGTTTCAGCTACTTAACGGGTAATGGAAGATCTGGCAAAATAAAAGTGTTTATAATATAGATAAATTTAATACCAATATGACTGTTGGTCTGTTCTGATAAAGTTGATGCCCATACTCAATATTTATATCAGTAACTAAGAGCAGATCCTGGCTCTATGTATTAAAATTCCAGGCTGGCATAATATCAGACTCCTTTGGTATCCACCATGTAAACAGACAACAGGAGGATGGCAGGGAAAGCTGAAAGAGGAAAGACAGACATGCCAGTTTGAACTGTTATTGAACATTCACATGAGGGAACCTTCTGGAGTCCCAAAGCAGATTTTTACAACAGCTGTTGTGAAAATACATTGAAAGGGATAATGCCCCCCCAAATCTGTCAACTATATGGATGCCCAACCACACTTCCCACTGAAATAAAAAGTAAAAAAAATAGGCTTTGTTGTTAGAATGCATCTAAATGAACTTAATTTACGATGTATGAAGTTCAGACGAAGACCCCTTTGCTAGGGGGGGTGGCATCGGTGCGGTGTTGCCATGGGACTGAGGGGGTGTTATTCTGACTGTACCCTCGGCGAGTGCCTGCGGGGCGACTGTTCCCCGCTCCAGCCTAGAAAACTCTGCCCTATTTTTAGATCCTCAGCTCACATCTCAGCGAACGCTCGGTATCTCTGTGTGTCAACAGATCCCAAACATCTCCCGACGGAGCGTAAAGCGTGTCGACGTAGCGGGTACGTCACCTGTGTGTGCAGTTTGCGGAAGCTTCCATCACTGACTGTGTCACTGCAACGTAGTCCACTGATTCGGAACAAATCCAGATGTTTCTCTTCCCTGGGCACGCAGCCAGCGGACCGCGGCGCGCAGAGATGCCGCCGCGGCAGGCGGAGGGCTCGGGGCTGACGCCAGCTGCGGGATGGGAGAGGGGACGGTCGTCACCAGCACCAAGCGTGTGTGCGTGTCACACAAAACACTGGAACTTTTGGGAGGTTCGTGGATGGTCTGGATGGAGAAAGTTGGGGCTGAGCTTCTGTGCAGTGCCCAGCCACAGCCCTTCGCCCTTCCGAGGTGGGCTCACGGGGCCAGGCTCCTGCGTCTGCCAACAGTACAAGGGCAGGCTCCACGGGGAAGGGCACGGCACGGAGCAGCTGTAGCCTCAATCCTCAGTCTTTTGGGATTATAGAGTTCAAAGTGACCCACTGGGTGCTGCTGCCACTCCCAGTTATCGTGGGAACAATTTCGCTGAATCCCATCTATGCATTTACGCTGATTGATCTTTAAAGCTGTCTGTTTTCTTCCTCCCAGCTCTCTTTAGCAGGCTTTCCAAAGCTTGATTGCTCCAATTGCTCCAGGATCCTCCTGATTTCTGAATGAATTTATTAGTGATCAGTTTATCCATTTGTTCATGTCAGCTGTTCTTTAGTGTAAGTACTTATGTCCATCCCCACTGTGTTTACAGGCAGTGATTGTACCCCCTCTTGGATTCATTTCACTCGTACGAGGGCGATCTCTGTCCATAACACCGACTGTCCCTTCCCCTGCCCATCACAGCATCCCTTCTGGTGGTCTCCTCAAGGCTTTTGAAGGTGCGTGACAAGAATTAAGCATAGTTTTATTCCACGTGCCAGTGGCACTAATGCTTTCCTGTCTCAGATGGAGATACCTCATGCTTTTTTCTTCATGTTTGCACGACACTTTCCACCACAGCCATCCTCTGATCTGATCAGCCAGGTTAGATGCTCCTCATCCACTATCTCCTACTGATGTGCTTCCAGTTTCTAAGAGATTTTTTTGCTTTTCATTCATGTGTGTATGATCTTAATCCTCGTACCATTGAATTTCATTCCAGCTTTACTACTCCAGTCATCAGGATCATGCAGCTTTTCATTGATACTGCCTCCTAATTTTGTGTCATGACAAAAAACTTAATCGGAATTTTAAAATTTCTTCCCTAAAGCCTTGCCTTCTGCGAAGGGATGTGCACTTGCATGTAGCATTGATCATTTTTTTCCTTTAGCATAGCCACTGTTTCATATTTTGAAATGATACGACACCATCCTTACATTATCAGTATGTTAAAAATTCTTTCTGCTGGACTTGCAGCTCAGTTCAGTGCTTCCAGAATTTGGTGGGGAGGCTGACCCAGTAATTACAACCTGTCCGAATAAAGCCTCTCCATTTTGCTGCCATGTTCCATGGACCGACACACACACTGGGAAGTCTCTTACATGTTTAAAATCTGTTCATGTGGGCAGGCTGCCCCGAGGCACTAATTTCCAGTGCTGGGAAGTATATGCAAAATGACAAACTAACCTTAATTGTACAGCTATGATGTGTGCGTAATACACCACATCCAGGGGCAAATAATTGTTTAAGGAAACGTTTGTGTGTTCTTTAGCCTTACACCTTGTTTGTTGCTATAACGGCGTCACTTTCCAATATTGTTTTCCTTGTATCTGTTTTTCTTCCTTTTTTCTATTTGCTTTTGTTATGTTTCTTTAGGAAATTTTCGGTTGGTTGGTTTGGGTTTTGCTTGGTGGGCAATTATGCAGCTCTGATACTTAGAATCATAGAATCATAGAATGGTTAGGGTTGGAAGGGACCTTGAAGATCATCCAGTTCCAACCCCCCTGCCATGGGCAGGGACACCCTCCACTACACCAGGTTGCCCAAAGCCTCATCCAACCTGGCCTTGAACACTGCCAGGGATGGGGCAGCCACAACTTCTCTGCGCAACCTGTGCCAGTGCCTCACCACTTTCAGAGTGAAAAATTTCTTTCTTATATCTAACCTAAATCTCCCCTCTTTCAGTTTAAATCCATTGCCCCTTGTCCTATCACTACACACCCTTGTAAAAAGTCCCTCTCCAGTAGGGAGAGTAGTATACTTCAGTAGTTGTGGTGGCTTAGTTTGTAAACACACGAAATCTAATTATCTTTGAAGCTTGATGGAAAATTATGGAGACTAGAATGAGAGGGAAATTTATTTTTTCAACATTTATTTCACTGCAAATTCTTGAGATAACTTCATTGGTGAAAACGGCTCCCGAGTAACCTCCCGCAGCACAGAGGGCAGCGTTTTCTGAGAACTTTCTGAGAATGGTGTTATATGAGGAATGAATCCTATCAGGGTTTGGGGCAATACGATCCTCCAGATACCCTCAGCTGAGGAGATTGCAAAGCCCATTTGTGTTGGAATATCCTAGAATAGCACTATGAACCATACATTAGATGACACGCAGTGACTATTTACAGCAGCCCAAAGAATAGCCTGTGACTGATACCAGCTGGGACTTATTTTAAACCCGTATTCGTTTTCATGTTTGGCCAGCATTCATGAATTGCAAGACATGCCACTGTAAACAGTCTGAAGATACGGGGTGTACGCTGAGGCACACCGCAGTGGCAGGTTTGCAGTATGTAAGCACTTCCACTGAAATCATACCTCCAGTCTGCCTATGGATAATAGAAAAAGGAGGATGCCAAATCTGCCAGGTGAGGATTTGTCTGTGAAGCTCCCCAGAGATGTGAGTTTGGGGGAGGTCTTGAAGCTGCAGACAGATCAGGACTGATGAAGGCACAGATCAAGTGAGCCACAGAATGAAAGTGCAATGAGAATGCTTTGAAGAACAGACAACATCACACGCAGCATACAAATTAACAGAGGTGCATTGGCCTTTTCCCCGTTCTTTTTACACCCACGGTTTTTGAGGATTAGATATTTGTAATGCCTGCCACGCTACAGAAGACCTGTTTGCAGCTCAGAGCAGTGAAATGGTATCAAGTGTATCAACAGCACATAGAGCCAGGAGGTCTAGGCCAATAGTATCATAACATTTTTGAATACATTCTCTGACTCGTATTTTCTTCTCTATAGCAGTAGTTGATCAAATACATAACGGAATTCTGAAAGTCTTGAGCATGCGATGTGATTATGAAAGTTTAATGCTTTTGCTGATTTGTTCACATTATCTTCAAAAGTCTGAGAAACTCTGAGACGTTTTGTTCTCAAAATAATTGTCATCTATTTTAAAAGAGACAAGCTGCATCTTTAACAGCCCTTTTTTTGATGATTCTTCTGGCTTTTTCTGCTTAGTTTAAAATAAAATGACTGACTTTCGTGACAACAAAAGAGAACAAATAGTATTCAGCTATTTATGACTTTACTGATAAGCAACTAAGTGGCAACAGATACAATATTTGAAATGACAAACAGAGTATGTTTAAATAAGGAATATGTATATCTGATAGGGATTCATAGATTATGTATTTAAGTGCCCAAGAAAAAGGCAAGTTACTTGCTCAGAAGAAGGCTAAGTCTGCCTTGATGTAAGAAATGAAATTACTTCCTTAAATTAATGTGGCAAGGTGCCGTGCTACCTCACAGCTGAATTTTGCCTTGATATTTCTTAATATACCGAGACGTTTCTTCTAGTCATACATCTCCATTAAAATCAAACGTATCAGCGCTGTAAACCCATTTTGAAAACATGCTAGAAAGCTTGTGAAAGCAATGATAAACACGCAGACTTCGCCCCATAATTTCCAGCATGTCAGATTTATTTATTCTTGATTATCATGCTCCAGGTCTTCTGGAATAATTAGATCCCGTGACAGAGTTCTAAAATAAAATATAATAAATACCTCTATTACTTAAAAGCTGCAAACCACTAAACTTAAAATTCACGAGTTCTTGGCAATTCCAGACCAATTTCAACAGCTAACGGACAGTTTAACACAGAAAGGCTCCAACGAGACGCTGACTTCAGTGCATACACGACCAGAGGACGCATCCGTGGGACACCACAAAACCAATCCCAGCTTTGCAGCTGTTTAAAACACATCTGTGTGTTCTAGGCGTGCTGCTTAAGCACCTGCAGAGAACGGCAGCAGAGTTTTCTGCCTCTGTGTTGGATCCAAGGCATTCGGCGGGGCCACAGCAGGACAGGCGGGCGCATCCGCGGGCTCCCAGGGATCCGGTCACGCGTCCCCCGACCAAACACTACCGAACCGGGGGTGGAGGGTGTCAAACCACAGAGGATGTAAAAGGTAAGTAGACTTGTGTCTATTCTTTCTTTAGTGCCTTACCGTTGTGCTGGGGAATGGACAGAAACGCAGTTGAAGAATGTGCTTTCAGATCAGGCTGCCCATTATTCCAGACATTTCTTCTTCCCACTCTTTGTTTCTCCTTTTTTTCCCCTCTCACTTTTCACTTCTTCTCCTTCCTTCTCTCTGCATTTTACCCACCACATTGGCACAGACAGGCTTCATTTCCCAGTTCGTTTTCCATGCTAACATAAGCAATAAAGAAATCAAGGCTTACCTTTTGAGTATCATTTGCTTTTAGATCACTCCTCTGAGGATGTCACTCTCCAATAGCAATTATTTCAGGCTGTTACAAATTTAGCAGACAACAAACACTGGTTTATTCTGGACTCTCACCTGGAAAGATCACTGCCAGGCTGAAGGCTAGAAATGTTGACCAAGGTCTGATCTCAGTGGGCATATCTATATTGGAAATTGCATTCAGATAAGACAAAGATGCTTCTGTCATTCCAGTTCCTTTCCAAACACAAAGCTTGTCAACTGTGTCTAGCTGGTCAAGCACACAAGATGAACCATATGGGAGCAGAAGAGAGAACGTTGTCTGCAGTGCTCCCCAGGCTGCAAGGCACGGAGCTGAGAAAGGCGCCCAGACCGTTGGTGAGCTGTCTCACAGCACCCTTCCCAAAACCATCCCTGTGCACGGCTTCTTTCAAGCTCAGGGTGGGAAGCTGCTTCACCGTACTGACACCCCAAGAACGGGACACTCACCAAATTAAGTATAAATGCCTCGGTACTGGGTGACACGCACAGTTTTCTGTAGGATTCTCAGTGCCTGTAGCGATGACGATGTGTTTGTGACATACTGAAAGTGAAAAATCTGTGGTCAAAAAAAAACAGCCAGTCTGGATTCAAACAGGATTCTTCAGAAGTTATAGAAGGGGGAAAAAATATCAAAAAAGCATCTATAGAATAATAAAAAAAAATCTTATATAGAATCAGCTACTTGTCCTGCCTTCAAAAGTCAAGTGCTGTCAAACTCAGGTAAAATCCAGTGAGCTGAGTTACCCCAACTGGTACTTTGCTGATTGATTTTACAGTCGCTCTCTCTGCTGCAAATCAGTCTTCACCAGGCCAGAACTGATAAAGCCTTATTAAAGAATATATGTTACAAGAGTTCAGGAGAAGGTCTGTGCCTTTCAGCTGTCATCAAATCCTAATAATTTCTTAGAAACGTTTCTTACAGTCTTTTCATGTTTTCTACATCACAAGTCTCACTTTTCTTAAGAAAAGAAACATTCAGAAAATAGAGGAGAGTGGGGACAATCATGGAATCTGTTCCACTTCAGATCACTACACCACAACACCTCAGCTTTTGTTTTATTTATTTATTTTCCCCCCCAGCCGGGGGGCTGCATGTGGTGACCCAAACCATCTGTCTGGGCTGGGGGGGGCCCCTCTCTCCCACCTCCCTCCCATCCCCATGGGCAGCATCCCTGGTGAGGTCCCAGGACCGTGTCCTCGCCCGAGGTCAGCCGTCACACGTGGCGGGCAGCTGGTGGGAGCGCTGGGGCCCCAGGCGCTCCGAGATAGATGTCCTCTGATGCCAAGCTCTCTGCTCCCCGGCCCCTCCACCGGCAGGGTCTCTCCTTTGGAAAACGAAAGTGAAAAAAGAAAACAAGAGGAAACGGGGCGATGTTCTTTCTCGCCACCCATTGTGCCGCGGGTACGTGTTGTACGATATTCTCCATGGGGAGCAGCGGGCTGGTTTGGTCCGTTGGCACCTCGCTCTACGCTCAAGGACGCCCGAGGTTAAAGACTTCATTATTATTCTGTCATTAGCAGCGTGATGCAATTCCCAGCCCCCCGACAGCTGCCAGAGCGGCGTCACCCAGCACGCTGCCAGGAATCGCAAACGCGCGGCGCCAGGGCTGCCCAGCAGCCTTCGGGGCAAGAGTCCTTCCTGCCTTAAATATTGAATTTCTCTGCTGCGTGTTTTCTGGATCAGTAAAACAAGGAGCAGTGATGTAAATATAAGGCTGGGGATTTGGAAACGTACTGGGTTTAACACATTAAAACCAGTGGCCGTATGTTAGGCAAGTTTTATCTCAGAATTAAAAAAGATTCCCAAATGTTAAGTTTCAAAACATCCATGAATGTAAGATAAGTGTCAGAATTAGGTCTGTGGTAGGATGAATGAGCCAATCCCTTGTGTTTTTGTCCCAAAAAGCTCCCCTCGGCAGAACTCTCCCTAACCTCTGCACTGCTGGGAGGAGCAGCATCGCCCTGGCCCCCCTCAACCTGCCCCACCACCACTGGCACTACGGAACGTGCTGCAGCTTTTAGGGATTCTTTCTTCTTCCTCTTCTTCTTCTTCTTCTTCTTCTTCTTCTTCTTCTTCTTCTTCTTCTTCTTCTTCTTCTTATTATTATTATTATTATTATTGTTGTTGTTGTTGTTGTTATTATTATTATTGTTGTTGTTGTTGCTGCTGTTGTTGTTGTTATTGTCGTTGTTATTATTATTATTATCATTATTATTATTATTACTATTATATTTTAGGGATTCCTGATCCCTAAAAAGAACTTTTCTCCCGCACACTCACAAAGCTCTTAGTAACCGAAGGCTGCCCTGGAAAACACGATGGAGCTGCACAACTACATGACGCAGTGACCGTGGCCCAAGCCCTGAGGACACACAATACTCGTGTTAAAATTGTGTATGTTGGTTGGAGAGCGACTCTTCTGTGAATCCTATGGGATATAAATCAGTCATAGGCTAAATTTTATTGTTGGCATAGTTGGAAGCCTTTTAAACACATGGAAAAAACTATGGAACTATGAACTCAGCTTTTCGTCTGTAATTCAGAAACAATCAGAATAGAATCACAGAATCACGGAATGGTTTGGGTTGGAATGGACCTCAAAGATGATCCAGTTCCAAGCCCCCTGCCATGGGCAGGGACACCCTCCACTATACCAGGTTGCCCAAAGCCTCATCCAACCTGGCCTTGAACACTTCCAGGGATGAGGCAGCCACAACATCTCTGGGCAACCTGTCCCAGTGCCTCACCACCCTCAGAGTGAAAAATTTCTTCCTTAGATCCAATCTAAATCTCCCCTCTTCCGGTTTAAAGCCATTTTCCTGCGTCCTACCAGTCCCTGCCCTTGTCAAAAGTCTAACCCCCACGGCAGGGGGGTTGGAACTGGATGGTCTTTGAGGTCCCTTCCAACCCAAACCATTCCATGACTGTATGGGGGGGCGCGGGAGAAGGGGGGGGCTCCGCGGTGGCTCCGCCACCGCGGAGCCCCCCCCTTCTCCCGCCCCCCCCCCGCGCAAATTCCCGCGGAGGGGGCGTGGCCACCGCTGAAGGACACGCCCCCACCCCTTGCCTATGCGTTTCCCGCGCCTGCGCGGTGGCGCCCGGCGGTAGTCTCGCGAGAATTTCCCCCCCCCCTCCTCCCGCCTCTCCCCTCAGCGGCGGCGGCCCGCCGGGATCTTTCGAGAAACCCGCCCGCCCCGCAGAGGCAGCGCCCGCCGCCGCTGCGCATTTAAACGGGCCGAGCCGCTGCTCCTCCGCTTTTTTCCCCTCCCTCTCACCCCGTCCCTTTCGCAGCGATGTCGGTGGTGGGCATCGATTTGGGTTTTCAGAGCTGCTATGTGGCCGTGGCCCGCGCCGGCGGCATCGAGACCATCGCGAATGAGTACAGCGACCGCAGCACGCCGTGAGTGGGGCTCGGGGCGGGCCGCGCCGCCGGCGGGAGGCGCGGGGCTGAGGCGGCGGCCGCCCGCTGAAGGGAAGGCGGCCGCGGGGCCCGCTCCGGCCGTGGCGGGGCGGGGAGCGGGCCGGGGTTGGGGTGTAGTGCTCTGGCGGGTCGGGAGAAGCGTGCTTATTAAATGAAGTGCGTAACGGAAGAAGAGATAACGCGCGGCAAGCGTGGAGAGGTGTTCCGAGTGAGCCTCTGTGCTCCGTTCCTTTTTGTGTGGTACGACCCTTAGATATCAGGAAAAATTTCTTTCCGGAGAGGGTTGTGAAGTGTTGGAACAGGCTGCCCGGCGAGGGGATGCAGTCTCCATCCCTGGTGGTGTTTAAAAACCGTGTGGATTTGGTGTTGAGGAACATGGTTTAGGGTCCCTGACAGCGCAGGGTGAATGGTTGGACTCGATGATCTTGAGGGTCTCTTCCCACCAGATGGTTCTGTGACCCACTTGTCCTCCTTGAGGCAGGGCTTTGCTCCTGTCATTGAAAGCATAGGGCCTGTGAGTATAAGGAGAAGCAGTCGTATCTTTCGCTGCTGCGAGTCACAAAGCTTATTTCGGGTGTATCTAGCAGCATCCCTGTGTGTTCTCCGGCAGTCCGAGTCCTGTTGGCCCCCGTGCAGCCGGACTGGAGGGGAACGCCGAGCTGCCCTTGGGTCAAAGCTCAGAAAAAGCTTCTTAGCAGCCTTTCCCTCAGCCTGTGCGTGCCTTTGTTCAGCGAGGGTTCTCAAAAAACTGGCTCACTTAACTCTCACTTGGAACTAGCTGCCAGGTTGGCGAGTTATTGGGATGGGGAAGTGGAATGTAAATATACAGCGTCGGACACTTGCATCCCCCTGGGAAGGGGGCTGACTAACTGAGCAACTTGCTGGTGAACTGGGCCTTGAAGCACATTGCTCTTTACAGTGTTTATAGGATAGTCTAGCTCAGATTATATAAATAGGCCTTCCGACACGTTTCTCAAGAAGACTGTGCATTGTTTGTTTTTAATGAGAAGCTTGCTAAGAAGAGGAGGAGAACTGGGATAAAACTCACCTAAGAATGAAGTGAAAAATAAAGGTGGAAAAGGAACTTGCAGTGCATCAAACCTAGAGGGGAACTGTTTTGAAAGCTCTCTTAAAAACATTTCTACATTTTACTATATATTGTAGGGTAGCTTTATTTGAAGCAAATACTAAAATAAGTAGCTGTCTCGGTGAGACAATTGCATTGTCTTGTGTTCTTTTTTCTTTCAGATCCCTCGTGTTTGTTTAGAAAGACTAGAAGCATGAAATGACCTTGTTTCTCATTAGGCAATGCCTCAGCTCTGTTTGCCTGTTACTGTCTCTAAGCAATGAATAAATGGGGGAGGAAACTTTTAATTTGGTACATGTGCTAGAGTAAAGACTAGTCTGTTAAGTATTCCAAATAATACGGAATTTTAAAGGTTAGATGTACTAAGAAAATATTTAACGTAAAGTGTTTCAAAGCAGTCTTCTAATAGCTCTAGGCATCCGACCCTCAGGGAGATGAAGTTCTGCTTACTTGTATTTGAGATACGAACACAAATCTCGCCCATTCAAAGAGAGGAGCTATGTAAAATGTCTGACACAGTGCATCTTTCAGGAAGTAATGCAGTTAAAATCTGAAGTGAAATTGGGAAAAAATTAGCATAGTGAAAATGATAGAGTTTTTAACAGCACTTAGTCTCCAAGTATTGTTCTGAGGCAATGCAGAACACCATTCTCTAAGCGAACACCTCTATTAAAAGAAATCCTTAACGTCTTTTAAGTGTCTGTCTTTGAAACAGAAAGCCTGATTCAAAAAGTCAGTGCTTGGCGTTTCTTTGCAGTGAGCTCTGGGGGGAGTTGTGTGAGGTGTTGTGACAGGTTTGCTCGGGACTTGGCTCATGATCAGGGTCAAACACTATTCTGTTTTCTGTGATGACATCCAAGTTTCGGGAAGGATTAGCAGATATGTGTTACTGTAATCATTTGTATTAGTGAAGTAAACCCCACTCAAGATGTTTGTACTTCATTCAGAGGCACAGGTGACATTTTCACTGAATCTGCTTTTGGATCTGTACTCAGATTCTTCCAGAATCTTGTGAAATTTGAACTTGTATATCCAAAAGCAGTGCAAAACACATTTGTCTTTGAATATGGTGTTCTTAAAATGGAAGAGTGGTAGAGAAAGCTAGTGACAAATGCAAGTTTCCTTATCTACATAAGGATGAAGGGACTTGGATGAAGTGAAGTAGCTGTAACTGATCTTACAAAGTTAGTGCTGTTTTTCTGTGTAGAGGAGATGCGCTGTCAGGGGCTGGGAGATGTCTTTCAAAGAAGCGAAAGTGAGTGGGAGGATAAGGGTGAAGTAGTGCCTGCAGGTGTGTTCAGGAAGTTCAAAGTTCCGCTCAAGTTCCCTCGTTAGACCTCTGATGACCTTCCCTGTGATTGTATGCTTCTACTTAACATGCTACAGTTGGTTATTCGACTTCCAGTCAAATTGTGTAATAGCATAATCTGCGTTTAATGAGTTAACTCTGGTTCCTGCGGTGAACTGATGTGAGGAATGAGACTGGCTGAAAGTTTTGTTGTCCCTTTTCCCAGTTTAGCTTATCTCTGCGCTGGGTCCCTGTGTGGCTGCCCAAGGCACAGCTGGGAGGCAGGGTTCACTCCGAGGAAGGGTTGGCATGGGCAGAAGGGGAAGGAGTGGGGCCCAGTAGGACCATCCTGTCTGTCCAGCGGCAGCTCCTCAGAGAAGCACGCTTGTTTACAGAGGCAAGCGTGGTTGAGGAGATGTGTGCATTTAAGGACTTTATTCCCAGCATACAAGAAAGCCTATAATTTTTATTACTGTGCTGTATCCTTCTGTTGGGACAGACTGCTACCTTGAGGTTTTAGTCTGGCAGGTTTAAAGAGTTCTAAAATGGAAATTAGTGGATTTATGGTGATTGGGGACTGATACCTTACAGATTTAGCAGTGAAATAGCTGGATTTTTTTTGGTCCAAGAGAAAAGCAACAGTTCATGGTCATGTCTTAATTCCTTTCTGGACACCAGAGTAAAGCAGTAACTAGCTGCTTGCTTGGGGCTCGTTAGATTTTATTTTTTTTTCACTGTATGCTCAGCAACTCCTGTGCCCTTAATGTGGGCTTTAGGGTGTGCATAGCAGAGAAGTTCCTCACTCCTCATCAGTGAATCCCTTGAGTAGATGTTTCCAATAACAGATTCATCAGAAATGTTAATTCTGTTGCAACATATGCTTTAGGGTGGGCCTAGTTTAATTTGTTAAGTTGTTGATAAATTGGAGTAAGAGCTGAACCTAAAGCAACTACATCACTCTAGTCTTCAATTCTGGTTTTGACAGTTTCTGTTTGGAAGATGGATTCTAAACCTCAGGCTGAGTTGGAATTTGTTTCTTGTGGCACGTGGCGTTTGCCTCTTGTGCAGCCCTATGGCATAACCCTGCTGGAAAGCAGTTTCTCGACCTGCCGCGCAGACAGCAGCTTAATTACACCGTTAGTACGTGGTGGGAATAGTCAAGATCTGCTTGACTAATAGCAATTTTTCCCCCCCACTAAGTTTACCTCGATCGTGTGAGGAACTTGGATTAGAAGTCTGGATTTAATTTTGTCAGGGCTTCTACAGTTTAACTATGTAAATCAAGAGGCTTAATAGGCCTAGGAATTTCTCCAAAGAGGAGGATTATTTTTTTTTCTATCTTTTCGACCTGCAAGCTATCACAAAGTGGTTTATAGTGAAGTATGAGTTTTCTTTCTGTAATCTATGTTATTTTAGTGAGTACAGATGTAACTCACAAACACCAACCTTTCTCTGTAGGCCTTGTCTTCCTGCTCTTGAAGGGTCTGCTTTAAAACTCAAAAGCCTAGTGTTTGGTACAGACGTGAAGAAATTATTTTCTTTATATCTGATTTAGCTTGTGTATTTCTTCTGAATGGTTGACTGTTTCCTGTATTACTAGCTAGCACCTTATCTTTGAGTGGCTTATATACACGGGTAATTGAGATAAAGGCTGTCTACCCAGTTATTACTTAGATGTAAGACTTGAAGTAGCATGAATAAATTCTTAGTGCTGTTCTGCAGTGAGACGCGTTGCGGCTTTAACTTAACATAGAATACCTGATTTTTTTTTTTCCAGAATTCACAGAACGTTCCATGTATACATTACAGTGAGTGAGCAACTTCCTTAATGGACCAAATACTGTTTAAACTATCTCTAGTCTAATGAATATCGTCAACATTTTTTAACGAAAACATATGCAGTGCAGTTCTGCTGGTCACTTAATAACTGGAAATCTTTCTTCATTGTAGATCATGTATTGCCTTTGGACCCAAGAATCGCTCAATTGGTGCTGCAGCTAAAAGCCAGGTGAGTGTATTTGGTTAAAAGCAACTTTAGTAGTCAAAAACCAAATCAGCACAATGTATTTTCTGTCAATGAAGGTTCCAGATGTCTTGGAGCTGGCTTCCTGGTGTCTCCATAGCTGTAGTGAACAGCTGAGCTTAATCCAGCTGTTCAGCACGTAGTGCTGCTTTGTCATCGTGGAGAGAAATCGAAGGGTTGATCGGTGCACACAATGAAATGTACAAAAAATCTTTGTTAAATTCTGGTAAGCGCTATTTTTTTTAGGTTGAAAATGTGAATTCTAAAGCTAAGCAGTAGCGTTTCATCCTAGCTTAGCTTGTTCCAGTTTGTGTACATTGTGGTAGCTTTTAGTTATGTGGCTGTGTTACATGGAATTCCATTAAGTGCATAATTTGGACAGAAGGGAGACATACTTGAGTATAAATATATATAGCTCTTTTGACTCTTTGTGGCTGAATTCCAATCTAATGTCTGTCTTGAGCATTCTTGCTCATACTTTGAGTTTCTGTTGGTGTAGGTAGGTAAATATAATTTAAGAGCTGTGAAGAAGTCAAGCTGATTTGTCCTGCTCGTGACGTTTGGGTCCCGCTGTATCGTATCTTGTGTTGCTGTGAAATCCCTATAAAACATGATTTTTTTTTTTTGGAGTCCTCTACAGGAAGTGACTATTCAAACACTTGGTTTTTCTTAGCCTAAAATACCTAGAGATGTGTGAAGATTCGTTATCTAGAATACAAAAATGACTGGACACAACCATGTTATTCAAGAACAGAAGAACTGTACTAGGACTAAATACAGATGTTTTTTCTGGAATTGAGTATCTGCTTAGCTTAAAGAAATTCATTGGTACAGAGATCCAGTAGAGATGAGGTATGTCCTGCAGAAACTAAACTTACAGAAAATCAAACCCAGGTTACTTAGGAAATAGACACTTGACTGAAACTGAATCACAGGTAAATACTCTACGGTACAGTGCTTGTCTGCTTTGTCAGTTACTGTGGCTTTTTCAGGATGTGTCTTGCTCTAATATAGACCAAAGGATTAAGCAAGTTCACTTGCACTACATGAAAACAAGCCCTACTGAGTTTTCGCTTCCATTTGCACTAATCTCTGCTATTAAGGAAGGACAATCTGCCTTTTGTCAGTGAAATCAAGCTGACAGTATCTCTTCGGGCACTCCTGACTTTTCAAAGCTTCATGACCAGGTCCTTGAGCTCTTTTGTGAGAATATCTGTGGTGGCTGTCACAGGCATGTGAGGAACCTGAACTGGAGTTACACTTGGCTAAATGACTGCTGCAGTGCAGTAGGAAGGTAGGGTGGTAGGAAACAGGTACAGGGGAAAGGCACCTTGCTCACGTTTTTAAAGAGCGTCCTACGCGTGCACTTGACAACTGAGTGCTGTTTTAATCCATCTGTGATAGAATCTTGGCTCAGTTCTATTTTAAATCTGAAATTCCTGTAGTTACCTGAGCAATCAGAGAGAAGTTGCCTTCTAGCAGCCGCCCTGATACTATTAAGATACGAATGGCAAATATTCTGGCGAGGGAAGCATGAGAACAAAACTGTCTTCTGTTTGAAATTCAGCTGTTCCCCTGCCATGTTGTATTAAAGATTTCTTTTCCTCTAGGTTATTTCAAATGCAAAGAATACAGTACAAAGTTTTAAAAGATTTCATGGTCGTGCATTCTCAGATCCCTTTGTTCAAGCTGAAAAAGCAAGCCTTGCCTATGAACTTGTCCAGCTGCCAACAGGCTCAACTGGCATCAAGGTAAGTCTGGTGCATTTGAAAAAGAGCCAGAGGAGGAAACAGATCAAGTTTTGTTTTATCTCTTTATTTTGAGTCTACTTGCTGTAGTTTCTGTGCTCTTGTGAATGGAAAGCCCTAAATAAGGAATAAAAGACTCATGATGCAGATGGTCTCTTCAGGTGTTAGGTGAGACTGATTTTACAGCTATACAGTCTCTCTGCTGTGCAAAGCCAGTCCCACACACTGTCTTTGTGGTGCTTTTTTCCTTCACTCTGCGGGGAATTTGGAAGGCAAGCTACTTGACCAGTACACTTATTTAGCTGCTGTCCAGATACTGCAAGGTGAAATGGTAAAAAATTGTCTTTTTCAACAATAACTGAACTTCTGATTTGGATTTTAGCAATAATTAATTAACTTGCTCCAAAACAGTAGGGAGGAAGGCATCCTACACATTGCCAAGCAACCAGAATTTAAAAAAATAAATTAAAATGTCTGTGTCCAGAGCAGCTTGGTGCATGTGAGTTCTTAAATGTGCATTCCAGTGTCTGTGTGTTATCTTCTTGCAGTTGCTGATCACAGGCTGGGCTGTCAGAGAGAAGGCTGCATTGCTTTTTAAGCTTGCTTTTAGTAAAGGCTACTTCTTCCCTGTGTTTCTTACGTTTGTAGCGTGTGGTTTTTACTGTAGAGTAACGTGTGTACACAATCTCTATTTGAAGGCCATGTATATGGAAGAAGAAAGAAACTTTACTATTGAACAGGTGACAGGAATGCTTCTTACCAAATTGAAAGAGACGGCTGAGAATGCGCTTAAGAAGCCTGTAGTTGACTGTGTTGTTTCTGTAAGTACGTGATAATAAAAAAATGTCTTTTCTATTTGGTTGGTATCGTAAACTGAAATGATTGCAGCATTAAATTGCCCATTAGACTTGAATATTCAGCTGTTGGCCTCTTCTGTTTAAAACTGAATCTTACTCTCCAAAACTAGGCTTACATCATTAATGGTAAAATATCTTAAATTGCTGCTAATCAGCAGGATAAATAATGTTTGATACCTGTTTATGTTTCTTTGCTCCTAAGATGAGTGGCATGTGCGACAGAATGGAAAAACTCATGAAAAATAACTTTGTCTACATGCAATGTTTTCTTTGCTTTTTCTGTGTTGCAATTGAGATGAATGCTGACTTTGAAGGATACCTCAGCTTTGGTCTGTACTCTCCATACATGCTGCTTGTAACTGTTTACTAAAAATGACTCTTCTAAATCTTGACTACCTGATCTTCTTTCAGGTTCCTTGTTTCTACACAGATGCAGAAAGGAGATCTGTGATGGATGCTACACAAATCGCTGGTCTCAACTGTCTGAGGCTAATAAATGAAACAACTGCAGGTAGTACCTTCCTTTCTCTCTGACTTAATATTGTATGTAGTTTTCTTAGGTAAAAGTGCTTTTGATCTGTCACTGATCCATGCCCTCTCGAATTACTGCTGGTTTTGTCCACTTAACTTTGTGAGCAACTAATCTGTTTTTCTTAAGCTCTGGTCTATTTTTTCATTGCTTTACAGAGGCATAAAGATATTTCTTGAATATCTGTTTTAATGCAGCCATGAGGAGGGGTTGATACCGTTTAATGTTTTTCCTTGTTCCTTTAGCATTGAGAGTTTTGTTTTACTGAGAGATCCAATTTCTGTAGCTTGAAAAGTAAGATGAAATGGTAATGCTGTTTACTGATGTACCATTTATTTCTTAATGAATTACAAAACTAAATGGCTTAACTATACTCTTTGATTCTTGTTTCTGTGTAGTTGCCCTTGCATATGGAATTTATAAGCAAGACCTGCCTGCCTTGGAAGAGAAGCCACGGAATGTTGTTTTTGTGGATATGGGGCATTCTGCATATCAAGTTTCTGTTTGTGCATTCAACAAAGGAAAGCTGAAAGTAAACAATCTGTTACGCATCCGTTTTAATTACCAGTAGAAATTTTCATCAGTGCATACATAGCCTGTGACAGGCAAGCTTGCCTGGCTTTACATAAGCACGTCCAGACAGCTCAATTCATCTACTTAAAGTTGCATTTTATCTGGAGTTGAAAGTAGGGCAGGGAACTAGAGAGCTTTTGAGTGATATGTGGAGGAAGCAAATGTGCCTTAATCAGCAGACTTTGGCAAAGAATAAATGAGCTGTTCAGAAATTACCATATCTGACTGGATGCTGCTTTCAAAAAATACTCTAGTTCGGTCATGAGATCGAGCATTAAAACGGAAATTCCTAGGATGGTGTAAGAGGCAAAAATTTTCTAACACTCATTGTGGTACTCGTGTAGAAGAGTAAAACAATTCTTAATTACTTCAAGCTGTAAATGCAAGCTAAGCAAGTTACAGCGTACTCTAGAGTGTAAGTTGCCAGAGCATTACTGTTTTCCAGCAAATACAAATATTTCTTAGTTGGCTTTTTTTATGACTACAATCTGGACTTTGGCAGTTCCTATATCTTTCTCTTAATCAGCTAGAGAAACAAATTTTAAAGCATGGGGCAGTGAAATGAAGAGAACACAAGAGTTGTGAAAACATTAGTTTTGTTGTAGCTGTGTTTCCTCTCGTGTTTCTCTCGGATTTGTCTTTTAAACTTTGAAACCATAGAAAGGATGCTTTTGGGTATAGAATGGAGAGCTGGACAGCATGGCAGTTAAAACAGTGTAGGGACCAAACCTGGTCTGAAGGTGTATTGAGAATAATGTGACACTTTAATTTATATTTTTTTTTAAATCAGTAAAGTTCACAATATGTTTAAAGAGTAGGATCAGCTGAGGTGGATGGGCTAAAGATGTTCTTTGCAGATAATTCCTTCATCAAAAATGGCCACCTGTTTGCAAGAGTTAATAACATTTATTCTCTTCATGTTTTATTTTTAGCTTGGTGTAAGCATGTTCCACCCTTATGAGGCATCAAGTATTAAACTGGGATATGATTCAAACTGGCAGTGGCCAAGCAGAATTTGGAAACTCTGATGGTCTGCTTACAGTAGAAGTTACTGAACACATTGTGTTGCTAAGCCTGGCCCTATCTTCCTAAGTTTCTTTTAAAAGTTGTCACCTCATTAAAGGAAGGCTGGGTGCCCAAGGCTGCTTTTTAGTACTTGAGATAGCAGACTTTTTTTCTCCTGGAGCTTGTAACTGCTGTATGCGTGCACTGCAATTCTTGTGAGAAACACCATTCACAAAGAGGTCTAGTATTTGTGTAGCTGCCAGAATTTGTCAGTAGTAATGTTGGTTCTTTCTCCAACAGTGTTTTGACATATCTAATATCAGCTACAAAAGGCATAGGATAATCATGGTGTAGACTTGGCAGGCTTTAAAAAAAAAAAAAAATCTCTTAGGAGGTATACAACTACTGCAGTTGCAATCCTCAGAAACCATTGGGTGTTAGTCATGCAATTGCTGTTTAAATCGTCCTGAAATATAAGAGAACAGCCTAATTCTTGCTAGCAGTGCCCGTGAAACATGAAGGAGGAGTATGGGATGTAGCTTTATTGTTTAGGATAGGTTAGAGTGCTAGACAAGGCTTATCAAAAGAAACTCCTTACTGGTGATGGCAAGGGCAGAACAAAAACGAACTGTACCAGAGTTTCGTTCTGTTGTGGCTGCACCAGTATAATTCTTCCTCCGTGGTAATGTTGTGATACTTGCTTTCACTTGAAGTTGGGCTCCATTTGAAACAAAGAAATGCTTTGACATTAACTGCTGATTGGTTTCACTGAAGTAACGACAAATTGTTCTATTACTGAAGAGTTCAATTTTTTTAAGGTTCTTGCTACATCATTTGACACAACACTTGGAGGCAGGAAGTTTGATGAGATGTTAGTCGAATACTTTTGTGAAGAATTTGGGAAGAAATATAAACTAGACATAAAGTCCAAGATTCGTGCGTTGCTGAGGCTGTACCAGGAATGTGAAAAACTGAAAAAACTGATGAGCGCGAATGCCTCGGATCTCCCAATGAACATAGAGTGCTTCATGAATGACATTGATGTCTCTGGAACAATGAACAGGTAATGTTTGCACTTCAAAAAAGGTAACTTTTAGAGTGCCCTTCAGTCAAGAAAGGAACTTGGTCTGTAAGTACCAGTTCTTGGGGCTGGAGGGAGGGGAGAAATGTAAGAACATCTGCAGGGGTGCTGCTGAAAATGATCATGTTTAGAGACTGCTCAGCGGCCTTGAATGAGGAGGGAGGGCTGTCCATGTTGCATGTGTGCCAGGATTACTGCAGCCAAGTTTGGGAGAATATACTAAACAAGGATGAAATTAGGGTTGGGGGAGAGAAGACCTGCACTATGTATTTGAAGTGGCACTTGTTCCATTTTGGCATCCTGTTGCATTTGCAGTAGTAACTTGCTTATGCTATAGCTTCATTTGTGATTTCTTCCAACAGAAGCAAATTTTTAGAGATGTGTGATGGACTCCTTGCGAGAGTAGAACCACCCCTCCGCAGTGTGCTGGAGCAAGCCAGTAAGTGTATATGTGTTCTGCATATAGAAGAGAGATCCATAGTGCCAGCTTCCTTGGGGTGCTGGCAGAACTTGGACAGGTTGATTTAGTGTGGCTAGCAATTTCTTGCTTAGCAGTTGCAAGCTTTTCAAAACTTTTTCACGCAAGCTAAGCTCTGAAAATCTCATTGCTTAAACTCGGAGAACAAGCTTAAAATAGTGGTTGGTCTAGTAAAACTTTTAGTTTACAATGTCAGGATGTTCATGTAAAACAGAAACACTTATTCCATAAAAACTAACGTCTGACTCCTTTCTAGAGTTAAAGAAGGAGGATATTTATGCAGTAGAGATAGTTGGTGGTACCACAAGAATCCCTGCTGTAAAAGAGAAGATCAGTAAATTTTTTGGCAAAGAAGTCAGTACAACTTTGAATGCAGATGAGGCTGTTGCACGAGGTTGTGCGCTGCAGGTAAAAGTGCTGTTTGTTTTAGCTGTGAGTATATGAATTTCAATAAAAAACTGAGCCAGAGTCCACAGGTAGCATGAAAGATACTTCCTGTATATCATAGAATGGATTTGAATAAGCTTCAGGAAAGCAGTTGGAAGAATGAGAATAGCAGCTTTAAGCGATTCCTTTGTGCTGTTTGTTGAAGCCAAACCAGTGGAACACGTGCTCTGCTTCTGCTGTGTCTGGAAACTGGGAGATGGAGAAAGCTTTCATGTTTTCTGTTCCATGCTCCTTTGGGGGGCCTAGGTTAAACAGGGGAAACTTTTTTTTTACAGCATCACTGATAAACTTGTGATATGGCCATTGCTTAATAACATGGATGGAAATTAAAGCTTAGGTTCTTGCTAATGGAAATCTGTGTCCTGAGCAGGAATCAGTCACTGTCGAATGGCTTAAGTCGTAGCAAATACTATGTAGTTACTGGTGCTGCCATCTCTTGAACGCACCTTGATGTTGCTCTGACCACCTCACTTCTCTCCAGATGTTTAATGTGTGCTACACTGTTCCATCAGTGGTACAAACTAGCGATGGCCATCTGCTGAAAAGAGAATTTTGTGTGACAGTATGCAAAAAGCCTGGTGCTTTGTCTCTCTAAAATAACTTTAATTAAGGTTTTCTGATTTCTTATGTTAACACTAAATGTAGTAGTTTAACCATAGCAAACCAAACAACATGATTACTCTAAACTAAAACTTGAGTATTTCTGTTTTCAGAGTAAACAGATAATGGCAGCTTCCTGAAAAGGAAGGGTACATGTGAGCTTGCAGTGCTTATTGTGCAGGTCCCAAATCCATCAATATTAGTCTCCCTTAACCTAGAGTAAATCTACATGTTAAGGAACATAAATAGCTGCTTGCTGAGTTAAATTACTCTTCATCTGAAGTTTGTAATACAGCTCTTGTGCTCTTTCAGTGTGCTATTTTATCCCCGGCTTTCAAAGTGAGAGAATTTTCTATCACAGATTTGATACCGTATCCTATTTCTTTACGATGGAATTCACCAGCAGAGGAAGGGTTAAGGTAAAAAAAGTTCCATCTTCTTGCATGATTACATACAGCTTAAAACTAAATGATGACAGCTAGAGTAAAACACTCTTAGAACAGTGTCCGTTTAACAATTCAGGTTTTATTAACTTCAGAAAAAGTAACGATGGTAGACAACAACAACGTGGATGAGTGACAGTTTAGCGCCTCCTGCGTGGCCATCGGTCTTATTTTAACCTAGAAGCTCAGACTCTTTGTCGCTTCTTTAAGAAGCTTTTTCCTTAAGGTGTAAGAGTATCTAGAAAAGTTTTTGTTAACTTTGTCAGATGCATTATCGCACTTACTGAGCAAGTGCTCTGTTTTCTCTTCCAGTGACTGTGAGGTCTTTCCCAAAAACCATCCTGCTCCGTTTTCAAAGGTCCTCACGTTCTACAGAAAGGAACCTTTTACTCTTGAGGCGTACTACAGTTCTCCCAAGGAGCTGCCTTACCCGGATCCCGCCATAGGTTAGGACCACTCTGTAGCTTTAAGCTGTATTGATAGGCTTGGACGTGTTTCAGGACTTCTGTCTGTGTAATTACACAGTCTGCAAAGTGCAACCTGCTAAAAATGCTGTAGGGACGGGATTCCAAAGTCGTGGATCTGCAGTGAAATGAGTGGAGTAACATGAAGCTTATGGACAAACAGCCAAAATAAAGAGTATCCCAATGTTGGAGCAAACCTGAAAGGGCATACTCAGAATTGTACAGTCTTCTACTTTGATACAAGTAACACCAGCTTTTATAGCATACTGTTGAGAATGTCTGATAGAAATTCTATTCTAATAAAAAATTGAGCAGGGTTTGCTATCCTGTGAGCATGTTGCAGTGATCTGTTGGCAGCGATAGTCAGGCTTTACCATTTGATTAGCTTAATCACTGAATGTAAAGTATGTTTTTTTTCCTCTCTGGGATTGTTTAGCTCACTTCTTGGTTCAGAAGGTCACTCCTCAAACAGATGGATCCAGTTCAAAAGTGAAAGTCAAAGTTAGAGTAAATATCCATGGTATCTTCAGTGTTTCAAGCGCATCTTTAGTGGAGGTTCACAAATCTGATGAGAATGAAGAGCCCATGGAAACGGATCAGCATGCAAGAGAGGAAGAGGTAAGAGACTTCATTGCTGCTAGCTACTTAGAAAACTGCTTTTATGATGAAGGCCACATTCTGGGAAGGTTCTAAGACTTGTGTAAGGATTTAGTAGATGTGTCCTGCAACTAAAATATGAAGATGTGATTAAGTACTAATTGAAGTATGTCATGCCAGTGACACATTTGAAACCGGGACTGTGAGGTATTGGTGACACTCTTAATCATGCTAGGAGTGAGCTGCTAATTGACTAAGCAAAGGCTGGAAGCTTATAATTTATACCTTGAGACTCTACTTCAGTTTTTATTGTTTTGGGTTTTCTTCCTACAAAGCATTAGATGTAAGTGAAGTGATTAGTGTAAGAAACGAAGCAACGATCTGCATTAATTTGTCAAATTTGGTCTCTTTATAAATTTCAGAAGATGCAAGTAGACCAGGAAGAGCAACAGAAGACTGAAGAACAGCAGCAGACTCAACCTGAAAATAAGGCAGAGTCTGAAGAAATGGAGGTAACGTGAACACTTGAGACTTCCATTTTCTTACAGGATACTTCTAGAAGATTCGTGAGAATATGTAGTGTGTGAGCCAATCTGCTGCCTTTGTCACAGCTCTGGAAGCTGAACTTTTTCTTATTGGTAGTCTGTATTGTGATGGGAGCTGTAGAAGTACATAAATGATAACTGCAGGCCTGTCAAGTGACCTAGTACTGGTGAAATGGGTGAACTGTCCTGTTCATGGAAGAAATAACCATTTAGTTTCCAGTAACTTAAGTACTAGAAAAGTGTTCTACTATAAGCACCGTGACTCCCATGCACATGGTCAATGTGCCTAGAAAAAGTCAGTAGTTGCACTAATTATCTCTGACTTCTTTAGCAGCTAAAGTGTCAGAATGATGAATCTGATGTTGAGGTGTACTAATTCAAGAAAACATTTTATATTATAAGTCTGGAATCCTCAGCTTGACCTCACTGGTGACGCTGCTTTTGCTTGGAATACATTTCTCTAATGCAGACTTCTCAGGGTGACTCAAAAGACAAGAAAGTGGATCAACCGCCTCAAGCCAAGAAGGCTAAAGTAAAGACTACTACGGTGGACCTTCCCATTGAGAATCAGCTGGTGTGGCAAATAGGGAAAGATATGCTGAACTTGTTCATCGAGAATGAGGTAAACTCTTGCTTGCTGGAGCTAAAAACTTCACTAGTACATCTGCAGAAATGATGGTTAATGTTCAAGGGTGGTCAAGGATAGATGGGGGAAAAAAAAAAAATCACATTTTTTTGATGTGAACAACGGTGCCCCACTGAGCCGAAATAAATTATTCCTTTTATTCCTGAGTGCTGTAACCCTCACTGAAGAGGTGTTCTGCAGGAAAGCAAATTCACATTATTTCCAAAAAATGGGCGCAGTTACAAGGTACTCGGTGACTGCTGCCATCAGGGTGAAGGTTCCTCAACTGGAGCAGGATTGTTCTGTGCTGTACTGGATATCCCACCAAAACCAAAATTAGCTTTTATTTGTGTGCTGTGTTTAGAACAGTTCTGTAAACCACAGTATTTCGAAAGCTTTAGTCAAACTTAAGTCTTTGCCAGGATACCTTGTTAGCAATAAACGTTAAATAACTTGCTGTTTAGCCAACTAATTTGACACCTCTTTTACAGGGTAAAATGATAATGCAGGATAAGCTGGAGAAAGAGAGGAATGATGCCAAGAATGCAGTGGAAGAGTACGTGTATGATATGAGAGATAAACTCTGCAGTATTTATGAGAAATTTGTTAGTGAAGATGTAAGTATTTCGAACTAGATTGTCTTCTAATATATTTTGTTTCAATAAACAGCTGTATTTTACTAACTTCTAACCTGCATCAGAGACTATGTTTACTTAGACTATAGATTCAGACTTCAAATTTGGAGACATAGCTTTTAACCTTTCTGGCTATGAAGATAACCTTCTAAATGTGGCCCGAGTACAGGAAAATGGTACCCAGGATATATTGGGTCTTCTTATGAATGAAAACTTTGGGTGTTTTATGATGAAAATGTGAAGAGGGGGAAAAAAGAAGGAAAAAAAATAGGCTTTTATGTGACAGTATTGTTGTAAATTGTGGGTGACAACCATAGATGGTTTTTCCTTAGGCCTGGCCTCCACCACAAAGCCACACTGACGAATATTTTATTTCTTAATTTTCACTAAAATAGGATAAAGGGTTTCAGACAGTTTTTTACATGCTAAAAATGTAACCCTTTCCAAAAGGTTACAAGTATCATTAAATACCATCTGCTGTCTAATAGAGTTATCTCACCTACCGATTTTGTGTGGATTGCTTCAGGATCGAAATAGTTTCACGCTGAAGCTGGAAGATACAGAAAATTGGCTTTATGAAGATGGTGAAGACCAACCCAAACAAATTTACATTGATAAATTGACAGAATTGAAGGTAAGTGATTCTTGCATTCCCATTGAAACTTCCTGAATCTAGGGAACTTTGGTCAAGCAGGGAGCTGTCGTAGGTCTCCTGATTCAGAGATCAGCACTGGTGGCAAACTGCTTAGTTTGCTTATTAAAGTGTACGAGGAGCAGGTAACCCAGTATTGTTACTGGTCTGTTGGATGAGGGAGAGTCAGTCTTTCCTGTATGTGGAGGGAAGAGTAAAAGTTCTAAAGGAGTTCAGAGATGCCAATGATCCTGCAGGATTTGACAGGACACATAGTGTGATGCTACATGGTTTTCGACACCTGTTGTGCTTCATTTCAGACGCTGGGTGAACCTATTCAGGCAAGATTTCAAGAATCGGAGGAAAGACCAAAAGCATTTGATGACTTAGGGAAGCAAATTCAACAGTACATGAAAACCGTTCATGCGTTCAAAGCAAAGGTATTTCCATACTTAATTTCTGGCAAAGATGAGGAAGTGGTACAAATCTTTTCTGAATTTCAAGTAAGCTCCTTCAAACAAAAAGCTGGTGCAACCTCCTGGCTAGCTTCCGAGTTCCTGGTATGAACCATATTTTCGGAAGTGGATGTTGACTTGAAAACCTGACAGTTTTATTTCAGTCAGATGTTGATTTCCTCATGGAGGGAAAATGCCAGCAGCACCAGAACTCCAGTTCTCTGATTACAGAGCTGTAGATGATGAGCTTAATTGCTCTGCTAACTGGAACAACTTCAGGCTAAATGATCTTTCTGGTGTTTTTGAAGCTAAAAGTTTGAAGAAATAAGGATGCAGTTTACATGTTCAAAACAAATATTTGCACAGCTACCACTAATTTGACTGTTTCAGGATGAACAGTATGACCATCTAGATGAAGCAGACATAGCAAAAGTGGAAAAGAGTGCAAATGAAGCGATGGAGTGGATGAACAATAAACTGAATCTTCAAAACAAGAGAAGTCTTACTTTAGACCCGGTTGTGAAAGCGAAAGACATACAAGCTAAAACTAAAGTAAGTCTTTCATGGAAATTCAGTGAATTATGTAGAATTTTTGCTCTTTCTTGGTCTCGTTGTGCTCAGAGGAAAACTGAAGTGAGAAATCCATGATGGAAGGACAGTGACTGGATATTAACCTGTTAAACATGTTTTGGGGAACATCAGCCCTCAACCTGAACATCCATCTGGTGTTGTCAAAAGTGAATTTGAGCAGCAGGTACAGCTGTTGGTAGAAAAAAACATTTCAACAGCTTTTCATTTCTCTCTCTTCTAGGAATTGACAAGCATTTGTAATCCTGTGGTCACAAAACCAAAACCCAAAGTTGAGCTCCCAAAGGAGGAGCAGAAGCCGCCAGAGCCCAACGGACCAGTGGACGGGCAGGGAGAAGCCGGCAGCGCGCCCCAGGCTGCCGAGCAGGGCGCTGGTGCCGCTGCCGCCACCGAGAAGAAGCTTCCTGAGATGGACATTGACTGAACTTCAGCTCCTGTTTATATTGTTGCAAACTCCAATAAAGCTTTAAGTTGTCAACTCTGTATGTTCTGAGTGCAGACTGAAGCAAGTGAATACCGCAGCCGCCTTAGGAACTTTTGGAGAGTTGGAACTCTTGGGTAGCTAACTAGTCCTCACATAAGCAGTGTTTCTGGCCCTTTTGGTTGTATTTGTAAGTTTGGGTATTCTTACTTGACCTCCAGCAACAGCTGCAAGCTGATTCTGTTTTTAATGTCCACGGCGAGTCAGTCTTATCACAGAGTAGTGAGACAGCAACGCCTGGAGTCTCCTTGGCACACTCCTGTCTCGAGGATGGCAGCAGCAGGGTTTGTAGTGCCCATTAACACTGGGACTGCGAGAAGATAAGGGGGCAGAGGGGGGGTGCTCCTTCTGGAGCCTGAAGCATGGTCTTTCCTTTGCTTATCTTCATCTTCCCCTTGTTCTAGTGTTAACGTGCTACTCGAGGCTTATTTTGACTTGCACTCAGCAGTTCATGGCTACTCGAGGTTTGAAAAGCAGGGGGCAGTAGTGTCAGTATGGGTTTTTCCTTAGCTGGATGAGCTGCTTGGAGTCAGATCCATGTATTTGATACCTAGAACAGCAGCTGCAGATCGGGCTGTGCCTGCGCTCTCGGACAGGAAGGGGTGTTCCTGGCACACTCCCCAGCTAATGACACCCTCTAAACTTTGTCTCTTGTAGAATTAGCTGCTTCTAGGAAGAACAAATTCTTACATTTCAGCTGCCTAAACTGATAGTCGATTCTGACTTGTTCCTAACTTTTTCTGGAGGCCTACGCTTGCTTCCCTGAGGCCTTTATTTGGAATGCTTGGGGTTTGGTTTTGTTTTGTTTGTTTGTTTTTGTGGGAAAAGAAAGACCTGACAGCTTTGCCATTTTTTTTTTATGAGCTTTATGCAATGATTTGCTTCTCCTACGGATTGTCATTAAACTCGCAACCGCTCCTGTGTCCGCGTTGTCACCCACAGCTTGCGCCGCTCCCGCAAGAAATAAAGGCGCCGGGCTCTCCCGGGCCGCTCCTCCGGCGGCTGGTGGCGGGGCGGAGGAAGCTGGCGGGGTCGCCGCGGGCTGCGCAAGGGCGTTAACCCTTTCCGTGCTGGCGGGGTCACGTTGCGCTGCGCACCGGAACGAAGCGCGGGGGGGGGGGGGGGAGCGGCGAGCGACGCCGTGCCCGTTCCCCGGGACACCGGGGCCGCGCCGCCAGACCTCCCGGCCGCTGGGGGCGCTGCGCGGGGGCGGGCCGGCGCCCCCGCCCGGCGGCCGTTTCCCTCCTTTTCCTCCTCCTCCCCCTCGCCTCGGTGCCGGTCGTGCCGGGAGGGACGGGGCCCGGCCGCGCGTCGCCGTCCTCGTGCCTGCGCGTCCGCTGCCGCGGCTGAGGTAACCGGTGAGGCGGGGCGGGCCGTGCCGCGCCGCGGGGTGGTGGGCGGCAGCGTCGGGCGTGTGGGCCGTGGGGCGCCCGGCGCGGCCCGGGACCCCCTCGGCCCCGGCCTCGGGGCTGCGTTAGGCGAAAAGACGGGAATGGCTGAGACTGGAGTAACGGTGCGGGGCAGCCGGGCCTGGACGCGGTTTATTTTTCCTCCCCGCGTCTCACCGGGGCTTGTTTTCCGCTCCTGGCGCTGCCCGTGGCCGCCCCGCTGTCCGGCCGCCGCCGCTACCCCGGGATGGGGTCGGGGAAGCGGCAGCGCGGGGTGTTGGGTGGCCCCCGAGTCGGCCCGGTAACGGTGGGAACGACCGCGACCGCGGCTTGCGCGCATAAATAAGCTCTAATAGCTTATTAGAGCCGGAAAAAAAAAATAATTATTGCGAATAATAACGAGCGCGTGGCTGCTCGAGTGAAGTGTTTGCCGTGATGGACGCGCCGGGAGGACTTTCCTCCTCCTGAGCGGGTGTTTGTGCGGCTGCAGGCGGCTCGGAAGCGGGAAGGAGTTTGTCACCCTCCGGCTCTGCCGAGGAATGACCGGGGGCTCTGCCCGCGCCCCGCCGACATGGCTGCGCGCCGCCAGTGACCAGCACCTGCCGCTGCCCCGTCGGGAGTAAAAAGGTAAATCCCTTAAATGTGGCTCCGTTTCCCCAAATCCAGAACCGAAGCGGTACAGGAGCGCGTCTGCGCGACGCCCGTGGCGATTTGGAGCTTCGTGTTGATGTCCTCCATAACTTGAGTCACGAACGGGGCTGGCTGCTCGCTCGTTTTACAGCGCTGGATGAGAGATGCTGGTGCTGTTTCCCTTTTGTGTGTGTGCGTGTGTTTATTCTCCCTTTCAAACATCAATGAAATCATAGAATCACAGAACGGTTTGGGTTGGAAGGGACCTCAAAGACCATCCAGTTCCAGCCCCCCTGCCATGGGCAGGGACACCTTCCACTACACCAGGTTGCCCAAAGCCCCATCCAACCTGGCCTTGAACACTGCCAGGGATGGGGCAGCCACAGCTTCTCTGGGCAACCTGTCCCAGTGCCTCACCACCCGCAGAGTGAAAAATTTCTTCCTTATATCCAATCTAAATCTCCCCTCTTTCAGTTTAAAGCCATTGCCCCTTGTCCTGTCACTGTATGTCCCTGTGTCACTTTTGCCATTGGCATCTTTTACTTTTCCCCCCCTTACAGCTGTCTTTAGCCACTAACACTTGTAGGCAGTTTGCTTTTTGACTTTCTGATGATCCGTTAACATGTGGGTTTTTTTTTTATTTTATAAAGCTATCCATGTTTTTTCAACCTGTAAAAAAGCTTATTTATGTTTTACATTGGTTTATATCTGTTATTTAGGTTTCTGAATCTTTTTCTAGTAGTATAAAATAGACACCCCAAATTAGTAATTTGAATAGGATGTGTTTACTCAGTTGATCTTGTAGAGTGGTGCTAACTCCACAGAGAATTTAAATGTCTTCAGAAGACAAAGAAGCTCAGGAGGATGAGCTGCTGGCTTTGGCTAGCATTTATGATGAAGATGAGTTTAAGAGAGACGAGTCTGCCCAAGGAGGAGAAACAAGAATTTGTCTGGAGTTGCCCCAAAACTTCAAAATTTTTGTGAGTGGTGAGTTGAGATGTTTTCTGTTATCCTGAAGTTAGCTTCTCTTCTACCGAGCTAATTTTCTGGTGCGTGCTTAGATGGTGGTTGCTCTAGTGACACTGACCAGAAGAAGCCACGACTGACCCTGTGCTGTGCTTGTGGTGTTGCTGGAGTTTATAGGTGATTTCGTCCTCGTACATACAACCCCTTTAGTGAACCTTGAAATTAGAGATGAGTAATAGTATTTCTTTGGAATAATTCAGTCCATTATTTTTTCTTTCCTTGAGGATATGTCTTTCCAGCTTCTTGGTTTGTGCAGGATCTGATATTTCACAGTAAAGGTGTTTATTGACTTAACCATATATATGCAACCCTATGAAATTTTACTGCACTGAGAAGTCTTGTTAATTATGGTTGAATAAATAATTTGAAACCTGGACATTTATGAAAAGAGAGATCTGTCATAAACAGTTACAGTTAATTTGTTTTCTTGTTATTTCTTAAACTGTCTCAATTCTCTTTGCATCAGGCAATGCCACAGAAAGCCTCCCAAACGGTGGGTTTGAGTACACCGTTTGCTTTCTGCCTCCCCTTGTGCTCAATTTCGAACTCCCACCAGACTACCCGTCAGCCTCCCCGCCGGTGTTCACGCTCAGTGGAAAATGGCTCTCCCCAGCCCAGGTTCGCAACATGGTTTTAACCTTTTAACAGGGCTTTTGGGATCACAAATAAGTTCATTGTTAACAGTGCTCTGGGGATTGTTAGTGTAATATATGGAAGTAAAATTAAGACATAAATGGTTATATTACTCTTTCAGTTGGCTCTTCTTTTGTTTCCTACTTGTTTTTATTTGGTCACCATTCCGAGGAGTGAAAGCTGGCATTATTTTTATGTGTATTCTGTGTATATATTAAAAACTCCAGAAACTGAAATCTCAGTATGCACTGAGGAGGACTGTGGGAGGGGAGGAAAACAGTAACGAGTTGCCAGAACTGACTGAAATCTAGAATTGTCTTTTCTTTTCTAGCTCAGTGCTCTTTGCAAACACTTAGACAACGTATGGGAGGAGAATCGAGGCTGTGTGGTCCTGTTTGCCTGGATGCAGTTTCTGAAGGAGGAAACGCTGAGTTACCTGAACATTTCCTCCCCATACGAGCTGAAAATGTGCCACCCAGGAAGCGGGCAGAGCAGGACACCTTTGGTCCCTCTTGACGCCGAGGAGGATTGTGGTGGTGCCGCAGGCTCTGCCACGGCTGCAGAAGAAATCATCGATGCAAGAGCTGTGCAGGATGTGGAGTCCTTGTCGAGTCTGATTAGGGAAATCTTGGACTTTGATCAGGCTCAGAGGAGGAAGTGCTTTGACAGTAAGATGCACTTGTGCAATATCTGCTTCTGTGAGAAGCTGGGCAGTGAATGCATGTACTTCACCGAGTGCAGCCATGTGTACTGCAAAGCATGCCTGAAGGACTACTTTGAAATACAGATCAGGGATGGCCAGGTCCACTGTCTCAACTGTCCAGAACCACAGTGTTCTTCCGTTGCGACTCCTGGCCAGGTAATAGCAGTGTGCAAGCCGTGATGGTAGAGTTCTGCTAACTTACCCATAATTACAGAAGACAAGGTGTGGCTTTTCATGGTGAGCATTGTGAATATACCTGGGGAAATTGTTTCCTGCTGTGAGCCACGCAGAGGCAGCAGAGTTAAAGCTGGGTCACTGGGCACATATCGTGCCCGCTTTGTTAGCACTGGCATTGGTCAGAGGCCCAAACCAATGTCCCGTTGCATTTGACACTGCATGTTTTTCGTTCGATTAATTATTATGAAAATAGCATTTGGAGGAGTGTTTTCATGACCTGTTGGAGATGATAAAGTGGATTCATCCCAGCTGTAGGTGCTTTTTCATTGACTTACTGCTTTTTGCTGAAGCTGGCAGGCTCAGAATTTCAGATGCATGTCATCTGTCTTTGATCTTTGCTCAGGTCAAAGAGTTGGTTGGCGAGCAGCTGTTTGCACGTTACGACCGCCTGCTGCTGCAGTCTACCTTGGACCTGATGGCAGACGTGGTGTATTGCCCTCGCCCGGGCTGCCAGACACCAGTCATGCAGGAACCGGGCTGCACCATGGGCATATGTTCCTGTTGCAACTATGCTTTTTGTACTCTCTGTAAAATGACCTACCACGGGGTGTCTCCGTGCAAAATCACCGCAGGTGAGTCATCGTGTTTCAGAAACGCATCCAGAAGCAATTCAGTCTTGCGTGAAAAAGACCCAAGGTCAGAAATTAAGCAAAGAAACTCGTCACCACATGAGCTTTCAAAAAGATTAGACAGATTCATTTGGGGTAGGTCTGTTGCTGGCAATTAAATATTACTCCTTTGACACTCCACAGCCCAGGAGGTCCCTAAACTGTTGATTGCTAAGCACTGAGAGACTGTGGCAGGGGAAGAATCATTTTATGTGTGCCTTTTTTCACTCTTTCCTGTGAATCCACTACTTTCTGTTGTCAGAGATGATGCTGGAATCAGGTGGATGCTTCTGTGTGTGTTTGGCCTCAAAATCTTGTGACAAAGTTTCCTTTAACATACGTTCTGAAATAATATTTCTGATTTTCAGTTTATTTACATTGTAGGCTTGTTCTAATTCCATTCACTGCTCTCTCTTATAATGCAACAGTATAAAACTTAAATTTTGAGGTAGAGGGGTTTTAATATTCTCATTTTTTTTTCCTTATGTATTCTGATGTTTTACTTGCTTAATTGTATTAGTTTCCTTTGAGACTACTTTACACTGTTACTAGCCGGGCTTCTTTGTATAATATATTACAAAAGCAGTTTGGTTTTTTTCTTGTTCTATTCCTCAGAGAAATTAATGGATTTGCGAAATGAATATTTAGAAGCAGACGAGGCAACGAAAAGATTTTTGGAACAACGCTATGGCAAACGAGTGATTCAGAAAGCCGTTGAGGAGATGGAGAGTAAAGAATGGCTGGAAAAGAACTCCAAGTCTTGTCCTTGCTGTGGCACTTACATAGAGGTAGGCACGGAGGGGAAAGGCTGAAGAATCGTAGTAACTCTGAACAGAAACTAACATAAATTCAGTCAGTTCTGTATTTAGGCTGGAACGGAGATTTGTAGCCTCCAATTCACCAGGGAAAGTAAATTTGTAGGAAATGGTAAGAGAACTTTCCATTTTGGTCTGTGTTAGATAGAAAGTGATATTTCTGGAGCTCAGGGACTGGAGTAAATACAGCAGGTATTTTTTACATTGTTCAGACTCCAGTACTAAAAAGATCCAGGTTGAATATGGATACATTCGAATCCCTTTGTTTTCCGTGTGTTTCTGGCTACTGCTGTTTCAAACTACAGCCAGTAAATAAATCTATTTTTTCAGAAAAATATTAATTTCCAGTATTATTAGTGTTACAGCCCGTTTACAAGTCTGTGATTCGAGCTCGTAGTTCTTTTGAACAGTGAAGAACTATCAGTGTTGCGATAGAGTCAGGGTACAACGTGTTCACCGTTGGTGTGTTTTGGAGGACTGTTACCATTTAGAGACTGACACGAGGATTTTGGTAACTGCTGCTTCTTGTTTTCTTCCCCTTAGAAACTGGATGGTTGTAACAAAATGATGTGTACTGGCTGCATGCAGTATTTCTGCTGGCTTTGTATGGGTTCTCTGTCAAGGGTGAACCCATATGGGCACTTCAATGATCCATCTTCCCCGTGCTACAACAGGTGGGTATTTATTTACGTGTGTTTCTTCTAGTGCCCTACCACTTGTTTTTCTACTTAGAAATTTCTTACAGTCTCTCCCAGATTATTCTTACCTTGAAATTTGTAGCTGTACAGTTTACGACGCAAGTTTCTTCTCTCAAATATTTACACTTGAAAGGATCTGACACTAACAATAAAAAAATATCAGGAGTGATTTGGCATGTGGTTTTGCTTTTTGAGAATTTTTGTTTTAAAATTCTGGAGAAGTCTTCTGAGCCTGTTGCTGAGGCTTTACGTCTTGCCTCTGACTGCGAGACAGCCTGTAGTGAAATGTTTCCTTGCAGATGCTCAGAATCACAGAAGGGTTTGGGTTGGAAGGGACCTCAAAGATCATCCAGTTCCAACCCCCCTGCCATGGGCAGGGAATATGATATCAGGTATATGATAATCAGGTAAATGAAAATCAGGTATATGATAGCGCAGCACAAGGTTTTGGGTAAAAAAGCTGCTTCTAAGAAGCTGCAGGCTTGGTGTGCATCATCACTATTAGGGATCTACCAAGGGACAAAGGATGCTGCTGCCACCTGGACGAAGGAAAGGGCAGGCAGAGAGGTGCAATAGTGGCAGCCTCTGAGCTGGTGTGTATGCCACTGGTTACGTGCCCATCGCTGTGATACATCGTGCCTGGATAAAAACGTCAAAATACCCGTAGTTTTACTCAATCCTCCACTGTCTATTCTGCTGCAGTAGATGTGCCTGACAGGATTTATTTTTTTCTTGTTCTTGGCACTTCTTTTTTGGCATTATCTCTTCTCCCAGTAGTAATTTTTTCACTTCCTACCCTGTTTTCCTTTCTGTTTTTCTTCTCATGTTCTTTTTTCTTTTCGTTTAGTTTAACCTCTACCTATCTTCACTAAGCTCATCTGTTTTATAAAAAAACCCACATTTTCTTCCCTTCTGTTCTTCCTCTTCCTGCTTATATGTTGCAGTTGTTTGCCTAGCTTTGCATTGTTTGATTAGAATGTCAGCTGCTTGGAGCAGGCAGGCTTGGTGGCTGCTTACCTGCTGCCTAAAGACCAGCTGGGACTGGCAGCATGCTGGGTAACTTCTAGTACGTTTTGGGTTGTTGTTGTTTTCGGGGATTTCTTGAGACATCACGTTTGTAAAGTGCTGTGCAACCTCCTGGTATAATGTGCTGTCGAAATGCAGAGTAGCTTTATTTTAATCAGCTTCCAGATTGCAGCAGGAGTGGTTTATGATACTGAAAAGAATTGTGAAACTTGCTGCTTTTGTATTTTTTGTCACATTGAGATTGATTTTTTTTTTTTTTACATATTTTACTTTTTTTTTTTTTTACATCCTGATGTAAATTATTGGCTGTCTTGCAGATTGTTTCAAGCCATGCGTATTGATGGTGAGTTCCAGGAAGATGAAGACTAGTAGCTTTCTCTAGCAACAAAAGCTGAACAAACCAGAGACAGATGCTTTCCAATTTTGTCAAATTTGTTTGCTTTTCACTTCCATTACGTGAGAGGAGAGTGATAACTGCCTTGCACTGCAGGATACTCCCACTTCAGAGGCTGTTGCCGAAACCAAAGGGGACCGTTTTACCCCTCCTGTGGTCAGGATCACCACGGAAGTCATATCTATTGTTAAAGACAAATACAACAAGTCAGAAGTTGGAAAAACATATACTACGAGGTACCCCTTTTTCAAAAGCAAACAAACAAATCTGAAGCCTCAAATCGTAGAAATATTTGGCGGTTTCCTTTAGGGAGACTCACCTTTGGGGATTTTGGCTTATACCCACTGTGGGGTTTAGGGCAGTTTTATTGCAGCTGTCAGGCTCCTTCTGGAGCTGTTCAGTGATGCTGCTTGGACAGGGAAAGTTTTCTGATACAATACAAAAAATTTCTTCTGTATTCAGCAGCAGAGGCTGTTGCTTCCATAGCATTTCCTGACCTGTTTCTGTGAAAAGCAGCCCCTTGCTCTGTCACTGATACTTCCTAACGATGATAAACTGGATTATCGCTTACCCCCTTCTTACTGGCTGTGATGCTTAGGTCTGTGCATTACTGAATGCTTTGGCAAAAAATGACCAACGGCCTTTTCCAGAAGTTTGAATCAATTTGATGGCCCATCTCAGTGTTGCTGTTATATTAACTCACGTTGCCTCTCCTCAAAATGAGTGCTAAAGCAGTGAACTGTGTGTGGCCAGTGAGAGGATGAAAAGTATCAGTCAGATATTGAAACACATCTTTATGGATAAATAGTTTAGATAAACTTGAATTCTTCAAGATTTTGAAAATTACCTTGTCTTCTCAGATGATGAAGTAATTTATTTTTTACTAACTCTTCATATGAGAAATTTGATGAGTTGATAGTTTTGCTTCTGGACTAGATCCTGTATTTCCACGGTTCTTGCCTTTCAAATTATTTCGCAAACCGAATTGTAAAAGCTCAGTAAATAGTTTTGTGAGCATGAAAGTAATTACTGGAGGGAACCACTAATCTTTGGAAGTTTTTCCACTTGCAGAACGGTCTAAAAATTATTTTGAAATTAAAACTGCATGTGCTGTGTTCAAAACAACTAGCAGGGTCCAGATGCATAGCTCAGGAGCTGGACAGCTCTTAGGTGAACACCTCTCGCTCCGTTTTGACAGAGAGTAAATAAATTTGTACTCGGGTATCTGGCCAAAATAAGTGCTGATTTAGTTCCTTTCACAAGGGATGAAAGTCTGTACTGAATTGGCAGTCATTAAAAAGATGAGATGGTAAGAGCAGATCTCTTGTCTTGGTTTAGGGTATAGGACAGTGTGTAGGGAAAGGTTCCATTGCGTATGGTTTAAGTTGTATTTCCTGCACCTTTCACATGCACTAAATTCACTTTAAGACAGTAAACACAGTTGTCTCCCTGGTTGTCTTCATTGTGGCGTGGATATGGCAGCACAGGTCAGCGTGTGGGACAGAGCTCTGTCCTGCATCAGGGTGCTGGTCGCCTCGAGTGCTGTGTGCCACGGCACCGGGGCACGTGGTCGGCTGTAGAACGACAGAGGCCAGACCTGGGCTCGTCTCAGGCTCTCACATGAAGTTGGCTCAGGATGCGTTCTGCCAAAAAAAGTTTGGATGGTTATTTGTGCCAAGTGCCCTCACTGCCTTGCCCTGAGAGGTGCGAGCCCCTGGCTGGTGCACAGTGCCTGTCGCGACGCCAGCGTGGGAGCGCTGCACTGGATGTGCCAGCTTTTAGCTGCAATCCCTGCCAGTTTCTCTTCTGGCCACACTTTTTAACTCTACGTGCTGAGCCCAGAAGCTGCCTGCTTTCGGAAGGGGCTTTCTTCCCACTAAGCTGCATCCGTGGGCAGATCGGGGATGTTTGGTGACGAGAAGCACGTGCTTGAACCCCGTTTTCTTGCCTGGGTGGAGGAGATGGTGTTGGAGCCCTTAAACCTGCAGGAGCCTGGACAGGTCCCTTCTGCCAAGCCAGGGCAGAGCCTGGGCACCAAAGGGTATGTTGGGATGCAAAGCCGTGGCGGGGGATGTTGGCCAGAGCTACTGGAGCACAAGAGCTTTGGGGAAGGATTTGAAGATGCTGCAATGAACTCCTCCTGCTTCCCAGAGCGTGTGGAGCGAGGAGGAGCCGTGATGCAGTCACCGTGATGCAGTCACCGCTGTGTCTGTGAATTTTGGGCAGGTGGGGCCCCTGGGCCCGAGCTCCTGCATTCTGCAGTGAGGCAGAGGAGGGGGCAAGCAGGTGGCTGCGCTCGTAGGACAGTCGGCTGGTGGTGCGAGGGTAGGACAGCTAAAACCAGAACTTGTCTTCGCAGGCGGGGAGCAAAGCAGGCGACGGGTAACGTGGCACAGAGTCTCTTCTTCAGGGTGTACTTTTTCCTCCTGTAGACCTCGCTCCATTTCTGTGCACGTGTAGAATGAGCGTTAGATTATGTGCAGACACTTGGTAATAAAAGATACAGAGCTGTGACCTTTTTTCTCCGTTCAAGATCCCCACCTTTTTATATGAAGTAGCTGCTGCCTGGCAGGACAGAGTCAGAGCAGGTGTTTTGTGAAAACCTGCTGGCAAACACCGGGCAAGGGGCAGGGAGCAGCAGTAGCTATTTCTACCAAACTGCTTTCAACGCAGCTTCAGTTCTGGGTGATGGAGAAATCTTGTGCAAAGTCACAGGTCTTTCTCATGCTTCGAAGGTTGTGGTGTTGCTGTTCAAAAATGGTGTCACGAGTCCTGCTCAGCCACATCAACTGTTCCGTGTTTCACTCGTACAGCGAGACTGAGCACCAGCAACAGTCAATGTGAGCATTGAGAAAAAATTAAGACATTTACTGTAGAAAGTTACATTACAGATCAACAGGTTACAAAATTTCTGCGTAAAGAAAATAAATTCTGCCCACTTATTTTTGCTCCTCACTCAATAGCATACCGAGTTTCAGAATTGGAGGGGTCTTGCCAGTACAGGCTGTTGCCCACCTGTGTGTAGGGCTTCTGTCATTAACGCAGCACTGATGAAGGCTGCCTGTAGCCTCCCCTTTGCTGAGAAGGTCTCAAGTTCCAACATCTGGCTCAAAGCTGGGTTCAGCCAGGGCTTTGTCCAGTCAGGTCTTGAAAACTTCTTAAGGACAGAGACTGCAAAACCTCTCTGGGGAACCTGCCCCGCTGCCTGACTGTCCTCCTGGGGAATTTTCTTCCATGTATCCAGTCTGAGCATCACCTGAAGCCCCACTGTCACATGCTGCCCAGGAGACCTGGCTTCATCTTGATGACCTCCTCGTAGCTGTGGAGCATGCTGCTACTTAGTCATGCTGAAGCTTTCCTTTCTCCAGGCTGAACAAGCTCAGATCCCATTTTGAGTATAATGTAAGAGTGTATTGTGGAGAGGGGGTGACAAAAAGGGTACTTGTCCTAATTGCAAGGAATACATCCCAAAGGGGTTACCCGTTTGGTTTCTGCGACATCGTACTTTCACATATCTTCATGTTTAAGCTTTGAGGCCTTCAGTCCACATGATTACAGTTGCTTCACAGATTAAACAACTCATTCTCCATTGCTGCCTTCAGAGTACAAGCCAGTGGTGGAAGTTCGTGGAGCACAGTATACTGGATCCCATCCTCATTTGGTTAATTAAGGCAGGTGTTGCATCTGTCTGCAATAGAGAGAAGCAAGCACATAATCATTTTGCTAATTTAAGAACAAACATGAGTTTCTGCAGCAATTCCCTTTCTTCACAGCTGGTTTCCAACAGAAAAGCTGGTTCAGCACTACTCTGAACACCAAGATTAATGGCTGTGTGGCTTCTTTCTGCTCCCGTCTCCTTCACGCTGTATAAGGGTTCCACAAGCTTGTTGTGAACCAGCATTAAACCTACTGTAGCAAGCAAAAAGGTGACTTAAGTAGACATAATAAAGCAAAATTCTCACTCATAGGATGCTAATGAAATTAGACATGACCAGAGTCCTTGTTCCTTTGTTCCCATGCCCGCAGATAAGCATTACCTTTGTCCTCTTCTTATCGCCGTACACCTCAGCCGAACATACTCCTTTGGGAGCTGATTAAACAGAAGTATCTTAGGTGAGGCATGGCTTGTGCCACTGAAAACTAGGTGCAACAGCTGCTTGGCCTGGTCAGACACTCACCCTTAAAGCATTTCATCATCTTAACTCTGAGTTCCAGCGTGGCATCCTCATCGCACGCAAACCCAGTGTTGAGGTGTTGCTGGAAAGCAGATAACTGTCCACATGGGGTTGACACCTTCCTCAATGGCTTTGTGGGCTCCTGTGATAAGGATCATCACCTGGACTCCAACACACAGAGGATGGCAGTTAGGGTCTAGAAGAGGCGTTCGGAGAGACTGCACCCACACCCTGCTGAACTGAGAGAGCTGCCCCGGTCCCTAACAGGGGAAACGTCCACCATCGTCCACCATCCTGTATCACAATTCTGTTTGCTGTGGTGGCATTTTATTTGTCCATTAGATCATAGCCTGGTGGGTCATTTTAATGATTTGGATCTTTTGAGCTCCCCTGTTAGGCACCTATATGCTGAGATTTAATGAGTACAGATCAAGGTATAGATGCAATTAAAAGCTATCCCATATGGTTTTCATGATCTGCTGGTATAATGTCAAGTCAGCCAGTGATTCTTACATTTGTTTTCCCAGATGAGATTCTTAACCAAAGACATCCTCCCAAACCTTTCTAGCTCCCTGTGGATCACAACTGTACTGCACAGTTACACAAGTGTTGGTGGAGCTATAATGGAAGACAGCAAGAGCCTTTCCATAGTGTTGCAGGATGCAAAAGAAAAGGAGGATCAGGAACTCAGCTGCCTGTGGCAGGGAAAGGATGAGCTGGCCTACACCAGCAGGGTGCATCGCTGCTCCGAGACTGGATTACAGAATCATCGTAGAATCAGAGAATGGTTTGAGTTGGAAGGGACCTTAAAGATCATCCAGTTCCAACTCCCCCTGCTGTGGGCAGGGACACCCTCCACTACACCAGGTTGCTCAAAGCCTCATCCAACCTGGCCTTGAACACTGCCAGGGATGGGGCAGCCACAGCTTCTCTGGGCAGCCTGTCCCAGTGCCTCACCACCCTCAGAGGGAAGAATTTCTTCCTTAGATCCAATCTAAATCTCCCCTCTTTCAGTTTAAAGCCATTGCCCCGTGTCCTGTCGCTACACACCCTTGCATCTTTAGCTGCTCCAGGCAGCCCTGCTCAAGAGCTACAGTATGAGGTCACTGCTTTTCTACTAACCTCTCTGGCATCCATGACAGTGCCTACTCCGACCAGAGTCCCATTGTGGGGACTTTGGAGAGGTCACCATCAAAGAACCTGGCATTAGCCAGTATAGTGTCCATAGCCAAGGTCTTCACTTGTGTCCTGGATACCAAACTTGATCCAGGCTCGTTGAAGGCAATGTGACCGTCTGGGCCAATACCTGTGACAGAGTTTGGCAAGTAGATCAGTGGCTGTAATGCTTATTGTAGGAAGCAGAGCCAACAGCACTCCTATTAGAAGGACATTCTTCCAGGAAAAGGTACAGATCTGAGAAAAACACTCGCAATTTTTTCTGCTCAAGCTTAAATTTGCTTCTGGTAGGAATGACAGCAAAAGCCTCTCTGAAGTCAACAAAGGCTCTTCCCTAATTGTGCTGGGACGAGTAGATGGCAGAATCTTCAGGCAAACCAATGGGAGAAGCTTGTGTTGAGCTCCTGCTGGCTCAGAGAACTCGGTTCCTACCAGTTTCCTGTTAGCACTGGCAATTATAATACATTTTGTATTCGCTGCAGTTCCAGCCCTGCCTGTTTCTCCTGCTAATCGTTTCATGAACAATTCACTTACTGGAGTGAAATACTTGAAACTGGGGGAGTGGCACACTGGAAGGCAAGGCTGCCAGCACACGAGTGCCCAGGGCCATGGAGTATAGAGTGGCTTTCACTGCAAATCCACTGAACAGCACTGAAAATGAACCTCCTGGCAATAAATTAGATAGAGGGAGGGAGAGATGGATGGATGGATGGATGGATGGATGGTGGATGAATGGATGGATGGTGGATGGATGGATGGATGGATGGATGGATGGATGGATGGTGGATGAATGGATGGATGGTGGATGGATGGTGGGTGGATGGATGGATGGATGGATGGATGGATGGAGGGATGGATGGATGGATGGATGGATGGATGGAGGAGGAAAGGCTGTGCTGCCTGCCAGCATTTAGAGACCGCTAGTCCTTCGGGTGTTCACCTCCAACAAAGAGTTCAATTCCTCCAGCTGCTTTGATTTTATCCTCAAATGCGTCGCACTCTGCCTGTAGATCAGGTGCATTTCCATCCAAAACGTGAACGTTTTCTGCTGCGATGTCAATGTGCTTAAAGAAGTTATTCCACATGAAGGAATGGTAATTTTCTGGGTGATCCCTCGGGAGACTTGGTAACAGAGCATGCACGGGACTAAGACCAACTTTTCCCTTCCCTTAGAAAAAAGACTAATTACAAATTGCTTTGTGAGGATCCAGCCTGTGCAGTTCCTTCTTATTTTAATAATTTAAACGACGTGGCTAGGCTGAGTGCTCCTGACACTGTCCCGTCGTGGATGCTGAGAAGCCCTGGCTTGGTTCGTGTTGGGATGGCGAACGATGGGCGTGACGGGCCGTATCCAGACGGCTGTGGTCAGACATGGGAAGAGTTTTAGGCTGCAGAGACTAAATAAATTGGAAGTGCCGTGTGTTTCCATCAGCAGTGGTTAGCCAGCAGGCGGGAAAGCATTTTGGTGGCTGTAGTGCTGGGTGAAGGGCTGACAGCAGCGGCATCCTCTGCTCTCCCGCAGCGCAGGGCAGCCTGGGCTTTGGCTCCGTGAGAAACAGCGTGTCCGCTTCTCCCATCAGGGTCGTATCGGTGCGATAGACCCATCGGTCCAATGGACACTGGCAGGAATTACAGGACCAAGGTGCTGAGCTAAACGGGGGCTGTGCCTCCACTGGGATGGAGAGACAGCGAGGGCCTCGCTGAGGTCTGAACAGTTCCCATCCTGGGTCTGCTTCGATCCGTTCGGCACGTACTGCCGGCACGCAGGGGATCTGGTGAGCGTACCTGCTGATCCCCCGCTGACGTGGGAATCGTGGTGAAGAAACCATCACCATTACTGCAGCACACCTGCAGCTCCTGCTGTGCAAAGCCAAAACTGCTGCAGGGCTCCGAAGGGAGAGTGCACCAGCACCTCGGTTCTGCAGATAACCCACGTCGGATCGCTCAGCGTTACCACGGAAACGCAGCGAGGGCTCGGAGATTTATGAAAAGCAAATACTGGAGGCACAGACTGCATAGGAATTGATAGCAAGAGACAGCGTGGACTTCCCACAGCAGTGAGCCGTAGGGCAACAGCCGTGTCCTTCCCTGGGGTGACTTATCAGAGAATCATCTGGTTGGAAGAGACCCTCAAGATCATCGAGTCCAACCGTTCACCCTGCACTGTCAGGGTCCCTAAACCATGTTCCTCAACACCAAATCCACACGTTTCTTAAACACCTCCAGGGATGGAGACTCCACCACCTCTCTGGGCAGCCTGTTCCAATACTTCACAACCCTCTCCATAAAGAAATTTTTCCTGATATCCAACCTAAATTTCCCCTGGCGTAACTTGAGGCCATTCCCTCTTGTCCTGTCATTCCTAACGTGGGAGACTTGCGGGCTGTTGGGTCTGTCTGCCATCCGAGCAGCCCATGGACACCCATCACCCAGTCCCCACCGCCTGCCCGTGCCTTCTCTCCTGCACTTTGCCCCCTCCGAGCTACGGAGAGCTGCTGCGTTTGCGGATCAGCCTTACAGCATCCTGCCACGCCACGCACGCAGCCCCAGCGCCAGCCTGGATTTGGCAAAAGGATCTGGTTTAAACTCAAACGCCGCGAGTCTCGGTTGATGGCAAAGGGTCTGGCTCTCGCTTTCATCTCCTGTGCAAGTGGCTTTGGCAGACACGGTGCACAAAGACGTAGGAGTCAGCAGCTCCCAGCAAAAGCAAAACATGTTTTGATGAGAGGAAAAAAACTACGACGGTGCAGGAGAGCCAGGCACGTGCACCTGCTGCCACAGCTGCCCTGTTCTGCCCACATCCCGTGTATCTGCACCCTTTACGCAGTCTGACGTTACTTAGGAATTGCTCCAGGGCTGGGTTATATGTGTGACTGGCATGCAGGGTATTTTTAGGTATGATAATTTATGCATGTTATTGTTCCTGCGTTCACAGCTAGCTGCTCAAATGTTGAAGAACTTCCTGGTATCTGAACAGGCTGATTTTCCTTCCTTGCAAAGGCAGCAGATGGAAGGAAACAAACACTTCTCCTCTGCAGAAGTTGTTGAAGTTTAACCAAGGGGTTCTAACAAGCACAGCATTTTCTTTTGCTCTGTGTTGAAGTGATTAGAGTCAGCAGCACTCTGAGATCAGGGCTTTCGCTACTGGGAACTGCTTGGGAGCACAGAGATTTTCTTCCCTATAAAAAGCAACAATTAAAAATTTATGTGCATACAGGACCCTCTCTCCAACTCCTGTAATTAAAGTGTCTTTTTAATATCCATCATCTGTCATCTCTTCCTGCTCCTGCATGTCCCACTTACCTCCTCACCTCTATTTGTAAGAAAAAGAGAAACAAGATTCCATGTTGGATAGATCTGGAGGGGAGCTGCTCTTTTCTGCAGGCCCTGCTCACTGCTTAGCTCTCCCAGCAGCACCCAAATCCCAGTTAGGAGTTTGCTGGGCGGTCCCAGCAAGGTGATGTGCACGAGCAGGCAGTTCGGAGAGCACACATGCCGGCCTCTTCCCGTGTTTGCAGACAAGGCTCCCGTGGGAAAGCTGGCAGGGCATCACTCCCCACCAGGTTGTTAAAAACTGCTCATCTATGCAGTAAGGGATTGAATCTGGACAGCAAGATTAATTTAACCACTGGTTAATGGTGATTTCTCCAGTAGGCTGAAGGAATAAGGGAGCAGCGGAGCTGCTGCTGGAGTTCAGAAGTCCTGTTGGGAGAGCCTTCCATCTCAGTGCTGCTCCCATCTTCATTCCCTCTCCTTACAATATTTATGGCTTACTGGGGCGTAATTTTCTGCACCAGTAAACACGGCACTGCGTCCCAACAGCTCTGCTTGGGCTGTAGCAGCGTGCGGCTGGGCTGGCTGGCGCTGGGTAGGTGCTTCTCCTGACAGCACATCCGACCTGCCCCAGCAGCTTCTGTTGTTGGGGGAAATTTTGGGGCGGGGAGTGGGGGTGTGGGTGTCTCAAAGCATGTCTTAGGACTAATTTCGTACCGGTAAATTGCCAGAAACAATTGACAGCTATATCAAAGATAACTACCGATGAGAGACCCATCTCCTGCTTCTCGTCCTTTCTTTACATTTCCACAGTTGCAGAAATCTTTCGTGACGTTTTGGGGAGGAACACCTGCTAGACAGCATTTGTTAATCCTTAGCAAATCCCTTCAGCCTAATTGCACAACTATCATCGAGGACGCGACGTGGTGCGTTTCACTCCACAGTGTGAAAACAAGACATGACACATATGTATATCCAAACAGGATATACATTGGAATATACACAGGAATACTGCTCACTTTATTATTTAGAGTTGATGACAAAATGTTTTTTTCAGTAAGACTGTAAATGTCTTCACTCTGAGGGTGGTGAGGCACTGGGACAGGCTGCCCAGAGAAGTTGTGGCTGCCCCATCCCTGGCAGTGTTCAAGGCCAGGTTGGATGAGGCTTTGGGCAACCTGGTGTAGTGGAGGGTGTCCCTGCCCATGGCAGGGGGGTTGGAACTGGATGATCTTTAAGGTCCCTTCCAACCCAAACTGTTCTATGATTCTATGTACTGACAAACAGCTCCTGGGACTGAAGGAACTGAGCGGCCAGTAGCAGCTCAGCTCCCAGACAGGCTCCCAGCACTGCATCGAGGTTTTGTGGGCAGCACGGGGAAGTTTCTGTTGATACCAGCAGTCTCTGGATCAGACTCGTAATAAACTTTCCGTCTTCCTCGAGCCCAGCACCGCAAACAGGTGGATAATCCAGCCTTCTAGTGCACAATAGCTCACAGTCACTTTTGCTTTTTCTTACCTGCCAGTTGCAGCCTGTTTGCTTACGATTAAGCTATTAAACTAGAGAGCTTTAGAGGTATAATTTGACCCATCAGCTTGCGTGAACATTTTGTCTTTGCTTTTTTCTTAATTGGGTCATTTATCACTAAAAGATTAGCAGAAAGATCTAGTTTAAGTGTCCTGCTTATTTGTTATTAGTTGAGCTTTAAAATGCCCTGCCTTTGAGGTTTATTATTTAGCTCTTGGAGTTCAGTATTTATTACAAAGTGTAGACTAAAAGTGTTCCCATTATTGCTCAGTCGTACATAATAATTAAAGGAACGCTTGTACAGTGCTAAGATTTCAGAAGACTCACTGTACTGCTGTTCTGTAACACTTTCAATTATTTTCAAATACTTTACAGCACATCCCGTGCGAAAGTCACTAAAAAGCAATGACTTCAGGCTTCAGAACGTCTCTTGGGAGAAAAGACATTTTGCACTGGAGGAAAAGTCAAAAAACACAGAGGCATGAAGCAATTTGCCTAAAACCATGTGGGAAATGAAAGCAGAACCAGTCATGCACTGTAACCACAACATCATCTTTCTACAGAGCTTCCCCACCTAAGAAAATAAAGTAGATAGACAGAAAGTAGCTGGAAGAAATTGCCATTCCCCCTCCTGAATTAGCCTAGATGGCCTGATGAGGCGGCGATTTGCCTCCAGCTGGCCCCAAAACGCCTGCAACACAAACTGTTTGACCATTTCTTCAGGGAACTTTGCAGCATCTTTTCTGAGGACGTGTACAGGTTGCTGCTTATTTTAGTCTCTACGATGTCCAAGTCAATCAGCGTACAGCTAATTACCACTCAGGCTATAGCCTTACTTAGGGATATAATCCCGCCTCAACGACAATGAAATCTGTGCATGTCATCAGGATAGCTTCTTGCAGCAGGAGAGATTCTCAGCGCGAGTCGGGAATCTTGCAGAGAGGTGAAAGCAGGGAGTCTGTCCGTGCCTGCAGCTCTCATTCCAGCTCCTTCAAAGGTATCTGTGTGGCAAGAAACTCGCATTCTCCTCGTGTCCGCAGCGTTTCTCAGGAGTCACTCTCTGAGGTTATTCCTGGCTAAAATCCTTTATGATTCCTTCCTCTTCTTCAACATGAGAACTGTGGTGTTCGTTCATCTCACCAAGACATCGGTGACTATTTAATCCTGCAAAGGCAAAATACAGGGAAAAAAAAATAACCTAATTATGATACTGAATAATGAGCATTAAAGCATGGATTTAGGCCTGAGTATGCAGTTCCAAACCATGTCCTCAGGTCTGAAAACTTGCAACTCTCTGAATTTGCAGCTGGGAATCCCAGCGGGGCTGATTCAGCCTCCCTCATCCTAAAGCTGATATATTTAAGTCTCATCAACCTTCGGGATTGGTGTGGGTAGAGTTGTACCAGCCTGACTGCAGGTGAACCGCGCTCCTGGAACATGAAGGTTACGCAAGCTGGAAAGTCCCTTAACCAATGTAGCACTCACAGCAAAAAACCCTCTGGATAAACAAACTCCTCTCTCTGCGTGCTTTCCTACGCGTGCTTCTTTTGGAATGAGATTTCGAATCTGCGATGCCATCTGCTTTATGTGGATATTAAAGATGTGGCGGGTGCTTTCGGAGGAGTTGGCCAACATCTCGTGTTTGCTTCAGCTGCAGCCCAGCGCATCGCCGGCCTCTTCCCTGCCCGCGCGGGCACGTGCTGGCACAGGGATGTGCCAGCGATGGCGATGGGCACATCCGACCAAGGCTGAGCGTTGTTTTTCAACACGGCTTTGCATCAATTTTCTGACTCCCTGGGCTTCTTTGACGCTTTCTGTGGAAGCTTTCACTCTGCATAATTACACATGAAGTTTCATAATACACACGTAGCGCCCAGGGGTTATTTCTGCGGCTCCCACACGCTGCCACGGTCCGTGCTGCCGGCGCACGGCACCCCCGCGGGCAGGGGGGCCCCGGGCACCCACCGTGCCCTGCTCTGCCCCTCGCCCCGGAACCGGGACACGCCGCTGGCTCCGCGGCGGCTCCGCTGTCAGCAGGACGCGGCCCCCGGCCCGTCCCCCCGGGCGGGCGGAGCGGGAGGCGGGCGCGCCCGAGCGTGACGGGCGGAGGGCGGGAGCGCAGCCCGCAGCCAGGAGCGCCCCGGCTGCCATCGCCGCCACCGCAGCGCCCGTCGGGAGGCGGCCGGGCAGCGCCGCCGCCGCCGCCGCCGCCGAACCCCCGCGCCCGCCCCGCCGCCCGCTCGTCCCCGCCGCCCCGAGCGCCATGGCGGCCGCCGAGCCCGGCAGCGGCCGCTACCAGCAGGTGAGGGGGGCGGCGGGCACGCGAGCGCCGCGGCTCCGTAGGCCGCGCCGGGGGACGCGGAGCCCGGGGCCGGGCGGGAACGCGCCGCCGCCGCCGCCGCCTCCCCCCGCGGCTCGCCGGGCGGCTCCCGGGCCTGGCAGCCGCCGTCCCGCTGCGGGGCAAGGCGGGGAGCGGGGCGGCGGCCGGGCCCGCGGCCTCCGGCGGCGGCAGGGCCCGGGTCGGAGGCCTCGGCTGCCCGCTGGGGCGCGGCGGGCCCCGCCGGGATGCGGCTGCGGCGCGTTCGGCCGCGGGGCTGCGCTGCCCCGGGCCTTTCTCCGGGGCCCGGCTGGAGCGCGGCGGAGGGGCCGGAGCGACCTTGTGCGGCCGGGGCCGTCCCCGCCGGCCGTGCTGCTCGCAGCCCCCCGCGGTGCTGCACCGACGGCCCGCGGGGCCGGTTCCGCGAACTCGTTGCGCGTTGCCTTGAAACGAGCGTTGATTTTATTTAATCTTTTGCGTGTGGAACCCTCTGGCTCGGATTGGAATCCCCGTAGGGCACGGCTTGTCCTTGAAGAGCTTCCTCGTAAATCCGGGGTGGTTCGTCCTTCCCTGCTCCCGAAGGGATGCGTTCTGTCGGGAGCATCGGCTCCCGGGAGGGGCTCCCGTCGGGGCGCGTTTCTCATGTGCGGACATGGGGGCTCCGTTCCTTGAAGCGAGGGAGAAGATTCTCCCCCGGACGGTTCGCGACGCGCTCCTGGAGTCGCTGTGCTGTGCCTTCCCCTTGGCAGCGCTTCCAGCGTGGGCAGGCTCGCGCCCGTCGGAATAGGAGCTGCACCTTCCCAGTGGGATGGGGTATCAGTGTCACGGTGACAGCTGGAGATCTCTGGTTTTTACACGCTAGAAATGTAAAAGTTAAGTAAAACTGAGGCTTTTTTTTCATCCTGTGCAAGACAGATGTGTGCCCTTACGCAGGCAGATCTCTTTGCCGTTCCCTGAAACGTGTCCCGTCGCCTCGAGCCCGTGGAGACGGGTGACAAAACGTGCCGAAGGGCGCTGTGGCGTCGCTCCCCAGTGACTCCGTACCTGACCGATAAGCACACTCCTGGGTTCCTTAGAGAGGAATGTGTAAAGCCGTCGTTTCGCCAGGCCCTGCATGTCCAGCAGACACGTAGCAGACGCCGCTGTTGCTGTAGAGCACAGCCGTGGTGCTGCAGAGATTAGGGAGGCAGGCTGTGCCCCAAAGGATTTGTGCTGCTAAAGACAAACAGATAATGGAGGCCCCGTGAAAGGACTGGTGCAACTGGAGTGCAGAATCACAACCTCACGTATAAATACATCTCCTTTTATGTAGCTCTTTAGGAATTGCTTTTTTTTTTCTTGCCTTCTGCCAGAAGCCTGGTATTTGTGTTGCTGTAAAGTGCGTTATTGCTGAACTGGCCCCTCATGCTTGTGTTGCTCCAAAAGGCCCTGCAAACTGTGGAACTAAAGATACAGAGTTGGTGTTTAGGTGAAGAGGAGATGAGAGGGTGGGAGAGTCTCTCCAGCATTGAATGTGTCAATTTTTTTTCCATACGTTGAAACTTATTGTGTGTATGAATGTACAATTGATCAACATACCATGTGCCAATGAAGAAAGACTTGTAGTGAATTGATAACCACGAGGGCTAGAACTGGTGCAGGATCCAGTAAGTGGAGGTAGCCTGTAGAAATTCAGAACACGGTCATTTAATCTTTAAATTCCTGCATTATGAGGCAGTGGAGGAGAACTGAGAATTTTAAAACTTGATACTTTTTTGGGGGGGAGGAGAGGGGTAATGTGGTAGTGGAGTTTGTCTAGGTTCCTGTGCAGGTACATGTGATACAGTGTCCAGGCCTGCGAGGATCGTGTAACCCCTGTTCTGGAAAGTGTTGCTGGTGTATCGACCTGTGCGTAGGAGCAGCACTGTTGAGGTGTGGGCACTATTTGAACATGTGAAATATTTGTAGGGTTCCCTGAGCGTGTGTGTTTTCAGAAGAAGAAGGTGATAGTTAATAAGGATGATCTGAGGGCAACAGAAATTGATAACTGAGTTTGAAACCCCTGTGTTTCTTCGTCTGCCCTGCTCCTCCACCCGTGCTGCCCTGCAGACAGGGCAGAGAGGGACTTGCAGCCCCAGCAGCCTCCTTCGCTGCAAACTCACGACCTGTGTCCGTTCGCTGGTGGCATGTGGTGTTAAAGGGATGTGCAGCAGTGTATGATCTGTTTTCTAAAGCTAACTTTCTGCCCCGTGTGCTTTGTTCAGGCATTAGATAATCCGATAAAAAATAGCCTGCGATGACGCCTTTGGATGATGTGGCAGTCTGATCGAATATACTGAGGAAGTGCAGCTCGATGAAGTACAAAGCTAAAACTCCAGGGGAAGGATCTCGGCTTCCCCCAGCCCCTTTCCATGGGCACCCGGGCTGGGCAGCCGCGGCAGACCGCTGTTCCGGTTCCTCCTTCGCAGGCCCTGTGATGGGGCTGTGCTGGAGAAGGGGAGATGTTCGGGGGAGGGAAGGCTGCAGCACGCCCTGGTTTCGTTATCCTGGTCCCAGAAAGGGACACCGGGAGGCTGCCGTCGTTTAGACCTGTCTTTGGGGAAGTTACACAGGGATGTTGTTAGGATTAGGTGGCTTAAAGCCTTTTGAGCATTACCCCTGGATTGTGGGTTCAGTGGCAGAGCGGTATTTTGTCCTTAGAATAGAAGCTGGCCTCCATTCCGGAAAAAAAAGCCAGGCTTTTAATAGGCTTATTTACCGTGTGTGTTAACTGAGGCATGCTTTTTGCTTGAGGCATCTGAAAATATATGTGATGTATATGAGTAACGTAAACCCACCTAGAAAATGGTGGGTGTGTTAAATAATGAAGACATATTCCTTTTGAAGTGATGTTTCTTCCTCTTCCAGTTGTCCAAGGCTTACATGGATCGTGAATCATTTCGTAAGGGGACGTGTCTGTGGGAAACGTAAGGAAGAAAGATTTTTTTCTGTTGATTTAGGTTTTTTTTTTCAGTGAAACTGTAGAAGAAAGATATTGCTGAAGGTATAATGTGATTGCAGTTGAAACCCTTGAAGGACCACAGTGCTTACTTAATATTTGGGAGTGCTGGAGTGGAACAAGGAGGCAGATGCCAGTTGCCACCGTCTGCTTACCTTCAGCTTGTATGTAATTTTTCAGTTGAAACGGGTGCACAGATCGAAACTAGAAGATATACACCGTGTTTTTTAATGTCAGCAGTTAGAATTAGTGATGTCTGTGGCTATTTGTTTCCTCGATGAGGTACTGGTAGTGTGCAGAAGATGTGCTTGCTAAAGATACAGGCAACTGATAAGAACAGTAATGAAATTTCCAGAGTAGGTTGTTTTCACGTTTTTTTTCTTTCTCTTTTGCATTCAGACAAGCAGAACAGAGGTGTGCATTGACATAACAGCAGTAAAGATTTCAGACAAAGGTGCAGGGTAAAGTCACAGGTCTTACGTTCTGCTGCAGCTGATGGGGGCCACACGCTTCATCTGGAGCTGCCCCGTGTCCGGCCCCGTCTGTGTTCAGGTGGCTGAAATCTCACTGTTTTGTTCTGAAACACTCACTTCTGTAGGCAGCAGGACCTGTCAGAGGAGCTTGGAAGGTTTTAGTAATTCTGTGTGAACAAGGAAGTCCAGCAGCATCATGTAGCTCGTGTAACAGGAGAAAATAGCCTTGCATGCAAACTTTTTAAAAAAATTGTATCTCAGATGTCAGGATTGTGTTGGACTCTTAGTTGGGCTTAGAAGAGTTGGTGACTCTTCTCTCATCGGTAAAACTCAGTGGGGCTCCCTAACCCCACCTGGGAAGCAGATGTGGGAAGAGTCCCTCTGGCCTTGGGCTTGTTTAGTGGCTCCCAGGAGATGTGGTACCTCTTTACGTGGGCTTGGCGTCGCGTTTGCAAGGTAGACGTACCAAAAGCAAGTAGCAAAAGTGTGTGTGTGGGTTCTGATTCCTTGTCACTGGGACTAGTAAGAAAAAACATTAGGGTGTATCCATTCATTCTGTTTCGCCCTCTTCTTGTGAACTGTCCAAATTTGACACATAGTGTCACAAAGGGATTGTTTTTTTCATTGAACATACTTAACATTCTTCATATGACAATTTTTAAAAATACTATATTTTAAAATGCTTAAAAGATCCAGACTTCTTTCTGTGATGTCCTAATGTCCAGAAAAACGTTCATCTGATCTTAAGTATTAGGGTAAGGCCTTATGCTTTGTTAAGTGTGTGAAATTAGTAGTGATACACATTTTAAAACTATTTTTTTTAAACGTTTGGCTTGCAAAGGTTATGATTTCATCGTTCTGAAAAAAGAAATCCTATCGCCTTTTAAAAAAATATCGATTCTCTTTCTGTGATTAGCCTAAATATCTGCCTTTCTGAAAACTCACAGAAACCATAGTAACAACAAAAATGAGATCTGATTAGGGTTATTTTTGTTGTAGGATTCCTGTGGGATTTTTGTGCAGTTCTACCTTGTGTGCCAGAACACAAAATAAGAACTGAAAAGCAGTAAACATTCATGACGGATGGCTGAGTTAATATTTTGCTGATGATATATTGCTGAGGTGAAGCTTGTAGTAATTCTGATTTAGTATAAAAAACATTTGCATGTAGCCCAAGGATTGGAGTGAGGGGAGGTTTAAAAAAAAAAATAAAATCCAAAGCTGCTAAGTTGAGAAAATTTGGAATAATTAACAAATACATTCAGTGGAAATGCTTTCTTCAACGTTTACATGGAAATATTTGCAAACATTCTGTAGGTTTTGAACTTTGATGCCTCTGTGCTGTGTGGATTCACAGGTGGTACGTCTCAAGCAGGGGGAGGTGGCAGGCAGAGGCCACGTCCTGCTCCGAGCCAAGCTGCTGGTGGTGTTTTTTGGAAAATAACTGTCCCCAGGTCCTACCTCCTCCTGCCAGGCAACTTTCTGTTGTTTTAGCGACCTGGTGAAAAAAACACCACCAAACTTTCGTTCTGATAACTGTGTGCTTTGCTGCAAAGACTGTCCATTTGTTAATGCCACAAATAGAAGAATCATAGAATCATAGAGTGGTTAGGGTTGGAAGGGACCTCAAAGATCATCTAGTTCCAACCCCCTGCCATGGGCAGGAAAATCCTCCACTACACCAGGTTGCCCAAAGCCTCATCCAACCTGGCCTTGAACACTTCCAGGGATGGGGCAGCCACAGCTTCTCTGGGCAACCTGTTCCAGTGCCTCACCACCCTCAATGTAAAGAATTTCTTTCTTATATCTAACCTAAATCTCCCCTCTTTCAGTTTAAATCCGTTGCCCCTTGTCCTATCACTACACGCCCTTGTAAAAAGTTCCTCTCCAGCTTTCCTGTAGCCCCTTTAGGCACTGGAAGGCTGCTATAAGATCACCCCGGAGCCTTCTCTTCTCCTGCTTTAAAATCCAAAGTCCATCAGTGACTCAAAGAAAGAACCCGCCACCGCCTCAGCAAACCAGACTTCAGCCAAACCTGAGCCAGGTTCTCCGGGTTCCGAAGGCTCTCGGCAGCGCCCGAGGGGGAATGGCCCCCAGAGCCCCTCAGCCTTCCTTGCCGAGCCGAGGGGCTCAGCCTTCCTCGCCGCCTGGGCTGCTGCTGCCCCGGACAGACGAACCCGCGGGGCGCGGGCAGTGCAGCAGCGGGCACTGCCAGACCTGATGGCTCATTCTTCCTGTCACATGAACCCTTGCTGCCTTGCTAATAAGCACTTAGTTGAATTTTAGATGCCTGGAACCATTAGAAAGGCTGGAAGGCATTTGTGTACCTTGTCCATTAGAAGGAAAATCTGTTTTCTGTACCCATGTACCTCCTACAGCCTCTAGCTCAGCTTCCGAAAGTAACTGCATCTTTCGTGTCGCTACCTGGATTGCAGTGGTTCGACGCCAGCGGTCAGTCCCTCTTGCTTTCTCCCACTCGAGGTAGTTACAAAAATACATTTTTCTTTTTACCATCGAGAGAAGAACTTGCAAGAATTCCCGTGGTAAGAATTAGTGTTGCACTCGGCTGTCTGTGTCCTCTTTGGTTTCATCTCCTGCAGCATTGTCACATCTAGTGCTTTCCTTTCCCCCTCCTTGGTGATGGTACCTTTAGGTTGTAGATGTCTTTTTTCTTACGAACATCAGGGTTTAATTTCTGCCACCCCTTCCCCAGCAGAGCAGGTGACGCAGGGCTCGTGGTACCCAGTATCCCCAGTGTGTCGGAGCCTTTCCTCCTGCAGTAGTAGACTGGGTCCTGTGTATGCAGAGGAAAAAAAAAGGGGAGAAGTATTGAATTTTTGTGGATAGACTGAAAATAAGCATAGTGGAGCATTTTGTGAGAATTCATAGACTAGAGAGCTGGGACAGACTGAATCAGCTAGTTTGACTCTGTATTTTACGGGATTATCCCTTAGGTTGCCCCTCTCGTGCTGTGCACAGGCGGCCCCTGAACTTCTGCAGCAGTGCTCTCTTTTTTTCTTTTTTTTTTAAGCTTATTTTAATTGGCAATTACTTCACAAGTTAGTTTGCCTTTTCTTCTAATGGCTGAACTCCATGGGGTTTGTAAAATAAGGCATTTTTATTTCTTGGAGAGGGCTCGTGCTGAGTTAGCTGGTTTGAAAAAGATGAAGGTGCATGGCTGTTGAAGGAGTTGCTGCAGTTTACCTGTTAATTGCTTGTGTGCCCCAAGGCTAATTAAAGCTGCAGCTATGGAGGCAGGTACCTGCCACCTCCGCCCTCGCTCCTGGGGCGCAGAGAGGGATGGATCTGGTGTGGGTTCACATCTGGCCGGGGGCCAGCAGTTCAGATGTCTCCTGCTGACAGACACCTCTGTGTTAGGAGGTGCTCTTGGTGTAATATGGCTTAAATTTTCATCCAAATCACTTAATTAATTGCTCTTTCTTCAAGGAAGTGGTTCAGCTTTGTGCCATCTGGGGAGTTCTTACCCACAAAGCTTGGGGCTGACCACCTCCCTTTTTTTTTCCATCTCTCCTGTCCAGAAAACGTGCATGGGGAGAGGATGGAGGCTGGCTGTTAGGTGATCTTCATCTGATGGTGAAACAGAGTCCCGTTTCTGTGACAGTCTGTTGTTTTGGAACAGCTGGAGTGGGTGACAGCACTGCTGAATTTTTTCCAGTGCTTCCCAGTGTCATTTCTTTCCCATTCCCTCTCTCGGCCAACCCTTGGACCTGCCAGCTCGTGTCATCGCCTGCTAACCCGAGTCATTCAAACCTTGCCAGGTTGAACTCCTTTAACAAGGGGTGTGTTTAAAATCTTCTTGCCATAACTGGCATCGGGAGCTGTGACACAGCTGGGTGGGGAGGACGGCAGCTTCCACGCCGAGGAGGTGGAAAGCCAGCGAGGACGTTGTGTCCGGCCGCAGTGCCGTGGCCTGCAGGTCCTCGTGCTGCACGTGCTCACGGGCGTGCAGCCGTCCAGTTCACGGCAGAGAAAATAAAGCAATTCATGCTCTTCTCAGCAAGCTTGTAGGACTCGGATGTCCCACAGCTCAGACCTGCAGCTGTGGTTTGGATGCAAATGTCTGGTGAACTGTGCTTAAATATCTGAAAAAGTTTTGGCTTGGACTTTCTCAGAGGATGTGGACGTAGTCTGATCTTTGATCTTAGGTGGCAAAAGGAATAAAAATGTAAGATGCAGAGCAGTTCTGCGTGAAACAAGACCCTCGTTTAGAAGTGTGAGCTGGTATTTTTTTTTTTTCCCCCTGGTAAGACATAGAAGTAAAATAAGAACATCTCTCCCCCCTCCCACCCCTTAAACGCTTGGGAAGGATTTGAATGGCAACATATCTCTCCAAAGAAAAGAAAGCAAAATATCACAGATGGCTTCAGCAGGGGCGTGCAGGAAGGATAGTTCAGAAAGATGTTAAGGAAGACGTTGCAGGGTTGCTGCTGTCTTGTGATTACAAAAGAGGGTAGTTTGATCCCAAGGTGCTTTTTTGTCTTTCTGCATCAAAACTCAATTTCTTTGGTGATGAGATAAAAATTAGATGGCAGCTGGTTTGTACATTCCTTTCTGGTGCATTGTGCTGTGAACACTCCTGGTGTGGTGTTGCCAGCTTCTCTGATCAAAGCCTGTTTGCGTACCTGCCTCGTGCAAGTGATGCTGTACGTGTGATAAACTGCGTGGTTATTTATACAGAGCCTGTGGGAAGCACAGCGTGCAAAATATAAAACAAACTGTCTCCTCTTCAGTCATACAGTGTGAAAGGTTGAAGGGAAATGGCAAGATTCATACTTATATGTATCATTGTGTGATGTATCCATGGAAAAAAACCTTCCTTAGCAAAGCCACAGGCAGCAATGGAGTCTTCTGGGTGTATCCTGCTATTTGCTCCGCTAAACCAGATGCAACTGCAGCTCCTAAGCAGTGTGAGCTGAGGAAGTGCCAGAGAAATGGAAAGATCCTGAAAAGATGTATGCTGTGCCTTGTGAAAATCCGGCTGTGTGAGGCTGGGGTTTTAGAACACCTTAAAACAGATGGCATGTTGATCGTTTCAGGTGGGAGCGCTTCGGTGTGCGGCAGAACAAATGCTTGTGTACCCCATGGTGCCGTAGAACAGTCTTCTTCCAGAAGAGCCTGCCATATGCAATTAAAACTGCAGGGGTAATTTTACAGAAACCTCGTTAACCTCCCTTGTGTGTGGGTCTGTTCAGCTGCAGAATGAAGAGGAGCCCGGCGAGGCCGTGCCCGCGGTGAACGATGCCCCTCCGCCTTACAGCAGCATTTCCGCGGAGAACACAGGTGCGTTGGGCTGCAAGGAGGCAGCTGGCTTTGCTCTCTTGTGCTTTCTTACCTCCTTGGTTGCTCTCCTGGTTGCTGGATGGCATTGCAGCATCCTTACTAAGGCTGCAAAGGATCAGAATTGATCCAGAGAGACTGCTGGTACTTGTGGTTTAGAAGATGCATTTTGGATGCGTCTGATGTCATCCCATCAAGTGGTGTTCAAGTTACAATTCACAGCGTTCTTAGTAGATTGAAGACAGTTAAAATCCAAGTGCTGTGAGGATCTGTGGTTCCCCTCTTGTTATTTGGCATTCAGATGATGCTGTGCTCTTTCCAAAAAGGACTTGTTACTTAAAAGGGATGAAGAATTCACTATTTCTGCAGTCTTCAGGAACTAAGGACTTGGTCAGAAGGGTTATACTTCTTCTGAACCATCGTACTGCCATGTCACTAATAGCTTTTAGCAAAGCAGCTCATTTTCTGTCAGAGTATTTTGGCTTAGGGAAATCTTTTCATTTTTTCCCTCCAGAACTTTCATAGTCAATTGTTCAAATAAGATTTATGAATCAAACGCGACATGCTGTCGGTCTCTCAAACAACCGGCCAGCTTTGGATGGAAGTTTGAACATTGTGCTTCTCGAGCCACCTGTGGAGTGTCCTCCCTTGGCACGCTCGCTGCGGAGATGTCCTGTTACGTCTGGTTCCTCAGTGCATCTCGGCGACTGAGCCTCAGAAATGCCGTGTTTGATTTTTGTTCCAGTCCCTTTCCCCTCCATCAGAAAACAATTTGGAGTCTCTCTCTGGAAAAATTGGTCACCAGTGGCCTAAGGCTCGCAGTGATCCTTCTTTGACTCACTCAAACCACTTGAATTTGAAAATATGAGTACTTCTCTTTACTGAAGTCAGGAGACATGCAGCACGTGCCGTTGTTTTAGAGATAAATAACAGGTGTGTTAAAGTCGTGCTCTGCACTGTACTTTACATTAGATCAGGTGCTCCCGTGTTTTTCACTTTCTGTGTTGGGATGGCAGGAGGCTGGAAGGGTGGGGGGCGACAGGAGGGGCAGGCTTCAGCAGCCTGGGGTATTGGGGTCTTCTGAAGTCATCTGAAACGCTTCTCATTCCCCACATGGTGTTTGGAAGGAGCTGACAGGTTGCCTTCTATATAACGTTTTTTTTGCAGCTTATTTTGACTACAAGGATGAGTCAGGATTTCCTAAGCCTCCATCTTACAACGTGGCCACAACACTGCCTAGTTACGATGAGGCGGAGAGAACCAAGGCTGAAGCCACAATTCCCTTGGTTCCTGGAAGAGTGAGTACTCTTGGCTGTCTGTCTGTCCTTCACATCTCTTGTGTACGATTTCTCCTTTAACTCCTGCTGATCAAGTGTCACGACTTTTTTTTTTTTTTTTTTTTTTAAGCTTTCTGGGGTGGTGATATTACACACTCCCAAGAGTTCTGTGGCTAATTTTTTTTTTGGAATTTTCCTCTGGGCAGCTGTGATGATGTAAGACATCTCAGTAATGCCAGTGTGTGCTATCCAGATTAGTTTGGCAAGCTGACAGAGGCACTGTACAGTATCCGTGTGCACTGTCACTGTTGGTTTTTTTTTGTTTTTTTTAAAAAAAGATTTAGGATTAATTGTTCAGCCATCTAGCATATCTACCCTTGATACTCCTGCTGCTTACTTAGTTGACTTTTCCAAAGGTTGGTGTAGCTGATACAAGGATAATATAACCATTCTGCTGGAATAATTATTTTTTCAGGTTTTTTTTTTTTTTTCCAACATTATCTCTTGTTCAGCATCTTCCTCCACACTTGCTAGCATTAGATGTCCACTGCTCATTCTTCTTCTTCACAGAAGCCAATTCCTTGCTGAGAGGATAAGTTTTATTTTTTTTTTGTGAGTAGGGGAATTCTTTACGGTGAGAATAAAAACTTGCTTTGAGCAACCTGGTGTAGTGGAGGGTGTCCCTGCCCATGGCAGAGGGGTTGGAACTGAATGATCTTTGAGGTTCCTTCCAACCCAAAACAATCTATAATTCTATGATTCTATGCTGGATCTTGACTAACTTTAAAACCAAAAAATACTGCAAGTGACTTCGTATTTCATGCCCTGGATCATCTCAGAATGAGAAGCAGGAATTTTTCCCGCTTGCATTTGTAGCCTTTTGAGATTTAGGATTCCCACCCCATGGCGGATCTTTCCTTAAATGTAAATGAAGCATTTGGTATCCCCCCGTTGTACACTGCTTTTTGAGGGCTGGACAATTTGCTGGGCCTTTCTTGAAGAGCCACTTGCAGAATTGGGATCACTGTGTGGACTGGACTGACTTAAATCCACCCATGTCTTGTCTCCCTTCGATTTGCAGGACGATGACTTTGTGACACGGGATGACTTTGATGACACCGACCAGCTGAGGATAGGAAATGATGGCATTTTCATGCTGACTTTCTTCAGTAAGTACCTGGTGGAACTTAGCTATTTTGGGTCACTGCCTGAAAAAAACCTAAGAGTTGTTTTCACACTTATGTTTATGTAGCACCAAGAAAAAACTGTGTGCAAGGGGTTTATGATTTTTTTTTTTTCCCTTGGACTATAAAGAGGGCTTGACCTGCTGTTTTTCTCCTTCTTTCTCAGTGGCGTTCCTCTTCAACTGGATTGGATTTTTCCTGTCTTTCTGTCTGACTACTTCAGCTGCAGGACGATACGGGGCCATTTCTGGGTTTGGTCTGTCTCTTATTAAATGGATCCTTATTGTCAGGGTAAGTTACGTAGTGCAAAAACGTGTACATAGACACTGGCACTCTTTTTCCCTACCTTGTTTTTATCTCCCTTGTAGTGAAGGTAGTTGTAAATTTAGCTTTTTGTAACGAAATAGATTTTGAGCCCCTTATTCGCTGAGAACAGAGCTTTTCATCGTTCTGTCTTGTGTGTATGCTGGAATTTTTATTGTAATAAAAGAGAATAAAGATTGCACATGCAAGTATGGCACTCTGACAGAGCCACGGTATTGAGTCAAATCGTGTTTGAGTGTTGAGCAGTAACAATGATCTGATCTTTGTAAAAGGTTTCTCCAGACACAGCAAGCCCTGCTGTCAGCACGGGGATGTTTCTCTCCAGTATGATGTTCCTTAGGTGCTACTCTGGAAAAAAAAAAAAAAAAAATTCTCTAAAATATGGGATAGCCGATGAGGAGAGGGAAGTAGGGACTTAAAGAACTAGAAGTTCTTAAGTTTCTTAAGGTTCCTTCCAGCTTTGCATTTCGCTGGAGGAAGAGGCACCCACCGCTCTGTCACACGGTGGGAGAAGCCCACTGGTGCCCTCTGGTGCGACGTGCCTGCGGCACAAGCAGGAGGAGACCGGGAGGAAGCACGATTTTCTGTTCTATTTCGTTTTCCATATGAACTCTGGGCATATCCAGGCTGTTAAAACATCCCCGGTGCTCCCCTCCGCCACATCACCCAGGGAGAGGATGGGGATGACTGATCAGAACTGGTTTATGTTACAGGAGCCTGGATGCAAAGATAGGGCCCTGCTGGGCACGGACCCCTGCCTGCGGGAGCAAGAAAGGCTGATGGAATATTTTTAAAACTTGGAGGGGAAGAAAGAGAAACTTTTCTGGAAAAAGGAAAAAAAAAAAAAGGATATAGATGTGCTGATGCTGAAAGGAATAGGAAAAAAAAAAACGTCCAACTATTTTTTGGGGGACTGTGAGAAAATACCAGAAAAGCTTTATTTGGAGCCCGTGAAAAGAAGGTGTCTGTGAAAATGACATGCAGACATCCTAGGCCAAAAGTTTGAATTTCAAGAAAAACAATCTCACTAATTATGCATAAGTAGAAGTAGAGAGCATTAGTGTTAGGGCTGTCACTTTATACCTAACCTCTTTGGGCTAGGAATTGTAAGTACAGCATCTGTTAACTTCTCCTGTAGAAAGTTTGGCTTTTTAGGGTCACCTTGTATCGGTGGTGTTAAGAATTATTTGCTGGATTAAGAGGTATGACAGAAACAGGTGACCTCAGCTGTGGATTTTATTTAAACTTTGATAACAAGCCTTCCTTTTGTTAGGTTTTCAAACTGGAATAGAATGAAAACAAAAAATTACCCTGTATTTACCACTGATAGTGAACATCAGTGCTCTGATAGCGTTGGTGCCGTTCGTTCAATCGGCAGGAATTTTTGCAAAGGAAAATCTTGTCAGAGGGTTCCACAGATCGGGGATTTCTTTGTCATCTGTACGTTTTGTTTGCTGTACTGTCCCACCTCACAGTGTAATTAACGTGATGCACTGCTGCAAACCTGCTCTTTCCTTTTGGAAACTGCAGCTGTGGTTTATAAGCAGCGAAGATGTGAGGGGAAACAGAAGCGTTTGCCCAGTGGTGTCTTTCTGCTCCACTGATTGCAAGAGCTTATGGCTGGGTGTTGAATCTGTTCGTTCCCCTTGGTCAGAGTTGGTCTGACGTGTGTAGAAGAACCTTAAACGAATGCTCGTCCAGATGTTCCCTGCAGTCTGCAGTCCTCGACGTGGAGCATTCCGTAAGCTCTTGTGTGTGCAGCACCCTGGGTCTGGTTACTGCTGAAATTGGTGAGAATAATTTGGGTTCAGAAAATTCCATGTGCTCTAACTTGTATCTTTTTGGTTTTTTTCAGTTCTCCACCTATTTTCCTGGTTACTTCGATGGCCAGTATTGGCTTTGGTGGGTCTTCCTTGTACTAGGTGAGTGTTTGTTCTGGGGGGAAAAAGAAACACGTGCTTAAAACTCTGTGCAGTACTGTTAGGGCTTTTGTGAGCGTGGCTCTACTGGCTATTAAAATATGTGCCTGTAGATGTAGAACTTAAATGTGAACCTCAGAGTACTCCTCCCCTTACTGAATGCCTTCTAGGTTTTCAAGGTACACACAAACACTGTCCTTTTGTTGTTGTTTCTTGGTGGCAGCAGCCTATTTATTATGCAGAAGGAGTAAAGAAGAGAACAGTGCTTGTCTTCAGAGTAACTGGTGGTGTACCTGTTCTTAAAGGGAAGAGTGGGTTCTGGTCTTTATTTTTTTTTTCCTTCTTCGGAAGTGACTGGATCTCAATGAGTCAAGAGTTTTGTGATTGCCTAAGGAAAGTTTGGATTTAAGATTGCTTGAAATGGAAAGATTAGGTGTCATCGATACAAAAAACCTCTTGTATTTAATCAACTGGTTTGCATCCCAGTCCCTCCATGCTAGTAATGGTGAGTTGAACTGCTCCTTTTCTGATTGAAGAAGCAAAACCTGTGTTAACTGGACAAATGTGTTTCTTCCATCCAGGTTTTCTGCTGTTTCTCAGAGGATTTATTAATTATGCAAAGGTTAGGAAGATGCCAGATACTTTTTCCACTCTCCCCAGAACCAGAGTTCTCTTTATTTACTAAAGGTAAACTTTCTGCTTTCCTGAATTTGTTACTTTTTTTTTTAAACTCTGTTTATAGTGACTCTTTTAGGCTAGAATCTTCTTTGCTTGAATATTTTTAGAACACCATGCAGCAGAAGACAGTTGTTTCTCGGTATCCCATACACGGCTCCTGTTTCGGCAGAGCCCAGACTGACGTGGGGAGCAGAGAAATACTTGACATTTCTTCCTGAGTTTTTGCTTTGAGGAATTGTACATTCATTAGATTCCATGACTTGAATTGTAAGAATAAAATCTCTGCTCCTTGGTGTCACACTGTGTTTGGCCAGCGTGTCTTTCAGAACAGATCACACGCCTGAAACGCGCGCTGTGTCCTAAACACGAGTAAAGGTCACAAAACGTTGTGAGAAGATTTGGCTTATGTCCCAGAACCAACACTTTGTCTGAATTTTGCGTGCTGTTTGCATTTTCTGCCAAGTTCCTGAAAAAATTGAGCTCTTGCACACCTTGGCTCTTGGAAAACCCCTCCGGCATACTTGAGGATACTGTCCTGCCTGAGCATCTTTCAAAGCCTTAATGCCTAAAAGTCTTTTGCTTTGAGGCTGAACCTTAACGAGTTGCTTTCTTAATGGGACTTTAAAGAAAGAGGCTTAAGTAGTCGAACCCTTCCAGGATAATTTCCTGCTTGCAGCAGATAATGGCCTTGCATTCACTGTCCCTCCCTGAGGGGAAGGAAATCCTGTAATAGGTTGCTTCCCAGCTGGTGAATGCAACGTGATGCTCCCTTTAGAAATATCATAATAACACTAGATTTCCCCAAGACAGCGTTGAAGCAATTGCAGCTGGGACAGTGGTGTAAAGAAACCAAACCCCCAATTTAAATTGGGGATCATTAAATTGTTCCGTTTTAAAAACTGAGACTTGGTTTTCCAAATGCTCTTTCCTTTTATTAGAAACTGCAAATTGTGTAAGACTGGGCTTTTTTTCCAGTCCGTAATGAGAATGTGCTACACAAAATAGGCATTGTGCAGTGTTTTCCACGGGTGACAGTGTGCAAAAATAGTTCAGGCAGTTTAGTCAAGTGTTTCAGTTCTGTTTAACAAAGTTCTGGTTTATGACCTCCTCCGGGATTTGTAACATCCTCTCAAATTCCTGCTGAGTCACCAGAGGGTTTATTTTCCCCAGATGTGTGGTCACGTAGTGTGAATGTTTAAGCATCAGCTTTATCATCTGTAGTTTGTTCTCACTGAATTTTTTTTTGATTTTGCTTTACTGAAACTTAATTTTTTGTTTGTTAAAGGAACTGCATGATTTCTTGTTGCACAGGCTTTTCCTACTTTTGGAATTTGAAATTACAATTTTAGAGACCTTGCTTGACTCTTTGCTTGTGAAAATGGAAGTGTAGAGGGTTTTTTTAAATTTGGTTATTTATCTGTTAATTTTTTGTTCGGTTTAGAGCTGTCAAAGAGCACTCTGTTTTAGATATATTGAGATAAACGTCCAGAATAATTTCTAAAAATTACAACTCCGACACTTGCCCTGAAAAGAAATCTTTAATCCTAAATTCTGAGCAGGGAAACAATGAAAGACTTGGATTTTCAGAGTATTATTGTTCTTAAGATTAGATTTCCTCTGTAGGGCATAATGAAAAGGGCGTGATGAATGATCGTGTTCATTTTAGAGCAGGGATAATTTTTAGAAAAGAAGAGAGGAATAATCAGTGCAAATCAGAAAATAATAACTGGTGAAAACGAATCGAATTGCAAGCTTGGTGTTCACCGCTCAGCCCGCGCGTGCCAGTAGCGACGTTGTCCTTGGCAGCGTCCCGGCGGATCGTCAGCGGCATGAGGAGCGCAGGTGGTTTCTGTGGGATCTCAGGTTTAAACAGTTCCATGGCTTGGAACACCCTTCTCTTCCCTACCAGAAGTTACAAAAGCCATAATCATCCTGGGCGGATGCAGCAACTAAAGACTGAGTCAAATTTTGTTCTCAGGGTGCAAGTGCAGTGTGATTTCCTACACCTATGTGTTCTTACGCCGGTGTTTCCAAGAGCATCGTCTAATTTGATGTCTGTTTTCCCCTAAGGAATTCTAACTCTTCAGAACCGTGACGTCTGCACAAAACTGCTGAGCGTTTGGGTAGAGTCGCGTCGTTGTGTGCTGAGATACTTCATAAGCCTTTAGACATCCTGTGCTCTTTGTCAGCTACATCCTTCTCTCATCCGAAATAACAATCTAACTATAGTTTCAATATTCAATATCCTTCTCCGACAGATGTTTTCTGGCAAATGTCTTCCTGCGTTGGTGAATTCTCCCTCAAGAAGCAACAAGACACCTGCAGGAAGTGAATCAAGACTCTGGAGCAGCAGAAAAAATAATCACCTGCTTTAAAATAAATAAATAAAAGTACTGTTGGGGGAAAAAGAAAAAATAAAATAGTGGAGAAGCATTTCTTTCTATTTGTTTCTAGGTGTAAAATTTTAATAATTAATGCAGAATTCTGTGATCATTGAGTCGTTAGTGGCTAATGTTTGAAAAAAGCTATTGCCGTGGGGTCTGTGACGTGCTCCTGAAGCCTCTGGGGGTAGTTTTGTAGCGGTGTGGGCAGCCCGAGCCCGCCCCGGAGCCAGCAGGGGCCAGGCTTGCTTTATTCCTCCGCAGCCTGCGGAGCGCTGACGGCCGCAGGGATGAGCTGGGATGCCGAAGTGATGGAAGTGATGGCATTGCTGTGGTTCCACACCCTTCTGCTGCTGGAATCCCACAGCTCCTGCCCGGGCTCTGGCTGGGAGGAAAAAAGGGTCTGTGCGGTGCCGACCCTCGAGGTGTAACTGGGAGGGAGCGTTATGTCGAAGGTGGCACAAGTGTTGATTTTTTAATAGTCTATATCCTCAATGTTGTAGTATACTTTACTTTCATACTACCTACTTTTTGGACTTAGAGGGATTTTCACGGTACACGTTGGTAGTGTGAAAATGAGAGATGGTGTTGCAACTTTGTATAAATATTACCTTGCAAAACAAAGGCCTTTTTTTTTTTTTTTTTTTTTTCCTTTGGCTTGGGACTTTTGAGACAATTCCTAACATACCTGTACTTCTTGCTTTTACAGTTTGTGTTAGCAGAGACTATGATGCGTTACAAATGTAGATTTAATGTGCACTTTTGTGCTTTCTGCCAAGTGGTAATTCACTTTGGACTTTTACTATGTTAAAACTGTAAATATAGCAGAACATTAATAAATGTCACTTATGTAGCAATTTTTGCTGTAGAGCAGTGTTTAATTTGGTTTCTGTGCTTTACTGCACCTGGTTATTGATTGCAAATGCAGAGTATCCATGGGAATTTCATTTCTTTTCCACAGGTGTAACCGAAATCTCCACTTCAGGGTGTCTGTCTTTTTGTGACTGGGGTTTCAGACCCTCCGTGTCAGCCTGGCAGGTCAGGAAACGGCGATTCCGTACGTTTTGGGGGGTGTTGGGTCTTTTAGTCCCATGTGTGTAACTTACCTGCCTTGGGAAACGGTTCGTTCGTGGGTTTGGTTCATGGCTGAACTTCTCAGATGTGTAGTCCTCACAAACAAGCAGTGGGGCTGACAAAGACGGGTGGAGATTACACAGAGACTTCCTTTTTAAACAAGAAGAAGTGTACACAGAGAGAATTATGAAGTTTATCCTGCAAGGCAAAATCTGTAGCATTAGGGAACTCTGAATCACATTTGCCCAAACTTGGTAGATCAGCCTTGTGTTTGCTCTCTTGGCATCTGGGCCTTATTTGGTCTTGTATATTCAGAGAAGTCGAATATTTGGCATTCCTGTTTCTCTTCCTTCGGTGGCCTGAAGCTGCAGACACCTCCAGCTCCATCATTGCTCCGCAGACAGCGGTTCTGGGAGCGCAGGGGCGGGATGTGCTGCCGCAAGCAGGTGGGGGACGGGGTCTGAAGAAACCCGTGTTTGTGTTCGGCTCCGAGCTCCAATAGTTATTTTGGGTCTGTGACAGCTCAGCCACTTTATACCACGTAAGTGGCAGGTCTGTGGTCATCTGCAGTGAGCAAATAAATACCTTTGGCCTTCCTGCCTGCCTTTGGGCAGCCACGTTGTTTTCTCCTTCCAGCATTGTAAACCTCTGAGCAGGTTCAGACAGGATTCAGACCTGATCTCCTAGGAACAGGTTTCGTCTTTTGATGGGGCAAAACAGCGTGCTCCGTCCTTTGCCGCAGAGGGGAGATGGCTCTGTTGGCTGGACCCTTACGTGGGCAATACTGGTGATTTCCGTGGGGATTTTAAAATGTGCTGCCTCACACGGGGACCTTTGCAGAAGACCCAGCAGTGTGATTTTCTTGAAGCTTGCTCGCTGGGGGGGTTTGCATCGCACCGTTTGTACCGCGTGCGCCCGAAATGGCATCTCTGAAACTCCGGCATCGCATCGCTGCTCCCCCTCACCTCCCCGTTTTAGGTTTGCTTACATTTGGATAACCCCGGGATTTCTTGGGACTGCGACCATCTCTCCAAGTCTTACTCAGGCCAGGCTGTGATTAGCACGTTGAAACGCTGGGATGTGGCCTCTGAGAGAGGGAGTGATGCGAACGAACACAGGACCTCTCCTTTGGCCGTTGGCCTTGAAGGGGATAACAAGAAATGCTAACAGAGATTCAGATTCTGTAGCAAAATTTCCCTAAATCACCCTCAATTTAATACCACGTTACTCCATGGTAAGTCTCAAAATAGGTTAAACTGTTTTACATCAGTAACAGTCTCATGCAGAAAAGCTCAGCTGTGTAACAGAGGAGACACTTTTTTTTTGTCTGAATACCAGAATTGTTTGTAAAATAGATTTTTTTTTTTTAAATTTGCAATCATTTGAAAGTTGCTCTAAGGTTATTTTTCCAGGTATTACAGGAAGCACATCTTGAGGTCTTATTTCCAGATCTTCTGAAAGAAGGAAAAGCAACCTGAGGGGAGAAGGATTAAATAAAGGGAGAACAGCATGTGCTGGGGGAAATCAAATCTGCCTACGGAGAAGGCAGGACCACTGCGGAGGAAACAAATGGGATCTCCCTGTCGTCCGTGCTTATCCACCCCCTCCGGTGGGAGCTCGGCCTCCAGTGGAAAGATTGGTGCTAATTGTCCGTGGCATCCTTGGGAAATAGAGGATAAAGCTGAGGAATAAAACCACTAAATGGGAGACCTCCCAGTTACTTTAAAAAGACTTTTTTCCCCCCTCCCCTCCTGCTCTAGCTAATGCACGCGTCTGTTCCCAAGAAGTTGATAAATAGTGCTAGATTTAGGAATGATTTCTGTAAACGTGTTCGCTTTACTGCAGAAGTCCTTTCTCACAAGAGAACCGCTGCAGCGAATCCATCGCGTTGTGTTTTGGCCACGCGAAGCCACACTGACTCATTTCCAGTGGCTTCGTTAGTGGGAGCGATTCACGGGCTGGATCACCGTGACCTCGGCTCTGGGCTGGTGCACTCACCTCTTTTAGGATGCTCCTGACGGTGGAGGGGATGTCCCGGAGCTCCTAAAGCAGGAAGCACCCAAAAGGGCCAGAAAGTGTAATTTAGCCAAAAGCTGCAGCCCAGCCCACACCAGCACGAGGTCGTGGGGCCTCCGTGTACCCAGAGCGTGTCCGAGGGGCTGTGGGACTCACTGCCGTCTTTTTATGGGATGTAGTAAGTTTTCATAGCAGCTAATGTTGTTTGCATTGCCTCGTGTTTAAAAGATGGCATAGCTTTAGTTGGAAGCGAAGGGAAACCAACGTGTTGCAGAAGTACACAGGATAAGCCAAACCTGGTAGCGGTTGGGTTAATGAACCTTTTTAAAAGCTCCTTGAAAGCAGAACATTTACAAGGCCGTTTTAGCGCTGATACTTATTACCCATCACATAAAAACATTTCACAGTGCGGGTGCTGGCAGGGTGGTTACGCTCACCCAGCGTGGTCCTGTTGATGCCTGAGCCCGTTCCCTGCTCCGGCCAGTGAGCTGACAGCAGTTAGCAGCTGTTTCTCAGCAGTGGTTCAGGGAAGTTGCGTATATTTTCATTTTAGTTGCCTCCTTTGTCCAAAGGGTTGTGTTAGGAGTCATCCTTATCATGTGTATTGCTGAGAAAATGTTGCGGCGAGAGTTACCGTGACCTCGGACAACGAGGAGTTTCTCTCTCCTACAACTAGTTTTTAACCAGTTTCCTTCCAAAATAATCGTGCATCTTTTTTTGCATCATCTCTTGTGTGTAAACACCAATGAACTTTTTGGTGTGACTTTTTTGTGTGTGTGTGTTTTGTTGGTTTTTTTTTTAATTCAAACCAACAACAGTCACGCTCAAAGTATCAGCTGGGTGTGTTATTTTTGCAATTCCTCCAGTTGGGTGTGTTTGCTGTAGAGCAGCGGGGCTCCTCGGAGCAAGGACGGTCCATCAGCTTTGTCCCTGCGGCAGAGCGTGCTGGCCATGGCCAAGCATCTCAGCCTGGTCCATGGGCTCTATGGAGAAACTTTAATTAACGTCCTGGGCTCGTTTTACCTTCCTAAGTCCCATAAATGTATGAAAACGCAAGAAAAATTAACAAAGTTGATGCTTTCCTCTTTTCTCGTTAACTGCTGGATCTCTGTAGCACGTTCCCATTCACGTGAGGTTCTGGGTGAGGTGTTGAGCTGCGGCGTGGACGTGTCCGTCGGTGTTCCCGTGGGGAAGGCAGAGTGACTTCCAGTCAATCCCTGCGTCCCCAGCAGCCGCTCGGGGCTGGTGCAGCTCCCCGCACCGCCTGGTCGCCTCGTGGAGCCACCCCTGTGATGCCACGTGTGTGCCGTAACCGCGGCACGTCCGCGCCTTGGCTTTGCCCAACGCAGCAATTACAGTCCACTGGCTGCAGGGAGGTGGCTCCGGACGTAGAATTAGGCTCACAGAGGTTGGGTAACGGAAAAAAGACGCAGGAATGGTCGCTCAGAGGCTGTCCCATGTGACGACGTTCCCGTTGTGTGGCTACCAGAGGCAATTAGAGATGATCCAGGTGGTCAAACAGTCAGGTTTTGCTGAGGTGTATGGTAAAACAGGAGGTTTATGAAAGCACTCCGCGGCACGGCTGCAGTCGGAGTGGTCCTGCCTCAGCTGGTGGTCTGGCTACGGCCCATCTCGCAGCCATGGGTGGGGGCTCGGGGCCTCTCCCACCGTGGGACACCCCCGCTCCGCTCCATCTCTGCAATAACGTTCCTGCAACAGCAACTGGGGAGGGGAAATGAGGTGCCAGAGCGTCGACTTCATCCACAACCAGCTAAATATCCCCGTCTCCTGGTAACTGGGACTCGGACTATAGTGAGGAAACTGTACCCAGCTGCTGGCAAGTTTCTCCAGGCGTTTCAGTACGAAATATGGCCCATGCATTTGTCTGTGCTTTGGGTTTTTCTCCACCCCAATGAATTGAAACTCCGTGGGAAGAGGGAAGTGCTGCAGGGGGTCGGGTCGAGCCGCTTTTGGGCACCCCCTGGTCAGGGAGATGCTGGGGTAAAAGAAGGCACCTTTAGGAAACACGAGCAGAGATGCTGCCGGAGCAGGGAGACCCTGCGGGGTCCCTGCAAGGACAACCTGGGCCACCCTGGAGCAGCCCCCTGGGATCCCCACACTCAGCTGGGCTGTCACCCCACTTCGGCCACTTGCACGTGCCTGCACTGCTGGGATGCTCAGGAGGAGGATTTCCGTTTTGCTTTTTCTCCGAAATTCTTGGGGAAAGGACAAAAGCCAGGCAGGGAAGGAAAACATCAGGGTTTAGTCACCGTTTAACATAAAAAATCCATCACGGGATGTATCCTAGGAACTGTTTTTAAATCATAGGACTTACACAGACACAAGCCCATTTTTGTAAGCTTAAAATATGTTAATAAAACCTAGCAGCAACAAATATAAGAAATAAAGCAAAAAGCAGGAACCTCTGTCGGAGGTCTGGAGTGTCACAAAGGGTCTGTACCAGGAGCCAAAAGGTGCTGTGGTCCCAGGGCGAGGAAACACCCTCTGTGTTGTGGAGCCAGGTACAAGAGTGCTCTGAACTGCTTTTTTAAAATTTTGAATTACTCAACAGAAGTGATGCCTAGTGAGAAATTGGTGTTTCCAAAATACCCGTCATCTCCTGGCAAGCTCTCATGGGCCCCTGAGCCATGACCTCGGGTGTTTGTCGGCTGGAGCCACCTGGGCACCAGGAGATGGTCCATGGAGCATCCTTTGGGCAGCGGTGGGTGGTGTGCCGGGGTGGTGGGCGAGGGCTGCGTGCCTCCTGCCCACGGGCAGCACCCTGGGGCGGTGTTGCTTGTGGCAGCTGCCAGGTCTGGAAGCAGCACAAGGGGCTTCATGGGCCAAAACGCCCTGTGCCCACTGTCACGCAGCACGTGGACAGAGCAGGCGGCAGATTGAAGAGCCGATGGGAAGAAAAGCCCATCTTCGACCCGATTTTATGTTTGTTTTTGTTGTTGCTTTAAGTGAAGTGGCTGGAGCGCGGTAATTAAAGGCTCAGTGGCTCTAATTGGAATAGGTTTAAACTGGAGGTCAAAATCCCTTCTGGCACTTCCTCTGCCTAATAACCATCAACAGAAATCAAACAAATCCAACTGGCTCCAGCCACTAATCTGCGACCAGCAAAGGTCGCGGCGCCGATAAGGGAGCGCAGCGGCCGCAAACAGCCCCGCGTGGAAACGCACACTCCGGCGGGCCCGGCAGCCGAGGGGCACGGCGCCCGGACCCCGCTCGGGGCGCACGGGGACGGTTCGATGGCCACACGCTGGTGCTGGGGGGCAAGTGATGGTGGGACGGTCCCTGGCTGCGTGTGACGGGTCCGATCCAGTGCTGCCGGGCTGGGGGATGGAGAGCGGATGGGGCATCTCGTGCCTGAGCGAGCGGTGCCAGCGCAGAGCATGGGATGGTGCATGGGATGTTCAGCATCGCCCAGCACAGCTGTTTCACCAAAATATCAGTTTTCTTGGAGCAGAGGAAGAAACTGAGGCTGTGGTGGGGCTGGAGAAGGGGCGTTTGCAAGCGAGTGCGAATTCCTGGGCGCCTGGTGGGTGCTGAGCGCAGCGCGGGTGCGGGGCTGCACCCCCAGCCCACCCACCGCTGCCGCTTCCTGCCACCGCCCGAGGTCACTGCCCTCGCCAGGTCGCCACTTTAACTGCTGTTCTAATTATGCCTTAATCTGGACCTTTAAAGTGATCTGGGAGGAGGGGAAAAAAAAAGAAAAAAAAGAAAAGAAAAAGGGTTGCAGATGTGCAACGGTCAATCGCCGCGGGGCCGGGCTGCAGCCGGCTGCGTGCGGGGCCGTGGCTCCCCGCTGCAGGTCAGTCTGTCCATCCTGGCCGGGATGCCACCAGCTGCTCTTGTCTACAGATCGCATCAGTTTAATGTTTTCAGGCTCTTTTTGGCTGCTCCGCTCCCTGCCAGCCCACTGGCACGCGTGGCACTGGCTCAGTGGAAGGGACCTGGTGGGGAGCTGCTGCAGCGCGCCGGGGCTGAGTGCGGAGGGTTCACTTTCCGTGCAAAGACATTCCCTGCGCTGCAGCTGGCCGAACGCCGGGGCTGCCCCGAGCTTGCCACAGGTCATTTACCAAACACGCTCCTGCATGGGATGGAAACACGAGGTCCCGGGCCGGGAGCAAGGCAGCGGCCGCCCCGGCTGCTCCGTCAGGGTCGTGGCACACGGCTGCCCCGTCCAGCATCACCCTGCCCCAAAACCAGCCGTTCCTGCTGCGTCAGGGCAGGGAGAAGCTGAGGTCACCCTCCCGCTGCCGCGGGCAGAGAGGCTCTGGTGGCAAAAAGAGCTCGGTGCGGTGCCAGGGCTGGTGGGCAGTGTGCGATGGCAGACGTGGCTCCTACCACTGGCTTTACCGCTTCGGATGGGCGCGCGGAGCAGCCAAAAACCAGAAACAGCGCAAGAGCGGTGCTGCCGTATGAGGCCGTGCAATGCCACACCACGCAGTGCCACAGGTCACTGTGCCAGGCCGTGCCATGCTGCACGGTGCCATACGAGGCCGCACAGTGCCATGGCTGGAAAACAGCAGCTGCAGCTGCCCTGGCTGAGCCCTGCAGCGCTCCTGGGGCAGCAGCTCTGGCTGGAGCTTCCCGGGCCCGTGGGAGGCTGCGACGCAGCTGCAATCGCTACCAACTCCCTCCCGCAGCTGTGACCGGGGCGGGAGCACCCAAAAGCCCCGGCCGTGCCTGGGCATTACTTGCTCTGGGGCTGCCATGCCTGCAGCAGGCAGTGGGGAGCTCTGCTTGGTGGAAAACCAGCTCCTTGATGCCCTAGCCCAGCTCCGGGACCCCCAAATAGGCTCTAACCTGCAGCACCCTCCTCCCTTGCTGTGAGGGGGGGCCCTTATTTGAACAAGGGCTTGAGTTATTGCTTTATTTCTCCAAGTTGCACAGAGGTAAGTGGGGTCAGCACAAGCTCTTGCTGCTGCCATGGAGCGGTGCCAGAATTCACCCCCTGCACGGGAGGGTGAAGCTATTGATGGGGCCTGGTCACTGCTGGGGGGAGCGACTGGTGGCAGCACCCTGTGGCTCAGGACCGGGGCAGCAGAAACACATTTACTTAACTCTAACCAAAGCCCTAACCCTGACTTTGCAAAAAAAAAAAACCCAAAACAAAACCCCAAAAAAGCCAGCCCACCGATGCCCAGCGAATCTGCAGAGTGGTTGAAACCCGCAGGTGCAATCAGTAACGTAAGGAATAGCTCAGAGCTTGGCTTTGACAAAATCATGTTTTAAAACTCCACCCAAAAAAGTAAATCCAAGCCACTGAAGCAGCTGTAGGTGATTGATGAGGTTCAGGACAGGCACTGCAGCAATGGTGACACAACTTTGGAATAACGAGCTGATGCAGCCCTGAGCTGGCTCCCCTGAGTTCGGTGGAAGCTCTTCGTGCTGGTGCTCCGGGCTGTAGCTGGGACTGGTCTTTCCTCAGACCAGCCCTTGGTTCCAGGATGGCACCAGGGGATGGGCACAGGGGGAGCCTCGAAGGGCAAATCCTCTTCCAGTTGCCGGAGGAGAGAGCTGAGGGGTGGGATCTTGCACTGGCTGGTGCATGGTTTGGGCCACCAGCGCAGAGCTGCGGCTCCTGGCGGCGTCTGCTCGCTCTTCCCAGTGACGTCGCTGAAGGGTGTTACCACCAATTTCACCAATTCTTCATTTTCAGGTGTCTCCGTGCGAGGCGATGGGCCACGTCCCGGCGGTGGAGGCTGCAGACCTGCCTGGCCTTGCCAAATCCTGCTGAGCGGGCGGAGGTGAGCATGGCACGGGCACGGGGGCACCTAACGTGGGCTCAACCAAGCAGCTGCCTCTGCTGGCACCTTCATCGAGGCACGTTAGGCCTGGCTTTAGGGCGAGGGTTTGGGAAAAGCGGAGCTGCAGATGCGGGGGCAGCGCGGCAGGGACCGTGCCCACCGCCTCGTCCAACCGCTGCGTCCTTCGCCCGGGACCCGCGGGGCATCGGGGTCGGAAAGCGGAGGTCTCGGTGCTGTTCCCAGTGCCGGGGTGGTTCGGTGGGTGGGCAGCGAGTGCTGGGGCAGGGGCTGCACGACTGCCCTGTCCGAAAGGGGCTGCTGCTCCCAAATTTATGTGATTCCTAGGGAACGGTTTTCCTGTGGCGTGGGATGCAGAGCCCTGTACCCCGGCTTCTGGGTGAGCTGCTTGTGCTTAACTCCTCTGGTTTGTGCGGGTGCTCGTGTCGGTGCCCTCGGCTCTGGCTGGTTTTTAGTTTGGCACAAAAGTAACATGCCTGGAGGAACTTCCCTGCCCTTGATCTGCAGCTCGAGGGACACAAAGTGGCTCCAAAGCGCTCGGGATACATCCAGTGCCATGAAACGGAGAGTTGATGTGCTGGGCACCACGTGCCCCTTGTCCTTTGGTCCTACCCCAGTGCTGGTTTTATAGAAAGGCTTTTATCAGATGATCCCGATCTGTTACCCCAAACCCTCAGCTGGAAACAGGGAGGAAGCAGCACTTTACAGCCCCAAACTTCCCGAAGCTGCTGGAAATGACTCATCCATAGCTGAGCAGAGCCTGAGCCAGCTGACAGCAGGGGAGAGCTGTGCTGCTGGGAGGAGGAGGAGACGGCAGAGGAAGGCTCTGCTTGCTGCCTTTCCCCTTGGTGTCCCAACATGTGTCCTCCTTGCTGGGACATGGCTCAAGTCTCCCAATGGGAATGTGCCCGTGTTGCTCGGCGGAAGGTGTTCACACAGGGGCAGGACTGATGACAACCACAGGGTAGTTTCGACCCGTCGCCCGTAAATCGGGCTTTGGAAGCTCAGCGAGTGCCAAGAGGAGAGATGCAATTAAGGGAGCTTGATTTTTGGAGATGCAATACTTCTATTAAGCAAGCGCTCTGTTTATGTCCCTGCTAATTGAAGTAAATTGCTTTCTGCAATTAAATTGGGAAGTTCCCCTTCCGATCGTGATGCGGGTTGTGCTTTAGCTCATGATCTCCAGTATTTAGTCTGCTTTTAGTGTTCTCATTGTAATTAATTTGGTGTATTCAGTCGATTTCTGCGAGCTTACAGCGGTGCTGCTCGAAGGGCTCTGCTGCCTTTTGGAACAGAGGGAGACGGGAGGGATTTCTTTGTCCTGTGTTGCTTTTTCTCGTTCCCTGGAGCATCACTGGGGCAGAGCTCGGATAATTTTGAGGTTGGCTTCATTCAGGCATTAAACCCAAGCCGTGGCCAGGGCTCTGAGTGTGGGCTGCTGGGTCCCTGCGGGCTGTGGGCTCAGCAGGAGGAGAAATATTTGTAATCTGGTCCAGCAGAAAATTACTATTCCAGATTAGAAATTAAGACCATCAAGTGGGCGTGAGTCATTCTGTTTGCTGTGGTCACAGTTTTTCCTCTCATTAATCTCATGGCCTGTTTTCACTGCTGCGCTCCGAACGGGGGAGAGCACTGCTGACCATACCGCAAACGCCGTCTCCCCAGTCCAGCTCTCGTCTGCTGCTCCTTGGGCTGTGCACAACTGCCAGTGTCCCTGTTTTATTTTAATTTTTTCCATTCTGTAGAGTACCTCGCTGTTGTCCCAAGTGTTTTGCAATAGCTGTGTTGAAAAGCAAGGCCTTATCTACAAGCAAACATACACAATTTTAATTTAACTAGTGCAGGGCCCTATTTCAGATTAATACTGGTTTATTATGGTGAAGTTTGCACCGATTTCGAGTTGACATAAAACCTAAAGGAAGAAAGCACAGCTTCAGTTTGACTAGCAGTGCTGGGGGGCGGAAGGGTGCACAGGGCAGCACCTCCAAAACCGCAGAGGATGGTGATGTGGCTACCTCAGAGGGATGCGGGCACGCGCCCATCCTGTATCCGGCAGGGAGCCAGCTGCCTGTCCCACAGGCAGCTCTTCCCGGAGCATTTACACCCTTCAGTGGGCAGGAGAATTCAGAGAAGGGGCAGGGGGGTTTGGTGGGCCGGGGTCAGGTCTGTGGCCGGTGCTGGTTTGCGGCTCTCCTCCAGCTCTTGGCTTGGCATGGTGCTGGCAGAGCCACACGAGCTCCTGGCCCACCATACAAGCAGGTTGTGCGACTCGAGCAGCTCGGTTTCGTCCTGTGGTTTCAAGGTCTAAAGCCAAGTCCAGCCCTGGGATGATCCCACTGTAGACATTGGTGCGGAATAGGCACATCCCAGGTTTTTGCTTTTGCTTGCAGTAAGAGCAGATTTGGGTTCCTTGTGGTGACTTGAATTACTGTCTCTGCGGCCAGTAGTCAGAAGAGAGGAGCCAGTTGTGTTCCGGACTAGAACAGCTCTGTTCGGTGATGACATGATCAAAACATTAAGGATCCTGCGTCTCAGGGAAATGCAGGAATCCAAAACATCTGGGAAGTTTGTTTGTGCTTGTGTTGCCTTCCTCCGTGCCTTTGTTCATCCCGTCCAATTACTGCTTCTAAGTATAAACTTAAAACAGAGACTAGGCTGAGTTTGTGGGGAACATATGGACAAATGGAAAATAAACAGCGTGAGGAATTCCTGGCTAATGAGCTCTTGGATGATAAGATACCACCACAAAAAAAAAAAAGAGAAAAAGACAGAGGTCTGAGCTTCAGCTCTGTCGTATCATGAGAAGAGGATCCCACTGATGATACCCAACAAGACTTTGATGCTGTGCTGCAGCAGGTCTCTCTTATGGTCTACATGGGCTGCTGAGGTCACAACCATCTGTTGTCTGTGCTGGACCCGTGCTTGGAGGCTCCTTCAGCCATACAGGACCCCAGCTGGACTCCGGCCATGGCCATGGTCTTCAGGGCCCCCGGAGCCTCGTGGCGGAGCTACAGCTGAGATGATGGAGGAGTTGCATCTTCCCCGAGCTGGTGGCACCGGCTCCGTGCTGGCTTTCCACGAACAGCACGCGCTTCCCCTTCTGGCCTCTCTCGATACGTATGCAATTAATTACTCCAGCTGAACAACAGGAACCCGGTCCTTCCTCCTCAAGTTCAAGGTTCGCGTCTCTCTCTCTTCCTGGCAGAAGAATAGATGTTTCCTTACACTTGAGGCAAGAGTCGCCCTACTGGCTTTGCTATTTATTTGCGGTTAGGCGGCTGCTTGGATTATTTTTGGCTGTCGGGTTTCTGATTAGGAGTTACACTCACTGCAAGTCGAGGTGTTGGTCTCCGCTCGCCTGAGGCACCCGGTTCCGACCCTCGGTGTTTCTAAAACTCCCTTGACTTTCTTTAATGGCCACTAAAATCTCCTGCAGCAAACCCAAGGCCAGCGCTTCACGTCTGAGCGTGTATCTTGTTTTTCAGCGCAGTGATTCATACTGACAAATGCTTTGGAAGTTCAAGGAAATGGCATTTCCTCGTCCCAGCACCACTGGGGACAGTGGAGGGGACAAACGCTGGGGCCATGGGGGTGCTGACCACGCATGAGTGCGTTACCTGGGACCTCCTGTGTCCCCAGCTACTGCCCTGCTGAGTGTCACTGCTTTCCTTCCCCGCTCCTTCCGCTGGTGCCCAGAGTTTCTGTGGCACAGTCACGGACACGGGGGGGGGAGGGTGTCCCTGCAGTGGGCTGCTGGCAGGGGATGGCTGGGGTGCTGCCCACAGGCAGCGGGGAGAGGAGCTGTGGGACAGTGGGGAAGGGGATTGTACTGGGGGATGGATGGGCAGAGAATGTGCCCGGGGATGCCAGGGGGAATCCCTCAAGCCAGGTGGAGTGCTGGGCAGGGAGAAGAAGGTCAAGGGAGGACCATGGGCGACAGGGACCAGAGCAGGTGGAAAAGGGAAACAAAAGGGCAAACCCTCTGAAAATAAAAGCAAAGAATAGAAACGTTTCCCAGGAGGGTGTGTACGCGTCGGGGAGTTTCTGCCCTGACGGCCACAGGGCTGCACTGGTACCGGCTGGGGCTGGCCGTGGGTTTGGGGTGGAATATCCTTCAAGCTGCTTATGTGATCCAAACTAGCCACTGTTCCGTAAATACTAGAGTGTTTCTCTCCGGAGGGCAGGAATGCAGTTAGAAATGCTTCTATCACTCTCTTCTCTCTGGCCAAAATACTGTTTCAGCCTTGAACCACACCGACCAGAATGAGGTGTCAGGTTTTGGGCCAACTCGAAAACAATTAGTTAAAAATCCAAGAAGCAAGCATATTGTTTTTTGCTGGTTTATGTTTTTTTCCCCAGGGGAAATTGGGATTCTTTAATTTGCTCAGCTGGAGAAAAAACTCCAGATCAAACAGGGAACGAGCTGGAACAACAAAGGAATGTCCTGGTATTTCTTTTTCCAAGTTTAGAAATGGAAGTCAGGGCAGCCTTGGGATTTGTGGAAATTCCTCTGCGCATTGTTAGGAGGCAGAGGAAGTGGTTTACAGTTTAGCTACTGGATTCTGCGCTGTGAAGCGGGGGCCAGTTTCCACTAACCCGGCTCTGGGTGCCCCTGGCTCGGCCGAGCTGCCGGCTGCTTCGCACCGAGATGCCGTAAACGCTCACCCTCCCCAGCCAGGCAAGTGTGCAAACACCTGGGGGGGGTCTGGCCGTGCCCCCCGCCCCGCTCCGGGGGCTCTGCCATGGCAGGCAGCCTAGGAAAATAAGTGGAAACGTTTTTCCATTCCTGCTGGTATTTCTTTCTTGCAGCTGCTTGGCACAATCGGAGTGGGAAAAGGTTGTTTTCAATCCACTATCAGCTTCTCGAAGAACTTTTCCCATTTCTATATGAAGCTGTTCGTGTAGATGTAGATCAACAGTTTTAAATTTTTATTCCCTGTTTCCCAAAGGCATTAGGGTCATGAGACAACAAAAAAGCCTCCAGGACCCCCCCTCAATATATTTATAATCTACCTGGGGAAGAGAAGAGAGATCCTGGTTTAAAGCACACGTGCTGTTTGTTTTCCCTGATACAGTATAGATGTTTTGTTGATGTTTTTTTCGGTTTTATTTTTTAATTTTGATTTTTTTGGACAGCATGCCCATGCGGCTGGAGGGTAGAGGCTGTTCTCCGCCAGCTGGGCTGGAGTTGAGTGAGGCCGAGAGGCAGGACATGAAATGGGATGCGCTGGCCTCGGGGTCCCTGGGGGGGACATCCCCCACCAGGCAGGAAGCAAGAGCCCCATCGGCTCCTGCCAAGAAAAGCCTCTCCAGAACGTCCTCTCTGCTCTGCTGAGACCGGATGATTTTCTCTCCTCCGTGGCCCTGGGCTACCCCAGCGGGTCCTGTATGGGGGGGTTTAGAGCTGTTGCCCCTTGCTGCTGGCGGTTAGTGGGGTGATGCCCTGGGGGAGCAGCTTCTGAAAAGGGATCTCCCCAGATGGGGCACAGCAACCGGCTGTGGGGCAGGAGGGGGTGATGGCCCCAGCTGTGGGGCAGGAGGGGTGGCAATGGGATGTGCAGGGTTGTGGGGCCGTGGTGGAAGGACCCATCTCAGCATCTCTGTCCTCTCTGCTGAGTACCTGTGGGCACCCCGGGATGGGGAGGGACAGCCCCTGGCCCCATTGTGGGGCCGCTGGCTGCCCCTGAGCGGAGCCGAAGTGGCCCAAGAGCTCAAACCCTCTGGCCAAATAAGGGCTCTGGGTGCAGCAGAGCTCTTGATGGATGAGCAAATGGGATTATTTTTTTTTCCCCCAAACATCTCGTGCCCATGGGCTCTGCTGGAGGGCAGCAGCGTGGGGCTGCCGGAGTCTGTGTTTCCAGATCAAAGGTGCCCCAAGAGCAGCTCTGCCCACCACGACGCGTTTGCTCGTTGCCACCTCTGTAACCCTGGATGATTTTTAAGTGGGTGTTTTTACGTATCATCTATTTTTTCCATACATGGTTGATTTTTTTTTTTTGTTCTAATGTTTTAATGCAGTTTCTTCCTACAGTCAGTGAAGTGCTTTGGAAGTTAATATGAAACAGTATTACATTTTTGGGTTATTTGTCTAGGCTTTTATTAGGCTTGTCATGCAAGTCATCACGCAAAAATGTAAAAGAAAAAATTGTGTGTGTGTGTGTTCGTACTGGGGACCAAACCCAAGACCCATCAATACATGACGCAGGGAATTGTTCTTTGTTTTTCAGAGAGATTCAGCCCCGGTATGAGGAAACCCTCAGGGTGATGAGTGGTACCTATTGTTTTATTCATGTTCTCCATCAGCCCTGCCTTTCCCAGTGCCTGCCATATGCTCTGTGTTATGGAGGTACTGAAATTGGGATGTGTCCGATGCTGTATGTGAGAGCGGCTTTGAGACACCAGCAAATCCTGGGGGACCCACACCAAGTGTTTTTTCCACTGGGCTGTGTATAAATCTGGGTCTCTGGAGCCGGTTTGACAGGGCACGGCACGGGCCTTGGTTTCGGTGGCAGTTTGGGTTGTGGGGAGGGTTATGGGATCGGGGCCCCTGGCTCTATTCTCAACCATCACACAAGTGATGATGCTTGAAAGAACCCAATGTTGGAAGAAAATGCCTGTTACAACACCCTGGAAACTGCAACTCGTGTGGATGCTGAAAAAATTTATGTTATTTCGGTTTTATTCTAAATATCTCTGTAATATTATCCAGGGAATGGAGAGGTTTCTGTAACATTTCCCAACAACTGGCTCTATAAAGCTGAAAGGCTCAAGTGCTGCTGCCTCTTTGCTGAACGCGCGTCCGTAGCTGCAGCGCTGCTGGTGCGGAGGCTGTTTCTGCAGTAAATCGTACCCCCGGGGTGCTCCCGAGCTGTGGGACAGGTTTTTACAGTGCACACGTGTGAGTGAAAGAGACTTTCTTGACAGAAATGGTACAACTTTCTGAATGATTCAATCTGAACGAGAAATTCCAGGCGCCCGTCTCGGGGATGCACCGTCCTCGCTTTGGGAACCGCAGGCTCGGTGCCCACGAGATGCTCTGCTCCTTCTGCAGTGGTACAAAAGGGCTGTAAAAATCCTGAAATTCAGGTTTCACTCCGTGTCTCACGCTGTTGGCACTGAAATCCCTTCCTTCCAGCTGTGTCAGCAGCAGGGTCCCTGCCGCTCCCCCCGGCTCCTCCGGCAGGGAGGCGAGGGAGATGCGACGGGTGATGGAAGGGGCTGCCGAAGCGTGTCCTCCAGTCCGTGCAAACATAAAATTATAACACTTATGGTTGACATTTCAGGGTTTTTAACTCCCTTGTTTCTTCTAAAGTCTGTAAGTTTGGGGGTAGCTTTATTTGTTGTAGCGTAATCATTATTATAATAATTTTATTTCCAATGCTTGTGGCGTGGAAACCAAGAAATCCAGAGGGAGCAGGAAGACCTTTTTGTGAACTGATGGAAGGAATCATGCGAAGCGAACAGGAATTTCAGTGGAGATGTGCTGCTGAGAGCTCCCGACTCACGGCACCCGCTCCAGGCTGAGGAAGCAGCCCAGCTCCTGCTCCGGTCTGTCTTCCCGTTAAAGCTCTAGAAACTACGTCGCTGGTCGGTGGCTTTTCCCCAGGAAAAGGCAATGAGAGAATTTTGGCAGTAAACACACAGATTTAGTCTGCCTTGAGCTTTCGGCAGCGCTCGACACCGTCACGCCGAGGCGCTGCGCGGGGTTACGTACTGGTGGTGCCTTCTGTGGTCAAACGCCGTTGTGGAGCACCTTCACAATCCTGGTTGGTGTTTTTATCCCCACGCACAAAGTTGGTGCTGAAAGTCCCTAAGGGTGCAAACACGTTTAGCTGGTGTTTTACAGCCAGTGAGCTGTTCAAGGCTGGCCCTGGTTTGAAGGAGTCTGGGTGGCTTCTCTTGAAGCCATCTGAGATCCTCTGCTGTGTGAGGCTGTCACAGAAATATCCCAAAAAGCTGCTCTTCCTGGTTCTACTCTGCGTATTCCAGTTTTAGCCAGGAAGCATGGGCTGAGTGTCCTTCCCTTGGGTTAAAGGAAGGATTTCCACAGGCTCTGCCTGCCCGAGGGGTGATGGTCTTTGCTCCTGGGAGTACCCAGGTGCTCGAGCAGCATCCGAGCTGCTGCAGGGGTGGGACTGCGCCGTCCTGCAAACCCACCAGCGACCGGGAGGGGAAACCTCAGCTCTGAAGTCAGAGCGGGACTCGGGGTGATGGTGGTGGTGTGTGGAGGTGTGATGCAGAGGTTGGCTTCCCAACCTCCCACCATGGCAGGGCACCCTGGTTGGAGCAGAACAGGCATGTTGGGACAGGTTAAAAACATTAAGAATTAAAAAAAAAAATATATATTCAAGAAAGAAAATCCTCACTCGCTGAAGGGAGAAAGGAAGGAGGATGGGGAGAAGTTGTTTGTTAATAATAGAGGATGAGCTTTACAAAGCCCTCATGTCCAAAGCTCTTTAGCTTTTCCTGGCATTTCCCATCCATTCCATTGTTAAGCCCTCCGCCGTCGGAAAACAGCGCCGGGCCAGGGCGCTCGGTGATCTCATCGCGAAGGCTTCTGCAGTCGCCTCTGTTTACGCGCTCTGCAGCGTTTGCTCCTCGGATTTGGTTTCTGACTTTGAAGAAAAGGAGAAAAAAAAAAACAAAACAAAAAAAAAAAAAATCCCTTCTTTCGTTTGTGCAGTGGGCTCCCCCCACCCCGGGCGCTGGGGCTGTGAGGAAAATAGCACTTTGGTGGTTTTCATGGAGAGGATGGACCACGGCGGATTCCCACAATCTATAAGAGGAGACAGGAAGGCCTTAGTGACTCATAAACACCAACAGATTCTGCGTATGAGTTTCTCTTTGTTGTTTGTTATCCTTAATTTCATGGTTTTCCTTCTTTTGAGCGTGTTTGTATGTTTTAGACGATGCCATCGTTTTGTCGGGACGCTTGGTGTGTGGTTCCCACACAGGAGCGACGTTGTCTGCCTGACAGCTGTGCTCCGAAAAACGAAAAAAGCAGTGGGAACCCTCGAGGGCTCCCTTTGGTGCCACATCCTGACACATGGAGCCTGGGATGGTGGGAAGGAGCGGGAAGGATGTGCCCCTGGCGTGTGCCAGCCCTTGCTCTGCACCCAGGGGGTCAGGACCTCGTGGGCAGGAGCAGCTCAGGGGCTGGCACTCCAAGCTCCACCATTGAACAACCCCAAACCCATCGCTGCTTGGCCATTGATGTGGCTCTGGGCATTTAACCATCCCTGCTGGGACGGCCGTGCCGTACCATGGCACTTGGCGCTGTGCCGTGGGCCGTCAGCCCCAGGTTGGGTGAGGAGGTGGCTGTCCCAGCAAAGGCAACAGAGGTTCCTAATTTATTTAAAAATAATTATTTGTCAGAGGGATGGGATGAGTTTCCCTTGAGCAAGGAGGTCTTTATTGCTTTGTATGGCCCGTTGCGTTGCTGGGCGCATCCTGCCTTACCCAGGGTGCCCGTTTTCCCCTGGCTCACCGAAATCACCCCCTCCTCTGCTGTTGCAGTGTGTGTGAGTCGATGCCCACGCTTCATCCTGGAGATACTTTAGCCCTGCTGGGAAGCCAGCGTGTTATAAGGCACACAGGAGCCCCTTTTCAGATGAGCTGTTCCATTTCTATAAGACTTTATTTAATTAAGCAACATAGCTGTGGGCTGTTGGGATCGTGGAGCTGCGGTGGCCGAATCCCCGTGCCTTGGGACAGCTCTCCCCGCGTACGCAGCGGTCTGAAAAACTTTGTCATGCTCTGACAACAACAGTGCAGCTGTTTAAATACCTTCGAAATTTCAGAAACACGCAAGCAGGCACTCAACTTTCCCAAGGTGGCTGAGTAATCTTGTTTGCTTTAGCGTTTTAGTTCCCCCAATTACCCAAGTGAAGGATATTGCCTCTCTAAACAGAGTTCAAAAAGCCCAAGAATTTTTTATAAATAGCTCACATCCTCTCGATAACAGCCCGGCTGCTATTTATTGCCCACTTCCCCTCGGACAGACAGGTCGGAGTATTTAAAACCGCACTTCCCGTGAAATCCAGAGGAACTTGGGTTTTCAGGTTCCTACAATTGTTTGTCGTTCTGGGTTTCCTCTCCAGTTCACAGTGTTTAGCAGCCAGCCGAGGGGTCGCCAAGGTGCATCTCTGCCTCGCCGCCATCCTGACCCGCGTTTTGCGCCCACTTCTTTGGGACTGGCAGAAGAGCCCATTGCTGCCCAGTTCCATGGAGTCTTCCCAATTAGTGTGTGTTGTTTTTTTTTTTAATCTCCAGACCTCAGTGCTCACTCTCTGGCCTTATTTTACATCCTCCCCTCCTCCTCACTTGGAAACTGTGCGGTCCAAACTCTCTCTCCTGGCTGAGAGGTGCTGCTGCCCGACGCTCCCCCAGCGAGGATGGGTGCTGTGGGCATCACCTTGCTGGGGCACCACGGCTGCAGAGATGCCGTTGCTTTTCTCGGAGTTTTCGGCAGCCCCGTGCTGGTGAGGTGGGGTTTGTCCTGTGCATCACTGAATCCCACTCGGGTAGGAGCGACCCTTTCGCCACGCTTCTGTCGCTCTGAAACACGGCTGGAGGTTTCTTAGCAGCGGATAGAGACACCCATATAAAGGAAAAAATAAATTTGGTAGTTGTTTTTATAAAGATTATTGACGGGAATATCGGGAGAGCTGGTACTTGCCTGCCGTGAAGCTACCTGTGATAGCACAGCCGCGCGACGAGGCTGCTGCGGAGGGATGGGGCTGCTGGTGAAAACTGAACCATAACTCCTCATCCTCAAACACAAGGGATGATAAAAATTTGGTTTTGGTGAGGCCTCAGGCACTTTAGACCATAGACCCCTCTTGAGACCCCTGTAGGGGCTAAAGCAGAGAATCTTTTCTCATATCTCACCCTCTTCATGATAAGCAATAAATGCCGCGTCAGCAACATTGGATTTTTTAGTTGTACATTCATGGTTAGCACCTGTTCGGACAAGACGCTCCGCTGCAGAGGCAACGTGGAACGTTTCCTTCCCAGCTCGGAGCAGGATGTTTCTTAGTGGAGGATTTTGCTGCTTGGCGGACGCGCCGGTGCGGTAATTGGAGCGAAGGGATGTGGTGCAGAACGTCCCAGTTTCACAGTCCGAGAATATCGTGTTTCCGATTAGGAAAACCCAGTTACGTAACTGCGTCGCGTAATCACAAACATACCTGGCATCGAGCGGAGCTTGGTTTTATGATTTATTCATAAATTTCTATTTATTCCCTGCTATAAGGGGAGAAAAATGTCAATGAAAGCTGCAGTGCTACGGAGCGAACGGGTAGCGTTCCTCTCAACTTCCCTCTATTCGGGTATACTGAAAAGGAAATTTTTTTAGGGTTTTTATTGAAAAATTCCTGGGCCTTTGTGCTCAGGAGCACAAACTTCGTTTGTGCCATCTGTTACAGAGCCCAGATGGGCTGGGAAGGGAGTGGGTGATGCCAGGGGGATGCCTGCCTTGCCTGGTCTCTCGTTGGGGTGCATTCCAGTGATGCTGCCCCACCACCCGCACAGGTTGGTGGGGTGATGGTCTGGCAGAAGTGGACAGAAACCTTAGAGATGTGAAATCCTGGCTGGTTTGTTCAGAAAGTCCTTTGCTATTTTCTGGGTTTAATAGGCAGGGGGATGGCTGGGTGGGGGTGAGCTCTGGGTGCTGAGCTGTCGTTCAGCCCAAGCTGCTGCTGGGTGAGTGTTGAGCCCGTGTGAAATGGGTGCATCTGTCTTGACACCAGGGACACCCAAAGGATTGTGGCTTGTTTTTTTTTTTATACTTAAAAAAATCTTACCAAGAATATCTCCTCCAGCCATGCCTCTGCTGTTTCTTGGCTTGCCGGTTATTTTTTTTACCTGCCAGAACAACCCCTGAGGAAGCAGCAGAAGCATTGATGTGCCCGGGCTGGGTGCCCAGGGCTGCTTTCCCTGGCACCATGATGGACTCTGGTGGCCTGGGCATGACCAGCAGCTTCTGGGAACCCCCTTCACCCCTCTTCTGCCTCAAAGCCCAGTGTCTGACTCAGGCTGGTGAGGTCTGCTGAGGGCGCGGGTGGCTCCGAGCCGGTTGCAGGTTGCAAGAGGAGGGGTGAGACCTGCCGAAAAGCTTTGCCTTGGCCGCTGTAACCATCTCATTGTTTCCCCAAAAACGAAGCATTTGCTGTGTGCGGGAGCACAGGTGCCCTCTGAAGGGTCACGGGTGTTCCCGGCTCTTTGAGGAGATCCCTAAAGTTTTACGGTGCCCGGCGGGGGTCGGAGGGGGCAGCCGTGATTCGCCATCTCACCCGGGAGGTTGTTATCGTCAGGAAGTCGAACAAAACACGAAGGCAATTTGCCTGTCCCCCGGCCGTTTGTCTGTCGCTCACAAAAGGCTGAGCTCCAGCCGGGGGTGATGTGCCCGACTCTGGATCCCCTGCCAGGAGCCAGCTCTTCGTCCGGCTGGGCACAGGGCTCTGCTCCCGGCACAGCTTCCCTCACTGCTGGCATCTAATCCTGGTGATAGGAATTATTTATTCCTGGGAAAGAAGCACCGTGGGAGCTGGTACCCATGTGGTAGCAGTACAGCCCTCCCGCGCCGCAGCCTGGCTCCTGCTTGCCACGCTCACCCCAGCATCGCACCTGGCAATATAAGAAATGAAAGAAAAACTCCTGTACCAGCAGCATGGTCATGGATGTGGATCTGCTGACTTTTAAGGACTTTTTCTTTTTTTTTTTTTTAATGATAGACCAGACCTTGAATCCCTTATCTAGTTTCCATGTAAACAGAGCGGAGGTGCCCAATCAAGGGAACGGCCCCAAACGATCCCGCTCTGGCTCCGTGCGTGCGTATCTGTGCACCTGCTGCCGGCTGTACGCACGGTGGGAAAACATTCGTGTCATTGCAAAGAACTAAAAAAAAAAAAATCCCATACTGGAGCAGCTCGGGCGGGTTGGTGTTGGGGTCCCTGATGGTCGCACGTGGGGGACGGGTTCTGCCTCGGTGCTGCGGCTGAGAGCGAGCGGTGCCGTGCACGTGGGCTGGGAGGGCCGGATCCTGCTGGATCCCCACGGCAGGGTGCTGAGCCCTGCAGTGCCCGAGCCCTGGCTTTCCAATCGGGCATCCCATGCCTTTTCCTGGATCACGTCGTGTCTATTGTTCCCCTCGCTCCTGCAGAAGCGTCTCACCACGGAAGAATGCACCGTGCTCCCCAGCCAAAAAATATCCCGCCACAGCGTTGCCAGGGAATTAAAGCCCCGTCTTCAGGGCTTGCTCTGGTTTTTGGTGAGCAGCCGTGTTATTGCCATGCTTGTCGGAGGCGATGGGCGCCACTGGTGCCCAGCGTCGCTTGTCTGCTCTCCCCGTCCCCTCCTCCCGCCGCTGGCAGCACTGGCACATCTCACATCTCATCACGGGTGGGTTTATAAACCCATGGAAAAAAATCTCAACGCGTTTGTTTGTTAGGCACATGTTTTAGCAAAATAGTTTTAAAGGAAATTTCAAAATTAGCTTTTTCTCTCGTTTCTATAAGTTTTGGCCCATTCGCTCAGAATTAATGCATTGCTTAGCAGGTATTTTAGATGCTTGGATTCACTGGAAATTCCCTTTCTGGTGTGATCCTTCAAGGGCTGTGGTTGCTTTGGACCTGATAGTGAACTGGGAAGTCTGTTATTCTTTTCTGTATCTCTCTCTGCCACCTTCTAACCTGTGCTCGTGGTGTTGGAATTGGTTTGCTTCAATGGTCAATTATTGAAAACGATGTGAAAAATGATTTAAGAAAAGGTGATAATTCTGATGGCTTGAAAAAATACTGCTTTAACATCTACTAGTCAAATCTACAAGAGTGCTCTGGTTTGATTCCAGCAGAGAGATGTGAATGCCGAGTCGATATTTTTAAAAGTTTATGTGCAAGACATCAGTCAGTGTTGCCAAGCTCTGATTTAAATTTATACATCCTGGCTCTGTCTGTCTGTTTAAAAAAAAAAAAAACCCACCACCAGCATAACAAATTCAGCATCTTTTCCTTATTGCAAATTTTCCGGCATCAGATGTCATGATCTGTAGAGCGCAGTTATTGTCTCCTTATCTGACGCAGTGACTAACTCAACGTTATTGTTTCAACAATATTATTTCAGGGCAGGTGGAGCACTCGGGTTACCTTTGCGATGGCACAGGAGATGGCACGTCTTCTCATGAGTCATGGCTCCATAGTGCGTGCAAATAGCTAACAGGAATGGGGGAAAATAACCTGGATACTTTATTTTTAGCAGCCTAATGTGATGCTGGTGACACGGGAGGCAGCAGCCAAAGCTGGGGGGAGGCAGGGGGGTCTGTGCCTGTGGATGGGGGGCTGCAGTGGCTTCGGAATGTGGCTCGGGGGCCGGGCAGGGCGAGCTGGAACATCCCTGACTAGCACGAGGGAAAAACATCCCTGGTGAATTGCTCCGTACCAGTTCCTTGCCCTTTTCCAGCCCTCTCTACCGTGGGGTGTTGGAGAGTTTTGGCTGCTCCAAGGTGTGGGGTCTCGGAGGGCCCTGGGGGTGGAGGATGCTCTGAACCCATCCAGGGCCCCGGCGGTGCCCGCTGCGGTGTTGGTGGCACATCCCCGCCTGGCTCAGTCACGCCATAGGAGCAGCTTGGAGTTTTTGTCTCTAAAAATGAAGAACCGTGAAGGAACCCGTGCCCCGCTCTGGGGCCAGGCGGCCGCTCGCGTGAGCCGCTCCGCGTTGTCCTCGGTGCGCTGCGTGCTCGGCGCCGGCTGCTGCGTCCCTCCCTGCGCCGCCGGTGAACAGGGCTGGGCTTCACATCCTGCCCCGCACTGCCTTTCCCCGGGAGGAGTTCTTCCCTCTGAGGGTGGTGGGGCACTGGCACAGGTTGCCCAGAAAAGCTGTGGCTGCCCCATCCCTGGCAGTGTTCAAGGCCAGGTTGGATGAGGCTTTGGGCAACCTGGTGTAGTGGAGGGTGTCCCTGCCCGTGGCAGGGGGGTTGGAACTGGATGGTCTTGAAGGTCCCTTCCAACCCAACCCATTCCATGATTCTATGAGTTTTGGTCACAGCTGTAGCTGCAGAGATCTAATTATCGGTGTCAATGTGGGGAGAGTTTCTAAGGTCTTGGGGAAACGAGGGGTTCTCAGTCCCGTCCTGCTCCCTGCGGGCAGAGGTGCCCCTGAGCACAGGTGCCAGGGGGTGACAGGCACCAGGTGGGCAATGGGGAGGATGTGCCACTGCGGGATGTGGAGGGGAGAGCGGACCCTCATCCCTGCCCCGCGCGGTCCGTCTGTGCTCACCCGTCGGCGTGGCTGGGGCGTCCGAGCAGAGCCCACCCCGAGGTGTGCGGACAGTGCGGGATCCGCTCCCGGAAACGGGAAGCACGACAGCAGGGAGGGGGTGTGAAACACGGGAGGCTCTGCGGGATGTGACGATGCATGTCGGGGTCTGCGACTCCCGTAGGGGTGAGGGGTGTCTGCGCCCACGTGCCGGTGTCCCGTCTGGATTACGAGTTATCCCACCCGGGCACTCCCTCAATTGCTCCCAGTGTGTGCAGTATCAAGTAACTGGTTTTGGGCTACTCTGCTTGTATTTTTAGAATAATTGCTATAAACATTCTTCGGGATTTTTTTTTTTAAAAACAACAAGAGCCATTTATATATTTAACAATATATATTTATATATATATATATAATTTCTAGATCAGTACATTCATCAGTACTTGTTTTTCTTCACAAACAGAAGAACTCTTACAATAGTAGACTTTCTAAAATAAATACTATTAAAATAGAGCTTCAAAATAAATATTCTATACAAAGAAAACCTTCTGTGGTAACTTTTCAGGGTGTATATGTGGTGGGGTGGTAACAGGAGAAGGGGGAACCTTTATCAGCGTGTTCGAGCGTGGGAGGGGAGGAGGAACACCCAGTGCTGTGACAGGGTGAGGGCTCGTCCAGATGGGAAAGCTGGTGCCCGGGGAGCAACAGCGTGGATTTAGTGGCTGCTCCTTGTGCCTGGTGGGCGCTGGGACGGGTGATGCTGGGACGGTTTACTCGGCTGTAGAAGCCACTCTGCTGATGGTGAGCTCCGGCCAGGGACGCGGGATGGCATTGCCAGCGTGTCGTAAAGTCATCCCTTCTTGCTCTCTGGGCCTTTGCATCCGCATGTGGGCAGGGGGCAAAACCTGGCGATGAACCTGCTCGGGCAACCAGCAGTTCAGGGTGGCAAAGCTGAAGTGCTCGGCCACCCTCCTCCTCCTCTTCCAGAGCCGCTCTGCGGTGGTGCAGCACCGCTCCCGGGGAACCTGCCCTCCCCTCCATCCCTGCCCTCTTGCCTTTGTGGTCCCACCGCACCGTGGCATGGCTGGAGAGCACACGTTGTGCCCGAGGTCTGTGCTAATTAGCAGCTGTTCGTTAGTTTGCAAGGGGGGACGGGACGTGGAGGGAGGATGGCCAGAGCTGCCACCTCCGTGCCCTCACCAGGGCTGAGGTCACCCAGCACCGTGCTCGTGGTACATCTCAGGGGTGGCAGGAGACCCAAGTACCTTAAAAGGGGATGGGGGAACGGAGACGTTGGGATGGGGGAAGAGGGGAATAAAGACATCATTGACCGGAGCCGTACCCTCCGCCAGCCCCGTGGCGCAGCGCCGCCGGCCGAGCCCCCGCTCCGGCTGACCCCGAGCCTTTCCGAGCGCTCCACAAAGAGCTCAGTGACTTCCCTGCCATTCCTTGGGCCGGGAGCTGATGGAGCAGAGCCCGGCCGCTGTGCCGAGAGGCCGAGGAGGAGAGGGAGGGTCGCTCTGCTACATTTACCACTGCTCTAACGCATCCGCTAATGCTTTACAGTCTTCCAGCGTGGGACTGGCTTACACCATAGCAGGATTTATACATTAAAAGAAACCAACAGAGAAATAGTTTACAACTATGTACAAAGAAAGGAAATCCGTACAGGACTGCTGGGTGTATATACATGAGTGTAGATTGGCACAGTGGCGGCCGCTCCGGCGCCGTGTTTGCTTGCAAGGACCGCGGGTGAGCCACGGGCTTCGCTGTCGCAGGTTTTCGGCGCAGCTCCCCCGGGAACAGCCAGGGACAGGGGGGCAAAGAGGCAAAGCAACCAGAGGCGGAGGCCGTTTGGATACGTGCGGTCCCAACAGAGGAGGGCAGCGGGGGAACACCTCTCCTGTCGCGTTTTTCCAGCCTGTTTGCATCTTAGGAGAACGATTTCTCTTATTAAATACAACACCTTATACATTCAGCCAACAGTTCAGCTAGTTGGGGGTTGGTTTTCCTTTTTACCCTTTCCCCTCTCATTTGTGCAAGATAATAAATACGGCTCTGGATTCTCATCCGCTTCCTTCTTTCTGGTGTCCCCATACGGTCAACACAAGGATAAACTATAGGAATTGGTGTCTCTGGTGACAGACGTAGTATCCCTTTTCCTATGATTTATCATATACAAGCTAGCAAATGTTATAAATATAGAATTATTTTTTTTTTAAATTCCCCATTCAATAAATATCTACAACTAAGCTTAACTAAACCCCGAGCCTTCCAGGTTAAACAAATTCTTACAACGAAAGACACCAGAATTCCCAGCAGTACGCTCCTGCCAACCCCTACGCAGCAACTGTATTGCAACCAAGCAAATGGGATTCCTGGAAATGCTACATGAGCTCTGCCTATTGCTTATCTAATTAGAGATGACATTTCACTGTCACTGCTGTGCATTTACTGAGGAAATTTCCTCTAATTAAAAAAAAAAAAAAAACCAGAGAGAGAGCAACTAGACAGTTTTCTGCATGCAACAAGTACCTAGCTACTTATTACAGCGTTGCATGTTTGGACTAAGATTTTTATTTAGCACCTTGTAGTCGTCAAGAGAAAGGGGTTACTGCAGCTAAGGGAATGCAAGACCGATGATATCCACTTCCTGAAAACCCTGGGCAAATTTCTTAAATACGCTCTCTTCCCTCCCCTGGCTTTCCCCAGCGTTTGTTGACACTAAAATAAACATGAAAAGCGTTCTCTACGCTTAAAAAGACACACTTTTGTACAGAGGAGGCAAAAATCGAACAGCAGCAGTAGAGATGGGGGAGTGGGCTGTACTTCAAGCAAACGCCATTCATCCCCAAGAGAAAACAATCAAAATCTGAATATTTAATGAGCAAAGAAAAGCTTGTTCCAGGAGAGGAGGTACTGGATTGATATCTCTAGAAAAATACACCTATGTGTATCGTACACGTAGGTTTTTGTGACTTCTTAGCAGAGCTTGAGAGGTTTAGAGCAACAAACACAGAACGTAAGGTAAGATCCCCCTGCTCCAGCACCGGGGAGCACGCACCGCGCTGGGGGAACGGCCGACATCCTTCTGCAGCGGGTTTGGACTGTTGGTGTAAAATTCATACTCCACTGAACGAAACTGGTGCTACAGATCAGCTCCCAGGCAGAACACCGCGACGTTTACACAACCGCCCCAGCACATCCTGCCGCTGCTCGTCCCGGGAGGAGCGACCCTGCTACCATCTCGCTTTTAAGAGGAGGGTCCGGATCGACGTGGCCAGGTGGGTTCACGGAAAGCCGCACGCCCGAGCGTTGAGAGACCCTTAAACACATGAACTGCATCTTCACTTCTGCCTCCAAATCTTTGCAGGACGCAGAAAGCTTTTGAGAAACACCTACTTGGTGCGCGAGGGGCTCTTGTGCCGCTGGGGAAGGAGGGAGTTAACCTGCCACCTTCAACGGGCGGCTGGTAGCAAATCCCAGCTGGGAAGGGGGAGCAAAACCAAGGAGCCCACCCTGAATGCGAATCCGCCGCAGCTTTCTGCAGAGGGGAACGGGTGCTGCGTGCCCGGCCGTGCCTGCCAAGCCAGCAGTTAGTGGGCTCTGCGGCGCGCAGGCACGGCGAGCGGCCGGCCGGCCCACGGGTTCTCAAGCAGCTGTATTTCACGAAATACGTAGGTTTTCAGCCCGCACTCTGCGTTATTAAGATTCCTCCTTTGGCCCCATCTATTTAAATTCTGACCAGTTCCCAAACCCTGAATAACCCAAAGTGATTCAGTTCGTGGAAATAGTTGCTTCTGCTTTCTCCGAAGGCAAAAGGCCAACGTTCTCCTCAGAACACAGGTTATTAAAAAGAGCCACCCCGCTCCGTGGAGCGTCCTCCTGCTCCCTGGCCTCCCAAACTATCAAAAGGGCTTTTCTGGCCTGCTTCCTTTGCTCTCTGGCAATGCCTTGCAGATGACACTGTTTGTGTTTTTGCACCTGCATCCGGGCCGGCTCACTTGGTCGTAGCATCTCTGGGACAGCTTGACGCAGCCGGTGGCTGGCAGGTAGCAGAGCAAGCAAGGGAGCACCAAGGAGAGGGCACTCATGAAGGACCAGCGAGCACAGCAGTTTGAGTGGGAGCAGGAGCAGGGGTGGTCGGCACAGGTGCCCTCGTCATCCTCGTTGGTGCAGTGGTAGAAGACGCCCTTGACGAGACACATGCAGGTGGAGTAGTTGACCAGGTTCTGTGCCGAGCAGAGGCACTCTTGGTTGCACACCCAGCACGAAGGCAGAGTCCGGGGCAGCGCGCACTCCTTGCACTTGCACTTCCCACAGGCTTCGCACAGGAGAAAGTGCTTGTCCAGTTCCTGAGAAGCGGGTCCCTTCAGGTCCAGGGGTTTGCAGTTGATCACCTTGGGCTGGATGCGAACTGCTCTGGGGGAGGACTGCTCCGCCACGGGCGCCGGGGCCATGTGGTCCAAGAGCCTTTGGTCTGAAGACGTGCTGCTGCTGCTGCTGATGGAGCTGGGGCGCCCGCTGAACGAAATCCAGGGGTGGGTGACATCCTGCTCGCAGCGCTGCGGGTGCTGGTTGGTCAAGACCAGTTCGTGGGGGGCTCGGGGGCGCTTCTGGGCTGCCAGCTGGGAGGCGGTGGGGTTGTCGGTGTAATCGTTCTCAATGTGAGTTGTCTTCATTTGGTCAATGGGCAGGATGGTGAGCGGATGCTGCAGCCGCCCGTAGGGGATCCGACTGTCCAGCAAGGGCTGGACCATCACAGAGTTGGGGACAACGGTGATGTTGTGAGGAACCCGGGGCTCCATTGATAAAGCAGGCTGATTACTGGTGAAAAACCTCTTCTTAGGTATCCTGGGGGAAGGAAAGGAGAAAGTCAAGGGGCAGGGGAGAGAAAGACCGCATTGTTATTGAGTTACGCTGCAACCCCAGGCCAAACAGGGCTCTTTGCTGGTTATTGTGGAGGAGGTCTTAGAAGGTAAACCCGTGTCCAAGGGAGTCAAAGCACTTGCCCAGGTAAAAGGTGCATCACTCCTTTGCTACTGTGTTCTCCTCCCTAACCTTGGCCATATAGAGCTCCTCCAGTCCTGGGAGGGGTGCCCTTGCTGCAGGCTCCTGAAGTGCCCGTTCATCCTTTTTACTGAGGGAAAGCACATCTTAGGGTTACCAGTGTGTATTCACATGTATTTTTGTCAGCAAACCGCCTGAAATGACTTATCTAAGGTTTGGGGATTTTCCCCAGTTGACCCCGATCTCTAACAAAACCTGAAGCCAAACTGTGGCTGGCAGGAGCGTTGGCCTGGTACAAAGATGCTTCAGAGCATCTTTGCTCCAAGGTGCTCCAAGGCTGAGCACTTGTCCTCGCTAGCCCAGAACGGGCGGGTGGCCGGGCTCCGGCGGGGGTTCTCGCTCAGCAGCTCATCTGGTTGCAAACCAGTGCGGGAGCGGACGGGAACGGCCCACGGGGAGAGCACATGCACTGGTCAGACTGGAGATGTCTGGTGATTAGACGCTCCCCTTTTCTAAACACTAAGAGGGCTACTACTTACTTTAAGTGCTGTTTACTAGCCACACCAGCTAAGCCCTCCATTGCCGCAGTTTCTAATTTCATTGAAAGAGTGCAATTTATCCTGGAGTCGGTCCAAAGATTCAGCAGCGGCGCAGGACAAGAAACCACAGGAAGTAACTAAACTTAAATCAAAGAACGGAAACGACTCGGTTCAAATTTAGAAAGTGCACATTGTTTTCTAGTAGATGTGCCACTTCCTCACGGGGTGACCTTTATTCATGAATAATGTAACGTTGGGGATCAGGTTAAAGAAGCGGCGAGGAAGGCTTCAGAGCAAGTTGCAGGAGGGGGAAAGCTTCTGGTATCAAGAAAAAGGAAATAGTGAGCAGCTTAAGGGACTTCTCTGCGTTCAGAGAAACAAATGAAACTTTTCCAACGGCATGAAAGATTTTAGTATGCCAGCAGCCTGAAAAAAAGTCAGGAAAAAACTGCATCTAGAGATTCAGGTTGGATGTTAGAAAGTTTTTCTTCTCTGAAAGGGTTGTCAGCCACTGGAATAGGCTGCCCAGGGAGGTGGTTGAGTCCCCATCCCTGGATGTGTTTAAGAATAGGGTGGATGAACTACTTGGGGATATGGTTTAATGGGGATTAGGGATGGTTGGACTCAATGATCTCTAAGGTCTTTTCCAACCTAGAAATCTATGAATAAATCTACAAGTGAGTCACACACGAGAAGTGTGTGTGTAAATGTGCACCTCTCCGGCAAGAGCACATCCCCCCGGATTTGGCACGATGCTACCAAAATCAGAACTAATTGTGCATTTTTGGAAGAAGAAAGGGGAGTTCGTTATTACCCAGTGAAAAATGTTACTAGAGTCCCCTGTTCTATTTGTAAACTGTTGCTTTGATAGATCACTTGGCATTTGAGGGGCCGAAAAATCTGCCAGTTCTCCTGAGATCAATAGGAGCGAGGGCTGAGGCCGGGGGGTGGCGGCCAGCGCGGCACCGCGTGGGCAGCGTGGCACATGCCACCCTGGATGCTGGCACCACGTCCTGCCCGCCGGGCTCCTTTTGTCAGCCGCGCAAGACGTGCAGGGAGAAGTGCTTTATCTAGCAGTAACGATGGTTATTGTAACACAGTCCTTATGCTGTTTCTCTCCACTAGTTAAAATTCTCTGCTGGGTCTCAGCCATTCATTTGAATTTTTTTTTTTTTTATTTTGTTATTCGTAGCTCATTGACATCCTGACTCGAGGAACAAGAGAGTTTTAAAGCATCTATTCCTAGTTACTGTATGTAAAAAGCAGCAATGATTCTGACAATTATGGGGCACGCAGAGACAAAAAATTTCCCTTTTCTTTTGTACATCAGAATCCAGTGTCATGACGTCAGAAGTACTCGCTGCAAGTCAGAGTTTGACAAAACAGTCAGTTCTGTATCAGCTAGGCGCTAGGTTTGCAGAAAGACTTTGATTTCACAGGTTTTGGGGGTTTATGGTGTGGTTTTTTTTAAGGAGAGAGAAGCAGCTGCCCTGGCTGGCAGGAGCAGGCGCAGCAGAGCTGATGTTAGATGGCTGGTGGAAGCGGTGGCACGCTGAACGGTGTCACCAGCCCGTCTGGCTGCTCCTTCGGGTCACCGGCAGCGCTGCCAGAATTTTGGAATAACCTCTAGCACAGGGCTCTGCATTCCAGCCTGAACTTACTCCCTGCTGTTATCAAGTCTCTGGAGCTTGGTCCGTTCACAGGAGGTTTAGACTGGATCTGCGGATCGCGATGGATTTTAAGGTGCTCCACGTGCCAGCATGTGTGTGCGGGAGAGCTGGTGAGCCCGCGGGCAGCGGCCACCGCCTCTGCCAATGCAGCGAGGCCAGGCTGATCCTGGTCGTCCCCGATACAGCAGCTCTGAGCCAGGGTGGCACATTCAGGGCGCTCTGCATCGCCGGCAGCACCGCTCTGGGAGCCCCTCACCCTGGCACGGGACAGCAGCGAGTGGGAGGGCAGCACACCAGGGTTGGCATTCAGGCTTTGTGTTAACTCTGCAGTTACACGGTTGGCAGTGGTGCAGAACTAGTGATGACATCACAAGGAAGTTATGTCATCAGATTAATTTGGAGAAGGATTATAGCCAGAGACACTCGTAAAACACCCAGACCCCTGGGACACAGACACAGCCACATGTGGGCAGACATTAAAAGATGGCTTAACCGAGATAATGCTAACCAGGGTTTCAGAGTTAATTATCACAAAAAGGAGATGAACCCTGGACTAAACACCACACTTCAGGCTAGTTAATGTCAAAAGTTATTCAACACCTTTTTTCATTATCATACTCTTTCAAATTGCCTTTCCGACAGGCCAACTACTGCAGAGTGAGGGGAATGGAAGCCCTGGCATGAGGAGTTCAAAGACCCTGTGGATATTTGGGCCCGGGATCTGCTTTGATAAAGCCTCTGGAGTGAAGATAGACAAATAAGACTCAGCTCTCCTAATTCCCAGACACCTGCTCTGGACATGTTGTCTCTCTTGCTGAAGATCACCTTTAAAATGCAATATGTAACACATTCCACCAGTTTTTGGTGCTAAGGCTACACATGGTCCTTCAACTTTTGCCCTGCCTCCTTGCTCCTGAGCAGAAGGTTTCCACAGTTAACTGCTCTGACCTTTCAGGCTACTCTGCAGAGACATAAATTTCTGATAGTTATGGAATTTTCCAAGGACCATGACTACATCGTAGCTGATGGTCTTGTCACCAGGAGTTTCAGCAGCGCAGTAAGATTGTTGGTGACAGATCCAGGTCAAATATCTCGAGTGCTGAACTAGGGAGTGAGCCGGGTGGTGTTCATTCTGCAAGGAGGCTCTCCCCCATTGGGATCTGCCCAGATGATGGTAGTGACAGTATTTTGTGGTGTGGTTGCTTCAGTTTCTGTGTCTGTATGCTTCCACTGGCAAGTGCCTTGAGCACATCTTTCCTTGAGATGTTTCTGCTTTAAGCTTTGTGTCTGAACCCCATGAAAAGAAAGATTTCAGCAAAGGGTACTAGGTAGCTGTGTACGTACACAGCACTCCATCCCTCATGGTAGAGAAGAGGAATCCAGGGAAGTTCTCAGGTTAAAGAATTGTGCTGGATCAGAAGCAAGTCAAGAAGCCAGACTGCTCCATGAAGTCTTGGTGGCTGAGGTGTGCCTGCCTGGGTGCACGTGTGGATCCTGATGACTTCCCCTGGAAGATCCTCCAAGACATCATAACTTGACCTTTTTTGGTTGATGTGTTCCCCAGAGAGGGAAAAATGCATCTGCAACGTCTGAAACTGTTCCAGAATGGCTGGAAAGACACAAGCAAGTCATCCTTTGAAGCACAGTCAGTTTGCAGGCAGATGTGAGCCATTTTGGTTGGGAGGGAAGACAGGAAAACATGGGCTGAGCTGTCCATCTCCTCTTCCCCCTACTCTTTAACTGGAGTGCCTGAAGCTGCCCGTGGAAGCCACCTGGCTAATCAGGAAGGGGATGGTTACTAGAGATGAGCTGCAAATGTCAACCCCCCCAAGAAAGAACATTTCTGTTCGTAGGGCTCATCTGCTGTGATAAGAAGGGACTGAAATTTGTGATGCTGGTGTTGCGAACAGATCTTCTCTTTCTGGCGATGGCAGTTGCGTACTGCTTGCAGATACTGAATTAATTGCTCTGATTGAACAGATTTAATGTAACAAGATGTGTCATTTAAAGAAAACTAGATACAAAAAAAAGAAAAATAGAAGAAGAGATAATAATAAGGTAGAATAGGAGATTTTAAGGTACTTAAGCACCATAACTTTGCAAAAGGTTCAAAACTTGATGCAGCGCCTTTGTCGTCCATGGCAGTAATCCAGCCTGACTGTAAATTGCATTTTAATTGAGAAAAAATGCCATACAGAACACTTGTAAACAAAATTAGTTAATCTTCGCTCATCAGTAATTACAGACATATTATAGCATTAACGTAGGCACAAACTCACTGGGTGCAATTGTACAGGCAATTCTCTGAAAGCAGACGACAGGAAGAAAAATTCATGTGTTATGTTCTTACATTGGGACTTAGTAATTCTTCAGAAATAGGTGAAACAACAAAGTTCTTTTCAAAGCAGGAATGTCAACAAACTCCCATGTAGAGAAAACGCCTCTCCTCCCATGCCATCCAGGGACTGTATGGTTGCTCACCACATACAATTTTCAAGTCAAAATATACTTCCTTCCAAGGGAGTAAAATTGGATTCAAACATGGAGTTCACAAATGTGCTGCAGTGCTCGTTTCACCTCTTCATCAAGATACTGCCAATTTAAAATTACTATTGTACTAGATAATTACAAGTCCTAAAGCTGTACTAAACCAACTGTTATTTTAAAGTGTTTTGGTATTATTTCAGACTCGAAAGTTTTCTGAGATACTTTAGTCACATGAAATTAAAACAAAAGGATTTTGTCTTAATAGGATTTTGGACTTGCCTACATAATTTTATAGAAAGCCACATCCTTGTAGGCAATTCTGTGAGAAAGTTACATAAACCTCCAGGGAAGCTCGTTCTCATTCACGTCTTCAGAACAATTTTTGAAGCAATAAGGTTCTAGTATCTTTATTTTCAAAGTGGAGTTGGATAATTTGTCTTCCAGTTACTGAAAAACAAAATGGACCTTGACTTAAATATTTAATGAGCGCAGGCATATATAATGTTTATAACTGTCTCAGTTACCTATTAGTTAATAATTTTAATAAGTTCTTTCTCACGTGTTTAACAACATTCTAGATGCGCGCCGTAACAAAAGAATAATGAGACTAAGAGGCTCGAGAGTGCAGAATCATGTCCCATGTGGAGGCAATCCTGCAGATCCCGGCCCTGGGAAGTGCTGGGGTGACTCTGATACATCCCCAGAGTCCACAGTCCCGGTGAAGTCAACAGGAATATGGGAAAATGTGCTCCCACTGCCCACCCCCTGTCTACCCTGCTCCACGTACAAGGTGTCACAGTTTTGGCCAGTTTGGAGGCATCCATACTGGTTATAAGGGTACTAGGTGGGATGGAGAGTAATGGTATGGAAAGACTCTTCTTCTTCCTTCTTACCATAAGCTAGAGAAGCATTTCTAGCAGAGTAAAACAAACTTGAGTTTTCAGGAATAGTTTTCGATCACGGGTTTCTAGGAATTTTCCAAACATGGAAGCATCATAAGCTTTTGTGAAGAAGGGATGGAAAAATTACCACGGCAAGATGAAGGGCCAAGCCCTGCGTGATGCCAGTGGGAGCCGAGCACTGGGGCTGGGGTAAGGCCTGAACCGCTCGCCCGGGGTCTTGCTGTGGGTCAGGGATGGTGAGGGGACAGACCAGAGAGCTCTGAACCTCGACACCCAACAGCTGCACCATACCTCCTCTCGGGTACTACCAGACCAGACCTGTTATTATCCATGCAAATGCTGAATTACAGTCTCTTTCAGAGATGGAACAATCACCTCATTAAGATTAACATATTTGTAGTAATAGTTGCAGTAAATGCACTGCAGGAAACTCGCTTATTTTCTTTGCTATATGGGACACACGAGTTTCTGAAACAACAGGACAACAGGAAGAAAATAAAAAAGCGACAGAATGTTTACGGATAAGCCTGAATACAAAGAAATTATCATAACTGAAAACAATATACTTCCAAGTAGTACCATGTCAAGGGAGGCTGTATATTCCAAAGCTCATGCAAGTCAACACCATTCAGAACCGGTGGTAACCAGTGCAAAATTCCTCTGCTTTACCACTGCTTGTAGAGCAGTCATGACTATTCTCTCTCCTCTGGTGGTTTGATGACACAGTCTAGAAAACCTGATCTAGAAAGCGTTGACCACAGCTGCAGCCCGTGCCTGGGGGACGTGCCCAAACCCTGCCTCGCGCTGGAGGCCAGGGCTCACCAGCCATCACAGCTCCTCCCTACCGCTCCTCGGAAAAGAGGGAAACACCCGGGCCATGCGTTGAAAACGAAGCCAGAGAATCTGTTGTAACGCCTGTGCTTGCTATCAAAAAGTACTTCCAAGGGCAGATCCATAGGGCTTCACGGAGCACATGCAGCAAGTGGGGCAGCCGGGGCAGGCACGGGCACCTGGGGTGGCACCTGGGACCAGGCAGGGTCTGGGCTCACTTCCACCACGGCAAACGAGAGGGATCAATAAGGGACTCGCTTCCCCGAGCCCCAGCGGAGGAGGAGCTGATGCTAAGGGAACAAATCCTGCCATTGCCTTTGTTTGGAATTAAGGGCATCCTCTTGTCCAGACCTCCCAGCAGTGACAAGGGACACGCCGCTACTGACGGAAGTCAAAAGGTTCAATAAAAGCTTTTAATGAGGGAAGACTACACTTGAAGTTAAAGGAGACCTTTCAGCAAGCACGTGTTTTTAATGTGTGATTAAGAATAATATATAATGTTGGAGTTCATTAAGATTGAGTTAGGCTGTCTGAATCTTGAGTCAAGCTGCAAATGCTTTAAAAAGAAAAAAAAGCTCTTTTCTATAATATATCAATCTTAACAAAATATTGATATTAATTCTTTTTGTTCCCCTCCTCAGCAGCCTTTTCTATCTAAGGACAGCTAGAATTTTCTCTACGAGTAATAAGGAAAAAAAATTAGAAAGCTTGTTAGGGAAACCTGCCATTTTTAAAAACGAGACACTAAATTCTTGCCAGAGCATGGAAATTCAGAAGCTAGGAAATGAGATCTGTCGACTTCCAAGAAGCTGTCTCTGTCCAGCTAAAGCCTGTTCCTATGGTGCGAGGGAATAAAGCACATTTTGGCCCACTAACGTTCAGATCTCCAGGGACTCAAATTTCTTAGTCAAGGCTTTTTATTGGAAAAGAACATTTATTTTAAGGCCAGAAAACTAAGCTCAGATACGATCTATTAAGTTAATGGTGCTAAATGATAACCATATTAGAAGGATTTTGTGTTTTCTTAAGGAAATGCATTGTATTGCATTGAAAAATAATAAAAACCAAACAATACTTGTGCAACTGTTTGCCTACAAAAAGGCAGGTTTAAGCACTGGGCTGAATTTGGAAAATTGTATAGCAATATGATTAATGATTTTTTTCCTTTTATGGTTAATATTTGGAAAACTATCAGAACTATGAATTAATTATTGCTGTAGCATTGCAAGGGTTGTGAATTTTATCTTACTGAAGTCTCATAACAGGACTTTTTTTGGGGGGGGTGAGGGGGGGATTGCTTTTTGAAACATTGCATTTCCCAGTATGATTTGGGAATTAGTCACGATTCCATGAAAACAGCTTTTGTTTTGCTGTTTCAGGAGGAGAACAAATAATTTCTCCCCTGCACATACCTCACGGATAATTTCAAAAGGACTGCAGTATTCAGAAATAGTCCTTTTAATTTTATAACACCAATATAGAGCCCCTTCTAGCAACAGAAAACACAGTAGCCCATGGAAAATGGCACATTTATCAATGAGACATCCCCAGTGGGGTTCCAATAACTGAGAACAACCCCTCCTCCCACTATCATTCATTTTTACATGGAGAAGGGGGAAGCTAGTCATCAGGATCATTGTGATTCAGTGCACAAATTGTAGCTTTATTCTTTAACCCAAAATAAAGAGAGAGGGGGGAAGCCTTCATATGGGGAAAGCTGGGTGTCTCCACCTAATTAAACAGCAATTCCTGAGCTGATTTTTGACACACTGTACCCTTAGCATAGCATGGAAGAAAGGTAGCAGCTGAAGAAGTTTTAAAGAATCTAGAACGTGCCTTTTCTACTCTGGATAATTCAGTGACGCTTCTCCTTTTCTCTTTCTCTCCTTCACCCTTTACAGAAAAACTTGGGGCTATAAAAGATTTAAATCAAGAAATCAGACCCTTGGTCACTGGAAGAAAAAGAGCGAAGCCTTTTCCTCCTGTGATTAATGCTGATATTCATTTGCACTGCCATTTCCAAGGTCTGCATTTCCAGTTCTGCTTTCCTCTAAGACCTTTGTGCCTTTTACATGCCCCTTTCTGTTTTTTCCATTCCCCTTCTGATAATGAATTTTCAGAACATGTCGTCTCCAGGCTTGTCTTTCTCCTGTGACGCCAGGACTGGTACCAGAAAATAAAATCCTGGCTTATCTTTGCTACGCAGTTGGTAGCGGAGAGCAGCCAAGGCAGGTTTTTCCTCCATATACAATATATTTCATATACTTTCATGAAATGATTCTAGGTACATGTTTTTATTACTTATCTATCCTTTAAAATATAGAATCCATCCAGATTTAAAACTGAAGCAACCAAGTGCACAGCAAGACAGGGAACAGAACAGTGATGGAATAAGGCACTGAGGCCAAAAAAAAAAAGAAAAAAAAGAAAAAAAAGAAAAAAAAGACAGTGTATGAAATAAAATGCTAAAGAGCAAAGGTCATGCAGGAAAGATCTGACACACCAGTGGCTGATCTCTGAAGTGTCCTATTATGGAGACAGCTCAGAACTACTTGACACTAACAAGCCATAGGGCTTTGGAAAAGAGAGGAAATGCGTATAATCAGTTTTCATATTCCAAGGCAAGAAATATCCAAATCTTATTTGTCAGCCCAGGTCACTATACATTTATGCTCCTTTTTTGGGGAAGGATGAAGAGGAAGACATCTCATCAACAGAAAGAGGAGCCTTATTCTGCTATAAAAGCCCTGCTAATAAACCCGACGCAAGTATGGTGAGACCTGCCTGCCATAGACGTACACCAAATGCAGATGTTGATGAAAGAACACACGAAAAAGAGGTACAAATAGGAAACACAGCAACACGAATGCAAATTCTGCAAGAAACAGGATATTTCTTCAGAATGCAAAGTCTCCTCTAGGTTGTGAAGCCCCAGGCAGCTCTCCGCTATATATAATTATAGATAATTGCTGTTAGAAAAGACATAGTCAGAAATATGCTTATGATCAGTGATCTTTAAGGGACTAGACGAACACATCCAGAAAGAGCAGCGCAAGATTTTCCCTCGGGGAGCAGGCTTATATTTTTTTTCTACTTAAAAACATTTAACATTTGCTCGCAAACACAGATCTCGTACTTACTTTAAATAATTCAGCTAAGACCATCTCTCCATAGGCGAGTTAATCCTAAATCCGAGACGGACGAGGGGGGCCGGACCTGGGAAAAGCCTGGCAGGAGCCGCTGGAGCTGCAGGAAGGGACCTGCGAGCGCGGCGCTGTCAGCGGCGGCCGCGATGCTGCAACCACCACTGCCTGGGAAAATGGCTATTTTATGAATGGGAGGGCAGCGGCTGCTTCTGCGCATGCGCCTCCTCCCGACTCTATGAATGGGTGGGCACCGGGGCGCCACCGCGCATGCTCGGCTGCCTTTTATGAATGGGGGGCTGGCGAGGAGCGCGGGGTGAGTTGCGGAGGATGGATACGGCTCGCGCTTTTTTTTTTTTCCCAGCTTTTTTTTTTTTTTTTTCCCCTCTTTCTTTATGAATGGAGGGCAGGCGGCAGCTGCGCATGCACCGCGCCCCCCGCCCGGGGCTGGAGGTAACGGTGGCCGCCGCTGCAGGGGAAGTGGAGTTGGGGAGGGGGAGGAAGCGGTGCGCTGCGCTCCCGGCCGCCGAGGAAGACCGGCCGACCCCCTCCTCTTCCTCCCCGCCGGGCTCCCCGGGCCCTCCGAGCGCGGCCGTTAGCGGGAGCAGCTGTGCGGGTGCCCCCAGCCCCTCGGCGGAGCCGGAGCCGCCCCCACCGTTCCGCGGCCCCGGGCGGTCGCTTCCCGCTGGGGAGCGGGGCGGAGGGCGGCGGCTCGGGCAGCGCTTCTCGCCGGGAGCCGGAGGTGCCTCCGGCCGCGCTGCCCCTGCGCGGGTTCGGCTTTGCGCGGCTTTGGGGGGCGTGGGGCTGCGTGCTTTGGCCATCCCCGGTTTTGGGGTGCGCGACCGTGACGTGAGAGGGCGTTCACTGTGTGCCAGGATTCCGCTTCGTTTTCCCGCATTCAGAGCTGCGGTTCGTTCTGTTCCCTGCAGCATCGTCACGCACACGCGTCCTTCCACGCCGCGTTTTCCTGGCGATATCTGTATGAAAACGCGAGCGAGAACCACGGCTGTGTTTGCGTGTCGTCGGTGTAACCTGTGCGTTTATTTAACGGCCCCTGTCTTTTGAGGAGGAGGTAGGATGGAGCCGTGCAGGTTACACAGACCCACCAAGAGCGAGGAGATGGTCCTGCGTGGGGTGAGGCGGTTCCTGTGCTGTTCTTGGCTTTGCAGTTTTTGCCATGTTTGGCTTTTTGGGGGTCCTGTTGGACCTCAGCCCAAGTACTCCGCAGGCAAAGCGAGGCAGCCCCTCAGGGCCGTAATTTTCCAATGATCTTTAGCAAACAGCTGCTGTTCGGTGTGGAGCTCCCCTGAAAACCTCACCCTGTGTGCCAAGAGCTCTGCAATGTCCTGAGGTGCTTCAGTTCCCATTCAGCAAATGGAGAATCTCAGTTCCCAGCTGGTGCAGAAGCAGCTGCAGGCTGGGTCCTCCCGGATCCTCGCAGGCAGGTTGCTTTCCACTGGAAACGCATTAAGAATAATGATGTATTTTTAATATGTGCAAAGAGTCATCTTCAGAGTACAAGCCAAGCCCCTTCTCATTTCCTGCCGTATTTATGGCACATATATTTAAGAGCTTGCACAGCACTGAAAAAATGTCTGTGTTATTTATCTATTTAGTGCTATAACACTGTGTGTCATTGCAGATACACCCCATGGAAAACATTTCTCCAAGAGCGTGTGTTCTAAGACCAGTTTTTTTTTGTTCGTTTTTTTTTTTTTTTTAGTTACGTATGTGTTTGCCTCTGAGGGCAGAGACCTTTCCAAGTGGGAGCAGCGTTCATGGGTCATGGGCAAATGCAATTTAACAAGGAAAGGACAGAAGAAGGGGACTCGCTGAAGAACGGCTTATCTGAGTGGTACATGAAATATTATTAGGCTTCAAATATACAAGACTGATGCTTGCTTTTGAGAGTAAATAGAACATGGTTGTTAAAAACATTGCTTTGTTATTGGCGTGTTCTGTACCGTATAACACTGCTTGAAGGGCAGGCAAGCATAGAAATTCTATGTCTGTGACTTTGAAAATTGGCAGATAAATGGCTAATGGAAGGAAATGCAATTTTAAAGAAGCTTATATAGAGGAAAAAAAAAAAAATAACATCTCGCTGTATTTAGTGCTGGAAACCAGCTCAAAGCTGAAAGACTCAAACGCCTGGGCAAAAGAATCTGCTCTGATCCCATCACTTTTCAGCACTAGCATGTGCGTGAACTCCGAACCTTGACTTGAGTTTTGCCAGCGTGCTGTAACATTGCAGGAGTGAGTCAAGCACCTCAGAATTAAAGGCTTTTATATGTGAATGCTGAGTTCCTTATTTCAGGGCCACGTGCACCACACACTCAGGCCTCTGTTGCAGTACAGTCAGCATCTCCCTGTGCCATCCCAGCCGCCTATGTGGCAACTGCAAACTGCTGTGTAGTAGCAGGAGGCTGACACTACAATTACACAGTAGTTAGAGGCAAAGCCCAGCGAGACAGTACACTCCTGACAAAAGCCCTAGCAATAAAACTGAAAAGAGGAAATAGAAATTATTGTTTGTGTGTGTGTGGAGGGATGAGGAGGACATAGAGTTTGGCCAGGTGGTTCTGGGGAGGGAAAACTCAGAATATTGCTTCTATCACTGCAAATTGGGTGAAGCCTTTTTAAGCATAGAATCCTGAAATGGTAAATCTTTGAGTTAATCTCTCTCTCTTCTTCCTTCTGCCTCTATCCCCAAGATAGTTAAAACATGTATGACATTCTTCCCTGAGGACAGAGGTGTTTCTTGCTAGAGCTTACTGTATTTGCTATGCCTGGGCATGTGAGGCTGCTTTGGACTGGAAGTGCATGTGGCTTCCTTCAGGCTGCCGTTCCCGATTGTGCCGGTGGGCCCTGGTTTGGGTCGGGGTTCAGAAGCTGAGCTGTGGGTCACCGCAGCAAAACCCCAGCGTGAGGGTGGTGTGTTGGTCATCTGCACTCTGGAACCCGCTGGCTCTGTTGGCTGCTCTTTGCAAGAACAAGAGGAGACACAGATGTGCACGGTGCTGTGCTGGGGTGGGATGTGTCTCTCCCCACCTCTGCTGCCTGCCTGGTGCTCTGCTTGGCTTCTCAAACCTCCCTGTTCTTCTGCAGAAAGATGATTGTGCTACTGCCTGCAAGGATGAGACTGTCCTTGTAGTGAGGGCTCTGTGGGGTTGATGGAGCGCCAGGGAGGAGCATCGTGTTATTGTCGTGTGATCCTGGAAGCTGAGGCTTTAAGAGAAGTAACACTTCTCCCGAGATGTGTAATGCATTTGTGTGTGCCGCAGTACCAGTGATACAGAACTCTACAGTCCTTTCTTGTGCAGGAAATAATTGCTTATTCATTTTATGCACATCTAAACCCTGAAATGGCTGTAGATATTTGAACGTGATTTCTTCACTGGAATGAGTTGTGGGGCTGCTTTGGAGGATGGGGTTTGTCAGCATCTCGCACCTGGGGACAGCTGGAGAGTGGTTTTATTCCCGGCAGCAAGAGATGATGTTACATGATGAAGCCACGTGTGCAAGTGAGCGCTGAACAGATAGCCATAGACACAGAATAATTAAGGGGTTTTCACACTAAAAAGCTCTGTGCAGCATACACATAACCGGCCTCTGAAAGCACACAGGGGTTTCAAGGCTCAGAAGATGGGTCTGCCTTAGAGGAATGGGTGTTACTTCCATGTTTTTAAGGCTATATTCCTTCTTCCCTACTTTAAAAAAAAAAAAAGTTCCCCTTATAATCAGACATGTTAAATGGAACATGTGCTTCTTCCTCTGGGCTTTCAGATTTGCACTTTTCACACTCACAAAACTCTGTCTAAAGATTTAACAAAATGCCATAGGCTGAACCCTGAGCCTTGCTCAGAGGGGTCAAGCTGCTCAGCTGAGCTTTCTTCTTTTTACCTGCGCTCCTGCCTGCCCGACCCGAGAGAGCTGGGTCTGTGGCGAGTCGCCGGCTGTCGCCAGCTCCGGGGCTCCCCTCGGAGCAGCTCGCATTGGAACGTGGTTCTCCAGATCTGCCTCTTCTGCGAGTGTGGGCTGGCAGGTCTCCAGGCAGGGCGTGTGTGTCTTGGCCAAAAGCTGGCGGTTTAAGGAAATGCATGGTTCCTAATCTACCATCAGAAAAACCCAAACATGCAGGCAATTTAGGGAAGTGAAAGTGCAGCCCCCTGGGGAACGTGCAACTTGGGCTCCTGAGACGTTCTGGATGCGTAGCCACGCTCTGTTTTAATCTTCACTCTCTTGGCATTTCACTGTCTTTAAGCTGGATCAAAAGCATGTGTGTAGACTTTATCTGCTGAGGTTTTCATGTACCTCCAAATCCTTTCTGGCTGGTGTTTGCAGCCTTACGGTAAGTCAGCGTGCAAGAGCACTCCCACGTGAGGAAGTAGCTGCTTCCCTGTCCAAACTGATGCTGCGTGTGGAATTTTCTGATTTGCTTGCAGTGGGTTCAAGTTATTACGGAAGAGGTGGTTTTTAAACTCAGCCTTGCCTCTTCAAACCATAGGATGCCCTTATGGGCAGTTTTGCCATATGTTGGTGATACGAGGAGGAAACCTTTTTCCTTCTCATGATTTAACCATTTCTGTGTATGTTAGAAGGATGGAAACTATAGATTAAAATTTCCTGTTAAAAATGAGAACAGGCAATTTCAGTTTTCTATCACCTAACTCTTAGAAATAGCTCATAAAACCTGGATCTTTGTCTTTTAATCCACTGAAATGATATGTCCCTTGCATGGAAATACATTGCTGCAAAATCCACCTAGGGCAGTATCATGTGTTTCTGATGTGTTTGTCGCTTGTGATGCTTCTGGCCATAGGCAGAGTAGGAAAAATTAGGCCTACTGATAAATTTACTGATGTGTTGTGCCAAATATTTGTCATGCATATGTCAGGTGAGTTGTTTGGATGTTGCTATAGGAATTCTCCTCCCCTTGTGCATTGCTAACAGCAGTTACTGTGCTGGTCTGTTGTGCCTGAAAATAAAAAAGAGAGGGTAGGTGTGGGATGACAAAAACGTTGGCAAAAACGTGCTACGTGGGCTGTTGTCACAGGCTGAGCGGGGTCCGTGTTGAGGTGCCAGACAGAAATCGGGCACTACAAAAGAGATGCCAAACAGAAAACAAGCTCCTGCAGAGATGTCAGCCTTGGGTGCAGCTCTCGCAGGGCTGTGTTTGCAGCTTTTAAGGGTCTGGAAGGATTGGAAATGATTGATCCTATTGCTCCCCCAGGAGATACCACTTCTCAGGAGCTCCCTTTTGGATCGCGCCCCCCAGCCTCCCTGGGAGGTGAGAGAGGCGCCCACCACTGTACCCTAGAAAGGGACAGATGGGTGTTGAAGCAGACCCTGTACTTCTGGTGGGCAGAGGTGGGTGCTGGGCCCATCCATGCAGCGACACATCACGAAAGAGCATTCTGGAGCTTTATCTCGCTGCCTTGAAATGCCACGGCACGTAGCGGGGGTCTCTCCCGGCTGCCAGGCTCATGGAGGTGGTGTATCCCCTCCTCTTGTTGTGAAATCACTTTGTGAACTTGGTAACCCACCCTGGAGGTGACGAGTGTCGTTATCGCCGTTGCAGCTGAAGCTGTGGCAGTTGTCCACTCCTGCGGTGCAGATGAAAGGTCTGGCTTTCCTCCTCTCTTCTCGGGCACCTGTTGCTTGCATCCAGACATTACTCACATCCTTTAAGTCACATCTTGTTTTGCATAATTAGCACCAACTGTGCTTCATTTCCTTCCTTCCCTCGCAGTTTTGCTCAGTGGCCTTACCTGGCTGTGGAAACATCCAGTGTTATTTTTGAGTTTTAACACAAAAGAATGGAAATCAGCTTCGGGGGCATCGGCTCATGAAAGACGAGAACGTTTTAGTCTGGTATAAGGGATGATGCTCTTTGGTCTTGAACTGGTGCCGTGGCCATGGTTTGTGGTGGGAAATTCTGACCCAGTTCCTTGTGAGTGGTTTGGAACAAACAAAGCCAACTTAAACAAGAGCCCGCGCAGCGATCGCTTGCTGCTGGTGGAGAGTTGTGCTCAGAAGATGCCAACTCCTCCATCTCTGCCTGCTTGTGCCTCCGAGGCCTGAGCTGGGTGCACCCCAGGGCGAGGGAGGGCTCCACAACACGCTCGGTCTGAACCGAGGGGATCTGTTTGCCAAAGTGGGTGTCACTGTCGGTTATTTTTGGGTGATTTTGTGAATTATTGCAGCAAGCAAAAGCGCTGGCGTTACGGGTCGTACCGCAGACCCTGCGTGTATGGGCTGCTGCAGGAGCAGCTAGAGTGATTGCTTGCTGCAATAATTCATGATTCCCTTCAGCTTTTAATAACTATTGACCTGATTTTACATGAATAATTTGGTGTTTATGACCAATTGTAGTAACTGAACCTGCACCATTAACTAAACCGGGAGCCCAGCGAGGTGGGATAAAAGTGCACAAAGTGTAAAATGAAAGGTACTGGGGAGTTTGGAAAGATGGTCTATGTAAGAAAGAAAAAAGAGATTCTTTAGTGGTGGAGAGGGGAAGGAGATCCCGAATGAGTGAAGAATATCCAGGGCAAAAACTGTGCCTGTCCTTCCACATCCCATCCCACCACTCGTGGTTTGCCCTCTCTCCTGAAAGCCACCAGGACCTCTCTTTCCTTTGCCTCTCGTTGCCCTGTTTCCTCCTTTGCTTCCACTCAAGTTTGGCAAAAGCACGATATGAAATGTCATTCTTGTAGCTATCAAGTCAAAAATCAACACCAGAACAGACCTTTCTTCTTCGCACGGGTGCATCGCTGGGCAGAATAACAAGCTCTTGCTGAACACCTTCCCTTGGGAAGGAGCTTTCGTTAGTCGTGGTTAAGTTTGATTGATATCACAGCTCAGTTGCAAAAATTATTTTACAATTTTTTCTTATGCACTTAAATCTGTAGATATAATATTCACCTTATGCTTCAGCATGATAAGTTAGGTGTCTACCATAGAACTGAGCAGAACCATGTTGTTTTACTTCTAATCCCAAAGAATATGTCACTGCTCAGTATTAAAGTGACAGGATGGTGCTGGCACTCATGCAATAAAATTCCCTGTTGGGAATTATTTGGGTTATTGGGCTGTAGGTTTGTATGTAAGGGTTTTTTTGAAGGATTGGTTATTATACTACTTTATTTTTTTGCAATTGTATCTGACTTGTCTGGTAACTTTAGTTCCACCTGAGTGTACTATCTTTTGCACTTGCCTTTCAAAGTTTTGCCAGTTTGAAGATGTTTTCTGATGTGTCTCCTTTCTTCAAAGGATACCAAGCTGATTAAGGTTTGCTGTGTGCTGGCTGTCTCTCAGTCTCAAAATCTGAACTCGGTATACAGAGCAATTTGCCATTCACTGGGATGAAAAAATTCCATTGAGGCAAATGCAAATTCTGAGGTTGGCACCTCTGCTGAATAAAGATTTTTTTAGACTGACTGTTGTGCATAACAACAAGGTAGAGATCCTTGGGGTAGAGAGCAGATACAGCCTGGCTGTAATGAATAAACAGGATTCTGAAGCTGCTGTGGTCGTTCCTGCTGTCTGACCGGCAGAGTAACAGTGCTTGTTGTCGGGCAGAGACTCTGTAAATCTGAGATATGGATTTTCCCATCACAGGCTCCAGGTCTGACACTGGATCCACTCAGCCTCTGTGAAAGGGCTGTGGGTTATTTTCCAGTCTATGAGACTCAGCTGCTTGATAGTAGATTGGTGAGGGCCCTATGGGAAACATTTCCAGCTGTTTCTGATTGAATAGATCATCTCAAGGACCATAAATTGTGAATCTTTCTATTTTTTCCTGAATATTTATTTACGGTTCAGGTCAATAATCTCCAGAAACACAATTCTGCTTACAAACGAAATTCCTGGGCTGCATTCCCAGGCGTTCCCATGTGACTCGAGCATTTTTAGCAACTAAGTGAACAAACACAAACATATTTTCAGGGCAGTGGAAGTGTTGCTATTCACCTTCTCTCCGAGTGCCTGGGAGCCATGGCCCTGGGTCTCCTGAAATGGAACAAGAAGGAGGTCCCTTCTGCAGAGCATCTGGTGGCTCGGGGGGCTTGTGGTCAAACGGCTGGTCTGTGCAGGGCAGGCACAGGGATGTTGGCCATCCTGCAACTTCATAATGCCAACATGATGCTGTCCCGTGTCCTCACTGGATACATGGAGATTTCCGTGCCTGCTGCATGGGGACACAGGAGTAGGGTGGGCAGGGGGCAATGGGGGCACCGCAGCCCCACTCTCCCAGCAGCACCAGCTGTGCTGGTGACATTCAGCCCAGAAGGCTTTAACCAATCTTCTCCTGAAGTACCTCAAATCACGTAAACCCTCCCCGGGCCTGCCCGAGGCTTTGCTCCTGTCCCTTTTGTCACTGCCCCCTTGAGTGAATCAGCCCAGCTGCTGCCAGATGTGGCCGATGCCACTGATGGAAGGTGGTGGTCCCCCAGCATGGCACAGCCACTCGTCTCTGTCAGGTCTGGAACAGCTGGGGATTGTCTTTCCTAATGGATTTGTATGCTTGTGATAGTTTATATATATATAAAATATATATATATATGTGGCACACCTTGCTCAAAACCCTATCAGTTTACTTGTGACTAAGAAAATGAATTTTCATATGGAGGAAATGGTGTTCCCTGGCAAACAAGCAATGTGGTGGAAAAGTACTGACATTAAAAGCCATAGTGACTATAAAGCAGTGCTTTAAGGACCTTTTGGTGTTCGTATTGCTATAGCAGACCAGTTTGATCCTGAAAAATCCAAGTGTTGGGGTTCTCACTTCTCCGCCACCAGTCCATAGAGAGCTACAGATTTTTGACAGCAGCCTAAAAAAATGCTGCATCCTTCCCTGAAACCCTCACTGATACCCAGCTATACCTTGAATAAAAAAAAAAACCTCCAACTCTTTCATAAAAAGCACATAACTTTCACTGCAAGGCTCCACTTATAAATGATGTAATTAATGAACAGCAAACACTTAAATTTATCAACTTTTTTTTGCACTTATGTTAAAATGAAGTGATCAAAAGCAGACAGCAAATCCATTTTTATTTTGGTAGGAATAAGATCTATGTCTCCTATGTGATATGGGTGGGGATGCTGATCACTAATAGCCATACTGAATTAATTGTATCAGCATAAAAACTCCAAGAAGTTAGTTACGTTTCTCTTTCTCCTTCCATCTGTAGGATTGAGATTTCCCTGAAAAAAGACTATGGCTAAATGATCTCCCAGGTCTCTTCAGTTAAATAATCTGTTTTTGGCTTTAAAATACTTTTTGTGGGCAATTAGGTTTGATTTGTTAGGTAAGATGTTGGGGCTGCTGCTTTGAAAGTCCTACAATGCAGATGTATAAATCACTTGAGCTTACAACTGTTTGATTGCCAAGGCACCACTAATGTTTCTTTCCTGTTGCATTTCTGGACTTAAGTTTATGAAACTTGTAGCAAAAAGGAACATATTTAATTCCAATTTAGCTACTGCAGTAGTTGACAGTGTTCCTGTTAACTAACTCCTGTTGTTTCTGAGGTTCAGGTTTAAAATGCAAAAACTCCAGTGGTGTCTGTGCGCTGCGGCCAGTTCGGTGGCTGTGCTGATGGAAAGCAACTGGGGGTTTTGTGCACTGTAAAACCATTCCATATTGTAGGTCTTTGCTGTTTCCCCAGGATTGGTGAGGATTAACTACGTATTTTAGCCATGGCTCCTTTTGTGCCCTGTATCACTTGCGTGATGTGATGGGGCTCCCGTTTCCATCCCCGTGCAGGAATTTTTGATGTGATGTGCATGTATAACACACATGACAATAGAAAAGGAGGAAATGTAACGTTTCATTGCTGATTTATAACTCCTGAAATAAGTTGCAAGCTAAAATATTCCTCCAAGTTAAAAGTTCCTTCAGGAAAATAACATCACTCGAGCAACTGCTGCGGGTTCGTTCTGAGTTAACGTTTAGCGTGAACTTTCAAGGAGGGTGGGTGGTCCAGTCCCCTCCAGTCGCCCTGCCTGGGCGCTGGGCAGTGTCACTGTCGCACCCTGCTGAAGGGAAACCTGGATAATGCATAAAGCAAAATCCCTCCTTGCAAAGAGGTGCTGATGAATGTCCAGCTTCCCCCTCCCCATCCCAAGCGAATGGCCGGAGCAGGAGCGGGATGCGCTGAAGGCACTGCTTTTTCAAAAAAAGCCAAAAGTTTTTTCCAGCTCTATCTGTTGCTCTAACAAATTATCTTACCTCTCCCAGCCAAGCTTGCTTTAGCACACAGTGGCTCTATAAAATGAGACCCTGCAGCTCACTTCCATCCTTAGGAGGGTTTTCCTTCGGTGGCTGCTGGGGGGGCCGAGCCTGTGCAGATCCTCGTTTATCCCATCAGGTGGATTTGCAAACGAGGAATCAAAATAAAGCAGCCAAGGCATTTTGGTTTCACCCAAAACCATTTCTGCCCCCTTCTCCTGGGGGACTGGTGCAGCCAGGAGCCCCCAGCCCCGGTGGCAGCTGTGAGGTGGGGGGGTTTGGCCTCACCCCCAGACCCGGGTAGGTGAAGGGGGGTCTATCTCTCCCTGCACGATCCACTCCGATGCCCCCGTTGCTCCATCCCTTGTGCCTTTACTCTCCCACGGCAGCAGAATAAAATTAACTCAGCCCTTCCCTCTTTGAAGTATTGCTGGGTATTACCGACTCACATACTTGTATATAATTACCATATTCTAACACTTAAATATTTTCCTGACTAATTTCCTCCGGTCCCTGCTTTGAAAATACCCAGATTATATCCATTAAAAAGTTATAGACTGGAAAAATGTATGATTTCAAAGGAATTTTTTTTAACACTTAAACCCCACTTTTCTTTGCGGCCTTAACCTGTTACTTTTCACAGAATTACTGGGGTTTAGTGTCCTCTTTGTTTTTCCTTTTAAAAAAAAAAACAACCCCACCAGCTCACGGCACCCTAATGCTGTATGCCAAAATGTTATGACAGTTCTGCTGGGCCAAGTCCAGCAGTCTCTACTCTGTCAAAATGCCCATCAGTTCCTGCAGTTTTGCCTAATTAATGGTGCAGTAATGTGGAAACTTCAAACAGAAAGGAAAGTAAATATTAAATTATTTGCCTTTAATGGATCTCTAAAAGCTTTTTTTTCTTGCTCTGTTACTCAGGAGATATTTTTGGGGCACCTTCGTGTCCTTCCTCTCTGCTGTTACTGGTTCTCTTCTGAGTTTTTCTTTCTTCCCGTGGGTTGATGTCAGACTGGCAGCAGGAAGACGAGGGCTCTGGGGAGCAAATTTCAGGCGATGTTTCCTCAGCATAGTGATTAGCCCGGCTTCCGATGAGCAAAAGCAGATAGTATTTGAAATTAATAAGGGTTTGCTTTTGCAAGACCTGTTTTTCTGACCTTGCAGAAGGGAGGCAGGGAAGCAGCACGTTGGGTCTGGGCGGACAGCGGAAGGATCAGATTGGATATTAGGAAAAATTTTTTACCATGAGAGTTGTAGAACACTGGAACAGGTTGCCCAGAGAGGTGGTGGATGCTCCATCCCTGGAGACGTTCAAGGCCAGGTTGGACGAGGCCCTGAGCAACCTGATCTAGTTGGAGATATCCCTGTTCCTTGCAGGGGGGTTGGACTAGATGATCTTTGAAGGTCCCTTCCAGCCCTAACCATTCTATGGTCACGGCTCGGGAGCCGGGCTGCGTTCAGAGAGACCCCAGTACAACGGGGGGTGGGTGGGCATGGAGCCCTTGTCCGAGTTGGTACCATTTGGGGGTAGAAAGCGGTCAGCTTTGTATTGCTTTGCCAAAGGAAACTGTTAAATCTTTGAATATTGACTTTCAAGGCTCGGAGGAGGATGTGCAGAAGAGTGGAAACATGGGATGGCGGTGTAGGGTGCCAGCAGCTCAGGGCTCGCTGGGCTTTGGAGCCGCGGCGCCTCTCTGCAGGCTGTGGTTACTCATCAGCCCTTCCCAGGGGCTGCGTTCCCAGGCCAGCCCTGGCCATCCCATCAACACCTCTCCTGCCTTCTCGCTGCCAAACCGTTCTTACTTATCGGGATTTTCCCGCACCTCGAAATCTGTGTCCTCTGCTGCAGCCTAACGCTGTTATGTCTTGTTCAGTTCCTGCTTGTTAATTAATGTCATTAATTCGTGTTCAGTTGATAGCATCCTTTTGTTTCTGTCCCTCCTTAGCTTTCTATTCTTTGAGCAGAATACAGGTAGTTTGGGTAAAGCATCCTCTGGAGCCTTCTTGTCCTGCCGGGATGGGGAGTTGGAGTGAGGCTGTAGAGTTTGGAGCACGAGGAAATTGGGCTTCTCTTTGGTTTCTTGTAAAATTGGAAATTAAATTAAATAGTAGGCAATGAATGGGGTCTGATTGGTTAAGAAAAGGCGTGTACGGACCCTGATTCAAAGAGGCACCCTGCAGGGCCACGTTGGCATCAATGGGACCCTCCAGCAGCCCCAGGTCGCGGGCAGCGGCTCCGTGGCCGGTGCTGCCGTGTGCCAGGGTTCGGGAGGACGCGGGGACGAGTGGGGGGAGCTCACTGATCCTGTTTTACAGTGTTTTGGTTAGTTTAAAAATATTTTGTTGTGAGAAACTCCAGATGGATGTGAATGTTCTCAGAGGTGGAGGGAACAAGGGAAGGGAGAAAGTTAGTCATCGTCCTGGCAGGCGAGAGCCGCTGAGGACAAGCGCCGAATGATGCACACGGGCAAAAATAGCCCGAATTTCAAGTGTAATGGGATGTGACGGTCAAGTTCCTCTGAGGGAAAATACTCTGAAGTCCTTGTGCACGTCTTCACGAGCGTTTTGGTGCACAGCGCAGTGTAGGAGCTTTTCTTATCTGTGGGACAAACGGAAAACGTTTGGGAAATGGAAAACTAGAGGAGAGAAACTGATGTAAAAATATAGAAGGGCTTCTTGGCCCAAAGTTGTAGGAATGATGAGGTTTATATTTCAGTCCAATCTAAACCCCCACTTTCAGTCAAAAAGTGAAGTCTCCCATCCATCTAATGTACACTGGCACTTTACAAGACCTATTGAGTTATGTCTGATATTCTTTGGAAGGATTAATGTTAGGAGGGAAAAGTTATTTGTAGAGGTTTTGACCAACTGATTCATTGGGTTTGTAAATTCCTTTTTGTTAAAGTACGTGTTGAAAGAGACTTGAGATTTCACCTCAAAACTTGTCTTAGTTATCAAAGTCATTAGAAATGGAATGGCCACAGTCTGGAAATGACCCTGAATTTTCCTAATCAAATTTTACCTCCCAGAATTGTCAAGAATGTTGAATTCTGGTAGTTGATTTGCTAATTGATATCCATGACAGGAGCTTGGCAGTCGAAGGGGCAGGGAGCCCTCATAATTTTTTGTCATATCTAGACAAATTCAGTGATAATGTTTAATAAAATTATGGATTTGTCCTGCTGATGAGATCCCTGGGGTGTTTCAGACAGGAGGCCCTCATCCCACTGCTATGAACTTGGCTGAAGGGCTCTGAGGTCGGAAGCTCCAAAGGGTGTGGGGAAGGTTTTGCTGTTGCTCTTCAGCAATTTACAGTGAAATTTGTAGAGTGGTGAACCTAGAAGATGAGTGGAAACCATCACCTTGTTCCACTTCTCCCGTTTTCTGCATCCCAAGCAGGACCGTATCACTCAGCCACATTTTTTTTTTTTTTAAATTATATACTTTAGGGAGATGTCATGTGTCCCATGCTCTCTTATTAAGCCTGAAATGACTTGTCAAAGATGCTAAAGTTACGTTTGCTTTGTCCAGCAGGAACCTAGTGAGATCGTTTAAGGACAACCGTCAGTAGGGGCTGTCTTGCACGCTCTGCTGATTCCTATGGTGTATCTCTGTCAGTAATGGGGTTTCTTTTTTTACTCTATATTTGATGATTTTAGTGCTTACATACAGAAATTTAACATGAATGCTGCAGTATCCCAAGGAGTGCCTAATGTTTTGTCAGTGGGATGTTTGTGATTGGCGTGTTCTGGACGCGGTTTATCCCCGTTCAAGGTTTTCATGCCTTAGGGATTGGACAGACTTTTTAGTGGAACAGTGTGTGTCTCCAGTGGAAGTGTTTTTGTTTTCAAAGTCAAATAGCACATTGTGGACACATGGAAGTGTGTGGCTTTCAAAAAACAACCTGCTATTTATGGATGCTCAAACAGCCGGCGTGGGCCAGTTTGGTGTATTTTTAGCAGTAGAAAGTTCACCATTTGATACGGGTGGATCAGGATTTGGTGAACTGAAGGCTGGAGATTTCAATTTCAGGTTTTGTCATTTGTTGCTTGGAGATGGAAAAGCCCTGGACTGTTAAACTGCTGTGTCTCTAGCTCTGGGATAGCAAGTTGAAGTCTCCCAGGAGGAGTTAGGGTCTCATGCCACTCAACAGATAGGCTCAAGCTATTGCGTGGTGAGCTGATCCTAAGCTTGATCTTAGCCCAAAGCAAAGTCAAGCCATAGTCTTTGGCCCTGTTAGTCTTTTGTAGGCTATGAAAGAGGATTGTTGTGATTGAGAAATCTGTCTAATAAAAAGTACTTCTATTATTAAAATAATGTTAAGACTAGTAATATTATTGTTACTCTAAAGAGAATGCATGCCAACATGTCTCTCCATCTGTTTCTTTTTGGAGGATGTGCTCACACTCCTAATTAAAACATTGCTGTTCTTAGGCATACGTGTAGTCAGCGCATGACAATAGCCTGGGATTTAATGTATGCAGAAATCAAACTCATCAGTAATTTTCAGGAGAGCAGCGCATCAGCGTTGCGAGGTGAAGAGACGGTTTCCTACGTGCTGTTGTACTTTGGTTTTAGGGTGAAGTCTTGGCTGTGTGAACGCAAGTTGTCGTAAGCACAAGGCTGTGTGTGACAATGGGATTACTGTACAAACAGTGCTGCTTTCTTGACATAAAAAAAAAAAACCTGCAGCAAGGAATTTTTAGCACGTTGTCATGCAGCACTCTCTGTTTCCTGGCTTGTACGTTCAAGCTGTGTAATAATATTTATATACAAATGCTGACTGTGATTTTCCACCCCGGAAAAAGGAGATGTCATTGAAAAGCGCTGTGCGTGATGCAAAGCAGAGATTTTTGACTTACGTCCTTGCATATGGCGTGGGTGTGTATTTTAATTGTTTGAAAAGAGATCATTTAAGAAAATACAACATTCTTGCTACATAAGCACATTCTCCTGAAGTAAAGGTCATTTTGCTCTTTAAAAGTTGCTCTTGGAAGGGAGAGGAGGTTCCTCATGTTGTCTTTCCCCTGTTCCTACTTTTGAAATTTTCTGAAAAACATTAAGTAATTAATCATTGGACTGAAGCAGCTCTCAGGCCATGTTGAAGCTGGGGTGCAGGAACGTGAGAGCTGCGGGCATGGCTAACGGTGCGTTGGCACATGGCAGGGCACTTTTCCCCCGAAGAACCACGCTGTTCCATCTCCCCGGAACCGACACCTGCGTCCTGCAGACACGCAGACTCGGTTTACTGTGTGAATGATCTCACTGAGTCTCTTAAGCTTTTCTGGAGCCGGGATTTATAAACAGTTCCAAGGCAAAATCGCTGCTTTTCGGCTCCAGCCAAGGAAACTGTTCTGATATCTTGCCAGTTACCAGCACGTTTCTGAGTGAGTTTTCATGTTGAAATCTCTGCTCCTGACAATGTCTCAGTGGACCATACGTGTAGAAAATAGCGACACGCCAAGCCCAGATGTGTACGTTCATCTTCTGATCCGCACTTGACCAAAGAAGGTTGGATCACAGCTTTGTTTTATCCTGCCACAGTGACAGAATCCAGATGTGAAGATCCCAAATCTTCGATGTTCCTGTTTTCCTCCTTCGTAAACTCTTGGAAGCCAGGGCTGTCGTTCCGGCTGCGCAGCTCCTGCTGTAGCGGGGTCCCGCACCACTGCGGCTCTGCAATAACGGAGTTGGGCTATGGGTGTATCTATGCCAAGTTGAGTTTCTGGATAATCTCTTTGTTGACAGCAAAACAGAGGGGTCCAGAGAATAATAAGGTATTGGAATAAACAGTGGGTGATGTAAAACCCCATTTGCTGACGTGCTGCAAGAGACCTGCAGGTACCTCGCGCCGCTCTCCGGCCAGCGTCCTGCTGCACCTCTGTCTTCCTGGTCCTAAACACAAGTGAATGTGGGCATTCTCCAGTTGGATGTCTTTAATCCCAAAAGGGCTCTGCTGTCAAAATACTGCTGCAATGCCCAGCAGGGGGTATGTACCTGACTTTCATAGACACAGCCCAACTCTACCTGGTAACGTAGAGCCAGGCCAGTGTGTCTGGGCAGGCTATACGTGCTTTAAACCTCCTTAACTCTGCCCTGAGTGGTGAAGCTTTGTAGAATTATGTCTCTCTTTAGATTAATCTTTAGTCTCTGATCTCCTGGATGCTCTGTGAGCCCTCTCCATGCAGGTGGAGGTGGCAGAGGGGGCTCCACTGAGGTTCTCCATGGGTGAGGGGTTGCTGGTGGCTTTTGGCTGGGCCCTTGGATGCCTGGGGAGAGGTATGAATTATCCAGGGCAGGTGGAGCCTGTGTCAGACATTTGTGTGTTTTGGGTTTTTTTTCTGTATGATTAAACTATAGATACTATTTGATATGGAGTGAGATCATATTTCCTCCCTCTCCTTTCCCAAAAGAAGGGAAGCACCGTACTATCCGAGGGAACGCAGCCAAGCTTGCCCTGGCCCCGAGCGTGGCTCACTTTGACAGTACTTTTGCTTTTCTGGTAATTTGTGACTAGATGTGCCACTTTGTCACATTAACAATAACGGCGTTTGTGCCCCCGTGCCGCGGCAGGCATGCAGTTTGTGTTTTCCTTGGCTTGCTTGTGGACATTTTACGAATTTTCCATTTTATGAAGAATAAGGACACTTTGTGCTCTCAAACCGACTTCACTCCTTAGGCTTTGCAGTGCACTCCCTGCACACTAAAAGGCTTCCCTGAGCTCAGACCTGCAGTGAAACGAGTGTCTCTGATCCGATCCTGCTCCTTGTACCTGTGTGTTTTTGTAAGTTTTGGAATATCTAGCCAGCAGCTTGTCTCAAAGCCAGTCAGTAAAGCCTTTTGGACAGGAGCACTGGTACCCCAGCACCTGCTGCAGAGGGGGGGCAATGGTGGAGCCCCTGCAGAGGGGGTGGGTGGGTTGGGGCATCGCGCTTTCCCAAGAACACGTTTTCTTCCTTCGTCAACAAGGGGAAGATGCAGCAGCTGATGTTTGGTCAGCAGTAGTTGTATCGTTTTTTCGCAGTTTGCTTGATACTGATACCCCTTGAGATGGTATTTTTAAAAGAAAGGAATAGCTGTATGTGCTAAGTTCAACATATGTTAAGAAAAACATAAAAAATACTCATCCAGATCCACAAGAGGTTACTTGGGTCTCATTTGCATTGGGATTCGTATTCCATGACCCGAGGTGCATGTTCGTGCACCGGGTGCCCGTGTGCTGCTCAGGCTTCCTGGGTGTCAGTGGCATAACCCTGTGTTAAGCCACTGTCCCACTTGTGTTATTTTCAAGTGTTGCTCCGTGGCTGCCAGCGCTGAGCGGGCATCTCGCTTTGCTTCACCTGCGTTCCCCGGGTTCGTGCTGGTGAGAGCTCGGTTCCTGGGGAGCTGCACAGAGCTCCAGCAACTCATTGATTAGCTATCGATAGAAATTGGCTGGTTCTGCACGATTGCCAGTGCAGCATTCTGTTCCCTGAAGGAGCCAGACCTCTCGGGGCTGCCCGGCGGTGACCGTGGTGAGCCCCATGTGCAGGGCTGGGCTGACCCCCCTCCCACCGCCGCGTGTTGAAGGTGGCAAACGCTGCGTGTCCCAGCCCGGGAAGATGTTCACGGGGATTTTCTTGCCCAGGGACCTACTTGATTTGGAGATGTGGAATGCAGCAAACAGTTTGGGGGGACGGGTGAGGGGACCCACTCCTCTCACCATTGCACCCCCATGGGGCATGTAGTTACCTCTGCTGAGAAAATGAGTCTGTCCTCAGGGAGCCAAAGGGTACCTAAATAAAAATAAATGTATTAACTGTCCATTTTGAATGAGGCTTGTCTCTGGGTGGGTGTTTTTGGCTGAAGCAACAGCTGCCTGGGTGGTGGGTGCTGCTTTTGCACAAGCAGAGTAATGAGGCTTTAAAATCCCAGGCTGGACGGGCCGGCGAGAGCCAGCACTTCCTCCCCTGACACGTTCAAAAGCAGTTTTAAATCGGATTAGGATTTCAACGAACACTTCATGGTTTACTCTCCATAGGGAGGATCAAAGCCCGAGCTGTTTGCTTTTCCTTTATGTAGAAGCTTTACCGTGTCTGCCCTAAAACCCCCACTGAATACAATAAAAAAATCCCTTCTCAGAATAGCATTTTACTTGACCACAGCCTAAAATAAGGTGTTTGTTATCTGCTGACTTTTTTTTTTCCCCCTCTATTTGCTGCTTTACTAGGCTTCCATTCAGACACAGTGCAGAGAGCATGTCAGCATCCCCAGCTCCAACTGGACTGATCCTGGGAGATCCCAAACCTGGACCATGTATTTGCCTTGACATGCTCTGTCATCACAACTCCTGGGCAAAACTCGAGGTTCCACATGTACTCCGTTGGAAAATACAGCGGGGTGGCAGCTCCCTGGAGGAAAGGACTGCGGCAGTATTTGTGTATGGACTTTCTTTGGCTATTTGATGGGAATGTTTTTGAAATAATAGCAATTTGCATGCATGTCCCTGTTCCAGATGACGAGGCGCTTATCCTGCTGGGAGGAAGCTCAGAGACCTGAGCAGCAAGATTTAGAAAATGGTAATAATGGGAGAGGAAAACCAGTTTTGTAGTTAAAATAGAGCCCCGTATCTGACCCTCTGGCTTCTTCCTTTTATTGTGCTGCAGGCTTTTTGGAAAGGAATCAGTCAGGACTGGTCAACCTGGAAATCTGGAGCCGAGATGCTGCAGGGGGAATCTGTGGGCTGCGGGGGGGGTGTGTTTGTCCCTGGGCTGGGGGGCTGTGCGACCCCTCCATGGGCAGTGGGTGAGCTTCTCCTGTCCCACCTCATCGTTTGCTGGGAAGCCAGTTTCTTGCTGTTTGTAGAGGAAACGTGGTATTGACTGCGGAAGGGTCTGCTTGTGCCAATGGATTCTCGGGGCTTTGACTGGAGAGAGCAGCTTGAATGGAAGCCCTTCATCTGATACCCCCCAAATCCAGAGCTCAGGTGTGAGGCCAAACGTTCTTGCTCTCTTGGTGTCTTGCAGTTGGCCTCTCGCAGGGCTGCACCCACGCTGGGGAGCTGGGTCAGGCTTTGGTCTGAGCTCTGCGAGCCGGTGCCAGCCCAGCCAGGACCTGGCCAGCCTTCCCAGGCTGGTAAGAGCAGGATCACAGACGGCTGAGCCGTGCCAATGTGTCAAGGAATGTTTGCGAGGTCCGTGGGCTATGATACTCATATCTTATTTGTAGGCTGGTGCCTGTTTTCTCCTCCTCGTGTAATGTGGTTTGGTTCCGAATGTGAACTAAATGCAGAATGAGGATTAAACCACGTACGCGCTGATGGATGTTTTGTAGGTGATGCTTTTCAGAAAATCATTAATTTGAAAAGTTGGAATAGCAAAGAACATTTTTTCAGGCTTTTCAGAGATAACGTATTGTGGGAAAGAGGCTTGGAACAGATGTACTCATAGTTTATTCCATTTATCATATTAAAAATAAAGAAAAGACCATTTCAGCTCATTTACTGCTTTATTAGTTCAAATAAACAGCTTTTCTAATCAATGTGTATGGCAAACACAATGCTTTCATAATTGGCAGTAGTGGTTCCAAAATTAATGAGACTGTCCTTGTTTATTGTCTGGTAACAAGTCAGACAGTTAATACATTGGTCTAATCCTACCCTTCCCTTACATTCATTTCAGCACAGGAAAAATTATAGTCTTATTTTTAAATTTTGAAGCATTTGAGGGTTGTTTTTTTTTTCTCCCCATCCGTTTGAGAAAACGCAGCTAGAAATGAGAAGGGCTGTACAGGAAATGTGCACCAAGGCAGGCACCTAAACTACATCTAAGGGAGTATTTTGCTCTTATTTATCTAGAAGTACTTACTGATTTTTTCCCTTCCTTTCCAAAAATACTGAATTAATTTATGAAGTGATAGAAGAGGCTGGGAGAATAATTTTACCTGCAAGACTGCAGCGTTGTCCAACTAATTGCCCAGGAAAAAGAGAAAAGATCTGCTGAACTGCCCCTGCAGATGTTTCTCATCTGGAATGCAGACCAATTCTAGCCATTTTTTTTTTTTTTTTATTGCTGTGTATTTTGATGCTTTATTACACTGCCATTACTGGGAAGGAAACTGCACAGAAATACAGCAAGATGCTATTTGTACATTGGTAACATTTGTTCAGTAACAATTTGGGGTTTATCCCCTTTGTCCCCCTTTTCTTGCTATAGTTGTGAGCCCTTGCTTCCATCCTTTCATTGGGAATAGTAAAACACACTGATGGGTATATGGGCTGGTACCCACCATGGTTGTTGTTAAACTACCTGAAATTTTATAGATACGTTAATACTCATTTCCAGAGTGTAACTAATGAGGACCTGTTGGCTTTTTTTGCCACCTAGTGCTTCTGTCCCTGCATTACTGTGCAGGTTGGTATGTGCGAGGAGTGAGGGACCGTATGCCGCAGCCTTCGCAGCCAAACTCGTGTTTGGTTTGTCAGGGAAGTTTCCTTGACGAGTGGAATAAACTTAAACCTCCTGTGCTTTGCTAGAGAGCTACCAGGGGCTGTAGCAAACCTTTCCTACACTGCGTGGGAAGAAGCAGGCTTATGTAGCACCTCTTGCTTTTGGAGTGATTGTCATCTGGATTTTAAACCTGGCAAATCCTTCTTTATGGAAGATGCTAGCTTGCTGATGTTTTAGGTGTTTGACAGGATGATACACGTTCCCACTGGGGACAGAGCTTCAGATCCTTTAGCTGTGCACCCAGAGCATCTTTGTGCTGTGGGTTGGTAGCCAGTGATGCTCTGCCACACTTAAAGTGTCATTCCATGTCATTAAAAGTGTCTAGAAAATTAAATATAGGCAGGGCCAACAATCCCATGCCACGTTATTTCTCCAGAATCCTGCTGTAGATGTTGGTGTGTAAGGTGAGTGTGCCTACATCCGCTGTGTGCACTTGTGTTACACCCTCAGACACGTGTAATTTAAGGCGATGCTGTGCTTTACAGCTGAAAACGGGTGGAATCACATCTGTATCTAAACTGGGTGGTTGCAAGAAACCCAGTCTGATTGGAGTTGTGTGTGTGTGTGCTGGTGACAGCCCTCCTTTCCCCGTGCAGGTTCAGCAAACCCTGCGGTATAATGGAGCTGTTCTGCTCCAAACGGGAGCAGGAAGGTGGGTGGACTAGGAAAAATTTTATACTAGTAACTTTTTCCAGCAAGCAATGTCATATTCCAGTCCTGCTGTTGCTTTACAGCTTGCCAGGCTACTCGCCGTCCCTCCGGCGAGCAGTGGACCTGTCGCTGTCTGTCTGTCCGTCCGCGGCTGCGGGTCCCAGGAAGGGCTCTGGTGCTCGGGGGCTGCGTGGGTCAGTGCTCTGCAGAGCTTCACAGGGACGGCGGCTGCGGGCTGGAGCAGCACCGCCAGCCTCCTGCAGTGGGTGATATATTGCCTTTCGGTACCTGGCTATGGCATCCAGACCTCCCAACATTTCATAATCCACAAATGGAAAAGTGGCACTTAAAATGAATTTATTCAGGTGAGAGCACTGTAAAACACGAAAATAAGGCTTTTGAGTTGCTGCACATATGTTTGAGTGTCAATGAAAAGCTTTTTATTTGGTTTTAGGGCCAGACTTTCAGAAGCCAATGCGTCTTGTGGTCTGGAAGCGAACGTTACGGGTAGCAGATCGGAACGGGGCACTGCACAGCGAGAAAGGGATCGCCGGTGAAGCTGCACGGCGGAGAGGCACGAAAATGTTTGGGCACTTCATAGGAGAAACAGGAATGGGAGAGAGAGGAGAGGCAGAACCCAAACCAAAATTCCTTTGGGATTTGTAAGTAAGTTTTAATTCGCATGCTGTCTTTTTTTTTTTTTTTCACTTTCCTTCCCAATGCGCGGTGCACACTTGCCAGCCTGCTCGGTGCAGCGTGTGCCATGTGGTGGGATCACCCAGCGCACCCAGGCTCCTGCCTGCTGCCCACCGGGCAGCGCGGGGGCATCTGATGGGGGAGCTTTTCGGCTCCGTTCAACCGGAGAAGCTGCCCGTGCCCTAAAAACAAAGCAGAAGAGAACGGTGAAACGGCGGTGGGGATGCAGGGGGAGCGAGCAGGCGCGGTTTCCCTGTGACTGCTTGTTTTTCTTGACACTGTCCTCAAACATAAGGTCATTTTACAGCCTGCCCGAGGGCTGCCAGGCGGAGGAAGTTACCTTGCGAAGGAAGGAGCCAGCCCATACTGTCTAAATATTGTCGATTGTGTACTGAGCAGAGGCCGTGGCTTGAGGAGTCTCAATAGTAGCTCTTTGTGCCCCTGGCTGCCTCCTGCCAAAGTACTTTCCATAATTAGGCATAAACCGTATTGAAATTCCTGTTGTCTTTGGTGGCGGGCACACACCTGTGTGTGCGTGTGTGTGTACACGTGTGAGGTGCAAGCATACATATCCCTGTGCATTTGGAATGTGCCTTCCTGCCCAGCGCTCCTGAGAACGGCGGCAGCAGCCACCGGAGGTACCGGGGACGTGTGCTTTGGGGCTGTAACCGAGAGGGGCAGAAGAAATCCATTGGCTTCATCCCGCTGCCAAGCAAGAGTATAATCCCCATATAGAGAGATACTGTATTTTCTCTGAATCAGAAGGTCCGGGCTGAATGCTCCCTTTTTAAGTTCATTGACGTTTGCATGGAAACCAGAAAAATGGGCTTAAGTCAAGAATGCAATAACCTCACTTAAAACTGCTCCCCGTGGCAGCCGCTCATCCGCTTGCAGCCTCTCCGCTCGCGCGAAGATGGACGGCGAGGTGCAGTACTGCGTGTAGCTGCATCGCTCGCGCGTCTGTCATACAGCAGGAGATGGACAACAGCTTTTCCCTGGGCGTTTGTCCCCCTCCCTCCACAATAACCAGCAGCCGGACACTGATTAGTTCAGTTTGGGGGGAAAAGAGCCGTGTAGGACAACTGGATACTTCAGCAAAGGGATTCCTGAAACGTGTCCAAGGGAGAGCTGAGCGGTCCCGTGGCGCTGGCTCCGTGCCTGCTTCCAGCTGCCGAGTTTCATTAAAGGACAGCCAAAATACATTAATTAGGCTTCTAACATAACTTTCCTGCGCAGGCGAGGGCACGGCTTCCACAGCCATGCTATGGGGACAGAGGAGAGGTGGTCTGTACAACGCGTGAGTGATGGCCGTGGTGCAACCTCCGTGTCAAGATGTTTCCTCCCTGGGGCTCCTGGGAGACCACCTTGGTGGTGGGACCACGCCGGGGAGATGGGGCGGCAGCAGGAACAGAGAAAGCAGCCTGGTCCAGATCCGGGCATCCCCAAAGTTCGGTGTGGTGCCAGATCCAGGGGTGTCTCCAACCTCCCTCTGTGTGGAGTCTCCTCTGACAGATGTTCCCAACAATTTCAGACAAGTACTCCCAGACAGCTCAGTGTGCATTCCTATCTGTATGGCAGTCAGAAGAGTCGCCCTCAAATTTACCAGGGTAATCCCCGCTCCTGTTGGAAAACTACTTGCAATAATTTTGCAGAAATTCAAGCAAAAAAATCACGCCTGGTCTAATCTTGAGTTTACTTTTTCTCCGGATGCTTTCTGGACTTTCAGGCACTTAATGGAAACACCAGTGCTCACACTTGGAGGGCAGGCCGGAAAGTTCGCTTGGGCTCGTGTGTGTGCCAGGGAGTCACTTTTTTTGTCCATTGGAAGCCTATTTCCATTATGCTTTTGTCAGACTTCGCCTCTGTAAAGAGGAATTTGGACTTTCTGTGTCAAAGTGCTCTGCAAATGCTATCCAAGCCCTTCCCCTCTCGTCAGTGCTGTAGTTTGTCCCAGTAACACCTATAAGCCATTGACCAGGAGCGGGGAAGGCATGGCTAGCGCTCTTGCCCTTTGAGGGAAATGTCTGATGATTTATTCTTTTAATTCTTTCCTCCCGCTGCGTTCACCGTTTGAGATGCACGCTCATGCCCATGCTCTTTAACAGCCTGTTTTTCCTCTAACTGCTTCCAACTCCAAAACCTCTCCGCATCTTCTCAATGTAAATACGTTTTAGCTCACCCAGCGCAGACTGGGGAGACAGTAGTGACCTTCAGCTGAGAGCAAAGCATTAGAATTTGACCTAGTTTGCTGCAGAGTGGGTTTGGCGGTGGCAGGGTGGCCACCGAGCTCGCTCCTCTCCTGCTCTCCTCTTGTTGAACATCCTTGAGAAGCCCTGGGGGCAACGAGGCAACTGGGGGAGATGGCCCATGCGAGTGGGAGAGCAGGGCTTAGGGAGGACGAAAACCTCAGGGCTTCAGTTTGGGATGATGTTTGTGCAGCTAAGATGCAGGCAGGCTGGGCACTGGGTTTCTCGGTAGTGCCAGCTTTTGTATTTGCAGCTTTAGATGTTTGAACACGTCTTAAAAAAAAAAAAATCTGTAGGTGTTAACGCAAAATGCCCTTCACAAAACGCTCGCTTTTCATTTATGACCTAAAATTTTTCTCTTTGGTCGCTTTCCTCAAGCCTGCTCATGTGAAGGTGGCTGCTGCTGCAGGGGGAACCAGGCTGCCCTGGCACTTCCCAACGCCGCCCGGCTGTGCCGCGAAGAGCCGTGGCTGCTTCGCCAGATCTTGCTCGTCCTCCGTGGCATCTTCTGGGCAGGACAGCTGCTGCTTTGCTTGGGTGTTGCTAACACATGGCACCACGAAGGGCCTGGCCTTTCCTCTGGGTGCTTCAAGAAGACAATCCTAAGCATAGAGGGGCTGTCACCCCCCAAATCTCATTCTCCTTTGAGTGTGTGTGTCTATACATATATATATTTATTTTTTTAAAAAATTGAAGCTTAACTGTGTTGCTGAGTTGCAATTGCAATTCCTTTACCCAAGACTTCTCATGAGATCTGTGGAGCTGCGTGGCTTTGGACAAGTTATTTCTCTCTGTGGATTGAAAGTTTGGTCACAGTTAATGTTGGTTGGGGCAGTAACTTCTAAAATGCTGTGTTGGGGTTCACCAGAACTCACCCGTCAATGGCTGGAGTTAATGCCACAGAATGCAACAGTTCCATGTTTTATCTTCGTAAAACATTGGCCAGTTATGATATAAACACGAACAGTTTTGCAGGGTTTAAGGTGACTTAAAACCATGTTTTTGAGCAGTGCGAGCTGGTCTGTCATGGAATCGATTGTCGCATATGAAGCACTTTGAAAAACTCAAATGCAAGGTTTCACCTGGGTGCAAGTGTCTGCTTAGACACAGGGAATGAAGAAACGATGGCCAGATTTTACCTCCAGAGACCTGCTCTGGCTTAAATCACGGAGAAGAGAGGTTGAGCTCCTGCCGTAACTGATAAGTGTCTGACAAGGTAGACAAAAATCAAAAGAAATAATTTGCACATGGACATTTTAGGTTTTTTTTTTTTAAAGAGCAAACAGGGAAGAGTGTATTAAATGGGGATAATTTAATAACTGCACACTAGAATCATAATAGCTCTTTAGATTTGCTGTTTTCTGCAGCACTGGTTTCTCAGGAGCGCTGTGGGGTGGCCTCTCTGGAAAAATGTGTCTTTTGTTAGGGGACATGTGTCTTTAAAATGAAGTTCTCTCCTTATCTCAAGTTTAAAGTGCAAAATTCCCAGTTTGGAAGCAAGTCAAAATCTCCTGTTCCAGCTGCATCTGCATTCAGTCTCAGGAGCAGATACTTGGCTGGAATTTTTTTTTTTAAAAAAAAAAAAAAAAAAAAAAGAAGGAAGAAATCACTATTGCAGGTAAAAAGGAGCTACTGAGGAAAAACACTTTCAAAAGCTGCTCAAGCAGTTTTCAGGATAATTTTTGCTTCTTTCCCAATAACTCCTGCCACCGGTCAGCCTTTAGAAGTAACAAACCCCAAACCACAGCCCTGCTGATAAGCACTGTGGACTCGCTCGTAGCTCATCTCATGCCCGAGCAGCTGCTTCTCCCTCGCCGAGGTTCTCTTGCCATGAGTTAATGCAATTCCCTACACGAAGGTTAAATAAAGTTGAGTGGCTCCGGCCGGTGGCCTCGTGCCACGGAGGCTGCGCTGCAAAAACAGCTTCGCCGCGGAAATCTCCAATTCTAATTGAGAAAGAAATGCAGGAAGGAGGGGGAAAAAAGTCACCCAAGCTGAGCCTGGGCTGCAGCTCTGAGCTTTGTGGTTCGAGGGGAATGATGTTTCAATATGGAAAGGGGGCTTTGGACCGTGGAGCTCTCCTGGGTCTGGAGAGCTGGTGCTGAGCTCTGTGTCCGCTTCCTTCTGCTGCCGGCAGCTTCGCCGTCTTCCTGCGGGGTGGGCTTGGAAGCTGGATACGTGTTTTTGGTGAATGTGTAGTATGTGTGGACAGGATTATTTAGTACTTTTTTTTTCATTATTTAATACTGTTTTGCATGGTTGATAGCGGGGCCTTTTACAACTGGGAAGGGATGTGGGGTGATCCCACCACCACTGCGTCCTGGGGCTGATGGTGGGTGTTGGGTGGCAGAGATGCCCGATGCAGCACGGCAGAGGGGACATGTAGGGGAATGTCGTACATCTGTAACCCCAGCTAACTGTAACTGCAGGAACCTTGGTGCATCCAACAGCATTGGGAGATCATGGGGCCTTCCCTGTCCTTGAGGAAGCGCTCTTCCCCATGTGCTGCTCAGAAACAGCCCCACGCTCTTTGGGTGGGCACGTTGAGAGCTGATGGCAATGGTGGTCCAGCAGTGGTGGGTGGTGAGACTGTGACTTTGGCCTCTAAGTCATGAAGGGAGACTGCTTGACTGGGAGAAATCAAGGGAGAGTGATTTGGTGAAATAAAACCTGCTTGTTGGCAGAGTTATTTTGAAGGTGGGTTGTTTTTTTTTTTTTTTTCTCTTTTTTTTTTTTTTAAGAAAAATGCCTCCTTGTAACTTTGATCCCGATGAATTACACAGTCTGCTTGATCCAGGAAATATCAAATGTACATAATCCTGTAGCACTGATTCAATATTTAAGTAGCTGCAAATGCAGAATTATAGGGTTGCATGTCATCCTTCCTTTGGTCTCCCCGTCTCTCTCCGCCAGGCAGATCCAGTAGCACGCTGTGGCGACCCCAAGCCACGCGGCGCAGATGCCATCTGCCACGGCAAACACCACCACGTTTGAACCGTCCCTCTTCGGAAGAATAGGTCTCTTCCTCGCACGTTGGAGTGGGGGTTTCACGAGAAGAGCCTACCCGTTCCCGTCCCACCTGCCTGCTCGTGGCTGGGGACTCGCTTTTCTGTAAGGGAAACCCCCCACGAGGACCCTCGGGGCTCAGCTGGTGCTTTGGGAGCTGGTTGGTGGCAAGGTCTTCCAGCACAGCTTCTGATGGCATTTCGGTATCAAAATGCTCAAATATTGAGTTGGGCTATGTGTCCGTATCAGAGGGTTGGGTTAGAATTCAAGAGTTAGTGTTCATAATACCTAAATCTGCAGTATATTTCAATTTACTTGCATTAATTTGTTGTTGTTATTTTTTAATTGGTATTTGTTTTTTTTTAGGCTTGTTTGTTTCCAGTTGTTCTGCCCTAAACGTTGGGCTTAAAAACCTTTTTAAAACTTAAATTAAGATTTTCGTCCATACCATGGGATCCCAGCTTTCGGGACTTGAAGAACTTCTCCATCTCCTGAGATTCAAAATAAAATTATGAAAGAGGACACCAGGATTTGTTTTAAATGCAAGTGACGCGGATTTCAGAGAGGAGAACCGGTGAGTAGAGTTAATAATACAGGAAATCTTGCATCTAGTAACTACTTCAAAAAAGTCATGTGTCCCCTCTCTCTAGAATAATTGTGTTATCTGCCAAAGACCAGTTCTTGCAGTAGAACTGCTTTGGGCCGTTGACCAACCCAAACACATGGGCTGTGTTGTGGTTTTGGGTGCAGAAAGGCCAAATTAAACCCCCAGGTTGGAGGCAGGTAGTCAGGAGCAGGGACGGGACCTGGGCATGGGCTGCTGTGTGGCCCCACCGAGGTATTGACAAACACCGTGTCCACACTTTCACTTTTCTGGCCTTTCCTTTCCGTCTCGGCTCCTCGGGCTCGCACGTCCTGCGAGGCTGCGCTTCGCACGCGGCAGCAGGAGCATCAAAGAGGAATGATGAATAAAATCGCTGCTTTATGACACGTCTTCAAAGTGCCCTTTTGAAAGTTCAAAGGAGACCAGGAAAGGAGGGGATGGAAATCAAAGGAAGATTGGGGGGAGGGAAATTAAAGCCTCAGAGGAACTTTATGGCGTGTTTTCTGTAACGCTTTCAATGCCAAAATCACAAGTGCTCCCAGCACTGGCTCCTCTCTTTCCGGCAGGCTCCCTGTTTACTTGCACCGGTTTCCGTGCAGCCCAGTAGCTTCCAGTAGCTTCTGCCTCACCCGCAGGTGTGGGACACCCACGATTCCACCTTCTGTGATGAACTTCATCGAAGACCAAAACTTCCCGTTCTGTACCGGCTGGGAATTCCTGGGGCTGACAAAGAACTTCCGCTCCTGGGGAAGGACAGCCGTGAGCCGTGACAACCACGTGTGTGTCTCTCAACAGGTTTGAGATGATTTCTTTTGGCAGCGCTGCCAGTGTCTGCCTCTGGCAGACTGCAGCCCCTGGACAGGGAGCTCAACTGCTGTCTTTGGCAGCCGATGAGGGAACTGGGCTCACCTTTAATGAAAAGCTTTATTTTCTTTTCTTTTTCTTCCAGAAATGCATCTCTTACTGTCTTCTGCTGCAGGGCCAAATTATTTAGTCTATATTTGGGAGATTTGCATTACTGGAAAAGGATTTTTCCTCCTGAGCAAAGGCTGACTACAAGCAAGGAAACAGAAGCAAAGCACATGCCTCTCTGAATGCCCCAGGTACCACCTGGGGACTCTGCTTTACTTATAAAGACAGGGAAGAAACCCAAATAAATGACGTGTATGTTTCTTAATATTCAATTAGCTCTCACAGTTTGATCGTTTTCTTACTTCCCTGTGTCTGTTTTTAAACAGAACAGAAAAGAGTGATGTACAAGGCAAGGGAAAGAAGTCAGGCTGGTTTTGACCCAGGATCAAACCCTCTTTATTGATGGGCATATGCCCACTGGTATGACCTGGAACCACTTAGCTGAAGCTAAAAAGGGCAGGGACATACAGTGCTTACCAGCTTTGCCAGGCTGTCCTACAGTTTTGGGACCTTTCCAGCTTGTCTGTTTAAATGGAAGTGGAAAGACTGAGAAGAAAAATGAATTATCTGAGAAAAGAAAGTGGATATCAGCGGAGGGGTGAAAGGCTCATGCTCAGCGGAGCTGTAGAGCGTTTCCTCGGGGTTCTTCGAGCTGTGGAGGAGCAGCCTGTGGATCCATTTTATTGCTGAACACATTGAAACCGTCAGCCAACAAATGCATTTCCTGCGTAGGGCTGATGGTGTTTCCTTATCCGACTGCTTTTGCAGAGTTATAGAGTCGACATGCGTGTGTTGTTCTGGCAGCAATACTCATCCTCATCCCACCCAGGTAAGTGCACCTAAACGAAGCACTTTTCCCACAGAGGCTTTCCAGGGCTGCTGCTCAGGGTAAGCTGCTGGACACCCTTCTCATGAATTCATCCTCCTGTATTTTTAATGCACTCAATTATCCCCCTTGTGCTGTGCTCTCTGGTTTAGGCACTCATCCCAAACCAGTCAATAGAGGTGCCTATATAGGACAAGGGGTAATGGGCAATGGCTTTAAACTGAAAGGGGGGAGATTTCGATGAGATCTAAGGAAGAAATTCTTCCCTCTGAGGGTGGTGAGGCACTGGACCAGGTTGCCCAGAGAATTGTGGCTGCCCCATCCCTGGAAGTGTTCAAGGCCAGGTTGGATGAGGCTTTGAGCAACCTGGTGTAGTGGAGGGTGTCCCTGCCCATGGCAGGGGGGTTGGAACTGGATGATCTTGAAGGTCCCTTCTAATCCAAATCGTTCTATGATTCTATGAGATAAAATTCCGCGTGTGCTGTACTGTTCTGGAGGTCTCGATCTGTGGTGTGTGGGTGGTGGTCTGGAGAACAACTAGTACAAAGAAACAAATTAAAGGACTTGTCTTTCACCCAGAGAGGTCCCAGCTTTGCTAAATATCACTCAAAAGGGCACCTCAAGGTGAAATCCATCAAGTGTTTAATATATCTTAGCAAAAAGAATTTGCAGTTTTACTTATTGGTAACTATAGGGAGGAATTTAGAGCATGTGGAGTAACTAATCAGATTGGAACTCGCCTTAGAGACTGGGGCTAAGACCTGTAAGGTTTGTTTACAAGAAGGGATTTGCATCTAAGTGAGATCCTTTAATATAAGCTCTTTATATTAATTGGTATGAAGCAGGCATGTCTCAGTGAACCGTTGGCTTTATTTCCCTCGCAGAGGCCACGTGGGAGGATTTCCTTTCCAAATGCGCCGTCAGCAGTGGGGACAGAGGCACAAAGTCACGTCTTGTGCTGTGCCAGGGCTGGGGCACGGTGGGACCGTCCCGGCAGTGCCTGGTGGGCAGCGTGGGGGAAGGAGCCCCATGCGCTCACCAACCCAATGGCTTCTCTCTCAGCATCCCATAATAGCACACACGTTAGAGGATGTGACAGTGTTTAGGAGGTTATTAATGGCTTCCCACGGGAACCAGGAGTCTTGTGATTTCCATCCACCTCACCCAGGGTCCAGAAATAGAAAGGGGCTCTTCTGCGTTCCCCCCCGTCTCGCTCAGCCGGGGCCCTGCCGACAGCAGCGTGGGCTGCGGTGGGAAAAGCTCGTGGTCTCGGACGTGTTTTCCTGCCGGGGGGGGGGGGAAAGCTGTGAGTCAGCAGAGCCACAGCCGTCGATCGATGATGCTGGTGCTTCCTCCCGACACGCAGCTCCGCTTGTCGCAGCCGGTGAAACCTTACGCCGGGTTGTGGGATGGAGCCGGTTGCTCTCGGGGCAGTGACGGAGGTTTGGTGCTCGATGGCAGCACAGTGGGGCTGCAGGAATGGGGACATCCAGGAAGGATGGGCGTTCGTGGGACAGACTGAAAGCGCTCGGGTGATGCTCTGTAGTGTCGGCCAGAGCGAGGGGGAGAGGGTCACACGCAGCCGACGGACAGAGCTACGGACCCTTTGGAGCCGTGGGAGCCCTGCTGCGGGGAGGGAAGGGGACAGTGTCCGAAACGCCTCCAGTGTCCCTGCCACAGGAGAGGGTGCGATGGTTTCGAGTCAGGGAATTTCTTGGCTCTAAGGTGTGGAGGGCAAACTGTCGCCAAACACCGACCTTGGTACCTCTTAAATCGTTGAGCACGTCGAGCTTAGTGGGTGTGGGACACGGGATGATGGTGTTTGTGGAGGTGGTCGAGTGGAAGAGGAGAAAGACTCAGCATGGGGAAGCAGCTTTGATGTTCTGGGCTGCTCTTGTGCTGGGGTGGCATGCACACCCCCCAGGACAAATTCTCGTGTATTGTAGAAAACCATGTGGCTGCACCCTGCGTCCTGGCACGGCATGCCACAGCGGGGCCTGGCCATGCCACGTGGTGCCTTACCCACCGCTTGCCCCAACATTGCTGCAGTGATGCTTTCACCAAAACCTGCTTTTTTGCACCTGCTTCCCCAATCCTGCCGCACCGCCCTCGGCATCGCCTGGAGCAGCTGGCACGGGAGAGGCAGCCGGGACGTGCACGTGTGCCTCCGAAGTGTTAGTGCTGTTTGAGCTCACAGGCGTGAAGCCTGGCATCGTGTCAGCGTTTCAGCCGTTGCTCCCCGCGATGCTGGCCGGGCAGTGGCTTGCACTGGCAGAGCGGCGAGGGGCAGAGGGTGGGAAGCAGGATGGGGGGGCCACTGATGGGCCGGAAAGGTGGTGCAGGGTGCAGGCAGGGGCTGGTGAGCTTTATTTAGGTGCAATTCTTCCCGTAGTAACGTGCACTCCCTGGGCCATCAGGAGCAGCCTGGTTTGCACAGCTGTGCCACATTGTGCCTACTGGCACAGTTTGCCACCAACCCACCGGATTTCTATCCATGGGCATCGCTCTTCATTTGGAAACTCCTCCCAGCGCTACTGCAGTGAGTGTGGCACATGCCAGCCGCCTGGGTGGGTGCTGCTGTGGGCCCACACACCGGCTCCGGGATGGCGTGGAGGGAAGTGCATCCGAGTGGGCAGCACCTCTCCCACCCCGCGCTCCCCTGGGTGCTCCTCACCCCTCTCCTCGGGTGGAGGGGGTGAGCCCAGAAGCACCACTGAGTTTGCTGCCATTGCCTCACAGTTTGCTGGTAGAGCGTGTGTAACTCCGTTCAGTAGAGATTTTCGAGGTTTTGATGTTTTTTTCCTTTTCCCTATTGAAAATCCATGGCTGTCGGTGTAAATCCTCCTGCGCCAGCCCTCCCCGCTGCAGGTGGGCACAGCGTGGCCTCTGCCTCAGGTCTGTGCAGTGTTTTGTATTATTTGTGTGAGTATTGCTAAGAGATGATTCCCCATGGAAGCTGCTGGACCTACACGGGTGCGAAAGGGAGGGGAGACTCCCTGAAAGCCAAGCGGCAAGCGGAAATCTGTTTGGGAATCCTCAGCGGGTTACACACAGGCACTTGCAAGAAGAACAGTGCTGTGCACAGGGTGCTGCCACCTCTCAGGAAGATCCCGTTGGGCATCACCTCCTGGCACGGCCACCTCTTTGAAACGGCCTTTTGTAATGAAACTGTTTTTTTCTATGCTTTTCTTAAGCTGCAAATGGTTATGCAAATTCCTAAATATTTTCCTACTTCCTTTTTCAGATGTCTAACGTTATGTATTATTTTCTGATACTTACCTAACCCGGGAAATCTGTTTTCCATCTCATTTCAGCCAAGGTTTTCTTTTTAACCAGTCCTTCCTGGTGTTTTCCTGTAACGCTTTTGGTTTGCTGGGTGAACTTTGCAATGTGAGGATGAATGAAAGTGAAAATGTATTCCTTGTCACATACGTGCTGTTTAGAGAGGGTTTGTTTCCCCCCCACCCCTCTGGATTTGAAGAGAGAGATATAAATCATTGATTTAAAAAAACAGGGTAATTTAACAAGATTATAGGAGAGAGAAAATCCACTTCCTACCCAAAGTAACAGTCTCTCAGCCTTCTCCACCTACACAAGCCATATGCATCCTCCGAGCTGCCTGAGATCCTCTTTTGTGTTTTTCTGGCAAGACTGTGGTATCGTAATTAAAGTCCACATGCAAAGTCTTCTCTGCGGAGCCCACGGTGGGTCTTTTAATTACTCTGTAATCGGTCCGAGAGTTACCATCCCTCAGCCCCAGCCTGCTCTGCTGTGTTTGCCAAGTCCCAGACCTGAAGGGATATTAAAAGCTCAGAATCCCAGGTCGGAGGGATGCGTTCAAGGGTTGCCTTTTTCTTGCCACCTCCCTTTTTAACAAATGTGAGCAAACTGTGTTTCTTTGCCGGGAGCACAGCTTTAGGGTGGGCAGAGCAGCGGGATGCTGGGATGCATCAGTGCGGGAGGGCAGCGGGATGCTGGATCCGAAGGGCTCCACACCGGTGCAGAGGGATGGAGAGCTGAACCCTAGCTGGAATTGCTGGTTTCTGTTGTGGGGATCCTTCGCACTGAGCCTGGGAGAGCGGGGGGTAACAAAGCTCCCTGCTTGGGGCACTGGAACATCTCAGGCTTGGGATCGTTTGGGCTTGATCACATCATCCAAATTTACGTTGTCTTTGCAGTGATGGTCCCCCTTCTCCTGGCAGGAGAGTGGTGGTAACTCCCAGGTATCCCACGGCACGAGAAGCAGAGGCTGTGTAAGTGTGGGCTGGTGTTTCTGGTGGGCAGACACGGAGAGTCAGCAACACTGCCACATCTGAGCAGATACTGCATGAAATACTGTCAGACTAATGTATAACCGGTTCTTGTTATCCCCATTCTTGTTGGCAGTCGGAACTCTCACCAGGCACGGGGCTAGAATCAATAATTTTTACTAGATGTAGCAAACCTCACATAATAATTTGATTCTGGGAGGTGGAACTCAAAACAAAGTTCTTGTAAAACAGACATAGGCATCACTTTGGTTGTCAGTTTACCAGTAACATGTCACAGAAGAAAGTGTCTTGGAGCCTTCCTAGCTCCAACTTGCAGGACAGGGTTCCAGTAATGAATTTTCAATGAAACATTTTTCTAATTAAAGCAAATTATTTTAACAAACATTTTTCTGGGAAGAGAGTCTGAAACTAGAGCCAAAAAGGTGGAAGGTTGAGATGTAGGCAGTGCCTGGAAAAAAAAAAAAAATGGACTGCATACTAATTTTTTTACATTATGAGGTCAAATAGTTCTTCAAAGTGCAGAACAACGTGCTGCTGAGCTCCTTCAACAGCCGTAGTGAACGCTGGTGTAACGCTGCCGCTGGCCTTGGATGTGTGGCCGACCTGCAAACTTCAAAGTAAGGGGTTCTAAGGAACTTCATTCAAATGTGACCACTTTGTGTTGTTGAAAATTTGAATATTTGTTTTCCTCTCTAAATATATTCTTTTTCCAAAGCAGAGCCGTTTTCCCAGTCACAGGCACTCTCAGTTTTGGGGGAAATGAGTGAGTAATTATCAGTTGTCACTCAGAGAAGTGTAAGCACCCGTCTCCAGATATCCCATGATGTCCAAACGTGGAGGCAGGGTGTGTTTGTGCTGATGGAGATGGATCGGCTGCGGACAGGCTCGGTGCTGCCTGCTTTCCAGGAGGGATCTCCGCTGCCCTGGAAGCGCGGGGGCATGCAGTAGGATGCTGCTTGAGTGCATTCCTGCCTTCTTGTGGCTCTTAGGCTCAGCTGTGGGGTTTAACTTGAAGTTAACCATGGAAAAACCCCATAATACTTAACATATAGGTGGTGTGGGCTGTGGGTAACTGAGGAATAATCTTAATGGAAACCTGGATGTAGGTTATATTGTTCATCAGAAAGGAGTTGATTGTTTCTTAAACAAATAAGAAAAAAGCCCACCCCCCCACCAACCCCCCATCCCTCCAGCACCAAACCCTGCGGCGGGTTTTGTGGCATCACCCTGGGCAGCGGTGCTGGGAGACGCGGTGAGATGGGTGGTTTTGGTGGTGGAAGGAGGTGCTGGGGTTATCGGCACCCACGCGGGGCGCGGAGCGAGGGTGGGCTCGGGGAGCCTTGGAGCAATACCGGCCACGGGCGTTTCACAGCACGCCCTGATTTGCTTCATGAGGAATTTGAGATAAAATTCTCAGGTGGTGGAAACTCCTCTGGAAGCCCGTGGTGGCCGCGGTCTGTTGGCACACCCTGCGGTGCCTGGCTGCGATCGCTCCTTATTAAAGCACCTAAGGGTTAACGAGGGATGGTTTCCCTCCCCGCCCCCCCCCCCCCCACCCTGGCCAGTAAAGGTAATTACACCACCAGCTATTTAGAGGCGAAAGAATTTGCCATTGAGCAGATCGGCTTCGCCAGAGCCCTTCAGCCGCCCAACAATATCGCATTACCGGGCTGCATAAAGAGCGCGGGCGATTTCCGCCGCGGGCCCATAATGGGGGTATCTCTTTACAAAGCCCCCACTTCAGGGCAGCTGAACGCCTCCGCCGAGCCTCCCGAATCCCGCCGCCCTAATCCCTCCGGCAACAAAGATCTGTTTCTTTGCTTAGCATGAAGTAGGGCTCAGAGGCCGGTGTGTGCCTTGGCCTGTGGGCCAAAAGCCTCCTGTTTACAATTTCCCTATTCCTGTTTTTAATGTTGTTCTGAGAGCGGCCACAAAGGGCCGGTTTTGTCCCGCAGGAACAAGGGAGCTATTAGAGGGGGACGGAGGAAGGAAGGAAGGGAGATCCGAAAGGAGCAGCCCAGGAGGGATTAGCATACACAGCTGTTCCCTCAGGGACAGGGGCTTTATGCTTTTTTATAATTTCCCTCTCATTTACATTTTTTAATATCTGGTTTCCTTGTTTCCAGCCCCCCCTTCCCCCACGGCTTCAGGACCATCTGCCCATTTTATTGGATTTTTTTTTGTTTGTTTGTTTTTCAGGCAGGCGCATCCAGCCCAGCGTGTCCACCGGCTCCGGGGTTAAATCCTGCGGTCTGCGCTGGCCGGGCTGCAGCGGTTCCGCTCACTGGAAGCCCTCTCTCCTGCCTCCTTCATCTCCTAACGCATCCCTCCGTCTGCATCCCTCCGTCTGCATCCCTCCGTCTGCATCCCTCCGTCTGCATCCCTCCATCCAGCCCTGTCCGAGCTGCCCCGACGGGCAGCGGGTCGGGATGGCAACGCTGAGCATCCCCGTGCGGGGTGAGCGAGGCTGAGGGTTTTCGCCCCTGAATGCACATTGTTCTTGACCCGACCAAGACCGGAGGGCAAAATAGCCGAGCTGGTTACGATATTGTCTCGTGGGCTGCTGAACAGCGGCCGTCTGGTTTTCAGAACGGCAGTGGAGCGTTGACACGGAGGGAAAGCGGCGCCGCTCACTGCTGCCGGAGCTCTGCGGGGGACAAGGGGGTAGTTGCTTTTTTTCCATGTGTGCCACATCCCACATTATGTGGACTGTTGACAAAGGAATTAACAGGACATGTGTCTCTCACTTTCATTCCTCTCTTCCGAGGCGGTGATCTCCCAGTACCCTGATTTGCAGAGGCAGAACGGCCGGGTCCGACCCGTCCCGCTGCCGGGGTCCCACTGCAAACCAGCCCCGGGGACGTGCTGGGCACGGAGCTGGGTGAGATGCTGTACCAGTCTGCTCTCCGGGTTGGTTTGGCAGAGAGTGTTTCCCTCTTGTAAGCCCGAGGCTCTTTCTATATTTCTATACGGTACGTGTGTCCCTGTACGGCCACGGAGGTACAAAAACCTGTGCCTGCCCGTGCCTGTGCTAATTCACGTTAGCCACCTAAAATCTGGGCGTTTTGCTGGAAATAAATGAATGGCACAGCAGCTTTTTTTCTTCTGTGCGAGAGGAGAGGTCATGTATCTGCCTCTCTACTTTTATGGCTCCACTTTGGTTATTTCCAGTGCCGCAGCCTGTTTCTCGTGTAGAAGTTACAACAGGTCCTTCCAAATAATGACCTGTTTTTTTCCCAACGCAGGATCACTCCAAAGCTCAGTAAGGTCATTAAAAATACTTATTTTAGGCAAATGGACACTCTAACCAGAATTGTAACCTGGCTGTAGCTAAATGCAGGAATAAATCAGAATTTGAGTTTTACTGCAATGGCTATGAATGTTTCACTGTATCATCTGCATAAGGGATCCCATTGTACGTGTTTAGGATGTCTACAGCTTTTACGTGGTTTCGTCTCCGTTTCTCAGGATTTAATATTTGAAGTTCCTTCTAGGGATGTATCACAGGAAAAGCTGGATTTGAACTCCATTCAGAAAGTTTTCACCTATTCAGAATTACTTGGTGCTTATAAAAGTAATTTGCTTCTGTGGAATATGTTTAATGTATGTCCTGGAAATGGGGTGTTTTGTCCTGTTCTGCAGGAGCTTGGGCTGTGAGCTGGACCTGAGCAGCAGAGCAGGGCTGTGGTTAACATCCTCCCGACTCACTCGGGGACGTCCAGCCTAAACCCTTCCTTCCTGCCCAAAGTGGAATTATCATTAACTCGTAACTAGTTTTCAAGAAGAACATTTTTTGTAGGCTGTGGAGTTCTTCCAAGAATTTTTCAATTTTTACGAATGAAAATACAGTCTCGACCAGATGCCAACTAAAATGCACTTTGTACCAGCTAGCCAAGGCACCGCACCGCAAGCTCAGCAGTGCGACCTTTAAAGTAGCCTTTCTAGAACGAGCTGGGAAGAACACTTTCTAAAAAGCCACAACTGCAGCTACTCTTATTACTCATAATATCCTTGATGGAGGGGAACTTAAAAATAACACTTAAGGAACTTTAAGCTTCAACAGCCCCCAGTAGACTTCGTTTATGTGCGGTGCAGGCTTCCTTCGTGGTATTATAGACTCAAGACTGTGATTATAGTGTGGATGATAATGTACATTTTCTAAATCATTACTTGCATAAGGATAAAATAAAAGGAGTGAAGCCTTTGCTTCACTTTTCTCACGCAAATGAACGGATCAGTGATTTAGCCATTTGTTTCTAAAAGCAGATACACATTTCCATGTTTTCTCCACATTTGTTAAACTAACAAGTATTACATACATACATATGTAAAGTGCATCCGGACAATGTATTTCAAATCAATAGAATACTTTGAGTCATCAGTCCCAATGATGCTTTGTAGATGCATAATTCTATGTTACTTTCTGGGATTTTTATAATATTCCATGCTGTGCTGAGCTACTATTTAATTAAAATTGGCACTTGGGATGCAATTTCTAAGTTTTGTGTGAGGAAATCTGAACCCTGATTTATATATTTTCATTAATATTATGTCTTGCAGGCGTTGGTCACCCTGCACCCATCTTCTGCTTGTAAAGCTGCCTTCGGGATGCAGAGCAGGATCGTGGCCCTGCTGAAGTCAAGAGATCAAAACATTAAATCCCATTTGATTTAGCAGAACCAGCAAAGATTTTGTACCAGCAGTGTCAGGACATTTTAGACTTGACTCAACGATATTTTTTTCTATTTGTGAATTTTCTGTTCTTCAGTTGATTGCGATTAGGCTATGGGTAAAAATTGTCCTGCCTATTCAACTGCTTTAAGGTGGAAACAAGATATGTTTTCCTTAAACCTCTTTATTTTTACTCATTTTTCTATTCCTCTCATTGCCAAGCACATTGGTATTCAAATGTGTCACCTTACAAAGATGTGGTTCTGCGGAGACCCTCCGGTCCCCCCAGCAGCAGCAGGATATTGAAGGATTTGAGGTGCCGTCTCCGAGCAGCTGCCACCCCCCTGCCCTAACCCAGCTCATTTCCACGCTGGATACGACTCGCTCAGCCCCACACTTCCTAGAGGTAATATTTGATTTGCAAAAGCTCGGGTTTCTGACCACTCAAACTCTTTCTTCAGTTTTTTTCCCCCTAAGAGGGGAGCGGTGAGGGGCTGTGCCCCGGGCCAGTGGCCACGGGGGCTGCAGCCAGCTCGTCCCTTCCCCTGGGGCTGGTCCTGGCAGGAGCCCCCAGCCCACTCTCCTCCTCGGCTCCTGAGGCTGCCGGCCGCGTGCGGTGCCGACCGTGGTGCCGGGGACTGCCGTTCCGGCGGGGCCGGATGGAGACCACCAATTTCGTTCTCACAAATGATGGCTGCTGGCTCCTCCAGTGCATTGTTCTGTGCTGGCAGGAACAAATTAGGGCATTGTCTTTGCTCCAGAAAATTTCCTGCCTTCCCTCGATGAGGGTACCCAGCTACAGAAAGTGCCTTTCTGCTCCCACAGCAGGGGATCTCAACACCCACATATGGGGCTGCTGTCCTGGGGCGGGATATTGGGTTTTTTTTAGGGTTGACTTGGGAAGCTTGCCCATACGAAATGAATGAATAAATAATTTGCAGCTGTCTGGATAGCTGGAACACCTCCATGCTTCGGCCAGGGTTTGGGAAGTTATTGGGGAGAAGGGATGTCAAGCTGTGACCTCCTTCATCCCTGTTAAAAAGCCCCTCGAGCTTTGGGAAGCTATGGGCATTTGGGAAAAGATGCCCGTGGAGACTCTGGGATGAACCTGCGCTGGCGCCTGGCCCTGTGTCCTCCAAGCAGGACCAGGCTGTCCCAGGAAGGATGGGGATCTGGAGGCAGCAGAGCTGGAGAGGAGCAGCTTTGTTGTCTTTGTGTTTGCCGAGGGAGCCTGGAGGAGAAAACAGAGTGGGGAATCAAATAGAAAATCCAAGTGTTTAGTGGAGGAGAGAGAGCTGGAGAAAGGAGTGAAGAGAGCCTGGAAAATCGCAGGATGTTTGATATCCAGAGCGGGGAGAGGCGCTGGGGAAGAGGGGAGTGAGAAGGGCTGGGGCAGTGCTGGGAGGATGGGAAGGAGGCAGAGACCGTGGAAAGCAGCTGGGGAAGAAGCCTTCTTTGCAGGAAGCCGAAATGTTATTATTAGTGCTCATTTTCCTGGACAAAAGATTCTTGTCTATTTAAATACTTCTGCTTCACGGAGCTGCAGTTCTCCAGACACAATAGAATTTGCCTTTTCTCCCCAGCGTTTTCATTTTCCACTTGCAGCAGGTGGTTAAGGCCACTGTGTGCTGCCGAGCGAGTCGCTCGCAGGCTGCTGCTGGGACTGGCTTCGCTCGGGAACGGGGACTGGAAGCCCTGGGGACGAGGGGTTCGCTTCGTCCGTCCCGTTGCATCTGCTGGTGGAGATGCTGCTCCTCTGCAGCAGAGCGAACGCTGCTGGTAGAGAGGTTAAGATCCATCAGATTTGAATAAAAAAGGCAAGAGCATAAAAATGCTTTTAAAAAAGTAAACCTCTAGTTGTAATCTCTGATTGTCCATCCTCTGAAACCTGCCCGAGCCATCCCCAGGCTTCCGTAGCCGAAGCGCTGACACTGGCAGGTTTTCTGCTCCAGCAGCAAGGTGCAGAATCTCGCTCATGCCTAATCATCCTGGCTAATGGCTAATTTGCATTGTTCTTTCCAACCAGGGATGCACAAAGGACTTTGAAATTGCTGTCTTGTGGATGAGAGACCCAGCATTTGTGAAAGGTGATGTACGCACACGTGTTAGAGCCATCCTTTCGGTAAGCGCGGTGATGTTATGGCTCTGGCATCTCCACGGTGCTGCTCCCCGTGCAGCCTGTTACCTGCTGGTCCTGGTCCCAGCAGAGATGGACCTCCTCTCTCCTGTGATGGTGAGCTCATTGCTCTGCCTCCCGGCTCCAGCGGCGACAGCAGCAGGATGCTTTGCCAGCAGGTAAAGGAGGAGCACGTTTTGACCACGGGAGTGTGCTTTGAGTATGCAAGTGCCGGGGTTCACAGGGAAGGCAAGAGCTGTTGTGGGACCCGATGCCGGAGCTGGTGGAACGGCAGAGGTCTCGGTGGCCAGGCTGTCAGCAGGTCCCTGCGTTCGGTCTGGCTGGAAGCTCACAAGCACACAGCCTCCCGGCCAAGGGCCACCACCCCGGGCCCTTATCTCTCAGGAACACGCAGTAGTTCGATGTTTTTCCGTGGGGCTCTGTAATTTTGCTGACACTTGTCAGGCAGGGCTCCGGCATGCTCTGGTTTTCCTCCTGTTGTGGCTTGAGCTCACGCAGTCAGAGCGATGCGAATGTGGTGAGCCAGGAGCTGTGCCACTGTCCCCTCGCCCGTGGGAGGTGACGAGCTGCCACGGCTGCCTGCCCTAGGGCAAGGACAGGCACCCAGGGACCCCTGCCAGCCTGGTCCAGCTGTGGGTAAAAACAAGCAGCAGGCTCAGTGTAGCCAACAACATTTCCAGTGGCAGGAGAAGCGACTGGCTGAGCACAAGCGCATGGTCCTGAGAAGAGGGAGCCTCAGCTCGGATGTCCCCCCCCATCCCCTGATGGGATGAAGGGACGTTAGAGAGCTTGTGATGTGCAGTACAGCCCTCTCCTGGGTGCACCATCCAGAGTATGGATGGGGAAGGGGCTTGGCAGTTTGCACTTGAACAGGTGTTTCATCCAGAAGCGTGTTTTTTACTAACGTGGGATCATTTCAGGTCCCTCCAAAGTGTAATTTTCCTTGCTTGTGTCTTGCTAATTGTTCTTGGTGGTACCAACGAGCACCAGAAGCAGCGGTGCCTGGAGGCAGGGGTCTGGGGAGCTGCGCGTGGCACAGTCGTATCCTGTGCTGTGTGTAGGGATAGTGGTACTGAGTGCAGGTGAAGGTGTTCTCCTGGAAGCCCAGCATTAAGTAGTGGTGGCTCACTAGGTTGGTCCTGAAAGGTCATACTGTTCGGAAATAGGAAGTCAGAGTAACAGGTATTTTCTTACTTATCCATACTGCATTGTTTGGGATTTCAGTGGGCGTTTTCTTAATTATCCATGCTACAGGCATCGCTCAGGATTCCATTTTGCTTTGCATCAGGCTTTTTACAGAACTTTCTGCAAAATCTAAAAAAAAAACTTTACTAAAAGTAACCTTAAACATCTGCAAAACCTGGTAACGAATGAAAACTTCTCTGTGCTTTCCTCTTCTTCCTTCTAACCTCCCTATGCAATTCCAGACGGGAGTGTTTTAGGGGGAGGAAGCCTGTGCCAAGGCAGGGGTGCGATCCGCCTTTCCACAGCTCCAGGCTCTGGCATCCTGCGGGAATGGCGGGGCCGTCTGCCTTCCCGCGGTGCCTCCAGCGGAGTGCGCAGCGGGAGGAGGGCGGTTTGCCTTGTGCTTCCCAAATAAGCCTCCGGAGCACCGAGTCTTCAGAAAGACCAAAATATTTCACTGTAAACTGCGCCTCAGCTTCCACGTAAATAGGGGAGTGATGATAACAGCCCGCTATCTCCTGCGAAGTGCTCAGGGAAATAGGGATAAAAGGGTCTGTAAGCATAAAGCATCATTATTTGGCAGCTGCTGCCACCCTTCTCCGCTGCTCGAGCCCTGTTGGCTGCTCCTCACTTCAACGGGGGTGAATAACCTCCGGAGCTTCTCCAGGCGGAACAAGAAACGCTTTGCTCAGAACCATGGCTCTTCCTGCAGTTTTCTCTGCCTTTGCCATACTCAGGCGTGAGCCAATGGCTGCGATTTGGCAGGAATGTTGCCCGGAGGGCTGCAGAATCGAACGTGGAGATGCTCAGGAAGCATTGCACAAACCCGGCGTTTTCTGTTGTCGGACAAACAGCCACCAGCTGAAGCCCTGGGATTGTGGCCGCTGCCGTGCCCTGGCCTCGGGCAGCCTCTGCCCAGCATCTCCTTTGCCTTTTCATTTAATGGTTTGTCTCCGTGCCTTCCCCCTCTGCCGTTCCGCCTCCCCTCGCCCTGCAAAGCGCCAGCCGGGTACCTGTGCCGGAGGGCCGGAGCTCCGGGGCGGTCAGCCTTGGCACACGTGGGGTGCTTTTCCTTCCTTTTATCCTCAGCTGTTTGTCGGGCTGGGTGGTTGTCAGGCTTCTGTGCACATTAGGGAGGCCAGCAAGACATCCTGTTTCTTTATTAGTTTTCTCTTTTTTCCCCTTTTTTCTCTCTGAAATTTGGGATATATCTTAACGTTCCTCCAGCCGCCCAGGCCAGTCTCCAAACAGACACCAGAAACCCTCGTTTCCCTTCCCCTTCGTGTGCTTTTACACCTGCTGAAGATGCAGATAACTGATTTGGGGGCAATTATCCAACGAGGGAGAAAGACTTGGCTCTCTTTTATTTTAGTTTAGTTATTTGTAATGATAAGTGGAACAATACCCACCACGACAGTCCTCTCCGTCCTCGAGCCTCGGAGAGGTTTAGATCCACAGCTCGCTGTGTGCTGAGCCCTGCTTCAGACACAGGCCAGGTCCAGATTTCGGCTCCGTGTCTCCCCATCGCAGTTTTGGCCCCTTTTACTGTCTTTGCTCGGTGCGAGGGATGATGAGCGGCTGCTCCGTGGTTCAGCGACAGAAAGGAACTGGACTAACACTCCAGTTAGTGGTGATTTTGCTGGTGTGACCCAAGACTTCCTCCAGTCTGCTGACTGAATACCATGCTGTTCACCAGAGTAAAATGAGAGTATAGAATTACTTTTCTTTTTTTTTTTTTTTCCCCCCTTTTCACTTTTTTTCCTTGTTTTTCCTTTTTTTTTTTCTGGAAAGGGCATGCTTTTACCTCTCCCCACTTCATTTCCTGAGGATACTGATCTACCTCATGCCAGAGCTTGCTGGTGGTAGTAGGAGCCCAAGGACTAAGGGACTGTGTGTGCATTTCAGCCCAGCTCTTCCTCTCAGTGCCCCGGGGCAGGTGGTGGCCGTGGGGACAGCAGTGGCTCCTGGGTGACTGTGGAGTGCATGTTAGTCCTGCTGATATGCTGAACTGCTCACACAAATCATCTTAAAATAAACTTCATATGGGATGCAGAAGAACCCAAGGAAAACACAGACCCCAGCCAAACCCAAATTTATGCTTGTGGTTACTGAAGCTTGTGAGATCAATTTTTTTTGTTTGTTTTGTTTTGTTTACTTAAAACTGATTTCAAAGAGTTGCCTTTTTTCTTTTAATTCTCATTTTTGATCCTTGGGTTGGGGGGTGGTCATGGTGGTGATGGTGCCACAGCCGGGGCCGAGCATCCTCCCGTCACCCTCTGGGCAGCCGATGGCCCCAAGGCAGGCAGGCGGAGGGGCAGGACTGGGCAGTGTGCCCGGGCACCCAGGAGGCTGTGGTCACTGCCCGTGGCTGCAGCCAAGCTGGCAGCAGGTTGTGCCCTGGGAGGTGGAACGATGGCAGGGAAAACCACAGGGTCCTTCTGGAAAAGTAGTGGTGCTTTGGAGTCACTGACTGTCCATGAGGCCACCAGCAAAGGAGCTTCTCATGTGAAACAACCAGTGCTTAGTTTGGACCCAGGACTAAGTTTTCGGGGAGAAAAATAAAGGTTGCTGACCTTAACTTGTGCTGCAGGACCTCTGCGCTGCAGAAGGGGTTTGTTTCAGTGCGGGTGGTTTGTCCTTACCCCTCCCTGTGACAGGCAGAGGGAACCATCTCCAGTTTACAACGTTGGAGCCTCTGTCCTGTGGTTATGCTGGACCGCTGGGGTGGGTCACGGATGGGCTTTTCTCCAAAGTCCCGGGCTGGGATCGGGCTCCCTCTGAAACGTCCCACAAAGGCACTGCAGAACACAGCCACAACCAGCCGTAGTAGGAAAACGCCTCTTTCAGGACTGAGCTGTGTGTGTAAATGCTCTGTCCCAAAAGGAGCAGAATTAAAGTCCTGGCGAGGCTGGTGAGCGCGGTTGCACCCCGCAGAATGGGACCCGCGGGCACCACTCTGTTGGCACCCCCAGCAACCGCCCAGGGCATCCTGAGCCATTCTTTTATTTTCGTGAAAGTGTGGGAATAGTAGATCTGAGCAGAGCTTTTTTTTTTTTTTCATTTCCGACTTTTGGAAAGACTGAAGATAGTAAGTGTTAAAGCACCAGTCCAGTAAAAAAAAAAAAGGGAAAAAAGTCAGCAGACCAAAAAAAAACCCCAAACCCCATAAAGCCTCTGCAGAGCTGGCAGAAGCTGGAGCACAATGATAGCAGTGACGGCTGATTCGCTCTTCTCTGCCATCCCACACGTCGGGCTTACCCCAGTGGGACGGGAAAGCCTGGAAAGTCGCGTACTGACGTATTTCAGGACAAACCGTATAGAAAATAAACAGGTGGGATAAACAAAGCACAGGCAGGAAGCGACGGCTTCCCAGGACAGAGTGCAGAGGTGCTGCTGGTCGCAGCCCCCCCGGCTCCCCGCACCGCTCGGACCCTGCCCAGCCCGGCCGGGGCAGGGAAGCGTTGACTTATTTTATTTTTTTCAGGAGCCCCTGGCAGGGAGCTGTGCAGCCCCTGCTTTGGCTGAGGGTTGCCCACAGCCCTCAGAGTTTTTGCTGGCCTAATCCTGGCGGGGCTGGAGCTGGCAGCTTTGGTGCTGGTCAGAGCCCATCGTCCCTTCCAGCGGTGACGTGGTGAGCCCACGCCGATGCCAAGCCCAGACGGAGTTGTTCCCCGTGCAGATTCCTTCCTCTGGGTCCCTCGCTTTCTTCTTTCCTTTTGACACTTATTGGCAGATTTGTCAGAGCTAACGGGTTGCGTCCCGGTGGTGGTTTGTGTCGGCCCAGTTGATAAATGCCAGCTTTGCCCGGAGCTGCCGGACGCGTGGAATGGCAGCGGCGAGACAGCAAGAGTTTCTAAACAGGCTTAATTAAATCTGAGCAGCGCTCTTGTGCGGCTGCTGGGTCGCCTCTGTCCCTGCCAACTGCTGCAGGAGGGCTTGGTTCTATCGCTGCCAAACTGGCCCCGTCTGAGCCGGGCTGCTCTGGGTGCCCGCGCCCTGGGGTGGCATGGGGAGCAGGGGGCACGGTGCCAGGTGGCAGGACCTGCGTGGCAGCAGCCCCCTGTGTGTGAGGTGGGGGGAGCCCGGGCTAGGGGTTCAGTGCTGGTGGCTTGGGGGAAGAAAATGGAATTTGTGCTTGTGAGTGGGAATGTCTTTGGGTGAAAATTGGAGGGGACGGTGCTGCTGCTGTCTGTGCAGAACATCACTTCTACTGAAACGTGACTGTGTGCTGCCCAATTGCTTTTGGATGATGTTCAGGCACCAAAGTGGGGCAGAAGCAACTCTCCAGGCTGGCTTTGAACTCTCTTGTGGGGGTATAATTTCTGAGCAGGTTGCAGGAGGAGGTGGGCAGTGCCAGGCACTGGGGCCCTCGGGACACAGGCAGTGGAGAAGTGAACCATGAGCTGCAACCAGAAAAAGTATTTTAGTGATGGGAAGAAAAAGCACGGTTCAGTGTGGAAGGAGAAGAGAAAGCTTTGGGGAGTTCGGAGCAATGGGATGGAGCAGCCCCTGGCTGGGGGAGCAGGATGATGCGTGAAGCCACGGTGTGCACTCAGGTATCCATACCATGTGCAGAAAATAAATTAATACGTGTAACAAGCATGAAGAGGGAAGAGAGTGTGTTACAGAAACACAGCCCCAGAGCCTGGGACTAATTGCCTGGGCCAGCCGGAGGAGCGGATGGCTCTAAGAGCCGTGGGGACCTTTCTCTGCTCTTTGGTGGAGACAGTGTTAATCGGCCGGGCTTAGCGGCGCGCGGCGGATGTCGGGGAGGAACAGAAGGGCTGTTAAGCAGGAGGAAATTGCCCGCTGTCTAGATGGGCTTAACACAATATAAACTACACAGTACGTGCAGAAAGTTAAAGCCTGAACTAGTGACGGAGCTGGAGTCACCCAGCACAGCCGTGCAGATCCCAGCGGAGGGTGCCGTGTGTCCCGCACGGCGCGGCTCAGAGCGCGTGCCGAAGCACAGCGTCCACGCACCGGCCCTGCCTTCGGATGGAAAGGCATCCACGACGTTTCAGAGCCCGTGAGATGGTTGTGTTGCTTTTTTGTCGCCATCCTTTTTTCCATGACAAGATTTCATAACGGAAGGAAATAATCTAGAAAGGAGCCCTGGAGCAGAGATGACCCAAGCCCGTGCGAGCAGGCTCCCTTCGGGGTCCGGCGCTGCCCATCACACCGCTCTGCTTGGCTGGGCGCTGCGTCCCTCCCTCCCTCCATCTTCACCTGGGCCATGCTGAGCACTGCTCCATCTGACGTCTCCCTGTGTACAGGGAACGTTTCCCAGTTCCTGGAGACTGGGAGGCTGGACTGCAGCGTCTCTGCTCCCCCAGCCTGGCTCCACTGGGGGTTGAGAACCATCCCCGTTCACACCTTTCTAGCTGGGCCACTTTTTTGTTTGTTCTCTGCAAAAAACACTCTGCAAAACCTCCCACTCCTGAATTCCTCTTCTTGCTCCTGCTGGGTTACACCTGGCATATGGAGGGACCTGGATGGGGAAGCCCGAGTTGCCTGTACGCATTTTCCCTCTCTTCAAGGGCGCTGATGTGGGCAGACATGGTAGGGGCACAGGCTGCCTTCCTTATGGATGCCCTGCTCAAGCTCTTGCTTAGAAAGGTTGTTTGGCTAGAAAAAAATATGACTTTTTTGTACTGGGAAAGTCGGGGAAAACCTGTCTGGACTCTGAGGAAAATTGGTAAAATGATATTTTAATTATAATTCCTTAATGCAGTGTCTTGTTTTGGAATTGCACCTTTGGCTAGTGTGCTTCTCACCAAAGATGCTGCGATAGTGCCCCACAGCCTTCCTGTTGGGTTTCGTTTGGTTTAGAAAAGTAATTAAAAGAGGGTAAAAAAGGGCACAGTAGAGTTACTGATGCTCCTTACAAAAGTAAAGGGTTTAGGCCAAACCTACTGCTATGAAAATAAACAGAATTTCATTTTTTAGTTGCAAGTTCTTCCCATATGTTGAATTTCCATGCCTGGTGACAAGGATGGATCTGACTGAGCAGCGATTGGATTCAGATGGCTTTGAGTCACAGTTGGTTTTGCTTTGGAAAGCTGGAACTGTCCTTGGAGAGGAGGGGTTGGACCTGAGCTCGAGGCCTTATTCTCTCAAGAGCAAAGGTCTTGTGGCCTGATTTATCCAAGTTGTTAGCTTTTTGTAGCTGTGCCTGGAAAATATTCTCCTCCTTTATTTATCCTGTGCTTAAGGTGTGTTTTCAATTCGTGCAACAAGCTGGCGATTGGGGTTGTCATTCGAAAGGCTTGACTTGTGTTCGCCAACGTTTGCGTGGAGACTTGGGCACGGGCTCTTGTCCGACAGGTGCGTTTTTCTCTGGATAACCTCCCTAAGCTCTCCGGGGAGATGCTTCCCAAAGCTGCTGACACAACGCTGGCCGGGGCGGCCGAACCGTCCGCCGGTAACCGCTTGGACTTTGCCCACTGGCAGCAGGGACCCGTTGTGGCACCGTGGAGATGCCACTGCTCCTGGGCAGCAGCATGGCATGATCCCTGCCCAGGGCATTGGCTGTGCCTCACCGGGGCAGCTGGCAGCGGTTTGGCACAGGCAGCGTGGGAGCAGGAGGCTGCCTGTGGCAATGCCGCGGTGCTCCCGAGTGAAGCTGGTCCCCATGAGAGGCACTGGCCCCCGATTTTGGCTGCTCCTCCAGTTGTTCTCTCTCTCAGTCCGCTGAAATTCCCACTATGGGCAGCAGCAAGCGCAGGCACAGGCATGGCAAAGCCCGCGGCGAGCACCGCGTGTAGAGCACGAGCCGTAAACTGTGACTAATTTGGCACCGGTTCAGTCATAAAGGATAAATGTGCTTTATGGCCACATCCAGGATGTAGCTGTAATGGCTAAATAAAACCCTTCCCCAAGGGATGGAAGCCGTCAGCTACGGCCCCACGGAATCGGGGTTCTGTGCAAGCAAACGGTGATGACTGCAAATCCCAGAAAATGGGAAAACACGGAATGACCGGGGTGCGCAGAGAAGGGGGATGGTGGGTGTGCTGGTGGGAGACGTTCATGGTGAGATGAAATCAGCAGCGAGGAGTCCCTGCATTTATCAGTGACGGTGTCGTTCTCTGTGTTGCAGGTGACTGCTCAGGTGCACGGCAGAAGAGAGGAAGACATGAGCTCCGCAGCTGCTCTGGGTCCAGCAGAGCCGGCCGTGCCGGGACGCAGGATCAGGCTGCACCGGTTCCTGCGGCTGGAGCCTGAGTGCTCTGAAAATGCCAAAGCCCCGAGCAGTGGGTGCCTGTGGCAGGCAGGACACAGGGGCTCATCGCTTCTGCCGTGGCACTGGTTTCTCACTGGTGTCACCTCGAGAGGTATTTAACTCCTTTTCATAGTGGGGAAACTGAGGCACGTAGTGGTTCCTGAGACCAGGTGCGTTTGGGAATGGTAGTAGGTCTGGCACGTGAGCCAGGCTGCCTGCTGCTCTTTGCTATCCTTCCCAGTCCCTGGAAAAAAAAGGAGGGAATCCACATTGGGATAATTTTTGCAGAGAAGCAGTATGTTTGGGGTGCTGGGGCGTGGTTTGAGCTTGTCCCAGGTGTACCCATCACCCAGGACCCACTGCTGCGGGGTGGTGCGGGCAGAGGCGAGCCCTGGCAGCAGGGGAGGAGGGTGTTCTGGTGGTCGCTGGGTGCAGCAGGGCTCCTCTGTGTGTTTGGTGGTGACAGCAGATAGTCCCAGGGAAGAGGCTCGGGGGCGAGGGGGGGTGAAGATGCTCTGTGCCTCGGGTCGTAAACGCATCGCGGCCCAGAGCCAGAAACGGGGCAGGGGAGGATGCGAGCGACAGAGGATTCATATCCCAGAAACGTGACGGTGTAACAGCTCGGGAATTCGGTGTGAGAAATGCATTCGCCTGTACTGTGGCAGACAATCTGCTTAATGTGGGAAGCAGAGTTTCCTGCAGCACTGAGCTGGTGAAGGGAAAACCCTGAGAGGCGGGAACGGCTGGGAGAATGAAGCAGGTAAACCCATTACCTGCGACCCCCTCTTTGTGGGGGGATTACACGGAGGTTTAAGCTGCAGCTTCCTGATGTCTGTGTCTCGGGAGGAGTCAGGGCTTTGAGCCCGGGCCTCTCCTTCCTTTGAGGGGCTCGACCCGGGAGCTGGGATGAGCAGTTGCCACACGCCACCCTCACGAGCCGGGACAAATTGCTGCACCCGCTTAGAAACAGCCCGACCTGCAAACTGCGGCGATGCTCCGAGGCGGAGGTTTGCCAGACCTTGCTCTGGGAAATTCCCCCATTCTTTCTGACCTGACCTTCACCATGGAAATTGCTCCTCTTTAATTAACTGATTTACACTGTCCCAGTACCCCGACCAGAGGTTTACCCCGACTCCCTCCGTAGCTCGGGAGTGCTGCAGATACTGGCTCTGAAAACGGAGTCACGGCGCACGTGAGAATGGAGGTGCTGTCCCGAGAGCTTATTTCGGTTCGCACGTCATGAAACGGGTTGGCACAACCCGTGGTACCTGCGCTCAAGGAAGGCTGAGGATGGTGGGGAGGGAGACCTGGGGTGCGGGGAGGCGATGCTGGGGATGGGGTGCAGTGAGGGGCTGCACTGCTGCACCCCAGTGCCAGGGAGAGCTGCAGGGATGAGCATCGCCAAGAGCCAGGCTCGGGCTGTGGCTGCAGGGGCTCCCTCTGGTCCCAGTTGCCCACCACCGCGCTGTGCCACGGCTCCCGCAGCCTCGCCCGCCCCGAGACATGTGTGTCCTCCGGCAGCCTTTCCAAAATGCCAACCCCAGGAAAGCAGCAGAAACCCAAGTTTTCCTTTTGCTTGGATTCCCGTCGGCTCCCAGAGCTTAATAACAGATTATTTCAGGCTCCCTGGCTTCAGTTGCTCTTTTTTTTCGGGCTGGGGCCGAGCGCTGGCTCACGGGCAAAGCAGCCCTCTGGGTTAGAGGAAGAGGAAGGAGAAGCCACTTTGTGGGATGAGTGCTTTGCCTGTGATAACCCTCCCTCGAGGATTGCCCGTAACCCCTCGCTGCCCTTCCTGCACCCCACGGGGGTCCCTTGCCAGCCCGGGCTGCAGCGGGGGCTTCCCGGAGCGCGATCTCCCAGGGGGGCAGGGGGCGACCCGCTGCTTCCCGGGACCCTTTAAGCTCCCTCTGGCTCCATTTGTCGGTCAGATGCCGATCCAGATGTTGGCACTTCGGTGTCTGCCCGCTGGCACCAGCAGCGCGGGGCGGGCCGGGATGTGGGTGGGTGCCCCGTCGTTTCCCCCCGCCCCTCCCCGGTCCACCGGCGCCTTCGCATCGCCACCTCCTGGGAAACCCGCGACACGGCGACATGGTGGAAAAGCGGAATTCCTGCGCTCCCGGCACGGAGCAATTTTGGGGTTCGTGGCTTTTTTATTTTCTCTAATTTTTTTTGTGCCCCCCCATCTCTCCCGCTGCGGGGGACACCGGGACCGCTGCGACGAGCTCCGTGAAGGCATCGACTGGCAAAAAGGTCTGGCACCTGCGGGAATACTGTCCCCAAAGAGGCGGCGGGCAGGATGCCTGCCTTGCATTTCAGGGGGGCTCGGGACTGAAGGACCGCTGTCTGTCTGTCCTGCGAAGCAGAGGTGTCACCGTCCTGGCAACCAAACCCAACTGAGCCGCCCAACCCTGCTGGGCTTTTACCTTCTTGGACATTCAGCTCTGGGGTCCCCAACACAAAAAGGACACGGAGCTGCTGGAGCGGGGCCAGAGGAGGCCACAAGGATGATCCAAGGGCTGGAGCACCTCTGCTATGGAGACAGGCTGAGAGAGTTGGGGCTGTTCAGCCTGGAGAAGAGAAGGCTCCGGGGAGACCTTCCAGCACCTTCCAGTGCCTAAAGGGGCTACAGGAAAGCTGGAGAGGGGCTTTGGACAAGGGCGTGTAGTGACAGGACATGGGGCAATGGCTTTAAACTGAAAGAGGGCAGATTTCGATGAGATCTAAGGAAGAAATGAGGGTGGTGAAACACTGGACCAGGTTGCCCAGAGAAGCTGTGGCTGCCCCATCCGTGGAAGTGTTCAAGGCCAGGTTGGATGAGGCTTTGGGCAACCTGGTGTAGTGGAGGGTGTCCCTGCCCATGGCAGGGGAGTTGGAACTGGATGATCTTTGAGGTCCCTTCCAACCCAAACCGTTCTCTGATTCTATAGACATAGACACATACACATACACAGAGCACATGGGAGCCATTCGACCCAGATTTACATTCTTCCCAAATGAATGGCAGCATGTCAGAGAGTTGTTTATTTAATGCAAAGTGTGATGTTTTTTAAGAAAAAAATATCTTTATCTCTCCTAGTGCAATAGTTTGGCTGAGTTTTCGTGCCGTTCTTCCTGGTGCAGGATCAACAGTTCACAGGAACTGGCAGTTGGGTTTTAAATCTCGGCAGAGGACTCCCGAGCAAACAGAAGGAGGGAGCGGACAAGATTCAGAGCACTCTGCGGCCTGGGCTCTGCCTGGCTGACGGCGTGTTGTCGAGGTCGTGGTCTGTTAAAATCTCTGAGACTTTTACATCTAGCTGACAAACCCCATGCCGCGCAGCCCGGCTGGGATCCGTGGCCTTTATTGCCTTTCCTGTGTCTGAACGCTTCTGGATGGGGCAGTCATGGAAAAAAAGAGCTGATGGGGATGCCCTCAGCCCCAGAGGTCTGACAGGCGTGGAGGCAAAAATCAGGCTCGGAGAGCCCTGGTGAAGTCGTGTGTGCGATGCCGCAGAGCTCAGCACTGGGAGAAGGGGCTGTGGGATCTCAGAGGACCCCACCTTCCCTGCACCACCTCTGCCTCCCACTTCTTTAAAACGTGGAACCTGGGAAGATCTGCCGGGAGACAGCGCTAGGTCGTAGCTAAAAGGCTGAAATCTATTCCATGGGGTGCCCTTGGCTGCTGCTGGATTCGAATGCTGTAAATCTGACTGAGCATCCTTCCCCCGCCCCGCCGTGCCTCCCCACCTCACCCTCGTCTGCAGCAGCACTTGCTTTTCCTTCTTTCCCACATGCTCCAGAAACCCTCTCACTGCACTTACTGGGAAAGGTCTTTGAGCGAATAATTTTATTAAATTTTACAAGTCTCTATTTTTTTCCCCTTCACCTCTCCCCCTGAGGACAGAACTCCCCAAAGCGAGGGCGGTTTCTCTGGGCACTGTCATCCTTGCTTGGTCATCTGTCTGAAGCAATCACTGTGGCTTCCTTAGGGATTATTTTTCAGACAAAGTGTTGACAATTTTCCCCAGTTGGGTGTCAAGCGTGTACCTGCGGTGGTAATTTCTGAGCGGCAGAAGTCTTAACAAGAGGAATGAACTGTGGTTAATGAGTTGTTGGAAGACAGCACAGCTCAATCCAGTGTTATGCTTTCCAACTTTCCAGTTTCATTAGAAGCCTGGATCTCCTGGTCATGCACTTGTTCACTTTTTGAGTTGAGTGACAGCCCGGCCTTTCACAGGGAAAGCAGCCACGGTGTTTAAGGTAGGTGGTGATGCCCTTGGCTATCCACATCGCTCCATCATGCCCAGCTTTTGTGTTGGCCATTGGAACATCGTTTGTAGCCTTTCCCAGGTGCCAGACCCGCCAGAGCTCGGGTACCAGGGCCATCAGAGGTGGCTGGGTCCTTCTCTTGTCCCTTGTCCTCCTGCAGCTCGTTGGCCTAAATCTGGGATTTGGGCAGATTTTTAGTCCTTACCGGACACTGCCAGGTACTGGTTTAAATGGCAAACTCTTACCCACTGCAGTTAAGCAATTACAAGGTCGTAGCAGCACAGAAGGTAGAGACAGAGGGGTTCAGCCCATGTCCCTGCCTTGGAAACTGGTGCTGCAGGTGTAGGACATAGGCACATGTGAGGATGATGATGAGGATGATGATATACCCATGGGGTAGCCCTTGGCAGCTGCTGGGTTCCGTGTGCCAGCTCCTTGCCCACCGTTGGCCTGAACCACCGTCACTGGAGCTGAGTGGGTGTGTTTTACCTCACCATGCAGGTAATTAATGGCGTGTGCGTGGCTGGTGGTGGCAGCGGCGCTGATGAATCGTTACTTGTTCACCTTCTATAGTGGGATCCTGCACGCTTGCCATGAGTTATGTTACATGTGCTTAGATGTGTAAAATAAGGCAACATGGCAAAACAATCCCAGGTGTTTGCCAGAGTAGGGATAACCAGCTAGCTTACCTGTGATACGGTGATGATGAAAAAAACCCAAAGATGTCCTACTGTTGTGCTGAATTTTTTGTGGGAGGAGAGGTGCCTGTGCGGAGCAGATGTTTTCCAAGCATCATTTTCTCCTTTAAATTAAAATGTTTTAATTGGTATATACTGTAAAAATGTGCCTTTTTGGCTGTAGAGGATTATAGGTGAAAACTGGAAATCAACATTTGTAGTTCTTCCAGCATTCTGTGTGCACACAGTAAATACCTGCAAGACTGAGCATCTAACCTCCCCACGGGCAGCTGTATGGAAGCTTCGCTGTGCAAAGGGCAAGAGAAGCAGCTGGCATCCCGCAGCCAGCATCCCGCAGCCCTCCAGGAGCAGCAGAAATCTCCTTTCCACTTCATTTCCATCTGGTTTCCCCCAGAGGAAACCCAGCACCGAAGGGCCGTGGCAATGGGTGGGTGCAAGGAGCGTGCCAGGTGCTGGTGCCCCTGGGTGGGCGATGGTTCCCGTGCCGCTGGGCTCCGCAGTTGTGGTGCTGCTGAAGCTGCTGCACGCTCCTTCCTGGTTTTCCCACGCCAGCTCCCTGCTTGCCTGGAAGGAGGGTTAACCGTGATGCTATAGATGCTATCTGCGCTGGGGAAAAGATTTCAGAGCCAGCTAAAGTTCAGGAGTACATTAATTAGCAGAGCAGTTCTAAAGTGCAGTAATTAGTAGCTAATTGCTGCTGCAGAAGTATGCAAGGCGTAGTGCCTTTTGTTGCTCCCTCCCGTGCAGGGATGGCTTATCTGGGGTTTGCTGGGAGCGGGGAGTGCTTGTCCCAGGTCCCTGTCCCCGTGGCAGGAATGGAAAAAGTCAGCAGGGGAGCCCAGGTAGGACGAAGCCGTGAGGGTGAGCTCGGTCTGCTGCCAGGAGCAAAGGCCCCGTGGCTGTGCCACACTTGGACTTCGGGCTCACACCGGCTGGCGAGGCTGGGCTGCCACTGTCCCTCCATCCCGTGGGGCCAGGCAGGTCCCCCCAGCTCTCCTGCCCAGGATCCACCCAGGAGCTCAGCGGGGGCTGCCAGCTCATTTATCATTATGATTTGCAAATCAGGCTGAGATAATTGATAAACCCACACTGCCAGTCGTGGGGCAGAGGGCTGCTCCCAGCCGGGTTTGCTCAGGAGCAAAGCGTGTCGGGGAAAACCCTCCTGCAGCCACAGCAGCGAGGTGCCACCCGCCAGGGAGGGGATCCCAGCATACCCCAAGCAACAGGAAAAAATAGATGCAATATCTAATTAGCGGGCACTGCAGCCTTGCCTGGGTGCTCCCCGAAGGTGCTGTGTGCAGCTGGCAGCGCCCGAGCCCGGCCCCGCGTTGTGAACTGGAAAGGTGTTTGTGTTCTCCCCGGAAAGTTTGGTACGGAAACACCACCTCCAGCGTTCAGCTCTGAAATACGCCGCGGCGCTCAGCTCCGAGGGTTTTGTGGGGCTGGGAGACGAGCTGGCTCCAGCCAAATACATCCTTCTGCAGTTTCCAAGGATTTATTATTCAAAACAAAAGGTAAAATGAATTAGATTACCCATCTTTTCCAAACCGAACAGCAGCAATTTTCACCACTGACCTAGAATTGTTATTTCAACAATGTAATATCTGACTACCTTAAGTTACACTATGGACCTAAATGCCATTTTTCTCCCCCCCTGTTTACTGCTGGATAAGGAAAGTCAGGCCCAACAGGTAGGACCGCAGGAGGGGAAGCGTTAGGAAAAGTGTTTTGGAATCGTGAGGCTCAGAGGCTTTGTGCGTGTCCCCAGCCCAGCGTGTGGCCCCAGCTGAAGGAGAGGATGGAGTTCACCTCATCCCTCAGCCTCGTGAACTGCAGCAAGCCTCACTTTCCCTGGATTTTTTTCCCTCTGTTCGCTAGAATTGCAAAATTGCAATTATTAGTATAGAAAGAACAAAGAGTGCAGAGGTTGTGTCCCCATCCGGGTGTCCCTGCTCAGGTGCTGCCACTGGAGTGATGGGCTTTTGTGTCTCACCACAAAGCTCATCCCTGTGGTGAAGCAGCACGATGCTGTTTTCACTCCAGCGAGAAATTTAGACTTTTTTACAGAAGTGCCCCTTAATTTAAGACCAAACACGTCCTGCTGCAATATTTCCTATCAAACTTTATTATTCTGCCCCTGCAGCAGCGTATTTTATTTACAGCTCAAAACCTCAGCCTGAGAGCGACAGGACGACTGATGCGAAGGTGCGTTTTGGCAGCGCTCGCCCCGCCGCGGTGCCAGGGACGGGCCGCGTGGCACCACCGCAGCTCCAGCCTCCCGTAAACGAAGGATTCCTGTGCTTCTGCTTCCTTGGCTGCCAAATCCGTCCCATCGGCCGTGGCACCCCTGGCAATGTCTCTGCGTACACCTCACCCGCAACCACAGCCGGGCCGTGACAAGTGACGTGGGTACAACGGAGTGAACCCTATTCCCAAATAACTTTTTGATGCAGTATCACCAGGAAAGGTTAGTCAAAGGCTTTGCACTAGTCTACGCATGAGGAAACTTGCTCTATGGTAAAATCCACTTGCCACTCAGGAAGAAGCGATTAGAGAAGCACTGACTCAGCCAGGCTTTGCCCCAGGGGTGCCTGGGCTGACCTGTGTGCCCCTGTGCCTGGTCACCGTGGCATCTGTGAGTGCCCGAGGTGGATGGGGGAAGATGGGCTGGGGTAGAGCGTGGCAGCGTGGTGCCCCCGTGGTGCTCACGGCTGGCAGGAGCCGCTCTGTGCCGGGAGAGGAGAAACACCCACCTTTGCGGCGGGTTTGGGAGTCACCAAGGGGCCCCAGTGCCATTTTCAGAGTCCCATTTAGCCGGGTGCTGGGGGTGTGGGAGGAAGCCCCCCGGGAGCGGGGTGCGAGGCTCTGCCACCGTCATGCAGCCCGTTCCTGTTGCACCATCGCACCCTCAGCTTCGGTCATCCCATTCTGCCCCATCCTCACTGGGACAGCGTCAAGGGGCTTTGGTGCCCAGAGTTACTTATGAGCAGACTGTAGAAGAGACAGGTTTACTTAATAAATAAATACAAATAACACATGGCAGGCACTAGCACGAAATAGCGCAGTATTGACGTTGCAAGTGGGGCTGAGATGTCCAGGGCTTGGAGCTTTGGGCTGGTGCTAGTTTAGCTTAACGCGCCGAGGGTGTCAGCAGGCATTTAACGAGGCTGGCAGGTGACAGTGTGACTGATGGTGCCATCTGAAATGGCTCAAGGGGCATATTAGAAGCTACATACTTGGATGGATAAATATGTTCATCCAGAGTATCCAGGGAGGTTTTGCCTTAGAATAACTGGGGACAGTGAAAGTGCATTTGCCTGGTAACCGGGGTGCCCTTGGGGTGCCCTTGGCCCCGTTTCTGGGTGCCTGCCCGGGGCAGGTTTGTGTGTGTTGCCAGGAGCTGCAGCGTGGTCACGGCATGCGCTGGCAGTCACCGGGGCTGGGGGGATGCTGGTGGAACTTGGGGGGTGTCAGGGCTTCTCCCCTCGTCTCTGCAAAGCTTCGTGCACAGCGGAGGAGCTCTGCGTTGTTTATTTTTGGTAAAGCCTTTACCTAAAGCTCGGAGCTCTAACGTTTGGCTCTGCCACACTAGCCAAGAAGAGAGAGAGTGAGGGAAAAGGAGGAGGCAGTGGTTGGGTTTTGGGGTTTGGGTCATCTCTGAGCTCCCAGGACAGAGCTTAGTCGGCCGAGACGGGCAGCGGGAGGAAGAGGATCGCCTTCTGGCCGTAGTGAGTCCGCGGCCCCAGCTTGCTTCTCCCATTCTTCTTCAGACCGACAAACCAGTTCTTATCCGCGTGCTTTTTGGAGACGTACGTGTTGTAATGGTTTTCTTCGATCCTTTCGAGGAACAGGCACTCCTCACCCAGTAACTGCTGGAAGAGAACCCCGGGGAACACCAGTGAGGCGGGGCGATGCCACGGGGAGGAGGACGTGTGTTCCTAAGGCAGCGATCCCAGCTCGGCGCTCCCTGGCCAGGATGCTATCCAGACCCACCTCCGAGATCCTCATGCCCCAGGGAAACTCATATTTAAAGCATGGAGGGTAAGTAGCCTTGGTTGAGACCCCTGGGCTACTCCTGCTGCAACTTCCCCATGTCTGGGGCATTTTATTTGGCAGTGACCGAGCCCAGCCCCGCGCTCCGTAAGCCGGTCCCGGCACTGGCTCCTGCTCTGGCACTAACCTGTGCGGTGGCGGCTGCGGGCTCAGGGCAGGAGCGCCAGGAACAAAGCAGCTCTTTGGTGAGGCTGAGCAGCCTGTGACCAGCATTACGAGTCGTGCACTTTGCAATAAATGGGACTATTCTAGTTGGAGATATCCCTGTTCCTTGCAGGGGGGTTGGACTAGATGACCTTTGAAGGTCCCTTCCAGCCCTAACCATTCTATGATTCTCACAGACCCAGATTATTTTCAGTGATTCCGTGCCCTCCGGTTCTCTGGGCACAGGGAGGGTAAGCTCCTGCCTTGCACGATCCTGCTCACACTGGGATGTTGTGGATGCTGCTGCTGCCTCCGGCACAGGGTTTGGTGCAACCAGGATGCAGAGGAAAATTGTGGGGAGGTCTTTGCTCAGTGTCTGTGGGCCATTGCCTGGGGCTGGTTCCTCTCACAGCCCTGAACAGCTTTGCAAAGCCGTGGAGAGGTGGCAGGAGGCAGGTGGAGGTGTGAGCAAGGTGCTGCCAGGGCTGGAAGAGCCAGGCTGGAGGGGCACTAGCCCTGCACCCCACTAGGATCCCCCTATGTCCCCGCTTGCAGAGCTGGCAGCTGCCCAGGGGATGCAAAGCAGCTGCTGCTCCAGATGCGGAATATGATATTTGTCAAATGTCAGATCCGAAATTCAATATTTGTCAAGAGGCAGGGCGGTAAATGCTGTTATTTGGTTGTTTATTTGCTTCCCCCCAAAATAAAGCCGGATGGAGAGTAGCCATCCAGCTGCCAAAATAGCAAACAAGAGGCTAATTGTCGCCTGTGGTTTGCATTACTCAGAGCTACGAGATTTCTGCAAACCTCAAACCCTCTCCGTGTCTGGTCCCACAGGAACCTCCTACTTACCGAGCCGTAGAGCAGCCCGTTGGTGTCCATCGCCAGGTACTGCCCAGACTGGGTGCTCTTTATATACACCTCTCCCACGCTTTCCGCACTTAGCTGCAGTTGAACTGAAAGTAAAAATAAACCAACAACAACAACAAAAGTAAAAGGAAAATAAGAAAAGGGGAAAAAAAAAAAAAAAGGTTGTCAGTGATAATGTCCAAGCTGCGAGGAGAGTTCGTGGGGTGTTCGTGTTCGTGTTCTGAAGCCCGGCTTATAAAAGGCTTTATAGGAAACAGGACAGCGTGTAATAAAAGTGTCTCCTTGTACTCTCTCCTTCAAAGAAACCCCACAGCCATGCTTTAGGATCCAAAGACCAATTTTTTTCCCTATTTTACATCAAAGGAAGGGCAGCCTTTTGGTTAAGATGCTGGAATGGGACACAGGAGATTGGGGTTTTAATTCTGGCTCTAATTTACAAATTTCTCATGTGGTTTTGACAAGACACTTAAGGAGAGACATATGAAGAAGTATTTCGAGAGCTAAACCAGCGACAGGCAGACTTCAGATGCCTGCGCTGCAGAACCCTCATCCAAAGCATCTCATCCGGCAGTGCGCCGCGGCTGGCATCATCCGGCACGGCGTAGGCGGGCAGTGGAGAAATAGAAAGGGCTGATCTTCATCCTACAAAAATACCTCCCAGGTAGCCATGAGCCGTGTCTTACGTTGTCCTGGTTTGCGATGCTGACATGAGTTTGACATCAAAGTGAGACCGGAGCCAGCTGGGGGGCGATGGGCTCCTGGGGGCGCCGCATCGGTTCACGCCGCCCACCGGGCACAGGCTCTCCGTCCCTGGCACCGACGCTGGACCTCAGCTACAAACTCTGGGGCAAAAAAAACTCCTTATTGGTCTTGTACTGTGGGAAGTGAGTGGGTCAGCCACTTGCCGAGGCCACCTCCCTTTGCCCAGCATCCTGCACCTAACCAGCAGATTTAACCTTTCTATCCGTCTGGTTCCTGTTTTCTGCCCTGTGAGTTCCTTTTTTTCTTACTTTGCTGATTACAGGAGCCTCGGAAAATGATTAAAACTTGGTTCAGGTTCTTGTTTAACGTATTTATCGGGAAGAGGCCGTGTGGCTGGAGAGCAGCTTTGGGAGGACAGCCCTCCGGCACTGTGTGCTCACGGACGGCCCCGTACTGCTCTCGGGGGTGGGCAGGAAAACTGAAGTCTGAGCACCCCCAGCGTGCACAGGGGGCTGCCGTTATATCCAGAGTGGGACTTGCAAAATCCAGCTCTTCCAAATGATCCGTCCCATCTCCTAGTCAGCTTTTATTCCTAAGCTTTTACTGTAGAGGTTTGTAACAGAAATATTTAGCTTGGTTTGGATGAAGCATGAACAGATGCCTCAGCTCCAGCTCCTTCCTTCCTTCCTTTTAAAACTTATTTTACTTTACCCTTATTTGGACCAGGTAAGAGGAGATGTTACATCTTGGCACGGCAGAAACCCCCGTCCCCATGAAATCTTTGCTGTAATGGTTCACATTCTTCGTTTTTTTGGCGTTTCCTGCTCAGTAAATGATGGTTAATTAGTAAATTGCCTGGGTGCAGGTTTGCAGTAACATGCAGCTCTGGTGCTCGCCTGGCTGCATCTGGCAGCCCCTGCAGTGGCAGAGCCCCCAGCCCGCCCTGCGGCCCCAGGATGTGGCCAAGGCGAAGTCCAGTGGGGAAAGAAGGGAATGAGGTAAAAATGATGATACTGTCCTAAAAAACTGCCTCCGAGAGAGGGGAGCGGGGAGACCGATGGGGGACGTTAAGTTCTCCAGTTGTAGAGGGAGAGAGAACAGCGGGTCTGGAGGAAGGAGCTCATGCACAAATTATTGTGGTTTTTACAGGTCTGTACAGTTATTTTCTTCCATGAAGTAACGGGATGAAACAGAGAAAATGAGGCTGTTTGTGGAAACAAGCATGAGCTTCATCCTTGAGGGTCTACAAGGTCCTGGTCAGCTCTCGGTTTGTTTCCCGGTGCGGGCTCGAGGTGCCCGGTGGCACGGGGAGGGAACCGTTACGTAGGGCGAGCCACGACTTCTGCTCTCCTTAGAGACCCTCCCTGGTCCTGGGGCTCGCACCCGCCGAGGCGATTTAAGGTAAAAATATGAATTCTTGATGTTTATCTGGAACAAAACGCGCACGGGAGCGGGGAGTTGTTTGTAAAGCACTGGTGCCAGCTCTGGTGTGGCCGTGCATGCTGGATGCTCCGACCAGCCACGGGCGTTCTCGTGCTTGCCCTCCCTGGCAACCTCTCTCCGCTGTCACCCCGAGGTTCCCCGTATGGATCTGACTTGCTCTGTGCCAGCCGGTGCCCGTCCCCGCTGCGTAGGCAGTATCCCACGGCGGAGTCACGGTCCGTGGTGCTGAGCACCAGGCGCAGGGGCAGGACCGTGGGCAGCCGTTGGCGCTCGGAGGCGGGGTACCTCGCCGGCAGCGCTGCTCCGCTGGCACGCAGCCCTTCCAGGAGTTTCCTCTGTAAATATTTGTACGTTCGGATATCCAAGTTTACGAGATCATTTACAGGAGGTTCCTCTCTGGCAGAGGTTTCCAAACACGCGGCCCCAGAGCAGGAGCTGGCGAGGTGTGAGCATGCCAGGGTGCGCCGGGTGCCATGTGGAGCGGGTGCTGCCCGCGCTCGCTGCCTGCGTGCATGGTGCAGCTGTGGGGACTGGCAGCTGGAGGGCAAAGGCTCACTCCAGGGTGATGGGCTCGCTTTGCCGGGGAAAAAGGCCGGGGTGTGCAGCAGCATCTGTGCCATGAGACGGTGGGCTCGGGGCTGGGGCGCAGGGGCTGGACACTCGTGTCCTTGTCAGCATCCCGTGTCCCAGGAGATGCCACCTGGCCGCTGGCTCTGCAAACCCATGCGGAGCTCCCAAGGGCACACGGGCATCTCTGCGTTGCCCGTCTGACTCTAGCAACATCTCAGCTCTGGCAAAACGTGGCGGAGGTGCCCGTTGGGCTCGTTTGGCCTCTGTGGCTGCCAGCTCGGGGATCCTGTGAGCCCAGTCCTGTCTCCTGCAGGTCCTTTGGGTCAGTGTCCTCTGCCTCTTGCAGGGGTTTGAGAAGGTTTCCGTGCCTGGTGTATTCCAGGCTGGAGGCAGCCTGCCCTGCGCTGTTTATCCAGCCTTGGTGAGCTCATCCTCACCTGCTGCCGCGTGCTGCGTGAGCGGTGGGGAAACGGCGTTTGTAATTAAACCTCTGCTGTAAACTGCCTTTCATTAAAACAGCAATAACAAAAAGAAAGGTTAAGTTTGGGGGGAGAAAGCCACATGTGCGCTTGTGGTTTAAAGAAAATAAAAGTGCTTTTCTTAGAATTTGTTAGGTAGACTTGGCTCCTCCCAGCCTTTCTTTCTGACCAGATAGGAGCCTGGCAGGTCCCAGTTCTATTCCAGTAAATGTTCAGGATATGGTGTGCCCAGAGGTTTCTGCTGAGAACCGAGAGCTCCGGTGCACAGCGGTGGGGAGGAGCCCGGCGCTGCGGGGAGCTTTGCTGCACTGCTGGCCTAGATCTCCTCAAGCATCGGTTTAAAAAAAATCCTCTGAAGTGCTTTGGAAGTGCAAGAGCCCTAAAAGCTTAGAACTTCCCAACTGATTCCTTGGATTTTGTGTCTTTGCCCTTACACAGCGATTTTCTCTTTACAAAAATGGCACTTTTTGGCGAGCGAGTCCTGCCAACTTCCCAAGGTAAACTTTTATGCCAATTATGGAGAGCAAACATGCTTGTAGAAAGGCAGCGGGATGTGCAAATGGTAAGACAAGTGTTGGTATCTGCATGGGCAGTTCATCAGCAGCAGGTCCCCAGCATCCCATGGGCTGGAGCCGCCGGCATCACCGGCTGCGGGGAACAGGGATGGCCAAGAGGAGACTCTGGCCGTGGACGGCAGCTCTGGTAACCTGTGAAATCTTCACGACACACAGATGCAGATAGAATGTGTTGTAAATACTTCAGCATACACTAAGCCATACTTGTTTTCATTAAAAAAAAAAAAAGAATGGTAACACAAGTGCATTTTTAGAGCTGTAAGTCACAAAATAACTCCCCTTCACCTGATCCTTGCCTCTGTTGGGCTTTCGCATCCTGCAGGCATTTAGTTTGCTGCGTAAGAGGAGAGGGAAGTTGCCCGAAGGTGTGGGGACGCTGTGCAGAACACAGAGCTGAAACCCCTTCCGCAGGCAGAGGAACGTGCGCCCGCCTGCCCACCCCAGCCTGACATGGCATATGGAGCTGCGTGGCTGCAGAGCACGGTTGGGAAACGCTCCTTGGCACTGCCCACTGTCATGCTCCATCTTCTAACCCAGAGCAATCGCACAGATACTGTCGAATTCCGTGTGATGGCTGCATGTGTGTAGGATGTGAGGCTGCTCCTGACCCTTTTTCCCAGCCGCCAGCTCGCTGCGGAAGCCAGCCGTGCCGCAGTTAGCACCGCGGTTCCGTATGCTCTGCCTGCCCACGGTCGTTTGGAGAACCACCTTGAGACTGAATACTTCTGCAGATGTGAAACAGTGCACAGCCCGGGCCTGCCCGGGCTCCACGCACAGCTGTGCGGGTGTTTGGTGCATGGGCTGACCCGGGAAGGGGTGTTGCAACCAGGAGAAAAGAGCCTGTCTTCTCCAGCTCCCCCCTTCCTGGCTGCTAAAGGCTGAGAAAATGGTAGGAGCAAGGTGGAACGCCGCGAAGCCCCGTCGGGTTTTTGCTTACTGTGCTGGTCGCTTCGGTCCCTGGTCCCATCCACTTTGCCGTCGGGGAGGATGCGGAGGAAGTGGCCGCCGTTGCTGCAGTACAGGAGTTTGGGTTTCTTGTAGTTCCCCAGGGGAAGGTTGAACTTTTCGGTGAGGGCGGTGAAGGTGGTGATCTCCCCCTCGGCCATCTCGCAGCCTCTCCCGCCGGCTGGGCTGCAAGAGACGCGGTGGCGTATGGCAGGAGCGGTGGCACCGAGTGCTTGGCACACACTGCTGCTGCCAGGCTTTTAAAGGGAGGGGAGGGAGCCTGGTGGTCCCCAGCTGGTGCCCGGCTGGCTGCTGGGCAGGTGATTCACACCGCAGCCGGTGGCTCCGGCAGTGACACAGCCCAAAAGGTGATGCTCTTTGGTGTGGGAGGTGGGGAGGGGGGGGTCGTCTCCTCACTGGGTGCAGCTGGGTGGTAGGGACTCTGTCCTTTTCATCTGATCATAGTCAATTCTGTTTTCTTTCTGCTTTCTATTGACGTACGTACTAAAATTATACGCTCAAAAAAAAGGTCTGGAAAACACCCAGTGTCTGATTGGAAGCCGCAGGAGGCAGGACGCAGCCCGGGTTAATAACTCTCGCCACTATTATAACTTTCAAACACGATTATGACTGGGTATTGCAACACGTACTGCATGCCAGAGAGCAAATATTGCGTCATATCTTGGCACTCTGCATCTCACCTGGCCAAGGCACGCGCTAAAGATGAGAACGGACGTTAGGCATCATGGGGGATGAGCAGGGGGTGGGAGGCTTTCCCTGGCTGGGCACGGAGCAGGACATTTCCCCATACACTGATCAATAGCAAAGGGGGAAAAGGAACTTTTGAGTCCAGATTATACCATGTTTGTGCCTCCTCGCATCTCAATAAAAGTGGTTAGAAGGGTAATGGTTTTAAAATAGAGGGAGGTAGATTCAGGTTGGATATTAGGAAAAAAATTTTTACCATGAGAGTTGTAGAACACTGGAACAGGTTGCCCAGAGAGGTGGTGGATGCTCCATCCGTGGTGACATTCAAGGCCAGGTTGGATGAGGCCCTGAGCAACCTGATCTAGTTGGAGATATCCCTGTTCCTTGCACGGGGGTTGGACTAGATGACCTTTGAAGGTTCCTTCCAGCCCTAACCATTCTGTGATTCTATGATTCTATGAAAGGCAAAGCCCTGGCTGATGCAGAAGGGTGTAACTGGGCATGGGATACCACCAGCTGCTCAGGAGCAACGGGCACCATCTCGTGTGAGCGCTCCTGCCCGCAGGACTCCTCTGCTCTCCTGGGGAAGTGTGCGGAGACCATATTGAAACCTCATTTTGCAAGATACTATGTGGTCATGTTTAAACAGGTGCTGTGCCAAAACCTGAAGGCATCGTCAGACCGATAAGAGAAAGATGCTGCCAAGGTCGGAGGGTGAGAGCTGCCACCGCAGCCGTGGGTCAGGAGGTGCCGTGGCCGGGTGTGAGTGGGGACCCGAGTCCTACACGTATTCCAGGTATGTTCAAATTTATCTGAACGTTTCTAGCCTAGAAACTACATTTTAAATCTCCCATGAATATGCTGTCTTTCGTGTACAAATTTCCGTAGTGCTTATAGAGAAGTGGATTTATGAACAGAAAAAAACGGGGCACAGTATAAATCTGGATACAGGAAATTACTTTAAATGTCATGTATTCCCATAGCTATACTATGGAAAATATTATATAGTCACTGTTTATGTGTGTTTATATATTTATAGATTGTAAAAATGTCTCTTTATCACTGAGTTGTGCTGCTGGTGCATTAGGATGGAGCCAGTATCCCGCTGTGTGGGTTTGCCGCGGTACGTAACGAGTGACCCGGGAGATATTAAGGGCTGCAACTCTGCAATACACACACACACACACACACATATAATCTCTAAACACTTGGCTGTAAACTCTGAAGTATTTAAATTTGCAAATGCAGCTGCAAGGAGGGGAAGCCACTCCTTCAAGGGAATCCCAGGAGCCTGCAGAAGATAAAAATGTCTGCGGGTTGGATTGCTGAAAGCCGAAACCTTGGAAATAAAGATTTCATCGCTGTTGCTGAACATGCACCCAGCCCCTGCAACCAGCTTTGGTTAGTACAAGGCTTCGTCCCTTACTCTCAGACGTGTCTCCTCAGGGTCCCTATCAGAACAGAGATGTCCTAGCAGAGGAAAACAAAACTGTAAAGAAAAAAGTACTCCCCATCTTCCCAGGCCTCAGTTCCTTTGGGAAGCTGAGGGTTGGCAACAGCATCTCTTTCCTCCTGACTATCAGCCCATGTTTTCCTGCAGATGGAGGTATTAAATCACTCATAGAATGGCTGAATGTGGAGTCAAAATGCAGGGACAAATTATTTTAGGCTTTTCTCCAGAGCCATTCTCAGCTTGCTTGGTAAGTCACGTTTGCTGGTCCAACACCTACCAAGTGTTACTTCCTCAGCCCAACGTTTCCTCAGCTCTGTGCTGTTTTGCACTGGAAGCTGTTTTGGTTCTTATCTTAAGTTTAAAAGTCATCCCCAGGCCAGTTCCTCCCTGATCATGCATCTCCCCAAAGGTCACTTTTGCTCTGCAGCTAATGGCCCAAAGTATCAACTTTTTCCCAGGAGTCTGGCCAAGTTTTACAGCCGCCCCTGTTGATGTCCTCGCTCCCGAATCCCACCAAAGCCGTGTCTGTCTCTGTGCTGCTGTGCTTAGGCTTTGTTTTGTGTGTTTGGAAGCTGCAAAGTCTCACAGATCCCCCATTCCAGACAGATGGGGTTTTTGGGAGGTGCCTTCTGCAGGTGGTAACGCGGGCCAGCCCGGGTATCCCGCGATGAGGGTGGTGAAGCTCAGAAGCTTTGTGGTTCCTGGTGGCTTTCCAAAGCAGGCGATGGACTGTCTAAGCCCAACTTTAACATCCTCCTTTAACACAGCTGTCAGGCAGGTGAGATGAGGCATTTCTCAGAGTGCCTGGTCCCCAAATTTGTTCTTCTGTCAAGAGATCATACTTTTCTTGTGGTAGTTCAGTTTTTTAATGCCAACCGTCTGCCAAGCTTTCTCTGAACCAAAACCTTCAGGTTGTTCAATGTGGTAAAAAAGGCTTTAGTGCTTTACTGAGCATTAATCAAGATCAGTGGCATTGTGTAATTTCCTGGAGCTAAAGCTTTTCTTGAACCTTTATCTGAGGGTAAAAGGCACTCAGAAGTCTCCTGGGTTGATGGTGGATGGAAGTGAGAAACAAATATCCCAAAGCCAAGAGCTCGCATCAGGATCTCAGCACACTCGCGCCGCAGCCAGCCCGAGCGAGGAGCAGGCTGGGATGGTCCCCTTGGTCACCTGGAGGTCTGCGCATTCCAGGGCATCTACAGGGAGCTTCAACAGAGCAGCTTGACTGGCAATGGCTTCTTCATTTTCACGTATTTCCTTTAAAGTTTTTTTTTTTTTGCTATTTTTAGAATGAATTCAGTGCTCACCAGCTGCCTTGGACTCCACGAGAGAAGCTGAATGAACACTATTTTCCACTCCCATTGTCTCTCCTTGCTAAATACTATTGCTGTTCTTGTGCTTTTATGACCATGGAGTCCGTACTCTACACACACCACCGCTCACGGCCCTACTATTATACTTTTGGCAGGAACATGTTAGGTTTTTATGGGAATTAAAAAGCATGAGTGAGAGAGAGAACCTGAACCAAAGACAACATAAAGGGCCTTATTTCTTTGGGTAGAAGCCCGGCAACATTATTAAATAGCTCAAAGCAGAACAGAAAGCTCTCTCCAAGATGCTGAGACACACCACGCTCCAGCGATTATTTGGTGCCCCATGGAGAAAGGAAAATATTCCAAGAGGAGATTGCTGTAAGAGGGGGATGGCTGCTGCCGAGCCATTGACACCACCGGTCACACCAGGACAGTAAGTTAGTGTTTGTCCCAGACCAGCTGTGTTTGTGGCTCTCCTCTTTCCTCCCACCTCTGTGTAACACCCTCGTCCACTTTGCTGCTGTAGCTTTTCTGTGCTGTGTTGCTTAAGAGAAAACCACCGCTGAGGATGAACGGCCTCATCGCTGGGAGCTAGCCCCAGGGCATCTGATCCGGGTGGCTCCAGGGCATCTGCTCTGGGTGGCCCCAGCTCTGTCTGTGGGTGCTGGGGAGGGTCCCGCCAGCAGCCTGGGGGCACGTGGCTCTTCCTTCTGGGCTGCGGAAGGAGATGCCAGAAGCCTAAAAGATCAGAAATAGCTTTCTGAAGGTAAAAAAGGGCTTAAAAAGAGAGTTAAACATGAATGTTAGTTTTAACCAGGTCCTACTGAACCTCGGAGGCTGGAGCACTGCAGTGTGCAGGCTCCTGGCAGCAGCGAGGAGATGAGCCCAGCACAGGACCGGAATAGTTGTGAAGTTCTGAGAAGTTTGGGTTTGGTTCCAAACTTTATCACCAACCGCTGCTGCTGCAGTGGCCAAACCAGCGGCTTTGATGTGAAATCCCAAACTCTGCAAGCATCTGAGTCCCGACGTCGAGGGCCGGTTACGTTGCCAATAACAGGCGAACTCTGTGTGAGCTCCAAAATAAGAGTGCGTGCTGGGGCTGTGGAAAAGGAGTGAGGTCCTTTTCCTTTCCTCTTTTAAAAGCAGTGCTGACCTCGCTAGATAGTGCTGTTCCCCCTTGCCTGCATGGCAAGGGTGGTGTTGATGAGAGTTTGGCAACCTGGGGGGTTGCTAATGGCCCAGAAGGTTTTTGTGTGTCTGGATTGCCAGGTCACACTCGGACCCGGCTGTTTGTGGCTTCAAGGGTACTTTTGTGGCTCTTTTGTGGCTCGTGTGACACCAGTTTAGTAGCCAGCTAAGACTGACCACCCATCACTGCCACGAGCACCCTGCTTTTTTGGTAGCGGGCTCAGCAGAGGAGCCCAGTGGGGAGAAGTCTTGCTGGGTCTTGTGGGGCTCCTGGCAGAGCTGGGTGGGCTCTGGGCATGTCCCTCTGCCCCGGGGACTGTCCCTGCAGCGATCCGGGCTCTCCAGGGAACTAAGCCTGTACCTCTTCTGGCCACCCCTCTGTACACAGGCTGGAGCTGCAGACCACGAAGATGGGATGTTGCTGCTTCTCAACTGGGAGATGAGCATCTTCCACTTTCATCCACAAACCTCCATCCACCAGTCAAACTCGTTAGCAGCTTAACGAGCCGTCTCATCAGAGACTGCAAAGGTTACCTAGACCGGAGCGGTGGCAACTGTGGGGAGACAGCGTCCCTTATCCTGTTGCTGAAATTTCTCTGCCTGTTTTTCCCTCCTGTCCATCTCTCCGACACTTTCTCTCTGCTCCTTTTTCTTTAGACTCCTCCTGTCTGACTTGAATAGACCCGTTTTCTCGAGATGAGCTGCAGGAGTTTTGCATGTTGGTGAAAGCACGTTGCACGGGAGGCTGGTGGGTCCCAGCGTGGTGTCCGCAGCTGAGCGCGCTGGATCATCAGCGCAGCCTCGTCACAGCTTCTGGTGCCCAAACGGTGCCTCTGTCCCACAGGTGGCCCCTGAAACCACGAGGTGCCCAGCCAAGGTGAGCCTCGTATAAAAGCCAAAGTATAAAACACCTGGCTGCTATGCAGAGGAAACCAGGAGTGTCTCACCTACCATGGGTTAAAACAAGATTGGAGGTTGACTCAAATACATTAAATTTGTCCATGGCTTTGGATACAAACCTTTCTATAGGATTGGAAAGAAACGTTCTGGCTGGCCTCTGTTGAGCACCCCGTCAGAACGAGCGTGGACGGGTTGATGAAAAGTGCAGTTAATCACAGTTGTCGTTTAGATGATCAGCTGCAGATCGTGCAGAACCTCCAGACAGGCGAGAAGCCAGCGGAACCAGGAGCCTTTCAAGGTTCTGTCCAACTTCAGTTAATGAGATCAGCGGCTCCCGAGTCGGGCCCTGGTGAGTTCAGTGGGAACACTGCCACTGGATTCACTTTGGAAAGCGTTATTTTCTCCATTAAAGCACAAGGCATGTTTCTTCCAAGGTGCGTGACTCAGCTGTGATCAGACAGCATCGCCTCCCGACGGGATCACTTCCCAGCCCCGCTCCTGCCGGCATTCCCAGGCACTCGTTCCCAGGCACTTCAGACAGTACGTGTGGCAACGGAAAGCACTTACAACAGGTAGAATGTTTTTAAGGAATTCTGGCTCTGGCTTTCCTTCACCCATTGCCCATCCCAAGGGGCTCCCAAAGCACCCTCTGCTTAGTGCCATGGGCTGAGGTTCAGCTTTGGGGCGATGCAAGAACTGCCTGAGTGTGCAGAGCAAACATCTCTCAGAAAAACAGGGATTTTCTTCATCCTAAGTTTTAGAGATCCATGGTGTGGGATGGATTTCCTCACCCAGGAAAGGATTAGAGATCAGCAAGAGGTTTCCTGGTGTGCAGGCTGCTCCAGGAGGGCCTGGGGTTATCCCAGGGGCTGCCTTGCCTTCCGAGGGCTGGCGGTGCAAGGCACGGCTCCCATTCCTCAGACTAGGGATCCTCGTAGAAGGACTTAATAAATGATTAGGCAAAGCTTATGATAAATATGTAATAGATCGTTTTGTGTGTATCAGCAGAAAGCATTGGCTTGTTTCTCGTCGGTGTTCATGGCAAGATGATTTTATCTCTAGCAATTTGATTAGCTGCTTAATGAAATATTTATCAGTCAGGTTCTACCCTTTGTAAGTGAAATATGCGGTATAAAGTGTGACCAAAACTGTAGAAATTAATTTAACTAATGCCTGCTGTCATCATCTCCTGTGCTCCACCAGAAAACACAGTCATTCCGGTTCGGTCACACGGGATCTGCGTCAGGGAAAACAGGAGTGTAAATGTGAAACTTTTAGCAATTTACTGAGTGGGTATCACCAACAGCAAGAGCCAAATAAAGCCTGATGATAACCCCCAGCAGCAGCAGGGCAAAGGCAGGTTAGGAAAAGGTGGGATCCCGCCCAGGAGGAAGGGATGGGGGGTTCTCAGTTTCAAACTGCAGCAGGAGTCAGCCTGTCCCTTTGCTCTCCATCCCTCTGAGGCAGCATTTGGAAATAAATGATGGTACTGGAGAGGGGCATCCGGCTCCAGGTAAGGGGAGAAAACCCCAGATACTGCTGGGGATGCCCTAGGGAAGCCCCACAACAGCTGGGACATCCAGTGCAACATCTCAGCAAACTGGTGGCATCCGTGGGGAGACGGGAAAAACAAAGCGATGATCTGCTTTCTAATTACCTTCCAGCCTCTCCCACCTCCCCACCCACACCCTTGTGCAGTCTGGTGATTAACTTAATTACAGTTCCAGCTCCAGGAGTCCATCCAGCCCAAGAGCAGGAGCTTTGCCAGGAGGGTCTTGCCCCATGTGTCCTGTCTGGGTTCAGACCAAGACCAGGGACACATACACGAGCAGCGCTGGCTGCAGCAGCAGATCCCGTTGCCTCGTGCGGGGGATTTAAGTCCTCCCAGAGTGAGCCAGATGTGTGGGACCCACGTGTGGAAAGAACACACTGGACGGAGAATCGTGAAAGCTCAGTCTCCCCAGCAAAGGATGGGGTGGAAGATGTGTTGCACCCAGAGCGTCCAAGGGGACACCTTTGGGCATTGCAGTGAGAGGATGCGATTGCCCTGTTATGGAGAAGAGCCTGGAGGTGGCTGCTGTTCCCCCCAACCCCCTAAAACCCTGGCAGAGAGCTCCTCGTGATGGAGCTCCTCTGGAGCTGCAGCTCTTCCCTGGGACCAGGGCCTGAGCGGGGACCATGGGCCCAGGGTTGGGCTGCCAGGGCCAGCACCGTGGCTGTGCCCGCTGTGCCGGCACGGGCTGGGGGTGACAGCCAGGAGCAGCCCTGAGCCCAGCTCCACCCAGTGTTCCCCACCTCATCCCAGGGGGATTCGCTGTGGGCACCTCTGGCTCTGCTGCCCCAGTAGCACTGTAACAGGCATCCTAATTACAAAAGGCAATTAGTGGGGTGACACCGAGGGCATCCCCTTTGCTGCAGGAGATGGCACGAGCTGCCTGCCTTTTACAAGTGTCCTTTCCCCCGTGCAGGCATCGTCCCTTCTCCTGTGCTTCGCTGCAGTGCTGATTCCCAGAACCTCGCTGGCACGGACCGAGACGCACCAGCATGTGGGACCATCTGGGAGCAGCCACTAACATGTGCCATGAGTTATGCAGTGCTTGTGGTCTCGCCTCTGGTGCCCAAGGAGGATGGCTCTGGGCTGCCGGGGCTGCTGAGGACCCAGGGATGACACTCCGGGTGCAGGTACCTTGTTTTGGGTGTTTGCCACCGGGCAGCAGGTGGTTAAGTGCAGGGCTGTGCGCTTAAGAGCAGGGTTGGGTTTTGCTTCCCGGGGAAAAGTGTCTGGAGAGAGTGGAAACCGCAAGGGATGCTGTAAAAACGAATTATTTGTTGCAGGTTGAAATGGTTTTTTGATGATGTAGGAAACCCTTCTGGGCAGGGGGGCCCTTGCTGTGCCCTGGTGTGGCAGTGGAGGGGTAAAGTGGCATCTGCCTCTTCGGCTCCTGCCCAGCAGCCAGGGAGGTGACGCTGGGTGACACTTCACCAGCCTGGCAAATGTCACTGTCGCCACCCGCCCCCGGTGCCCGTGCAGGACACTGGGCCAAATGTCAGACCACAAAAAGGGTGTCTGGGCTGGTGCTGCAGGTGTGGCTGCCCCGCGGCCGCCCACTCCTGCCTCGCGCGCCCACGGACGGACGGATGGACACACAGACAGCCGCATAGGCTGCCACTGCTCCTGGCGACTTCTCACGGCTTTGTTTTCCTGCTCTGGTTGTGGGCATTTCTCTCCCACTCTCCTCCAGTCCCTCTGTCTCTTGGAGCAGTGGGGAGCTGCTCTCCCAGTCAAACCAGCGGCTGATGCCAAATGACAGACTGTAGCCCCAAAATTTCACTCTACGCAGTGCTCTTATGCCAGGAGGCCAATCTGCTTCTCCTCTTGTACCGCGTCGCGGCTGAGCCCTCTGGTCCCATCCCAAGCAAAACCTCCCAGCTGATGGCCCCGATTCAGGTCCGTGCCTGGTCACCGCTCCTCTTGCTGACCCTCCGTCAGCCTCGAGCCCTCGCCAACCTCTCAGCACTCAGACGGGTCCGAAATCCCAGTGTGCTGTTGCTAGTAAGGCGTGAGGCTCGAATTGGGAGCGAAAAGCAGGAATTTTCACGTGGTGTCAGATGCAACGCTTCCTGTAGCTGGTCCTCTGAAGGGTGGCCAAGCTCAATCAAGGGCTGGCTCAGGCTTCAAAACTGGGATTTGAGTTTGGGTTCAGACTTTATACCATGTCCTTCCCCAAAGACGCAGAGGATGCTGGAATTGAGGGTTTCATCTCCAGGCCAAGCAAAACCCCACATCCATCCTCGTGGTTAACCATCAGTAGACATATCATCACTCAGAAATCAAACTTCCTCCAGCATCATCTCAGTCTTGGTTATTCCAAGGAAAATCACTTGGTTTCTGGGTTCACCATAAGCTCAGCAGTGATTTACTACGTTGAATATGTGCAGGGAGTTAATTATGTTCATTCTGAGATATTTGTGTAAGGACTATATAGCTTGTCTTGTTAAGTTGTATGAAAAACTGGCTGGAACAATTTTGTTCTTAATTCTGCTGCTCGACATCTTATTTTAAATTTAGCATCTAGTAGCTACGGATGCTAATGCTGTTTTTTTCTCTGAGCTGCCTGAGTAAACAGCTTGGGCTGTGTTTTCCTGCGCACACTGTTGCTCAATAACTTAACAGTGCAACAAAAGCTTGAGGTAATAATTGCTATTTCCAGGAAAATCCTCCAATAAATAATAATTTCTTTATCTGCGTGACTTTAGGGCTGGAGAAAATGCCTTACAGCATGAAACTGCAGTGTGTAAGAGCATGCAAGGAGGGTTTTGAATGAAAGACCGCAGCAAGGCAAGCTCAAAGCTGAATCTCGTTAAATGCAGATGAGACAGTCAGCAAAACCCCCCAGAATAATCAGCCGTGGATAACTACCCACTGGAGGAACCTCGTGAGAGAAGCCGTGCATCTCCACCTCTCGCTGTCTGTAGAGCCAGACAGGTCGCTGCTTCGACCTGTGATCTTTAGGCAAAAATTGGGGGCTTCTTGTTTGAAGGTGGTGGGTGGCTCTGGAGGCCCATGGACACGGGGCTGTCCGTTTGGCATCCTCGTTTCCAGCCTAGAAAGGAGCATCGCCTGCCAGGATGTGCCAGACCTTGGTAGAAGATGGAGCCCTAATTCTGGTCCTCCCTGTCCCAGGCAGGGGCTTCCTGAGGCGCCTGTGCCCATAAGGAGCTGGTCCCCAGTTTGGTCCCTGCTGTGCCAGCTGTGAAGAAGGCAGTGGGACCGCAGGCTGCGTGCCAGCAGGCAGGAGCGGCAGCAGCTCCCGCGCCACTCCAAGGAAAACAGTGCCCTGCCTTGGCCGCTGCCACGCGTTTCCATACCAGTGCCTCGGAGGCAAGGGGATATTTTTTTGAAGGCTCTTCTACCTTTTCTCATCTCCGTAAACAAGAAACCACTATAAAAAAGCACGTGGCAGGAGAGAAGGCTGCAATTTGAGCTACCTGGTGCGACTCAGCTGCTGCAGCGAGCGCCTCGCAGCGCGCTGCCCGCCGGGTGACACCCACGCTGTGTATTTCCAGCCCCGAGTGGGCAGTCTGGAGACGCGCGGATGTTCGTCGTGCCCGGCGTTTCCACAGCCGGTTTCGGGGGAAGCTGCGGGGTCAGGCTGGCCTGCGGGGATGTGGCTGAGGATGCGACTGATGACAGGAGGCAGAAAGATGCCCTGGATCGTCTCAGTGGAAAAAAAAAACCAAACTAAAGGAAAAAAAACTTGGAGACAAAACAGGCAGCCCCGCAGCTCCCGTGGGGGTGAGCGCTGCCGTCCCTCCTGCGCTGCAACGGTGCCGGGGCACAGGGGCTGCTTGCAGCCTCGGAATAACTGGAGTGCCAGGAGCAGGCTGCAGGGACTTTGAATGCCAATTTTAATGTTTTACATGTTTATGCGTGTGCGCCCGCGGAGGATGGCACCCGCGCCGCGTTGGGTGTAAGCTACAAAACCCCCACTGGTAGTTGGGCAGTTGGTAAACTTGTCCCCCCAGGCGGAAGCTTTTTAGAACACCCCGCAGCAAAGGGAATATTAAGGAAGGGGGAGGGAGGGTGTTTCACTTGATGTTAAATACTTGTATTTTGTGTCCAAGATTTGACCCGCAATTGAAACTCAGATATGAAGGGAGATGGAAATTCCAGTGGAAAATGTACCAAAGTGAGTCGTATTCTTCTGCATAACATAACCATGCCCAGGGAGGATGTGCAGCTGTTAGAGAATTAACGAGTGACCTCTCCAGGGAAAACAGTAATCGGAGTGGGTGAAAGGCAGAGCAGCGTGGGGAGCTGCCAGGGCACGGCTCTGGGAACGGCCCTGCGCATGGCCGGGGGGTTGGAGGCGCGCGGGGGAGGCAGGATGGTCCATCTCCTGCTTGGATGGTGCAGGGATGCAGAAGGTTGCCTGTGTGCCACTGTCCCTGGCAGTGCGTGGCACTGGAGATGTGCAGAAAGCAGCCAGGTCATCTGGCACCGAGCTCCAGCAGTTGGCATGATTTTCCAGGGGCTTTATGGCGTGCAGAGTGTCTGTACAAGCGAACAGCTTGGATCTGGAGTTCATCTTGTGGAGCACGGGCTGGGATTTGTCACGGTAAAGATCTCCCCCTCCCGTCCGCCCCGGCAGCGCCGGATGGGAGCGAACAGCCAAACAACTCGCTCGAGGTTCCTGCTCTGGTTCTGCTACCAGGCTCAGCATACGGTTCGGAGCCACCCTGAGCAAGTGAGGGGCACCGTGCCCGGACGCTCGGCTTGCAGGCTGGGCAAGCTGCCTGCCTGCTTGCCCACCCTGGGCTGGGGACGCGGGGTGCCAGCCTGTATGGGCAACTGTGCACCTTGCACGGGCCACCGCCGGGCTGGGCTCCACCTCGAGGCGGCTGGTGCCTCTCGCAGGACCCTGGGAAGGGCCCTGATGGGGTACAGGAGCACTGTCTTGTAGGGCCAGGAGGAGATGGTGCCTGGCCCTGACCCCCTGTCCATGCAGAGGGACACATGGATGGAGGAGGAGGAGGGGTGAGCTCGGTGGCAGGCAGGGCTGCTCTGGAGGTGGGACAGGCGGATTTACTAACTCCAGAGACGTGGGAAGAAAAGATCTGAGGTCAAGGCTGACGCCCAGATTTCGCCTCTTGAAGCGCAGATCTAAATTAAGAGCCAGAAGCAAGGACAGCCTTTATGAGCAGGAGAAAGTCATGAGTCATTTATGACCCGTGTCTAGACCATTGTGGGCAAAGCACAAATCTTCGGGAGGGCGACTCGGAGAGGGCAGCACCACTCCAGAAGGGAGTCTGAAGGGGACAAAAGGGTTTTGGATGTCACCCTGTGAGTCAGTGGCGTGGAGCCAGGGCTGGGGCTGGCACCCTGTGCCGCAGCAGCCAGCCCAGCCCCCACAGCCTGCAAAACCTTTTGTGTGGAAAGCCCTTTCCTGCTTCTTTCCTAATCCCTGTCCTGAGGTTAGCTGTCAGGCTTGGATGCCCCAGGCGTGGAAACGCTGCCCACATGTCTGCTGGGTCCATCCCTAGGCAGCCTGCTCGTTCCACAGGCTTTCCCTGGGCAAGGAGTGGGTTTGGGACAGGGGCAGCACGGACCCCAGCGAAGGGAACACACCGTGGGGACCCCCCTGCAGAGGGGCTGTGCGGGGAGCAGGTCGGAGCAGCTTTGTGTGATTTTCCCAGCCGAGGTGGCCGGGATAGCTGGGGTGGCCGCCCTCACCCAAACCCGCGGGCACGAGGGTGCGTGGTGGCAGGGGGCTGCGCTCTCCCTGCGGAGCACAGACAGAGCCTGGCAGCTTCAGCACTTGGGCTCGGAGGAGGAAGATGGTAATTGCTCTGTGACCGTAATTATTGCCCTGTGCTTTGGGTCCCGGCGGTGGAGCGGTGCCCGCGGCGGTGGGGAGCTGCAGGCTCGCTCGGTGTGATGGGTTCCCTGCTGTGCTCCGCAGTTCCCAGCTCTCTGGCACGGATGCCTTTTTCACATCAGCGAGTGACCCTGAGTGCAGCGTTGTTTCGGTCACCACATCACTTTAATCGCTGATTTTCCCCTCTGCTCTCCTCTTGGTTTTATCTTTCTTTCTCTGCCAGCCCACTCTGGAGGATGCAGTTTTCTGGGGTGATTTCATTCCTCTTAAAGTGCCTCTGTCTCATCCTGGGAAGGGTCAGACCCGGCAGATTGGAAAAGCACAGACAGAAGGGGAAAGGGGGCTTTTCTGAATTCACTTGGGAGTTAGTGAACACCCAGAAGAGTGGGGTTTGTGACCTTATTGAAACAAAAGTTAGGCTTTAAGCTGGAAGCACATGAAGATGCTGTGCTAGGGTTAATAGAATAATATTTGGCAGTGGCTGTGTATTAGCTATTCTTCAAAGGAATTCATAAATATTAACCATGGCACTCTTTGAGGGCCTGCGTTAGCCTTTATCTGCTCTGTTTAGCAGCTGGGAAAATGAAGCTTATGCTGTTTTCCTTAGTGTGTGAGCAAGCTTCTCGGGAGAAAAGAAGGGCTTGTGGCAGCCAGAGTTTTGGTACCTTCAGATGCCGGGAACCCTGCAGACCTTGCAGACCTGCCCCTGCCTGCTCCCCTGCCTGCAGCCCCCACAGACCTGCCCCTGCCTGCTCCTCTGCCTGCAGACCCCACAGACCTTCCCCTGCCTGCTCCCCTGCCTGCAGACCTGCCCCTGCCTGCAGCCCGCTGCTGCCTCCGACCCTGGCATGAAGGGCGAGTCGCTGGCCCCACTGCCTTGAGCACGTCACAGCATCTCGAGTGTATAAAATCTGCACGTCACTGGTGGCTCCTGCAACTGCTCTGCAAGGCCCCGGCGTCCGCTCTCCGACAGCATTAGAACAACAGACACTGGTGTTGGAAACAAGGCTAAAAAATAGTAACTGCTGTTTCCGAGAAGTGCTGAGTCAGGCATTTTCTTTAACAAATGGGGAGAGAAAGAGGATTACTGCATTCATGAAGGCCACACAACACGCCGGGGCAGAGATGCCGTGACAAAGCAATAATCCCTCTCTCTCTTGCTGAACTGGTTTTCAACAAATTCTTCTGCAAAGAGATTTCTATCATGAGCTGTTTGAAAGACAAACCCTGCCGGGCCTCAGCCCGAACGATAATCACCCCCAGTTCTGCTGTGGCAGAAATGAATACAGGATTTCTGAACCTGCCCCATCACGAGCCAGTGCCCGCCGGTACCCGGGGGTCAGCCATGCCAGAGCAGCTGGCGAGGGTCTTGCAGGCTTCACCAGGCACCTCCCTGCAAATATACCTTCTCATCCAGGGAATATTTGCTAAAAGGGATTATCAGATACGACACAAGTGCTGATGTGACTCAAGGCTCTGGCTGTGGTCTCTCAGTTGCACGGGCAAACGTGCCCCAGCATATATATCGCTCTGCAATGTGTTTCTGCTGGCAGCCAGTTCATCTGAAGAAGTCCAGGTCTGGGGCTGTCTGGCAGAAAAGCCTCAGCACCCCCACCCTGCAGCTCTGCCCATGCCCTGGGCGATGCCCGCGGGCCCCTCGCCTTGGCTTTCTGCTGGCACCTGCTTGCCAAAGGTGGAAAATGCTTCCCCTGGGTCTGCTCCCATTGCAAATTCCTTTGGGCCACGACTCTCCCTGTGGGCTGAGCCTGCAGCTGGACTGGTTAGAGGGATCCCAGCAATGGGCACACTTTGACTTTATCGGTAGGTGGTGACAGCTTCAGTTTGACCTGTTGTTAATGCTCATCTTTCTCCACCATTCCTCACGACCTCTTATTTCCGAACCCTAATTTAGAGAGCGGTACATCCATCTCATCTAAACCTCTGTGAATTTGGGAGTTGGGAAATGAAGCAGGATGGAAGGCGAGTTGTTTAAGGCACTGGGTGAATGGACTTGGCATCCCTGCATCCAGCATTCCTGCGGCTCTGGAGAGGAAGGTGCTGCTCCTGCAGTTGAGAAGCCAGATGAAGGCAGACCCAGCTGTATTTTCAAGAGGTCACTGTGCAATTACCCCAAACTGGTGTTTAAACAATACAGGGCAAGGCTGACACCCCCGCTCTGATGAGACTTGCCCCAGGACCTGCAGTGCTGCCAGGGGTCAGGGCACCACCGGCCCCCTTCCCTGCACCTTCCCACACCTCTTCCTGCTCCCACAGCCTTCTGTGATGGATCGCACCCTGAAACGACGCCAGGCTCCAAGAGGCAGTGGCTCTCGTTTGATAATGTTGTTTCCTGCTAAGCAGAAGCCAAAAGCTCATAGGAGTTTCTGTAACGTGCCTGTGCTCCCACGCATTTACATCTTCAGCCCCCTCACCCCCCAGCCAGCAGCCCTGCGGCACCGTGCAGGGATGTGGCTGCAGCCTGCACCGCTCCCCCCCCCCATGCGGAGCCCCTCGTGCTCCGCTGCTCCCGGGGCGGGGGTGAGACAACCATCCCCTCCCCGGCTGCACAGGGGCACCCCGAGCGCGACAGAGGTTGGCACTGGTTTTGGGTGGCGTTTGCTAGTGCTGAAGCAGAAGGTGAGACTGGGTGTTTGGGAACTGGCAAGTCCAGGGAGTCTATGAGGGTCAGAGGCTCAAGAAATGTGGTGCCAGTGTGTGCAAGCCCACTGTTCTGTTAGGGGCAAAAATAATAAATAAATAAAAGCATGGTTTATCTGGCTCTTTTAAAGGGGCGCTTGCAGTTCATTTTGAAGCTGTGTGTGGTGGAGAAGGTCCTCTTCACCTTTCCTCCTCCACCTGAATCATCATGAGATGTTTTTTAGGAGAGCTGGAAGTCATGGGCAGGGGCTGCTGGGACCTGCATCTCCAGTAGAGTGGGTCAGCTGGCCCCAGGACAGGCACTTGTACGTAACCAAGCATGCTGCGGGATTGTAACCGGAGCCTGGCAGTGGTCTCGGTTGGAGCCTATGGGACATGGGACACGAGACATGGGATGTTACAGCTGCCCCCCAGGATATCTCCATCACCGGACACTCTCCTCAGGTCCACACCAGTCTTCAGAGCCTTTGCCAGGTGCCTGGAAACGGACGGACTCAGGCCCAGGACCACGGGAACTGCCTGGACCACACAGCCAGGGCACAGTGGGACAACTGGGCTCCCCACTGGCCCCACTGCCGGCTCCAGCCAGACAGGCAGCACATACCACTCCTGGCCCCGGAGAGCCACGGAGATGCTTCCCATGGCAAACCAACACAAGAAAACTCTATCTGTCCTGCGTGGAGGAAAATCACCTCCAACCCGGCAAGTTTGGAAAATCGAGGCAAATATTTGCAGACAAGGACAGACTGAAGCGGAAGAGCCAGGACTGAGCAGTGCTGGACAAGGCGGGTAAGGAGAACCCCGGTGCCCGTGGGTGCACAGTGCCTGTGGTGCAGGTGAGGGGTTTTAGTGCCCAGGATGCTGAAGGTGTGCACAGCCGTCCTGGTACCCTCCTGAGTGCACCCACAGCAAACCCAGTCTTGAGGGTGGTGGTGGGTGCCCCCAGAGCAGATGTAGCCCTGTGAAGGCAGAGCCTGCCGTGGCCAGCTGGGATCCAGAGACAACATGAGATGGGCACTGGCTCAATTGCCAGGTAGTGATTATTATACCATTAAAAGAAAAATTAGTGATTGCTTCCTCATGGAAAAGTTACAACTTTCTTTCTCTGATTAGTACCCTAAAGCTGGGCTCATGGCTTGTTCAAAGGTCTGTGCTTGTGTTTCAGGATTGCAACATCTCTTAAAAATCCTTCTTCGTGCCTCCTCCTCCAGCTGCGGCTCACGCAAAGATGGGCTGGCCGAGATGGATGGGAGCGTTTGTGGTTTGGTTGGGTTCCCGCGCTAATTACGGGCCACATCCAGAACCGAGGAGCTGGTGAAAACTGCACCCAGCTGAAAGGAGGCTGATTTCTGCAGGGAAGGGGCAGTGGTGCTTCCAAAATGACTCTGGGAATTTTCCTGGCGACAGGTAGACACAGCCCCGGTGGGGAGGAAAAGCTGGGAGTGCAGAGGAGGGGGAAAACATCTTTTCTAAGTGCTAAGTTCTGTTATTTTTTTTAAATTTCTGGGTTGGCATCAAAGAGGAAAACAAATTTAAGAAGATGCTTGAAATTCTGGTTTTGGTCTTTTCTATGAGTGCATCATGGGAAGCACATTGAAATAGGAGAGAGAGACTGAAATAAACCCGCCGCGGCTGTTATCCTTGTGGGCCTTGTGACTTAGCCCTACCTCCTCATTACAACTACGCTCTGAGCTGCTGACTGCTGCCAAAGCCAAACCAAAGATGCCAAATATAAAGACAAATTGCTGCAAGCTCTAATTGCCCCGGCCGGGCGGGCGCAGGTGCTGTGCATGGCCGGGCCCCCGCATGCCCCCGCTGCTCCCCGGGGCCACGCGGCCCTTTCCACCTCCCTGAGCATCCGGGCTTGTTCGTGCCATTTAGCAACGGGGCAAACCCTGATGAAGCAGGTACGGGGGGCCACCGAGCTGGCAGCTCGCCGTCACCGCTGTGCCGGAGGACGGGGGTCCTGTGCGTCGCAGGGCTTCAGGCGGAGGAGCAGCGGGCAGGAGCTGAGTCCTGCAGCTGAGGGGGAATACAGTGGAAGGAGCCATAGCCAGCTGCATGATGAGCTGCCTCAGCTGGGAGGAAGATCAAGGTCTTGGGAGTGGGAGGAAGGCCAAAGTCATTTGGGGAGCTTGGGAGGGAAGGTCTATCCCCTGGGCTGGGGTGGAGCTGGGAAGGAAAGTTTATCCAAAGGGCTTGCAAAGCTCCAGGTCTGGCTGGAGGCCTCGGTGGACCCGAAGTCTCTCCAGCCCTAATGCAAAGTGCGAGTTCCTGCGCATCCTGAGTGCTCGGAGCGGCCGGAGGAAGCGGGGCCGAGCCGGTGTGCAGGGAGAACAATTGGACATTGTACTGCCTTATCGCCGCCGAGCCCGGCCTGCCCTTAGGAACCCATTAAACTTTAGACCCCCGTTTGTGCAGATCTTCCCCTACGCCTCCTGCTCTCCCAGGCGATTGCCGCGGGTGTTGAGAGGTGCCTGGGCTCCCCAGTACTGTCGTTTGCAGCCCGTGTCCCAGCCAGTGCAATGGGTTCGGGAGGCAGCGGGGACAGGGGTGAGTGATGCTGGGGTGCTTGCGTGCAGCTTTCACTGGAGCAGGGAGCAAATCCAGGAGCAGGGGGGTGGTGAGGTGACGGTCCCACCGGGACAGCTGTGGCAGCCATGCGGAGGGCTGCTGGTGGGGCTGGGGGGGGTGCACTGGGAGGTACTGGGTACCTTTGAGTGATGGGCAGGGCTGGGGGTGGCAACTCGTGCATGAGACCCTGAGGCACCTTCGACGTGCCACCTACATGGCAGCAGCACCCAGGGCTGCGTGCTCAGCTCTGAAGCCCCTGGACAAGGCAAGGGGTGCGTGCCTGACACAGGGTGCTGAGCTGGCTCGGGGGGTGTCTGTGCAAGTGGCACAGGCATGGAGCGGGGTGTCGCTGGGTGGCCGGCCAGGAGACCAGGCAAGTCGTACAAAATTAATTTAACCTGCTTTGCTTCCATCTTGTCTTGTTCAACCATTGCTTTTACTCATTTTCTTCTTAATCTCTCTCACCAGCATTTCCCAGCCTGGATCCTCACCCCTCCCTGCTGCCACGGATGGCCCCGATGGCACCCACCTGTCCCAAATGCTGCTGGGCACTGGGGCCACAGGAACAACTGGGGGCCGTGGCTCAGAGCTGGAGGAGGAGGAGGAGGAGGTGATGCTCTGTGCTTGCCCCTTTGGGCAGGTAAAGGTCAGAGGGAGCAGAGGCTGGCTACACAAAATGACTCCTAGTAAGATCTGAGCTTACAAAATCTTATGCAAGTCAAAAAATATTTTTCAGTAGGACTTGGGTGTCTGGCTAGAGTAGGCCCAAGGACTTTTTTTTGTAAGGAAACATATTTTTTTTGCATCAAAAATGAACCATTTTATAGTGCTGCGTCACTTCAGCAAATTTCCTCTTACGTTGGTTTTTTTTGTTTGTTTGTTTGTTTTTAATGGCCCAAATATTGTGTTTTGCAATTTAAAATGTTCTTTTTATGTTTTGCTTCAAATTCCGATCCTGGCTTCTGCCTGCAGCTTTAGGTTAATTTGCAGTGATTTTGAGACTGCGATTTGAAACGGCCCCTCCCGTGTTCCGAGCCCTTCCCCTCCCCCGGGGAGGGTCTGCAGCCGCTCGCAGGGTCTGGGGCTTTGGGCCAGGTCAGGGTGGGGGTCCCTGGAGAGGGGACTTGCCCCCCCCACACTCCATCCCAGCCCCCCTGAGCCCTCGCTCCGGCCCCCGCGGGTGTACGAGTGTCCTGCGGGGATCCGTGGGGCACGCGTGGGCTCCGCACCGCGGGCACCGCACCGCGGGCTCAGCCCCGCCGCCGCTGCCGCCCGCATCCCCCCGGGCTGCGCGTCCCGCCGCTGCCGCCCCCCACCCCGCCCCGCCGCGGTCCCGGCACCTACCGCCGGCTCCGCGGTCCTCCCGGTGTCGAGCGACGGGGGAAAAGGGATAAAATAAAATGGGGGAAAAAAAAAAAAAAAAAAGAAAAGATGATGATGATGATGAGAAGCTGCCTCCCGGCGGCGGGAGCGGCGGCGGGAGGATGCGGGGGGGGGAAGGGGGCGGCGATGCTCGATCGCACCCACCCCTCCCGTAGCGGGGCCGGGCACCTGCCGGGCGGGGGGGCTGCGGGCGATGGGCGGCTGCTTCTGGGCACGGCCCAGCCCGGCGGGCGGGGGCTGCGTTGAGCCTCCCCTCGCCCGGGGATCGGCGGGTCTGCGGCGCGGCGGGGTCAGAGGCACGAACCCGGCAAAAAGCTGTATTTTACTCTCTTTTCTCGTTCCCATCCCTGCGGACCACGCCGGTTTGTGCCAACACTGGTTATTTCATAGAATCATAGAATCCCAGAACTGTTTGGGTCGGAAGGGACCTCAAAGATCATCCAGTTCCAACCCCCCTGCCATAGGCAGGGAAACCCTTCGCTATACCAGGTTGCCAATTATTATTTCAATAATATATATTGGATATAATATTGCTTTCTTCCAGGAGAAGGTGATAAACCCCCTGCCCCCCATCAGCTCCCGGGTGCCCTCAGGCAGCGGGGACGGGGGTCTCTGCCCTCCCCTTTGGGCAGCTGGAGGGAAGGGGCTCGGGCAGGTGGCTGTCACAGGGCTCTGCTGGGCACGTCTGCCTTAGCCCTGGCACCATGCTTGGGGCTGCAGAAAGCTTGGCCTTAAAAGCTGAAGCGCTCCCGAGAGCGCTGTCAGCCTGACGGAACGCGGCTCCATCTCCCCCAGGACCGGGCTGCCGTGCGGCTGGTGCCGATGCTGGCTCTGTGCCGCGGCCCAGGGTGGGCTCGGGGTGCGGGCTGTGCCGTGCACGGAGGCTGGGGGCTGCAGCGTTAAAGCAGCGAGTGCGATGACTTCACAGCTCGGCCTGCCTCCAGCAGCGCTTTGATGTGGTGTTCAGGCTGCGTTACCTATGGCTTGCTTAGAATAGGCTTTTAGTCCTGGCTCGCACCGGACCTGTGTGTTTGGACAGCCAGTCCGAACAGAAAGTGTGCTGAGCCCAGACATTTTGGTAAAAAACATATTCCAGGTGACCACAGTGAACAGCAGGTAACGGGGGCGGCTCCTCACACATCCAGCACAGCACAGGTGGACTCGGGGCTTTCCTAGCATCTCAATATTCTTTTTTTTTTTGAGTTTAAACAAGCCCAAACAACATTTTCTCCTGCCATTTCGGCGACATGTTGAAAATAGAAAATAAAAATAAGAAAGATATAGCCAAGCATTTCTGCATCTCAAAGAAAAGACTGGCCCTGGCTTCGGCACAGGCTTCCCTGGATGAAAGGCATTGGAGCTGTTAGGATAGGAGGAATATCAGGAAACGCTGCTCCATTTTCTGACTCAGAGGAATGTGTTTCAGAGCTGTGGAGAGACTGCACCCCCTCCCCACACCCCAGCCCTCCCCACCGCTTGCCTGGCTCTCCTTGCACCCCTGTTGCAATCAGAATTGGCAGCTCCAATGCCATGCAGGGCACAGGGTGCCGCTGACGGCATCCTGCCAAAAGTAGTGTTGTGCTGTCTGCCCGTCCTGAAGGCAGCCATCCCCAGGATAGAGCCAGCAGCTGGCAGCACCACACAAACACGGAGCAAACGCTCGCTTCAGCAGCTGGCTCCTGCTCTGGTCACTGGAAAGATGAGCAGAAAGTCCTCGTGCTGAGAAACACCTTGGCCGAAACTGAGATGCCAGCGGTGCTGCGGTGGCCCCCAGACCCTGCTGCCATGCTGCCCTGCACTGAGAGCCAGCGGGGATGAGGGACACTGCCTTGGCAGCCGGCTCTGCTTCCTCCTGCCCTCCCAGCTCAGCCCTGCCTGAGAAATTCCCATTGCAGCAGATGCCCATCATATTTCCCAGGCTCTGGGGATGGATTTCGAGGGCTGGCTCCTGCTCCTGCCTGGGGTGAGGAACCTCCTCACCTTGCTGCCTCGAATGTCTGCGGGCCTCCTCGGCTACGAGTTCCATGAATAATATATACTTCTGCTTTCTCTCCGCCTGGCACCCAGCCGTAGGCAGGCAGTGCCTGTGCAGGCAGCCAAGCCCCATCACACGCTGCCCCAGCAGCGCCTCTTCCCCCCCAAACCACCGTCACGCAGCAGAGATGATTTACGCAAAACTTTCTGCAAGTCTGGTTTAAAATGAGACCCACGAGATCCGCAGGGTCCCAGGCTTTGGCTTCATCCCTCTCCTCGGAGCTGCACCGCTGAAACCACTCAGCAAGTGGAAAGTCCCCCCTCCTGCCCCCCCTGCCAGCTCCCTGCCCCCTGTGCCCCGAGAGAGGAAAAGGAAACCCCAGTTTTTCCCCCAGTGACACAACCCGGCTGAGCCTGCAAACTTGGCCAGGAGAACCAGGAACGCGCGTCACGGACCATTTGGGAAGGGATGGCAAAGCCCCTGCGAGGCTGTGGCTCTGCCAGGATGCCATGCCCAGGGCGGGCACCGTGGAATGCTGGAAGAGGCACTCACCTGCCAGGTCGGTGTGCAGGGGACTGGGTGGTGGTGGCAGCAGTTCCGTGGGGGCAGCTGGGAGGCAACGCTGGTGATCGGCTCTGGTGCAGGCAGGAGCTGCCTGGGGTCACCCCTCGCCCCGCTCCCCTGGGGCAGGCAGCTCCCGGGGCGATGTGCACCCACAGCCACACGCCCTCGCACCACTCACGGGTGGTTCCAGAGCCAGGCAGGGTCCCTCAGATGGGTGCGGGCATCGGGGCTGTGCCGGATCCCAGGCAAAAGTTGGCATTAGCCATCAGGCACTGCGGTGAGCAAAGACTAAAGCAGTGCTGTGGCTGGCAGCGCAGGCTGCCGCTCTGCACCCACATAGGACAAGGAAGTATGGATAATCCTTCGCCTTGCTATTTTTTTCCTCTCATGTGATCTTGTTTTTGGACTGCTATTTTGGGGCTGGACTCCAGCCCAGGTGAAAGACACGGATTGAATCCAGCCTGCCTCCCCCATCGCCCGCACGGCCTCTGCTGCCCCGAGGATGGGGTTAAACCCTGCTGCCGGCTCCGTTCCCTCCGTGCTTCCCAGCCCCTTTCCCTCTCTTGCTGCAAAGCCATTTCTGTCCACGAACTGCTTCTGGGCCATCGGTGAATGATGGCAAACTGGCCACGGTGTGCACGCTGTGCCCGCTGCCCCTCTGCCCCAGCCGTGGGCACCCACTGCCCTGTGTCCACCAGGGCTCTTGCTGGGAGTTGGCACAGCTGCTGAGTCAGTCTCCCAGCGCTGTTTGCCCGCTTTCTGCCCGTTTCCCCCCAGAAACAGCCTGTCAGGAAGCTGATGGGAGATAAATAAGAAAAACGGTCACAGTTTGTAGCAGCCTTGACGTAAGCTGGTGCGAGGCCTGACCTGCAAACTGCTCATCGTCCCCCTCGCGCCAGTCGCAACAGTCCCACCAGTGCCTGGAGGAGACGGGTGTGCATAGGCACAGGGGAGGTGGGGGGGCTGCTGGGGGTCCTCCCACACCATGTGTGGGAGAACAGACCCCACGCTGCAGCGTGCACAGGTCCTGCCTGTCCCTGCCCTGTGGGACCGATCCTTGGGGACATCCTGGTGCCCCCGGCCCCACATGCTGGCAGGGCTGACTCTTTTTATCCCATTTATGTCTTTCAGCCCTCTGGGTGAAAGCTGAAGGGTGCCACGGTGGTGCTGGGGAAGGGCAGCCTGGTTCAGCCAGCTCGGTGGGTGGCAGGGGGTACTCCCTGCAAGGGCAGGAGTGGGGCAGAAAATGAACGTCTGGGATGTGACACCACGTGTCACCTGTCCCCACATTCACGAGTCTCATGTGGACACATCTGTGCCCTTTCATGGTGGGTGGTGGGAAGAGTGGGTGTTGTCATGGCACATTTGATTGCCTAAATTGGGTCTTTGCCTGAATAAAACTTATTAAACATTCCTGTGGTGAAGGCCAGAGGTGCCCATGTAATGGGCCTGATCCCACTGGGGATGTTCCACACTGCACAGCTGGCCAGGGCAGGGACAGGGGAGAAGGGGCTTTGTGCAGCTGGGAGCCAGGCACGGCTTTGCCCAGATGAGCTGAAGTCTCAGAGGAATCTGAATTTCCCTCTCCCAAGGAGATCCCCCTGGTTCCGCTGGGAAGAAGCCACAGCGGTCAGCACTGAGGTGTGCAGCACCGCGGGCAGGTGGCACATGGCAGCACAGGCTGGGAGAAGGATGGGACCCACGATGTGAAGCGTCAATCAGAGGTAGGCATGATCCGGTTTACAGAGAAATGAGTTCTTCCAGATACATGCTAGGAAAGCGAAAAATTCGGGTCCAAGAATTAGAAACCACTCCCTTTTTGAGTCTGTTTCACAATCTTTAGATAACATGGAAAATTGTTTTCTTTCTCCTGCTTCACGTTAACCAGTTTCATACAGACTAAGACATTGCTCTCTGACACCTGCTGAACGCTCCGTTCTCTTTTTGGGGGGAATAGAGACTCTTATTGTACAAACGTCACAGGGGTAGAAGCTTTTCTGTCGCACTACGCGCGGGTCGCCGCGTTTGTGATGACGACACATGACCGACAGCTCCCGTGACGCCGCTTGTCCCCTGCGGACCCCCGCTGAGGCCGGGGCTCACGGGCAAAACGATTCCTGTGTGAACCTGACCGGGATTTCGGTCCAGGGAAGGACGGAGGGGGGCTGAGCGGGGGGAGCCTGCAGGGCACGGAGGCACCGCGGCCGCCAGGGGGCGCCGCGGGGCCGCGGCGCGAGCGGCACAGCTGGATGAGCGGGGGGCGGGCACAGCTGGATGCGGGGGGGGGCGGGCACCGCTGGGGGATGCGGCGCAGCTGGGCCACAAGCGGGAGCGGACACCGGGGGGGTTATGGCTCGGAAGGGGGGAGCAAGATCTGCCGGGGAGGGGGGCACAGCTGGAGCTGGGGCACAGCTGGGGTGGCTGCGGCACAGCTGGCAGCCACGGGGCATCTGAGGCTCATGCAGGTGATGGTGTTTGCGGCTCCAGCATCCACAGCTGGAGCACATCTGGGTGGCAGCAGAGCTGGCAGTTATGGCCCGGCCGGCAGCAGGTGTGGCTGGCACTGTGCACATCTGGCAGCGCACCCACCTCCAGGGGCTCAGGCCGCCTCCGCTGGCTCCCGAAAGCCGCTGCAGCAGCTCCGGGCTGGGGTTTACTTCCTCCGTGCCCCGCAGTGCTGTCAGGCCTCTGCCCTTTCAGGTTGCGGCTGAGGTAATCAGGAAGGAATTGAAGATCGGCAGGAAGACTGTTTCTCATTATCATCTCATTCACCCTGATCGCTGTCAAAACCAGTCGCTCTCCCAGCCAGACACGCAGTGGAGTAATTCTGTTTGTCTTTGCTGTGGTCTTGCACATCGCTCTCGGCCCCGGCTCGTTCGCCAGGATCCCTTTGGTCTTTTCCAGCCTCCGTTTCCCAGGAGGGAGCACCCCCTCCTGAGGAATGACTCCCGTCCTTTGTTTCTTAACGGATGACCTTATATACTGAAGCGAATGTTGTTTACTTGGGCTCAGCACTGGTTGAGAGTCAAGGGCTGATTCCCAAAGGACTCTCCTGGATACACTAACCAAATGAGGAATCTTCTCCTGTAATTACGTTTCTGGGACAGCAGACGTCTTCTGATTCATTTAATATGTGCCATGTTGCATTTGTTACCAATCAGATACAATAACAGAAGCCCTATTAACTTAAAAGTACTGCTGTTATCAAGTACTGATTTAATTGCAGTTTTATCTAAAAATAGATCAAGTTAGCTTGACAGAATCCGTTTTTCCTGCTCCCTTGCTGCCCGGTGTTGTTTCCTCCCTTCAGTTCCTGCCCCATCAAGCCCAGCATCAATCTGCTGCTGCAACCTTTTCCCGAGAGCACCAATAACGTGCCAACACGTTTGCTTTTCACTCGTCCCAGTCTTCCAAAACTTACTGAATATAAACCCCAAGAGCCCAGGAGGCTCCTCTGGGCTCGGGTTACCCGGCTCTGGCTGCTTTTAACCTTTCTGACTTTGGGAGCTGCTGACACCCAGGTAGTTCCTATGGGCAGGGAAGCGGTGCGGTACCCGCTGCTTCTTACATCTGCACTTGCCAGAGCTGCTTTTTTTTTACAAAACCCACCCAAGGTAAGGCCTGTAGCTGATATCTGCTCCTTATCATCACTTTCCTCTTTCCTCTGACTGTTATGGGGTTTCCATAGCTTTCATACCTGCCCCCACTTCCCTGGAGGGCAGCTTTCGTCCTGCTTGGGAAACTGCTTCGTTAGCCCAAGCAGTGTCCGTCACTGGCAGTGGTGGCTCTGAAAGAATGGTGGGAAAATCCCATCTACGTACAGCCCATGAGAGTGTGGATTGCCAGAGCTGTCCCAGCTGGTCCCTGTGCCATGGCTCTGCTGGGTGTGCCAGGGGGGGCACGGTGTGAGTGCTGCAGCTCCCGGGCTGGAGGAAGACACTGTGCCTGGGAAGAGCTGCCTTCTCCAGACGCACCCTGTGCAATTTCCCACCACCTGCCAGCATCTTCTACCTGAACCCATCCCACTTTGGGAAGGGCTCACCACACAGCAGCCGCTTCCAGAGCTACACGAGGACCTTCCTGGGGAGTGCCAAGGGGCTCTGCTCCGTCGGCTTCTCCCCAGAGCAGCTCCGGCACTCAGCCCAGCCCCGCGGGCTGCACCAGGCATCAGCCCAGCACCCTGGGACTGGGCACCAAACGCTGTACAGTACATTTTGCTGCATCTGGTGAGCGTATGATGCTGAAGTTTGTATCTTCCTGACTGGTTTTAATTTTATATCCCATGTTTGACGATGGAAACAGATTTTTCTTGCCTTGTTTTGGTGTAAGCAGGTGGCAGCCCGTGGTCCCGGGGTGCCAACAGGGCTGCGGGTGCTGGGTGCCTGCGCTGCAGCGGGGTCCAGACCCAGCAGGGTCGCTCCAGACCCTGGGAGGTCACATGGATGTACGAGCTGGAAGGAGCCCAGTACTCTGTATGTGTGCCACTGGTTGATCTTTCTTCTTTTGCTTTGCTGCCCAAGAGGGTTTTTCCTCCCTCACTGGGTGTGCGGGAGGGGTAGGAGGGCAGCCCGGGGACCTCGGCCCGGCGGCTCATTCGGGGACATCGGCTCCACTCATCACAGCGTTGGATTTTCTGATGTGAACCCCAGGAGGAAAACAAAACTGGGGCTTCAGCGTCTGGGGACTGCTCCAGGAGATACCTCACTGCCCAAAATCTCCAAGAATTCCTGATTTTGTCTTTGTCAGCTCAGCCACTTGTGCAAATAGTGTCAGCCAGGGCTGGCCACACAAAGCAAGGTCGGTTATAAGCCGTTCTCCTGGAACAGAGGCACTTGGAGCCGGCACAAAGAAATCTCTGTCTCTCCCCTTCGCTGGCATCCTGGCAATTAACCCAGAAAATCGCAGCTTGCCCTCGTCTCGGGCACTGAGTGCGGGGCTGTGCGGTGCACAGGGGGCGGCTGTCCTGGCTGGGGGGTCTGGCTGTGCCGTGGCTCCGGGGCCGCACGGAGAAATAGAGTGGCCAGTGTCCGACTGGGAATTACGAAATGAATGGGGAACTCACCTGCTTCCAGAAGAAGTGAGGGAAATCATGTGGGTTTTTACACCAGTGCTTGCACTGCGGAGCTGGTCCCGTCCCCACAGAACAACGTGGCGGCCGCTGCGGGGGCTGTGGGGGCTGCGGGGGCTGCGGGGCAGTCCCGTACGGTGCTGGGGGCTGTAAATGGCAGCCCGACCAGAGCCCAACTCGCCCGCCGTGGGAAGGTCTGGTGAGCCAGATAATCTGCAGGAAAAAGCTGTGACAGTCCGCTCGAGTACGCCGGGGCACTAGGATTATAAAATACAATAATTGCCTGCCCAGACTGGGCCGATGTACTTGCACGGGGAAGTACTCTTGAATAATTAAGAAATATTCTGTATTCGGTTTGCCACTGTGTTTCCTGCAGATCAAATTAGCGAAAGGTGAATTCAATATCGAAGTCGTTTTAAAAATCTTTGTGTTTGTTCTTTTGAATTTTTATTTGTTTCATTTTTTACTATGTAAAGTCACAGGAAAACCTCACTGCAGCTAATGAAGACGTAATGAGCAAGGAAATTAATTTTACAAAAACGAAGGCAATGGGAAAGAATGTAAGTCATGCTTAAACAGTATTGTAGAAAATACAGTTCACTCAAGTCTAACCCACTAGAAAACAAATATTTAATTGTTCAGTAAAGAACTTATTTTTGTTTTGAGAGACCTGTTTCAAACCATATCTCACAAGCCAAGTGAATATAAACAGGTGTGCAACCCGGCTGGCACAGACCCCATGCCTGCCTGCGTCCTGCCATTGGGAGAGGAAAGCAAAGAGACACAAACTGGACAGGAACGATTAAGGCCAGATTCATTAATAAAGAATTGTTACTGGTTTCAGAGGGACGGCTTTGTAGGGAAAGGGATTGCTGCTCTCCTGGGAATGTGGGTGAGGAGCCACGGAGAAGCAGGATTGGAAAGGACAGTGCTGTGGAGGGCTGGGCATCTCCCAGCCAGGCTCGGGAAGCCAACTGTCGGGCAGGCTGCGTGTCTGCTGTGGGCACAGGCAGGGCAGGCAGCGATGCCCTGGGACTCCCTGGGGCTGCTGCCGTGCTGGGTGCAGGCAGGGCAGACAGCGATGCCCCGGGACCCCCTGGGGCTGCCACCGTGCTGGGTGCAGGCAGGGCAGACAGCGATGCCCCGGGACCCCCTGGGGCTGCTGCCGTGCCCTGTGTGCCCTTGCAGCAGGTAAGAGCTGAGGAAGTCTGCAGTCACTTAATGTTTTTAATAGCAAATGAAATTGCTCCCAATCATCAGTATCTTATCTGCATGCTTCAAGGGCACGTCCTCTGCAAACGCTGCCGTTTGCAGCGTAAACACAGTGCAGCGATGGAGTTTTTCTACGGGAAGGTGAACACGAGGAGGGGGATCTGCTTACCGTGCCCCTGCCCTGACGGCTGCCTTTGCTGAGATGTACCGTGCAGCGTGAGGATGCTTCACGCCATAACCTTGAATGAATGAAATATATGCCTGGAAAAATAATTGAAATGATGAGGATCATTTTATTCTGCTGATGCCACAGCTGCTCGCCTTACGTGCAGCTTCAGTCCCCTTGTCCCCAAGAAGCACGGTGAAGCCATGGCACCATTCGTTGGGGACAGGCAGGTTTTCTGGCTGGGTGATATGTTTACGTGCTGACACGGTAAAAGTGGGTTGAGTGAGGTGCCAGGATCCAGCCGTGCCTCCGCTGCGGGCATCGCTGAAACAGCACCGTCAGTCCTCACCCGTCAGTCCTCATCCGTCTCCTTGGAGAGCTCTGGGGCACAGGGAGCTGTAACACCACGGAGCTGCAGTGTTGGCACTTCACTGACCTCTGCACCTCCCCACGGTCTGTTTAATACAATCTGGGATTTGCTGTCGCCGTGTCCCACCCCGCACTGCTCCCCGGAGGCTGCTCTCCCACATGCCTCTCTCGGTTTGCAGGCAAAAGGCATTCACGGGGAGGAGGTCTGCAGCCCCCCAGGTGCGGGATGGCACGCGACTCGCTCCCAGTGCCATGGTGCGGTGCCCGCTCCCCACCAGCCACGAGCCCCCGGCCGCGGGCAGCCTCTGCGTGACAGCGAGGAGGAAAGCTGAGCTTCGGCCGCTGATCATCTCGGCTCGGAAGAAGCCGCCTCCTTGGAGCGGGACAAAACATCCTTGAATTCAAAGCCGCGGTCCCTCTCTGGCTGCGGGGTGGGCTGCTGGCCAGAGGGACGGGGGCTGGCACACCTCCCCGCAGGGCAGCTCCTCGGCTGGCTTCTTGAGTTCGGTAACTTCACAAAATGCCAATGCAAATCCTGGTTCTTCTTCTCTTTTCTTGTAAGCCAGCTCGGCTGCAGCATCTCTGTTCCTCTCCCTTCCAGTTTCCTCTGGCTCCCCGGAGACCCCGAAGTCCCCCGTCACCCCCAGCCCCTTGGGCACTGCTGCAGCCGACCAGGAGACCTGCTCAGCTGCCCTTCCCTGTCTTCTGCTGAGAGAAGGAAAAGGAAACGCCAACCTCTGAGACTGCAGAGAAGGGTCCGAACGAAGCACAGAGCTAACGACAGGCGAAGGCGGCGTGGGCACGGGGTACGGCGGCACTGGGGGGTCTGCAGCCTTCGGCAGAGCCGGGCAGAAGGAGCCGCAGCGGCCAGCTCCTGCCTCCCATCCCAGCCCCAAGAGCAAACACCTTTGTCTGGGTTTCCAGGCAAAGTTGGGATAGTTAGTGGGGATTTCCACGGGATTTTGGAGATACTGTTAGCTATTTTTGAAGATATTTTATCCAGGAAAGGCAGTGGCCTTGCTGTAATTATGAAATTAAAACTATTTCCAACAGTGGGGAGTTGATGTAAAGCTGACACCGGGGCAAAAGGAGTGAGTGTAAGGGGTGGTCACCCAGTGCTGGCAGGGAGGAAAATCTCCATCCAGTTTCCAGGAGCAGAGACAAAAAGAGGCAACATCGAGGTCTGGGACCACTGAGAGAACTGGGAGGAAATTAATATTTACACAGGGAGAGCCAGTGCTTACATCCATCTTATGGGTCGTACCAGGGCTAATGCACAGCAGACATCTCTGGAAACCCTCCAAAAAGGAAACTGGAGTTTGGTTTGGGAACTTCTGGTTCTAATTCCTGGAAACACAGCTTCGGCTCAATTTCACAGTGGTTTGTGACTTTTTTCCAGTGGTTATACAAATTTTGGGAAAACATTCCTCTCCTTGGAATTGTCTTATGATAACATAACCCCACTTAAGTGGTCGGAGGTTTGTGTGGCTTCAAACCACCCCAGAAGGCGCCTGCAAGAAGGAGCCCCCATCTGTGGTGCACTCCCTGGCAGCTCGCAGCTGGGCACGGGGATCGCTTACCCACTGCACGTCTGCAGCTCCGTTACAGCCTGCCACTGCCCTGCGACACGCACAGCAAGCGGGCCCACAGCGTCTGTTGGAGCAGGGTTGGAGCCAGCTGTGGTGTGCTCTGCCACAGCTGGATCCCTTCTCTGATTCTTGTGAGCTACATGAAGCTGGGAGCAGCGTGGGGCAGGCAGCAGCACGCAGGCTTGAGCGCCAAATGGGGAGAAAACTGAGCTGCAGGACAGGTGAAGGCTCTTCTGCCCCTTGGGCTGGCGCTGGCCCAGGGAGGGGCTCAGTTTAGATGGGACGTAAGGAAGAGACTTTTTATGATGTGGGCAGTGAGACGCTGGAGCGGGTTGCCCAGAGAAGTTGCAGGTGCCCCATCACTGGAAGTGTTCAAGGTCAGGTTAGATGGAGCATTGAGTGTCCTGGTCTAGTGGAAGGTGTCCCTGCCCATGGCAGGGGGGTTGGAACTAGATGATCTTCAAGGTCGCTTCTGTGATTCTATGACTCTGGGCTCCCAGGTGTTCTCCATGAAGGGCTCACCCTCCCCAGGGTGCCCCTGGGAGAGCCAGCTGGGAGAGGGACCAGCTGCAGGATGTCAGTGCTGATGAGATGTGGGGCGGAGTGGGGTTTAAATACCACTGCTCTGGCTGGCTGCAGCTCTTGGGTTGTGCCTGCAGTGCCCCTGGTTGGGTGCCCAGCCTGGGTGTGGGGGTATGTGCTGGGATCTGCTGTTGTGGCACTGGGACTTGTCTCCGGCTCCTATGCAGCTAAAGGCAGGTAGTGGTGTGTACTGGAATGGGGCAAATGGGTGTTTAATGCAGGTGGTGGCCAAAAGCCTGCCTGGGGTTTGGGCTCGATGTAGGGCATGTGGTTGTGCTACAAGAGCTCATCTGGGTGAATCTTGTTGGCATATACTGTGGCAAAAGCTTGCTGCTGTTGTGGGTGATGAGGCTCTGATGGCTGGTTCTGTGGTGCTGCATGGTGTAGAGCAAAGCCCTTTTGTGGGGCTGAGCCCTTCCAGCATAGATGAGTGTCAGCTGCTTGTGAAAATCACACCCTGCTTGTCCTAGGTTGTCACCCTGCCCTTCTCTGAAACTGAGAGGCCAAAAATCCACAGCCTTAGAAGTTTAGGCTTAAAAGAGTTGCTTTAAATTCAATAGTCTTACCTCTGAGCTGCCTCCCTCAGCTATTGATTCACGACCTGCCATGCAAAGCTCAGGATGTGCATTGTATTTCTGGTGCCCTGGCTCCTGTGGCTAGCAAGATGCTGTCAGAGGCCAGTGCCCTGCAAGCTGGCTATGGCTCTGCTGTAGCTCGGTGTCACCAGAGCCCAGCACCCTGGGGACCCTGGCACCCCTCCTGTGTTCAGCCTCAAGAAGCTGAACCAGGATTCCACAAGGAGAACCTGCCAAGGAGCACAGGGTGCTGGGGTTCCTCCAAACCAGGAAGGGTTTGAAAGCTGTGTGCAGGCAGCAGATGCTGGGAACTCCTTCAGGGGTTTCATGCAATGCTTGTTTCCTTGCCCAGCGACGCAGCCCGTGGTTCCTCTGGCGCAGCTGGGTTCTCAGGGCTGCAGCTCCAGCTGAATCCGATGCCTGTGCTGCACGAGACTATGATTTTCTCCCTTAATCTGACTCATTTTAAGCATGTCACTTAGAAAGGAGGTACAAATCCTTGGCATGAATCTATGTGATGGTTTTTGAAGGAGATGTGTGGCATGTATGTAGTGGAAAGCAGTTGACTTCCAGCCTTTGGTACGTGCGAGGTATAAAAAGGTAGGTTGTGTCTCTGGATGCTGACTGCTGCTATTCCATCTCCAAGGTGCACATCAGTAAGTCTGGGAGAGGGTGACCTGCTCCTACATCCCCAGCTCATCAGGGTCCCGCGCTCCTCTGCCTGTTGCTCCCTCTCCCTGCCGCAAACCCCTCTGCAATGACCTTGGGTGTTTTTTCACAGAACATTATGAGACCAAAGCTCCCATGTCAAACATGGATAGAGGCTAATATTTTGTGTTTGCAGAGGAAATGAGTGGCAGCTGCTTGGCTCAGCCTTTGATGAGATTTCATGTTTCTAAAAAAAAAAAGTAAGAAGAGACAGGCTGTTTGGCCTTTCCTGACAATGAAACTTTGTCATATCTATAATTAACCCTGTCATTTAGTTACTTCTTCCATGAACATCTTTGAAGATTTCATTGCCCTTGGTTCACTTATTACTTTTCCATTTCAGCTTCCTGTGCTTCAGTGATTCCCAGGGGCATGACTAATTTCACTTTTCCATTTAATTGCGAACTTGTTTCTGACTTTGTCTTTGTGTCTTTAGCTGTAGCTTGGGCAGCCTGGTTGATGCCTTGTCCTTGCCCAAAAGGCACCTGTCAGTCCTTTTATTTTCTTCTAGGAAAAGCTTCCCAGGGATTTTTAGAGATCATCTATGACCAACACTTTTCTTTCTCTGGGAAACCTTTTCAATGCTGTGATGCAGTCCTGTAGGAATTCCATTGTGCCTGTCAGCTTAATCCTGAACTTCAGCCCTTAGCTGCAGGGCTGGTAGTGCTGGAGCCTTGTATGCATCAGCATGGTCCTACAGTGCTGGCCGGTGTGCCGTCCAGCGGCCCTGATGGGCCTGGGGTGGAGGTGCTACGGGTGCATGGCAGGGCTGGGTCACCCTGTCTGTGCCTGGAAGGTAATTATATACACAAATGCACACATGTAAGCACTGAAGTCCCTTTATGTGTGTTCTTCCTGCATCATGTTAAATGTGCTAAATGCCTCTAGACATCCTAGTTCCCTGACCCAGTAATTTCTTACCTTCGACTTTGCGCTTGAATGATTGTCACGTCTCCAGAAGTTATGACTGTGTAGTCACTGTCTTCATGATTTGTAACACAGACTAAATCATGCCACAGATGATAATGCTGCGCTTTGTTCTGTCTCTACATGTATGCACAGTGCCGTTAACATTTACAGTCCGAGTGGTGCTCTAAAATGAGACAGAGAAGGGGTCATTGTGGCTTGAATCAAACAGGGATTTGTGCTGCCGGGTAACTGAGCTTCTGCAATCTCCTGATTAAGGCATTACTGTTTAAAATAATGTTTCTGGTTGGTAAGTTATTTTATGTCCAGTCCCTGGGCAGGGCAGTGTAACCACAGACCCAAGCATGATGACTCTAAAAGCTGCTCTTCCGAGGTACTTCAGTATAAGGATCTCATGGTGCTTTTGATGTCAGTCATCAACACCGTCACCACCACCACCACGTTAAGGGAAGACAAAGGAGACATTGAGTGTAGAGGCTCCAGCACCATGAGGGTCATCATCCTTGAAACAAAAGTCAAAGTATAACATGAGGCTAGGAAAAGCCAAAGGGATTCATGAGTATCTGTGCGCTCTGGGGAGGGTCCCAGTTTGGGATCCTGGCAGTGGGTGGTTCTGGAGTCACAAACTTGAACAGCGTAAGGGAGGTTAGCAGTCAGGGCAGGTGTTGGAGCAGAGTGTAAACCTTAATGAAGTAGTAAAAATGTAAGTAAGCTGCCACTGAAATTGGGGAAGGGCAGGCAAACAGCACTCGGGGGAATTGTGCCAAAAATCAACAGAGCTGGGAAAAGTGCCACCCCCTGCAGCAAGCCTTGTTCCTTATTTCCAGTGCGAAAGGACTGGCCCAGTTAGCAGAACTGAGGGGTCAGGTAAAGAGTCAAGGATGTACATGGCTTCTTGGTGTCTTAGCTGAAGAGTAGTGAAAAAGGTTTTCTTTTGGTTTTAATAAGGAATCAAAACTCCTAAACCAGCTAAAAACACAAGCACCAGAAAGCTCTCAAGCCCCAGGAGCGTTCCTGTGCTTGCTCCAGACACGTTGCTGCTGTACGTGGAAGCTGGGCTTTGGTCTATCTGCTCTGACACCTGCCAGGAAGACGAAAGCAAAGGGTGCGTCGTCTTCTGGAGACAGCTCCCCTCAGATGAGATGCCTCTGGGCTTTGTTACTGCGATTCCTGCTCTTCTCAGTGCTCCCAGATCTCTCCAAGAGGCACGTGCCAGGCGAGTGGCTTGGCAAAGACTGTGCTGTAAGTAGCTGGCATGTCCCGGGCACGTATGAACGGGTGTGACTGCTGCAGAGCAAAGGCAGGAGGAGAAGCCAATTAGCCCCAGACAGACGGCAGGCTTGTAGCAGCCACAGCTATAGTGATACGGTCTCTGCGGCGGAGAAGAACCGATTGCCCAAGGCACAAACAGCAGATATGGGGACTTGGAAGGAAATAGACGTGGAGATGACTTCTGTAGCAAGCAGGATGCCACAGACTGACTACTAGCATCTCTGGTTGATATTTCTATTCAAAATGAAACCAGCTTCCAAAAACAATTCCCAAACCTGTGGTGTCCATGAAACCCAGGAGCACTTGGTAGCACAAGTGGCTAACGATGATATTTGCAAAAAAAAAAATGATTGAAGGTTAACAAGTGTAAGCTGGGAGCCAAAGAGGTTTTATAGATTGGGAGCAGGGACCCCAGTCCTGCTTGCTTTGCACTTTGGGGAGATCTGACCTCCATGATCAGAAATGAGATTATGAAATGAGCAGAGGCTCATTTTTGGCACTGCTGTTCAGTGTAGAAACGTATCTTCTGGGTTGCCTTGCCCACCCCCTGCAAACCTGCCTGAAGGACAGGAGGAGTGACTGCAAGGGGAAAAGAAGTTGGCTGAAGAAGGGAAAAGAGGAATTGAGGAGGTGGAAATTCCTGTGTGATTGCTAGAGGCACAACTCGGGAAGGTAAGGTACTGCTCTGCTGAGACAGATGTATATATAATCATGTTAGCTGTATGTAAAACTCATGAGTGCTCAGTGGAGGGAGCGCTCTGTCATGTTGAAGGTTTCTCTAAGGCTATCTGCTGCAGCCACATGGAAAAGGTCTGTCTGATAAGAACATACCCAGAGCATATTTCCAGGTTGACATGGCTGCACTGGAGAAGGGGAAGCTCTTGGTGTCTACTCTGGAGTTGTAGTCACAACTCGCAAAAGGTCCAAGCTGAAGGATCTGGCCTCTCAGAAATAGTCAGTACAATAGGTCAATAGATGCCCTTTGGTTTACGACAGGGAATTCACGCAGATTCATTGCAATGGTCTAATGTATTATTATCTGGAACACTTTTTTGCCATATACAATGCTTTATCTGTGCCTAGCTCAATAAAAAAAAAAAAATCCTTGAGAGCAAGAAAGATGTGAGTGTGATATATAGTCACGTAATAAATAGACCTTGAACATTGCTGCTCCAGGGCAATTTCAAGAAACCTCTTGTGTAGCTCCTGGTTTCTGACAGTCAAGATGCTCATTGTAGTCTCCAGGGGTCTAAAGAAATGCATTAGTGTGCCCAAGGGTCTGGTGTTTTGAGACCTGATTAGCGAGTGGTTTTCCACCTTCTCCCCTTGTAACGCTGGTTCTTATTTCACAAGCAGTGGGAACGCTGCTGGGGGTCAGCTGTTGGAGGGGAGCCTCCAAAATCCCTGATGCAAGACACTCACAGGACAACTGGGTTTAATGTCCCCTGGCAGGCACGGCAGTCCCTGTGCATGGACGCCCGTGCTCAGCACGCACCGCAGTGCCAGCCTCACCGCCTGCCCGTGGGCATCTGTCGCTCCGAGGCTGCGGAGACGGGGCTGTGAGATGCTGTGAGCTGACATGGTGCTCAGTGCTGCTGTGTGGGGCTGGGGCTGGTTCCCCACCTCGTGCTCCTGCTGTCACTCCGGCTCCTATTGCACCTGACTTGTCTCACTTAACTGGCAGAAGGCTTTCCCAGAGGAGAAGTGGCTCATCCTGGCTGTGTTAGTGATGACTGTTTAAGTAACCGCTGGTCCAGTAACTGCTGCAGCCAGTGCAAGGATGGGGGCAGGAATGTGGAGGTGGGGAGATGCTGTGCTCAGCCAGATTAGAGAACTGGTCCAGCTGAAAACTAGCTCTAAAAAAAATTTGTTAATTTTCAAACAAACTGACTTAATCCAGCTGATTGTGTGACCCACCCAGAGGTAACGCTGGTGAGAGGGAGGGCTGGGAGGGGCAGCTGGGGCTGAGCTCAGCTGATGCTGTTGCAGTCCTCCTCTTCTCCCACTTGGCTGTGGCCCCCACCCCTGCACCAGCACCGGTGGTTATTTGATCCCAGAGTGAGCTCAACTAGGTAGAAAGTGCTCCTTTTTTATTTTTTGCTTTTCATGCTGGATTAGTTTTCTGCTGACTTTGCTCCCTGAGCAAGTTAGCTGTGGGATGCGGGTTGGGACTGAGCGAAGGGAGAACGTGTTAATGTGTGGTCAAGGACGGGCTTGCTGGTGGGAGCGTGGGACTGTGGCGGCCGCAGCTTTCATCTGCTGGGAGCACGTGTAAGCACAGGCCTTGGAGAGGCACGGAGGAGTGTGGGCTGGAGAGCAGCGCTCCGAGCTCCGCACCTACACGGAGCAGCGGGCAGGTTTCTGTCGGTTTAAATGGCAGCATTACTGCACCCCCAACTGACTTAGCTCACTTGGAGGTGAGACAACCAAGTTGCTTAAACAAATAATTCAAGGCAGGCAAATATGCTGGCATTGTGGAGGGATACAAGCTATTAGCTACAGGCAGGAGGATGTGGAGATTGGGTATTCTTGATTGTTTATTTTCCCCTTCCATGGTTTTCTTTTACAGTTTGGGTGCAGAATCCTGGCAAAACTGGTCTGGAAGATGTCCATGGCTGTTCCTCCCCAGTGCCTGCTGCCCTGCCCAGCTGCTCCCACACTCGGAGCTCAACCACAACGACCATATCCTGATGAATGCAGTGTAAGCTGGAAAAAGGGGAGATGAGTCCATGATCCAAGGGGATCATGAGTCCATGAGGGAGTATTAATCGCTGAGGCCTTGTTTCCAGACCTGTGGTGTGTGCGGTACTTCATGTGTGACAGATTTGTAATGCCTCGACTCTGTCCTCATCAGAAAATGACAGTCTGAGCATTGTTACTTTCTGTGGTTCTGGAAAAGTGGTGAAAGAATTTCAGCTTCCAGCCCCAAATATTCTAATCCTCTAAGGCAGTGTCCTATAAATCTAGTTACAGGTTCTTCTATGTTAGTGCTAAGTGCTGGAACACTCTTTTAATATGAACAATGGTGATACAGAAAGATAAAACCAAAATATGTGCTCCTGTGGCTTTGTACAGTGTAGAATTAAGGAGGGTAATCCAAATATCATCTAGTGCTTTAACAGGGCTGTATGCATATGGTGTAAATGACAGCTAATTAAACTTTATATCCTGCCTACAAGATAAGCATGTAATTAGTATTACATCCTTTTTTGTAATTAGGAGACTTCATGCAAAAAGATGTGGCTCACAAACCGTATTTGAAGGCAGTGACTCAGCCAGAATTAGGCTGTGGTGTGAAGATTGAGAAAATCGTGCTTTAGACCTGCTGGTGAATTAAAAAAAGCAGAGAGAGACAAAAGGTTGAGCTGCCATCAGGTTGCTGTGCCTGAACCCATCTGCTGGAAAACACGGGTGGATTAACTTTGGAACACCAGGCTCGGGCTGGATCCCGTTCTGTCAGCCCTACGTGAAGCCCAAGCTTTGTGCAACACCATCCATCTCCCCCAGTTTGCAAAAAAAAAAAAAAAAAAGCATAGAGCTGGCTCTGCATCGTGTTTCATGGCTGACTGGACAGGAATGCTGCCCCGTCGCCACGCTGGATCCGTGTTGCGCATGGGCTCGGGTTTGCCGAGTGGCGGCTGGTCCGCACCCTCCTCGCCAGCTGAGCTGGGGAGAAAGGGGGAATTCCAGCCATCTGGGGATTATCCACAAATGTGGCTGTTTGTCACAGTTTGGGGTGAGAGGCCGTCGCTGGCTGCGACGTGCACGTGTCTCTGCCCTGGACTTGGTGCCATCATTTACGGTGCGAACGGATGTTCCCGGACCCACGGGGCCGGTAGTGACAGTCTCTCCCACTTTACTGCAAATTAACTGGCATCCGCCTTGGGCAGCCAGAGCCACCATGGTGAGGAGGAGCAATGGCTTTGCGGGCTGCGGTTCGCTCCTGGACGCTCCCAGCCGACGGAAGGGGGTGACGAGGCAGCTGCTGTGCTCCAGCCAAATTCCTGGCGCGCTCCTGAAGGAACCGGGCTGCGGGGAGAAGCGGACGGGTTCGTGCATGGCTGCGCGGTGCCGTCTCGCCCAGCCCCGTCTCCCTCGCTGGGCTGGACGGTGCGCTCCCGGGGCCGTGCTGCGGGCGGCAGCTGCTGCTGCCGGTGCCCCTTCGTAACGAGTGGTTTCGGGAGATTAAGGGGTTATTGCCTCGACTCAAAGCGGGGGCAACAATCCGCGACGCGGATGTTTAACGGCAGGGAAAACGCGGACAGCCCCAGGCAGCTGGGCACGGTGCGGGCCGGGAAGGCGCACGGGGCGAGGCCCTCGAGCAGCTCCTCCCGCCTCTCGGTGCCGCTCGCGGATGCGGCCCGGCGCCGGGCTCACCCCGGACCACAGGCAGCCCGGCCGCCGGTGCGCGCCGCGCGGGCCGCCCGCTCCCGCAGGCCGCGCGGGCCGGGCCCGGGCCCGCTCCGCCCGGGGCACCGCCCGCCCCGCCCCGCCCCGCGGCGGCGGCGGCTGATTGGCTCAGCTGGCGGTATGGGCGGGGCGCGGCGGAGCGGGGTGGGCGTGTCACGCCGCACGGGGGCCGCTGATTGGCTCGGAGGTGCGCGCGGGGGGGCGTGTCGCGGCGGCGGCGGCGGCGCGAGCGGGCGGGCGGCGCGCGGGCCCTGCCCGGGCGGCGGCAGCAGCTCCGCCCTCGCCCGCCGAGCCCGAGCGCTCCGCACCGCCCGCCCGGCACCGCTCCGCTCCGCACGGCCCGGCACGCCACGGCCCGGCCGCTCCCGGGGCGCGCCCGCGGCTGCGCCAGCTCCGCGGAGAGGCGGGCCCGCGCTTCGGCTTAAAAAAAACCCATTTTGTTTGTTTTCGTGGGTTTTTTTTAATTTGTTTGTAATTTTTTTTTTTTTTTTTTGGCGGCGGTCGGTGCGCGGGTGCGGCGAGCATGGGGCTGCCGGCGCTGGAGTTCAGCGAGTGCTGCCTGGACAGTCCGCAGTTCCGGGAGCGGCTCCGCTCCCACGAGGCCGAGCTGGAGAAGACCAACAAGTTCATCAAGGAGCTCATCAAGGACGGGAAGTCGCTCGTCGCTGCCCTCAAGAGTAAGTGAGGGGCCGGGGGCGGCCCTGCCGGGGCCCCGCGCCCTCCGGGCGGCCCCCCGGTACCGGCCCCGTGCAGCCTGTGCGGTCCGCCTGCCCGCGGTCCCGCCTGGCGCGTCGTTGCCCATCCTGGTCTGTGGCCTCCTGGTCCATCACGGGCCACCTGCTCCCGCCCGTGGCCTCCGCAGCCGTTGTGGCGTGGCTGGTCCGTCGGGACGCGGTCCTGGTGCACCGGGGCACGCGTGGTCCGTCGGGACGTGCCTGGTCCTGGTGCACCGGGGCACGCGTGGTCCGTCGGGACGTGCCTGGTCCTGGTGCACCGGGACACGTGTGGTCCGTCGGGACGTGGTTCTGGTGCACCAGGTCCCAGTCCGTGCCCTCGGGGCTGGGTCCCTGGGAGGTGGTCTGGATGGGGTGGTGGGTAGGTGCCTGTGTTCCCCCCCGGTGTCCTCTGTCCCCTCTGGGGGATGCCCGGTGCCCCCTTTCCTGGTCTCCGCCCGGGCTGGCCCCGCTGGTGCCGTCTCCTCCGTCCCCGGCGCGTACGGGGAAGCGGGGGTGGTCGCGGTGTGGGGGAGCCGCGGGCCGGGGGCGAAGCTGCGAACCGCCGCTCTGTGGTGGGGGCTGTGCGGGACGGGGACGCTGCCACGCGGGCTGCAGCCCCGCGGCTGGGGAGACCCTCGCCCGTGGCCAGCGGCGTCCCGGTTCCCACTGGTGCCCAGGCTGGGCTGGCCCCCGTGCCCACGGCCGGGGCCACCTCTGCATGGCTGCCCACCGCCGCGGTTGGGTGGGCTGTGGGTGGGCCGCTCCCCGAACAGTGGCTCTGCTCCTGCCATGGGTCATTTGGGTGTTTTTTTTCCTTTATTTTTTAAGGTTTTTTTTTTTCCCAAATCACGGCTCGGTTTCTCATCTGGGAGATTTGCTGTGCCAAGCGTGGTGGCAGCATGAGTTGTCACCTCTCCGAGATAGCCCTGACCTGCTGCGGTTCAGTGCCATGGGGCGGTGGGACAGGAGAGGGGCACGTCCACGCACACTCTTGTTGTGGAGCCCTCCGTGGTATCACCTGTGGTGCATCAGCTTGGCCTTGGGGATGTGGTAGGGTTATTTTGGGAGTTGAGGCGTGGCAGTGTCACCCCCGGGATGCGCGGGCAGGTGATGCTCTGGCTCAGCCCCCCACCCCATCCTGTCCTGGGAGGGATGAGCTGCAGCCGTGGGGCTGATTTCTGCTCCCTCGTCTGCAGGTCTCACGCTGAACCCCATGGATACACTTCTCCTGTGCCAGAGTAGCAGCAGGTAACATCTGGATTACAGGGACCCCCATCATACCAATTCTTGGTGGTTTGGGTTAAAAAAACCCCACCAAACCAAAAAACTGTCGGTACGCTTATGGTTCTGCAGGTCTGAGCCGTGCGTTTTCCTGTCGAGCTGCAAGGCAGCCTGTGCCTGGCCCTGCCTGGAGCGGTCGTTTTGTCACAGAGCGTGTCCTACAGCGTCATTCTTCACTGAAAATAAGTTGTCGGAATTAACTGGTGGGTCCCGTGGGTGTTCGCCTCTGGGCTTAGTCAGCGGGCACTTCTAGCGGGTTGCTTGGCAGGTGCTGGCCGAGGGGGCTGGCTGTGCCCTCGTCCTGGTCATGCTGCACGGCAGATATTTTTGGGTGTGCTGAGCCACGACGTGCTCGCGGCTGCTGGTGGGCTCCTCTTCCTGGGGCCAGGGCCATGCTGCACAGCCCCGGGGCCGCCCGCGCCGGGGCAGGAAGAAAGCTCGCCGGCCTCCGGAGATAAGGATGTTTTATGGCTGAATTGTTTTGTAGCCTCTATTGAATGCGTTCCTGGATTAGACCTTAATTCCTGTGCAGGGCTGGGGTGTGTTCCACTGATGCCCAGGCTGAGGTCGGTAGGGGCACGAATAATGGCAATTCTGCTGGAGCGTTAATTAATGCCCAAGCACTGGCGCTGCCCAGCATTGTGGCACACTCCCCGCAGAGGTGGTCTGCAGGGTGCTTTGGTGGAAGGTTTGGGGCTGCATGGGAGGGATGAGTGTCCCCTCCTCGATTGTGGTGCTTGGCCACTCTCTGTGTGCAGCCCCTTCACCAGCTGCGTGGCCGCTGGTGAGCCATGATGTCTCTGACTTCTCTAGTGGAGAGACCTGGTGCAGGACGGGATCTGGCCCAGCTCTTCCCACACCCTTGGTGGGCAACGGGTCTGAGGTCTGGCCACGTTGCGTGGGCTATTACAGACCATCTGGGTGTCCGCCTGAGCACGGATGGAGATGCTCCAGGGGTGGAGAGCTGCTGTGTTGCTTCTTGCCGGGTGTTGTTCCCGTTTGAGTACCGCAGGTGTTTGGGAGGGCACTGCTGTGAGCCAGTGCAGGTGGTACCCAGTGACTGTTCCTGGCAACGACCAGGTGCTCACTTCTCTTACGCAGCTTTTCTTTTCCTCCGGTGTCTCCAAGCAGTCTGTCTCCCCATGGCTGGGCAGGGTGGTCTTATGTTGCTGCTGGCATCTCCTCCATCCATGCTCTTTGGCCATTGTGGAGGGTGCAGGGATGTGGGGCCGGGCTGGCCCAGGGTGTAGCAAACCCCCGGCTCGGGCACGCTGCCCCTGGAGTGAGGGGCTCAGAGGGTGGGTCTTGGCACAGTGAGGTGGCCTACAACCAAAGTTACTTGAAGTCTTGGCAATATCCTCTCTCATTTTCCTTCCTCTTTCATTTTCTGCTGAATGTTTCACATCCTCTTTTTAAGACAGACATGAAGGGAACGTAACTCTTTGTGTGTCGGCGAGGTGGAGGGGTGGCTTGGTTGGGGCTATGTCACGGTTACACGATGGTGAGGAAGATGCAGGAGGGAGGAAGGTGCAGGAGGAAGGAGGAACCCTCCGCAGCTCTGGGCAGAAGCGCTCTCCTATTCCCCACCACCCTGTTTGGACCCTTACAGCCCCCACGCCGCTGACACCAGCGTGGCAGGAGCGGTGTGCAGGAACGGTGAGGCTCGTGTAAAGGCACATAAGAAAGTGTCTCTCTGGGTTTGGTGGAGGAGCTGTTCTGCAGCTACTCTGCTTTTGCCCCCTGTGCAGGTATGGAGAGAAATGGTCCTGATTCATGGTGCTTTTGTCCTTTGTTTAAAGAAAAATTCAGAGTTTGAAAATAATCCTTATTTGCTGAAGGGCTGGTCTTGCTAAATATCCTCTGATGCTGAGGACATCTCTGGAATGTGTGCGTATATATATAAATATATGTGTGTGTGTATATATATGTGTGTGTATATATATATATATATAAAAATACTTTCCCCCCACCCCCAGTGGGTATCTGTGCCTGTTCCTGTTGTCTGTCTTTGCTGCTTGGCTGGTATTAGGAGTGACCTGCTTTTCAGCAAAACGTGTCCCCCTTCCTCCCCTGTACACCATACATAAATTATTCAGAAAGTTTTGCAAATGCAAAGACCTCAAGTGAGACATAAATAATGAACTGGAAGCTTGGATGCCGTGAAACTTTTCTCCAGCAAAGCTGCTGTGGTGACCACCAGTACCAGGGTTACAGAACCTTCTTGCCCCTTTGCGTGTCCCCTGTGCCCGCGACACGGGGCAGGCAGGGAGCTGTGTCCCGGCCGGCGGCTGCTCCCAGTACGGCGGCTGCCCGTGGTGCCAGCATTGCCTCCAGCCCCTCCGCTGTGCTCGAGGGGCTTGTCAAGCCCATCACCCAGATGGCGATGCAGAGATGCTTTGCAGCTTGCTTTGGAAAACGAGCAGCACGCGTAACGATGGAGGATGTGGGGGTGCGGGTGGCTGGCAGCCATCGCCTCCCCCGTGCCACTGTGGGGGGTTGAATGGGGACACCCTCCTCCTCCTCCTTCCCACGGTCCCGGGGTCTCCCTGTGCTGGGTGCCCGTGGTGATGGGGCTGTGGCGGGCCGTGGGCTGTCGTCTGCTCTGGGCGCTGGGGCTGCCGTCGGTGCCCTGCCACGTTTCTGCTCTTGTTTTGTTTTGTGTTTTCCTCCAACTCCCAGGCACTAATTTGAAGCCGCCGAACTCGTCCACGCCCCGGCCGCTGCCGCGCTCCCACGTCGCAGGCTGCAATTTGCGGGGCTGGCGGGGGCTCTGCAAACCCCCTCCCCGCGAGGGGTGCGAGGGCCGGACCCTGGCTGGGCTGTGCCATGCCTGGGGCTCCTGTGGGAAGGGCAGAGGTGCCCACTCTCCTGAAAGGTGCAGCTGGGCTGGTTTGGGGTTTTGGGTTGTTTTTCGGCCGGATCACTGCGGAGCTGTGGCCGGGCGGTGAGGAGGGGCAGGACTGACGGGGGATGCGGGGAAGGGGTGATACCTCTCGCTGAAACCGAGCCCTTTTGAAATGTATGTGCCTGCGGCTGTGGTGCCGCGGTGCTGTACCCAGAGCTGGCACCAGCACCGCAGCCGCAGCTCGCCTGGAAGCGAAAGTGAAACTTTTGTCCAGTGTTTAACCTGAGCAGTTAATTCCCTTTTGATACAAACAAGGCTTGGGCTGGCAATAAGGAAACATTTTGGTCTCTGGCTGATACCTTCAGGCCCTTCTGCCCCAGCCAACTTTGCTACTGTTGATGCCTTTCCCTGCTGGCTCTGCACACCCGCCGGTTCGGCACACTCGCTGCCCCTGGAGCGGCACCCCGAGCACAGTGAGTCTGGGGGTGGCCCCAGTTCGGGTGGGTAGAGCTGCCCAGCTCAATGGGCAGGTAGATGACATGATGCCGTGCACTCGAAATGTCCTTGTTTGCCTCCCCAGGGTGGAAGCCCTCGGGTGTGCTGGAGGAAGAGCCATGCCCTGGGCTGCTCTCTAACCCGGTGCTGTCTGGTGCGACGGGTCCGTGAGCCCCAGTGCTGCAGGCGTCCGCCAGCACTGGGCAGGAGAAACCTGAAGCCCTTCTTGGGTTGTTTTCATCCTTCTGGTCCCTGAAGTAAGCAGTAAGAGCCCAAAGCTTCCCATCGCCTGTGCACAGAGGAGAGGAGGGATGGAGATACAGAGGTTTAGCTCTGGCCTTTCCAGGAATGACCCGTGTTTTTGCAGGTGTGAGTGTTAATGGTTGGAGATGTGCTCCTGGCTAGGAGACAGCTGAACTTCTGCAGGCTTGGGCTTGGGTGAAACGTAGTGCTATGCTTTCTGGAGGATGCACAAATTAAAATAGGCCCCTAGTTGAGTGACCGTGGGTGCTTGCATTCAGTTCTGCTCCGGTTGTGCCATCAGAGATGGTGTTTGGTGGCCACCTACGAGCGACGATGGGGCGCGAGGGCTGCCCAGGCGAGTCACGCCGCGCTTGCTGCGCAGCCCCCGTCGCCTCTTCCAAGTGCCAAGGAAATTGTTGCCTCCCGGTGAGGAATATTTCCCGGGACTCGGTGTCAGCACCGCGTCTGTGCAGCCAGAAACCCCGGGTCCCCCCTGGGTGGTGGGACCCAGCTTTGCCCAGGGAGCTCGCCCTGCGCTTGGAGGGTTGGGGGGGTCTCTGCTGGCAGCAGTGGGGCACAGCCACCGTGGCCTCTCTGCCTTGGCTGAGCGACCAAACCGCAGTGCTGATCTGGGGGAAAAGCGTGTGGGTTTGAGGTTTGGTTGCTAAGGTGAGTTGCTTCTGATTGTTTTTCCTCCTTCGTTCACCCAGCAAAGGTGTAACGTGGCTTCCCTGTGTCAGGGTGTATTTTCCGCCCCCGTTGCCTTCGGAGGATGGTAGGAAATGTTCGGTGCAGGGAATACTTTGTGCTATGGGAAAGCTACACGGGCTCAACCAGACAGTCCTGCCCCTGTGTCAGCAGGGCCGAAGGCAAGGAGGACTTCTTCCTCCTTTGCATGACCTGTGTGGCTTGTGCAGTCACATATTTAATAACTTGTCTGGTATTTTATTCAAACGAGGAGTAATACCAATGATAGTACTCTGCTTTATTTTCAGCACAACTTGAAAGCTCCTCCTCTTCCTCTCTGGTGGAAATGAGCTCCAGGAACGTGTTCCTGCTCGGGACATGCTCTTTGTTTCTGATGGTGGGTCTCCACCGAGAGTCGTGGAGGGACCGGCACGCTTACCCTGCGTGCCTCAGCCTGGTTGTAAGATGGGAAACTCGGGATGCAACAGCCTTTCGCCCTGCCGAGGTGTTGCAGTGATTCACCTGCGTGCTCTGCCCGTGGTCGTGATCCACACGGGAGGCTCCTGATGACATCCCCAGGGATCATTCCCCCCCTGGGGCTGCCTGCGGGTCCCACCCTGCGCAGCCATGACCCCTCGGAGCTGGCGTGTCGGGGGACCGATGGTGAGAGCCACGGTGCCAAGCGGGGTGGGCTCCCCAAGTCCCACGCCAGCCGCCGAGCTGGTGCTGTGGGCAGGCTCTAACCCACAGCTGCCATCTCTGCCACGCTGCAGCTAGATCCGGCCTCTCGGCAGCGCCGGAGAAGGAGGCTGGTGAGCAGAAGGGCTTGGGCGTGCAGGAGAGTGTGTGTTTGTGATTATGTCTTATTAAATTATTCTGACAGAAGGCTCATTAACAGGGCTCAGAGATCTCTTTAATCGGGAGTGTGCCATAGAGCACCTCCGGGCGTGTGTCCCGATACACCGGTGTGGTGGTGGTGTCCGGAGAAGCCACTGGCCCTGTGTGTGCCGCTGCCCGGCTATGGCACTGGCACCGATCAGGTGTCCAATGTTGGGTTAAACTCAACCCTTTTGGGTTGGTGGGGGATGGACTGGGGAACAAACTGAGCGGCAGGGGCTGGGACTGACTGTGCTGCTGAGGCCAGTGTAGCCTGAAAGCGCACGCTGTGTCCGGGGAGAAAAATCTGAGCAGGAGGTGGATGGAGCTGGAGAGGGGGATGGATGCTGGTCTGGAGGGGACGTTTCCCGAGGGCTGGGTGGGATGCCCCGGTGTTCTTCTCATACTTCCAGCATGGAGCAGATTTGCCTGGTTTGGGTCAAGAGGCCGTTTTCCCTAGGCTGCAGATGTGCCAGCACAGCTGCATCTCCTGTCTCCGATTGTTCCTGCGATCCTGAAGCGATGCACGCAGTGTGCATGGCGTTACCTGCGTGCCCCAGGACATGGGTTGGGGGTGGTGGGCTGTTTTGATGGCCTTTTTTTTTTCCTTTCGGGGGTGGCAACTCACAATGACGTTGAAAATGCGTGCGAGGAAATGCCGTTCCCATGGTTGCTGCGGGAAGGGTGGGAGGCAGTGGTGCCGGCGCCTGTCCCCGTGCTTTCTGCAGGTTGGCACACACAGTGCTTCCCTGGCTGATGCCAGCCGGGCAGAAGCCTATGACCTGGATGGAACGAGGTGAGCAGGGTCAACCCTCACAGTGCTGCCGACCCCCTCCCCAGCTGGCAGAGGGGGACCACTGACCCCTCCGCTCTCACCTCCTCCCCGCGGGCACCCTGAAATCATCCTGTGCTACTCTCTGAAACCCAGGGAGCAATGCCATGGCCAGAGCAGGCTCTGTGCACAAAACGGGGCAGGGGCGCTCGGGGGGTTTGCATCCCTCCACCTGAGCAAAGGGGCTTTGGAAGCCCCTGCCTTGCCCGAGCAGCAGCGACGTGGCAAAACAAACGGTGCTGTGGCCGCTCTGGTTTTGGGCAGCCCTTCCGCGCTGTCCGGCAGCGGGAGGACGGGCTGTGCCGGGTGTCTGTCGCTGTGCTTGGGGTATTTTTTGATCCGTCGGTTTTAAGTGGAGCCGAAGGATCCAGGTTCGGATGCGGCGTGATGAGTAGCTGTAGCGTGACCGCGGTGGGCGGGAGGGGAGGCAAAGCGAGGGGGAGCTCGTGCCGAAACCCGCACAGCTTGTTCGCTTCTCGGCTGCTCCGCGTGAATCATCCCTTCCTCCCCCGGGCACGCGAGCGGCTGTCACGGCGGCGCCAAGGCTGTTTTCCCTGTTTTCCTGGCGCGCTCCCCTCTGCCGCCCCGCACCACGAAGGCGCTTCCACCTGCTCCTCTTCATCACTCCGTGCAAGTGCCTGGTGGCCCTGGGCCTGGGGGCTGCACGCTTCTGCCGAGGTGTGATCCTTTGGGCATCGCCCCGGCTCGTAAAAGCAGGGATGGTCCCGAGCGTAGCTTGGAGGAGGCAGGAATTGCGCTCTTCTGCCGCTGCTCCCGCCTGCTGATGGGATCCTGGGGGTCTCGCCGTGTCTGGGGTGTTGCATGTGTGCGGTGGGATGCTCTGCAGAGCTGGGACCACAGTGCAGAGGGGGAAGGGGACGTCTCTGCAGTGATGCCAAGCCGGTTTCTAGCTGGAGTTTGTGGGAAGCAACACCAGCCTCCGGACCATCTGGCTCCTGCACGTGGAGCGGTGGGCGCAGCCACATGGAGGCTGGGGCTGCCTGTGCCAGCGCTGGGGTGAAGGGCTGGCGCGGGGCCTGGGCACTGCTTCCTTGTCCTTCCCCGTGGTTTAGACCCACAGCCGAGGTGTGGTGCTCCCCACAGTACCCCATCACTGGGGCAGGCACCGTGGGCCGGCCGGGGCATTGCCGTGGTGCCCGCTCTGGTGGCCCCTGGCACATGTGCCTTCCTGCCCTGCGCCAGCCCAGCTTGGCGACTCTTTTTTTATTCCCAAAAGACAAAAACGCTCCCTTTGTTCTGCGCTGCAGCGTAAAATAATCTATAAAACCATAAAATAAGAAAATAAGAACTTTTTTTATCTTCTTTCCCAGCTTGCCAGCGGTAGCCATGCCATGCTGCCCGTCCTGCAGCGGGGCCGGCGGAGCAGCCCGGTACCTGCAGCGCTGCCTTCTCGGGGTTCATGTCACGTGCAGTGATGTGCTCGAGGATGTTCCTGCCACCTGCCTTTGGGTGCCGTTATCCCGCTGCGCCCGACGTGCTGCGCGTGTGCCCGCACACGTGTGCGTGTGTCTGCACGCGTGCACACCCGCCTGCTTCCTTCTTTTTAGCGGCTTCTCATCCCGCATCGGTGTCTCAATGAGGGACGTGTAAAGCGTTCGAGTGACCTATAAAATAAGCTGGCGTGCGCCTTTGTAGTAATAGTGCCCGGCAGAGCATCCCTTTGCTGTTTTTCTTTTTTTCTTTTTCTAGCTGAAACAGCGTCTGTCCGGAACGATGCCCTCCCGAGCGCTGGTTGCTTAGCAATGTTTTACAAAAAAAGCCCGGTTGCAGAGCGGAATGGTTGGGTGGCTCTTGCCTGCTTTCCCCTGCTCAGCCCTTCTCTTGCAGGTTTTAGGGGAAGGCCGGGCCCTCGCTCCATCCCCTGGCACCTGGGGCTCTGCTCCTTCCAGCCTGGGAGGCAGATGCTGCCGTGGGGAGCTCTGCTCCGGGACGGGAGCCTCCTGGGAGCGTTTGGCCGAGGGTGGTCTGCAGGGAGCTGGGGAGCATCTCCCGGTGTTGCGTTCCCAACCCTTTCAGTGTCAGTGGCCACGAAGGCTGGGAGAAAGCCCAGGCCACCGATGGCGATGTGCTCTGGGCCATGCATCCCGTTTCTCACCCTTCGTGCCTCCCTGGGCTCCGCTGGACATTGTAATTTTTTTTTATTATTTTTTTTTCCTGCCAAAGCAGGAAAAATTGACTCACTTGCCGGTGATGTTCCTGTGAACGCGGTGGGATTTTTCCTGTTCTTACAGCTGAGGTGGAGGAGCACCGGAGACAAAAGGATTTCCGCAGCCTCCTTGGGAGGAGAAGGAAGCTGGCTGCTGCAAAAGTGCTTCTCGAGGCTCTGGGAGCCGACCCCGTTTTCCTGCCCTGGCTGTGGGCACGCCGGCCCTGGCAAGAGCCGCTGCTGGGGATGTGACACGACCCCTCGGGGTGGCTGCTGAGCCAAGGGGACACACCAGTCATTGCCCCACGCCGTGGGCAGCGTGTGCCGTGGGTTGGCTGCGACGTGCTGGAGAGGGCTCCTGTCCTGCCCGCAGGGATGGGGTGCAGGTCCCTTCCCCACCCGGGGCATGGGGGTCCCCCACGGACCCTGATGCTTTGGCGCCTGCCCCTTGGGAAATCGAGCCCGCTCCCTGCCGGGCTGGCTATTAACTAATTAGGTTTAATAACGAGCTAATCCAAATGCGTGGCTGGTGCTTGGGGCAATCTGCTCCCGGCATGCGCTGTCTGGCCGGGGGCTCTGCCAACGTGCCTTCCATGCCGGGATCCCCCGCCCGGCCAGACCCCCGCCCGCCCTTCTGCTCCGCTAATGGGCACTGCCTCGGTCAGGAGCAAATTTCTTCTGGATTAGTGTCCTGTAAATCGATTAGCTGTCTCGGGCAGGGCATTTTATTCTGATGAAATGTGATTCCAGGCTCCAGTCGATGAATGATTGTGGCAACGAGGGTAAAGTAATCTGCTGCCTTTCCGTGTGTCGTTCCAGGGTTTGGAGAGGAGGGAAGCGGAAAAGGCTCGGAGGAGAAATTATAATTAGCAGGGCAGCACGTTACACTATCTCAGGCTCACCCACGCTCTCCCAGCAAGGGGGCTGGGGGGAAAACGGGGAGCTGTGAGTAAAATGGGGCATTTCCATCGTGCCATCAGAGGCAGTTTACTCCTGGGTGTAAGGCTGGATGTGGTTGCCGGACCTGCTGACGTCCGTGGTAGTGCTGACGTAGTGCCGGCGGCAGAGCGGAGCAGTGACGGGGGCAGCTTGCAGATGGGGGGCAAACGTAGAATTCGAAATCCTTATTGCCTGGAAGAAACTGGGAATAGTCTTTCATGGTTAGCTTACAGCTAAGGGAGCGGGGAGCAGCGGGACAGCCACTCTCCACCGCTGTGCCATCGCTCTCCTGGCGGCAGCGCCGTTCCTCGCCCTAGTTGTGATACGGGGATTTTCACTACTGCTGTTGCACAACATTTTTTGCTCGTGCAGTCGGCTGCCTCTGGAAATGCCAGCCGGGGCAGTAGTTTTCCATTTCATTTCTGTGTCCTTGAAGTTTTCCAGGTGCTTCAGCCATCGCCCACGTTTGCTGTTTCGACGCATCCCTCCTCTGTGTCTGGGCATTGAATACTCACAGTTGATTTTGTTCAGGGACCTTGTCTGCTCCCACCTGAGCTCCCACCCCAAGCCCTAACTCCTGGCCACCTCCCCAGCCCGCCTGCCTGCTGACTTTCTGCCGGCTCAGCCATCGCTTGCCACCACGGCTGCAGGTTGGGGTGGGCTGAAAGGTTCAGCCGTAAAACAACACCAGGATGTGAAGAAAAATAAACATGGGGAAAAGGGCCAGGCATGGCAGTTGGGTGGGGAAGCAGGGAAATCTCATTTTGGTTTGGTTTGGTTTGCTGCTAAGCGTACGAAATGCTCTCTGTGTTCAGGGTCAGCGCAGGAGAGTGGGGTTGGCACCTAGGGGATGCTGCCCTGTCGCCGGGTGTGGATGGGCTGTGCTGGGTGGGCAGCACGTGCCCCACCAGGACCCGTTGGCAGGAATGTTCTGGAAGGCTGTGGGAGGACTGGGATGTTGCTGCATCCATGCAAAGCACCAGGAACCCCACTCCCCGGGCAGTGGGCACAGAGGGCTCTGTGCAGTGCTGGTGGATTGGGCTGTGCCAATCTGGTGTGCTGGTTCCCGACACGGTGATGGGGAGACTGGAAGCTGCCTGCTGGGGTGTTGGTACCCCTATGTTCAGGCCTCTTATCTTCAAAGGCCATCCTGGGGGTCTCGTGGCAGTTCCCAGCCGGTGCTGGGAGGGCTCTGTGCCTTTCTCCAAGCCCCAGCGCTCCTTGCTGGGAGCCAGAACCTGCTCTGGGAGGTGTCTTCCTACAGCTGCAGACATCTGTCTTCTCGGCATCTCCAGGAACGGGAAGCCTTTCCAGGGGTCATTTGCATCATTCATGGGTTTTACATTCCCCTTCCCTGTCCTGGCTGCGGGTCCAGCCAGCTCGCAGGGCTCTGCTGACCTGGCACTTGCAGGCTGCGCTCGCAGCCGGCTCCTGGATTTCTCAAGTCGTTTTTTTTTGTGTCTCTTTCCGTTGCCCCCGCCTGGCATCACCTCTGCCCGCTCTCCGCCGTCTGTGAGCCGAGAGCTGCTGCAGCTCGTTACGCACCTCCTTCCCCTCCACAGATAACCCAGTTAATGAAGAACTGGGGCAGGGCTGAACCGTGCTGGGCTCTAAACCGAGTGCTTCGCTTTGGAGCCGTGACTTCTGAAAAATCCTGCTTGGGCAAGTAGGGAAATAGTCCCGAGTTTCCACGCAGGATGGGATGGACGGAGCCTCCCCACATCTTCCTGTCCTGGAGGGACGGAGAGGCCACTGAGCCCATGGCTGTTTGACAGTTGATGAGCCTGGCACTGGATGAGGGTCCCTTTGGGTGCTACCCTCGGCAGCAGTGAGGACCGCTTCGTTAACCGCTTCGTTAACCCGTCCCTGCTGCCTCGGCCAGTTACTCTCCTGCCAGCAGCATGGGGAGCGGCCACAGCACACGCTGGGTTTCTGAAACGTCTCAGCCACTGCGAGATGAAGGTCTGAGTCACGAAAGTGGCTGCTGGGGTTTCGCTGCAGTAGGAAGCGGTGGGCAAGCGCTAAGAAAAGCCCAGCAGGAAGGATGCGGGGCGACGGTGAGACCCTGCTCAAAGCAGCTGCGGCAAAGCTCCGCTCCGGGCTGACATGGCCAGAAACTGGGAGAGATCAGGGCTGGGTCCGGGTCAGGGGAGTGGGGACAGAAGGGTGAAGGCTCTGATTAACCATCAGCTTCCTCGGACCAGGAGGTGGCTGCTGGAAGCAGAACAGCGACCGGAGCAGCGTGAGCCAAAGGAAGTGGCTCCTTGGCTCCCGCGCTGCCAGAGCCCCGAGCCCCCGCTGCGGGATGTCGCGCCGGGCTGAGCTGTGCCGGTGGGGGCTACTGGCAGCCTGGCCTCCAGCCCCCACCGTGGGCTCGTGTGGAGCGGGTTGCCTAAACACACCTGGCAGGTTTGGACCATCTCTAGCACGGGCGAGGGGAGCAGCAGGCAGGAGCCTGGGGTGCCTCGTGCATCCGTGCCCAGATGTTTCTGAGAGTCCCATGCAGCTCTTGTCTCCCTGAAGTTGTTTTTACTGATTTTTAAAGTTTTCTGTCTTCCCCTGCCCCTCCAAAGGGAGTGACAGCCCCAGCCCACAGCTGTTACAGGTTTCCTTCTTGCTGGTGCTCTCTTTTTTTACCTTTTTTTTTTTTTTTAAATCTGTCTGCTTTCTTCCTCGGCGCGACCTGCCCAGTGATACACAGAGAAGGTCCCACCGCTGCCACCAAACCCTCCTTTTCCCCGCAGCTGGGCTTTTCCCTGCCACCATCGTCAAACAGGGCTGCCGAGGGCAGACATGCCGTGGGTGAGGGTCGCCCTGTGCCCCTGGGAGTCAAACCCCCTCCATCTCTCCAGGAGACCTGATGGTCCTTCCTGCTTCCTTTCCCTTGGATCTTCACTACCTTCTGTCAGGAATCTTGGGAAGCTTTGCAAGAACGTCCTAGCCTGGCAAGGCTCCCAGGATGACTCCCGATGTTATTGATTTGGGGGTGGCAAGATGACGTGGCAGGGTGCTGGGCTGGTGGGCAGCAGGGGGGATGGTTTTAGCCGTGCAGCCGGGTGATCCTTCCACAGGGCGATGGTGTTTTTCTTGAAGCACAGAACTTTTATCTCTTAAAATACCATGGAAATAATTCATGTCTTCAACATGTTACAAGAATCTGATCTGCTCTTTGAGCCCAGTCAGTAGTCCCGTTCATCCGACAATGGGTTCTCTGTCCCTCTGGCAAACGTTTTGCCATACGAAGCCATGCCGAGTGTGTGAAGCGAGGCATGCGGCGATGCCTCGGCTGGGCAGCAGTGCCATGTGCTCCTATGGCCGTGGCAAAAGGCTGAGCAGAAGCCGTGGCACCTCCTGGATCTTCAATCTTGGGGCCATCTCGGACAGACTGTTCTATTTTTCTTGCACTTTAGCACCTCCGAGCAGTTTTGGATTTTTTCCCTTGAAGCATGGTTTGTAGGGTATATGTATTTGTAAGATTTCTATGGCAAAATGAAGTTTTGGGATTTGGCCTCCCTGTGCGCGCTAGTGAGATGTTGTTTGGTGCTATGTTTTGGCTGGAGGCCGTGCATGTGGTGAAGGCACCGAAATGGGGTCAGGGGGTGCTGCGGGGTGATGGCACCGATGCTCTCTGTGCTTCGGGAGGTCCCGTGTGGGGTGAGCACAGGGACTATGCCTGTTCCACCGGTCCTCGGGGTCACCTCCCTCTTGGTGTGACACCCTCACACCTTGATCTCCGGCACATGCCAAGCCAGGGCAGCCTCTCCCAAGGCTTTTGTGGATGAACACGATGGCAGAAGCTGCTGCTGGAGGTAGGATGGTCTCTGCTCGTCATGTTTTACATATTTACTTGAACGATGAGTCGGGGGGAACCTGCCAGCAGCTGCAGTCCCGTCCTAAATCACTGATTAACTCCAGCCGCCTGCTGGAGAAGTTATTTAATAAACAAGTCATTGCTAATTATGTATGAAAGCAGCTTGGGGATTGTGCCGGGTGCGGAGGACCACGGCGTCTCGCAGGAGTGGGGCTTTTGCTGACCTCTGCGGGGAAGCGCAAAGAGGGAGGATTTAAACCTCTTGGAACAAATTAAGCATGGAATGATGCTGCCCCACTGCTTCGTGCCGACCCCAGCAGTCATGGGCTGGGTCCGTGTGGGGCTAAAATTCGATGCTGGTGCTGCAAACGCTGATTGTCAGGCACGAGAGGCTCGTTGCTGAGTTCCTGTGGTGCTGGGGTTTGATCTGAGCATCCCGACCTCGGCAGCGTGGCAGAGCACTTGTGTGCATCTGCGGGCTGGACCCCGTTGGCCGTTCCCAGCTCCGATCTTTCCCGGTTCCCCCATCCCTGGGCGTCCCTTGGGACGTTGCATGACACAGCGGTGGCTTTGCTGCAGTGTTGTACCCGAAGCCCCGGCGCGCCGGGTGGTTGCCAGCAGTGGGTGCTCACTGTGGGGTCAGACACCATATTGCTGCTTTCTAAGCACCCTTGGCGGGCCCTAATCCGGCTGTTTTGGCCACTGATTAGAGCAGCTGTTCCCTGGATTACCCGTTCCAGCTGGCCCCTGCCCACCATGGGGTTGCTCGGTGCTGGCTACTGCGGTGCGGGGAGGTGTGGGGCAGCGGAGCGGGCTGTGCCGTGCCGCGCTTTCCCTGCGGCCAGATGGGGGTTTTCCACTGGTGACCCCCCAGTCTGCCTTCTCGGGGGTCTTGCATCTGGGCACTGCAGGACAGATGCCCCAGCTGGATCCTGCCCTGGCGTTGGTGGAGGAGGCTGCTGACCAGCCACCGAGGTGGTGGTGGAGGTGAACCAGCCCCTGCCACGGCTGCGCACCGTGGGACCCCGCAGAGAGCCTGTGGGGAGCGTGGGGCGAGGAGCTGCCCCTTGGTGTTCCGTGTCCTGCTGCAGTTCCCCCAACCCTCCCTGGGGCTTGCACGCCAGGCTCGTGCCTTGCACGCCGGGCTCACAGTTTGCGTGCAGTGGCTTGCACGGCACAGCGTGTCTGCCCCGGGATCAGCCCACGGCACCCGTGTGTCGCGCTGGTCCCCTTCGGGGCTGGCTGTGGGTGCTGGTAGAAGCAACGGCCGTGGCTGTGCACGGGGCGACGTGCTGGGCTGCAAACCCAGGAGCTGGGTGGTGGCACCTGCGTGGTGAGACCCCAGCAGGCGGTGAGCTGGTGCCCTCCCTGCACTTGGGCTGGTGGTTTGCACTGTTTATGCCGGAGCGTTTCCGTCCCGGGCTGTCACCGCCGGCGCCCTGTGCGCCGTCTGTCCCGGCAGCTGGCGCAGGGGACGCCTGGTGACTGTCAGACCCCGTGCTTGTGCGGTGTCGGCTGCGTGCGAATCCCAAAGCGTTCTGTAGGTCCTGAGGCTTCACCTCTGTTGTTCCCAGGTGGCAGGACCTGGCATTTTCTGAAAGGGGAGCTGCTGTGCGGAGGCTTACCGGTGCGTTGGCACCTGGCGAAGGTGCCAGGAGCAAGGCCAGGCCTCGTGTCGGCACGTGCCGTGGTGCAGCCATGAGACCGATGCCACCCCGGGACCGGTGCTGCCACGAGACTGTTGGTCCCTATCACACACCCACGGGCACAGGCGCAGTAAGAAGGGCCGGGTGCGTTTTCTTAAAAAATAGCCAGAAGATGAACCGTGAAGTAAATGCCAATTGTTTTATTTATTTTTTTTTTTTGGAAGCTTTAGGAAACTTGTCCAACCCACGAGGGGGGAGCTGGTGACTTCTGTCCTTATGGTTGTCAGTGGGAGCGTGGTCACCCCCCCAGCTGGGGGCTGGGAAGCCCCTTGGGGCGGTGGGGCTGCTGGCAGGGGCAGACAGGGGTGCCCGCGGGGACGGGACAGGCTCCTGCCCCACCGGGGACGGGGACCCTCCCGTCCCGCTGCGGGGGCTTGCGGGGGCCGCACAGCCTGAGCCTGCCGTTCCCTGCCGCGGGGGAAGGAAGGGGCAGGAGTCTCGGTTCCTGTTGTCCGGTTGAACATTAAATATAGGCTATTAAGCAATTTTTTTTTTCAGGAAGTGTAGAAATACCGCTCTGCGTGAGCACAGCCCCTGTCTGACACCCCAGCGCTGGAACTTGCCTCCAGTCTTGCAACTGGCCTCATCAGCATCCTTTGCTCTCCCCCTTTTTTAACCCTTTGCTCCCGGGCTCGTTAGGGGGTTTGTCTTTCACCCGAGCTGCCCGCAGCCTCCTGCTGCTCCTGCCTCTGTCCCGGGTACCCCAACAGCACCGCTGAGTCAGAGCTGGTTTTGCTTTTTTTCCAGCTTAAATAACAAGCTGGCTGCAAAGTCAGCTCTGGGGAGAGTCCCCGCTTTCGGAGCCAGCAGTTTGACTTTTTCCGACCTGATCTTTCGAACGTGCTGTGGGGCTGGGGGACTGCGGTCCCCAGCGGGCAGCGGAACGGGCAGCAGGGATGTCTGTCGTCTTGACATCTCATTTTGATGCCCCTTACCTCTGTGGTCGCTTTGGGAGAGCCTGGGGACCTATTAAACACTGACCACAAAGAGACGGGGTGACAGGGGTGTTGCACAGGGGTGAGGTGTCCAGCTGAGGGATAAAACTGGGGAGAGAGCTGGGAGTGGTGACCAGGAGACAGACAGGGCTGCCCTGTCTGAGCGACGTGTCCCTGGGGAGTCCTGGGCACGGGGGCTGCCCTGCCACCCCGCTGCCTGCGGACCTGCTGGGACAGGGTTGTCCCCAGCACACCCGGGGTATTGTAAGCATGGAGGAGGGTTGGGAAATCACGTCTTCCTTCTATAAACAACCTTTCTCAGTAGTTTCAGATTCTTTTGGAAGGGACTTTTTATGTAAAGAAACCACCACTTCAGTCTCGTTACAGTAACAGCAACCACTTCCCAGAAGGAAGATTTAACTCTCAATAGCGGAGGAGGAGGAGGAGGAGGGACGCTGGGGTGATGCGGAAGGACAGACGGTGAGAGCACGAGGTGCTCCCTTGCTGCTGATCCCTTGCAGGGCTGCTACAGGCTGGAGCAACCTCGGCTTCAGCCAGGTTTAAGGGGGAGCCCCAGTGCCTGGAGGTGTGAGGCTGGGACAGGAACTCAGCCAGCGATTACCCGGCTCCCCGGCTGGTGGAGGGAGGAGGAGAGACGTGGGGTACCAGGGGAGAAGCGGGGCTGACCCCTGAGCTGAGCATGAGGGAGGAGGGACAGGCAAAGAGGTTCACCAGCTGCCCTCTGCCTTGCTGGGAGCCATCCCCCTCCCTGCTGTTCCTGCGGCGGATGGCGCGGGTGCCGGCGGATGGCATGGATGCAGTGGATGGTGCGGATGCTGAGCGTGTCTCTGCCATGCAAGGGACAGGTGCTGCGGTATTTGGTGGCACACCGTGTGCCCCTGCTCTGACTCCGCGGTGCGTGCCAGGGCAGGACCCTGAGTGCTGGCAGGGCTCAGCTCCGTGAGATGCTTCTTTCCCTGTGGTGGGAGTGGAGCGATGGCATTTCAGGGGCATGGCCAAAACTGGCTCCTGAACATCTGTGGAAGAACTGGTGACAAAAAATGCGAAGCTGTGGCTCAGGAGTTGTTGTGCCAGAATGGATGGAGCCGCAGCAGGTGGGGAGCAGCCCGGAGGCAGATCCCCTGCCCGCACCCTTTGTGCCACTCAGCTTTGCCGTGCTGATGGGCGAGCGATGCCGGGCGCTTTGAATCACCGCTCTCTGGCTTGCTGCCGGGAAAGACAGGATCAGACCTCGGAGTTCAGCTCCAGCTCCCTCCTTACTGGGACACGCCCCTGCTGGAGCCTCTGCCGTCTGTGGGGTTGTGTCTCCTTCCATGTCACTTGTCCCCATCCTCTGCAGTTTCTCCCCCGTTTCACATGGTTCAGGTCATAAACCCCCCCACCCCGAGAAGGGGGGTGCTGCTGGGTGCTCCCCGAAACGGCTGAGCGGGGACCCTGTATCACAGTGACGAGCCGATACATCGCTTTGTAAAAGGGCATTTTATTTTGATGGTCAGTTGCTGTAGCTACGCAGCTGGACCTCCGGCACGCGGTGCGTGTGCCTGTTTTCTGTCAAGCGGACTTTCCCGAAGGGATCGTTCCGTCCCCGCCAGCCCGGGGGTGTGAATGGGGAGCTGTGGGAGGGGATGAGGAGGAGGAAGAGGAGGAGGGCTGCGATACAACCCCCCTGCGGGACAGCCCGCCTGCCGAGGGGAAAGGGATGAGTCGTGGATGGGGGAGCCGTGGGGCAGGATGGTCCCGTGCTGGAGCGGAGGACAGATGGACACGGCGGGGCGTCGGATGGCACGTATAGCTGCTACTTGAGCACGGCACGTATTGACTGGAGACGGTGATTCAGGCACGCTCGCCGTGGTGTGCCGGGCGCGTTGGAGCGTGTGCAGGCGTTACCTCGCAGGTGGGATGGGGATCTGCTTCGCTGCTGCTCGACCCGTGTTTTCTCTGCGTGGTTTTGTCTCGGATCCCGGGCGCAGGCGGGAGCCTGGATTCACGGCGGCAGGGCTGAGGCTGCACCCCGGACCCTCCTGCGGTAGCGGGGGCCACCACGTGCCCTCCTGCTGTTTCTGCAGCTATGGGTGCAGGAAAGGTTCCGCGTCCTGGCACCCCTGGGCTGCTGCCACTGACCCGTCCCCGCCACACGCTGTGACCTCGCTGCTTCCGCTGGCACCTGCGCATCCCTGGATCTGTCCCAGCTCCTGCCTTGCAGGACCACTATCTGGTGGGGTCTGGACCCTGAGCTGGTCATATTGCTCAGGCAGGAGGATTTTTCTGGCTTTGTGGTGGTTTCCCCTGATGTTGCGGTCGACTGATGGAGCCAGCCGGAGAACTTGGAAGCAAAACTTTCACAGCCCTTGGCGCAGCCTGGCTGTGACTCACGCGTGTGATCAGGGTGGTTTTACTCGTGTACAAGTTTCTGTTGAGCCTTTGTGGGATTTTGGGTTTGCTCGTCCACAGCCTTGGGATAGAAGCAGGCTCAGGAGGTGAGCTGACCCACCGAGGAGCCACCCTGCTGTCCGTGCACACCCCTGCCTGCAGCGCAGCCGGAGCTTTGGCTGCTTTCACTGGAGGATTTTTTTCCCCAAAACGTAGATGAGAAGTTCAAGCTTTTAGGAAAACGGGATGGTAGGAGTGTGGATGAGTCTAACAGTGGCACAGGGGGGACGATGGGGCCCCTCCATGCCAGCTCCTCGCTTGCTCCCAGAGGTGTGGTGTGGGTGCCCCTCTCTCCTTTTCTGGCCGAGGCTGCTGCTAATTTTAGCATCTGCTTTGCCCCTGCGACTTGGCCGTGTCGTTCAACGAGTGGCTGCCAGCGTTCCTCCTTTATCACCGTCACACCGGGAATTATCTCCTTCTCCCCCTGCCTCTCCCTTGCTCGTTATAAGCACCGTGGGCCATTGCTATCGGGCACCACCAGCTCCGAGGGCTTCGCTCTGGCTCGTGCCTGGTGGCTGCAGAGCCCTGACCTTCTCGTTGTGCTCAGTGGGGAGGGACGGTCCTGGCAAGGGGTGCTGCTCAAATGGATTCACACCCACACCGGGGCAGCATCTGGGTCAGGGTCCTGCCCAGCCAGCAGTGGGCACGCGGGATGGCACAGCAGGTCTGGTTTGGCTGGGGATGTGCCGTGCACAGCGTGGGCAGGGTATTGGTGAGGCCACATGGCTGCTGGTCAGCAGAGAGCTGGAGGAGAGGAAGTGGCTCCTTAAGTCATTAACGTCATCTTCGTTATTATTCCAGAGGAGGCAGGAGGCCGCCCGGCTCTGGGGAGCGGGGTTCAAGTGCCCCGAGCTCTCTGGCTGCCCCGGCAAGGGAGGGGGGGCTGCTCTGCTGCGGGAAGCAGCAGCACGGTGTGCAGAGGAGAGCGGGGAGAGCTGCGCCAGGGTGGGGGGTGCTACCGAGTGGCCCCCAGCCCTGCCCAGCCGCGGGGCTGCAGCACGCCGGCGTGCCCAGAGAGCTGCCATGGGGCTGTCCTGCTGCCGCGGGTGCCCTTCGCCTGCGTCACGCCAGCAGCACCCAAACTGCAGAGCCGCAGTAAACCCTTCCTGCCTCCTCTTTCAAACTGCAGCAGGAGCACCCTGGAAGCCGCTCCGAAAAGCGCACAGTCTGCTCTCGTAGGTGCAGGGTGCTCCTGGCAGCCCCGGGCACGGGCAGGGTGTCAGCAGTGCTCGTTCCTTCGTCTGCGGAGCAGAAGGCAAATGCTGTTTCGTGTGAACGCGCGGATGCTCCGCTGCCAGGTCCCTGTGGCTGCGGCTCCGTTCCTGCTCCTTGCAGAAGCCCCTGCTGTGCTTTTCCTCTGGGAAAATTCCCGGTGCTTTCCTTCTCCCTGCTCGGGTTTGCTGGGTGGTTTCCTGCTGTGTTGGGAAGCAGTTGTGCGAAGGCAGCTGGGACTGAGCTGTGGGCAGGATTAGCCCCAGGCTTTATGCAGAGGCACTCGGAGAACAGCTTTAATGCTCGGAGAAAGCTGTAAACTCCCTTATCCCATGGGGGAAGCAAAACACTGAAATTCTTTTGTGGTTATCTTTTGGCTGTTGGTGTCTGAGGGGAGGAAATGGCCTTTGTGTGCACATGCATTTTTTCCACCTGTGCTTGGAAAGGGAAAAAAGAAAAGGCTGAATTTTTGGACTTTGAGTGAAAAAATGCACAGGGGAATTAGCATTACATCTTCCTGGCAGCATCTTAGTGCCCGCAGTCCCTCCGTTGCTCGAGAACAAGTTCGTCTCGGAGCCGGTGGCCTTGTGGTGCCCGGGTGCCCGTGTGTCTGCGTGCGCGGGGTTACGGGGCCGCTCCGAAAAGCCAATCCTGGATCCGCTCAGGTCACTGCAAGTAAGAACTTAATAGGATTCAGATCTCGGAGAGAATCTACAGCTTGGAAAGCAATAAACCTCGGCATTATCGCCCGTACATGGTGCCTTCCTTCAGCAGCACTGGGAGCCTTGAGCTCCCGCGTGGTTCTCACGGTATTTTGGGGTTTCATCTCCTGCAGTATTTTGGCAGGTGCTGACTGAGACCCTGCAGGGCCCTGTCCCTGGGGTGGGTGCAGGAGAAAGGCAGTGCTTTCAGGGCTTCCCCAGTGCCGGAGGGGCCCCGTCAGACGAGCCCTTCCATGGGGTCTCGCTGGCTAGGATTATGCATCCGCCTGCGTCGTGCCGTTGGTGGGCTTTTTCCTTTCCTAACACCTGCGTTTTCCCCTCCCCTGCTCTCCCCGCAGACCTGTCGGCGGCCAAGCGCAAGTTTGCAGATTCCCTCAATGAGTTTAAATTCCTCTGCATCGGCGACGCCGAAACGGATGACGAGATCTGCATAGGTGAGTGCTGGGTGCTGGTGCTGTGGGCAGCCCTGGAGCCACGCTCCGGACCCCTGAGCAGGACATGGGGGACAAACACACAGGAGGACGCCGAGGGGCCCAGGAATTTGTCAGGGTGCTTTCCTGCACTCCGCAAATGGTGTATTTCTCCTGGTTCAACACAGCAAAGCCTTCCCAAGGAAATCAGTTTTTGATTCTTGGCCTAAATCTAGCCCTGCCAGATAGGAAAGGAGGAAGGTTACCCATATCTGAAACCATCCAGGTTATCTGGCCCTGTCCCATTGGAGATCAGGGATCTGGAGATGTGGTTGTGGCTAAACACGCTGCGAGGGGCTGCGATCCGAAGGAGAGGAGCAGCAGCCTGGCTGCCGGCTGCCTGAGCAAAGGACCCGGTAGGAGCCTGGCAGTGCTCTGCCAGCCGAGCCCGGCTCCACCACGGAGCTTCTCATGGCGCAGGGCAGCAGCATCACCTGCCTCACTCCATGTTATCCTGCTTCTGCCCCAGCTGAACTTTTGAAGCTTGTTGTACACATCATCTGGAGCCAGGAGAGCAGATGAGCTTTAGTCGTGATTTAACTGTGCGTATTTATTTGTGCCCAGGCTCTCAGCAAAAATAGCTTTCTCATCCGAGTCCCCTTGCTGTGGTGCACGTGCTGGTGAGCTGCCACTCGTGCACTGGGCATGGCCGGGACCTGTGCCAAGCTGTAGGGCCGTTCGGTGGCCAGCTGTTGGGTAGGGCAGGTTCAAGGTGAAGGTGTGGTGTTCCCCTCTGGACCTGCAAACATGACGCTGGGAATGCTCTGCTGCCAGTTCCTTTTGTAGGCAACTGGAAGCCTTTCTGGGAAGAGAGCAAAGATGATGAAAAAACCTCGAACAACCACCCCTCAAACGCAAAACCCCCCAAAAACTGCTGTTCAGTCTCTTTCTTTAAAAGTAAAATAAAACATTAAATGCTGACTGTGCGGTGTGTCCCTTCCAGCCAAGTCTCTGCAGGAGTTCGCCACGGTGCTGCGGAACCTGGAGGACGAGCGGATGCGCATGGTACGGCCCCGTGTGCCGGGAGCGGGGTGGGTGCTGGCACTGCTGCTGCCGCTGGCGGCTCTGCCTGCAGTGTGGCACCCAGGGCACCGTGGCGTGCAGCGATGCTGCTGGTGGGAGCGGCAGCGAGTCCTGGTGCCCCCTCGCTCACCCAGGGCAGAGCCGCGGCAGAGGGTGAACGTGGTGGTGGGGCTGGTGCAGGTGGGACTCGCTGGGGTGAGGAGCAGGTTTGGTGAACAAGCCCTTCAGCCTCCTCTGTGTCCTCAGCCAGTGCGGAGCCGGAGGGGGTGAAGCGCGCGGGTTTCCGTGGGCTGCGGGAGGGTTTCCTTGGGAAAGGCTGTTGAGCAGCTCTGGGGCTGAGCTGGACGAAGGGTGGTGGGTGAGTTGTGTCCGTCTTTGCCTGTAGATCGAGAACGCCAGCGAGGTGCTGATCACGCCGCTGGAGAAGTTTCGGAAGGAGCAGATCGGGGCCGCTAAGGTAGGCTGCCGCTGCGCCCAGCCGCGCTCTCCTCCGGCAGCCCCTGCTCGGGCTCGGGAGCGGAGCCCAGAGCCGCGTGGCAGCGGCCGTGCTGGTGGCCGGGACCTGGCACGCTGCAGGGATGGGCACTGCTGGGCACGGGATGAGAGGACACGGCTGCTGCGGGATGGAGACAGGGACGATCCAGCCTCTGGAAAAGCGCCTCAGTGTTCCCAGTTCATCCACGACCAAGTAATGTGCCAAAAATCGCGTGCCAGTTGAAGTGAACTCTTTTTTTCTTCCTTTGAACTAGAATTAGTATTTTCTTAGAGGGTTTCCCAGTTGCCTGAGCCCCCCAGTCTGCCCTCCCACCCTCGCTGTGTTGCTGGGCGGCTGCAGGGGAATTTGGACGGCTTCTGGCAGGACGGGCGAGCCCGGGGAAGCACCGGTGTGGTTGAGGGTGGCTCTGAGACAGCTTGGCCCCCCCCCTTTCTTTCCTGCCTTTGTTCTGAAATTAAAACCACTGTCTGCGGCTCTCCTGTTGTTATAACAACCTGCTGCTGCCTGCAAGAAGCACATGCCAGCCTGTCGGGACCGCGTTTGCGTGGCAGCGGTGCAGCCTGGCCCGGCTGTCCTGGTTCGTGCAGCTAAAAAAAGAGACAAAAAGAGGCCAGTTATTAGCAGGTGTCAGGGGTGGATTTTGTGCTGGCGTGTCGGGGCGGCGAGGCTGGCATGAGAGGTGCAAAACAGAAGTTAAGGTTAACATCCTCCTCTAACGCTTGTGCCACAAAGAGCCCAGTTACTGCGTCATCGTCTGGAGCGACAGACGGGATAAGCTGTTGCGACGGGCGGTGGGACGGGATGTGGGATGGTGATGGTGTGCTGGTTAGCTGGTGAGCAAGCACTTTCCTCACTGTCTTGGCTTTGGACCAGCCCTGGGCCTGGATGTTTTGCCGAGCCTTGGACTCTGGGGATAGAGGAGAGGCTCCCCAAAGTCTGGATTTTGGCAGCACAAGCCATTTTCCTATAGCTGCCTGATGGTCATGGATAAAACCAGCTTCACCGCTTCCAGATGATGCCCCTTGGCCTTGGTCCCGTCTCGTGCTGTGCAGAAAGGGGTCAGCTCCAGCCTGGGACTGGCAGATCTGCCCGATGCCATAGGCATTCCATGGATGCTCACAGCTGCCCCGGTGCCATTGTGTTCAGCATCACACTTTTTGTTCTGTTTTGTAGGATGCCAAAAAGAAATACGACAAGGAGACGGAGAAGTATTGTGGTGTGCTAGAAAAGCACTTAAACTTGTCTTCTAAGAAGAAAGAATCCCAGCTTCAGGAGGTGAGAGCAGCCTCTGGTTTTCCATGTCTAGCAGTAACCGTGATGAGCTTTTTGAATGCTTTATGCAGCTTATAGCATTGGTTCTCCTGGCTGTAAACTCATTTTTTTCCCTCATTCTGGCTGCGAGTGGTGGGTTTTCCCCTCTTCTCTAATCAAAGGGGATGGAGTTGTTTTGGTGAGTAAATCGGAGAGATCCCAAAATGGACAGCAATCAAAAAGGGGAGAGAGTTTATAATTAAAGAGTGTAACAGAAAGGAACTGGTTCTGCTGCAGGCTTCCCTCGTGCCAGCACAAATCATGGATGTCTTTAGTTGCCTTCTCTGAAAGTGGCTGCGCTGGCTTTGGGCTTCATGGGAGGAGTGATCAGGCTTAGTGCTTTTAAACTGCTTTAGCAGCCCATGGCTGACTCGGACGTAGTTAGCTGCTGTGCCAAATGCTCTTACTGCCTGAGTACGTCGAGTTTTCAATCACTTCTTCCCAGTTTGGGATTCCCTGCGCTGGCCCGGAGCTGGGTCGGTTCCCGCAGGATGCGTGTTCTTGCTGTGGGCACAATGCTGGTGTGCTGCCGAGCCGTTGCTGGGGAAACTGGGATAGCTCGGGTGGTGGTATGGTGCCCAGCAGAGTTGGGGACTCAAGAGAGCAGGTATATCTGTGGCACAAATGATCATCTTCCACCAAATCAGGGTTGATGAGAGGTAAGAATCAGGGTTGACGTGCCTGCAAGCCAGCTTTGTCCTTGCAGAGGTGTTCTGGGTTTGTAAATCACTTGCCATGTGGAAGCACCCATACATCCCAGAAGACAGACAGTCCCATTCTCATGGATTTTAAATAACCCTTTAAACCTCTGGTTTAGTTTGTGTTTGAAATACTAGTGTGAGATGCAGGAGTGGCAAGATTTCTTCCTGGGGAGGGAAGGAGCCACTTGTGGCTCTTGGGCAGTGACTCTGAGAGGTGTGATCCTGTGCCCTGGCCAGAGCATGGCCCTGCGGGGCTGCCCGGGAGGCCGGGGCAGCAGGGTGGTGGGATGCAGTGTGGAACGCAGGCAGTGGCGGGGTGTGGATGACGGCTGTGTGCGGGATGGGGTGCAGGACGGGGCCCAGGATGGAGTGCGGGATGCCGGCAGCACGTTGAGCAGCACTGGGTGCTGGTGCCATCTGCTGGCATCTTCCACCTCAAACGTTGACTTCGTTTTTGCTGCGGGGGCAGGAGGCGGCTGCATCAGCAGTGCCTGCTCCCAGTTCAGGTGCCTTCAGGTGTCCGGTCCTCCTTCCCCGGGCGCCAGGAAGCCGACAGTGGTTTTGGTGGCTCTGTCCCCACCGAGGAGGTGCCTTTGAAAGCGCAGTCCAGCGTGTAGGTTGTGAAACATGGATGGGGCATCCAGCAGCGTGTGGGAGCCCTCGTGCCATCCAGCACCTCCCTGAGGCTGCCCGCCGTGGTCCCTGTGGTCCCTGCTTCCGAGGGGCGATCCAGACCGAGGGCTGCTGCGGGAAAGGAATGGTAGGGAAGTTAACACCACCTGCTTGTGGGCGGTCTGAAGCTTCACTAGAGACCTTGATGTCCTGAGAGATGAGGGTTTGTGTCTGGGAGATTGGGAGGTTTATATTTCCTGACCTCCTCTTGCTGTCTGCATCTGGAGGGTGATAGCGGCCAGATGTGCAACTGCTGCGGCGAAGTGGGGAGAGGAGGAAAGCATGGGAATTCTCTGCTGCTTTGGCTGTTGACCAATTAAATAACACGCAGAGTCTAATCTGCCGTTTAACTCCTGGCAAAGTTATTGGATTGCATCATATTTTCTGCTTTTCAGAACTCAGTTTGCTAAATACCTCAGTCTGCGCACCGTGGGCACGCAGCACAAGTGCTGGTGCCAGGTCACGGGGAAAACGGGCCGTTCCACGGCTGCGTCACACAGAAAATCAGGAGCAAGCCGCTGTGTCAAAGGCAAGCGGGTATTTGCCAGCTGGGTTTTGCAGAGCCCATGTCCAGCCCTGATGGTGTATCCTCCTCCCTGGATGTCCGGCTCTGCCCTGGGCACAGTGAGGGTCACGCTGGTGAGGGCACCCTGCCGGCCTCAGCCAGGACAGAAGAATTCATCTCCTGTTGAGCAATGACTCGATGGTGTTTTGCGCTGGGGGAGAGGCTCTTTGACCTGCTGAGTTTACTGGTGCTGAGGTCAGAGGGATGGTGGGTCCTGAGACCGAGCTCGCCGTGGGCACCGCTGGCAGCGGTGATGCCCTGGGTTGCTCTATGCAAAGCGTCACTTGCAAATATGGCAGCGACGTGTGCCGGGGATGGCAGCCCGGGGATACCTGTGTCCCCCACCCCGCTGCCAGTGCAGCTGCTCTGCTCCGCACGCGTGCCGAGGTTGTTTTTACGCACTGGGATTGGGGCATATCCCTGGTTTTGCTCACTTGGGCTTTAGCTTCAAAGCAGAGGAGATTCGCTGTCTGCTGACCTACCGAAGTGACATGCTCACTTGAGTGGGTGGTGGGTGCATGTACCACCCAGTTTGGCCCTGGGACACTCCGGGCAGTTTCCTGTTGTGGTGCTTTCCAGAAAGCGGAGAATTGCTTTTTATTGTCAAGTATGCAGCAACTTCTCATTTTTCTCACTTCTGACACGTGCTTTTCTACACAGCTGTTGAGGTGGTGAGAGCGTGAGTCATCAAACCCATTTTTTTCAGCTGAAGAAGGAGCCTGTTCACGTGAATCAGGTTTATATTTAATCGCTGTGCCATCTGTCCAGCCCCGGACTGGGCTCTGAAGCTGAATTTGTTCTGCACGGCCACGATCCCACTAGACCCAGATGTCCTCTGGTCGCGAGGCCGAGTGCTCCCGCTCAGTGGTGACTTTTTATTTCCTCTTTAATCTCCTGATGCTTGCAGGCAGACAGCCAGGTGGACCTGGTTCGGCAGCATTTCTACGAAGTCTCCCTGGAGTATGTCTTCAAGGTGCAGGAGGTGCAGGAGAGGAAGATGTTTGAGTTCGTGGAACCTGTAAGTGAGCGCCGAAGCTGCCTCAGCCTGCGAAAAACGGGTGATTGCGTGGAGGAGCGGGGGCTTGGGGGAGCGGGGCTGCAGTGTGGGGTGTCCCTGCGGTGAGACAGCGAGGGGGCTTCAGCCTCACCCTGCTGCCCCTCCGTCGGAGAGAGATGTGGGGGAAGAAAGCACCTGTGTGAGCCCCAGGGCACGGAGCCGCTGGCTCAGCACCACGTGCACGACGGAGACATTTAATTTCTGTCACATAGACTTGGTTGGGGGAAAAAAAGAAGAACTACTGTAATGTTCACAAGGGAGGAAGAGAGCAGGAGTGACAGAAAGGGGAGAAAAAAAGAGTTTTGTAAGATCTCCCTTTGCTCAGGTCCTCAGTCTTTTAAAGCTCCTCTGGGAAGCACCAGACCTCCCCGGCTCTTTGCGAAGGCAATTCCTGCCGAGCCAAGAGTAGCTTGGAGTCGGGAGAGGCACCATGCCGGAGTGGCAGCGTGCTGCCCGCTCTGCCTGATGCCTCCGGCTCCGCTCTCGGTGGCCCCGGGGCTCGGGTGATGCAGGAAGGGGGGGGACGACTGTCCCCTCGGCAGTGGTTGCTCTGACAGCGGCTGTGGGTCTGTACTGACCGTCTCGATTCGTTTTACCCCAACGCAGCTGCTGGCCTTTCTGCAGGGGCTTTTCACCTTCTACCACCACGGCTACGAGCTTGCAAAGGACTTCAGCGATTTCAAGACAGAGCTGACCATCAGCATCCAGAACGTAAGTGTGCCAGGGACCGGTGCCACGTGCCCGTCACTGTCCTGCAGAGCAAAATAGCACTTTTGGCTATATTTTAATAGAGGTTTTATCACCCTTTTTTTGTGTGCCATCAAGCAAAGGCTTCGACTGTGTCATTGAAAGAAAATTCTCTGCTGTAAATAACACTACATTGTATACACTGCCTACATGGCAGTTCATCCCTGCAGAGGCCCAGCTTCCCCCGAGTCAGCCGGCGGGCACGCGTCGCTGCGCGCCCTGGCAGCGTAGTGAGTGTTTCAAACAGTTTGTGCAAGCGGTGCAAAGTGCTGCTCGTCCTGGGAAGTGCAGCACTTTTTGCTGTCCCAGTATCCGGGCTGTGGAGCGGAGCTCTTCTGCTGCTGTGGCCATGCCTGCGCACTGGGCATATGTTCAGGGCTTTGGTGTGTTGACATTGCACCTTTACTTTCCTCTCTTGTTATAAAGTTACTCTTTTTTTACCAAGGATTCAGACTTTTTTCATTCTTTTGAAACAACTTTTTCACAAAACTCATAGTACAAGTAACTCGCCAGTTGTTGTAATATTTTCCTTTTAGCTTAAATCCAGGCCCAAGAAGAAAACCTGTCCTGTGGCTGGCGGTGGGCTCCCCTGGTCCCATTGCCCACGTGGGCACTACAGCCGTGCCCCAGCTGTGGGGTCCCAGCCCTATGTCATGACAGAGGACACGGTGTTGGGTCCATGGATTGGAAAAGACTTCCCTGTTTTAATTTGCAGACGAGAAATCGTTTTGAAGGAACGAGGTCAGAGGTTGAATCTTTGATGAAGAAGATGAAGGAGAATCCTCACGAGCACAAAAACATCAGCCCTTACACGATGGAGGGTTATCTCTACGTGCAGGAGAAACGTAGGTGTCGGGGTGGGGGAGCTGCCTGCCAGGGCCCTGCGGCGAGTGGGTGCCTGGGGAAGGGGGTTTATTGAGGTGTGGGGCACGAAGGCTAATTCAGCAGACTGCAAAATCCATGGAAGGGAGGGACTTGCCCAGTGGGTGAGATATTAAGGTGGGAATGTGGGAGCCAGGTTCTCCCTGGGAGAGAGAATCACTGCCAGTGCCTGATTAAAGTCTTTCCCCTGAACAGAAGGGGGTAGCGATGCTTAATCCTCTTGCAAAGCCCAACAAGGACCGTTAGGTACAGAGATCTGTCATGTCAAATGGTTGTTAAACAAAACCAGTTGTTAATGGGAGGGTGCTGACACCGTGATAGTTCTGGGAATGAAAACTGCGTGTGCTTTGCAGGTCACTTTGGGACTTCCTGGGTGAAGCATTACTGCACGTACCAGAGAGAATCAAAGCGGATAACGATGGTGCCGTTTGACCAGAAATCGGGAGGAAAAGGGGTGAGTGCCAGCAGGCAGCAGGACTGTGTCCCGGGGGCCTCTGCCCGGGAGCACTGCCGACTGCACGTGCTCCCGGTGCTCAAACAGAACCATTTTTAGCAAAGTGACACAAATCAAGTGAAGTGGGTCAGATTCACTCCAGGCCGAGTGGGAAATTAACTCTGCACCGTGTTTAAAAGAAGGAAAAAAGACAGCAAAACCCCAAAAGCCCCCAGATCTTTGGAAACCGTCAGCTGTGCCGAGAGCAGAGCCGGATTCCCAAGGGGTAGAGCCCCTCGAACATCGCTGTTTCGTGCTCCAGCTCCGTGTTCCACACCGGTGTCTGCACACCACTGTTTGTAAGGACAAGTTTGCAGCAGCTGCTCTGGCCTGAGACTGGGCCTTTTTCCTCTTGCTTTTAGGTCTGTCCTTTATTTACTTATTTGTGTTTGTGAGAAGAGAGACCTTTAAAAGCTGAAGCGTGCACAGTTGCATTTTCCGTTCTGCTCTCGCTGGTCCTGGCGATGCTGGGCACACGGTGGGTCGTGCATCTGCACCGTGCACTGCGAGGCCGTGGCTGTTTGTGTGGATGGAGGGGGTGGTCGGGGCTGGGAGCAGAGCGGGGTCATCCCGAGCACCATGCTCCAGCTCCGTGGGCGCCGGCTCCCCGGCCCCCAGTTCCTGCTCTAAGACCCAGAGAAGAAAACCTGTTTGTTATTTTGCTCCATCCTCACTGCCTGTGACTTGATGAGTGAAGTTGTTTTGTTTCAGACAGAGCCCGGAGCTCCCCGGGCCCCGATGGGGTGTGGAGGAGCGGTGGGTGTGTGGGGTGCAGGGGGCCAGCGCATGCCGCGTGCCCCGCTGCTCCCGGGGCAGCGTGAGCCCGGCTGGAGCTGGGACTGGCTTTGCTCCTCTAACCAGCAGGAACAATAGACCCCCCCGGAGTGTTCCCGGCCGGGCGGTTTGCAAACATTGTCCCCTTCCAGGGGAGCGCCTGTGGCAGCTGGGCAGACTGCAACACGGCTCCCTGCTGCAAAGGGAGCCGGGGAGGGCAACTTTTAAAATTAATTTCCTCTTGCCTCCGAGCATCTTCATAATAACTCAGCATTAAAATATCCCAGCCCTGTAATCATCAGCTGCTGCGCTGTTTCATGTGGTCTCTTCCCATTTCACGGCTTCCCCCATGCCCCGGGGTGCGGGTGTTGCTGGCACAGCCGTAACACCCTTCTTGCACAGGGCAGGAGCCCTGCTCCACTGTGCCGTGCCATGCCGTGCCATGCCATGCCATGCCATGCCATGCCATGCCATGCCATGCCAGTCACTGCCCTGCTGGGGCTGCTCACCCTGGGCATCATGGCTGGCATGATCCTGGTGTGACACGCTGCCTGTACTGGGGCAGCTCTGTCTGGGCTGCACTGTCTATTGGCACTGACTGGCGTGGGCATCGGAGTGTGGAGCAGCCCAGGGTGCTCGTGGCCACGCTGCCGGGCGTTTTGGGGTCCGGCTGGAGCAGGCGTCAAGGAAGAGGTAGTGTGGGTGCTGCAGGAGGAGACCCATCACTCGTGGGTCACAAAGGCCACTGCGCATGGTACCAGCCCCTCGCACTGTGGCTGGAGCGGGTATTAGTGGGTTTGAAGTGGAGATGTTCCCTGACTGCCAGACGGGGAGTGGGGCAGCTTGGGAGCAGCCCCGTGGCAGCAGCGGGACAGGCTGGGAAGGACGGGGGGCAGGTGGCCTCTACTGATCCACGGAGACCTCTCTCTAGTCTGTCTTCCTGGGTCTGTTCTGGGTCTCTAAATATGTTTCCTGGAAAAATGGTGATGTCAGGGAACAGGGTGGTCAGCCAAGGTGTCATCAAGAACAGCACGGAGAGCACAGAAAAGTGGCCATCTCCAGGAACTCCTTCAGAATTCATTTTCTATTGAGTCATCAGTGGGTTTTGAAAATTGTAGAAGTGTCTGTGCTGGCAGGGACTGAGCAGGGATTTCCCCCAGCAGAGGACAGCAGTGCACGCAGATCCTGCCGGATCGCGGCGCGGCGTCTGGAAATCCAGTACGGCTTGGATGCGGGTGCCTGGATGGGAGAATGGTTTTGTTGTTGCTTTGTTACAGGATAAACATTTTAAGACATGTTCGCTCTCGTTAAGAGTTCTCCTGTGCAGAATGCTGCCAAAAATGCAGCCTGGAGTGAAAGTTGACAGCCAGGTCTGTGATGCGTTGTTCAGCAGTGGAAAATAAGGCTGACTTTGCCCAAAAGCTGTGGTCCAGCACTCCCCACCTGCCCGAACGTGGGTCGCGTGACGCTTAACGCACAAATTCAATCATGTGCATTTGGAAAGGAAGGCTCCTTCTGGAAGATTCTGGACTAAACACAGTTGCAAGAGTGAAAAGACCAGTCCTCGTGTCAGATATATAAATACCTGTTTCTAGCAGGCTGATGTTGCCAAATCCCCCCAGGTTTGAACATGCTCATTGGAAGCGCAGTGGGTGCTGGGGCCAAGCTCACAGTTGGGTGATTGTTCTCCGCCTTATCTGCGATTTTGTCTCTTCTCAGGGAGAAGACGAAGCTGTTATCCTGAAATCTTGCACGCGGCGGAAAACCGACTCGATCGAGAAGAGGTTTTGCTTCGACGTGGAAGCCGTTGATCGGTGAGTGCCGAGGGGCACCGCGGCCCCGCTGTGCCCGCAGCCCGGGGCGCCGACAGGATGCACATGCCGGGTTAACGCTGGCCATCCATGGGCAGAGGTGATGCTCATCTGTACTTGGCTTTCCTGGGTACTTCTCATCCACTTCCCGTGTTTCTCTTCTTTAGTTGTACCCTCCGTGAACGGAAGGCGTTAGTCCGTGGTAACACACTTCTCCCCGGTGCCTCTAGCCAGGTGCTCTCCATATATTGAGTTAGTGCTTCGGTTTACAAGGTGCTGAGTTTACTCAGGTCTCTCCAGCGGTGTTTTAGCACTTCTGCAGTCTTTGGCTGCGTAAATGGTTGCAAGTATGGAAAAGATGCTCTGTAGGTGTTTTGGCAGGGATATGATGCCTCCTTCCAGTGTTGGGTATGTGTTGGAATAGCTTCAGCTTTTGTGCTGGAGAGTGGCAGTTGCTGCTCTGTTTTGGGTGGGCAATAGTGGAGGTCCAGCCTGCACCTCCAGGCACTGCACATCCACTTTTTTCCTGTAGGAGTAAAATGCTTTCTGATGCGATTTATCACGTAGCAGCTGAACCAGAGGTATGTGTGGATTCAATCTATAGCACCTAAGAAAGAGAGCCTGTTATCATATCTAATTAGCATCACGCACAGCTTACATATATAAACAGGAAAACCAGGCTGGGGTTGCTGTTCCAAGTGGAATTAGTCACTGCCTCATATCCTCCTCGCTGCAGGAAGTTGACATGGTTTACAAAAGCTCGCTCCGAAGTCTCTGTATGTCTGTGCCCTCCCAGTTGAGTGCCTGCTTGTGTTCCAGCCGTCCTCCCCTCTGCTGACCACTGCCAGAATGCCCAGGAGGTCTTGGGGAAAACTCGAGTTCATCAAAACCTGAGGTGATGAATAAGGCTGGAATACCCTGCGGTGCCTTCCCCTGCCCAGCCTCTGCTTCCGCAGCGTTTCCGTGCCAGCCCCTCTCGCTGCCAGCCCAGGGCAGGGAGGGGTTGGGGTGACGGAGCTCTGCGTGTTGGCTCAGGGATGAGATAACCCTGGGGCTGCCTCCCGCTCCCTGTAGCTGTGCTTCCCTCCAGAAAGCTGCAGTGTTTCTGCTGACACGGGGATTTTTCTTCCTATGCCCTGAGGATGTTTTTTTAAAATGTGAAAAATCAAAATAAAACTGGGAGGAGGAGAAGCCAGCCACCACAATAGTTTTCTTTTGCAGCGTGTTCAGAGGCAGCTGAACCTTCCCTTGATGTCTGGAGCCTGCTAGGCATGGGATCAAGAGCTGCTCCAGAAATCTGCCTGCTAAACGTAAATAATGGCAGGGGAGCGGCAAAGGTGGGGAAACCTGAGAAATTGCTCCTTTCATGTGCACGTTCTGCTGCAAGTGATTGCCTCTGCCCCAGGGGGCAGCGAGAGCCAAACCCATGAAATTAAAGGCTGGTTTTCCCCCAGTGTACAGGCAACTCTGCGTATTTTTAGTATCAGAATTTGTCATTAGTTGTCTAAAATAATGATTATTTCCAAAATAGTTAAGCTGAGAGGAAGAGGAGGCAACAGGTTTTGTCATGGCCAAAAGAGAGTGTGAGGTGCCTCCCCTGCCACCCTCTCCCTGGGATAGTCAGGCTGAGCGCTGGGAGACTGGGGCACCGCTGGCTTCAGGTGCCGCTGTCGATGGCCGGGGTTCACCGGAGATCACCATCACCTCGCCCAGCACTCGTGGTTCAGCCTGTTTCACAAAGCGGTGTGTATCGAGGAATGGTTTCCCTGCCAGCCCGGGATTATCGGGGATGGGCAGTGCGTGGGTGCCACCCTGCACTGTCCTGCCACAGCCTGGTCCGGCTTTGCTGCCCGGCCCCGGGCACCACGGGTGACCCGGAGCTCCTTGTGCAGCGGGGCCCGGTCGCAGCCGGAGGTGCCAGGGCTCACCTGGGCACGGCGGGGAGGGAGAACCGTGCCCGCTGCTGGGAGGTCAGCCGGGCTCGGGCAGCAGCAGATAACGCCTTCGGAGCCATTGCTTTCCATTTGGTGCTGGACGGGATCGGCTCTGGCTTAAGGACTCGAGCACAGGCAAAAACTTCAGCCCACGTTCTCCACCCAAGTCTGCTGCCCACAAATGATCGGGTGTCTTCGAGCAAAGGAGAGCTGGAGTGGTGTCAGTGGCTGTTTTGGAAGGCAGAGGGCTGACGGGTGTATTGGGCTTTTGGTCTCAGGCTGGGGTGGTGGTTGTGTTTTTTTCTTGCATTTTGTTCTGTGGTTTTTTATTGTCTCCTGTGGTGGGTTGGCACTGGCTGGACGCCAGGTGCCCACCAAAGCCGCTCAATCATGCCCCTTCTCAGCTGGACAGGGAGGAGAAAATATGCCAAAAGGCTCGTGGGTCGAGATAAGGACAAGGAGGGATCACTCACCAGTTACCGTCGTGGGCAAAACAGAGTCGACTTGGGGGAAATTAATTTAATTTATTGCCAATCAAATCAGAGTAGGATAATGAGAAATAAAACTGAATCTTAAAACACCATCTCCCTACTCCTCCCTTCTTCCGGGCTTAACTTTACTCCCAAATTCTCTACCTTCTTGTCCCCAAGCGGTGCAGGGGGATGGGGAATGGGGGTTGTGGTCAGTTCACGACATGTTGTCTCTGCCGCTTCTTCCTCCTCAGAGGAGGACTCCTCACACTCTTCCCCTGCTCCAGCATGGGTCCCTCCCACGGGAGACAGTCCTCCGTGAACTTCTCCGACGTGAGTCCTTCCCACGGGCTGCAGCTCTTCACGAGCTGCTCCCACGTGGGTCCCTCCCGTGGGGTGCAGTCCTTCAGCGTGGGCTTCCCACGGGGTCACAGCCTCCTTCGGGCATCTGCCTGCTCCGGCGTGGGGTCCTCCATGGGCTGGAGGTGGATCTCTGCTCCACCATGGACCTCCCTGGGCTGCAGGGCACATCCTGCCTTGCCATGGTCTTCACCACCTCTCCATGGTCTTCACCCATGGCTGTGGGGGAATCTCTGCTCCGGCACCTGGAGCACCTCCTCCTCCTCCTCCTTCACCAACCTGGGTGCCTGCAGGACTGTTCCTCTCACATACTCGCTTTCCTCTCTTCAGCTGCAGTTGTGCAGTTTTTTCTTCCCCTTCTTAAACTAAATTATCCCAGAGGTGCTACCACTGTTGCTGATGGGCTTAGCCTTGGCCAGCACCAGGTCTGTCTTGGAGCCAACTGGCATTGGCTCTGTCAGACACGGGGGAAGCTTCTAGCAGCTTCTCACAGAAGCCACCCCTGTAGCCCCCCTGCTACTAAAACCTTGCCACGCAAACCCAATAACATCCCCACTAATAGAGAAGTTAGAAACTCGATGTCTCGTACTTCAGCCCCGTGCAGGAAGTGTCGATATGATGAAGGTGAACATCCCGGGGGCGCTTCTCTGCCTCACACGTGTGCTGTGTTTTGACTTCCAGCAGGTTTCCCCTTGCTTTTCTATGCGCAACTTCTAAAGGAAAATTAGATTTTCAGAGGGTGGAAGATGTTCTGAGGGCTGGAGCACCTCTGCTATGAAGACAGGCTGAGAGAGTTGGGGCTGTTCAGCCTGGAGAAGAGAAGGCTCCACGGAGATCTTCCAGCACCTCCCAGTACCTAAAGGGGCTACAGGAAAGCTGGAGAGGGGCTTTTTACAAGGGTGTGTAGTGATAGGACAAGGGGCAATGGATTTAAACTGAAAGAAAGCAGATTTAGGTTAGATATAAGAAAGAAATTCTTTACATTGAGGGTGGTGAGGTACTGGAACAGGTTGCCCAGAGAAGCTGTGGCTGCCCCATCCCTGGCAGTGTTCAAGGCCAGGTTGGATGAGGCTTTGGGCAACCTGGTGTAGTGGAAGGTGTCCCTGCCCATGGCAGGGGGGTTGGAACTAGATGATCTTTGAGGTCCCTTCCAACCCAAACCATTCTATGATTCTATGATTTGTAAGCAATGCCCAGCAAGAGTCGAGCATCTTGTAAGCAGCAGGTGTGTGCAGTCCTCTGTCGTTATGCCAGCCCAGAACCCCACGATACCAAGAAGACCACGTGTGTTTGTGGTAAGGGTGGAACTGCACTGGAGCATGCTTCTGCCACAGCTTCAGACTGCCTTTTGGAAGGTCAGCTTGGACACAGGTGGACTGAGAGAGCAGGAAGGTTCCTCTGTACACATTGCCTGCTTCTTATGGACGAGGAAACTGGATTGTCCCTGCTGAGTATGTGCGGAGCGAGAACGTGCAGGGTTGGTGTGTGCCATCCTGGGCAAGGACCGGGCGTTGCCATGCCACTGCAGGTGCCAGCAGATTGCAGGTTGCGCAGCCCCTCGGCGTCTTTCTGAACACATCCCGTTGGTGTTCCGTCGGCTTTTCCGCGCGGTCAGTTTTTAAGTTCTCTGTGCACGGACTGGCTCAGTTACCAGTTTGATTCTGGCCTGACGAGTCGTGTCCATCTTACTAACTGGGGCAGGAGGGTGACGCAGCGCCGGCGGGGCTCGGGGCCGGGTCAGCCCGCTGTCTGCTGCTGGAGCTGCTGCTCCAAAACCTGCACGTAGTTCCGCTCTGCTTACGTAGCAAATCCTGCGCTAACAGCCACGCACACCTCTAGGTGCACAGGAGGAAATCTCTCTTTCCACTCAAGTACTTTTATCTCCTACCACCATCAAATTTGCTCTGTCCATACCGACAGAGCGCGGTACTGGCGCGGTGCCGTGGCGTGCGGGACAATCCTCGTGTTGTGCCAGAGGTGGCAGCCTCGGCCGGTTCTTCCCCAGTTCCTGCCACCAGCGCAGAAACGGGCTTGTTTGTGTTGCATTTCGGGAAACTGGTGCGTCCGCAACATGGGGCGCAGGCTTGGAGCTTCTTAAATGACACCCAGAGAAGCTGTTGCTGGTTAGGGCGGGGGGGGGAGGGGATTGGAAATTGTTTTTTTTTCTCTTGTAAAGATGATTCAGCGCTACCGAGGTGAAAATCTTGAGCCTGATCTGTTGTTACAACATCGCTTCCTTTTCCTGCCATCTGATAAGGGGATGCCGACGCTCTCGGTGCCGACGGGAAGGCTGTGGTACAGCTGTTTGCAAGGGGGCTAAGAAATCCCTCACACCACACTTGCAAATAGTTCTGACCTCCTCTGTGGGAGGTTAGGAGTGTTTTATTGCTTCGTTACAGCAAAATTAGCCCCAGAATGGTGTTCCGGTGTCTGGCTGAAAGACATTCCCAGGGCGATGGGTACTGTGTTTTACTGCTAATGCTCTTTTTTTCTACCTAAACTTATTAGTAGTCTGTGTGCATTAGATCAGTTTTGTGAAGAAGGTAAACAGGGATGACAGCCAGTGTCTTACAAAACGAGCCTGAGGAGGAGGAGGAGGAGTATCTCATTTGGCTGATGGTGAAGGCTTTGTAATTTAGGATAATGTAGGTCATTGCTCTGGGCCAGAAGCAAAGTGCTTCTAATAGCAATTGGCTTTTACGGGAACAGGAGGTATTGAAAATTTTGGGGTTTTGGTCTCTTAGTCATTCATAAAGGCAGAAAATTCTGCACGTAATGCCATTGCCCTGGGCTGCTGCCCGAGGTGACTGGCACCGCGCTCGGTCGGGCTGTGCAATGCTGGGCATCGGGGTGGGTGAGCTGCGATGCACCGGCCCGAGCGGTGCCCTGGGTGGGTTTTGGTAGTTGGGCTGTCAGCCTTGCTCTGGGTACGTGTCTCTTTGAGTGCCACCCTGCCCAGCGAGCAGGGCACGCTCCCTGCTGCCCGGGGCAGCCACCCCACCTCGGCAGGTGTTCGCTGCGGCCGGCGGCCCTCGCTGGTGCTTTGGACAGCACGTGCAATACAACTTGTACTTGTTCCTCTGCTGGTGTCGCCTTTCCAGTGACCTTTTAAACAAAGCGGTTCATGGGGTTTCCACCGGCGGGCTGGCAGCGAGCAGATGAAGCTCGTTTCCCCCTCGGTGGCCACGGAGACCCGTGCCAGCCCCAGCCCCTGCTGCGTGGCGGTGGTACTGACGATGCTTCAAGCCTTACACCGACAAGTGAGGCTTTCTGAATCCGGGAACAAAGTCTTCCCCTTATGTACGTCTTTTCTGTCTTCGTTTTAGGACCACGTGTGGCTGCTGGTGCCTGGGCCGTGGGTCTGGCGTGGGGTGCCCGCAGTGGGTGGGCACACTGCTCTGCTCGGGCTGCGCCTGCAAACTGCTCCGTGCGCTCAACTCCACTCAGCCCTCGAGACCCTGTTATTAATCCGCTCGTACGTTTTTTCTTTCAGCAGTTTAGATCGTCTCGGTGTGATAAGCTGCTGCAGGAGTTGAAAGTTCTTATCTGTTCCTATTGCTTTCGTTATTTGTTTGTTTGTCTGGAAGAAGGAAAGGCTATTGGGCTTTCTCATTTTCTCGGCCTGCTTAGTCATAGCTCTTTAAACACAGGCTGTTTTTCACAAAACCTGAGATATTGAGAAATTTCAAATTTCCTCTGTGGCCTCATATGGAAAAATCTCTTTAGTTTTTAGATTGTAGCATATTGAAAATACACTTTCTTGCAAAGTGTTTACCGTGTTCTACTCCCGTTTCACGCTCCCGCCTCCACTTGCTTTAGAAATGGATTCCCTCTGATCTCAAGAAGTCCTTTTCCCCACCTTGCATCCCAGAAGAGGGCAAAGGGTTTTGGTGCCTGGAGGTTGCGATGTATGATCAGCATCTAGTAAGGAACCAGCAGGTCCTTTTCTTGTTCGTCACCACAGTTCACGTTTGTGCATCTCCGATGTCTGGTCCAGGAGAGCGTCCTGCTGTCCCAATGTGACAGTCTCGAGGCTGGCTCGGGTGGGCAGGAGGCTCCTCCAGCATGTCCGTGTGGTGCCAGGTCAGGCTTTGGGAGGGGATGTGAGCTGCCCAACAGCAAAATCTGGCTAAGCTCTGGTATTCAGGACCATTTGTATGTTAGGTGAGAGAACAAAGACAGATATTTTGTTTATCTTTTGGGAAAGGAAGTTGGAGAAGGGCCTTCCCTGTCTCCAGTTCTACACTGAATAATTGAGATGCCCGTAATCTAATGAGCACACTTTCGGAAATGGTTGGTCTTCAAGGAAACCCCGTGACAATGAGGCTGGTGCAGACAGCGAGTCGAACACGGCTGCACGTTGCTAGCGTTAGTAGGATGCTGTTTCAGTGCCAGCCGTCCTACCTGACGATTAAGCACGTGGTGCCCCGTGGGCATCATCCACATAAGTAATGAATGAGGGGTAATGTGAGGGGTGCATTTGGAATGCATCACAACCGGGAAGGAAGACGGTTCTGCTCAGGAAAGCGGCGCGATGGGCGCCTTGGCACATGAACGCTGGGGGAGGAAACGCAGAGCTATTTGCAATGTAAATAGGTTTTTAATTCAGTTTCACAGCCCCTCCCCTCATGCTGTTAAGTAAGTTTGACTTTGAAGTGAAGCCCGAAGAGTTGTTATCTGCTCAGAGGCAGAACAAACATTTTCGTATTATCACCTTTTTGCCCTGCGCTGAGGGACCCTGGCACGCCAGATACCCGTGTTGTCTCCGCACGACCTCCCCTCCTCGCTTCGCCGGGAGTTACCAGAGTTTAACACAAACGAACGACTTAAATTTCTTTGGTTTAATGTCTTGGCTAAAGAGACAGAAATCCCAATATTTCCTTTTCCTGTGTCTTCCTAGTTGAGCTAGAGCCCTTCCAGGGCTTTCTGCCTGGGTTCCCTGTGCCTTCAGCAGCGACTTTTCCTTAAACTCAGCCATAAGCCCTGGCTGGAGGGGGCTGCAGCCGAGACCCGCGCCCACCCGTGCCACCTGCCGTGGGCCAGGCTTTGCGGTCAGCCCCGTGCCACTGCAGCTGCCCAGGTACCGCCGCTGCTCCCGGATCGCTTTGTCTCTGCTCAACACGGAGCTTTTGTTCCCTGTTTTGAAAACACTTGGTGTTGGACGTTGGACGTTTTCTTTCTCAAATGGGGCGATGGTTAAGTGGTTTCCTCTTCCCTTCGAAACGAGTAAACTTCCAAACCACTAAGCTGGTGAGTATTGACTGACTCACCAATGGGATTAGCGGAGATCAAACACATTATGTCTGGTTTACTTGGACCTGGGCTTGTCGCAAGCCTGAGCGCACGGCTTCCGCTGGCGAAGCAGTGCTAAGCTGCCGTGCACGGGCCAGAAGCCAGCTGGTGGGTTGGTTGGATGGGAGCGGAGTTAGGGAGAAGGGTTAATCCTTCGTTCCTTACCCATACGTACCACAGGAGCGACAGAAGACGTGCCAAACCCACCACTATGAGAGCCTCTGTCAATGTTTTCTTTTCCAACAGGGGATCGGCTCTTATCAAGAACCAAACGGCTTTTGCAGAGTGTTATTGCAGCTCACGTTCTCCTACTGAATCACTTTTGGGAAGTGCAAGTTAGAAATTACCCCTCTTCCCAGGCCTTATCAGTTCTTGAGGGTTTAGTACCGAAAGAGCCTACGTGATCTGCTGAACGTGGTCCATAGGCGGTTGGCAGCTCCCAAGGTTAAATCCCTCTTGCCCGGCATGTGCCACAGCTGCCCGGTGCCCCACAAGCAGGGACCCTGGCTCCCTGCTGCCTTTCTGGAGCTGCTGTGCTTTGCCGTGGGTGGGGAGAGCAGCATCAGAGGTTCTCTGTCGTACTTTCGATGGATGAAACCCCACGAGCATCGCTGCAGAGTGCCGATAACCACCCTGAGCGCGCAGAGTCGTGCAGCGCTCTGGCCATGCCTGCTGCTCCCCCGTTGCCAGGGTTCTGCCCACTCTCCTCCTGCAGAAATAGCGGCTGTGCTCTGCTAATGCATCTGAAAATAGCCTGGGAGGACGCAGAATGACTAGACCAAACAAACAGAATAGATCTCGGCCATCTCACCGAGACCGGGGCCTCTGCCTGGTCCCCGGGGTGCTGTGGGAGCAGGCTGGCCCCGCTGTGGGATTTGCTGGGAGTGACAGTGGGGCAGGATGCGACCGCCCTCTGGAGACTGGAGACCTGGACCCACGGGCGTGAGGCTGAGGAGGGGTAGAGCGAGGGCTAGCCAGGCTTTTTGTGTCTGGATCTGCTGGCCGCGAGGTGAACTGGGATGTTCGGGGCGGGAAGCCTGACAGCTTGCAGCGAATGCATGGGGTGCAGTAAATGGTGAGCCCACGGCGCGACCCGTGGGAGCACAGCGTTGGCTTTCACCTCTGCCGCACGTTCCTCTCTTGTGCAAACACGCAGCCACACCTGAAGTTGTGCAAATACTTTCCACCGTGTTAAATCCATCGTGGCCTTGGTGGTCATGCTTATCAGAGCGAGATAATCAAGTTTCAACTCTTTGTATGGAAAGGGCAGTCCAGGAGCGGACTTAGGGTCCACTTAGGAGTGGGGAGGTGGTGTTGGCCCTTGGGCGAGGGCTGGGCTGGTGGTGTCCCCTGGCTCCCGCGCTTTGTTTGCAGGCACTTGGGCCTGTTCTTTCCCCTTCTCATTAAAATAAAGAAGCAAACATAGAGTTGTTTTTTGGAGGCTGGATTTGCAGTGCAGCCCGTGCGCTGTTGTGTGTGTAACAGGTGGGAGGGTGGCAGGGCCGGGCAGGACCAGCTGGTGCAGGAGCGAGCACCCTGGGGCGCCCAGGACTCCTCACAAGGCTGCTGGTGGGGACACGGGGACCAGCATCACGTCGCTGCTACTACTGGGTGTAACATCAGTGTGTGATGTGGTCAGGGAAGTGGTGTGGCCACGCTGGTGTGAACATGGCGGGGATGAAATTCTTCACACAGCAAAAGGTCCCCCCCACAGCGAGCCGGTGCTTGGGGTGGTGGTGGGATGTGGTGAGCTGGGATGCGTGGGGCTCCTGCTTGCTCGGTTGCCTTCCTTCCCTTTTCCTGCCATCGAATGGACGTGCTTAGCTCAAGTGCAGGTGAGCTGTCTGGCTGGCAGCCAGAGGAAAAATTTGACATCCAGCTCTCTTACACTAAAACCACTGAAAACTTGTGTGGATTGTTGGAGATACCCTCTGCTTGTTTGCTGGTCCTGCTTAGGACCCACAGGGATATCCCTGGAGAGGTCAGGCTGGGCTCAGCCCTGTGCTGCTGGAGCTTTTTTAGGAAAAAGGTGGTCCTCATTCTCTCTCTCTCTCTCTCTCCCCTCTCCTCCCCCCACCTCTCTCTGGAAATTTATCTTTGTCATCTTTGTTTTCCATCCTGCAGTTTATTTACTGTGTTCCCTTTATCTCCGCAGGCCCGGTGTGATCACCATGCAGGCGCTTTCAGAAGAGGACCGAAGGCTGTGGATGGAGGCGATGGATGGCCGGGAACCGGTGAGTGGGAAAGATTAGCAAAAAGAAAAAAAGCATCGGAGAAAATCGTGGAGAGCTTTCCGTAGCCTGGGGCAGATTGTTTGCTGCGAAGCAGGCTGTCACGCAGCGCCTGCCAGCCGGTGCGAGAGCTGTATCCGTGGGGCAGCTCGCGCCTTCTGCCAAGAGAATAGTTTAATCCCTTGGTTAAATATTTGAGGTAATACTGTATCTCCTGCGCTTGGATTGCTCGAAGGTGCGGTGGAAAGGAGGAGGAGGGTAGGCTTGGCCAGCACAAACACGCTGCCGTGCTGTGCTGAAAGGAAAACATGGCAAAAAGAGCAGTGGAAGAAAATACGCTGTCGATTTCCAGGGCTTTTTGAGTCCTGCAACTCATCTGGCAGCCGCTTCTGGGTCTTGTAGAGGGTTGCAGATTTCGTGTGAGCAGAGGAGCGTCGCCCCTGTTCCCCGCACCAGCCAAGCCTCCTTGCCGCTGCGTTTGCTCCTGCCGCCCCGAAGCTGCACAGGCTTCCCCACCTCCCACGGGATTAGGGAGGTTCTCAGAAAACTCAGAGTTGTTGGGTTTTGAGGGGTTTTTTTTAACGCGTTTGCAAACTTTCCTGCCAACTTCGAAGAGCTTCAGCTGGTTCCGACAGCGTTCCCTCGGCGGAGCGCTGGTGCGGGCGCTGGGTATCAGCGGCATGGTCCTGCCCGGTTTCGGCGTGGCGGCCGTCCAGCAGCGAAGGGCAAACCCAGCAGCGCCGAGCAGCCTGTGCACGTGGGGCGAGACTGGGCTGTGGGCCTCCGAGCCTCGGCGCAGCCAAAAGCGTAGCAGGATACGAAAAGCATCTTTGCGGAGAGCCGGAGCAGCCAGGGCTGTTACGGGGCAGCCCGTACGTTTTTGGAGTCGCCGTCTGTGCTTCTGGGTGCTGGCAGCCGGAGGAGAGTCCATGCAGGGAGCGGGGTGTCCCGTCCCAGCACAGCCCTGCTGCCGCTGGCTGCTCCTGATTTGAGCAGTTCCTCCCTCAAATCCACAAAAAGGTTCTTGTTTGTCAGAAAAAGTGTTTCCTAAAGCCGGGTGAGGTGTGGCTACGCGCGGGATGTTCCGTGAATGCTGGAAAGCACGTGCTGGGCTTGCTTTTGAAACACGCGGCGGTTCGGAGGTGGGAGGGCTGGGAGTGTGCGAGGGGGCTGCCGCCCGTTGCAGGTGAAGCGTTTCATCGTGGCTTGCAGCCAGGTCTCAGCCTGGAATCGTAGATCCAGTGGGTAATTCAGGTGGGACGGGACCTCGGGAGGTTTCTCGTCCCACCTTCTGCTCGCAGCAGGTTACTCAGGGCATTCTCCAGTTGGGTGCTGAAAACATCTGAGGAAGGTGCCTGCTCAGCCTCGGTGGGCTCCAGCTCTGCCACCTGACCGTCCTCCTGGAGGAGGGTTTCTCCTACACCCAGTCTGAGCCTCTCCTGTTTCAATTTACACCTCTTGTCTCCTGTCCCCTGCCGTGCACCGCGGTGAGGAGCTGGCTCTGTCGTTGTGACGCCTCCCTCGCAGGGAGGGTGCCGTCAGGTCCCCCCAAAGCTTTTCCTTCTCCAGGCCGAATAAACGCCGCTCCCTAACAGGGCATGTGCTGTGTAGCTCGGATCTGCCTGGGATGGTGATCACAGCTCTCTGTCACGTTGGTTTCTTCCCTGCAGCAAAATTGTGCTTCTGGGACAAAAAGGCTCAGTTACACCTGCAGACTCACCGGTTCCAAGAACAGGCGTTGTGGGAGGTGCAGGGAGAGAGGCAAAAAAGGACTGAATGTGTGTTGTGTGTGCAGGACAGCCTCTGCTCCCTTCTTCTATCACGTGTTGTAAAGGGACCCTTGTTTGGAAGAGCCGACCTGCTCCTCCGCCTTGGCTCTTGACCCAGGTGGCCCTGCCCTGGGGCAGCTTTGGTGGGAAGACACTCGGGTGTGAGACATGCCAACCTCTCCAGTCCCAGCGTGCAAGCTGTCTTGTTCCCTCCTGAGTCAACGCTTACCTTGAATCTGGTGGCACCTGCAGTCATGATAATGTTTTCAATTTCTTCAGAAACAAAATGTGAATTCTTGCTTCTAGTCTGAATCGAGCCTTGTCCTCCTTCAGCCTGCTCTCCTACTTCCCACCCCTCACCTCCGCTGACAACGGTTCTTGCAAGGGTGCAAAACCCAGTCACCTGCAGCAGGACCTGCACGAACGTGGTCATCCAGCTGCGTTTTGACCTGCTGATGTTACCAGGGTTTGGCACCACAGCGGAGCCAGTCTGCTGGGGTCGGGTTGCAGAAGTGCAGCCAGAGATTTTGCATGTTTGTAACGCGCTGTACGTGCGAAAGGTGCTATGAAGGAACAAATGCAGGACTGCCTGGATTATCCTGTTTCAGAGTCTAGTTGTGTGACCTCCTTCAAAAAACACACAGGTCTTCGTGCTGCCGCCTGCGTGTTTCTCTTCTTCCCTATCATGCCCATCAGCTCAGGGCAGCTCGCTCATCCAGCACGGCGAGGATTGTGGCTGCGCATTAATGCAATACCTCATGGCACTTAAATGCTGGTGGCGTTTAAACCTGACCTTCCAGGTGTGGTGCGGGAGCCATGGGAATGCAGCCTGCATGGAAATGGATCCAAGAGGCATTTTACTGATGCATATGGTGCGTGTTGACAGACAAGGTAGCTCCTTGTCCTCACTTCTCCTCCATCCATCATAAGTGGAGCTGTTGGTCTGTTGTGTTTGGGTTCTTCTCTTGCAACACCAGGGTGCGGGATGTTACCTACTCTGCAGAGATTCCCTTGAGCAAGAGACAAGGATTTAACCTGTGGACTCCTAGAAATATCCCCTCTATGCTTTGACTGTGTTTCTGTAACCAAAAATCCCCTACTGGAAAGAACGTCTGGTTTTCCTTTGATTTGAATATTGAGTGTGGGAAAGATTGGCACAGTGGGGACGGTAATTCCATGTGCAAATTCAGGCTGTGGAGAGATTAAAGTGGACTGGAGTTTGTTTCTTAATTATAATTGAAAAACTAAAACCAAATGTTGTGTTACATTTTAGTAAGATCTAAACATAGAATGTGGGCTGCATTAGCCAAGACATTTGTCACAACTTGAAAAGATTTATTATATATCTTAGAGTCAAAGCAGTCTCCAGAGAGCTATCATCAGTCTGTTAACTCTTACCACTTGTTATTAATTTGGCTAAAAACCCTGTGTTGACTTTGGGTTTTCTTTAATGTTACAGGGGCTGGAAATAGGAGAAAATGCTAACTTCATAACAGAGCAGTTGCATTCGGGTTTTTTTAAGATACTCACGATAAGTTTCCTATGGTTTTTCTGCTCTGGTGATGCAGTTTGCAAATGTATATGGTGGAGGCCAGAGTGATTCTGAAACTTGGTTGGAACCTGAGTCGAGCACCAGAGCTGTGTTGGCGCGTAGCGGCGGCTGTGGCAGGCTGCAGGAGTAAGAGAGGCACAAATTGGGCTGTTTGCTTTGTGGCAAGGTACCGAACGAGATAAGCATTTTAGTGAGGTTGCTGCTTGGCTTGCCAAGTCTGCAGCGAGCATGGCAGCCAAAAGAGAGGTGTCGGTATCAGCGGTTCCTGCTATGAGCTTCTGAGCAGGTCGGTAACCTTAGGAATCGTTCTCGCATCACTGAGGGCAGAAGTGGGGCACTGGGTTTGAAGTGATTGGGATGTGAAAACGTTTCTGCAGGAAAGTGAGCCTCGTGCTGTAAGGGTCCGTAGAGGGTTAAGGATACAGAACATGTTAGATCATGTCCCCGTGGAGCTGTATTAATCCGTCGTCCGTAACCTTGAGCGGTGATGGAGAAGTTAGTGTTAAAGCAGATGCAACAGCCTGTGGTGCTGTCAGAGGCAGTCAGACCGGGATGGGATCTGAGCAGTGCTCTTCTGGCGCTTGCACCAGGCTGCCCTTTGCTCCGTTTTGGGTTTCTTTTTTGTTCTTTAAAGCAATACAAGTCTATAAAAATACAGCCAGCGTTTCCTATCGGAGTGGGTTTTGTTAGTGCTGTACAGCCGCGTGCACCAGGCGCTGGGGCCGAGCGGGTGGTCTCATGCCCGTGCAGGGGAGGGAGGGAGGGAGGGCTCCGAAATGGAGACACGCTGGCAGTGCTGCCTCCAGTCCCCCTCTGCTCCCCTCACCCTCTCTTCAGTTCTCTGACAGAGCCAGCCAAGGCAAGAGCAGAGTCCAAAGTCCTTCGCACGCTTCGTGGGGTGTGAGGCTGGTCGCTGAACGGAAAGGCAGCACTGCAGAGGCTGGTGGGTTTTGGCCTGGGATCTCCTGGGGGTTGGAGCCGTTGTACTGGAAGGGCCCTGGTCCTCTTGGCACTCGTCTGACTTAGTCCATGGGTAATGGAGCTCCATCCTCCAGAAAGCAAATAAGGTTTCTGCTCCCATTCTGGAGGGTCCTTTCAGGACCTCAGCGCTTCAATGTCTAGAAACCTTCCCAGGGTTTCCCACCCATCCAGGTTCAATTGTGTCTCGTTGGTGTCTGCTCCTCCCCATGAGGATGCTGGGCTGCATGGCCACGGAGCCGTGTGAGCCGAGGGCCAGAGGGGCAGGCGAGTGGTGGCCGTGGTGCCTGGGTTTTGTGCCGGGCGATGCTGTTTGTCAGGGCTGGGAACTCAGGAAGTTCAGAAGTTGTTATAGCTGAATTAATGGATACCCAGAGGGCAAATCCACAACATCTCCTCGATGATTTTTGAGATATTATGGAGATGCTTATACTCTCTTAGATCTCCCCTGGGTGCTGAAGGTCTGCAGGCACCAGCAGCCCTTTGCTGAAAGTGCTCTTCTACCTTGACATGCCACTCCTTTGCTCGGGTGAGGAGCACCCTGTGCCCGCTCCTGGCCACCACCTCAATGCCATGCTTTACCCATCTTGTCCCTAATTTCCCTTCCTTCGTCTGATCCCAAACCAAACTTTCTCAGCCTTCTGTCAAGACCTGAATCCCACCTGTAGCTGTGGGTCATGCCTTGGAGCTGACAGTGGTTCTGTTGTTCATTAGCCCAGTGGAATTCAATGCCAGGGGTGGTCAGTGTGAGCACCCGTGAACCTGCACGAGCACCCCGAGCCTGTCTGTGGCGGCGGAGGGTCTGGTACTGCCCCGTTTTGCCAGGTGCCGAGGGCTCTCGCAGCCAGCAGGAGCCCGGGGTGGGCAGACACATCCCGGTGGGCGTGAAGGACTTGATTCCCTTTCTGTAGCTGCGGCTTCTGGCCATGACCCAGCTCAGTGGGACCCCCTCCTCCACAGCTGCGGGGTCCGCCCCGACCCTCACCGGGGCCGTGGCAGCCACCCTGGCGCTGGGTGACCCGACGTGTCGTCTTGGGTGTCCGGTGTCCCCTCCGCTGCGTTGGGAGCCCGGGTCGGGCTGATGGTGCTCCCCCAGCGCCGTGGGCAGCACAAAACGGAGTGGGGGGAGCCCGTGCGGCGGCTCCCCGCTAGAGATGGCAAGCTGAGACCGGCCCGCTCATTGCACTTGTGCCCCAATGGGGCCAGGGCAGCGTCCCCTGTGCCCCCCGGTGCTCTGCGGGGTGTCTGCGGCAGCCCTCGCCCACCCGCCCCTGGGTGTTGGGGGGAGCGGCGTGTCCCCCGCAGCCGGGCTGCCCGTGCCCGTCGCCCAGCTCCCATGCTCAGCCGGGGCTGGTTGTGCTGCACGGGGTGGGGAAAGCACTCACTTCCCAGTTTTGTGCCCAAAACCCAGCACAGCCCAAAATCAGAGGCCCTTCCCCGCACTGTTCCTCTTGTCTTCCTTCTCCTGCTGCCCTGCAGCTGCCCACCCCACACTGCCTGGCGCCCGTGGGTCAGGAGCCTCCCCTGGAGCACTTCCCCACGGTCCGTCCGCCCGGTGCAGCGGCCCTTCGCCAGCGGTGGGATGACACCCGCCAGCGCGATGCTCCGGGAAACGCCTCTGGAGCTGCCGCTGCCTGGTCCCGGTCCCGGCCCCGTGGCCGCGCTCCGTCCGACAGCTGTTTGGGAATGCAGTGTTGTGTTTCTGTAGCAAACTCCAGCGTGACAACAAAGCCCGGCCTTGCGTTCCTGTCCAACACGCAGCACCCTCGCCTCCTCCTCCGCGATTGCTGCTGGGAATTCTTTCTGAAATTGTTTTTCATTTTCCCTGTCTAATTATACAAAACGGTGAGAGATTAATTTCCCAGTGGAAATGATGTCTTTTGAACTCAATCCAGTGCCTTCAACCTCGTCATTCCTGTCGTTTTGGCTCATTCGAAAAATAAATTAACTTGAAGGACTTCGGTCCCAACGCCCGCGTCGCCGCGGGGGACGGCTGGGCACCAACCGTGCGCCCGCCCGACCTGCTCGTGTTGCGCCGGGACTCGCTGGAAGCTGCAGATCTGCTTTATCGTTTTAATTCGTTTCATCTCCGACTCCTCGGAGGTCACTTGCATCTTCTGTGTTGGTTTTGGTACTGTGCTCATTACCTCTGTAGCTAAGTGTTTCCAGCAGAGCTTGGAAATCCCTCTTTGATGGAGGCAGGGAGCAGCGATTTGGCTGAGGATGCGGCGCTCGCAGCTGCTGCCGCACTGGCATCACACGGGACTCGGGGACCGACAGCTCCGGTTGCTGATAACGTCAGCAGCGCTTTTCTCTGAGCGTGCTGGCTGCAAATCCATAGTCCCTGAGAAAAGTGAATTATTAGAGACAGTAGAAAAATCGTCACCCAGGGTGTCTTTGGCTACAGATGGTGGCCTTTGGCTGTTTTCTCTTTGCGTGGCAGAGCCTGCGGGCGAGATGTCAGAGCAACCATCGTGTCTGCTCTTCTGGTGCTCACAGGGGTTTGGTCCCTGCCTGGCTTTCCAGCCTGTTTCCTCGCAGCCTTTTCCATGCTGATCTTTTTACCCCTTGGTCCCACAGACGTGTGTTTCTGTGGGCTTTCCAGAGAAAGGTGGTTATTTGTGTGTTTTTTCGTGGCCTTCGTCCTGTCTGGGTTTGTTTGCTTATGGCAAATTCTTTCTTTCTGTTCTGTTTTCCATGACCCAACTCACTCCATTTGCTGCTTCTCCATCTCCCTGTCTCTCTTTGCGGAACTGAACATTTTTTCCCCGCTCTCTCCCCTCTCAATCTCTAAGTTTCTATTGTTTGCTTTTTTTCTCTTCGCCTCTAATCTGCTCCCCGACCCAGACACCCTAGTGAACTTCCCCTGAACCGAAGCAGCAGTCTCGCGCCGCCGAGGAGCACCCGACCTGCCTCCGTGGGCAGCACCTCTGTCCCAGTGAGATACATCCATCATGTGCAGCTGCAGCCACGGCGAGCCCTGCTGCCAGCTTGGCAGCAGAACCTGGCACGGTAGAGCTCCTGCTCAGCTCTTTCAAGTCCCACAGTTCAAGACTTTTTGCCCAAATAAGTTCTTTCGTTTTTCTGGGGACAAGGTGGTAGAGGAGGATCCTCAGAGGAGCAGCCTGAGCTTTCAGACCGAATGGCAATTTGTAATGTTCCATGTTGGGTTTTGTATCGCATGTTCTTACCCCTCTTCCCTTCTCCCTCTCCTGTTTTGTAACCTATTGTACACCCGTAATAGTAGTAACTTTACGTTGAGTTTGTAAGCTTTTATTTTGTTTCTAAAGCACTTAAGCCAGTGAGGTCCTAAGCCTTGACTTCAGGCTTTTATTTATGGTGCCAGCAAATGCTCCTGCAGCGGTTGATAGCTTCTCCAGCCAGAATCACTGCTGCTTCAGGCTGACAGGTTTTTATCCTTTGCTTAAGAAGCTGTTTGGGTCATAAAGAGAAAAAATACTGAGAAGCATTTTAGATCATCTTTTAAGAAGAGAAGGAGCCCTCTGGACTGCTTTTACACACCTAAAAGCACTATCCCACCCACTTTCAGAAAGTTTGTGACCTCTTCTTTTTCTTCTAGCTCTATTGTTGGGGACATCCAGGAGCAGAGCAGTGGCTCCTCTCTCTGGTTTTCATCTCTTGTGCATGAATGCCTCGTCATTGCTTTAAAGCATTCTTTGCTGCAGCCAGCTTTGCTGCAGCACTCCTTGAGGTCTGTGCTGCACAAATTGGCTACAAAAGTTGGGCTTTACTTGGAGACTGGGATGGCTGGTCCCAGGGCATGAGTTGGGTTTCACTATCCCTTTGGGAGATGATGTTGGTTCTCCTGGGGAAGCGTTGGCAGCTGCCTATCTCCGCTGGTATTATCTGGGTGCTGATGCCCACCGAGGCAAACGCGCAGAGAAGTGAGGGCTGGGGATTGGTGTGCAGGTCCGGTCACGGATCCACAGGACAGTGTACAACACACGTGTGTTGTGTGGGACAGGCACTGACTCTGCTGCAGCACGTGTTTTTCTTTCACTCTGGTTCAGGCTGGGAGGTGGGTGCAGCGGCGAGAGGTGGTTTGAGTTTGCAGCATCCCTGGGGAAAGACGGTCCATCGAACTTGAATTGCAGGGTGCTGGGGAGCAGCCAGAGTGTGTGCCAGCAGGGTGGGTGAGCTGACATGTGGTGACTTGTCTGTAAGTCTGGGCCCGGGGAGGTGAAACAGCTTAAGAAAAGGTTGCAGAGTGGTTGAATCAAGTGATTTCATTGCACTGCTTTGGTGTGAACCCGGCTGGCCACCCTCCGGCTGCATCTGTCCAGCTGTGCTGGCAGCCTCTGTGGGGAGGCACGAACCACTCGATTGGAATGAAAGACCAAAGAGAGTATGTTCACTTTCCTTTTCTCTCGGCTCTTACATCACTTCTGCTTAGAATTATTTGAGCAGACAATTCAAGAAACATAGCTCCATCTTAGTACAACAAACTTCTCTGCCAATTTTAATAGACTATTAGCGTATTTTTTCTACTCTAAATTAAAAGTTAAAAGTGGTTCATTGTACAATCAGTTGCAAAACTAGCTTCTTTCTTTGTTTCTTCCTTTATTGGTCCTTGCATTTCATCTTAAGCAGTGATTTACTGTCCTGCTACAGTCCCACCATGGTCCCTGACCCAGGATTTTTTTCTCCTCCCAGCTGCAGCATCAGAAGAAAGTCTGCCCTTCGAAACTCCAGACATTTTAATTATCTTGTTTCTGTACGCCTGGTCTCTCTCCCGTGCCACCCTCAGTTTGCCATTCCCGGCAGAGCCCGTGCGGAGCTGGGCTGGGCTCTGGCAGGAGCGGGCAGGCTGCGGGCACAGCACGACCGAGAAGGGCAGCCCCTGTGCCGGGCTCTGACTGCAGCAGCGTGCAGGGTGGACGTGCCCCGTGCCATCTCAACCAGCGTTTGTTGGGTGCCACGTGGTAGAAACGCTCCTCGCGAGTGCAGTGTGTCTCACGGTGCTGTGTACATGCTGCTGGGGGTGAGTAGCTTCCCAGGGAGGTTTTATAGATGTTGTGGAATTTCAGGTCGATGTCTGGAAAGGAGCAAGCGTCCTGCTGTAGTTTTGGAGATGGGCACTGAGATCGTTTAGGTCTCCACTGGGCTGGTCCCTGCCACCAGGGAGGCAACAGGGCACTGTGCCGGGAAAGCGCCTCGGCAGCTGCCCAGGGCTCGCCGCGGTCTCCCTGGGCGCGGAGGGCAGGGTGGCGAGGGTGGGATCGTGGGCCCCTTTCCGCTGACCTTCCCAGAGCCTGGGGGTCCCCGCCATGGCCTGTGCCACCGGCACCCCTGTCCCCACGGCTGACCCGGCGTGTGCCCGCGGGCAGCTGTGCAAACCGAGGGTTAGGAGCGATCTCGCCTCCAAGATGTTGCAGTCGTGGCAGCAAACCGCCAGCCATTGTTCGGAACAACTGGGCAGCGTAAAACCTCTTTTCGTGGAGGAGGAGCACGAGGCATGTCTGTGTTACAGTTATTTTAGAAATAAAGATGACACTGTCATTTAAAATTAGGTTGGTTTTGATGTGTTCAGGCTCCCTGTTCGTCAGTAGATGTTGAAAGGAGGAAGGGCATGTGTGCTTGCGGGAGAGAGGGAGAGCGAGAAGCTGGCAGGGCACCAGTGCAGAGAGCTGGCAGAGGAGGGTGTGCGAGTTGTTGCTCAAGCATCCTAGAAAACTTACGGGAAGCTGTTAAACTAGGAGAAGTTTTCACTTTTAATCAGTCACTTGAGTGAGCTGAACGTATCTGCTCTGCTGGACTTGCTTAAAAATGCTGCTCTGTGAAACTGTTAAGTGCTTGAGTTATTCCAAAAATGTATTTTTCTAAACCAGTTGACCTTTAGTTGCATTATTTTAGAGCCTGCTGTATACCTAACGGGCTTTGTTTCCCGTCGCTTCCGCCTACCCCCTTATTTTTCCCCCCAAAGAGGCTGCTGCTTGATTCCCTTTTTAACATTTAGACACGGTGGGTGGATAGTTTGACCCAGGTAGTTTTTGCCTTGGGTTGACCCGGGTGATTTTGTCGCGGGGTGCCAAACCGGCGGGTTATATAACGGCGCTGAGCTAGGCGGTCCAGATGGCTGGCGGGTGGCCCGGCTGGCTTCGGCTTCGGAGGCTCTTGGGAATGCCTGCACTTGTAATGAAACGTGGGCTTGTTTTTAATTAGAACCATCGTTTAGTTCAGCTCGGAGAGACGGAAGAGCAAGACCCGTGTAGAGGATTCAAGCCCCCAGATGCTTGATTTTTGATAGATTTTTTTTTTTTTTCCTTTTAATCAGGCTCAGGCATCGGTGTCAGTTCGGAGCTGAAATTTATGTTGGAAGGAAGGAGGGGGAGAGAGAAGGAGGGAAGTGAGGTGGGGGGGTGGCTCCGACTGCAATGCATTAGTTCAGCGCCCAACAGTAGGTTGGGAGGGAAGGAAGGAAGGAAGGAGCTGCCAGGGACCCTGGGCCACCCTCTTCCAAATGAACAGCCCTCGTTTGAATGACATAAACCAGCATTTCACAGCAGGTTTCTGCTGCTGTGCCAAGTCTTGCACTTGGGAAGTGAGGCATATTTTTTCCTCCCCTCCCCCTGCAGAGAGGTTTGCAGGGATGTGGGCTGGGAAGGATCTTGCTCCTATCTGTATCGTTCTGGCTCGGAGAGCAAGGAAGGTTATTTCTAGCCACAACACAGTGTAGTCTAGCTCTGAAAATCCTGCTTGTAGTATGAAAACCTGGCTCTCGGACAAAAATAGAACAGAGTTGATAAGGCAGAGCCAGAAACAAGGGCTGATTTCATCAAGGTTGCCAGGTGTCCTGCTTTTGACAAGGAAATACGCCTTTTTGTACATGAGCCTTCCTGCTCTGTGCTTTGCTGGCATCCTGCTGCTGGACTGCGTCCCAACATAGCAGCTCCGCAACGGTGTGCCAAGCTGGCTTGGGCGTCAGGTGCAGAGGATCCTGCCTGGCGTGGTATGGACCTGCGCCGACTTCGCTCTCTTCTTTTTCTCTTTCTTCCTTCCTTCCTCTTTCCCCCATCCCTGTTGCCGCAGGGAGCAGGGCACAGTGCCCTCCCCTCCCCAGACATGCCCACCATCCCTTGAGGGGAGCCCCAGGTGCCCGGAGGCTCTGGCCCAGCCCTGGGCATTCCGATGCACGCGGCAGGAGGTGGCTCTGCGGAGATGGGGCTGAGAAACGTGGTGGGTACCTGCAGCCAGGCGAACAGTCCTGCCTTTCGGGGTGTCGTGGTGTTGCACCTGGTCACATACTAGGCTTTGGGCATCGGTAGGCAGGTTTTGGGTACGACAGCAGGGTTGGAGTGGTGCTCCATGTGCCCGAGGGCTGGAGCTCTGTGCTTTGATCCACGTCTGGGCAGCTATGGGAAGAGGGGCACCTACCCGCCCCTCCATCCTTGGCTGTTTGTTCTCTTTTTCTCTGGTGCTGGACCAAGTGTTTGTGCGCCTGCGCTGTGAGCCCGGTCTGGCTGCAGGCTGTCAGGTGATGCTAATGGTGATAACTGGTGTGCTGGGTCCGTTTGCAGCTGGATCGGACTCTGTGCAGCTGTGCAGGTGCTGCCGCTGCGAGATGGTTCCCTTCAGCTGCGGGATGGTGTCGGATGAACCCGAGCCAGCCGTGAGACCGCGGCGTCACGCCGCTGCCACGGGGCTGAGCCCGAGCACTGCGACCCACCGTGGGCACGAGGAGCGGGTGCTCGTACCTACCGGTGTCCCTGGCTGGGGAGTGCCAGGTTCTCAGAGCAACTTGTGGGGCTCCCCGGGACAGGCGGCCGTGCGTCTGCAGGGCACCACCTTCTCTCTTTGCAGCGTGGGAAAGCAAAGCGGAGGAGCCGGCTTCTCCGACGTCGCTCCCGAGGGAGAGGTGCTCACGTCTGTGTGCCCGAGCGAGGGGAGGCAGGGAGGGCTGTAGGCAGCATGTCTTCGTGAAGGCCAGTTTTGGCAGTAACATGGAAAAGACAGAAATGCTGTAGCAGCCACGTGGAAAGAAAAGTGAGCGTTAACTTTGTGTTAAAAGTGGCCAGAAGAAACGGGTAACCCAAAGACTGGCCCTGCTTAGAAATCCCTGAAAGCACTTGGGTCCGACAGCGGTTTGAGGCAGTGAGGAGGTAACTCCTTATAGTCTTCACAGTCAGAGAAAATGTGCCGCCCATATTTGCTAAAATTAGGTGTGAAAATGCTATTTTTCTCTTGAATCGCTGCGGAAATAATGGAGTATTTGGCACTAAAACCGGTGGAAACAAAGTGATGTGGTTTTATCTTTTGAACCGAATGTGCTCAACAATTCACTGAGGTTTTGCTCTCTTGAAATCCCTTCGAGTTACCCAAGATCTCCGTGCAGAACCTGTTTGTCGTCGTTTTCGGCGCCTTCACTGCGATTCACCGGGGGGGATTTCCGTGTGCTGCCCAAGCTCTGGGTGAACACACGAGTTAGTCCCTGGGCTGCTCCTAAGAGCACCTGAGCATTGTGCAACACCCTCCCGAAGGGATTTTTGTCCAGGCATTGCAGGATAATTTTCATAAACCTTTTCCTTGATGGTTCCTGCTTCTCAGGCTTCCAATGCCTTGCGTAGGGTTGGAAACAAATTCTGCAGAACTGATTTTGATGGGTTTCGGTTTCCGTTGTGCTCTGAAGGGGGTGAGGACTTTAGGATCTGGACTGCAGGGAAGTGATCAGGTGCATCGTTGGTGTCCAAGTGAGAAGGAGCTTAAGAGAAAAGACTTGTTCCAAGTGGATCTTCCGTTTTCTCATATATGGCCATTGAATGGGCAGGAAAAGGGAGGTACAAGAATCCCAGTGGTTCCTGCTGCTGGGCTGAGCAAGCCCTCATGCAGCGGCTGCTCTGCAGCTTCAGGGTGCTGCAGACACCTCCCCACCTGGCACGGACTGAGTCAGTTGGGTGGCTGGGCTCCAGCTGCATGCTGCTTTTCACCCCATTTTCCCATTCCCTTTATAAAAAGGTTGCAAAACACCCCTGTAAAATGCCCGTGCTCCTCCTGCCCGTGTCTTCACAACCTGTCCTTGGGTGGCTGGCAAGCCAGCTGGACTACCAGTTCTGAGCAAATAGAATGATTTCTATTTATACTCTTCTTGGCTTGTGCATCTTCTGAGCTGAAAGTTGAAAAACCCGTTCATGGTTGTTTTGAGAATTTCTGAATATGAATCACAAGGAAATTGCATAACACTGCAGCGTTTCCTCCCATTGCTCCGGACTTTACAAACACTGCGCTCCTCCAGGGAGACTGAGGAAATCTGGCAGGACTGGCCCATTTTGACAGTGGTTTTAGTCTGAATGGAAAGTTTGGGTTGAAGGTAGGTCCCAGCACTAGTACAAGGAGCGTGAGGTGGAATCTTCCATGGTGGGGCATGGAGCAGGTGGTTGGAATGGTGAGTCCCTTCTCAAACGGCGATCCCTGTGTCGGTGGCTGCAACAAGGACCACTGGCCCTGGAGCTGGTCATGATGGTCTGTAAATCACCACCACCTCCCTCCTCTGAGGAGCTAGGCAGTTTCTTCCTCTAGATGTTAGCCATTTGGGCAGAATTCCCTGCCGATGCTGGAACATGAAAGATTTTGGGAACTGTGCTGAACACCGCGCAACCTCCGAGGGATACTGCTTAGGTTGGGCTGTTTTGAATTTTAAATAAAAAAAATGCATTGTATATGAAATGTAATGTATTCGTATAGAGGATGTGGGCACACACGATTGCCCTATGAAAGCACAGTTAATTTATTGTGGAGGTTAATAGACATCATGGGCAGCCAGCGTGAATCCTGAAATGAGGAAATAAACATAAAATTACTCAACATCATCTTTTCTTGGTTCCCCTTCCAAACCCCAGCTACTTCTTTCCCTTTTTGCACAATCCAGTTTCATCCCAGACAACCCACGTACTTACCTGCTCGCTCTGGGCACGCTCGTGCGTGCAGTTTATTTAGGATCAGGTTGGAAAACCGATGGATTGGATTCTGCGTGGCTTATCTCTGCGCAGTCGGAAGGTGGCATCAGGCTGTGAATGGTGGCTGGAGAAGTATTTTAGGCTATGGATGGCGGCTGTCGGAGGATTTTTCCTTATGAAAATCCACATCTTCTGTTTATATTACCCACAGCTCTGATGTAGGTGTTTATAGGTGGTAATGGCAGAACCGCAGTTTGAGGGGGGGACCGGGGTGGGTACAGTGGTCTACACCACTTCTTCTGCCCATGCTTTGGTCTACGTGATGTTGGAGACATGAATCCAGGAGAAAGCAGTCGGCTCCGGCTGCGGGTGGGATGCAAAGCGAGTTCCCCCCCGGCTCATCCCACGGGCAGTGAGGGAGCAGCACGGCTCGGCGACGTTCCCGGGGGGTCTGTTCCAGGTAGCACACCCGTGAACGTCGTGGGTCTCTTAATCATCTCTGTAAAACTGTTTCCTCTGCAAAACATAGTGTATATTTGGTGAAATATTTCACTGGTAAGAATTAACTTGTTCTTTGATAAATTATCGTAAATATTGAGTTAATAACTGAGCATAGTGCAAGTGTTCTGGGGGGGGGATTTTGACTTTGCAGGAAAATTTCAAAATAACAATGAATTGCAGCTTCTGTTGTGCTCTTATAAAACTTCTGGATTTCTTACAGATGAATCTCAGAATTTTTCAATAATAGGTCGTAAAGGCCTTGTTTTAAGCCTCCAAATGGCAGAGATTATGCAGAAATTAAGCAGCAGCAGCTTCCCCTAAGAAGGGTACGATCTGGTTTTATTCAGATTGTTTGACCATCTCCGGTATTTATTTCAAAAACTAAATTCAAGGCATGAAGGTCTGCAAATTTTGTAGTAGGTTAACATATATTCTTCTTTCTATGCATATCACTTCTGAAACTTCCTAGTAAAGATGTTTTGGCTCTGGAGATACAACCAAATGGGAATAATTAGCGGGAGCGTGATGTTAAGACGGTCGCGGTGCTGCAGGGAAGGGATCTGTCTCCCAGTTAGCCCCGGATCTGTGAGTTTTGTAGCGGTGCCAGTTCCCAGCGGCGGGACGTGGGGCACGGGCCCTTCGCCACGCAGCACAGCCCTTGTGCCCTCCGATTTCCTGCCCTCCGTCCGTGACTAACACTGAAAAGTGAAAGAAGCTTTTTACTTTATGAGAAGCTTTCGGGGTTTGGGGCTGTTTTCTCCGGAGTGTGTGAGCAACAGGAAAACAGGGGTGTGTGTGTGTGTGTGTGCACACGCGTGTTCTGCGGTGTTTTATCGTCTGGCTCTGTCCTGGGCGATGAGCGTGTTGGCAGAGCTGCCCGTTCCCAGCAAACCTCTCCTGTGCTCTGGTACAGCTGTTACCTGCGAGGTGTAACCGCGCTGTCCCCGCACGCTTACGCTGGCACAAGTGTCTGAGCCCCGTGCCTCGGTGCTGCATCCCTCGCCGAGCCGGTGCCTGGCACTTGCCCTCGCCAAACCGGTGCCTGGCACTTGCCCTTGCCGAGCCGGTGCCTGGCACTCGCCCTCACCCAGCCAGTGCTTGCGCTCGCCCTTGCCGAGCTGGTGCCTGTTGCTCACCCTCACCAAGCCAGTGTTGGTGCTCAACCTCGCCCAGCCAGTGCCCAGCACTCCCCGTCACCGAGCTGGTGCCCAGTGCTCACCACGTGGCTGCAGCCTGCAGCAAACCTTGGCGCAGGAATTGCGCATGGACATGCAAGATTAAGGATTTTGGGAGGGGGAAAAAGAAAATATATCTGTCTCTCTCTTCAAATCCGGCACTTGGCAGGTGCTTGGAAGAGGTCCTCAAAGGCCGTGCGCTCCCAGCCTGGTGCCCGTCTCTCCCAACACTTCTCCTGGGACAGGTGTGGCCACAGCCATGGGTCTCGGTGCCGTGTGTCTGCCCTGGGCACAACAGTCCTCTGTGTCCTGAGTCGCCGCGCTGTGCCCCTGATGATGCCCGTCTGTGCACTGCAAGCCTGGAGATCTCGCAGCTGTTCCATGACTGTGTTGTCTTTTGCCACGCAAATCCTACGGGGAAATACTTTCAGTCCTTTACTCAACTGAGTGAGGTGTTTCCCCTTTGCACATTCTCCGTGCCTTCAGTCTGCTGCCCTGGCAGAGCAGACGTGCAGGTGGGCATCCCCAAACCCGAGGAAGACTCTTGCAGCCAAAGGCTTTGCACGCTGGCCGGCAGCGGTGGGACGGCTGCCTGCGCCAGGTTCAGATGTGGTGAAGGAGAAACAGCTGTGGTCACCATGCTGGCCACATCTGCAGACTGGTGCTTGTGGTCGAGGATCGTGGGCAGTGGTGGGCTCGGGCTGCCAGGTGGACCTGGGAGGTCAGGCATGGCTTCACAGCTTCTGCTGGAGGAGCAGCTCTGCACGGAGAGCTTCAGAGCTCTTTGTCTGAACCCCAGTAGCTATGGGGGTTACTGGAGGTCTCCCCAGCCGTGCGGAGTTTTTCCATATGCTGAGTTTTTCTGCTCTGGGTTGCTGGGCTTGTTGCCCGGGCTGGGGCAGCTCAGCGAGCACGCCGTGCCTGGGGAGCGCGGGGCAGAAGCGATTGGGTTTGTAACGTTCTGCGATGCCGTAAAGATGAATCGACAGTATGACAGCGTGGTGGGGTTCCAGGGAGGATGGAGCAGGTGAAACACGCTCCTGTCTGAACAGCCTGTAACTCTATTTTTGTCAGTAATCGATGGAGACTGGGGTATAATGAATAGCAAGAACCTCGTTAGCATTCCGCACCCTTGCGCAGGGGACAAGGTTCGTCCGTCAAATGACTGACTTGAGTGTGAGGCTTAATCTTAAAATGCATCCCCGTGCTTTAAGCCCTGCATATTTTCAAGGCTACTTTGGAAGGCATGGAATGTTAATATCCATAAAGCTGAGCTGGGCAGGAGCGACCTTTGCCATGCCAAGACCCCAAGGGGTCTCTGCGGGCTGGGCCAACCCGGTCGGGTGGCATGAAGGGCACATTTTTGGCAGCGGGGCGGGTGATGGCCCTTGGGGTGCTGGAGGAGCTTCACTCTTGGACCTCTAACATAGAGCTTTCTCCAAACTTGGAAACTTTTTCTTATCCTAGAAAATCTGTCTCTCCAAAAAGTTTGAGGCAGTATAGGAAAAGGATTTATTTTTCAAAGTAATGTTTTTCTTGGAAAAGGAAATGATATTATAGAATTGGGGCTTGGTTAAAACCTTGATGTTATAGAGTGGTGTTAATGGATTAACACGCCGACAATGGATAAAAGGTTTGTCCTTAATAAGATGGATGTGGGATGACAGTATCTCCTTGTTTTATGGTTGACCTCTGCCTGAAATTTCCTTTTCACTGTGCGCATACTTTGCAATTAATGGCATGAGCATATTGTGTTTCCTTGTCTGTCCTTTGGCCTTTTTTTAAAGAACAGTCTCGATGATTAACAACCTCTGTATTGTTTCGTGTAACCAAACTGGAAGAGCGAATATGAAGGCAGAGACATTTCTCCCTGTAGCCGTGTGCCATGTGCCATACCCTGAGCTGCGGGACCGGTCCTGCGGGCGCGGGCAGGAGAGGGGACCGTGGGCAGGAGGACGGCAGGTAGCAAATCTGCTCCAGGAGGCACCTCGGGTGCCAGAGCAAGAGCTCAAAACCTGGGTGGACCCAGAAGAATTGGAAAATATTTTGGTGTCCTGGGCGCAGGAGCTGGTGTGCCATCACCAAGGGCGGTGGCCGGGCTGGGAGCGCAGCCGCGGGCGAAGCGGGGTGCTGCCTGCGTGGAGCCCTTGGGCAGCTGGAAAGCAGGGCTGGAGGAGCCGAGTCACCCTGCATCATATTGGGTGTTAACCCGTGTGTCGGGGAGCATGGGCTCCGAGGAAGGGCCATGCATCTGCAGACCTTTGGGTCAGCGTTGCCGCAGCCCGTCTGCCTGGTCCGCTCAGCGAGTCCTCAACGCTGGCTCTGAAATTGGGATTAAAACTTCTTTAGGGAAAGTTGACTTCATGGCCAGGGCTGCCGGACAGCCCCAGTGGCGGAGCAGCCCGCTGTTGGTTCCCTTCCCTCTTTTTTCTTCTTTTATTTCCTTGGTACAAACACTGCTCCTGGAGGAAAAGCTTACTTGCTGACTACGGCTGGTTTTGCTGCTGAATCATCCCCCAGTTTCCAGATGTGGGCCAACAGATTTTTCTCCTGCAGACAAAAATCTCTGCTTTGTCTTGTGTTGCATAGCTGGGTGCTCTGGGTGGGGAGGGTGAAGGTGCTCCTTGGGGAACATTCCAGGAGGAGTGGGAATTAGCGTCGAGGGGTCAGTCTCTGCCTAAATGCCCAGTTTTTGAGCTGCACTGTTAGATTTGTGTTTCCCCGAGCGTATCCTGGCTGGTGGGGTGGATGCCAGCCATCCTGCCGCCCTCTGGCTGTGCCCGCGCGGCGGGTGGCATCGAGGGACAGGTCTCCCTCCATTAAGGATAAACCCACAGGAGGTAAATGAGCAGGTTCATTTTGTTCTTTCAGGCTAAGTGCCCTCGGTCAGCCCACCGCCCCGACTGGCACATGCCGGGTGAGAGCCGTGCGTGTCCGCTGTGTCACCGCAGGGATGTCCGTGGAGCTGCGGCATCGGCGGCTCTCCCCAGGGCTGCCACCGTGGCAGATCGGTGGGAGAGCCCAGGAACAGCCTCGTCTGGTGACCTCCAAGGAAGGTGTCTGTTGAAGTGGCCTGATGGTGATGTGCCATGTGACACACAGCCTTTTCGGGGGAGTTTGGTGTGTGTAGTGGGTGTTGGGGCACCCGGGGTGCACGCGGTGGCGAGGTCTACTGTGGTCAGCCGTGTGCGTGCCCGGCTGCTGCTGGCACCACTTGAGGACATTATACTGTCAGCTTTCCAGCTGCCTGCTTCTGCTGGAGCTCTCGGGGGAAATCCTGGCAGGAGGGAAACACACGGACCCTCGCAGCTGAGGGGAGCTCCTGAATCTCTGTCCTCAGTGCTAATATCATTGATTGGGAGCCCATGGTGGGAGAGGTGGAGAAGGGCTTCCCTGCCTGCTTGCAGATCGGAGCCTGCCCTCCTGCCCGCTCCCCTCGGATGTGTCGGCCGTTGCTGCCCTGTGTGTTGCTATCAACATCGCCATCGGAAACTTTCCTGCCCTGCTTGCTATTTCTGGAGGCAGCATGTGATTTGATCAGCTCCCCGTGCCTCGCTCCCGGTGGAAGGGGGCTCCCGGCGCTGTTCCCGGCAGAGGAAGGGTGTGCACACCACTGGCTTTGTTTAACAGCCGACCCCGGCCTCTTTTCCTGTCTGAATGGACGCTGCCGCGCTCGGCTCCGGCTTGTGATGCTGATGGAGCACCATGGGGGGGTGTGTGCTTCTGTTGGGGCTCTGGGTTGATCATTTTAAAATGTTTTGCTCTGTTGAACTGGAGAAATACAACCTGTCCGATGGCTGATCTTCTCACAGCTGCAGTTTTCGTTATGCTAGGCTTTTAAATTGTCCTCAAACCCTGATTAAAACCTTCTGCCATTGTTTTCCCCCTTTTTACTGTATCCCCTGGAACGTCACTTTAATGTAAAGTAGCCGAGCTGTAGCAGTGATGGGGACAGGAGGAAGAGCACCGGTGTTTGGAGAATAGAGGATCTTGGGATGGAGCTGCAGCGTTGGCTCAGAGGGTTCCTGTTGTGGGCGTTGCTGGATGTGCTGCCTCGTCCTTCTGCATTTCGGGTCCTCTCTAAAGTAACGGCATTTCTGTTCCTCTCCCCCTGCCCCACTCATTTGTTCAGGCTGTAAGTGCTGTGAGCGAGGGTGGATTCCTGCCCCTCGCCAGACGTTGCTGTAACGCCCATAAGGTATGAAGGGAATTGTCTGCTTTGCTCTCAGTTTATGTCCTTTACGTGCGTCTTTGAGAAGAGCAGAGAGGAGAGGAATGTCCACCTTCGTTGTGCTTAAAAGCCCCTTTAGTTTCTGTTTTTACGTAGTCCGTCCCATTTGGGTTCTCTTGGTTTAAGAACTGTCCTAGTTGTTGTCTGAACATGACTCCAAAGCTGTGGCAACCTGGTGTTACGAATGCAGAAGGCCGTGGTGGTCTCTGGGGCCCTCGCTGCTGGGGGAGGTCAAGGCAGGTCCTCCTGACAGCTGCACCTGTTGGGGGGACGCCAGCCCTGTCAGCGGTCCCTTCCCGGCTGGAGCCAGGGTCTTCATAAGACTTTCTTCTTGTGTTTTCCAGGTTTACAACTCGAACAAGGACAACCAAAGTGAAGGCAGTAAGTATCTCCTTCCTGAGAAGGTGGCCATGCTGTGGGGTGCACAGACTTTGGGGGCTCAGCAGGAGAGGCTGAGCTGCCGGTGGTGGGGACGCGGGGCTGGCGGGGCTCGGCATGGGGACCGCAGGGTGGCCCTGGGGAGGAGCCGGGTCTGGCACCCAACAGGGAACCCATGCAGAAACTTGATGGTGGGACTTGGGAGATGGAGAGCAGTGCCAAGCTCTTCCCTTGGCACTTCGGAGCGCGTCCCCTCCTGCTTGCCCCACACCCTGGTGTCCTTGGCCGCAGCAGTGGGGCAGGGGGTGTTGGTGTGCCTCAGGACCGGCTTCTCTCGCTTGTCAGAGCCAAAGGGTGCAGGTGGCATCTGGGACCAACCAGCTCTCCTTGCTGAACCAGAATGCGGAAGACGAATGTACCTTTTCCAAAGGGGAATTGGAGCAAAACTGTAAAGAGTAAGGAGGTCCTATCTAATCAGGATTGTCAACAAGAGCCCTTAAAAAGAAAAAAGCTGTTTTTATTGTAGTTCGGGCAATCAAAGACTTGAGTCAAGAAAGCGCTTGTTTTTCTTCCTGGAGGAGCAGTTGCACCTGGTCCTGGCTCTTATGTCCTGTGTTTCAAATCCTTAATTGAGCCATTTCCCAGTAGGTTAGAATTGCCATAATTGCCATACTCAAAACTCTGAGCCCTTCCCTCCTTCCCCCAAAGTCATCAGTCACACGGGAGCACAGCCCGGGCTGATGGTTAGCAGAGTCCATTTTCACGCTGCCTCAGACGGGGCATTTTCGTCTGGAGTAGAAGCATTTTTCTCATAATAATAGGTCTAATTTGCAGGTAATGTTCCTCGCACCCATTTTCAGCCCTTGCACAAAACAATCTCTTCCTCCTCTCTGCTCTCCCGATGTGGCTTCTCCCTTCCCTGTCGGTCCTCCACGTCGTCAGCTGCACGTCCATCTCACCGTGTGTATTCCTCCTGGCTTTGTGTGACCCAGATGATCCTCACAGGGTTAGACTCTGTGCCTCGTGCTCGTGAAGGACAGTATGGCTCGTATGGCTTCACATATGGCTGGATATGAGGTCTGCCTAGAGCAGCTCCATCTTTTCTCCGTTTTACGCAGGGGCAAAATGAGTTTTTTGAGGCACAGACAGCCGGACTCGCTCAACTCTGTCCTAACCTGGCCATGAGCTGTCCCTGCTCCGCGTTCCCTGCACACGGGTTCTGGCTCTGCCGGGGCAGTACGTGGTGGTTTGGCTCAAGAAACGTGTTAAAATAACCATTTTCTAAACTTTGTTGAGGCGTGATGCAGAAGCAGGGAAAGCATTAGGAGTGGGGGTGGGAGGAAGGACTGGTGAAGCAATCGGTGAAGTAATTGCCACTTCTGAAAGAAGAGCTTGTCAAACCCTGACCTTCCCGTCTTACGTGCTGTCAGCTGGAAATCCTCGTGGGGCTCTGGCTTACGCTGGAGTCACCCTGCAAAGAAATGGTGGCTCTTTTGGAGATGGACAGAGCTGCAGTCGAGCGTGTCCATGACTTTCCCAGGGTTGTTTGTGTTGTCTAATCCAGGTCTTCAGCTGCCAAGCCTGCAACGGGTCCTAGGTTGGGGTTCCTAAATGCCTCTTTATGGTGTCCTTAGGTAAGGGCTGTTGGGGTGATGGTGCTCAGCTTCTTCATCTGCCCCCTCAGTGCCAGCTCCTGCCCGTGGTTGATTGTGCACAGCCTTCTCGGGGACCCCCATTAGCAGGGGTGCGGGCAGGACCAGGCTGGCCCACAGGCAGCATGGGGCTGCAGGCAGCGTGGCACTGCGGGCAGTGTGGGGCTGGAGATAGCGTGGGGCTGTGGGCAGCGTGGGGCTGTGGGCAACGTGGGGCTGTGGGCAGCATGGGGCTGTAGGCAGCGTGGCACTGTGGGCAGCGTGGGGCTGGAGGCAGCGTGGGGCTGCCTGCTGTGCCCACTGCTGGCATAGAAATAGATTATTTTCCTGGGCTTTATCCGAGACGGGTGTACGTGTCGGAGGGGAATGTCTCACTGCGTGAGGTGCTGAGCTGATGCTTGTCTGGGAGGTGGTGATGCTCATCCAGGAGGATGGGCTGAGCGATTCCACTGCCCGCCACTGCTCTTTGGGCATGGCATGCAGGTGCATGGCACTGCTGGCCCCCCAGTGCATCCCAGCTGTGCTGGAGGCCAGTGGCTTTGAGGAAGCAGATTTGTCCCTGGGCTGGTGACAGCTCCCACGGTCGCCTCCCGTGTCGGATCCCAGCCCGGCGCTGGGCTGCCTGTGCCGCTTCAGACAGTTGTTTGTTTATAGTGCTGGTGGTGAGCGCAGCCCACGCGCCGGTCGTGCCGCTCCGAAGCAGCTCAGCGTTTGGCAAAGCGTAGCGAGGCTTTTCACAGAGCCACCAGATGCCAAGTTTTTCTCCGTGTGTCTCCTCCAGCCGAGTACAAAGCTGGGGTTCCATCAGCCGAGGAGGCTTCGGCAAAGTTTCTTGTCTTTTAGTACCTCTTCTGTTTTGATGGTCTGTCTTAAAAATGAGAACAATCCTCCTTTTCTGCTCTGAAGACCCTCCGCCCCGGGGGGTGCAGTGGGACCCTAGACTGGAGGCTGTTGTTTTATCCCGGGCCGTCTGGTGGCAGTTATTTTCACATACGCCTCGGGCTGCCGCGGGTACGTTCCGACATCTGCCTCTGCTTTAGCCCCATTAAACCCGTGTCCGCAGCGAGCGGCTCGGCCTCGCTGTACCTAAAATCGATGCGGGGGGTGGCTTTGTGCCACGCGGCCCCTGAGCCAGGAGCTTCCTGTAAGGACTCGAGTGCGGTGATGGAGTGGGGTCCGGATGCGATTCCTGACCCTGAAAACCTCCGCGCCTCTGGCTCCTGCCCGGGTGCAGCTCGGTCTGGGAGAGACTGGCAGTGCTGTAGCACTGGCTAAGTGGCTACTACCTAATTTTACAGAGCTTTGGGGTTTTGCATGCTACGTTGGCCTACGGGGTGGTTTATCCGAATCTTCCCTGGGAGCTGGGAGGAGGCAGTGCCGAGCGGTGCAGGCAGCGGGTGCCGTGAGCTGCTGGGGCCAGATGGCTTTGGATGCACTAGTTGGCAAACCAGGAGGGCTTGCCCTGCTCTGGGGAAACAAATCCTCTAGGCCATTGGTGTGCGTTGCGTGGAAAAGCACAGAACTCCCTTCCCTTCCCCTCCCCATCATTTCCCTCTCCTCTCACCGTATCCACTTGGTTCCCTATTAGCTCAGGACCCCGTCAGAAACTGTCTTTATTTTCACAAGCTCTGCATAGACCTGGAGTCCCGTGACTGCCTCATCTGCCACCGTGCGTGCCCGGGTGGCCTGGCCCTCCCCAGCAATCTGCATTTCCCCATCTTGGCAGCTCACTGGTAGTTTGAGACTTGAAGTTAAGGCTTGAAAACTTGTTTCTCTCTGCTTCTTATTTCTTCCTTTCTCTATGGCTCTTAATTCCATAAAGTCTTTGAAAAGAGTTTGTAACAATAATCATCGTGGTGCTTCGTTACACGGCACGGAAACGCGTGGTGGGCAATGCAGAAGAGCTTGCTTCGACCTTGCGTTGCCACGACCGATGCACACACAGCTGGAGTCAGCAAGGTTGCCCGAGGATAAACAGAGCTGATTCAGTCTTCTTGCCCCTTTACTGATGCTCTGATATGCTGTGTCAGCATAAAGTGAAGGAATTAATGGATTAAATAGAAATAATCTGCCAGGCAGAAATAGAACAGGATGAGACCAGCTCAGTGGCGCTGGAAATACGATGCTACGGGAAGGTCAGATAAGTGTGTGTGTGTGCAACAGCTGTAACACAAGCCATGTGTGTCACCTGTGCAGATTTAAAATATTCCTCTGCCAGATCACGGTGTGAATGCTGCTCTGTGCGAAGAGCCTGTGCCCTGGGGCTGTGGCACAGCTCTCCTCGAGGGGGGGCGCTGCCGGAGGCTTTGCACCTGCGGCAGCTCTGAATGCCCGGGCAGAGCAAAGCGCTGCCCCTCATCCTCAGGGTTTGTAAATCCACTCGCTGCTGTGGCTGAGAGGCCGTTTTAAACACACAGGATGAGGGATGCCTGTTGGGAAGAGTGGGATGCCTGTTGGGAAGAGCGGGATGCCTGTTGGGAAGAGCGGAGCAGCGCGGTGGCCGTGCTCTCCGGTGGCACCCCACCGCCCCCCCTCGTCCCCTGACCCAGCCAATGGCAGGAGGCAGCTGCAGACACTGGAATTCCATCGGAGCAAGGGTGTGGGTCCCGTCCCTCCTGTACACTACCTCTGCCTTGCTGCAGCAGCAGTTCGCGTTGCGGTCAGGCTGCAGACTTGGCTTTGGTGGGGTTTTTGGAGCACTTTTTTTTTTCCCCTTTATTTTTTTTTTTGTTAGTCTTTCTGAACCATGTCAGTGCACAGGTCCTGCTGTCAAGGCGTGGAGGAGAGCTGGGATGAGGACGGGGCTGTAACAGGCCGGACTCGGTCTGGCGGAGCTGCAGGGACCGCGGACGCTGCGTTCCTGCGGGCACGCTCACGCAGCGTGGCTCCTGCCGGCCCCAAAAGGCCATCGGTTGCCCCTTTCTTTCCCCCCCTCCCTGACCTGCAGCCACGCTCAAACAGAAGCTGAGTGGGGTCTAAGGTGCTGGACCAAAGCTCAGGGCTGTGGGTCGCTTTGCTGCTGGGGCGGACGGAGCGAGCGTAAGGAGCGGGACAGCAGGAGATCAAAACCCAACTTTGGTCCGTGCTGTTGCTGAACTGAGTCGTTGGGTAAATGAATGAGAGAAGGAGAAGCTGCTCCTGTGAGAGGGGAAATCAAGCTTTTACAATGCTCATTAAAAGTTAAATTTAAGGATGAATAAAGGCACTTTGGATATTTAATCAGATATTATTCCTGGATATAACCAGTGCAAATAAATCCCTGACCTTTCCTGATCCAAAGCTCAGCAACGAGTTGAAGAGCTTATTCATCTCCTTGGGAGGGCTGTGCTCGGTCCCGTCCGTCTGGAAGGACGGCTTGGTTTCTTGCCTCTGCTGTTGCCGAGCGCTGCGGAAAGGTGCGGTGCCAGCCTCTCACTCCGGGACGGAGCGGTGGGCACTGCGCGGGGAGGGCACGTGCTTGTAGGTGTCTCCTGCTCAAGTCCAAACATGTGAGGGACCAAGGGAAAACTGCTGGTTTACGGAATGGATTGGCACTTAAAGTGCGTGGCAGAGAGCCTGTAATGGTGATCTGTGTTGGGTGGACAGCACTGTACTGGGTTTGTACTGGGTTTGCCAGTGCAAAAGGGTTTCTAGACTGTGGTTTCTTGCTTCTCAGGTGCCCTTGTGTTTGTGCTTATCTGTGATCGGTGATATGGTAGGCTGTGCCCTGCTGATTGATGGCACATATTGATTTTATGCTGCATCTGTGCTTGGAGAGTGGTTGGGAGAGGTGCTGGAGAGCCCTCCGGGTGCCCAGCACAGGGCCCTGGAGCTTCTGGATACTTGCACATCCTATGGCACAGGCATCCTGCAACTTGTGTGCTTATTTTGGCTCAGCACTTTGGTGTGCTTGCCCAGAAAAACATAGTAGAGCTGTTTGACTGTTTCACTGTTTCAGGTTCTCGTGCCATTCATCAGAGTTGATGCCTCCCGGAGTTCCACCTCTTAGAATCATAGAATCTTTGATGATCTTTGAGGTCCCTTCCAACCCCAACCATTCTATGGTTCTATGATCTAGTTCCAACCCCCCCTGCTATGGTCAGGGACACCCTCCACTACACCAGGCTGCTCGAAACCCCATCCAACCTGGCCTTGAACACTTCCAGGGATGGGGCAGCCACAACTTCTCTGGGCAACCTGTCCCAGTGCCTCAGCACTCTCAGAGTGAAAAATTTCTTCCTTATATCTAATCTGAATCTGCCCTCTTTCAGTTTAAAGCCGTTGCCCCTTGTCTTATCTCCATATACCCATCTTAAACCGCTCAGCCGTGCTGTACCATGCTCCGTCAGGTGTGACCGGGAAAATCCTGCACTTCCCAGGGAGTGGAGCCCGGCATGGCTCTGTCCTGGTCCCGGCGATGCTCCTCCTGTCTGCTGGGCCCGTGGTGCCGCGGGAGGTGTGATGGTGGTGGGGGTGGATGATCTCTGTGAGCTCGAGGGCCAGCCAGGGCAAAAGGGTTTCGCTTGAGGTGCCAGGAGGGCAGCGGGCAGGCTGCCTGCCTGGCGTCCCGTGTCCTCTGCCTGGAATGCTCATCCAGCCCTGGAGCCCGGGGTGACTTTGCACACCCTTCTCGGTGGGGCTTCTGCCGTATGAAAGGTTTCCTAAACCTTTATATGGGGAGGAAGTAATTTTCCTTAACAAATAGCTGTCTGCGGGCAGTGTTTTCCACGCAGCGGTGGAAAGCTGACTAAGGGATGAATTCTTCCAGCAGGTGTTTGGATCAGCGTGTTAGTGATTCCTTGAAATGAAACGTGAAAACCTGCAGCGACATGAGTTAGTTGAGTTTTACATTCCATTAACTCAGAGGGTTTAGATCTCCCTCTCAGGCAGAGTCAGCTGCCTTCAGGACATCCTAATTTGCACCAAATAAATATTTCATTTGTTCTAATAAAAGAAGGGGCTGTTCTTCAACTGTGCGGGCACGGTGCGGGCAGCGTGTAGGCATTGGGGGGGCCGGGGCTGGTGCTTGCTGGCTCCCCAGGGACAGGTCCCCTCCTGCAGGAGATGCTTGAGACAGAGATTTGACCTGAAATTCGTTCCCGTCTCCCAGTCCCTATTGCCCTTCCACTGCCGCGTGCCATCAGCTCTCTCCTCTTCGTGGTATGTTTTTACCTCCACGCTTTCATCTTTCTTTTGATTTCTTTACTCCATTTTCCTTCACAGTTCTCTCCTGCTTCTCTTTTCCACTTGTTTCTTTCCCAGTTCTCCTTTTACCATCACTTTTCAATGCTCTCACCTGTTGTGCAGCTTGTCCTTGAAGAAACCTGCATCTGCACAAAACCACCCCAAAAAGCCCCAAGGAGAAATCGGAAGCAGCGGGAGCCCCTACCACTGCCCCCGGCAAAGCCCAGGAGCTCAGTCCCATGTCCCAGATATGCTGGCAGTCCCGGGTATGGGGTGATGGGCATGGCCTGGAACATCTCTCCGGCACGTGGATGGCTTGGTTAGGGGTGGAGAGCTGAAAGGATTTATAGGAATTACGTGGGACTCGTCAAGCAAACTGCTTCATGTGCCATTTTCAAGGATTTGTTTGGTCAAAAATGTATATGATTCCCCTTTTTTTCCAAGCAACCTGTTGTCAACCTTCCAAAGGTCTGTTCAGGTTATCTCACCTCGATCCTAAATTACTGTTTTGACCAACTGCAGCTGTAAATGCCTGGCAGAGCCTGGGGCTGCGCGGCAGGCTCGGGAGGTGCCACTCCGGAGGGATGCGGAGGCTGGAATGATGGATTATGCCTGGGTTACACCTGGTACAAGCTTCTGTACTTGTGCCTTTCCACCCTGAACGCCTGATTTATCTCCTCCTCCTTCCTTTCCCCTCGTTAGAGCAGCGGTGCAGCATTGCCACGAATGTCAGCGACGCCGCGGGACGAGCGCTGTGCCGGCGTGGTGCCATCCCTCTGCCACGTCCTTACCGCTTCTCTCTCCTCTTCCCTTTCAGCCGCCCAGCTGGATAATATCGGCTTCAGCATTATCAAGAAATGCATCCACGCTGTCGAAACAAGAGGTAGAGCAGTTCCCAGATGGTCTTGTTTCGGGGGACAACCTCGCAGCTGTTTGTAGTGGAGCAATCGCTTAACCTGCTCTTTTCGGGAACAAAAATGATTCATTAACCCTCGGAGACCCACATGGCGTAAACCCCATCGTACGCTCGGGCAGACGCCTTTGCTGAGAGGCGTTTGCCCTGTGGCTGGGGTTAGCGGGGGCAGAGGTGGGAGATAACGCCCTGGATGTGCCAAATGGGGGAAGGGACCATGCTGGGACTGCGTTTGAGGAGCCCTTCCCGTGGTACCGCTGCAGAGCGTTTCCACTCACGTGGGATAGCAGAGAGGTGGGCACTGCCGTGGCTCCCTTGGTGACACTGGTGTGGGGGAAGATCTCCTTGGATCTTTTATTCCTGAGCTAATTGGGGGTAATGCTTTTAATCAAGCCCTGACATCAAACCCAAATTTTACCTTTTTTATGATTTTCGATGTAGTTGCTGAGAGGGTTTAATTATTTTTGCTATTAGAGAAGGCAAAGAAATGAAAGAGATGTGAGTAGCTCTTTTGACGTTCTCCTAATATGCTCTTTATTCTTCCTAGGGATCAATGAGCAAGGGCTCTACCGAATCGTTGGAGTAAACTCTCGAGTTCAGAAGCTGTTGAGTATATTAATGGGTAAGTATCTCGTATTTCCTTAAAGGCAAGGAGATTGTGCTGCTTTTGAAGTCGTGCCAGCCGAGAACGGAGGCTCTTGTCGGGGTTCCTAATCGTGGTGAATGTGCTCGCAGGGCCACGTGGTGTTAGAGGCCAGGAGGTCCCGTGGCACCACAGGCAGGTTTGCAAAGGTAGGACTGGTGTAGGACATTGCTTTAAAAGGTCTTCCGGTGCAGTCACTGGTGTCTTGCTCACATGCGCCCTGGATTTTGGCAGCCTTCCCAAACACAAACTAAAATCTTCAAAGAAATACCTGAAAGCTTTGATTTTTAATCTCGTACCTGCCACGTTGTTCCCAGAATACTTTTTAATTGTTTTCTCTTGTGTGTTGCATGCTGCCCATGACTCTTCTTACTTTCCCCTTGGACCTTCTTGTGCCTGTTTGAAGGTGGTCTTGCCCAGACCTTTCAAGCACGTGTTTCCCCCGTGCCTGAGGCATCGGGTCCTGCGGTTCTGGGTGCTTGGGAGGAGAGAAGGTGTCGGGTCACACCACGGCAGAGCTTGGTGTTGATGTTGTGGGGCTCCTTTGAGCACTGGCCCCAGTGTGCAGCCACTGGGCAGCTGCCCAGCAGCCCTCAGAAACCTCTCCCCACCTCTGAGAGGGTGTGATGGCAAGAGAGAGGCTGTGGTGTTCGCTACAAGTGCCTTTGTGCTCTGACCTGGCTTACCCGTGGGTCTGATCTGAGCACCCAAACGTGCGAGAGTGACAGGTCTCATGAGCTGGTAGTTATTCCTGGTGCAGGTCTGGGACCACTACGGCTGCCTTTTCCTGGAGCAGTTCCGTGGTGGTGGGTTTCCATCACCCCAGAGCCGTGCAAAGCCACGTGTTGGGTCACGCTTGTTGGTTTGCGTTGGAGAATCTGTAGCCTGACTCCCAGCCCAGCTTCTGTGTCGACTATAGCCCAGGGGTTATGCTTGGCCCAAAGAGCAGTGCGAGCCATTCCTCTCTTCCGTCTTTTCCCTACCTTCCCAAGCCTTGGCCCCTCCAGCAGAACGTCCCTGGCTCCCTGTGCCCTTGTCTGTGGTCCAGGCTGGTGCTGAGGTTGGCTGTGGCTCTGTGTGACCAAACCATTTCATCCCCTGCACTAGCAGGTGGCATTTCCATCCCCCAGCTGCAGCCCTGCGGGAGTCTGTCTGTCCAGACACGCAGGAGACAGACATTTAAAGAGCCGTTTCGAGAAAGCTCACGCTTGGGTGGGAGAGTGGCAGCTGAACTCTGCCAGACCCAGCTCATCCTTCTCAGACTTGGCAAACCCGCCTGTGAAGTAGGTGTAATAATGAGGAAGCAAACACTTGGTAATTTGTTAGTGCCTTTACAAATGTGTTTGCTGTTCCTCGGGGAAAATGAGTGACATTCATGGTCGTCTTCCTCTTTCCATTCACTTCTTACCATTCTTTTGTGACATGACTTCCTTTTCCTTCCTTTCACAAGGTGCCAGTGCTCCTTTCTCTGGGTATTTCTCCTTGCAAAAAGTTTTAATCTGTTGTGTTTCACTTTCAATGTTTTTCCTTCTCCTCTTCCAGTTCCCCCTTCTTTTCCCACCATTAAGATGTTCACTGAGCAAAGCCCGTGGTGGCTGTTAGAGCTGTCAGCATTAACCTATGCAAAACTGATAATCCAGGAATAATTAGGAAACAGAAGGGTAAGGCTCTAAATCCACCTGACGCAAGGGGACCTCTCTGCACCAGTTTTGCTCTGGCATTTGGAAAGTTCGCTGCAGTCACAGGAGCTGGTGGCTGACTCGTTTATTAGTAGAAGTTTGGCGTAGGTTCTGGGACATGTGAGTATGTCCTGCTGCCACCCAAGTGCCGCAGATAAGCCCGAGCTGTCTCATGGCACGCGCCTTTGGCACCGTTGCGTTGGAGCATCGGTTAAAGAGCAGTGCCTGTGGATAAAAATAAGTTGGGAATGGGGTGGCCCACGGTGCAGCACGTCTGACGTTCCGGGTCCTCTGCTTGTGCTTTCCATGTCGCTGTGCATCATCTCGCCAGCTTGCAGAGCAACTCGTCCTGTTTTCTGCTCACAAGGGTGGTCCTGGGCTGTGTCAGTGCTGGTGGGGGCGGCGGGGCTGTGACAGACGGCCAGGCTTGCCTGGTTTGAGAGCTCGCCGGAGCTGGGAGGGATTGGAAGTTCTGGACACCATCCAGCATCCATTATCTCCTCAGCGGCTGAAGCCACTCAGCTGTCGACCTCGTGTCTCATAACGCGGTGATATATCGTCAGGGGTTTTCCTTTGTCCCGGCACATCTTCATTAGCTGTCGGTGCTGGAAGCCTTGTCAGAGGCCAGCGCGTGCCGGGGGCGGCCCAGTGGGCACTGGAAGTGGGACCCCCTTTGGGGATCTCCCGTGCCAGGATGCTTTGCAAACCCGTGACTCCGTATCTTTCTCGGAATTGCAAGCAATTAAATCATCTTTGACAACCCCAGCGTTCAGGCGGTCTGTGAAGTCGGTGTCAGACAGAAACGTGTCCGTGGTCGGATCCCCTTCTGTTCTCGGCCGCCCCCGAGGCTCTGACGTCCCGCCGGTAGCGGCACTGCTCCGCTCGCGTTCCGATCCGATCCGACCCGCGTGAGCTGCGGAGCCCAATTGTGCTGACAACTTCAGGTCTCCCTTATATTTAGAAATAAATGTGGGCAGCGTTAGTGCTTCACATACAGTCTAAATGGCACAAAGATCAAGTTTCCCTGCGCGGTGGCTGGGGTCAGCGACGCTGCCGGGAGGTTCTTTGGCACGAGGTGTCTGTGCAGGAGATGGGCACTGTGCTTGGCCGACCGCGGAGCAGAGCCTTCCCGTGGGCAGCAGCTGGGTCAGGGACAGCGCAGGTCCTGGGTTTGGGCAGGACAGGTTGACACAGCAGGGAGGGGTGCCTCCCCCAGGGCTCGTGGGTGGCAGGTCACCCGTGCCAGAGCAAGCCGCCCTTCCCTAGCCTTCATCACCATCACCATCAAAACGAGGACAAAACCCAACAAATAAACTTTTTTGTCAGTCGGAGCTGCCATGAAAGGGTTCACTGTGGAAGTGTGTGCGCAGCGGGCAGCGGTGGTGCCAGCGGATCTGCTGCTGAAACTGGGCACTAAGATGAGCAGAACGTTACAGGGTCTGATCTGCTCTTCTGGCTCCTTCCCAGTGTGAGCCGTGAGGGTGGGGAGTGGGGCTTCCCACAGCCCCTCGCTGCTGGCACACAACGTGCCCTGCGGCTCTTTCGGAAATCTCTGCAGCCACCCTGGCGCGGTGAGGATCGCGGCTGGGTGACGGGGCGTTCCCCAGGCGGTTCCCTGTGCCCTGGAGAAATTGGTGAGGGATTGGAACTGGCTGACTCATAAATGTGAAGGTCAGGGGGAGCTGGTTATCAGCTCTGAGCCTTTTCATGGCACCGCCCGTGGAATTTCACCTAGTTTGTCATGAATCATCCCTATGAGCTCCTGGATGAGCTTTTGAAAAGACACCCAGTCTGGAGTTGTTTGTTCAACTTCAGTGAAGGCCTTGCTATTAATTATTTTATTTTTTTTTAAAGGGATTTGGGTTTCTTTTTTTTTTTTTGATGGAGGCGTTTACTATGCTGAGCTTATCTTTTAATCTACTAAAATTGCCTCCTTAAAAAGGTAGTGCCATAGGAAGTTGCCTTGGCATTGCCGAGGAAGGATGATGCTCGTTTGTGTGATTACTGAGAGGCACGTGACCTTTGTGTGCATATACATTTCTTAACTGTTTACTTTTTCAAGTGCTCCTCTTGATGTTTTTTTTTTTAATTAAAATAAACCCTTTGCCCTAAGGGAAAGCCTGACTCTTGTTCAGTGCATTCTTTTAATTAGTTCTAAAATTACACCGTGCTTACCTATCACTTTAAAATTCAAAAGCGCATTATACGTGTCTGTGAAAAGACAAATACCCGCCGGGCCGGATCCGTGGGACCAGATGGCGTCGGCAGCTGGATCTGGCGTCGGGCTCGGCCTTGGTCGCGGTGAGCGCCTCTGCGCCTGCGCCGGCTCTCCAGGGATGCTTGGCACAGCCACGTCACTGGAAGGACCCGTGGCTGTGTCTGCCGGGGTCCCCGCAGAGGTTTCCCGGGGATTTCGGTGGGAGCAGGATCCCTATTGTGTTCCCAGGTCCTGCTCACCTGGAGCTCGGCGCAGTCAAAGCCTTCAGCGCTGGAGCGGCTGGGAGATGCCAGGACCGAGGTAGCAAAGAGCGTTCACAAAGCAGCATCCCAGCAGGACAGAAACAACCTGCATATGCCCGCGGCCGGGGCACGCTCGTGCCCTGCTCATTCCTCGTGCCCGGATGCAGCTGGCACAGCGCTCCTCGCTACTGGCACCGATCTTTAGTCTGGGTCCTCGGCTCTGTGCGGGAGGTACCCGCAGCCGGGCGACTTAATGCCCATTAATTGTCAGCAAAGATTGACAAAGACATGCCCTCTTTGCCTGTGTCTGCCACTTGCAGATGGCAGCAGTCACCAGGAGCCCCCTGGCACGGCGGGGTCCCGGCGTGGGTGGAGGTGCCGAAGAAGGGAGCAGTCGCCGCTTCCCGAAGGTTCTTTTATTGCCAAAGCATGAAGGTGTTTTTGCAGAAATCAGTAAAAATAGCACCTGATCCATCTCGCTACGGAACTTCGTGCAAACAAGTCTGGCGTCCTGGCCTGGGCGGGGGGTCTGCGGGGAGCAGGGAGGAGCAGAAGGCTGCGGATCCCGGCACGCGGGGTTGCGATCCGCCCCGGGAAGGAGCGGGCTGCTGGTGCACAGCCTGCGAGTTAACAGCCGCGCGGTTCTTTGGATTTCTCTAAAGGAATTCTTAAAAGGAAAGATAGGAGGGGGAAAACATGCAGAAGGGAAGGGAAGGCCCCAGAGGAGATGGAGAAAAGTAGGCTGCTGTATTCGACAATAAAAATAGAGGTGCTTCGGAGGCTCCCCAGCCCCTGCCGCTCGCACTGCGCAGAGCTGGGAACCAGAGGGCAGGAGGGCAGCTCCACGGTTCCCGGGGAACCTGCGAGCTGGTGCTGGGAGTCCTCGGGCAGAGGTGGGGTGTGGGGTAAGGGCGGGTGGTGCCGGGGTGCCAAACCTCCCCAGCATGAGCACTGAGAGCGCAGTGGGGCACGGGGCGGGCATGCATGTGGTTACGAGTCGTGGGACTGCGTTTCCTCTGGGCATGTTGGCATCATGGCTGTGTGGGTGCCTGGTTCCCACGGAGCGGTGCCAGGGTGGAAGCACAGTGCCTTGCACAGATGCTGCATTGGTCCCAGGCCCCTTACACTGCATCACGGCCAGGAGAGCTGCTCTCCTAGGAGCCTGGCGATGCCAACTGTCAGGAAGGGCTGGCTGAGCCTGTGCTTGGCACTGCACTAGTAGTACCTTGCTGCCCTCAGACCCGCCGTGTCCTGGGGTGCTGGTTTGGCCTCTGCTGGCATGGGCACACTCCAGGGCTGCCCCAGGAGCCATGCTGCTCCCCTCTGCCCGGCTTGGCATCAGCAGGAAGAAGGTCTCAGTACCCAGGGACCTGCCATGACCAGGAGGGGCAGCCACCATCAGCATCATGTCTTGTAGCTCCTGCCCCTCCCAAGTGTCCTCCGCTATCCCTGGTCAAAGTCAGAGCTGTCGGGAGGAACTAGTTCTCCCCAAAGAGCATTTTGAAGATCCATTTGTGTTTTCATCTAAGGGAGGGTCAGGCTCAAACCGACCAGTGTCACCACTCCCGCTGTGTGCCTTGGTGTCAGCGAGAGGCTCCCAGGCCGTGGCGGTGATGCCAGGGGGCCGGTGGGTGTTCCTGCTCTGCGAGGCAACGGCAGCTTCCCAGTCCAATGCCACCTGGCAGCCAGCGTCGGGCTGGTGAAGGTGGCACGTTCCTGGGGGGGTGAGCTGAGCGAGGGTCCCCTGGGATGGGCAGCCTGGCGCATGGCATGTGAACACTGGCTGTGCCGGAGCCCGGCTGCGGAACGCCGTGGGGCAGCCTCCCTCCCACCCAAATGAAACGCAGCCGTGGAGCCGAGGGAGCACGGAGCTGCCTTCCCACTCCCTCTGCGGTGGGTCGGGTCGGTTCTGGGGACTCTTCCCCACCTTGGACTGGAGAAGGAGCCGCCTCCTGTCCCCCCGTACACTGGGGCAGAGCTCCTGCCTCTGCCACCCGTCTGTCCCGCTGCCTGCTGCGGGGGCCGTGCCGCCGCCGTTGCTCTTGCTCTTGGCCGTGGCGGTGCCTGGCAGCCTGCTCGGGGCTGGGGGTTTGTGCTGAGTCCGGGGGTGTCTCCGCGTGTCCTGTCTGTGCCCCGCTCTGTCACCGTCCCTGAACACCGCAGTCTCCTGTGCCCAGCGTAGCATCACGCTTGGGGTCAAACTGCCCATCTCATTGCTTGTAAGTCGTGTTTTTCTTCTCTTTGTGCACGTGAGCATGGCCCATCTTGCGCCATGGACTCTGCTCCCCTGCGGAAGGGTCTGTTGGGGATGGGCTTGTGCTCATCGGGCTGGGGAACAGCAAATAAAGTGGGACAAGATGGGATGAGCTGGTATTATCTCCACTTTGGTTCACTTCTATCTCTTTTTTTCCTTTTTCCTTAGATCCCAAAACAGCTACTGAAACAGAAACAGAGATCTGTGCAGAGTGGGAGATAAAGACCATTACCAGTGCCCTGAAAACCTACCTGAGGTAAGGGAGAAGCGCGTCACCTGGCGGGGGGCTTCAGGAGGGGCTCAGTGATGGCCTGGGGCATTGGTGCTGAACCTTAACAGCAGCACTTTAATAGAAACAAAGAAGAATCTGCTCGTAGAGCATTTATTCTGGCTTTTCCCTTGACCCTCCTGCATGTTTGAGTAGGACTTGGGGAATACGACCAGCTCTCTGGAAGATGCACGTTTCCCACAGACGTGATTTAAAGGGCTCGTTCTTGGCTCCCCTGCCTTGATTTCAGCTTTTCACGATGGGCTCCCACCTGCTGAGCGGGTGGCAGGAGGGGAGCGCGGTGCTCCTCCGAGGGCCACGGCTGCAGTGCCTTTTGAGAACCGGGTGCTGAGCTTTGTTGTCGTAATAATTTCTGTCTGCGAGCCGATGCCATTATCGCCGTGGGTTGTCTTCCCGAGGATTGGTGTGTTGGCAGCAGTCAGCACCTCATTATCCACAACGTGCTTCTACCTGTCGCGACTGCAGCTTCTTGCAGTTGCTGTTCTGTGCGTTGAGTTTTATTTGGGGGAGAGAGAGTGCAAGAGGGAGGCTAAATCCAATTAGGGTGATGAGTGTAATTAGCTTGGAGGAACTCAGCCTAGAAAATCACAAAACATGACATACTTTCGCATGATTGGCAACCTCTGCTCCAGAGTTCGAACTGTTTGCAAAGCGATGAAGAACGTCGGCAGCTCTAAGATGTCCCATTGAAGGGATGTGGGAGTGGGAGGGGAGAATGGGGAATTTAATGGGAGCGGTGAAACGGTGGCTGTTAAAGCTTTATGACCAGGCTTGCTTCTCTTTTTAATTTATTTTTAAACTTACATGGAAATCGTGGGCTCGCTAATGTACCGAAACTCTGTGTTACTGAAGGAACGCTAAAATGAGAAATGAATTTAGCGTGGCACAGGAAAGGGAGGAAGAATAAATCGAAGGTACTTCAATAGATCTTACTCCTTCCGATGGGGGAAATTAATTAGAGTTGCTATTGCTTAATTCTGCGCTTCTAAAAACGGAGCTGAACTTATGGTAAGGGCAAAGCTTGATTTCTGTGGATCATGTTACTCAGGTGTCTTTTGTCCGTGTTACCTTTTTATCTTCCAGAATGCTTCCGGGGCCGCTCATGATGTACCAGTTTCAAAGGAGCTTCATCAAAGCAGCGAGTGAGTTTATTGATGTTTATGGCTGCTCTGAAAAAGGAGCGTCATTTGCAAGCGAGCGAGCGTAACCTCTGCCCTGCCCCTTCCCCACCGACCTCCTTGTTCTTAAGTCCCGGAAAGCAGAATAGGAACAGAGAGAGAAGGGGCGAGTGGTTGTCTGGGATTTACTGGATGAAAAGGAGACGTGGATGGTGGGGGGGAGCGGGGCTGGCTGGTGGCAGAAGCTGCCGCCGCCACGGTTCGTTCTCATGTTGACCATCGTCTTGCCGAAACGAGGGCGGCGGTTGTTCGGACACCACCACGGTGTTTGATGGGCGCAGTTGTGGTTCGGATGTCTGCGCCGCTTCCCTGTGGCTGCCCCGGGGAAGGTGCTGTGTATGAGGGTGGGTGACTCTGCCTTGGCAGCTGTGCAGCCTGTGCGCACGCGGGTGGGACCAGGGGGCTCGTGTGGCCCGTGGCCACATCAGAGGTGGCCTCCTTGGCTGGCTCCCGCGTAGGCTGTCAGGGCACGTCTGCCAGCGCTGGCGGACCCAAGCGGCGTGTTGAGGACCAGATGCTACAACCTTCCCTGGTCACAACTGGCTTTTCACGTGGCTGGTGGCTGCTCTCAGCTCACTGTTTCAGCCTGTGAGCTTCTTCCTTTTGGAAACAACTGGTTGGAGTTGGTAGAAACGGAAAGTGCCAGGGAGGGTATCCACCGCGTGCCTGGGTGTAAGGTGGAGTAGGGAGCAGGAGCCTCAGGTCCCCAGGATGTCTGTTGGTGTTAACGTTCGGGCCTGTGTGCCTTTTTCCATAATAACCCCCCTGATGTGGAGATAATAATTTTTTATTTCCAATGCAGAACTGGAGAATCAGGAGTCGAGAGTGTCAGAAATCCACAGCCTCGTTCATCGGCTCCCGGAGAAAAACAGGCAGATGCTGCACTTGCTCATGAACCACTTGGCAAAGTATGTTTATGACTGATGTGTTTTTCTCTCCTTTTTCCACTTCTCCTGAAAGTTCAGAGTGGTAGGAAAGTTTCCTTGTTGAGACATATCTGGTTGGCGAGTAACTGGAAACCTGTGTGTGAGTGAAACGAGGGCTGACGGTTGGAGTGGTGCGGGAGGGAGCGGGGCTCTCCTGCTGACCCCCATCCCTGCCATCCCTGGGGTTCCTGCTGTCCCTGGGGTCCCTGCCTGGGCAGCCGTGCCCCAGCCCTGTGGCAACAGGAGGAGCCCACGCACGGATGGGAATACAGCGTTGGTGTTAGTGGCAGGGTGATGGGGTTGGGCTGTGCAGAGGCAGGAGCTGAGCTGCTCACTGGGTTTCAGATCAAGCCCAGTATTAAAGGACTAAGAGCTATTTCTTTGCTACAATAGAAAACTGCTCTGGGACATATTTTCTGCCTTTATTCAGCCTGATTAATCAATACTTCTAGGTCACCTTGAAACTTTTCGAGGGCAAAGGAACTGAATATATTTTTTTGCTTTCGGTGATAGAGCTGACCTGTAATTTCCCATCTCCTTCCTGCTCCTGCTGGTTACCATGGAAACCTTTGATTAGTGTTTAAAAAGTGAGAGCAGCATCAGGTGTTCGTGCCAGCCTCAAGGCTGCGGGGCCGTACCTGCCCTTGGCGTTGGCGCCGGCGCTGCGCGAGCAGGAGGGATCAGGCAGGACTCGGAAACCTGGGGAACGAGTTAATGGGCAGAACTGTTTAGAAGAAGGTCTGGGAGGACCTGAAGTTGTCTGTTTAACAGGAAAAACAACAAATGGGATTGAAATAGGCTTAAAAATGACTCCAGATGCTTTCTTGTGACACGGTTTGTGTCTGTTCCACGGACTCCCCGACAAGGCTGTTAAAAACCAAAGAGCTGGTTCAGATCTTGGTTTCAAAACCTTCTGCACTTACAGGCTCAAGCCAAGGGCCGGCAGTTCCAGGGATTCCCGTCGGCCAAAAATGTACGAGGAATCTCAGAACCACTTCAGTGCTTTTCATTTAAAGGCAAACCTGGTGGTGTTTGAGAGGGAGAGGCAGCGAGGGGAGGCAGGTGCCACGATGGGTTTCACGCTGCTCCAGGAGCCCCGAGAGGGCAGCCCGGGCTGGGGCTGGTCACTGCGGCTCTTCGGAACGAACCGGCTGAGGCAGCGGTTCCATAAAGCTGGATTAAAGCCGGATTAAAGATGTCGTGGTGGAGATAAAGCTTCACATCTGCAGAAGGTGGTTGGAAGGAGGGAGAGCGTGGCAGAAGGGACGGGAGCCTGGCTGCTCCGGGTGACCTGCGTGGGGAAGGAGGATGCTCTGGGGTGGGGTGGGGACCGGCGGGGTTTGGGTGCTGCCCCGGTACTGGCGAGGGGAGCTGAGAGCAGCGTGGCCGCAGCGACTGCGGGCACAACCGGAGGGCCCTTCCTGACCCTGCCGATCTGGGCTGCGCTTCTCAGAGGGGATTCCCTCAGCTGGTTCTGGGTTTTTTTATTTATTTTAAGTAATATATGAATAATCAAGGTTTGGGTTTTTATCAGATGAGCTAAAAAAAATATTTCTCACAGTGTTACTGCGGAGATCTCTTACACAAACCCAGGAGTCAATCTGTACCGGTCAAATAGAGAAAGAGAGTCCGTCCCACCTTGTCCGACATCTCCGGGTTGCTGGTTTGTGCGTTCGCCGTTGCTCACTGCAGAGGGACGCGGGCACCTGGTGTGGCGTGGGGCTGCGGTTAGTGGCAGTAATAAACCCCTGCTGACACAGCTGGGCACATGCAACGTGGCAACTACTGTCACAAATTAAGTATCAGCCGGGATAAGAGGGGGCTGAGCAGTGCCCTCCCTCTGCGCAGCAGGGACACGGCGTGGATTTCCCGTGGGGGCTGGTGCCCCCCTGCAATTCGGCGAGAGGGGCTTGTGCCCCAGCGGGCCCTGCCTGGGCACGGGAACGCGCTGCTGCTCCCGGGGCACGTCCCCTGTGCAGGCGGGGAGAGGGGAGCTGGAGAGGGGGGGACATATCCTGGGGATGGGCGCAGGCAGGGTGGAGGAGGTGGGTGTATAAACAGAAAATGAAGTTGATTTCTGCCTCTTGCCATATCTCTAAGCCTGTTTGCACTCCCTCCTGTCCCGTGCTCAGGTGTCCAGGCAATGGCTCACCATGGAATACAGAGCATGAGCGATCCCTGTCCGTGCTCCCTCGTCGGGAACGTAACACTGCAAATTTCCTCCTCTGCTCTACAGACCCCAGTGCCAGTGAAACTCGCTATTATGGTGTTAGTCTTTGGCCATGAGTGGGTGAAACCTTTAATTTCCCTTCCTGGGACATGTTTGCACTGTCAGGATTCCTGTGATAAACCCAGCTGTCCCTGAAAGAGAGGACCTCTTTGCCTACTTTTCCAAGGGGATCTCTGCAGGAAAGCAGAACACCCGCAGTCGGACCGTCCCAGGAATCCCACGGCTGAGGACGCAGCAGCTGGTCAGTGAGGCTCTGCCTGATCTTACAAATCACCCGGTTTCTCGTGTCTTGGGCGGGAACAGCCCGTGTCTTTCAAAGAGCTGAAACCCATCTCCCGTTTCCTGCGGCTGTTTAGTTACCGGAGTGGCTGTCGCTTGGTCACTGTAAATCCTGGGAGCTTTCGGTGTTGGCAGAGGTGGCTGTGAGAATGCTCCTCACCCCCCCTTCAAAATTAAGAAACACCCTTTTTACCGAGCTACGTGACGAACCGATGCCAGGGGACGTGGCGGGCGCGGTACCCGAGCGTGGCAGACTCTGCCCCTCGCCCGCGCTCCCGCTCTCCCAAACGCCTTTTCCAGCCCCGTTTTTTAGCAGTTTGTGCCCAGCCTTCCCCGTCCCGTCGGGGTCCGCATGGCGCGGGACTCCTCACACCGTCTTCAGGACTTTCTTTATTCTGGGAGTTTTTCCCTGCTGTTTCTAGCTGGGAAAGGAGGAAAATGGCATTTTTCTGCCGTCCGTCGGGTGCAGCGGGCTGTCCCGCGGCACGTCACCTAGCAACCCACACTGCTGCCTTGTTTTGCTGCAGATATCTCCTCTCTGCCCAGCACCTATCGCCAGGAACGGCTGCACTGGGGTTTCAAATGCTTTTTTATCAACAGAATGTGCCAGCTCTGATTAAACCGATTTTTTTTTTTTTTCCCCTGCTAAAAACGTTAAAGCGGTTCAAAGCGAGGCGGGGGCACGCGGCCGTGCTGCCGGGAGCGGAGCTGGTTGCAGAAAATTGCCATTTTTGTTAGCGGAGCTGCAATACCATCCCTGTCTTTTTCTTCTCTTTTAATGTGCTTTCTCATTAAGTAATAGATGCTTTGGAGGTGCGAAGCAGGAGGATTTTGCTCGGATTATCTTTCAAGAATTTAAGAATTGTGGGGTTTTTTTGCATGGGCATAATTTGACATCTGAGCCTTGCTTTGTTCTTGCAGCGGTGAGGTCCAGGTTCTCCGATACAGATGGTGCTGTGCTTGTGCACCCTTCAGTTGGGCTCCCCACCCCCTGCCATGGCTCTGCACCCTTCCGAGCACCGCTCCGTGCACCGCTCCTGCTGCTCCGTGCGTCCCCCGGATGGAGGAGGAGCGGGGCCACCCGTGCCCCGCGCATCCTCTCCCCTCCTGGCAAAAGGTCAAAACAATGAAGGAGGCTGCAGGAGAGATGTGTGTACGTGTATTTAGCAGAATTAATTATCTGTAATCGCGCGCAGCTGCGGCCTGGCCAGCAGTGACTCGTTCCCCTTGGTTTTGCTGCGGAGGTGTTTTCTGGTTTACGTGTTTTAACCAACGCGATGGTGATTGCTATCTCTAGCACAAATTGTTTTCCACTTATCAGCACGGATGGTTTCCATGGGCTCTGCAGGGCTGCAGCCTAGAGATCCACCAAAACCCCCCCTCTGTTATGGCCCCTCGGTCGGATGGCGCAGGGGTGGCCGGGGGGCGAAGCGCGTTCCGGAGGGCTCCGCTCAACCGGGGCGTGTTGGCAAAGGAGAAGAAGAAAAAAAATCCTCCATGTCTTCTGCCTAAAAATACAACCCGGCACTTGTTTTCCTTCCCACGGCGCAGTCCTGTCCTTGGCAGCCCCGTGCCGTGCTGCCCGTGCGGAGCCCGGCGGGAGCCGGCGTCCCCGGCCGTGGCACGGTGCTCGCCGCGGTGTTCTCTGTGCCCGGTGGCTTCAGGAAACCCACCGAGGCACCTGCGCGGGCCCCGGGGGCGGCTGCTTCCCCAGAAAAGTGCTTTTCCCTGGGTTGTTTTCCCGCTTTCCCCGAAGGTGCAGCGGCGAGGAGGCTGACGCCTCTTGGCACGGCAGGTCTGATTTCATCCCCGTGGCAGCTGTTTATGCTGCTGTCTGGTAACTATTCATTTGCTTGATTTATGTATTACTTCCAGTAAGTCATTCTTGTCCAGGACGTTCTGGAAATTTCCACTAGCCGCTGAGATGCGCTTCTCTCATGTGCTCCTCGCCTGATTTGGCTGCCAAAAGAAAACGGAGCGAGCTCTATGGCCTGGCATGGCCGGGCCAGGCAGCCACCCTCCCGCCGTGCTTTGGAAATGCCATTTTTTTGCCTGGTGCCTATTTCTGATCCCTTTGGGTCACGGCACCGCTGGGTCCCGGGTGAAGCCCCAGTGGTTCAAGTGACCCAAAGGGTCTGGGCGCTCCCGTGGGTGGCAGAGGGCACGACACACGGAAGGTGACGCCCTGTAGGCATGCTGTGCCTCGCCAGAGCTGGGAGAATCCTGCCTGGGACTCGTCTGTCCTGGGTCTGGCTCTTGCCATGCTTTTTTTTTTCCCCTCTTTTTTTTTTTTTTCCCCCCTTTTTCTCTTGTTTTATTTCCCTGCTTTATGTCTGGTTTGGAGCATCGAGTCCTGGCACTGGGGAGCCAGGACGGGCACTGCTGTGGGGCTGCAGCCCTGCCAGCGTTGCTGCTGGTCTGGAACTGGAACCAGTGCCACCTGGCTTCTCCAGAGCCGCTGTGCCCGGGCATCCACAGCCTTGGGGACAGCCAGCGTGGGTGGTTTAAGGGAGAGGCAGAGAGGAGCTGCCATGGGGCATGAGCCCTTCCTGGCTGTGGCTCCCTGGAGCTTCATCCCCACCACGGTGGCCAGTGACCGATGGTGCCTCCGGGTCTGTGCCCCGGAGTTGTGTATCCGTGTGGGTCCTGTGGTGTGCGCGCGTTGCCTGTACGTACCCTGTGCAGACACGGCAAAGGTGTGAACCAGCACAGGGTGAGGGAGGGGGAAAGTTTAGGCTGATCACAACAAACCAAAACAAACCTGCTTTGGTTTTGAGAATACAGTTCTAAGCAACTATTTTAAATCATCTTCTTCCCGACTGGAGCCAAGCACGCTCAGATCAATAAAAACCCCTTTTGTTGTAATGCTTTGACAGGATGAGCAAGGGTAACCAGCTGTCTGTTTGTCGTGCTGTTCTGGCATGGGAAAAGCCGACCAGGGCAGCAGCGGTGCTGCGGGGGTCTGGGAGGGCAGGCGAAGGGGAAGGTAGCGGCTTCGGCAGCGCTGTGCCGGGGACCCATCCTTGCTCTGGGCTCCAGGATGTCCTCCGAGTCTCCCTCCTCCATCGCATCGGGCTCTGGGCAAATTCTGGGTATGTTTAATGGTGGGGACGGGTGGTAGATGAGAGATTGCTCTGCAGATTAGTCTGAAATCTTTGCGCGCCCGTCTTGCTCGGCTAATTTAATCACAGCATTTAACTGGGACCACCTGTAGCTCTGTGGACAGACAGAGGCCGCGGGCTCCGGCTCAGCCTCCGGCGGCTCTGGATTCTGCAGAATTTAAAACAACAACAAAAAAACAACAACAAAAAAAAACAAAAAAAAAAACCAAGCTGTGTTTTTTGGGCTTGGCTTCCTGTGATGCGTAAATTAGCAAAAGGTTTTGTTCTGCTTCTGCAAATGAACTTTTCACCTCCTTAGCCTGGATTGTCGATTGAGGAGCTGTTTGGGTTCCTGGTAGCTTCTTCTTCCGTGCTGCTCCAAAAGGTCCTCATCTTTCCAGAAAGCTCCCCAGCTTTCAGCTAGAGAGGTCTGCACTGCAGAGGCTGCAGCATCTCTCTTATCAGGTTCTTCACAACTCCCCTGTCTTCACCACGCGTAAGAGTCATCTCTCTAGATATGATAACGGATGTCTTAAATTAGACTGAAGCTTACATCACCGGCCTGGCAAGACCGATCGTTCAGGAGCGCGTAACGCGGCGTGTGCTGGGTTCGCTGCACGGTTTCGGTGGTTGTTGGGCATCTCTGCGAGCTCCTGCCGGCCGGGATCGCCGGGACAAGCTCCAGGCGCTTCGCGTTACTCAAGCGCGAATTCTTGTGGGCTCGTGTTTGCACTTTGCGTTGTTGGATGGAGGTTGTTGGTAGCAGGTAATTATTGGGATTCTTTTTAATTGTTTATCACAGTGCAAATGAAACTATGTACAGAAGCAGATTGACTCTAGAGTGAGCAAAAGATTTCCAATAAATAGCTGCCATCTCTCCCTGGTGGAGTCTCCTCCATCCCCGCAGACAGAGTGGGACTTAGACATTTTAATGAATCATAGAATCATAGAATCATAGAATGGTTAGGGCTGGAAGGGACCTTCAAAGGTCATCTAGTCCAACCCCCCCGCAAGGAACAGGGATATCTCCAACTAGATCAGGTTGCTCAGGGCCTCGTTCAACCTGGCGTTGAACGTCTCCAGGGATGGAGCATCCACCACCTCTCTGGGCAATCCCAGAGTTGCAAATGAGAGCTTCTCTAGATTGCTCTTTATGCTGAACAGACCCGGTACTAAACCAAATTCAATTGTATAGATTTTAGTCAAATCTCTTTTCAGCAGAAGAAAGGAAAATGAAAGGCAGCAACACCGAGATGTCTTCGAGCTGCAGTTTTCCACGGGATGCTGAGAGCGATCCCTGGCCCATCTTGAGATGATCCTCTTTCCATTAGCAAGTGACTAAATTGCACGTCTAGTCGAAGTCCAGACTTTTTCTAACTATGTTCAAACTTAGAAGGACGTATTTCTAAAAACTTTTGTGGGTGAAGATGCCCCTGGAGGGGTGGGGGGCAGAGGGTCTGAACGTGGCTGGGGCTGGGCAAAGCCTTGTTCCACTGGCAAGGACGGGACAGGCATTTTACCTGCCGTTGTTAACCAGGACTTTAATTTATTCTATAAGGCTGTTTATTTCTGCGTTCCCTTTCTTTCCATTTAAACAATTTGTTTAGGAATTCAGTGTTTTGGAGGGCAGGACACTAACCTTGCATTTGTGAAGCGAGCGCACTCCAAAATACCTCTAAGGTGGAAGAAAAAAAGTCAAAAAACCTGCTTTGTCACTCTTGCCTGCGGCCGAGGCACTTGGATGAGCACCCAGGTGTACACTGGGCTGGAGAGCGGTGGGAGCTGCACTTGCTAAACCCAGTGCTGGGTCTTGCTGGGAGGGTTTTTGGAAGCCCTGTGAACACTGTGGCTGTTGCCACCCATCAGGTGGGCTTTGGCGTGTTGCTCTCCATCACAGCAGGTCTTTCAGAAGATTTCTCGTTAACATTCACTTGCTCTTTCAGGCTTTTATTGCCCTGCTGGCTGTGTAGGTTTTCTCATTGCAGTGTGAGAGCATCAGCGATTTCTGGTTTCGGAGGAAAACCCGCCTGCACAGCTGGGGCTTTGCTGGGGGCACTGGGGCTGGTGGTGGTGCTCTTGTGGGGCTGTGGCCAGCCCTCACTGCAGCACAAGCCACCACGCTGCCACTAACGGGGCAAATAACTGTTATTATTGGAAAGAGGAGAGGCGTGATGGAGCGCAGCAGACTGAAGCTGTAGCTGAACGCCGTGCTGGCACACGTGCAGCCAAAGCGAGGGGAAGAGGCGCGGGGCCGGGGGGTCAGGGTGTGGGATACGGGAGTTGCGTTCAGCTGGTGTCGCCTCTCGGTCGTGTGCTGTGTGTGTGATGTTCGCGGCGTGGCGTTGGGGTCTGGCCCGTGGGGAAGGGTGGAGGGTCCTCTGCGGTGCGCGGCGTGAACAGGGCATCGCCGTGGCCGGGTGGCAGCGGCACAGAAGCCGGCATTTGCAGCCCTGGCAGCCCCCATTCCTGCTCCATCCCTGGGAGCCGTTTGAGGGTGAAACCCCTTTGGCTGTATTTCTGCAGGGGCAAACCGCAGTGATATTTCAACAGCAACCCGTGTCTGTGCCCATGGCTTTCACCGGGGCATCAGTGGAAACTCATGGTGCTGCCAACGCCGTGCCAGGGTTGGGGAATGCGGCAGCCCTGTGCCGCTCACCCCAGCCGCAGCCTCGGGCTGAGGGTTGGGGAGCAGGTTCGGGATGTCCCTGCCCACACGGCCCCCTGCGCTCTCCCATCAGGCTCAGCCCGCCCGCGGGCAGAGCGGGCGCCTTTGGGAACCCGGGCGACTCGGGCTGGGAAGCCTGGATCGGGGGAGCGTTGCAGCACCACGTGTGCTTTCCGTGCGAGTCGCAGCACGTACGGTATTCACACTGGTTAGTCTTACCAATACTGCGCTTCGCGTTTGGCCTCTGCATCTGTTCACTGCGATATGAGCGCTTGTGGGTTTGTTTTTTTTTTTTCCCTGGGAGTGAACCCAAGCATCCAGCTGTGGCCAGATTCACCCCGGAGAAAAAGAGAGTCTTGTTGGAGCAAGTCAAACCGCCCAGAAATGGTGCAGGCGCACGTTTTAGCCCAGCTGAGCCGGGAGAGCCACGAGCCAGGCAGCCGTTGCTGCAAACCCCTTTAATTCTCGGCGTTGCACCCAAAGGTTTTGTCGACTGCGTTCAGAAAGTTTCTCCTCGTCTTCGCTGGGAGGTTCTGTGTTTCCCTGGTGATCCGTCCTGCTTTTGGATCCGCTGGCCTCCGTCTGCATTCCTCAGCACTTGGCTCTCCGCGCTCGAGCGGCCGTGCTATGGAAGCTGTGATGCTGCGCGTCCCCGCAGCCTGCGGGAGCTGGGGCTGCGCGTGGGGCTGTTCCGCCCGTGCCCCGTCCCTGTTCCTGCGTGCCGAGCGCACGCGGTGACGGCGTGGCAGCGGAGTGAGCCCAGCGAGCCCGTCCTCCTGCCCTCCAGGCTCTTCTGGCCCTGGCAGAGCTCCCCGCGTCCAAGAGCAGCCTCGAAGAGCATGGGCATATCCAGAGCCTTAATAAACCCGACGGGATGAATTACGGTTACGCCGTGTGTAACTGAACTGAGCTGGTGGTGCTCCCCGGCTCCCCGCTGCTGCTCCCGGTGGCACGGCTGTGTGCCAGTGCCCGCTGCGGCTCCGGCTCCCTGTCACCTCCTCCTGTGCACATGTGCTTCGTAGGAACCGTTATCCAAACGCACAACTGACCGATTTGGCTACCTGGGACACCAGTGGTTAGTTCTGCAGGTGTAATTTCTTTGAACGTGCCACAGCCTTTGTGGTTCTCTCACTGTGGGCGATGGGTGGCGTTTGTGTGTACAAGGGCATTTGGTGAAGAATTTCTGTTTCAGTCTCCTCTGTTTCTGATATCGCAGGAGAGAAGCTTTGATTTTTAAAAAATCTCCTTTTGGTAACTTGAAGTCTTTTCGTGATTATTGTGATTAGTCTTATTTTAAAAGTTGAGCTGTTTGTTTCCTGACCCAAGTTTGCTTTTGACAAAACTTGGTATTGGGCTTCTCCGTTTCTGGGTCCCAGGAGCGGCCGGGATGCTGACACTGCTGGCTTCCTCCCAAGCACAGCGAGGTGGCCACGCACAGACGGGCTGCACGAGCGCTGCGTTGCAATAAACGCCCGCCGTGCTCCCAGCTGTGGGCCGGCGTTCCCAAGACACGTGGGCACCGGCGTGGGGCTGAGCGAGGAGCGAGCAACCCCTGGGAGCTGCAGGGCTGCCCTTTCCTGGGGCACAGCTCCTCCGGCCCCTCGGAGAGGGGCGAAGCCGAGCAGCGGGAGCCACTGGCATGGCCAGCCTGGCCCTCGCCCGGCTCCTCGTCCATCTCTCCACCTACACGCTCATCGACTGCAGCCCAATTAAACTCAATAACGTGCAGGGATGACTTGAATGCGCCCAGGAACATTTCCCAGAACTCATTAGATTTTATCCGATAAATACCACCAATTGTGTGCTCCAGCAGCCGCCTGCTCTCCGTCCGATCCAAATGAAATGGATGGCAATGGGGGGAGCCAGCGGGCAGGGGCACTGGCTGCAGGGTTTCGCTTGAACGAAACCCCTGAGGGAAAAGCCCCGCAGCCCTGCTGAGCCTCCCCCGGGCCAGGAGCTGTGCTCCCCCAGGGAAGGTTTGCCCGGCGAGGCCGCGGTGGGCACACGGCTGCTGCTCTGGTCGGAGCCTGCTGGCACAGGTTGGTGCGGCTCTGCCCCGTACCAGCTCCCTCGCACCGAATGGGTGGTGGGTCCGTGGGTGCTGCTGTCGCCCCGCGTGCTGTCTGCGTTCTCTGGGCTCTTTATCTTTCATTCATGCCCAGAATCGAATGCGAGTGTTTAATTTGTAACAAACTACCCGTAGCAGCCTAAATAATTTTGGGGTTGCTAACCCTCTGTGTGATTGGCTTTTCACGTTAAATAGAAGCTCTAATGGTGGTGTGCAACAAAGCAATATTTACTGCTCCTGTGTGCTTTCCCTGCACTGAAGCTTGACTACCAATTACTCTGTATTAAATTATGTTTGGTCATGCCAGTGATTATACAGTATCCAAGCAACCCAGGCATAATCTAATTTAACACACAACATGGATTTACTCCGCTCCCGTTCTCCTTGTTTTTTCTGAAAGTGAACGTAGAGCGACGGGCATCCACAGACACCCCCAGGTAGCACGACCGGCCCGTTCGGCTGCAGGGTCGGTGATCCCATGGGAGCCCTCGGCTCCCAGCCCGGGGTGTGTCCGCAGGGTGGCAGAGCCCAGTCTCCATCCAGCCTCTTTGGCTGGGTCCTTGCAGCAGCCAGGACACCTCTTGGGTTTGCACCAAGTGGGTCAGGTCTTCACAGAGCAGTGTCCCTTTGTAGGGCTGCTCATTGGCGATGCGCTGCTGCGTGCGGTGCTTCCTCCATCGAGGGTCTCCGTGGTCCGTCCCACGCTGCCGGGCTCATCTCCCGCTGATCCTGGAGACACGTGGGAACCCTCGGGTGCTGTGAGGAGGAGGAACAGCCCGGGGTCCAAAAGTCAGCGATAGCCCGGCACGTTGGAAGCACCAAGCAGGAGTTAAGATGCTGCTCTGCACGTTTCCCCGTTAGTTGATGATTCCCACCTCCTGCTTGTGGGGGAAGTGGCATCTGCCAAGTGTGGATGGAGAGAGAAAGGACAAAGGACTCGTCTAAATTAATATCAGTGCAATTGCCTTCAAAGCACACCGGGGCCAGGAAGAAACATCAGGTTAAAAGGAAAATACAGCAAATACTTGGAAACCTTCTAAAGGGCAGCTCAGGAATGGCACTAACAGTGCCGGCCGCAAAGCACTGACATTAAGCACACTTTGGGATGAGAACACCCCATCTTTAGAAACTGCGGCGTTATTTTCTAGTACAAAGGGCGATGAAGAGGTATAATTTATAGTGAATTATCATGTGGATAATGGATGTGGAATTTGAAGGATGCGAAGGGTGAATCATGTTTTGTAGCAGAGCTTGGGTACCCGAGCGGTGGGAAGGCTGCTGCTGGAAAAGTACCCGCGGGACGGACCAGAGGTTATGTGCCAGCCGGCGTTGTTCCGGAAGGGAGCCGGCCTCGCGCGACGGCTTCCACGCGTTACGGGCTCGGAGCAGCCACGGTAAAGAGGAGTTTGATGGCGACTGCGGGACGGAGGTGAGGGCCAGTGCCCGCGTCTGGGCACGTGGGCACTCCTCGGGCAAAGGGCAGGGCTGGGGCTGCAGGACCGTGTCCTGCTCGGGAAACCATTAATAGCTTCGTCTGAAATAATTAACAGGACCACGCACAGCTGCCCAGCCGTAATGAGTCAATGACAGTGCAATTTATTAGAGTGATGTATTACATGGTAACGGTAATGAGAAATGGAGGGACCTAATTTTGTAAGACTTAGATCAATTCAGTTGTTTTTTTTGTAAATGAGCATTGTTTTACTAACCACAGAAGATCATTAAAATTATTATTTTATTAGTGCTTTTCAAAACTATTTGAATTATGGCTGCTTTTTTCGAAATCCAAATAGGAGTGTGTGAACGTGTGTCTGAAATAGAGATGTTGTTGCAACGTAAAAGTGTCGTTGGTGTTTGTAAATGTCTTGATGAGGAGGTGAGTTGGAGTGGGGGAAAAGGCTCAAATCCCTATTGAATCCCTATATAAGTAGGTTTTTTTTCTCCTGTAAGTAAGCAAGCTTTTTCCTAAGTAAGAATTTGTTTCCTATTGGACTTGTCCTGCCCGTTGGGACAGGCTGGGTGGAGGCGATGGGCAGAGCAGGGTGGGCTCCTGCCCCCCCAGACCCCCTCAGGTTGTCGTCTCTGTGACCAGAGCCTTTCTCTGGGGCAGCCCATCTCCCACAGCCTGGCGCTTTACTGGCACGGGAGCTTTCTCGGACACTCGGGATAAAATATTGTGAGCTTCGTGAGAGTGGGGCAAGTTGTGGGTAAGAGGGAGGTCCCGCAGAGCTCCCAAAGGGCTTTTCCCAGGGCCTCTGCACCTTTGAAGTTGTGGCCCAAGCCCGGACTTGGTGGAGGTGACGTGTTCTCCAAGGACGTGACGTGCACTGGGGGTGAGACTCACTGGTACGGCCGAAATTGCGGCTGTGGGGAGCTGAGCCAGTCCCTTGGCCATGAGCTCCCTTCTGCTGCCTGAGGAGCCACGTACAGGGGTGAGGAATGAAGAGTTCTTTGCTGCATCAAGTGAGATTTGGATGGAAAAGGGGTGAGGAATGAAGAGTTCTTTGCTGCATCAAGTGAGATTTGGATGGAAAAGGATGGAAAGCATCGTTTCTTTTAAGCCAGCCCTACCTTGCGCTGTGCTGAACAAAGCTAAGTGTGCACAGAAGTGAGCACTGTGGTGTCTTGGCCCGGAGACAGTACTAGAAGCTCATGGCAATAACTTTCTGGGACAATCCAGCAAGATCTGAGTCTCAGCCTCACTTTGTGCTGGCCTACTGCGTGTCTCCAGGGACAGCAGGAGAGAAAAGTGAAGGGAAGAGACACTTAAAAAACCCCTTGAGCTACAATTGCGTGCTTGCACCGCCTGAAGTCATCGAGTTTCCTGGTTGAAGAGGTCAGGAGAAACCACAGGAGCGCAGAGACGAGGCTGTGGGGCTTCCACCGTGACGCCTCCTGCGTCACCTGCGCGCGTTGTCGCGCCACGTGTCGTCGTGTGGCTCCAGCGCGTGACTCAGCCGCAGTCCGCGGTGCCCGGCGGGGCCGGCTCGTGCCTCAACCAGGCGTTTGCCACGGAGCAGCCGGGTCCCCCGGCACTTGCAGCCGGACACAGCCTGGGGACCCCGGGGCTGCGTCCCACCTTGCGGCGTGCCCTCGGTGCGTGGCAGCGGGGCTCTCCGCGGCTGAGCCGGAGCAGAGGACGTGCCCCTGCTTTGCACCACGGCATCCAGGGGCCAGACCGGAGCTACTCCGGAGTAACGTCCCAAACGGATGTTAACCGGAGTCCCAGGTCCTCAGCGTGAGCTGTTTCCCTTTGCTGAACAGATCTGCTCCCACTGGGCTGCAATACTTGTGGATGTAAAAATAGATGGAGATGACAGGGAGGAAGGCTGGAGTGTCAATCCCTGGGAGAGCGGGTGTCTGTGTCGAGCAGATGCCTTGGTGGGGCGGAGAAGGACACGTGTGTGTGCACGTGGGTCCGGGGGTAACGCCTGATCTTCTCCTTCCAGCCTGGTTTGGTTGGGGCTGACCTCTGTCTGGTGCAGGCAAAAGCTTAAACGGGTGAGAAGGGGTTGGATTTTGGAACATATTAGGTCACTCATTCAGTTGGAGAGCAGCGTGTGTCAGAGGTCCAACAAGTTGTTTTTAGAAGGGATTTGAGCATTAATGATTCAAGATGTTTTCCTGGGAGTGGTTTGCAACATGAGACGCAGTGGCCAGCGTAGCGTCGGGGTTTTGTGGGATTAGTCGATCCACTGAGGCTGAAAGGTCTGTAGTAACACAATAGTTAAATTTGTACTTTTCCACATGGCTGAGCCTTCAAGGAGCTCACCAGGAGTGTAAAAAATGTAAACAGCAGTGTAAGCTTTGTGCCAGCCATGAGGCAGGGAGGGGGTTTCCATGCGGATTAGTTCCATCACCTACTTTTTTTTTACTTTTTTTTTTTTTTGTTTCCCAGAGTTGCAAATAATCACAAGCAGAACCTGATGACTGTTGCTAATCTGGGTGTGGTATTTGGGCCAACACTGCTTCGACCTCAAGAGGAAACAGTCGCTGCCATTATGGACATCAAATTTCAGAACATCGTGGTTGAAATTTTAATAGAAAACCATGAGAAGGTAACGGCTTCACTTGCTTCTTTCAGTGCCATTAATTTATGAAAACGAATTTGTCTCTCTCTCCAAACTGCAGCCCCCTATCCCAGACCCCGCCTCACTCCCCGTGGCTGGTGCCACTGCCGGAGGCAGCGCTGCCGCAGACGGTGGGGTTGTGCCAGGGAGGGCACCTCCCGGGTGCTCCCACCAGCAATGGGCACGGCTCCGGGCATGGCCTGGAGGCTCCAAAACTGATGGTTCTCAGGCCATGGTTGTGTAACCAGCCCTGCTGGTAACCAGCCTTTTTTATGGTCATCTCAGTGTGAGTCGGCACGGCCGTGTCTCCATTGCAGAAATCCCCCTTTCTTTCCCCTTCCCATTGTTTAACAGGAATTTGTCCTTAGTTTCGAGAGAGAGGAGCACGGAAAGAAACTCGTGCGAGATGAAGGCCTAGGCTGGCTGCCTGCTTTTCTCCCTAAATCTGTTTGTTCAAGTACTGGCTTTATCCACAATGCTGATTTCCTGAATTATGATGCATTTGTGTGTGTCAGCCGTGGCGATGTTCTCGCCCGTCGGCGGGGCCGGGCACTGCCATCCCCCCCGGCCGCCCGCGTGGGGTGGCTGCGTGCAAACAGCAGCGCTAAAAAAAAAAAAAGCCATTTTCTTCTAAATTCAAACAGTTCCCTGTTTACAATCTTTTGTTCGTCTGGTTTTGATTGGAAAGAAATAACTAATTTGTGCATTCAGGCTGCAGAGAAAGAAGAAGCTGCAGGCTGAGGGCTGCCACGGCAGGGTGGCACCGGCGCGGGGCTTTGCTCGGAGACATCTCGAAGGGGTTTCCTGCAGGTTACAGCGCCAGGCTGAGCCTCTGGTACACGCCGTGCGGGTGGCACAGCCGTGGCACGTCTGCGCGGGGCTGCAAAGGGGCATCAAACGCGCAGCCAGCAGGGACGGGGAGATGGTGTCCTTGTATGTTCTTGGAGAGGTTGCTTCAACAGGCACACAAAGGTGTTTATTTAGGATGGAGGAGCTGTTTTCTTCTCCTCTGCACGGAATGTGATGGCAACGATGGCTTAATTATGAGCTACTGTGCCGAGGGAGGTGCGAGCAGCAGTGATGGACCTGTGGTGTGAGCACAGCCCGTCCCCCCCAGCCCTGGTCCTGCGTGGAGGAACCGGCACGAAACCTCCTGTCGGCCTTCGATGGTCACCCCTGTCCGTCCGTCCATCCCTCTGTGTGGGTACAGGGGAGCGTTCACCGCCTCTCCCTGGTGCTGCTGAGCTCCTCGGCTGTGCCGCCAGCGCCACGAGCAGCGCGGCGTCGCTGCGAACGTGCTTTGTCTCCCTTCCCCTCGCCATGCTTTATGGAGCCCTTCCCTCGCAGGCCCTTAGAGAAACACATCTTTAGGCATTGATTTTTTTCTGCCTGAACCGAGTCTCTTGCTGTGCCAGCCGAGCCCTCCGCCCGCTGGCACCGCTGCAGGAACCCCTGTCAGATTTCTGCAACGATCGTGTCTGGGTGGGCTCCAGGGCTCATCCCTGGGTGGGCTGCAGCGCTCGCCTCCGCTCACCGCCCCAATTACAGCTCCCACCCCAGCGTGTCCCAGCGCTTCCGTGATTCCTCCTCCTTAGAAGTAATTTATGGCACCAGCAGAAGGGTGAATCTGCAAGTTGGTTACGTCCGTTCGCTGCCAGTTAGTTGTGCGGGGGGTGTCCCTGCTGCCCGGGGGGCAGCGGGGGCTGATGTCGCCGGGTGCTGAGCTGCCCTCGCGGGGCCGGCGCCGTCCACGGCTGCCGCTTCGCACCAGGGTGCTGCGAGCGAAACGCCCGGGAACCCGCATCCCTGTTTCTCCAGGGCTCTCGGGAAAACATCCTGGGCAGGAGGGAGACAGGAAAATCTCTTGAACGCTGCGTTGGTGCCGGTTCGGCTCCCGCTTCAGGACGGTTTCGTTGCAGTGTGTTTCTTAATTGGAATCGATTCGAGCTCGTCGAAGGTTCCCCGCGGGAGCTGCCGGAGGTGATGAGCGGTACGCACGCTGCCTGCGCTTGTGCTGCTGGTGCTTTATATTGTTTTACACCGGTGACTCACAGACACTGTTTATGATGAAGTACATTCCCAGGGAAAATGTAATTGATTTGAATGGGTCCTGGCAATCAGCGGCTGTCTGGCGTTACATTATCTTTCCCCCAGGTAAGTGGAATGCCTCTCTCCCGTCAAAATTACTGTTGTCATTGTGTAACCAAAAAAAAAAAAAAAAAAAAAAGGCAAAAAAAAAAAAGCAAACTTGGTGATGACATCTCTCGGTCTGAGTAACTGCTGGCAGCTTGTTTACACAGTAGGCTCGTCTGATTGCCGGGGCTGTGGAGAGCGTTTTGGGGGGTTAGTCAGCGTTCCCTGCAGTCACCCCACCTGAGCTTTGGCTCATCGTCCACCTGAGATTATCCCTGGGGAAAAACATTTGTCTCGAAGCTATAGAAGTATCAGAGAAGGACGCTTCAGGGCACGGTGCCCATCGCCCGCTGTCTGCCCTGGTTGACATGAGTCCGGGCTCCCTTCGGCAGAGGCTCCGAGTTAACGCGTGCCCTGTGCCCGCCGTCTTGCCGATGTGCCTCAGGAGCCATGTGCCATTCGGAATCATTTGGAATCGTAGTCAGCACAGCAGGGACTTTCTGAAGGTTCCTGGAACAACTGGTAAATTATGGTTTGCTCTTCGTTGCCAGAGCGTCCGACACAGATCATTAAACCCTGCGTGTAATCCAAAAAAGTTGAATCGTTTCTGGAGATTTATCAGGTTTCCAGGTCTCAGATGCAGATTGTTTGTTGTACTCACAATAACAGCCATAAATTCTGAGATGGTTTTTAAAGCTCCTCAGACACCTTCTCCTCGAGAAGGTCTCTGTGCATCACAGTATCACAGCCCCTGCGCTTGTCTGTGTGATCGGAGCTGCCACTGGGAACCGCTGCGCTTTGGGTGATTTCCCATGGGTGGTACTGACACCAGATCTTCTGGAAATGTGGAATGGCGTTGGGATGAGTGTAGGATCAGGCCTTGGGGAGGAGGGACGGCGGCTCCGTTTGCCTACCAGATGTTCCAGCGCAGCAAATGGGAGCCCTGAAAAGCTGGGCAGGAGCAGCTGCCCAGGGCTACCCAGGAACCAAGAAAATGTCAAATTGCTACTTAACCAGATTTATCCATTAGCCATTCTCAGCCTTTTCTGTGTATGTTTGTGAATACAATACATTAAGGTAATGTGTTATAAAATACATTCTGATTATATATAATTAAATGGATAAAATGATTTTTCTCCTGTGGCTCTGAATGTTGCCATGACAGGCAAACCAAGAGTGCATCCTGTGCAAAAAAACGTACGGATGCTGCGTTGTGTGCCAGTTACTCAAGTAATTGCCATTTAACAGCATATTTCTGATTTAAAAATTAAATGTTAGCCAAAAGTAATATTGAAATACTATTACATCTGACAATTGCAGATGTCCATTTATGTTCTTTTCCAAAGCTTAAATTTCTATAGCTCTCTGGAAAAGGCCATTGTTCTGAAGTGTTACAAAATTAAGAGATCGATTTACTGTCTTGATGATGTTCCCTCCAGACGAAGGATTGACCAGGTGAAATGTTAATGCAGCCGGTACTGATGACAAACAGGAGACTACTTTGTGCAGGGAATTACAGACCCAGACACTCGCCCCAGTAAATGGTGAGGACTAACACCAAAGTCAAGGCCCTCAGCACCTCATCTTTGTTTTATCCTTTTCTGTAATTAGCTGAGAGGTTCAGCCATGCTGTTGGCAGTGGGTTTAGCCAGTCCTCGTGTGAGACTTTGTACTGGCGACGTTCTGAACGTCACAGCAGCTGCTGCTTCTCCGAGTTCCATGAACGAGTCCAGGTGCAGTTCTGTGCACGGGACCACACCGAGCCGGTGGCTGGAGAAGAGACCAGGGGTGGACCCCGACGTGCTGTTACGTCGTGTCCCTCTGACCTGGGCAGGATACCTGACCCCTCTGCTTCCAGCTTCTGCGTAGTAAAATGAGCATAATGGGGTAATTAGAGCCAAGCACGAGGAGATCCTCCGGTGCGTGCTGGGGTGCGGGGAGGGGAGGAGGGCTCTGATGGAGGGGGCACCAGCCCCAACCCCACCAGCACCCCCAGTACAAGTGCGAGTGGCCTGGTGGCGGCGAGCAATTCCTCTGAAACCCCTCAAAAGCGCACGTGCCTCATCCCTCTCCCTGCACGGAGCATCCGTCGGCTCCAGGGGGACACCCCTGCTCCTCCCGCGGTGATGGGGCCATGGGCAGGTCTCTCTGGAAGAGGTGCGGGATAAAGGATGTAGCAGCACCTGGATGTGTTTCCTTCAGAGGTGGGAGAAGTACTAAAAAAAGCCTTTTAACGGCCGTCCGAGTCGCGGTGCTGCCGTTTCAGACAGAGGGGAAGGTGGCGCGGAGCGGCGAAATTGCCGCTTGCGTGGGGCTGAGCGAGCGCGGCGCGGCGGTGGCTGTGATTGAGGAGCCCTGGCTCCTCGCTCCCACGCCGGCCCTTAAACTGTCTCTCTCCTCCCGCTAATTGGGCTCCGTGGCTGGGAGGGCTGGAACGCGGGGCTGCGCGGTGAGGAGCGCGTCTCGGCTCTTCTTGTGAAATGAAAAAATGAAGCAAACCTGAGAAGCCTTCCTGTGAAGAAGAGGGGGGGTTTTGTGCAAGCGGTGTCTGAGCGGAGGGAGATGGAGGAGGAGGGTTTTGGTCCAGCAGTGCCCGTTTCCTTCTCTGCCAAAGACATCTGTGCCGTTTCCTGGTACACAGTAATGGCAAACTTGTGTCTGCAATGAACTATTTATCTCGCAGTTCTGGAGGTCTCCAGCCTCCTGCCTCCTTCAGAATCAGCACTTTACTTTTTTAAATGTGGCTGTTAATTGACTTTTCTCCATCGTGAGTGGCTAAATTTAGCCTGTGTGCTTTGTGCCGTGCCGAGGTGGTAGAGCGAGCGGCTTTTACCAGCCCTGTGCCCACCTCCGCAGCGCTCCTGCTCCCCCTCGCCGCGGGCATCTCGCTGGAGATGCCGTACGGGCCTGGGGCACCAGGGAGGTTCGTGGCTGAACACTGTCCTGGAGAAACGCTGGTGTTTCTGCTTCATCAGGAGGCTGAGTCGTGCTGTTATCACCATGGTGTGCCATCGTCACCGCGACGTGCCATCGTGACCGTGGCATCCCAGCCAGAGCCGTGGGTGGAGGACGTTGTGGCTTAGTAAAAGGAGTTTATAACGTAGCCAGAAGAGTATTTACTGGGCCTGTACAGTTGCAGTTGTGTCAGTGCCAAGGGCTCGAGTGGGGCACGAGCACATCCGAGCCGGTGCGGCTGGAGGGCACAGGGAGTGGGGGTGCAGGGGGGGTGCTTGGGCTCGTTAGGCGTTTTAACTGAAATGCAAAGTTGGTTGTGAGAAGTTGAAGTCTGTAAGATATCAGATGATGGAGCTTTTTGGTAAAATTGTTTCATAACGATGTTCCAGCCATGATTAAAAATGCAACCTCCTTATAAGCTGAGGCTGGCTTTGGGCACGGAGTTCATAATTTAAAAGCATGTGTATCTCCTCTTATTAAACACCAAAAAAAGGAAACGAAACCCAGGGAGTTTATTTTCAAGTGTGCTGTGGGAAATCATTGCCTAAAATGCCATTCATAAATGAATACTTGTATCTTGTTTGATTTATATATTTCATTACCTTTCCCAAGTAGAACTTACTGTTAAAAAGCAATTTGAAAGCAAGAGCTTGTTAAAAGCAGGTGGTGGCCGTGCTGGGTACCGGGAACGGAGCCCCGGGTGGGCAAGGTGCCCCTGGCACCGATTTCGACCCCCGTGCTGAGGGTGCTGCCCCAGAGAAGCTGTATTTAGCACGTAGAGCACAGGGCTCACGGCACAGATCTGGGACAGGCACCCGAAGCACGTGCAGCTCTGTAGTGTTGTAGTGTGGTGAGCAACATGCTGCGCACAGCCCTGTGCACCGGGACCGGGGAGCTGGCCTCAGTACCGGCGCCTGTGCTGGGGGGGGCTGTTGGGGTGCTGGGGAGGGCTGTTGGGGTGCTGAGGGGGCTGTTTGGATGCTGGGGAGGGCTGTTGAGGGTGCTGGGGGGGGCTGTTGGGGAGTTGAGAGGGCTGTCAGGGTGCTGAGAGGGCTGTTGGGGTGCTGGAGGGGACTATTGGGGTACGGGGAATGGGGTGCAGCAACCATGCAAAGAGCTGGGGAGCTGCTGGCCCCCAAACTCCCACGGGGAGCCTGGGAAGCAGCCGCTTTGGAGGTGGGAACAGGCACAAACGAGCGTCGGTGCCTGCAGAAAGCGCAGCTTGGGCTGCATCTCCCTCCGCTCATCCATACGGCCGGGAGGAACGTGTGAATGAGCTCAGCGGAGCTCTCCAGGAAGGCTGCAGCAGGACTCCACAGTCCATCCATCTGTTCCGCAGCGTGCCCAGCTATGCACAGCCAGATTCAGCTGCTCACTTGGTGGGGGCCGGGGCTGCGATGCGCGCAGGAGCTGCGCACAGCGATGCGTCGCTGCTCCCGTCACACGCTCGGGAGCTGGACCTGGTCCCTACCAGTAGAAAGGTTGGGGAGCGATGTCCTTCGCCGCGAGGTGTTTGATCCATTGAGAACGGGTCGTGAGCTCCTCTCCGAGGGCCGGGAGTCCTGCCCTTTGCCGCGCTTTGGGGGAGAGATGTGACATTAAAATTTTTGGCTGACGCCTCTTGGCTCTTTAGCATTCATTTGTAGAAATCGGCGTGGTAGGTTTACGTGTGTGTGCGTGAGGATTTTGTTGTTGTTACGTGAAACAAACGGATTAGCTGCTGGCAGCCGCTGCCGCGGGCTGGCAGGTGGCATTCGATGGCTCTCGGCATGGTGAGGGCGGCACGCTCCAGACGCGTCACCCCGGCACCGCGAGGGCAGCGAGCTGCCTCCGAAACATGGTTTTCCTCTTGGCAACCCCTGGCAGTGCCAGTCGGGTGGAGCTGGGAAAGACACTGAAGGATGGTGTTTATTGTACTCCAGTGGTGGCAGACCTTGGGAGCGCTGGTCTGGAGGCAACGCTGCTGGTGTCTGAGCCTGGGGTTCCAGAAAAGAAACAATAAATAACCAAATATCAACAACAAACAAAAGTGCTGCTCCTTACGTTCATGCAGTTTTAAAATTCCATCCCCTTGAGAAAAATGCGATGACTCAGTTTTCTGACAGCTGTGGCTGGAAGTTGTGAAGACTTTTCCCAAGCTGGTTGGCATCAGCGGGTGCGAGGGCACCGAGGGCCGTGCTGCAGGACAGCGTGCGTGGGGACGTGGCAATCTGTGCTGGCTGGGGCACTTCACCGTCACCTGCTGGGGCACTGTGCAAAGTGCCACGTTATCAGGGTTCTTTGCATCTTGCAACATGTGTCTTGAGTGAAGAATAGAGGAGTGCAGATAGGGCAGGAATGTGGAATTTAGGAAATTGTACCCAAAGCGTTGCCTTGTTGAACGCACGTGTTCCTTAGATGCCGCTCTGCGGAGCGGTGGCGGAGCGGTGCAGAGCAGGCAGGTGGGCAGCTGTTCTGTTCAAAGGGGTGATGCCAAAGAACAACTTGCTTATTGTTTTTGACAGATATTTAACACGGTGCCAGAGACTGCGCCGTCGAACTCGCAGCTGCTGTTATCCCGCAAGAAGAGCACGGACTCAAAGCCGCCCTCCTGCAGCGAGAGACCGCTGACGCTCTTCCACACGGCGCAGCCCAACGAGAAGCGTAAGTGTGCCGAGCCGCTGCACGTGGCCAAGTTTTTGTCCTGATTGTGACTAATGGATTGTAATTCCTCTGCCACAAGACGTGGCTTTACTGGTGTCAATGGAAGAGACGATTCCCATAACAGGATTGGGCTTTGGTTTCCTCTGCCGTCACGTTGATGGGGAGTGTGAAGATCGTCTGGCATCCCAGCCCTTAACCAGGGGCTTGAAGCGGGGCTGCGTTAGCACAGTATAGAGTGTTGCCATCCCGTCCCCACCTGACGGGCCCGGCGCGTTCCTGTTCTCGTGTTCCCTGACCCCGTCCCCGCCGTCATCAGCTGCCGAGCTGTGCTGCTGCGTGCGGGGCACGAGACATGCGGCAAGGGTGGACGCCCTCCTGCGTCTCCAAAAGGCCACCCTTTTTGGATGCCCTCAGGCACTTTGCCTTTTACAGACAGGAAAACTCGGCCAGGAGGTTCTGCGTTTTTCTGAGGATCATCTACCACGGCAGTTTAAAAATGCTGAAGATCGTCTTTCCGTTTCTGTCACTAATTGATGCTCCAGACATTTAGAGCCAGTGCCCCATCCCTGCTCATGGAGCAGCAGAAATGCGTCTGCTCAGGCTGGTGCTTCGCGTTTCAGCATAAGCCCAATTCCCAGCTCTCCCGTTCCTCCTGGCTGTGTGCTCCCAGCCCTTGCCTCAGGCTGCTCCTGGAACTGGCCAGTTGCACAGGAAACTGTCCAGTTTACTAAAAAAGCAGGAGAGTATCCCAGTGAGCAGAGCAAGTGCCCGGGGCTCAGCTGGCTTTGCTGGGGCAGGGGGCTGAGCGCAGGGAGCGAGGAGCTGGGGAAGGCTGGAGTCACCCATCTCCCCAGGACTTACAACTGCAGGGTGGCCGGGGTGGCTGCTGCGCGCTTCGCTGGCTCTCAAAACGTGTGGGCTTGTCTGCCTCTGATTGAGTTACTGTTAATTATCAGGCACTCTCATTTCGGAGGATGTCATGACGCTGCCCGTGGGTTTAAGGAAGCAGTGGTGGCACCAAAGCATGCGCTGGAAATAGTGTGTCACACGACTCTCAGCGGAGCCTCAAATATCAAAAGCTGCTTTTGAAAAATTTCAGCCTAAGTGATTTATTTGCTGCTAACTAAGCAGTTGGTTGTTAGACTCTAGAGTCGCCCGGCTGCCGGAGCCTTCACGTGCCGCCCTCCCCTTGCCGAGAAGAGAAACTGAGTTCATTTATTTATTTCTGCATGCATTTATTCCCACGCAAAGCAATGTTTTCTGTTTTCCTCCTGACAATCTGTAGTCCCCAGTGTCTATGGGAAGCCGCTATCATTTTATTCAGTGTTTGTTTGCTGTCCCTGCTGCACGTGTCAGTTGAGGAATAATGGGAGGTTTCCTTTCTTACTGGTCCGGAGATGGGCCAAGGCTGAAGTGTGAGGGCTTGGACGGCAGCTCAGGCTCAGCTGAGCGCCACGTCGGCGTCGTGTCCTGAGCTGTGACATAGAAACAGCTCCGCCGAGACGCAGAAACACATCACAGCCTCCCCGTCGGGTTCGGTGGAAGCGCCTCTCTCCTTTGCAGGTGGCTGTCTTGGGGGAGAGGGACGGGGAGCCCTGAAGTATGTGATCACTTTGGTGCTCATGCCTCAAAATCTGTGTTGGAAGAGGTAAAGTCGGCACAGAGGAGCCCCAGGCACAACGGGAGCAGCGGAGGCATGCCACAGCAGTCGCTCATCTGGGAAACAGAGGCATAATAAGATCTAATAGCTGGAAATTGAGAGTAGACACGTTCAGAATGGAAACAGAGCACACGTTTTTTAAGACTGAGAGCAATTTAACCATAAAAAGAAGTTAAGTGGGACAGTGAATTTTCTATTACTTGAAATCTGTTCATCGACATCAAATACCTTTCTAAAATTTTCACTAAAATTCATCATAGAAAGCTGGGTGTAAGTCAAAAATTACAGTGTTCAACAGAGGGGATCATGCAAGAGAGCAGATTAAATAGCTATAGTGATTATTTCGTTGTTAAACATTTACATTTTTGTCCACAACTGGCCCAGGAACTGAGCAGATACTGTGAAACAGGTGTCGTTAACACGGCAAATAACACCATCTTGTTCCTTATCAGTTCTTCATTATAAATTTTGGCACTTTGCTCATATTTTGTTATGCAGAGTGCTTTTGTCATTTTTTCTGTGGTTGCTGTGGATAACTCTTATCAAAGTGCCCTAGATGGGGTTATCACCAAAACCTGCTGCTCTGCTCCCTGGCGAGGTGTGGTGGCTGCTGGAGGAGAGCCCGGCAGCTCTGCCTCACGTCCTCTCCATCAGGACTCACGAGGGCTTGGGTCAGTGGCGAAAACTCAAACTCACTTCCATGTGTTGCCAGTTCTTGAGCTGGAAGAGGGACCTGAGACTGGCTGAGCAGTTCAGTGATGGGAGAGCTTGTCGTTCAGCAAAGGGAGGATTGCAAAAAAAGTCCCAGTCCAGCTCTCCCGTAAGCCCCTCCTTTCCAGGAGGGTGGTTTTGGGGGTCTTGGAGAAAAGTTGCTGGTTTGGTTTGTTAACGGTAACGCTCTCGTTGATCGGAGCTGGGCCACCAGCAGAGAGGAGATGCAGGCAGGAGCCGGGGCAGGGCCAGGGGCTGGGGCTGTGCTGCCAGGGGAGTGCCAGTGGTCCGTGGCAAGAACGTGGTCGGTGTGTCCCCTCGCACCCAGCTCTGCAGGCAGTTTGCAAAGTGGCTCTTCTGCCTTCTGTGTGACGGAGGAGAAACAGGCTTTAGCTGACGGGCAGTTGTGCTCTTGTAGCTGTAAGGCCAAATTAAATCTCACGGCAAAGAATCCTTCACATAAGCTTTTAAAAACATGAAGCAAAATACAGTATCAGCCTTTTAAAAAGGAGGAAATAAAATAAAGCAAGAGTTTCAGATTCTGCCATTCATCTCCCTTCCTCTTTGGATGAAACACTTCCATTTTCTTGGCTGATAGGGGCTTTAATTCAATCCTGGCTGGCAGCTAGCTCGGAGATTAGGCGGACAATTGACACTGATTTGTTAGGCTTATGGAGCTTATTTTCGGACTTCAGCCTTGGGCAGAAAATGTTTGGCAATAGTAAGACGTAGTGTTAGACCACACTGCAGCAGCTCAGGTCCGCGCTCCGCACAGCCTCCGGCACGGCCCCTCCAGCCGGTGGGGCTCAGCAGGATCGGTCCCTGGGCTCGGCCACCTCCCTGCTGCAGAGGTGGCCAGGGTCAGTCCCAGGATTTGGCCACCTTCCTGCTGCGGAGGTGGCCAGGGTCAGTCCCAGGACTCGGCCACCTACATACTGCGGAGGTGGCCAGGGTCAGTCCCTGGGCTCGGCCACCTTCCTGCTGTGGAGGTGGCCAGGGTCAGTCCCTGGGCTTGGCCACCTCCCTGCTGTGGAGGTGGCCAGGGTCAGTCCCTGGGCTCGGCCACCTCCATGCTGTGGAGGTGGCCTTGTCACAGCACCACTGGAAACCCGTGCTGCTGGCTGCAAAACCAGAGTGTGATTTGGACGGGCCGTTGGGGTGTTTAGGTCCATGGGTACCTTAATTTCTCTCTTGTGTCATGTGCTGACTCCTGCATCTGCCTGTCACTGTTTGTGGAGGTCAGTGCTCGGCTTTTCTTCGCTTTTGCCTCTTATCTTCTGCGTGGATAATCTTTTTCATCACAAAGGGCTTATGCCTTCTGAGTCCCGGGTGGGCGTTTGTGAGCTTATTGCTTCGTATCAGAGGACCTGCCACTCTGGGGAAGTCGCTCTTCTTTGTGAACTTTTCCGACTCGGTTTTGGGAAAGCGTGGCTTCTCGTTTGAGCCACCAAATGGCTCAAAGCTGGTGAGATCGTTCGTATTTTCCTTTTGGCATGTCAGACAGTGGTGAGTTGGAAACCATGGCTGGGCAAAAAATCCATCTCACTACATTGGAGGAACAAAGGAGGAGACAGAGAAGTGTATGTGCTGCTTGTTCCCTTGGTGTTTTATTGGGGATGGAGGTTAATGAAATGCGATTTCAGGAACCCGTTGACATGTTTCAACGTAGTTAACATGTCCTTGGCTTTGGCTAATCTCTGGAAGAGAAGCTCAGCCTGAGCTAAATCAAGTTTAGCCCTGTCTCGCTGCCCTGTGGGCACTGATTTTGTCCAGGTACCAGGAGAATGCAGCAGCTCCAGGGAAGGAGCGGGACACGGAGCGTCAGACTCTGCCCCTTCCCCGGGCACCCGCAAACCTTTGGCCCGTGTAGGCTTTTCCCTTTGAAGCGGTGGCAAAGATTGCCACACGGCCACGCTGAGACAACGCTGCTGCCGAGCTATTTCACAGAAACGCAGACGATTTCTTTCTGCCCTGTGTTCAGGATTAACTTTTCACACATCCCAGCAGTTCCTCTTGCACTCTTTTATCCTTCCTTAAATGCGTGCAGGATATGGATGGGTATTACACGTTCTCCTTCTAACACAAGCAGAGGTGTACAATTTAAAGGGATTGAGAAGAAGGGATTCCCTAGTACTGTGTGCTTTTTGGTAGTAACTTGATCATATAAGTGTACACGGGAAAAATAGTTTCTTGAAAGATTTATCACTGAAGTAGGACTCATTATGTTTTCCAGCAGGTGACTAGTTCAGGAAAACATCATCACAGAAGTAGCAGTTCTCTGCAACAGGGCTGCTTTCCATGCCATCAGTGATGATAATTGCTTCCCACAATTACAATTACTGCTGATACGGAAAAGGCATCTTATGAAAATGAATTAATGTGATTTTAGGTAATCCGATGTAGAGCTGAGGAGGGAGCCCATGCTGCGGGTGTCGGTTTGGGATGCATAATATTTTCCTTCCTCGCTGCTGAAGTTATACAAATAAGGAGGAAATCTCATAACATAATGTGATAGAGGGAAACAAGAAGCTGTAAGAAGCCTCCACGTTGCCAGCAGAGCAGTGCCAGCGTTTCCCTGGCACTGCGGCAGGAGTGGGCATGAGGCACTGTTTCGGATCGGATATAATGCTGAGTTTCTGACCCTCAGCTGTTCTGTATTTTAGAGGAGCTGAGCTGAAGTGGAGTGGAGACCCCATCCCCTTTCCCCTTTCTCCTCTGCTGCTTTTGGGTTATAGTCCTGGCCAGGAGAGATCGATAGTAGTTGATGTCAAGCCCTAGGCTGAAGCATTTTTTGCTGAGATAAACTTTAACTGTGTGATCCGTCCTTTTCTTGTTCTAAAATGTTATCCTGCTCTGTCACACAAATGCTTAGTCCCTTGACAGTCACAGAGAAATCCATTCCTGTATGTAGTTTGCATTTTAATTTTTTTCGGGTTGCATGGTTCTTCCGATGTCTTTGGGAACATAAAATATTAATGCCTTGAGAAAAATGAATATTTTCTTCCTAAAAATGGTATTCATTTAAAATGTAGCTGCATCTAAAAGAAAAAAAAAGACTACCTGCTATTTCTTATAGTTTAGTGTATAATATCTCTGTAAATTAACTGCCTGTTTTCTGAGATGTGCTAAGATGCTGCCCTGCCTGCGTTAGGGCAGGGACCATTGCGAGGAGCGCTCGGTGCCTTCGCAGCAGCGTGCTCTGTACTTTTGTGTGTGATGGCAGCTGTGTGAGACGGCTGATGATTCTTGGGTTTTGATGTTTTTTTAGAGGAGAACAGGAACAGTATCATCAACTCCAGCCTGGAATCCGTCATCTCTTCAAACGTAAACAGCTTCCTCAACTCCAACAGCGCTCCCCAGCCCAGCCTGAACTCGAGTGATCTTGAACTAGAAGTAATTAAACCCAACAGGCCAAATTCACTGTAAGTACAGTGGTAATTAGTGTTTTATAGGCTCTCTGTCCTTAATCTTTAATCAGGGCTGCTTCTTACTCCGAGTCCCAGCAGTTTATTGAAGAATACAATTTAACATTTTAATTTTTAATGGGCACCTAGCATGTGCCCTGCATTTTTAACTGGGTCTAAGCGGTGGAATTAGTTACTGTGGATTATATCTGCCAGCGAGTTTCAGCTCTGATTATTTTGCACATGTGGAGTAGTTTTCAAGCAGAACTCCGCGTTGCTGCTCGAACTGCTCGACCCATCTGGTGATAACTCCAGCAAACACAAAGGACTTTTCTTCTGAGTTAAATTCTGTGACTGTTGTCAGTACAGTTGATCTCCGGCCAAATCTGTGCCATTGCTTCTGCTATTGCTTCCTTCATCTGGAAAGTTCAAGGGAAAAAATAGCGACCTTAGCAATGACTCCCTGGGGACGGCCGAGTTATTTATGAAGTCCCCTGAACTTGACACAGCTGAGCCCTCGCGCCGATGGCCGTCCCTGCTGGGGGAATTTCCTTCCTGCCGCGGCTCTGCCGGGCCCGATAGCATTTTCCCACAGAACCTCCCCTCCTCGTACATGTGAAGATCTGCTCAGATCTTCAAGAGCCGTTGCAGTCCTTGCAAGCTGAAGCCAATTTTCCCCTCGGCACTCCTCGGCACGCCCCTGCCCGTCCCCATGGATCGGCCGGGAGGAACGCTGCTCCCACCACGGCAGTTTGTAGCATTGCCGTATGCGGCGACCTTCTCAATTAAGGGAGACCTTCCTTCCCACCCCTCTGGTCCTCCCACAGGCTCCAAACACTTCCAGTTCCCACTCAACCGTAGAAGCCCCCAGTCCCTTGGGAGTAGATGGTGGCATTTTTCCTTTAGCTGCTTTCTTCTGGTTATCAGCAGAAGGATTCCTAAGGACTCGAAATGGCTCAGTGCCAGGGTGGGTACTGGTAGAGATGGTGAACTGTTGGCTCGGTTGAGAGCAGGGGTTGGAGTCTGGGGGGCTGAGGGTGCAGCCCTCGCTACCAGTGTGCGGGCACAGCTCAGGTGCCCGCCTGCGGTGGTCTGCACGGGCAGAAAGGTAAGTACAGAGCGGGCAACTGGCACTGCTGCCTGCAGGAGCGTGTGTGCGAGCAGGGGACAGGCTCTGGCTCTCATCCATCCGCTCTGCCTCTCTCCTCACCATTACTGCCACTAAAACCATCAGCTGCATGCAGACCCAACCAGCCCAGCATCGCCTGGCGCCGACTCGGGGAGCGGGGTGGGTACGGCTCTGCTCCGCGCCTCGCCTGCTCTCCCTGGATTTGCCTACTGCCAGAAAGCCGCCTGCGAGGAGCATCGTGGTGGCAGAATAGAGCACCCAGAAGGTAGGATGCCTCTAAATGAAGGTTGCACGTTACGTGTGTTATGCACTGAGTAAAGATGCGTCGGTATCTCATGCCCGTACTGTCGGTTGAAGCTCTGGAAGTCAGTCACATACCATTCCCCCAACAGGATGTTTTTAGTTTATTTATCCTTCGAGGGGGAAAAATATGATGTGACTTATAATACAGCGAGGTTTGTGAGCCTGAAATCTGTGACCTTACAGGAGTTATTTGCCACATTTGCAGTTTTTCAGATTCCAAGAGTTGCCTCTTCTTAATAATTTCTTTTTTAAAGGAAATCATAAAGAAGTTCAGCAGAATAAATCAGATAAAGCTATGTGGGGCTTTGGGGAACAGAGGCATCTTGCTGTTTCCAAGGAATTAATTGAGCAGACCAACAGTGAAAGTGTTTGCTTGCCACCAGTTAAGGGGCCTTTACAATTCTGCAAAGTGAAGTAGTGATGAGCAGAGTAGCACCAGCAGCTCTTACAGCTTTGGGGGCATTTGGTGCTTTTCCTCAAATCCAGAGATTATGGGATAATTTTTACACATGCAGGAATACCGAGTTCTCAGTCAATGTTGAGCTAAAGGTTGAAAAGCGAGTCTTAAGGTGAATAATACCACCAGGCAAATATTTTCTTCTCTGTAACCCCAAATATTTAAAATATCTTTAATCCACTCTTTCAATAAGAAATGAAGTGTCTGACTTCATTTGATTCTTTTTAAACAGTACGTGTGGATGTCGCTTCAGCCCCTCTGTGCCCACTTACCCGTGAGCACAAGTCTGTGCCCACGGTTTTGGCAGGTCCGTGGCATTTTGTCCTCAGCAGTCAGCACTCTGCGGGACGTGTTGGTTTGCGGTGGTGAGGATGAGGAGGGCGAGGAAGGCTGCCAGCAGCGGGTTTATCCCCCAGCCCTGTCCGGCAATGTTTACAGGCTGCGCTCCGGGTCGGCGCAGGGTGTCTGGATGGTGCCAGTATCCCGGCGGCTTTGTGGTTGCTGCTCTGCGGGACTACCCAAATAATATCTGCATAAAGCCACTTCTGGTTTTTTAACCAGCTGAGTCAGTTGGGCTTTGCAGGAAGCCCTGGGCAGCTACACGCACGGCCATCGATCCGCAGGATCTGTTGCTGCTGCGCAAGGGGTTCCGGTGCTCCCCTGGAATTACCGGCCCCACGGTCAGGGTGTGCGGCAGCAGGGAAGGTCTCGGGGTGCCTCACCCTCTGCGCTTCTTCAAAACCCTGCCCGATTCTCTGCCAGTCCTCTGAGACCCGTCTTTGAGCTCTGCTTCAGGACTTCGGGTTTTTTCTTGTGTTCTGCACCGTTTTCTGTACTTTTTTGGCCGTGGACCGGGGCCATCCTGTTTGAAGGCCCGTTCAGGAGGGGCTGGCTTTGCCAGCAGCCTGCCCCTGCGCTGATCAGCTGGCTGAGCTGGGAGCCAGCACTCGCCAAAATCCAAACCCTGCAGCTGAGGAGCTGTAAAATTCCAGGTGTGCGGAGGCCAGGAAGTCCTGCTTTCCTCCTCCAAAGAAAAAGGCATTTCTTTCTGAAGAAGAAACTCTTATTTAAGAGAACAAGCACAAAAGAATCCTGGATTTGGTGTTTCCTTCCCTTCGAGAAAGGGACCTCTGCCTCCCTAATGGGACGACAGCGAAGGTTAGTGAAGGAAAAACTGCTCCAGACCAACATTTGACCTGGTCCTTGTTTTCTGCAAAATGCGTCACTGAAAACAAACGGGCTGCTGGGGATTTCCATTCAGGGGAAATGCCTTCGTTAATTAGGACCTTTTCTTGCTTTATTCCGGGGTTTGGTGCCTTTAGATGTTGGTGCATCTCTCACCCTTTGGGTGAGCACGGTGACCCCCTGCATCCTGTCCAGCCTCACCGCCCTGCCAGGCTCATCTCGGCCAAAGCTGTCCTGTGATGGGTACCCACCTAAGGAGGGCAATGGGCAGAGTGGGCACGTGATGAGCTTTAGACATTAACGTTGCTTTGAAATCCTTGCTTGTGTTGTCTCGTGGCACCAGTGCATTGCCCATCAGTGCCTTTGTGTCACTTTCTTGTATGTGCCATGAAGCGGGCAGAGCGCCACAGCTGTGAAGGGGAAACCCCATTTCTTCTGCTGGTTACAAGGTTCCAAACTCTGGTCCTGTGCCCAGGGAAAGCTGCGATGTGTTGCCCCAAAGCGGTGTCCACCTTGGAGCTGCTCTCCAGCCCAGCCAAGGGCAGGGACAGCAGTGTGCCCAAGACCATCAAACCTTCATAAAACCATCACTAGTTGCCTCCTTCCCACGGGCCACAGCTGGATTCAGTGCTTCCACCTTCATCCTTTAAGCCGTGGTAGGGCCCAAGTGGGTGTCCCATGCTGCGCTGCCCACTGTGCCAGGAGCTGTGGCACAGCTGCTCACCCTCTGCAAAAGCACTTTGGGAAACCGCAGGGAAAGGAGTTGGATCGTTTTGATGTTCTTGCTTCTCATGACACTGGAAACTGATGTTCTTGTGGAAATAACTCCTGTTGATCTCAGTGGGAGACTTGTTGGAGTACAGACACTCAGGACTGCAGGTCTGGGGGAGTTCTTGTTTTCCTTTTGCTGCAGTCAGCACTGATGCATCCGAAGGTTGTCTTTAAATGCACAGTGCTAAAATTTGTGAGCATTCTCTGTGAAATGAGATGGGTTTTTGAGCTTTTGTTTACAACAGCCTCTTGGCTCCCGTGTAAATGCTCATGTATCCCCCATGTCTGCTCCACGGGGAGCTCGGCTGGTTCCTAAATCCCCTCCATGAGTGCGTGCCACTTTCCCAGCTTCTGGGTGCCATGAGCATCACAGCAGCCCCCGTGCTGGGGCCGAGGTCCCCCCACCCCGGAGCCGTTACCCCGTCCTCCTCCCGAGGGGAATGCGTGCGTTCTCAGGCTCGCCTTCCCTGGAGCGCCGTCCTCCTTCACCGACCGGGAGGGAAACTGTTTTGCTGCAGGGCGAAGGCTTGTCCTTCCCAGCCACCAGTCGGGGTTTTACTATGGGAATGCATTTATTTATTAGGGCTGGTTTTATTTTAATGGAAAAACTGCTCTGGGCAGGAGTTGTACTGGGTGAGTCAGCAGGACTCTGTCCCATGCCAGAGCTGTCCCTGCGGCGGGGCGCGGAGGGATGGGGCTGGCTGCCGCGGCCACCGCAGCCCCACCGTGGGGGATTTGTTTTTAGAGAAGCGTCGAGTTGCTTTATCCTGCCCCTGCAGAAAACGTCTTCCATAGAAAACATGGCAAAACAAGAACCCCAAGTGCTGCCTTTCTAGCGTAGATACGTACTTCAGCTGAAGCGGGGCAGGTCTTCACGCTAAATCGTGTGATGATGAAAACCAAAAGATTTAAGATTGCGGTTTTTGAAATCCTTTTTAAAAAGCTCCTTGCTATGGTGGCTCTGCGGTGGCAGAACCACAGAACCAGAGAACCGTACAGCTGTACCTGCGAAGCCTCTGACGTGGGGTGACACCTTGGTGGGTGTTGGCTTTGTATGTTTTGTTCTCTGTTTTATTTATTTCTAGCCTCACCAGTGTCCCCTGTATTATTCGAAGGGCTGTGGCGTGTGCGGGGCCCCGCCGTGCTGGGTGCATGGGTGGCAGCTCCAAGTGCTTGAATGTGGCTGAGGCCAAGCAGAGGTGGGTGCTGCAAACACAGGCAGGAGTCCTATCACAGCCTCATTAGAATCACCTTTTAGTGCTTAAAATAAGCACAATATCTCAGCCTTAAACCAGCCGTTGGGTGTCATACTGGGTACTTCTGGCTGACGTCCTACCTGCGACTTGCTGCAAGCTTTTACAGTTGTTTGCAAAGCTGAACAACTGGTGTGTCACAGTTTGGAAAATAAACAGTGGCCAAAACTTGCTGGAGAGGTAGATGGAGTCGTGAGGGTTTCGGAGTCTCCTGTCACAGTCATTTCTTGTGTGGGGCTGTTCCGAAGGCGGAGTGGGGCCGGATGGTGCACACCAGGTAACTCCATGGGCTGCATTTTTGCGTTGCAACTCCACGAGGTCGCCAGCCTGCACTCCCGTAGGTGTGAATGTGCAAACAACGCCTGGGGGCTTCTGCCTTTTCTTCAGAAGGGGAGGTGAGCATCAGAGGTGCACAGGAGGGGCTCGGGCAGGTAGCAGAGCACCCAGATTCGCAGCCAGCTCGAGGGATGCTTGCCCGGGTGCTGCAGGTGCCCCTTTCCAGCGACAGTGTGCACCCCCTCTGTTGGCCCACCTTGGGCAGTGCTGGGATGACCTGCTGCTGCTCCCCAGGGGAGCCGTGGTGGATGGCTGCTGGTGGGTAGACAGGCTGGCTGCTGTTTCATGCCCAGAAAATAGGACTAAAGTGCAAAAGCTGGACACTTAATGTTTTTTGAAGTCCGTGGCCACGTCTTTGCAGTAATGTTTCCCAGTGGTGGCTCTGAGCACTTATTTTATCCCTATCCCTTGCCCTTTTTAATCTTTTCTGCCACCGCAGGACTGCTCCACTGCCTCTGCCAAAGTGACGCGCAGCCTGGCAGGACTTCAGGAATGGTTCTGAACAGTTGCTTCCTACAGGTTTCTAATGCTATCCTAGAGACTTGTTGATTTCTGAAGTTGTAGACCCCCTGTCTCTGTTGGAAGATGATTTAGCAGTGTTCTCAGAGGCAAAAACGTCCCACTTCTGGGCTGCCTTTGTGACAGGGTGCCTGGGAGGACCTGGCCGTTTCTGCTCGCCTGACCTCTCCTTCCCCAGCCATGGGCAGGGATTCCTGCCAACCTGCCCCTGTGCCTTTGGCATCGCGAGTCCCACGGTACGCGTTGTGCCGCCGTCGGCCGCTCTCCCGTGCGTGAGGTCGAGCCGGCAGCGCTGTGCCCGTCGCTCACCCTGCCTCCGCGACGGCTGCATCCGAGACCCCACACTGTGCTGGGCAGAGCTTGGGGAGAGGGGACCTTCCTGCAGGTCCCCTCATGAACAGAGGTGGTACTTGTGCTTTCTGCAGAAGCTTGGCTGTTTTTCCCGTGCAGCATCACCTCGATTTAACGCCCTAAGTGAGCGCTGTGGAGATCCGTAGAGCATCAAGGAGATGCAACCGACCTGACAACACTGTCTGGGTCTGAGGGTGCCTCCTCCTCCCTACACCTTTCTGGGAAGCTTGGATTTAGTCATCCCGTGTCTGTTTGCATTTTACTTTGTTTTCCCACTGACCGAGTATGGCTGTTTCTTGCCCTCCCCAAGTATGGAAAGAAATGAGGAGCGGATCTAAGCTCTAGCGGTCATGAAAAAAAGAACCCATTAATCTAAGGAAGAGAGGTTATTCCCATGTACTTTTTGATTTACAGGACCAGAATAAATCTTCATTAGGCATCCCAGTTAAAACTTGAACAACAGTTCTTCTTCCCTGCCCAAAAATGAGAGAAATTTCAAGTATTAATGTTTGTGCAGAACAGCCTCTGTCAGTGATTCTTGTTGGCCTGGGCTGAGCGGTGGGGCTGGCACGGAGGGTGACGGCACGTTGGAACAAACCACCGTGCTGCTGGCACCTTCTCCCATCGCCCCATCCCTGCCCTCTGCGCCGATCTCCCTCCTGATCCCAGACCTGTGTCTAACGGCGGACGGATCAGTGTGGCATCACCGATGTATCAAACAGCACCGCATGTGATTTTTTGCAGTAAACAATCTCTTAAAAGCGCAAACAGCTCCAGCAGTTACCAGCTGTGACACACGCGAGCGAAAGCGCGCGAGGAGGAGTAAATAGACCTTTAAATGCTGCTGGTTCCTTGCAGAATTTAAGTCACTTTTTCCGCTCTGAACAATAACCACGTAAACATGACAGAGCCTTATTCAGCACCTCCGCTCCCCGTACCCACACTGAATGCAGATTTCTGCAGCAAAAATAAATTGTTTAGTTTTGCTTTTCTGGGTTTTTTTTAGACTTTTGTGGAGTCGTCAGTAGTAGGAGGGATGTGAACTTTCCTGCACCCTGCCTCATTAGTCAAATTACTGTAAGAACAAATCCTTCTTGTTTCAGGAGCCGTGTCCCTGCCCTGCCAGCGGGAAGGTGAGCCAGGTGTGAAGGGCAGCAGAAGCTGGTGGTGGTTTCAGGGGAGGGTTTCTTGCTTTCTGGATGGCGTGTGAAGCTGGCAGCTGGAGTAAACTTCTTTTATTTATAGAAAGACCCCCCTGAAGGCACACAGAGAGCATGTCTGGGGAGTTACTTGCAGGCTGTGAAAGCCCGAGAGCTCTTCACAGCCATCTTCAGCTTCGGTTTCACTCGGCACCGCGTGGCTGCGGGACGGGGCCGCTTTATTCTCCGAGCAGAGCCTGATGAAAGCACAGCAGAGAGGTTACGTCTGCGAGCGCTCGAAGGAGCACGGCTCCCGTGGGCGACACGGTGGTCGTGCGGGCACCCCGACTCTCAGCCAGCTTAACTCCTGCAGTGGAACAAACCTGTCCTCAGGAGTGGATCTGTTTTCCTATAAAATAGTGCTTTGAAGCATTGATGAACTCGTGCAGTCCTGGCAAAGCTGAGCGTTCTCATGGCTGCAGTTAACCCGTCAGGGATGATCTCCATGTCTGTCAGCTGCTGTCACAAAATACTGGCATTTCTGCCTTTTTAGCTGAAGGTCTAGAAATGCTCAGCTACTTCTTTGTTTCATTTGGGGTTTTGTTACAGGTATTTGTCGTATGTTACGTTGGGTGTCCAGTTGGGTAGGTGGAGGTGGAGAGGCCAAGGCGGTGTGTCCTATGGGCAGCAGCAGCAGCAGGCTTGTCTCTGCCCTCTGTCCTGCCCTGGGATTTTGCATCCTAAAAGTAAATCCCGTCTTTATCACACTGGATTCAGCAGTAAGAGCCAGGACAGCAGCTGCTCAGCAGTGTTCAGTTTCAAGCGAGGAAAATGTCCGGTTGCAGCTGAAGTTACTAATTCCGACAGCGGTGTTAGATGAGCTGTGGGCGAAGTGGAACCAGCCGGTCTTGCAAGGGAGATGCTCGGTGGTCACCGCTGCGTTTTCCAGACCTTTAAAACGCGAACGAAGACGGTTAATAACAAACTGTTGCGCTCACCAGATAACATCTTGCTGACTTGGCAAAAAAGATTGGCCATCCGTGTCAGCGGAATGCTTCTGCTGGGTGTCAGAAGGAGCAAAACGAGGTCATCCCATGGGATGAAGAAGGGGGTATGGTGCCGGCGGGCTGCCAAGGCTCCGGTCTGCCCCGGGGGTCATGAGCCAGCGGCAGCGCAGGAGGGAGGAGGGGGTGCCTGCAGTCCAGTGGGTTATATATACATCCACAGTAACATCCATGTTAAATTACTCTTCCCTTTTTTCTCCCTCTTTCGTCACCCATTCCTGTCTTCTGCTGGGATTGTACAAGTAGTTCTGCCACTAACTGCAAAGCCCGTTAGCCTCGGGGTCTGAGCTTTGGGCTTATCCAGAACCACCGCTCTGCAAACAGCAGTACAGCCTTTCATTTTCCCATTTCCGATGTACAGGTCAAATTTGCACAGTTTAAAGTTCAGCTGTTTTTTCTCACTGGTACTGGCCACGTGCCAAAGGTGGGATCCCCCATCTGAGCTGAGATGTGTCCTCTCCAGATTCCGCATCCCTGGAGGCGACGCAGATGGAGCACGGGCAGGCTGCGTGTGCCGGGGGCACGGCTCCTGCTGCTCCCCCCCCCCAAATCCCGTGCGGAGCCCCGGAGCACAGCGTGCCGGAGGAGCGGATCGCATCCCGCCGGTCTCGGCAGCGGTCGTGCGCTCGAAGCCGTGCTCACCCCTGCTTGCCGATGGATGTGGGTAGGAGGAAAGGTGCACACGCAGCCGAGCCCCTTCCAGTTGTTTATTCCCCTTCTCCTTCCTAAAGCCCTCCCTGCTGTTTAACTGGTCACAGGTAACTGGTTTGAGAGCAGCTCTGCTCAGGCAGCTGCTGGTTCCCCTTGGCAGGGTGCGGTGAGTGCGGCAGTGCCGGGGTGTGGAGGAGCCTCCATGCACAGACCTGCTGGGGAATTTCAGAGCTTCTTTTTCCCACTGTGCTAGTGTTTCTTGGAGATCAGGCTTACAGGTCAGAGTATTTCTGAAATAATCCCTTCCCTGTTATCAAACGATGTAAGTGAGGTGCAGAACCGATGCACTTCATGATTTCGAGCTGTATTTTCCGTATCTAAGTCTGTTACTCATTTCAGAAGGATGAGTGAGGTTCAGGAGATAGGAACTCGGCAATGCTTTTAAAGGGAAAGAATTTATCTATAGCTTAATGTAAAACCATACAGAGGCCATCAGCCAGAGGCTCTGCCCTGCACACGGCCAGGGGAGCTGGTGAGCCCTCCATGCAGTGCTGATGAGGGACTGGGGCTCAGGGTGGGCTGGCAGAGGGTCCAACTGCCTCCCCCCTACCCCAGCTGAGCTGGACGGAGCAGGCAGGAGGGAGCAGGCAGCACCCGCTGCACTGCATCTGCCCATCCGTCCTCCATCCAGAGCGGTCATGGTGTGTCAGAAATGAGCCCTTAACCTGCCTGACCTCTTCAGTTCCTCTCCTTGTTGCTCACTTGCCCTTGCTTTGCAGAGACTTTCATGGCTTTCTTTTCTTTTGCTCGTGTTGTTTATATTCCTGAAGAATAATGGCAATTAGAGGTGCAGAAGGCGCAGGAGCTGGTCCCACCCTCATCCTGCCTTCCCGTCAGCCACTTTGGGAATGTCTCTCTGAAATGGCATCTCTGGGACTTCTGTTTAAGAAATTTTCTCATAAATCAAGTACTCCTGTCCCTGAGGAACCTGGATTCTTACCCACTCTCCCCCCACCTCAGTATTCAGCCCCACTTTTAATTTGGAAAAAGACCAGGAAAACGCACTGTTTTTTGGTATTGTCGTGTGTCGCTATAGAAATGGGGTAGTTTGTGCTCGAGGGGTCCTCTTCGCCCTGGTGGGAGAGCTGGTGCCCGCGAGAGTGTCCAAGGGGACAGCAGCCGGCAGGTTGGGGCTGCCAGCCTGCACGGGGGCTTCCCACCTTGCATCAAACTCTTAATGCCATCCTGGCGGTGCTTGCCATGGTAAAGACGTTTGCTTTCACTTTATCTTCATTTTGTGGTTCTCTCTGTTCACGCAAAATTGCAAAGAAAACCTCGTCGGCGCAGGGTGCCCGGATCCTCCCGTGGCGTAGGAACTGCCCGGTGCGTTTGGGGTAGGTAAAGTGGGACCATGAGGAAATAGGAACTTGATTAATTGCGAGGCTTTGGGCAAAACAAAGCTGTTTCTTCTTCCTTCCACCGCATTGTGGCCGGCTGGCCGGGAGCCACTGCGGCTCCACTGAAAGCCAAGAGCTGGGAGAGGCGTTGTCGGGGCCAGCGGCTCAGGGCCGGGGTTCCCCCGGGACCCTCCGCCACCACCACGGGTCCTCTGCTGCCCTTCGTCAGGTGGCTAAAGCCCTGAGCACCCGGCGTGTGCCTGGCACCGTTCGGGTGGCACACAGCGACCCACAGCCGGTGACCGCTCCGGGAGAAGCGTCTCGCCCCGGCGCCGCGCGGTGCAGCCGTGCAGAGCTCAGCCCAGAGCCCGAAGCGATGGGCTTTTGCCTAATCCGGGTTTTAATCGCGAAGGCCAGCCCCGAGGGGTGGGTCTGCTGACTGCCAAACAAAAAGTGGCATTTTTTAGGGATTAGGTAAAACCTTGTAATTATAGCTCCTCCAGAAAAGCCTTATCTAAATTTCTTTTTAAGATGAGCGGTTGTATGCTGGGACTGAGGGTTTCAAACTTGACATTTGTGGTCCCAGCGGAGTGCGATGTCCTGGGTGGGATGGCCGGGAGCTGGTGTGAGAGGTTCCCTGGGAAGTCCCCGACCCCAGGTCCCCAACCCCAGGGCCATTGCTACTGAAAGCTTTGCCTTCCACGCAGTGTCATGATACACAATTATTTCGTCTTCCCTCGATACGTCCTCGCACGGCTGGTCGGGGTTTGCATCTTTTCTGTCTCCTAAGAGAGCTGCTCGTGGGAACGGGGACGAGCCACGGGACACCCCTAAGAACAGATCTGCACGTGATTTTGTCTGGAGGGGCAGAGGATTCTCGGCCGTGAAACTGCCCTCAACAGCAGAAAGTCAACCGGTGGCATTTGGTGCAGATTGGGGTGAAGTTACCCCAAATGTAATTGTTTCCTGTCCCGTTTGGAGTCACAGGAAATATTAAAAGGTTACGAGAGCGAGACTGGGGACAGCACAGCAAAAATGAGGTGTCAGTTCTGCGCCAGGAAGAAAAATGAGTTTGCTGCAGAGGCTCACCAGGAGCGTGGCTGGAGGGGGGGCTGGGGCCGGGGGGACGGAGAGGGCCGAAGTTCTGCGGCGAAAGGGCGGCTGCTCCAGCGGCAGGGCGAGCATCGGCTCCGGGTACCTGCCAGAGATCCAGGGCGTTTCTGTGTGCCCCCCAGGCGGGGGGGGTTCGGCAGACATCTCCGGGGGTGCATTGCATTTTGTATTTTAGATGCGGGATTGGCTTTGTGCTCCGGAGAAGTAGAGAGTGTTTCCAGTTTAAAACAGAAACCCCCTATCTCCTAGTTTTCTTGTTTGAGAAAAGATCCTAAAATTCCCAGTCCGTGGCTTGGCTCGTTCCAGATGACATAATACCCAAAGTATCTTATGAGTTGGGTTTTTTTTGGTGCAGACTGTTACAAGGGTGTTGGTATGTTTGTTTATTTTAAAGTAGTTTTAACTTGGGAGTCCTAGATTGTGCCTGCCGTTAGAAAATGCCATAAACTTCAGTGATTCAAGGGTCTGGCAAACATCCTTAAACCCGTTTCATGAAAAACACAAGCAGCATACTCAGTGGAGTCCACAGATAAATATACTTGAGGCTTAGTTGCTGGTGGCATTGCATTTTAAAGCTTGCATAGATACACGTGTGTTTGTATATGTTTCATAATTCTTTCCTATGTTATGTTTAAATAGTCCTCGATTTATTTTCTAAGCATCTGTATGCTTCCATGAGATATTTTAAGATACGTGAAGAAGAGCCATGCTTGTGGGCCACAAGAGCAGTGATCTTGTTTTGGGAGGGCAGAGGGAAATCACAAACTCCCAGTTGAGGTGAGATATTTAAGGCGGTTTGGCCAAGAGGAACAGCCCCGCGCTGCAGGGACGCCGGCTCCCCCGGTGCCTCTGCTCAGCAGGCTCGTAGCTTTGGGCTCCCGGGAGGACAAGGCTGAGGGTGGATGGTTTATCTGTTTTTCTGCTGTGTGGGCTTCTCATATGCCCCGGAGATTGGCAGGACAACTTTGCAAAGCTTTAGCTCTTTCACTTTTTAGTTGGCTCTCGGTCTAGAAACTTTCCACAAATTGAACTTGAAAATTAAGCCAAATATTCTCATAAAACAAGTCTCCAGTTCTGTCGCTAACCCCATGTGAACTGGTATTCATACATCAAAATATTTCCTACAGGCTCATCCATTAAAACAAAGGTAATTTGTCAGGCTGAGAGCCCTTCTACTAATGGCATCCGGCGCCCATCTTCCTCTTCTCGGCAGCGATGAGTGATGTGGTGGCTTTGAACCTCCTGCTTTGGAGTTCCCGTGGGTGTGCTCCCCTGGGCGCTCTCGCCTGCGTGGGCGGGTGCAGACGGACGGACAGACGGATGGTCTCTATGGAGGCTCCGCGTCCCGGGCCATCCCGCAGCTCCTCCAGCCCGGCTCCCGCTGCCCGCAGCCCTTCCCAGTGCTGCCCCTCAGGAGATTCATCAGAAGTTTCTGCCTTTGAACAGCACGGCTCTGTGTGAGTGATTTGCTCTGGGAACATCTAAGGGTGCTTCTCGCAAACTGAATTAAATTACATCTCCCTCCAAGAGATCTGAAAAAGCACCTTAAACTTCAGTGGCACATATGCTTAAAAGACAGCTTTCTTGGAAGCCAGGAAAGAAAACACGGACATTGCACTTTCATTGCTTTCTTAATTCGTATAATTAGTGTGGAGATAGCAGCATAGCAGTATTGTCTTCAAAGAAACTGCCTCAGACAAATATTGACTAATGGAAATTTTACTTTCAAATAAAGCAGTATTTGAAAATGCATTAGGCCATTGTGGGGAAGTGGGTGCAGGAATCAAAGACGCTACAACAAAGCCTTCCCCGGGGCAGCAGCACAGCACTCTGCTTTGCCGTGAGCTGATGTGCAGATCTTGGACTCATCTTGATGAGCTCTTTGGGCAGCCTGGTGTAGTGGAGGGTGTCCCTGCCCACGGCAGGGGGGTTGGAACTGCATGATCTTGAAGGTCCCTTCCAACCCAAACCATTCTGTGATTCTATGATTCTTGCAGACCAGTCCTTTCTTTTTCCCTCTTCCCTATCCTGCCTGCCATCCCCCTTCTCCCCTTTGATTTCGGCCGAGCTGTGGGTCCCGGGGCGTGTTTGGCCCCGTGGCTGCCGTGCAGCACTCGCCCCAGCCCGCTTGGCCCCCGCATCCCGGCTCCGCTTCCAGCCCCGCTGCTCAGCCTGCAGCTGAGGTTTTCTTTTGGGCAGAATGTCTCAAGCGTGAGCCTAGCCAACATTTTTATTGGGACTGCTGAAAGCAAAATGATAGTAAATTAGGTCTTTCTGCCACCTATAAATGTCACCACAGTCAAAATATTTTAGAGAAACGGCCGAACGCGTTCTTTGGTTCCTCTTTCTGCAGGCAGATTTAATTCAAAATCAAGGATGTAGCCTAGACTCACCCTTGTAAAAGCCTTTTGACGAATGTGGGAGTGTTTTCTGAAGTCAGTGCTGGTTTCCAGCTGTACCACACAGGCACTGAAAATGCTGAAAACGTACCAAACCTCCCCGGTCGCCCAGCAGCTACGGCTGCCAGGGCCAGGAAGGGGCTGGGGCGGGCGGAGGAGGGCGCGTGAGCGGGGTTCAGATGGGGACCCCCTCCGCGGGGTGGCTGTCCTGAGGCCGGCCACCCCCTCCTCCTGCACGATCTGATTTCCCAGCAAAAAGCTGAGAATTTCCCCCGAAGGGGCGGGAGGAGAACAGGGCTGCTCGCTCACAAAGACATCCTGTCTCCCTCTGAAAGAAGATCCTGGTGCCTAATTAACTTCATAAATTAGCTGGAGCTGTAACGCCACCACTTTAACCCAAACTGGAGGTAACCCAATCTCCCCGCTCCTTTCTGCCGCCGCCAGGGATCCTGCCCGCCGATTAATTTGCCCATGCCCGCTTCCCGTCCAGCTGCACGCTGGCCGCGCACGAGCCGCTGTGCAGACACTGTTGACAGGGCTGTGCTAAGCTGGGAAATTATCAGCAGCATAAGAACCACCGCCAATTATTCGCCCGCCCCCGCGCCCTGGCATCGCTCCCCCCGTCGCCCGGCTCAGCCCCGCGGCTGCCGGCACCTGCCCGCGGTGGCAGCTGGGTTCGAAGGGACCCGCGGGCTTCCTGCGGCGAAGGTGTCCCGGCTGGGTTTGCCGGACAGCGGGAAAAGAAATCACGGGAGGAAGGACCAGTATTTCATCTTTTTTTGTTGTCTGCGCCGGCGCCTGGAAAAACACGGACGCACGCAGCTGCGTCCCATGCGGAGGGGAGGACAATCCCCTCCGGCTTCTGCCCACGCTGGGCTGATGGGGTGGGAGTGGGGGGAGAGGGGAGGGAGCCCCAGGCGTGGAACCGGAGCTGCCCGCTTTAAACAACCACCTGAACCTTGGGAGCTCCAAGGAGCAGGGAAGATGTATCCCCTCTTTCGGCACAGCCGGGATGCCTGTCCTTGGGCAGGCTGCCGCGCGGCGGAGGCGGGCGCAGGGGAGCTCCAGTGGCTGTCGGCCTTCGGCGTGCGCTGCACCCGCGTCGACCCCCGGGTAGCAGCAGGGACCTGCGCCCGCCTCGCTGGTGGCCCCGCTGGGCTTGGGAGGAGCGGCGCCTTCGTCGGGAGGGTTTGGGCAGGCACGTTCAGCTGAGCTTGGAGGCAGAGAGGTCTCTATGACAAAGCCCAAGGCTGAGCCTGAGCTGGTTGTTGAGGTCCACAGGGCAGCTGGGGCTCTTCCAGCCCATGCTGGTTTGCCCTTCAACCACTTCTTCAAATAACAACACCAAGGAATCATCTCTGTCCAATATAACTGTAGCTTTTAAGTGTGGCAGCCTAAGGTGGGACCTAAAATCGTGTGTCTTTCTGTGGCTTTAGTTAGGTTTGACCTGATAAAAAGTGTCTTTCAAGTCTCTTTCAAGAGCTGGGCTGTTCCACGTGTAACAGTGTAGTACTGATGTGGTGTGAGTGCCTGCAGTCTCCATCTGCAGAGGTTTCCCAGTCCTGGTGGATCGCCCCTTTCCAGCCTCACAGCCACCCCTGCTTGAGCAGGAGGTTGGGGCAGAGACCTCCTGGGGTCCTCCCTGAACACCACGGGGACTCTGGGCACAGCAGTGGGTGCAGCCCACGGGGAGACTTGGGAGAGCACATGAAACGTTGCAAATAGAAGTGAAAAAATAACCACCAACAACAAAAAAGTGAATCGAATGTATTAATCTTCACTGCATTTGATTGATGGGGAGAAAAGCTCCGTTTCCAGCTTGATTGCAGCAGAGGAATTGAACTTGGGCCAGTAAACGGGGAGGGTTGTCGTGCTCACACCTCCCAGCTGGGCTGTGCTGGGAGGGGATGTGCAACTGGGGGAGGAGGATTTTACTGACGAGAGCTGCTGAGGCAAAAATGTTATTACAAAGTTTGGGTTTTTCAAGTGAAAAAAGATGAGAAAAGAAAGAAGAGAACAGAAACGGAACCTCTTTTGATAAATATGATCAAATGGGATCGTTTCAGTATTGAAGTCTTTGGGTTTTGGAGTGAAATGTTCTCATCAGCTCTCTATAACTGGTGTTTGCAGAATGCTGCAGAGCAAAGCCGTGCAAGAACACACATACAAAAGGAAATCAGATCAAGTAAATGCAGAAAACTATTCTGCTGGGACTTTACTCACCCATTATTCTCAAATCACTTTTACAGGCCAAAATAATCGTTGTTTTTCCCAACGTGTATGACTTATGCGGGCAGGTGTTAGTCCTTTACACGGCGTGAAGAATATTTGCACCATACAAAAATAAGAGTTTTAGCTTGTGGTGCTGATGCAGGCTTGAATAAATGGTCTTTGTTTTTTGTTAGGATTTGAGTCTGGAAATGGCCTTCTATCAAATTATGTGAGGAAGATTACTTAGCCAGGAATGAATTTTTTACGGTGGGGAGTAGCTTTTCTCACCATTTCCAGAAATTACTTAAAAAGTAGAAGAAACCTTTCTTCCTTCAGAGAGCTGGCAGAGACAGCCGTGGGGGGGTTGCTGCTGCCCGTCCCGTACCAACTGACCTCCTTGGGTGTCTGCAGGACATTGCTTTTTCTTTTGGGCTCGTGTTAGAGTTGGAGAGCGTGTAGGGCAAAACGGGCAGCTCCAGGCAGCTCCCTCCATAGCTGCACTGTCCACTCATCCCCTTCTTGGCTCCCTGCAGCAGAACATCTCTGCCAGCAAAAGGGAGTTTTGGTTTTGGGATCTAAAGACTGATTCCCGTTGCCCCGAGCCCGAAGCCAGGCTGCTGGGGGCGATGGGGCGACGCGGGGCTGGTCTGTGGTGCAGGTCCTCCAGGAGCCTCAGGCAGAGGGCTGGGGAGTCCTGCCCTGGGCTCAGGGTGATGGTGGCTGGCAGCAGGGATGGCCTCGTTACATACTGGGCAGCTTTCCTGCGGCTCCGACTTCCCGTAGGCAGCCCCCAGCCGCGTGCGGCAGGTTTGAGCCGCGTACGGTTGGCAAACCCTGCTCGGCAGTGAAGCGGGGCTGCCCGGAGCACAGGATGTGTTTACCTCAAATATTTGATCCTACCAAACAACCCCCAGCTGATCTGGGGGCTGTGATCCCACAGGGACTTGAATTGCCTTCGTTTTCCAAGAATCCCATACGGTTGCTGGGGTGGCAGATGGGAGAGTTTTCTTTTCTGGGGGACGTGAGATGGCAGTGGATCAAATGCCAGAGAAGAATGAGAGATTTCTGGAGGACTGTTGAGTTCTCCTTAATTGTGAATACAATTTGTTGGTGACTAATGCATCCAGACTCACAGAATTACCTCATGTATTAGAAGCAGCAGCACGGTGGAAAAGATGTGACTAAGACACTGGCTCCTGATTTACCAACACTTCCCTCCTAAACTGTCGTTTGGCTTCCTACTGGCACATTACAACTTTTCTATTAATAATTAAGAGGTTTAATATGGTTTGAAAGCACTTGGTTCAAGGTACAATCTGCCAGCTTGATTTTTAGTCAGCTGAGAGCCTTTTGAGCAGAGGGGAAGCAGGGAGGAGGTTATTGATGGAGCAGAAAATACAGCTGCCAAGCAAACGGTGGAGCGAGGCAGAACATGCCGCATCCAGACCAGGTGCCGTGAAAGACCCAGAGACACGTTAGCGTGGACCCGTGGTCGCCTCTGCTCCACTGCCCTGCCCGTTCCTTCCTGCCTGTCCCGCTCCCAGCGCTGGCACGACGTTTCGGTGGGAGCGGTGGCGGGTGGGTTGGTAACGCGCTCGCGATAACGCGAATCGTCTGTCGTAAACGGGTTGTGCAGCTGCTAACGAGATGCTGTTCCGGCACGATGCTCCCATCGCCTGGATCCCACCCACCAGGGAGACACCTACACGCTGGTCACGCTGACGTACGCGCCAGCCCAGCGAGCTTCCTTTCCGCAGTGCCTCCAACGCTTACTCATGCTGAAAATCTCTGATTCTTTGCTTATTCACCCAGCCTTCCTCCAGCATTAACATCAGTCTCTCAGCTTCGTGCCAGAAGGCTACACCAAACCAGCAATGTCATTGCATCCTTTTGGAACATCAAGCATCATCTGTCTGTATTTGGAAATGGAAGTGTCTGTTAAGTGGGACAACAAAAACTCCAGCTCTCCTTCCCAAAGTCAGAACTCTTCCCATTCTCTCTTTTATTTAAGTGGAAAAGCTTTTAGATGGTTTATGAAATTAATAAAGCAGGGAAATATTTCTACGTATGGGAAATAAGCCAAGCAGCAAAGTGACAGGACAAACCAATGTGCTGGGTATCTTCAAGATTACAGAGACATGTCCATATTATTGAAAAGAAGATCCAGTAATCTGTGCTCATGGAGACAGAGGAACTAATAAACGAAGATGTGGGAGAGTCCATGCTGAAGAAGTTGAACTTCTTTGTTTGGTCAAGTGATGTTGACCACAGTGCCTTTTGGCTGCTTATTTCCCTAGGTATGTCGTTATCTTCCACCTGAATGATTATGCAGCAAGTTAACTCTTGAGAGAATAACACTGGAGAGAGTTTTAGCATCATTTTTCTTGCATTTGAAGTACCAAACAGAGGAAGAATCCTGCCGTTCTGAAGCCCTGTGAGCTAATGGTCACCTATAGGGTCATATGTGGTGCCATCACTAACCTGCCGTGCAGCCAGAGCCTGGAGAATTGCTTGCTGGAGCCCATCCATCTGCCCTCTGAGCTTTGCTAGGATGTGCAGCATTGCATGAACTTCATGAGCTTCTCAACCCAAGGCTGACTCCCATTTCATTTAGGCAACAGAGCCATGTCTGCTGGTGAGCTGCAATTTTGGCCTTGTGTTAGCAGAGTGTAAGTGCCCTGGCATTAAATTATGCTATAATGTTTTTTTCTGATTAGCTTTGAGAAGAGCCCTATGTTCTGCAGCTTTGTTTTATAGGAACAGATCAGGAGCTAAAGGGCTGGGTGATTCTTAATGTATTGTTATCAGCAGTAGTGTGGCCAGCAGGACCAGGGAAGGGATCGTCACCCCGTACTCAGCACTGGTGAGGCCGCACATCAAACACTGTGTTCAGTTTGGGGCCTTTCACTATGAGAAACATACAGAGGTGCTGGAGCGTGTCCAAAGAAGGGCTACGAAGCTGGTGAAGGGTCTGGAGCACAAGTCTTACGAGGAGCAGCTGAGGGAACTGGGGTTGTTCAGCCTGGAGAAAAGGAGGCTGAGGGGAGACCTTCTTGCTCTCTACAACTACCTGCAAGGAGGTCGTAGCAAGGTGGGGGTCAGTCTCTTCTCCCAAGTGACAAGCAATAGGACAAGAGGAAATGGCCTCAAGTTGCACCAGGGAAAGTTTAGATTGGATATTAGGAAAAATTTCTTCACTGGAAGGGTTGTCAAACACTGGAACAGGCTGCCCAGGTACGTGGTTGAGTCACCATCCCTGGTGGTATTTAAAAGATGTAGTACAGAATGTAGATGTGGTGCTTCAGGACATGGTTTAGTGGTGGACTTGGCAGTACTAGGTTAATGGTTGGACTTGATGATCTTCAAGGTCTCTTCCAACCTAAACTATGATTCTATGATTTTAATGCAGTCTGGTATTGATAATGTCAGAATGGGAATATTGTTATTTATTCTTGAGGTGATTTGATGAAAGGGCTTTAACTCATCAGTAGACTGTGCCCATTGATAGCTGTTAGATGTTCTGTGTCAGAAATAGCCCTGAGTTCCACAAAAATAAACAAGTTGTAAACATTTTTGAAGTGGAACTGATGTCCTCTCAGCCAGAAGAACAAAGCAGCAGCAGTTGTCTGGAAACCCTGCTGAGAATAACTCTTCAGACCTGCAAATGCCCTGAGGACTCGAGCTGTGCAAAGCGAGTGCCGGAGGCAGCCTGGGCAGGCAGGTGGCAGGGGGACTGGGACAAGACAGGTTATGAGAAGGGATTAGAAAAGAGATTTTTTAGCTACAGCAACTGGAAAGGAGACAAGTCTGGCAACAGGAGTTGCTGCTTTTTTCACGTGCTCAGGCAGCAAACGAGACATCAGAACGGGAAAGGCAGTGTGTGCTGCAGGCCGGGATGTGATGGGACATCCTCCCGCTCCCTGCTCTTTCCAGGGCATTCCTACCTCCTCGCCGGGCCGTGGGTCACGGCCGCTGCCGTCGAGGGGCCCGGACGGACCAGCAGGAAAGGCGAGAACCTCGGGACACGTTGGACTGTGGACTCGTGGAGTTCCCGCTGCTGCTTCTGTTGGGGAAGAGTCCGTACCCGCCCCTGAAAACTCTAATTTTAGCCACTTCTTTGTTTCCTGCTTCTGGTGTTTTGGGTTCTTAGCATTTTTTTCTCTGTTTTGTTTCCCACTGTGCACCCAACAGGAAGAGCCCCTCGCAAAGTCCTCCAGAGTAAGAAGAAGGAAAAAAAAAAGGTCCAGATGACATTTGCTTTCTGCAGGCAGGACTGAAAGCAGGCAGCAGCCAACATTTCCCCAAAGCCTCTCACCACCTCTGCTCTTTCCACGAGAAACAGAAAGGAAATTGGATCCTACAAGAAAACCGTTTTTCCAAAATGCCAGAGACCTCAGCATAGTGCGTTTGCTCGCGTACGCTGACTTCTCCAGTGAGACAAGGCTGAGATCCTGCAATGGCATAGCTCAGGAAGGTGACACTGGAGCAGTATCTTTGAAAATAAATACCTGTGTTTCATGGCAGGGAGATGAACCCTTGGTGTGCATCGTAGCCCCGCGGTCTGGAGGTGCTGGTGGGGCCAGCTCGGGCAGGGTCCTGAGAAGTCCATTGGTTCTTCTTGAGGAAACGTGCTGGAAGACTGGCAGAGCAGCAGTAGCTTGGTCATCGTAGGACCACGTTCATCTCTCCTGTGAGCAACCTGGCTGAAACAGGACGGCCTTCGTGCTTCAAAATCCACATTCTGTCATTAGTTAATAGTTGTCTCGGTTGTTTCGGTGGGCACACAGAGTGTTTTCTTTGCCACCGAGGATCCAAAGACACCAAAATCCTGCTTCTTAGAGAGAGGCCGGCACGAGTGCCGGCTCCTGCTGTAAGGCTGTTCTACTACAGCGTCGCAGAAATAGCTCTCTTCTCCGAGGACCGCACTGATTGCGTTACGCTCTGTAATTAGTGTAGCAGACCGCGCAGTTGGTGGAGCGTTGACAGAGCTGACTTTACGAGTAGCGAGAGCTGCATTCTTTTCAAATGATTTCATCTCAAAAAGTGCATTGGGAATTTCTAGTCCCGGAGCCCTGCGCGGTCGGCTTGTTCTTCCATCGTGCAGTGAGGAGGACCAGGGTCGGTGGCGGAGACGGTGGCCATCCGGCGATGCAGGCACACCGTCGCTGGCACACCCAGCGAGATGCCCTCTGGCACCCAGAGCCCGCTGCCCGCAGAGAAGGTGGGAGCTACGGCAGGAGGGCTGGTGGGTGTCGGTGGCCACTCTCAAGGGGGACAAGCCCAGCCACATTTTGGTCACCAGCTCATCGCCCTCTCCAAGGTTCGCCTTGACTGTAGGCCAAGCTGCTCTTTGATAAGGGCAATGCTGTGCCATTTGTTTGCTCTCTCCCACCCCAGTGTGGGCCCTTTGTGGTCCATTAGATACTGCTGCCTGCTGGATTTCTAATCGATGAGAAGATGGGCTTATGGCTAGAAGTGTCTAAGCTGTCTTAGGACTCATCCTGCCCTGCAGATGGTTCAGTGGAAAGGAACCTTGCTGGAGCTGGGGGCTGGAGGCCGAGAGGTCTGCTTCCCAAGGTAACGCTCCTTGCCTACAGAAAATCCAGGTAACGTGCATCTTGGTGAAGGGCTTTTTGAGATCACCAGGATGGAGGAGCCTACATGAATGATGAGAGGCCACAGTAAGACGAAAGGCACACCTAGCAGGTCCTCTGCTTTCCAGGTGATAAACCCATGCATTCGTGTTCCATTTGCAGTGCAGACATGTACTGTCTTGGAGGCTCGCTATAGTAGCTTGGCTGTGTAGAGGCAGAGAAGATTGCATACAGGTATTACAACCAACGGGCTCTGGCTTCCAAACTACTGGTTCTTCTTGCAGAACTAACAGTGAAGGAAATGTTCCAGTTCCTGCTGCTCGGAGGAGAGCACTCTCCAGGTCTTCAAATGCATCTAACGTGCTCTGTCCATTAGAGGGCAGATGTATGCTTGGGCACGGATAAAATTAAACAAAATTACCTGCCCTGTGTGCTATATAGCTTGTTGCGTTAAGGGAAGGTAGGACATCATCACAAATGACCAGACAACTGCACCTGCTGGAAAGAAAAAGAAGACTCAAGAACTGGTGCTTCAAGGGTTAATTTCTGCAATTTGGGCTAACTTGGTGGTCTTTATAACACCTCCTTCTGTTTAAAGTTGGAAATAGATTTAATATATGGTAAGTACCAATGTCTAACAGATTTGTTAAAGACTGAGTAATACAGGTAATTTCTTGGTTTCCAAAAGACTGTCAATTCTCATGATAGAAAAATGCAAAAATACTGTTTTAAAATAGTGACAGTTATTAGGAGAACGCGTTGAGGATTTGTTAATGGTCTGTCTGCCTGTGAACGTTCCCAGTTCTACAGCTCTCCTGTGAAAGGTGTGACGTGCTGCTGTATCTCATTTCTGTATGCATATAATCCTCTGACGTAATAAAGGTATTGCCCGGAACCGCGCAGGGACATCATCAGTTTCTGTTGCATCCAGTGACGCAGCTTCTGCGAGGAGTAGAGAAGCCAAGAGTTTGGCCTTAAGCAGATATGGACCTCAGAGAGGAGTTCAGGCCAACAGTTTAACCTTCTTTAGTGTCCTCTAGGTGCCATTGCGGTGGGGATATTTATGACATGGACACTTTTGCCCTGGAAATTGGACCAAATCCACAGACCTATCCTTTCAGTTTTGAGTTGTGCCCACCAGAGAATGCCAGGGAGCACCAGCTGCCAGCTTCGCTTGCGGGCACGTGGTAGGGCACACAGGAACCACTGGTGAGAGTCACTGCCGAGGGTCACTGGCCTCTCCGCAAGTGCTGGTGGAAGATCCAAAAACCCAGAGATGAGCCTGGTGCAGGCGAGGAAGGCTCCAGGGTGTTGGTGGCACAGATTCATGAGCTGGAGGGAAGCTGGTGTGTCAGGAGCCATATTTTAGTTTTAAGGTGCTAAATTGTGACTCGAACTGAAGGGAAGAAAATTACAAGAAACAAAACACAAAATTTGAGATTAATTGTTAATCTTACCTGGAGACCTTCTTGGATATTGGAGGAGGTTGATTCTGTTTCTTTTAAATAATAGAGACTGAGGTTTTACATTCAGCTTGAATTTATATTCTCTTCTCTGTTAAAATATGAAACATTTCATTCTGGGCTTAAGGAGCGGAAGCCGGGGGCTGAAACAGTGAACTTCTGCTGTTGTGATCCAATAGGTATTGAATGCTCGGGGGTTGGCCCATTTCCCTTTGTACAGGGAATTCATCGTCGTATTAAAGGTTTCAAAGCAGCTGCCCGCACTTTGTCCCACTGCGTGTGCGCTGGTGCTGCCCATTTTGTCTGGTTTGGAGGGGAGGGGGTTGCTTTTGTCCTTTTTGGATGTTGAGGTTCTTTTCCACGTTGGCTTCTGGCCTGAGCCATGCTCCTCAGGAGGCTTCTCCTCGAGTCTGGAGGAGGCACATCACTGCCCATCGCACGGGAACAAGACAAAACCTGGGTTAAACATATCCAAAAAATGTTTTTATAATCCCAGACAGGTATTTGAAATGAATTATATTTACAGCCTGGAGCTGAGAGGGAGGGCTGTGACCACCTTTCCCTCCACTTCGGGACTTACTCTGGTGCTGTCAGAAAGCAGCTCAGCAACTTCATCCCGTTCCCCTCGGAGGAGTGCCAGTTCCCCGAGACGAGGGAGGAGAGATGAAGCGATGGCCCCTGGCATGCCATTGGTCTTGGTGCAGCCCTTTCCCTTCCTTCAACATCTGTTTGATCTGATGGGACCCATCAGCTGCTGTTACTGCATGCTCTGGAGCCTTCCTTCCCCTATCCCTTCCCCTCCCTCTCCCTCCGGAGCCCCCAGCTCAGGGATGGGGATGAGGATGGAGATGGGATGGGGGTCACACCCTACTCCACCCCATCACGGACCCGTGTGATCAAAGGTATCATCCCTCCCTCAGGAAGAAAATGTAAATCATGATACTTTTACAAAACTTCTTGTTTTTACAGAGGTGTTTGCAGTGTGGAGAGGTTCTTCTGGTGTTTTATCAGGGGTGGAGTTTATAATCTGAATTAGAGAATAGAGATGAGTTGATAAGCATAGAAACGGTAGAAGATGAATCAGACTCAAACTGATGTTTTAGTACAACAGTTGCTTTTTGATGAGCCTGAGAATGACCTAAATCAAACCGTTTTGAAGGAACCAAACACTTCTCGCTTGACATCTGCATGCAGTTACTACTTCAGTAACTTGATTCAACTTCAGTCGACGGCAGCAGGTTAAAAGCGAGGAATCAAGAGCAGTTTGCATGAGGGGCAAAGAGTTCTTCAGTGTGAAACGCAGAAAACCAATCCGTGACATTTTTATAGCGCTGGTTGTGTAAGCGCGGCGGGGTCCCTGGAGCACTGGGTGCCTTGATGGGCACCATCAGCGTGACTGGTTGGGGCCCCCAGCACAGCCTGCGGGTGCTGCTGACCCTCGTGGGGCAGTGCGGGCTGGAGATTTGCTCCTGCTCGTTGTCTTCAGATGGGTGATAGCATGGAAACACCAGCCCCATCTGGCTCCATCCCGTAAGGAATGAGCTCCTGTGGGTTCGCAGCCTCCGGACCCCTTTGGGCAGACAGCAGGGAGGTGGTCGTGGCCGGGCGCCGGGGAGCGGGGCCCAGACTGACACCGCAACAGTCAGGGGGATGGAGGCTGCTCGGAGGCATCGTTGGTGTCCAGAAATGCCATCAACTATTTCTGGCAGCAGTGGAGGATGTAAAACGAGGCAGGTAAGTGGCTGGGCTGCCAGCAGCAGCGAGCGAGACAGCCCTCAGCACCCAGGGTGTCGGGCTCACTGGACGGGGTGATGGAGCAGGGGTTAATTGGAAGATCCAGCTCTTGTTGTCCAGAGAAATGCAGATCTGGCCTTGAAACATTTCCCAAGGCCTTGGCGCTTCATTTCGTGGCTGTGTCTCATGCTCTGAGTATTCCCAAGGCACTCGCTATCGTCGGATGTCGTCTGACTGTCTCTGGTTGCTGTTTGTTTCTGTGGTTGCACGTTGATAAGGTATCTGGTTATGTCTTGCAGCCCTCAGAATCCAAGCCCAACGTCACCCCTCTCACCGTCCTGGCCCATGTTCTCCGCACCATCAAGCCCTATGCCCACCTCGTCCACGTCCAGCGACTCATCCCCCATCAGGTCTGTTGCAGAATTCGCTTTGCTTTTTGTTGCTTTTTGCTACTTTCTGTTTAATTTACTCGGTTTCCCCCACTTCACTTCCCTTTTCCCTTTGCATCCTGCTCAAACTCCCCCAATGCAGCTATCTGCACTCAGCAAGAGAGGAGCTTTCAAACGTCCCCTGCCCCAGAGAGACCCTTTGAATCCCCCCTCGAGCCCCCGGCCCCGTGGCCGGGTGAGCGGGGACCAGTGCTCGCAGGTCACGCTCGCTGGTGGTTTCTGTGGTTTTGCGCAGCCGTTTCAGCTCCCGCGTTCGCTTTACGCCTCTCCGCACCAGGTAAGACGTGTGGAGTAACAAGCCTTTGTCAAATGCTGTGATCCCTCATTTTCCAGCCCCTTCCCTTTTCTTATCTGGAATCTAAGGAGGGCGAAGGACACGGTGGGACACAGACAGTTGCCCGCTGTGAGCCCGTGTCTCAGGCGCTGGGGCGTTGCTGCAGTAAATCCATCCTGAAAGTCACAGACGGACCACCAGAAGGCTTCCAGGGGGACCTCGGAGCAGCAGGTCAGCCCTGGGCTGCGGGGTGCTGCTGGCTGCGGCGCGGCAGGAGCGGGCGCTGCCGGGGATGCCGTGGCTTTTGGCACTGGAGGCGCAGCCGTGCCGTGAGCACACCGCGGGCGGCCGTTGGCACCTGCGCTGCGGGTACCGGGGGATGCTCCCACGGGGGCAGCGGCAGCTCTGCCCTGTGGATGATCCATCTGGTCTGCAGAGCCGTCCTGGGAGGGGATTTATCTCCTCTGAGCCCATCCCTGGCACAGCGGGGCACAAGGCTGTTGCCATCCGCAGCAGGGCGCAGCTCCCAGCCCCTCGGCGGGCGCGGGCGCAGGGCCGGGGCAGCAATCCCTTCTCTCAGGGAGACGTGTCAAACCTGTTTGTCCGTGACAGGCACAGACGAAGCTCTTCCCCCACCCCGACAGCCGTACCACTGCCCGTGCCACGGCTGCCTCCTCGGCACGGTTGTTTATTTGGTTTGCTGCGCGTCTGCAAAGGCTGACAGTGGCGTGATACCACCCCGGCAGCCTGCCTGCTCCGGGGCAGAGAGGCTTATCGTCCCCGAAACCACACAAGGGCAGATGGGTGAAACTCCTGAGTGCTTTGCTGGCCTCGTGCCATGCTTGGAGGCAGCAACCTAACGTGAGTGATCACCAGGGTCCAGCGTTTCGGTCCCTGGAAGCCCCGCGGGGCTCTGACGGGCACAGCCGCAGCCCGGAGAGCAGCCGGTGGGCTGGGGACGCCGGGCTGCAGAGGTCGTTTTTTGGGGAGAAAAAGAACAACTTGAATAATTCAAGGTAGTAAGCCCAAGAATACCTTTTGTTTTTCATCTGACAGTCTCCTCTGGCACCATGCATGAGCGGTGCTTCCCCGGCAGTGAAGGACCCTCTCTGGAGCAGGAGGAGTGTTTGCTCGTCCTGGTTTTTAAGGGTTTGGCAGCTGCTCGTGTCAGGCAGCTGGAATTTGGAGAGGAGAGACCTCCGCTTCGGGGCTTTCTTCACAGCAAAACCAAAACCATTCACAGCTTCCCTGGTTTGTGGTTTCGGTGTGAAGGTTGAACTGCTTTTGCCACGAGGTGAAAGCGTGCGGCTTCCCCGGGCTCCCTCCGAGAGAATTCAGAGTAAGTTCCAGTCCTTGGAAAGGTAGAAGTCGGTGAAACCGCTGATCTGAGCAGTGGTGATGCCTCGTTCCTTGTCCCAGCAGCTCCCGGGGGCTCTTCCATCACTTTGCTGAGCCGCGTGCTGCAGGTTCACACTGGCCCCGTCACCGTGGCCCGGCGGTGTCCCAGCCTCCCACCAGCCTGGCTCGATCCCAGGCCCGGAAAGGGTGGGTGGGGGGCTCCGGGCGCAGGGGACAGCTCTGCGTGCCTGTGCTTCACTGGTGGGGTCCCAAGGTCCTTCGTTTTCTCCCTGCGTCTGCCAGCAATTTGCTCCGTTCCTGGCTCTGCTCTAATTCCCTCCCCCGCAGCGTGGGCACGCTGACACTTCCCCAGCAAAATCTAATGGTTGTTAAATCTTTTTTATCTTCAGGTACAGTCTCTAAAGAAGCGCAGCAAATTCTTCACAGACCTACTTGTTTTTCTGTTTTGAAATACCCTTCCCCAAGTGCTAATTCTTCCTTGCGAAATTCTCCCCGTGGTTGCAGCTGCTCTTGGAGAGCGACGGGTTTGGCAACGAGCGGGGCCAGTGGACAGCGGGTCGCTGCCGGCACCTGCTGCCCGCCTTCGCTCCGCGCCGGCCCTCCCATCGGTTACGGCCCTTCGGAGACTCACAAACCATTCCCAGCTCCCCGCTGTACCTCTCCCTTCCAGCGCCTGGAGCTCTCCCGGGGACTCCTGGCTGGGGGCTGCCCGCTGTGTGGGCACCAGCCATGGGCTCTGGTCCCGGTGGTGCCAGCTGGGCTCGGACTGGGATTAGCAGCATGGTGAAAACAGGGGATTCGTCCCAGAGAGCCTTCAGCCTCCTCTGGCATCTTCCTCACTCTTCCCCTGAGCAGCATAACCTTGGAGCCTTGTAGAGGGGCAGAGGTCCTTGGACCCCTCTTCAACACGCGGCACCGACGTGGACCCCGCTTCTGCACAGTGCGGAGGGGAGCGCTGTTGTGCATGAGTAGAGTGTTTTTTATGCCAATAAATGCATTTTTTTTGCAGCTCACCGCTGCGGAAAGCCCGAGCTTTGTACGCCTGTAAAGCAGAACACGACTCGGAGCTCTCCTTCACGGCGGGCACCGTGTTTGATAACGGTGAGTCCTTGACCTGGGGGGAGGGCATGGGGCAGTGCCGGGCACCGAGCGGGAGTTGGGGGAGATGGGCTCATTTTTGAGTGTGATGGTCAGGTGGCAGTTCCCGGCATGTCGGGAAAGCAGGATCAGGAGAGCTGCGCCCAGTGCCATAGGAGTTGTGCTTGCTCTGTGCCCAGTGCTGTAGGAGCCGTGCTTGCTCCCTGCCCGGTGCTGGGCTTCCCCAGAGCTGAGCCCGGAGCAGAGTTTGCTGCAGAGCAAGAGCAGAGCGTGGTGGGAGGGTGGGGAATGTACTGGGGGTGTTTGTAACATCAAATTAGGTTCCTTCTAATAACCGTGACATCGCCTTTGCTGGCAGCCACCCACCTCGCCTGCCAGGGACGTGGTGCCGGAAGCGGTGCCGAGTGCTGCCATCAGCCAGGGCGGTGGGTGGGCAGGAGACTTCCCCTTCACTTCAAAAGGAACGCTCTTCTTCTGTAACAGCATCTCTCGTTCCGTGTGCCGTACGCGGGAGCTGCCCTGAGCCGGCGTCAGCAGCAGTGCAGCTAAAGCTGCAGAGAAGGACACTTGGCTGTTAGTTATTGCACAAATTACTGGTTCTCTTCCTGTGACCTGGGGAATGATTTGGACTCTCAATTCACAGGTTTCCTTTCAGACCTCTGTTTGAGGACTGTCTCGTTTCCACCTCTAGAAATCCCATGAAAGAAGAAAGCAGAAATACTTGAAACACAGCCCTTAAACCCGGGGGGTGCCTTGCCTTATTTTTGTATCCATGCTGAAAACAGCTGATCAACCAGCCCTCTTTAGTGCCGGTGTGAAAACTGCCTTTCCAAGATCCTGATTTATTTCATCCTAAGGGAGACGTGTCAAACAGGAGGGATGAATAGGTGGGATTCCCCTCCTCTCCCCCGGAGCACAGCGCAGGACATCACTCTGGCCCTGATGTCCACTTTGCCACCTCCAGCCTGGGTCAGTGGGTGCCGCTCCACGTCCTGCTCATCCCATGCCCGTGGTGCCCAAGCCACCAGGCTGGGGTGACGGGTGTTTTGGCCCCTGCAGTGGAAGCGGCGGCTCATCTGCAGGGCACGAGGCGAGGGCACACATGGGTGACCGCATGCGCCTGGGTCAGAGCCGTGTGCTGGCGGGTCGCTAAGGGAGGGAGCAGCCTGGCACGGAGGGCGTGCAGAGGTTCTCCAGGCTACGCTCGGAAGTACAAAGTGCAGGCTCTGATCCAAAGCAGAAAATAAAAGGAAGACGTTCGGTGGGGCACGGTGTCACCTTTGTGCCGTGCTACGTCGACGGCAGGCAGTGGAGCGGTGCCCGGCGCTGACCCCGGCTGCTGCACTGTTTGCTGTCCTGGCAGCTGCCCAGCGCTCCAGCTGGTCACTGAAGTTATCCAAGACCTTGGCAGCACACATGCCCCGGCCCTTCACCGCGGCACTGTGCGGCACGCCACCTGTGCCACGGCAGACACGGCGAGGTGCCCGCGGTGGGACGGCGCAGCCCCCGCGTGCCTGCGTGGTGCCATGTACCCCCTGCCCTGGGTATGGACCATAACCTAAACGTAAGGGGGGAAGTGGTGAGCGAGGGGCTGGCACCAGCGTTTACCATATCCAGAGCCAGTCCTCAATGGTTTTCCGGGTAGGAGAGATTAGTTTCCAAGTATCAGCACCAGAAATATTCTGTGCAGTTGCCGTAGCGCTTCATGCAGCAGATGGAAAAGTAACGTGTCCGTTTTTCCTGTGGGCACTGCGAGCTGGAATCGATGAGCCCTGGTTAGTCAGAGTTTTGGAGTTGGTGTTAATGAACGCAGACTTTCTGTTTCCTGCAGCAAGGGAAAGAGACTGCGCCCCGTGGAATTAGGCAGCTCTGGGTTAGATGTAATCCCAGTGTAAAGAGAAGACTTGTTACTACTTTCCAAGTAGTTCTTGGCTTTCATATGTTAAGTGTTGTCTTTTGGGAAACCGCTACCACATGCACTGGTTTTGCCCTGGGATGTACATGAGAAAATAGCAGAAGGGAGAAGAGGATGAATACATGTGAATTAAAGAAAATACTTTTCCTAAGCGGCTCCATAGATATCCTGTAAATAAACATGGTCTCCCCTTTGAGAGCCCGTGGGAATTAGAGCAGCTAGGAGGGAACAAGTTTGAATTACATACATCGTGTTTGCTAGATAAAAATCGATGGATTATTCAAGGGAAAAAACACAGCGTGTTCCAACCTCTTTGCAGCGTAGCCGAGGCTCGCGTTGGCTGGGGGAAGCGAGTTAGAACAGCATTGCTGGGTGGAAGTGTTCTTGTGATGAAGGGGTTTTAGAAAAGCCGGTGAAAGCAAATGGATCTTGGAACTGCTCAGAGACAGGCTCGAGTTTGACTTCACGGCTCCCTGAGCTTGCACGTGGCAGAGCAGCATCTCGGTCCGACTGGGCAGTTGGGGCAGCGCTGCCCATGCTGAGTGGCATCCACGCGGGAAAAAACGCCGTGTGTTGAGAGGTCTCTTTGAACTCCGTCGCCTTGTTCCTTTTGGTTACACGAACCTGGATTTTCCAGCAGATCTCGTGCACTTGGTAGTCACGTGCCCTTGTTGTGATGCGAAACGGGAGGGATGTGCTGGGTCTGGGGAGGGCGAGAGTCTCGGCTCGGGAAGGGGCTGCTCCTTGTGTTCCTAACGAGCAATCGCCCCGGAAATGGGAAACTCCATATCCTGGAGCAAGAGGCCCCCACCTGAGCTGCTGCTGACAGATACTGAAGTTCAATGCTACGTAAGGACAGTCGTGTTCCATTTGTGCTCTCATTCTGGGATGGAGAATGGCATTGTCCTCCCGATGTGCCCGCGCGCTGTCTGGCGCTGCCTGCACAGAAATAAATGGCTGTCTTTGGGACAGAAGGGATTGTTTTAAGGCAAAAAACGAAGCTGGAATTCACGTGGCTTTCGGTTAAAGCACTTTCCCAGCCCGTTTGCTGAGACCAGAGGGCTGAAGACACAGACACAAGCACCCCCCATTTACGATTTCTTTTCTCTTGATGGCACCATGCGCTGGCGGGGCACCGTGAAGCCTTTACGCCCACCCAAAGGGAGGTAACCCCCTAGCTTTTAATGCAGTTCTGCCCTTAGGGCTGCCCTGGCAGGCTGGGGGGCATTTTCCCTCTGAGCAGACTGCCTTAGCCTTTGGGGGTAGGAGAGCCCCAAGAGTTGGGCCTCAGAGGGTGTAGGCATGGAAAAAGAAGTTGGCACCAGTGAAACCCAAAGGTGGTAAACATTTTAATCTAGGAGCCAGAACACTGCAGCTCTTAAAGCTACTTAGTTTTCTGTGGTTTGAATTCTTTTTCATTACTACATTGCTATGTACAATATTTCTCTGCAGGCATATCCAGTAGCGATGGACTTCGCCACACTGGCGAGGACTGGTCTCTCCCAAAGCGTGGAGATATTTGGACTTAAACAGTTCTGTCTTCTGAATCTTTCTCACCAGTCAATGCCAGTTGTGATTTTTGCACAGAAAATGGCCATCCTGCAATAGAGGGGGCTGTAGGAGGGAGGGCACACAGAGGGACCTGAAGCCCAGCTCCTCCGTGCCCCGTTTGGAGCTGGTTTGATGAGCAGAACCCCTGTGTTTGCTGTTGAATGAAAAAGACTCAGTTTTTAAACCTTTCTTTTTGCCCTATTCTGCCGGAGCCCTGGTGGGGCTTGTGCCTGCTGGCAGGACGGCCGGAGCCTACCGGTGTGCCAGGCTGGTCCCCGCGGCTCCGCACTGGGGGGACGTAGACCCCGCACAGTGGGCAGTGCTGTTTCTGGGGTGCGCTCAAGAAACAGGGTCACGTTTGTACCAAAGTGTGAATTTTCAGCACATTTCACCCCTCCAGCTGAGTGAGAGTGAGCTGGGGCAGGAGGGTGCCCGGGTGGAGACGCAGGGAGCAGCGGGGAGGGCAGAGACCGTGGTGGTGGGGCACGGGAGCGGGCAGGGAGTGGGCAGGGGGCACGGTGGGGTGGGGGCAGCAGGGGCTCGCTTTGCTCTTGCAGATGAAGCCAGAAGCTTGAGCAGCCCTGGTGGAGAGTCGCAGGATGCCCGGGTGGTTCTGCAGTACTGATTTGCCACCGTTTACCGTGGGAGGTGCGGGGAATATTCCTGTGCCTGCGTTGGCATAACCCTGTGTCCTGTAAAATCAGCAAGTTTTCAGGAGCTGATTGAATCAGGAGAGAGCGTCGGTCTCTTGAGGACTGATGAGGTTTCTCATTTCACAGAAACAAGATTGCAGTGTTCGCTTTCCTGCCGGGAGCGTTCGCTAACGCGATGTGTCTCAGGCTGGCGCGAGGCCGCGCCGGGCGCGCAGGGTGACGAGGTGATGGAGTTCACCACGTTCTCTCGAACGGCAGAGAGATTTTAGCCCACATCGGGAGGAAGTTTTGAGCCCTTGGTTTTCTGCCAAATGCTTCACTTGCACACCAGCCAGTACGTGGAAGCCCCATCCGTAGCTGAGCGTGCAGCTCACCTGGTCCTTCTCTTGATTCCGCTGTGGAATCTCGGAGGCTTTGGTAAAGGGAGCATGGAGGGGTCCCGTGCGTGAGCAGGAGAGAGCCCTTCGACTTCCCGAGCTCCTTAGCATAGTGATTTCCTTACTTTAAAATAAACACAAATTAAGGGACTTGCTCTCTCCCAAGAGCGACTTTGGCGTTGTCAGCACACAAAGAGCAACAATCTCTGCACCGTAATCCCCCTCCTGTAGTAACCTGCCTTTTCCTTCTCTCCTCAAGTTCATCCATCCCAGGAGCCCGGCTGGCTGGAAGGGACCCTCAACGGGAAGACAGGATTAATCCCGGAGAACTACGTCGAATTCCTATAACTCCGGGTGCAAGAAGCGCCACTGCTGAGCTTTCCATGGCATCCATGGCAGCTGCTGGCGGGAGCCCTGCAGACCGTTTTGCTCTTTGCCACTGTGCGACGTGGAGCGAGGACCTCCCCGGACCACCGAGGTGAATGTTTGTGTGGACAACACCGTACGTGTCCCCTCCTGCGGCGCGTGCCGGGGCCGCGGGGGAGCGGTCCTGGGGAGGGGGCTCAACTCCCACGGCTCCGAGCAGAGGCAGGCGATGCCCGAATCCCGCGTCCCAGCCGGGAGCCCTCGCAGCAATCCCCAAAAAACCAGCAAGGCAGCAGCTCCACGCCGCAGCCCGAGTGCTCCGCAGGAGACGTGCCCGCAACTGGTGGACCAGCACGAGCGCCGCCAAGGCTGACGTTCCCCGCGGCGAGTCGGCCTGCGAGCTGTGACCAGCTGGAGCTGAGCGACCCCGACCCGACAGCCTCCCCGCCGGAGGAGGGGCAGCCAGCAGCGAGGAGCCCGTTGCTCCCGGGCCCTTCTCCCGCTTTGCCACCGGCCCCTTCTCGCGCCACGGCGGCAGGGGAAGGGGTGAGATGCTTTCAGCTGATGCCAGACCGCAGGCTGGGCATGCCACAGGGGTTGGCGTGAGGGTGAGCTGCCCCGGGGCAGGCGTGGAGGTGGCTGTGCCACCGTGCCGCCGTGCTGCAGTGCGGCTCTCGCAGGCGAGAGCGAGCCGCTCGGTGGGCGCTGCGGGGCGGGCACGGTACCAGCCGGGAGCCGTTGGGGCTCGGTAGGCACCAGCATGGTGGAGGTGAGAATATTTGGACCAAACCTCTCAAACATCTGGGTTTTTTTTAAAGAAAAGATGTAGATTTTTGCGAGGCAAACGCCTGCGATCTGTGCAGCCCGCGTTTCCTTCCTGGCGGGCGAGATGCCGCTCCAGATAAATACCAGTCCCTTTGTTTGGCTGGTTTGTATCTCCACTTTCCAACTCACATTGCTCAGAGACATCCATGCTTTGGCAAACGCCCAGGCCCCCGAAGTGCCATTTCGGAGCCACGTTTGCTGCTCTCCACCGTTGCTTTTGAGGTGGTCTCCTTGCTCGGAGCCCGGCCTGTAGTCTGTCCGTGCCAAGTCCGTGCCGTGCTGGTTGTGCAACGTCAATTATTTCCGTGCTCACAGGACATTTGGTGGTGGTGTGACCAACCTGCGGTCAACAGAAAACAAAGGAGGAGCCCTTCGGCTCCGCCACCGCCCGTTCCTGCCTGGAGAGGATGCTTCTGCCGCCGCGGACGCGCAGAGCGAGTTGGCAAACCCCTCACCCCTTTGGGTGGTTTTTAAGGGGGAGGGTGGGAGCAGGAGCTGTGCAGGACCGCAGAGCCGGGCTGGCCAGGCAGCGTGTCCGGGGAATGGTTCCATTTCATAACAGAAAATGGTGAGAGAATTCCCAATGTGCCGGGGGACGGACGGCGAGTCTTCTTGTAATGATTTTAAAGACTCCGAGTGACTGATTTGCTGTACGTGTCACTTTTTATTTTTGAAAGAATTAATGTATAAATAGAGTATCTTAAAATATTATGAGGGAAAGATCTATATTTGATATTTTTAGAAGACCTGTAAGGAGAGAAGTGACGGACATTTGACACCGGTTACAGAAAGGCGCCGGCAAACACTCGCACCCATGGCCGCCCCCCGGGCCCGGGGCTGCCGCTGCGCTCGCTCTGCGGTGCCACTGAGAGATGAGGGAAACTGAAATTTCCGACCTCTTTACGTTTCTTTCTCAATAATTAAACGTCCTGGACTTTTGTTCCTGCTTCCCAGGGCGGGTGCGGTACAGCCCATCCCCGGGGGGTGATCGCCTCCCAAAAGCCGTGTGCCCGGGGATGCTCCGGGCACGGCACCGCGCTGCTGCTGCTCAGGCTGGGCTGAACCCCCGCACTGCCCGTGTTTTCTGCATTAAGGTGGTGGATGAAGAGGGCCAAGAGGTTTGTAGGGGTAAAGGCAGCGTTTCACTGGCAAGTTTGATGGTTACGTTCATCCTTGGATTTAATAGTGAACATTTGTATCGTTTGATGATTGTCCTGAAGCGCAGGATGGGGCTGGGCTTCATCCAGCCCCAGCAGTCGCTGCGGTGCCACTGGCCGGTGCCGGGACCCTGGGGCGGGGGGTGCAGAGCTCAGAGCTGGCCCTGGCACCGGGGGCAGGCAGTGCAGAAACCCCCTGCCAGGGGTACAGGAGAGGGATGGGAGGGACCAACAAAAAGGAGAAGAAAAATAAAAAAGGTTTAATATTTCATCTGTCAGCACTATTTGCTTGTGTTCGTGACCGTCCCGTCCGGAGCCGCCCCTCCGCGATCCCTCCTGCCTTCGGGGGACGCTGCCGGAGCCGGTGGCTTTCAGCTCCGATGGGGGTTCCCAGCACGGCCGTCTGTCCGGAACGGGACTCTCAGCCTCTGAAGAGACGGCGTGACGTGTACAATTGAGAATTTCAAACACGTCAGAACATTCTAAAAGACGTATTTAAGGGGTACTGTATTTAGGGACCTCGGCGGCGGCGCTGCCCGAGCACCAGCCCGGGGTGCTCACTCCAGGCCCTGTCCCCAAAGAACCTCTTGGTGCAGCGTTCCCCTTCGGCTCTTCAGATGCTCGAGTTATTCTGAGACAGGAGTAAATTCCTTTTCTTAGGCACTTAGGAGCTTTTGGATAGGCTGCCTAGAGAGTTATTGGGAACACAAGTCCCACGCAAACCTATTTACAAGATGTCTTCTGGAGGAAAGGAAAATAAAGCATAAGCACAAGTTATTGCTCTTACAGGAGAGCTAGTGGAATATTTTTTTTCAATTAAAACTTTCCAAAAAGAAAAATGTGGCTGCAACGCTTACTAAATGTTCCTGGTTTGGGCCAGCTTTAATAGTGGAGTAAACATTGGTTTATTCCAAGAGAAATTAAAGATAGAAAATATTTTTTTAAAACAGCTTGACATGACATTTGTTGCTTAATATTAAAGTCACCAGTCAAAATTACGAGAAAGCAGGGATAGCCAGACTCGCCGATAGGTAAAGTCTCTCCTGTATTCCCTGTCCCATCATTTTAGCCAGTAAACCCCCCAAAAAAGACCCGGTGCAATAATGTCTGTTGATACAGATGTCAAACGAGCCTCAGGGCACAGTCCCATGGGTTGGCTGTGGCCAGGCTGCCATGTGCTGGCCCCAGTCCCCGCGGCCCAGCGGCCACCAACACACGTCGCATTTTCGAGGTTCCCAGGGACCCGTGGTCGAGCTGCTGGCCCATGTCTTCACTGATGTCATGGGATTTTGCAGCACTTCAGGTAGTTTGGGAACACCCTGGCTGCTGCCAGACACCTCCTGGTGCCCTGCTGGGGGCTTGGGGTGGAGCGGGATGGGGTTGGTTGGGTTGGGGTTGGTTGGTTGGGTTGGGGTTGGGCTTGGCTTGGCTTGGCTTGGCTGGTTTTTTTCGAGCGGTCTATTACTCAGTAAGAGCAGCAATTTCAGACTGTGGCCATGAATTTTTCAGATTCTCATCTGGCACCGCAGTCAGACAAAACATCCTCCTGGTAATTGTCTTGTCTCGAGAAGATTTCTGCCGAGTTCGGCGGCCTGAATAGCAGCCCAGACCATTTCAGCTAATTACAGCCGTGCTCCATTGCCGCTCACAGTGCCCGGTTATTGCTGCGACACGCGGGTACGTGGGTGCTGTGTCCTCCGTGCCAACGCTTTAAGCTGCTGATGGGCTCCCGCTGGTCCCTGCTGCTGCTGAAGGGACTGTCGTACGCGGGATGGAGTTGGGTGCTGTGACCAAGTGTCAAACTATCACAGCTCCTCTGGGTGCCGGAGGGATGGGACCCGAGTGCCCGAGTGCCCTCCGGCTGCGGATGTACCGCACGCAGCGGTGGGTCCGTTGGCACTGGGGCATGGCACGACAGGCACCGTCACGTCGGGGCGCGGGCTGCGCTCATCCTGGCACGTGGATTTTGTGATACCGATTTCAGGCTCTGCTGCCACCTTCTTTTTTGTAAATTGCAGTTGAAGCGCTGGAATTTTCCATCGAAGAAGGATATTGCTTATTTTAGTTTTGCTTCTGCTGACATCTCGGAAGAGGGTGGTGAGGGACGGGAGGAGGGTCCACAGCGCGGGCAGGGCCGGTCCCGCAGCACCGTCTTGCCGATGGCTCTGTTTAAGTACTGAAGAGGAGTTATTCTGATTTATCCGAGAGATTTCACAGTGCAAATCCAAACAGCTTCCAGTAGTATTTGTTTAAGTCCCCTGGGACACCAGCATCTTCTTTTTCCCATTTTTTTTCATTTGTTATGTTTTTTTCAGCAGCGTTTCATTGTTGTCGCTTGCTTTGGAGTCCGGGACGAAGGCGTGAGCATGGAAAGTGATGTCAGCCTGAAAAAAAAATGGGTGTTTGCACGTTCAGCGTGTCTCCGAATGGGATCAGAGGGAGTGGAGGGGGCGGAGGGGAAGATGCCCCCATGGCCCCGGGCACCCATGGAGCAGCTGGCAGCAGCGAGGGGCTGGGGGCAGCTGTGCCAGCTGTGGGTGGGGGCGTGAGCACCCTGCGGCATCCCTCTGGGAAGGTTTTTGTATTTTATTTTAATAACTGTTTATATTTAATGGCCAAACAAGCCCGGGGTCTAACGCCACCTCTCAGGCTGGCGGGCACGCTCTAAAAGAAGCAGTGGGGCGTTTATTCTGTGCTGCAGCAGTGACAGCCCAACAGCCTGGCAAAATTCCAGCCCGGCCCCCCCCATCTGCACCGGATGGGCTGCGGGGCCGTGGTGGGTGCTGGGCGCCGCCGTCCCCAGCCAGCACCACCCACAGCAGCGCCCGGGCAGACTCCGCGTCCCTCCTGGGTGGCCGAGGCAGGTGGGAGGGGAGGGGGCGATTTCCCCTCCCGTGTTTGGGGGGGACCTGGCAGTGCCCAGGCAGGATCCAGCCGGGCCATTCCTGACGGATGACGGCACTTGGCAGGAGGCTTTGGCCGTGGCTGCCCCCTCCCTGTGCTCTGTTTAGAAGCTTATCGCTGCTGGGATGCCGCTCCCTCGCTTTTCTCCAGAAATACCATCTCCCCCAGTTTTTACATCCCATAAATACGTGCAAGGCTTTCCGTGGACACGTGGCTGTGGACCGGGACGGTGGTGTCCCTGAGGAGGCAGCACGGACCCCCCCTCCAGAGCTCCTGGAGCAGGAGGGAGCGACGGGGCGTGCACGGGGTGGGATGGAGCCGATGGGACAGACCAAGCGCACGTCGCCGCGTGAGGAGCCGCAGGGGGTATCGCTGCCTCCGTCCCCCCCACGGCGACACACGGGCACGGTGGGTGCTCTCCAGCCAGCTCAGCGTGGACCGCGTGCCTCATTCCTGGTTATTCCTGCAAGCACCAGGCAACCCCTGCAGCCATCCTGCACGGGCAGGGTCACGCCGTGTCCCCACGCTGCTGTCCCCGACGGATCCTGTCCGTCTGCCGCTGCCCACCGTGGGGAGCGGGATGGCCTGAGCCGCCTAACGCCGGGATCCGCATCCTGCCGCGCCGGAGCCGCGCGGGTGGCTGATGGCGAGAGCCCGAGCAGCGCCCGTGCCCGTCGGATGTTCCCCAGTTCAGAGCAGTGTTGGTCGCAGTCGGAGGAGGCTGCAGCTGAGAAAAGTTACCTACACGTGGAGAGCGAGCCCAGTGCTGAAGGGACCGTTCTGCTTCGCAAGAAATCTTAATTATTGCAACCAACCAGAAACCTCAAAGCAATTATAGTTCGTACGTTTGGGCTAATTCAAATTTTTGGCTTTTGGGAAATAAAGATTAAAAGCAAGTTGTTTGGGTTTTTTTTTTTAAGAAATAGCCATTTAAAGTTCTATTCTCTGGGTGAGGAGCTGATTATTTGATGACCAGCACGGCGAAGCAGCTGGTAATTTAGCCCAACCGTTTGCCAGCTGACGAGGTAGCACCTACCTATTACTTATTAGGAACCCTCCCTTCTGCTAATGAAGCTTTTTCTTGCTTCTAAACCTCAGACAAAGGGTCTAGAAAAATCACACCTGTGCTCTAAAACTCACTGACGCACTCAGGAAGGGGGGGAGGTTCATGGCTGTGGCGGGGACGGTGGGGACAGTAACCTGCCCCACCATCCCTGCAACCCAACCAACCCGGTTTGGTTGGTTTTGTTTTGTTTTTTGTTAAATAAATGTTCTTTGTGTTGGCCCAGTACCTGAACTGCCTGCTCCTCCAAAGCACCCGGGGCCGGCCCTCCAGCCGCAATAAGGAGAACCAATTAAACCACGAGAACGTAATCGCTCCTCTGTTTATTATTTATTTCCCCAGCAACAATGATATATTTAGACCAACAGCTTTGAGCTTTTTCAGACCCATTATGCTCAGCAAATCCCGGCGGCGGCGATGGGAACGAGCCCTGGCTGTGGCGGGGGGGCATTGGCACCACAAACCCCGCAGGACCCCAAAGCGGGGGATCCCCTGGTCTCCAGCAGCTGGGGGGAGCCTGCGGCACCGGCAGCCCCTCGCCCCGGAGCGGGCAGGATTTGGCCCCGAGGAGCGGGATGCGGGTGGGCAAGGGGGCTGAGCCACACCTGGGAAGGAGCATCTCCACCAAAGGGAGCTGCTGAAAGTCAGGAGAGTGTGAAAGCAGTATCCCTCGGGATTCCTTTGGTTTGCCAAGGGTTGGGTTGGGTGGATTTTTTCAGTTGTTTTTGGTAATTGCTCTGGTTTGAGCCTTGTGGAAAGGGTTTCTTTTTTCGTTTGTGGTAGGAACACGCTCAGCTGCGGAAGTACTGCCTGCAAGCCAAAAAGGAAAAAAAAAAAAAGAGTATGAGAGAAAGGAGGAATTAAAAAATGCTGGTTTTTTTAAATTTAGAATTCCTTCTTGCAGGAGCAGCACCGTGGATGTGGGGGGCCAGGGACAGTGGGGTTGGCCCTCTGCGATCCGGTGGTGGAGATGTGGTGCTGCCTGAACTCTCCTGCTCCGCGGCGGTTCCGACACAGCTGAGATTCCGGAGTGACCGAGGGGTCAGTAATCGGAAAAACGAGCCGACCGTTTGCAGAGTGGCTTTAATAACCCCATCTGTAAGGAGCAACGGCAAAAGCGTCGCGCTTCTGGCACGGGAAAATTTGTCAAACTGTTTGTGACCGTTATTTGGGCAGATAATATTCCTTCATAGCTTATTGGACAAATATTATGGTTTCAGAGTGCCTGATTCCCTTGGCAGCCTCTGTTTCTCCAAGTTCATTGCTGTATCAGTGACTTCATCCCAGTTCATCCCACTGGGATGGTCCATGTCCCCGGCCCCATGCAGCCGGGGCGGTCTCAGCCCCCCGGGGGCCAGGGCAGCCCATGTGCCCATGGCCTCGCCACGCCGGCAGCCACGAATCCTGCGGGTAAAGCACTTGCCCGGTGTTCGCTCGGTGCTTCTGGTGCCTCCTTGGGATGCCCGTGGCTTCACGCACACCGGCGGCACGGTGCGGCTGTCGGTGCCCAGCCCAGCCAGGGCTCGGGGTGAGGATGAGCCGTGTCCTCCCTCTGGGGTGCCCATCTGGGAGGACAGCGGGGCCACAGGGTTGGAAGGACTCGGTGCCTTGTGCACGGGCTCGTTAGCTGCGAGGGTGATTAACACCCGCCTCAATGGGACATTCGGATGGCAGGAGAGCCCTGCAAGACCTGAGCCTGTTTGGTGGTATTTCCCCATGGCAGCTCGTTTGGGGCAGCTCCATGGGGCCGTCGTGTGACAGCAAAAGTGCTGACAAGTCAGCCTCCTCCTTGGGCTGCATTTTCCCTTCTTTTTGCTCCTCTCCTGAAATGAGCCTTGTTTGGGAGGTGTTTGACTAATCACCCATCCGTGCCTGAGCGTACGTGGCAGAAGGGGCCCTTCGGTTATTCTGCACAAGGCCAACCATCATCCCACCCCCCTGCTCCCGCTGCTGCTCGGTGACCCCCCCTGCACCCCTCTGTGTTTGTGTCTGAGCGGGGCTGCTTGGCTTTCAGTGCCTGCTCACGGTAATCTTCAAATTAACGCGGCACGTTCCTGTTCAGGTAATTAATTAGAAAGGCACGCGTAGCAAAGGACACACGGCATTCACCTGGGGCTCACCGCGCACGTCTCGCAGCGAGGGAAAGGCTGTTCCCATGGGAAGGACAGTCCCTGCCTGGGGGCCGGGGCTGCAGCGGGGCCGGGGTGAGCGGGGATGATCATGGACCGGCTGCCGAAGCCTGAACACCTGCAGAGGGTCCTTCTGATGAGATGTATATAATGTCATCCGTATATATGACACATAAAACTTTAAGATATTAATATTATTCTTTAGTAATAAATATTTTGCAAACACACAGGCTGAGCAAGCATGTGCTGTATCTAATGTGATCAGCAAGAGAATGGAGCGCAACCACAGCACAAAAGATGTCACGTCACTGGTACCAGCCCTTTAGCTGCATGTTCCCACCTCCACCCCCTGGTGTCCCATCCTATTCCCGGCTCGACTAGTGCCAGTGGTGCCCATGGACACGCTCCTGTGGCAGGAGCACCGTGAAACGCCTTCCCTGCGGAGCGCCGAGGGCTCCACGCCACCATCCCGCGTGGCTGATGCTCCGCTGGATTTCACGGCGTGATTCATAACTGCTGGGGTTCAGCTCACGGCGCCTCAGCCCAGCGTTTGGGTTTCCTTTTTCCCACCCCCTCCTTGCGATACCACCAGCACGGAATCACCGGCACACATGTGTGCAGCTGGGCTGTGGCACCAGGGTGTGCTTGGCCCCGCCACCCGGGGCAAGCAGCTGCGGGGCTGGCACGGGGAAAATGCCCGTCTAGCTCTGGCGAGAGAGCGAGCCCTGTGCGTGCACACACAGTCGTGGGTGAAACCCCCGGGGCTGCAGAGCACAAACCTGGCTCTGTCCTTGCCCTCCTTGTCCCCCCCAGACACCGGCCAGGAGCAGCGGGGGCTCGTCACAGCTATTTGTACCGTGTCCCAACTAAAGGAGAAGGAAACAGGCAGCTGCCTGCACATGGGAGGGCTGGGAAACGCTTGGCCTGCTTCATGGAAAAAGAGAGAATAAAAGAATATGGGAGGAAAAGGGAGGAAAAAGAAAGGAAGCAGGAAAAAGAGAAGAAAGGAGAAGAAGAAAGAGTCTTGAGAAGAGTTTGGGACACCGATCCTGGGAAGGGGTGTCAGGGCACTGGGGTGGCTGTGCTGGCCCCGCTCCCTGCATCCCAGGTGCTGGCCGGCTTTCCCAGGGGATGCTGCGGAGTTTGCCGTCCCGGCGAGCACGGAGCCTTCCCACCGTGGCCCGGTGACCCGAACGCTTTGCCCAGGGCAGAGCTGCCCGGCCGCGGAGCAGAGGGACTGTGGCGCGGCGGGACGAGCAGCCTCATGCCCAGCCTGTGTCCTCACCCTTCTTAAAACAAAGAAACATCCCACTCAAGCCCAAACCGAAAACCTCCCCCCAAGTGTTAGGAAAGAAAAAAAAGCAAGGATGGCTTTTCGGAGCTGCCGGGGGGAGCAGCAGGCGGTTTGGCAGCAGGCTGGGGGGATCCGAGCCCACCACGCTCAGCTCAGCCGGCGGAAGGCCAGTGCCCAGCCGTGCCCACCACGCTTAACTGGGCACAATGGGTCGCTTTTTCGGCGTGTATCACGTCAAGCAGAAAGTATAACCCCTGTCCTGCCGCATTAGCGACGCAATTAGTGGCCGATTTCGATGCTGCATCAGCAGTTTCCCCTCCATCGTTTCATGTGGTTTGATCTTGAACCAACAGAGCCAATAATTAGAAGGATTCCACTTACTTGTTATTTTTTAAACTTAAAGTTCCCTGTTGTGACCTCACAGAATAGCCTTAATTATGCTTTGGAGCTGTGCCAAGCCTACCATGTATTGGGTAGGAGTATTCACCACCATCACGGCTCCTCCAGTTTGGCTTCAGAGCAAGTTTTTATCATCCTGGGCTGGTTTTGGCGTGTGGCTCCCGTGGGTTTGGGTCCGAGGGGAGGAGAGGGTGAGTGGTGGGAGCCCCTGGCTGGCACTGAGCTGCTCCCCGGTTCCAGGAGATGGGACGTGGGTACTGGCAGAAACAGGCACCCCCAGAACGATCAGCACCCAGAGCCGAAGGAAGCAGCAGTGACTAAATCTTGGATTTACGGACTCAAAATGGTTGGGATCCCTACGGCAGCAACGCAGAACCTGCGCCTGGGGAGTCCTGGGCACCCTCCAGGGCCAGGCCCCAATGGGAGCTTGGCAAGAGAACCAGCACTGGGAACGCCCTGGAGCTCGCTATGGGATAACTACCAGCTGTACGGCCAAGGAGTCTTTTTTCTGTAAAATCCCAGTACCTGTGCCTTAAGCCGCAAAGCTGCCGTGTGCCTGGAGCACAACACAAACACACCGAAGCAGGGAACAGTCGAGGATAAACCACCAGGTTGTGGACTGTCCCAGAGGCAAACACAAAGTCAAGAGTGCTCGAGCTGGGAAATCTTAAATGACAGGACTGTAAAAATGGCATTTAATGGCATCTTTTCCAAACTCTTCTGAAATTCCATCATTTTAGTGGGATAGAATGAACAAAACAAAAATCACACGTTATGTGATTGAGTGGTGTTCCTCAGGGGCCGGTGCTATTTAATGTCTTTGTCGGCGACACGGACACCACCTGTGTGGTGTGGTAGACACGCTGGAGGGAAGGGATGCCATCGGGAGGGACCTGGAGAGGTGGGCCTGTGAGAACCTCATGAAGTTCAACAAGGCCAAGTGCAAGGTCCTGCATGTGGGTCGGGGCCATCCCAAGCACAAGTACAGGCTGGGTGGAGAATGGATGGAGAGCAGCCCTGAGGAGAAGGACTTGGGGGTGCTGGTGGATGAGAAGCTCAACATGAGCTGGCAACGTGCGCTGGCAGCCCAGAGAGCCAACCGTGTGCTGGGCTGCATCCAGAGCAGCGTGGGCAGCAGGGCGAGGGAGGGGATTCTGCCCCTCTGCTCTGCTCTCTTGGAGTGGATTCCCGCAGCCTGACACCCCTTCCCAGGATCGGTGTCCCAACCCGTGCCCCCAGACCCGCTTTCTGGCCCCGCTCTTTCTTTGATTGGAAAACTGTGGTACAGACTCCCCTCCGGAAAATGGACATGATGAATGCAATGGCAAACCCGGCAAGGTCTGGGAAATGAAAACAATGATTTTCAATTAAATTGTTTATCTGAACTTAATTATCAGAAATTCTCCCACTCTAAAACTTCACTACGGCAGCAATTAGCTTCAGTATAAATAATTTTTGCATATGAGGTGAGTAATGAACACGACACAGATGAACTGACTCAGTTGTCGGGACCGATCCTTTCCAGGTACACCGCAGAAACTCTACAAAAGCATTTTGGAGCCATTTAATGAAAAAAGCAGAATTTTATTATATGGTTTCTGTCCATTATTCGGCATTGCTGTAAATGGCTCACATTTACTGCAACTTCTATACAGATGTGTGGCTTTGTATTACCAGAACAGCAAATTTAAATGAAAAAATAAATGTTCAACAATTCCACACAAGCTTTTACAGTCCAACATTTCACTGAGTAGGTGAAAACTACAGACTTGTTACTACAGAATTATTCAGCATGAATAAAAAACTACAACTTTTGTTTTTAAACAGGAGTCACTGGTTTAATTTTTTTTTTTTTATGCTGTTTAAAATTACTGTGATAAAAATAATGATTTTTTTTTTTTTAATAATGCCATACGCCGGTATGATACAGGATTTGTCCCCAGTATATATCTTTTGTTTAATATACAAAATAGAATAATGACACATCGCTGACTCTATGCTGTTACGCACGTGAGTTGGGAGGCGGGGGCTATTTTCATACGCACGGCCTCGCGCCGGGAAACGGCCGCCTCTCGCTGGCGTGAAGAGGCTCAATCCCTTTCCCGAAGATTTGGTTCCTATGAAACACGGATGGCTCAGCAACACCCGGCTGCGGACTGGACTACGGACAGCGCTTGGCTAGTGGAGAGCACGGACAACCTGTGAAAGCTCACCCTGGGGCACGGCCCTGCAGCCCTCGCTCGCTCAAGTTCAACTACGGAAACAGGATCCAGCCGACGTTCATCCAGGCACTTCCTCCCGTTTTCCACCTTTTTCTGCGAAAACGGCGAGGTCATTTTTCGGCTTCAGTTGGCACCTATCCCCCAGCCCACCCCCCCCCCCATCCCCTCCCTGCCGGGTGCGAAGCCCCCGGGCGCTGCCCAGGCCGGGGGGACGGGCGGCAGCCCCCCTCCATCCCCGCTCCTCCGTAAGGCCATTCCCAGCGTCGGGCGGGCGCACGTGCGGCCCCCGCGCTGCGGCGCGGCCGTCCCTCGCTCGGATCCATGCACTTTGTGATAAGGCACTGAAGAGACGGAGTCAGAGTTCTCCCTGCTTTATCCAGAGTGCAGGTACTTCCCGCTGCTACACGGACTACGGACACACAGAACATGGACTTCTCGTCGCTTACTAAAGCACTACGGATTTTCAGTTGTGAAGTTTAAATCTTACACAGCACGTACAGGATGACTGCTTTCTTCTCACAGCACACTTTCCCCCCCTTTTTTTTTTTTTTTCCTCCTTAAATCCATAAACTCGGAATGAACATACAGGTATCTAGACAGAAGGGGGTAGAGAGCCTCTCTGCTCCTACACCACCAGCTCTCCAAAGGCATCATTTGTTCACATCCACTGTAGTTACTCTTCTGCTGGCAAAACCACAAGTTTTCTCTCTTTGCCTATACAAATGCACAATCATTTGCACACCCGCGTGCACGCCCCCGCTCACCGCCCCCCCCCCCCCCCCCCCCCCCTTCCACACAAGCTCAAATTGAGGTATCTGGGGATGCAATTTTTAAAAACATTCTCTAAAGTAAAAACAGTTTTCCTTTTAACTGAAGAGCCCACCTGGAACCAAACAGTCCGACACTCCTATCTGTATCTCCAACGGGTCGCGTGAATATTCCCACTGAGATGGGTTGGAAGTTGTAATTAAAATACTGAACTTTACCTTAAGTGCTACAAAATGTACATTTTCTTTACAGATCATTGAAAGAGAGGAGAATGATTACTTTTTCTTTTTATTAAAGATGACGTTTTACTCCAAAGTACTGAATATAGTATCTTTTTTTTTTTTTTAATAGGTATAACATTCAAAAAGAGATTTAAGAAAGGATGAAAATTTAGTTTCCTGTTTCATTCGGAAACAAACTTTTGCTGAACAATAGAAAGGTACTAGTGTGTTGTGAACAACCTATGCTCTTTATTTACATATTGCTGGTACCTGTATGTGTATTATTGCCAAATTTTTCAAAGCTGTTCTTGCTGTGGTACGTGAGGCTGTATATGAAATTAACCCCGCGTGTTCAGAGGTGTACGTGTGCACGTGCACACACGCATCTTTCCGGCTTCCGTATTTTGCAGCGGAGGTCTGATTTAGCAATGACTCGTGAATGGTAACCAACCATACAGATAGGAGTATTCTGTCCAAGCTCCAACTTGAATTTTTACACAGTGATTCGATAAACATAAAATCAACCCTAAAAAACACCCACTGAACACAGGTTTTCCTTTCTAAACAGAGTACTTCTTTGGATACTAAACACCGACGCCGTCAGTACTACCTCCAGACAAACCACAACTTGTACGGGTTACCATTCAGCGTGTTGTGAGCCCTACAAAAATATAATTACATGTATCATGATAAAGCAATCTGTCATCTAAAAATCATCCTTATTATACACTATACAAGCTATTTTACAATCATTTAATAAATTGCTTTTAAAGCTGCAGTAGCCCTTCCCTTCTTTTCTCAGATCAGCGAATATACCAATTATACATATTTGAAACTATAACTAAATATAAAAATATATTAGGTTTTGTATTTTATCAGATGATCTTTCTCGTTTCTATTACACAAATAATCTGGCCACTTTGAGTAAAAATCAGATTTTAGAGTGGCTTAGTAAATATTTAAATTTTGAGATACAGAAAATTGTTAAGGTGCACGTAGAAAAGGCTACTACAGCTTCTAAACGTTTTAAAATATAGTTCTCGATGGCAACAAGGAGAAATTCACAAGACCTATGGGAACTTTATGGCACGCCAGGAATTCGATATGAAGGGACGCAGCCTTACAAAGACAGAAAGTTTGACGTACGACTCTAAGACCACGGAATCAGTAGCGGAGCTTTCCTGCTCTCCAGGAAAGAGGACGAACCAGTCAGTGAGAGGTGGAGACGTGAAAATGGGTCTCTAACCACACCAGTTTGGAGCCTGGGTATCCAGAGGTGCCGGCCGCTGGCACAGCTGCTCTGCCTCGCTGCCCGCGCGGCGCTGGGCGTCTCACCGAGGAGAAGATTCCTGGAATCGATACGAGAAAACAGAACGAAACCGAACCACTGGGCGTAATTTCACGTCTGCCTCTTAAGTCAATGGTATTTTTTTCATATATATACTTGTATGATGATAGACTTAAGTGTATAGAAAATGTGAGTTTCTCCACACAGAAGTAAACTTTTCCTAAGCTATGCATATTTTCCTGAAAATTTCCTGATGGGCAGTCAGGACTGATCTTCTTGGCATCAATGCAGCCCATGACTCTTCTAGTTATGGCTGTTGCATTATATGCAAAAATCAGGCTTGTTTTTCTCAATATATAAAAGAACCTGCTCATTTACATCCGGTTAGGACTGAGTAAATTTTCTATGAATCTGCATATCCGACGCTTTTGCACATATACCAAAAGTATTTGTTTCATTCGCATCTATTTAAATTAGATTTGGGAGTGTTCTCCCACCCACCCTGGCCCTTAAAAAATGCCAAATTTTTATGGTCACTTTGACAGGTGAAAGCTATTAGGTTAGAAAAGCCCAACCCATTTTCACATGGATATACTCAAGGATTACTGTCTAGAGGTCATTTAGGAAAGCTACGAGCTGCCCCACCTTAAAAAACCAGCTGTACAATAGGCATCTTGAAGTATTACAAAAAAATTATGTAAGAAAAAATGAACAAGCCTAGTTCACGGTATATAAAGTTAAAGGAAATTGCTAAAACCAGACAGTAATAGCTATAAAAGGCACAACTTCCCTTTTCCGATATACACTTGTAAACTTTCTTCAGGTTACATGCATAAACCAAAACGCTACCTTAACTTTAAAAAAAAAAAAATCCAAAACACTTTACTTAAAAAAAAAAAAAAAAAAGCCTACAAAATTGTCTCCAGCCAACTGCAGAAATTAATTAGCAGAATGTTCGTAACACAGCCTCAGAGCTTGTCGCCGGTGGTTTTCATGCATCCGCCGATGTTGCACGAAGGGAGAGATACAATTTCTGACAAATGAGATTTACTTTCCTTTCCTTTCTCCCCAATTATTTACCAAATGTGAGAAATCCGCCGCTGCTATAGCCTAAATCTTGGCCCTCTTTAAACCACATGTAGTGCATCGTTACAAAAGGTACACTGCTGCAAGGACAGAATTAACAAGTCTGGTAGGTTTTTCTCTTTACAAAAAAAAAAAAAAAAAGCTATCAATCTGACGTTTTCTTAAGGCAACCCTTTTGTATTAAGGCAGTCACTTTTGATGAAATAAGAGCTTCTTGATATTTCCGTTGGAGTATTTTGGTATCTGATTGCTGATGATTTCTGCCAACATTTCTGGGAACTCAATACTCGTGGATTTATCCAAAAAGGTCTGGAAGCAAAAGCTCAGAAGATTTTCAACCACCTACAAGTGATGAAGCAAACAGTTACTTTCAGACGAAGACACAAGAGGAGCACTGGTAACCAGCACCCACCCTCCTTCGGAGCCGCTGGCGGCGCAGGGCAGCGCGGTGCCCCCGGCAACACCTCGTGCCAGTCCCACTTTAACCAGTAACTCTTGTCAACAGCAGCCTGATACAACACAAGTAAACAGACCGTGCCAGGTCTTTACAAACACTGAAGAGATTTTCTATCAATTCCCCTTCTCGCACACAAATAACACACACATGGATAAGCTTAATGAGATCCTTCCCAGTGCTCTGTGCAATAAAAAAGAAAAAAAAAAATATCCTTTTGAGGTCTCTAAGGTTCCCTTGCCTTATGCAGCTTAAACGCTACTTCGACTCCTTTGTTCATGATACGCACAATTTAGAGTACATCCTGCAAAAGGAGACAGCCTGAATTCTGAAATTCCTTGCAAAATTAGACTGCTACTAATACTAACAACAGCACTGATGCATTATTTTAACGTGATTTCAAACGACAGCATAAATTCAGTTTTGTCTCTGGGGTAATACTGGTTTTAAACTTCACATCTCTGCTACTGCTGCAAAATCATTTAAAATTTCAGAGTTCCTCCATTTCAAAGCAACATCATTTCTAAAAACTACAGAGACTGAAAATTACATTAATTATAACATTAATTGCTGTGGAGCTCACTGCAGAAGTAGTCTGAACGCACCACGTTCACCCCTCTCAATTAGTAGGGGAGCACGACCTCCTCCCTGCCCCCATACTTATCCCTTATCCCTTTAAATAAAAAAAAGGATAGAGGAGATTACTCTCATAGCCCCAAACTTACTTATCTGGAACGTCTACAGCATTCATTTAAGAACTTACATCATGCATAGAGTCCAGCAGTTTAGTCAGTTGATAAAATCGCTGCCAGTTCTGGCTGGAGTTCCCTTCTCTCTTCACTATGGCCTTTCCCAGCTCTTTAATGTACGTCATACGGATTTCTTCAAACAAGGATTGACTCTTCAGGCCTTCCTTAGGAACTGCAACATTGATACGAGCCTTTAAGACATCATACAGCTATGAACTGTGTCGTTATTTAGGTTCTCTTAGTTACACAAAAATGACCAAAAGGACTGAAAGTTAATGAAAGGACAGCTGAGACACAAGGAAAGAGAGCGAAAAGCGAGACGGATGACTCACTGAACAAATAGCACGGGATTGCTGCAAAATAAAGATAATAACAAAAAACCCCAAAGGTAACGCAACAAGAAATAGAGGGAAGGGAATCAAAACATGGAGACAACAACACCAAGCCCTGGAAGTGCCTTGATGAAGGAGCACCAGGGCCAGAGCTCCTCTGTTCTCCTCTCCCCCTCTGTCCGGGGAAATGTGACATTGGGAAGATTCCATAAAAATTCTGTGTGCCAAGGGAAGAGCAAGGGTAGGATCACAGGATGGCTTGGCTCGAAAGGAACCTTGAAAGATCACCTAGTTCCAAGCGTCTTGATGTGGATCAAATAACGCGCCCAGGCAAGGCAGTAACGGAGACTGGGCAACAAACCGACTGCCCGAGGCAGGCAGGACCCGGCTCTCAGCAGAGCTTCTTGGAACAGAGATGGGACGTTGAGACAGCGCCAGACAGACTCGGAGCTGTAGGTTAGAAACCCAAGATGTGGGGCCTAAGGCCCGTATTCAGTCAGACTCAAATCCATGTTCAGTCCCTGTGCCTACGTTCTCCTACTAAGATGGTCCTTCTGGAGGCCAAGGACTAGTAAATAAATTCAGACAAATCCAGCACATGGACTCCAGCGGTCCTTAAGATGCTTGATTTGAAGCCTTTGATTACCTTGGTGAAGTGAATGGAAAGATCTGAAGACAGAGAAGAGAGCAAGCTGAGGCAAAGCTGGCTGACAGCAAGAGAGGAGAGAGGCCACTAAAGCACACTTCCTTCCTGAAAAAATCCAGCTCTCACTACACTGTCAGCATCCGTGAGATGTTGGAGTGAAGCATCTCCTCTGCCTCGTCTACACAGGAGATGACAACATGTCAACTGTTGCTTCAATAATTTAAATGGAAAAGGTCTGTGAGCTACCCCTATGTGTAAGCTACGTGTCTAGACCCACAAGGGATTCCTGGTTTACTCCTCCTATTCTTCCTCTTTTCTTGGAAAACTTACATAGAAACATCATAAACATAAATTAAAATCATGAAGTCGTGGATTAAAAAGCTATACAAATTCCAGCTCTTCAATTTTCAGAAGTTCCACAACGTACCACTTCCACAGCGTATGTACTCAAAAAGAAACATGAAAATAAACTGTCTTTTGCTATAAACCTAGCAAAGAGGCCTTCTGCTGGGTACTGCCCGTGCCTGCCATGCCTCACTCTTGAATGAGCTCATTTCTACGCGTGTAGTCTCTTCACCATTGAAATTCCTTCAAGGAAATTTCCAACTCCTGTAAGGAAAGTTGGCTTACACCACACCCAAAACACTTGAGGAATTTTTGGGAGAGATTTCAGAAACTGCTTTAGATCTGCAGTTTCGGGGAAGTTTCAAGTTCCTACAAAGCCCACGGCAGCGCGGAGCCGAGATTGCCCCCGAGAAGAGCCCCTGTCCCAGCCGTGGGCTCGGCAGGCGAGGAGGTGCCATCCCGGTGCCATCCCTGCCCGACACCTCTCCTGCCCACACTCCCTGCCCCGAGCTCCGCTGGCATACACGATCCTCCAGCCTTCACTGGGGAACAGCCCAAAGCTACCCAGTCCTCATCTGTGTACAAGAATTAATGTCATTATTCGCTGGAAATACTAAAGATAAGGAATGTTTGAGCTCTCGCTGTAACGAGCTGGTTAAACTTTTAAAAATATTTACTTTTCATCATGTCGAAGTACTATGCTGAAAAATATTTACTTGCATTGTTGTTCTTACTGATACTTTTAAAGCATGCTGGCACAGCTGTCACTACACTAAAGCAAAATTAATCTGTCAAGCAAAGGAAAACTACCGTCGCTGCCTCCATCAGCTCTCCGTCCCGCGGGACCGTGGGTATCGGTGTGATGACCCCGGGATGGGATTCCTCCAGGACAGACAGACAGACACCCGCTTCAACCACTTGGATGGGCTGAGCAGGGCTGGGTGAGGTGCCCAACTCACACCTGCTCACAGCACACACACTCACACACTCTTTACTGCTCCGAGTCCCTGGATGGCAACGGAGCTCCCTTGGGGGCTACAGCCCTACGTGCACCAAGAGGAAAAAACCAGCAGGTGCCAATGAGTACAAACATGAGGTGCAAGCATCACTGTAAAAGTTATTTACATAATGTCTCATTTCAGGGCATTTCTGCTTATTCTAAAAGGACTATTTTCACCCTGTTCTTTGACCTTTCATGCAGTACAGACACTAAGCTGTGACTTAACCACAGCATATCCTATTGAAAGCCATAAACCCCCCATGCAGTATATTATATAAATCTAGCTTATGATGTATGTCAGAAATCCAGCATCCCACCACATACTTTTTAGATGCATATACAAAAAGCTGCAGTTGTATTTAACAGTTTTTAAATAACTTCTGGGGGAGTTTGGTAATATTTTTTTTTTTTTTTTTTGGAAACTGCTTAACTGGATTAGAACTTCCTCACAGGTGGTGGTGGTGTTATTTTGGCGATTTTTATGTTTGTTTGTTTTGGGATTTAGGTTTTTGTTGGGTTGTTTGTTTGGTTTGGTTTAGTTTTAAAAAGTATTTCATGAGCATAAAGTCATAGCTTTGCCCGTTTCTTTGGGTCCTGAACCACTCAGCCAGTTTGTGATGCATTTTTGAAGAATTTTAAATTGCAATTCTGAGTTAGGTGCCTCTGGTGGAGTTGCAAAGTTTTGAACACAATCCATGAGATCTTAGCACGAATGTCTGGTATCTGCTAAACGCAAAACTTCCTCCACTAACCTCACATAGTCAGGTGCCAAGTGAAACATTTTGACTTTTATTTGCTATCAGACACCTCACACAGTATTAAACTACACACGCACACTCGGAACACTGGCAAGTTAAACTTACGTTGTTCACATAGGTATTTAACTGTTCACCTACTTGTGGAGAGGAGAAGCAACGTTTTCATGCAGAGATACTCTTCATATGAGACCTGAAGCCGTGATAGCTCTCGGGCAACCATGAGCATATGTTTGCATTGCTCGTACATACAGGGTAGATTCATTCTCTGCCTGAGAAATAAGAATATGAAAATCAGTTACGTGTCTTAACTATCCAAAAATTCTCAATCCAAGTTTTTGCACGCTTCACTCAAGAGCAGCGGTGGTTGTAGAGGCAGGTGACAAGCTTGTACTCGATGTGCCTCACAGAAAAGCAATCTGGTTTTCTCCAGTGAACCTATTCAGGGTGATGGCCTTCGTCACTACGTATGAACATTGGCCTAGAACTGCAGCACGAGGGGAGCGTGACGTCCGACCCCCCAGTGCTGTACCAGAAGCCCGTCTTCACCAAGGACTGATCAGCAACTCTCTTATCAACAGACAACACATAACAGTTCGTCACAAACTTGACGTCAAAATCAAGTCCACTCACCGTGTGACAAAACTTCCCCAAGTCTGGCAGTCCCGAAGTATTTAATCCATACAAAGAATGGCATGCTATCATAGAGATGAGACTTCTCTAATTCTTTCAATACCTTTCAGAAGCCCACCTAAATTTAACACGTAGTTGCCCACTAGTGATAGCATCAACGTACCGTAACTCCTTGATTTCCAAAGGGATTTACACTTCTCGCATCCTTTTCCGTTCTTAAAGAGATGCCCAGTATTGCAATTACATTTTGTTACCTTTCTACTGTAATAATAAGGTTTCCAATCATAAATGGAAAGACATGTCGACAAGCAAAGGAAAATCCTGGAAAGCACTCACTTGGAATCAGAATGACAAACATTATGTGGGGTGGTTTTTTTTTTGTTTCCTCTTTTATTTTTTCTATTTTAATGAAACCTCACATCAAGACAGGAACTTCTCCTTTTATTTAGTACCTCGCCTAAAGCAACAATCCTCTTTACATGTGTTTTTATAGCTGCTTCCTGTGAATACTGCAGGATTATCGTTTTGGGTAGGAACGAACAAGAAGAACAGATCGATTCTGAAAAATGTAAGAGATCCATGCTTTTCCATGTAAACTTTCGTAGAGAAAAGGATAGGCAAAAGAGTTTCAAATGCAGTGACTACACAATCTCTCTACAGTGATGCTAGCAATTTATTTTTCATTAATGACGTGTCATCTTTTTTAAGACATCACCTATTCAACATTATAATCTAACCAAAGACACAGATAAAATTGAATCCCCGTATAAGTTAAGAGAAATGAACCCAGAAACGCTGCCATTATGTCAGACTTCAGCAATCTGGGACTAACAGCCAGAATGCAAAGTGCACACGAGGTAAGTTGCATGAAATAAGAGTAAGTGTAAGATGTTCGGCTGCAGGATGTTTCTCAGGGCTTTTCAGACAAAGCCACTATTTGGCTCTTTGGTAAATTTTCTCCTAACCCCTCTGCGCTGTATCAAAGGGCATCTTACATTTTTCAAATTGAGTAATTTAAACACATCCTATGACAGGGCTCAGCAGTTTTCCTCATGTAAAACTATTACCATTTCTGGGCAGAAGGTTAAAATAAACGTTATGAAATGGGTCAGCCTGTCATTTATTTGAATCTGCTGTAAATACAATCACATCGGCAAGTCTGAGAATCCAGATGAAGCCATGCAGATTTTTGGTAATCCCAAGGCTACGCTAACTGCAGTCCTCAAAACACAGGAGTAAACCACAGCCCCCCTCCCGTCCGAGAAGTCCGAGTGCCCAGCTGAGCTCTGCACCATGCCCTGGAGGGCAGCGGGTCCAGCCTGCACCAGAACAACAGGGGAGCTGATTCACTGGATAGTCCTTAATGCTGGCAAAGGGTCTGGGAAGAGGTCCCAGACCTTCCCTTCGCACGTCTCCTGGCCAGAGCACATCAGATGATCTCAGCCACCGCAGGGCAGGAGGCTGTCCGAGGATCCGGGTGGAGGCACGGCCCCAGCGAAGCTCTCTTCTTCCTCCCTGCTCGGTTTCACTGGTAGAGGGCACTTAGCAACTTTATCAATTAATTTGCCCACACATAAACCAGATACAACACTTAAACTAGGCACTACCCTTAGCTCATTAAAATAGATACTATACTTAGTGACGACATCACACGATTTCTTCTTCTTAGCAGAAACTACCTACAGAACCATACGGGCTCTGTGGAGCCTTCAAGCAAAGCTCTGGTGAGAACCAGGGCTGGTGGCCCAGGGGAAGCTGTGAGGTCTGGCCATCGCCCGTAGCCCACGACGGCCGCGGAGCCTCAGGAGGCAGAGCCGGCGCTGACGGCCGGGAACGCACCCGGGAACGCACCAGGAGCTCCCGGTGGCACGGGGCGGGTCGCAGCCCTTCAACGCTTGGGCCATTATTGCCATTCGGGTAGACTGGGACTTGAACGGCTGACTGACGGCGTTTTATCGCTTCTGGAGAGATCCTGCTCTAGTGATTGTAAACCCCGTCCAATCTGAACCACCTTCTTGGTCTGAAAGTATCTAATATGATTTCCTCCAGCTTGTGTAACCTCAGAAAAGAAGACACGAGTCGGGCCGTAAGCTTTAGCTCAATGAAAGCCCATGTAACGTACACGGGAT